>NW_024096645.1:1142500-2534000 GCF_016545835.1 Crotalus tigris | reverse complement strand
CAGAAGCATTCACTGAATCCTGGGAAAGGAGGCAAGATGGAGTCTTTGGTGCTCTCAGTGTTCACTGATGATGTTACCTAGTTGGGTAATGAAACACCTGCAAGCAAAAACCAAATTCCAAGAGCACCAAAAACTCCAAAGTTCAGCCCTGAGCTACATATATTCTCTTCTTTTGAAGAGCATAATATTTGAAATAATATTATGCTTGCTCCTATTTGACTCACAAGAGTAGGAGGAGAAGGGAGAAAGAACACAACCAGACTTGCAAGAGTCTGTTAATATAGCCTATCTCAATAAAGTATAGTGTTAGTTTACTCAGCTCAATGAAGCTTTGTTGAGTCTTCTTTGTGTGTTAAAAGTGCCTTGTTATTCTAAAGTCCTTGGGTCACCCTTCTGCACTTGCTTATTTAGCAATACCACACCCAGACAGTGGACCTTCCTGGCTACTGTAGTTTGTCTGCCACAGACAGCTGGCTGCTTAGAGCTTGGTCTCCCTGCCCATTATGAACACTTTCTGTATTTAGTCGTCAGCTGGAAATACAGTCACTATGCCAGCTATTTCAAAAAAATAACATGGCACAACTGCCTTCTTTCAGATTTTTATAAGGAAGCTCAGACTGAGATTTCCATAAAAGGCTCTGTTTAAGAGGTGATAATTAGAAACAACTGTTTGCCAGCATTTTTTCTTGAAAAAAATTAATGTATTTTGTTATATAATATTTTATCATTTGACGTTGGCAACCTTGACTCAGAAAACAAAACATACCACTCTGTTATTACAAAAATGAAATATTGCTCAAATGCAGTATTCAGATTATTTCTTGACAGAGTGCTATTCACACTAAATAAGAGAAAGAAAAGAAGAGACCATTGTTACCTCTCAGACCATATAGTATGTATTTATTAATCAGATTTATATTCTTCCTTTCCTCCAATATCTCCAAAGATATCTCCAATATCTTTCCCATAACCATAACTCTGTGAGGTAGATGAGATAAGCAAAGGTAATTTATGGATTGAAATGAATTTGGCTTGTAGGTTTTGCTCCTTGAAGCATTTGCTATAATAATCTTCTAAGAGATATTGAACATTAAGATGTTCTAAATATCTTATATAGTTAGACTATGAATATATAATTTTTATTTTCAATGTAATGATTGTCCATCAATCACGTAGATGGAGAACAATGGGTGGGGAATTAGCAGCTGCCATTTGACTCTAGAATGGTTTGTCCCAACCTTAAAGTTATTAATAAATTTATTAACTTTACTGCATTCATATTATATATTTAATTGAGTTCTTCCAACTGCTATATCAAATAGGAACAAATGACAGGGATATTAAAAAGCATTGGTTGCTTGATGTTTCTTTAACATTTGAATGACAAAAAATTATTCATTTTGTTATTTGATTAATCTTGGCACTTTTTCCCAAAGGCTTCAGGCGCACATTACAGTGAGACCTGATCACAGATAATGACTTTAACTCATGGAAACAGAATCTCACTGAAGAAACATAGCTTCATCTCCCTTCCCTTTTCCCTTCTTTATTAAGATTAATGACTAGGATGTATATCAATCTGTAACTTGGATTGAACATTTTAAGCCTCCCATAGATGCATGACTAAAAACAGATGTCTTAGTGAGGAGCAAGTCATAAATGCATAAATATCTACATCATAAAGAACTTCACTTAAAATATAAAACAGAACAAATCTCCAGATAACCGGATAATATACACCACCCAAATAAAATAAAACCAGTAGACATGGCATGAGGTTTCCACACCCAAGTCAAATTGCATCATAACAATTACTTGGTAATTAACTGGAATACATTCTCTGTCCCTCTCCCCTCCTCTCTCTTATCTCACAATTTAAAATGAGAGATTTATTACAATAAAGAGAAGACAGCAATATAAAAGAACAATGTAGTTAAAGATTCAAAACCACATCAAATCAGTATTAATTTCTTAAAGTTCTGCTTAAAGCAAAGCTTGGGGTGTATTTAAATTGATCCCCAGAGTCCGGATGTGTCGTGATATGCCTTCTCCATATCCAAGAGAATGGGAAATTTTCTTTTCTGCTTGCTTCACTTTTATGTCACATCCACCCCAAACCTGGCCACTAATTACTGAAATCATTATTTTTTTTCAAGTTAAAAGTTCCACCCAACTCAACTGTTATCTACTTTAACATTTCTACAGTGTCTCATTTCTTATCTTTTCTCATCTTCTCATCTTTCCTACTATCTTCTCCTATTGCTTTCTTATGATTTATCCATTGTTGTTTGTAATGTATGATTAATAATTGTAACTATGATGTATTACTTGCTCTTTATGTGTACATTGTGAGCTTATGTATCAGAGACAAATTCCTTGTTTGTCTGATCACACTTGGCCAATAAAGAATTCCATCCTGTCCCATGCCATCCCATGCCATCCCATGCCATCCCATGCCATCCCATCCCATCCCATCCCATCCCATTCCATTCCATTCCATTCTATTCTATTCTATTCTATTCTATTCTATTCTATTCTATTCTATTCTATTCTATTCTATTCTATTCATCTTGCATGAAGAAGCATTTGGAATGGGTGAGAAACCACTTGAGCACTAGTTTCTTTTCTTTGTTTGTTTGTAGGATGAAATTAGTGCTACATTTAATTCTTAAAACCTTAATTTATGTCTTTCTCTGTGAATGACCTTTCAAGTATTTTTATTTTTTAAATATCCATGGGTATTGGAAGACTGATAACTCACAGGGATTTGAGTAGCCTTAACAAATCCAATGAAATAAATAAATGCATACATAAATAATTTGAGTGATTCATTAATATTTTAATAAAGGGAGTCTTCACTGCTCTGTATGAGGTCCACTATAACAGAATACAGAGATGGAAAGGAAAAAGAAAACAAAACAAGCATACAACAATATAGAGTAGTTCCCATATTTTTTCTGCTTTTATATTCAACTTCCTTCCCTGTTACTGACTGAGATTCAAAAGAACTAATTTTGCCACCTGCATGTTAAGAGAAAATATAGTTAAGAGAGAGACAAACAACAGGGAGAGACTTTTTGTGATATTTCTGGAAGCATCAGGCTAGCCTTTGTGGAAACAGTGTAATGCAGCAGAGGAATTCCTGCCCTGATTGAGCGCAGTGTTCCCTATGTTGTTTTTTTTTTTTTTTTTTTAAAAACAGGTGCTTATGGTGTCTTTGCTGAGCTGGCAAGCTGGCAGACAACTATGTGTTGCAGGAAAAACAAAATAGGTCTCGTAATAACAGATTTGGTGGCAGAATTATCCTTTTTTAAGGTTAAAAGAGGAACCAAATTTTAGTGTATATCAACCGTACATGTAATTATCATTCCAGTTGTAAATAAATATATCCTCATGGTGGTTAAAGAAGGGTGTCTCTTTGTGAGGATCTCATTTCTTCAAGTGAAAATATAGACAATAATAAAGCTGACTTTTCTGTCATCAGCTGTCAACATACAGCCATTTTTAAAAGCCACACAGCCTTGTTGATGCCATGTGAATTTCTCAGTAACCTCTGGATTTTTTGTTTTCTGAATTGATGCTTTTAGCGGAAGCTCTTCTTCTATATGCCTACCCATTTGTGGATTTGAGTACCATTTTCAGTTTATTAACACCACAATGATAGATCTCTGCCTTATCCTAATTATACATAATAACCTACTAGGACATAATGTCCCTTCTATCATCTGCACATATTTGTGAAGCTGAGAACCAGAACCAAAACCATGAACTTGCAAGCAAGGAATATTGCAGCTTCAGCTTATCTATTGCATATGTGAATGAACCATTCAAGGTCAGTTGAAATAGTCAGATAACTCCTCCATTATTCCAAATGTAATGTCATTAGAGATGGCAAATCAGAGCTGATCTATCTAATACTTTATCCACATCAAATAATTTCATGAAGTGATTTTCTATCCTGGTGCTATATTCCATATAAATAAATAATTAAAATGGATTTGTCATATTATATGATCACTCCTTCCACCTAAACACTGTTAGCAGAAGAAGAAAACTCTTCATGCAGAGTTGTAGTTGTAGTTCAGATGTCAATTGTTTGTAGATTTAGGTTATTAGGATGGGAAATTACTATGCAAGAAGGATCTATGACAATTTGCCACAGCCAACTCACTGCTGCCAATTCGCCACAGCCAACTTGCCGTGGTCAACTTGCTGCATGATAACTTGCCATAGCCAACAGGCTGCAGGACAAGAGTTACACTAATATCAAAGAAATAGTGGAATAGAATCCTTGAAGAAAGGATGCAAAAGGGGGGAACAGAATGAAAGGTGAATGGCAAAAATTAAAATATTTATTTATTTATTTTAAATAATTAAATAGAATGGTTAAATTGTCCTTCAGCAAGTCGTCCCATGGTGAGGTGGCAGCAAGAGTTGTTCCATTCCACCTGAAGAAGTACAACTGTAAAAGATTATTTAGCCCAAATTATCACGTTATCGGTGAATTTAACTCAGATGACCATCAGGTATACTACTGTGGGCAAGAATCCCTCAGAAGAAATGGAGTAGCCTTCATAGTCAATAATAGAATAGGAAAAGCAATACTGGGATACAATCCTCAAAATGACAGAATGATCTCTATTCGAATCCAAGGCAAACCATTCAATATCACAGTAGTCCAAATCTATGCCCCAACCACTGGTGCTGAAGAGGATGAAATTGACCGGTTCTATGAAGCCCTACAGCACCTTATAGAATTAACATCAAAAGATGATGTCCTTATCATCATGGGGGATTGGAATGCTAAGGTAGGAAGCCAAAAGATAACCGGAATAACAGGCAAGTTTGGCCTTGGAGTACAAAATGAAGCAGGGCACAGGCTAATAGAATTTTGTCAAGAGAATACGATGGTCATAACAAACCCTCTTTTCCAACAACCCAAGAGACGGCTCTACACATGGACATCACCAGACGGTCAACATAGAAATCAGATTGACTATGTGCTCTGCAGCCAAAGATGAGACAACTCTATACAGTCAATAAAAACAAGACCAGGAGCTGGCTGTGGCTCAGATCATGCGCTTCTCGTTGCAAAATTTAGGCTTAAATTGAAAAAAGTAGGGAAAAGCACTAGGCCACTCAGGTATGAACTAAATCATATTCCTGATGAATATACAGTAGAGGTGACAAATAGATTTAAGGAACTGATCTGATAGACAGAATGCCTGAAGAACTATGGATGGAAGTTCGCAACATTGTACAAGAGGTAGCAACTAAAACCATCCCAAAGAAAAAGAAATGCAAGAAAGCAAAATGGCTGTCTCAGGAAGCTTTGCAAATAGCTGAGGAAAAGAATGGGAAGTTAAAGGCAAAGGAGAAAGAGAAGATACACCCACATTTCAATGCAGAATTCCAGAGAATAGCTAGAAGAGATAAGAATGCCTTCTTAAATGAACAGTGCAAAGAAATAGAAGAAAACAACAGAATAGGGAGGACCAGAGATCTCTTCAAGAAAATTGGATATATGAAGGGAACGTTGCATGCAAAGATGGGCATGATAAAGGACCAAAATGGCAGGAACCTAACAGAGGCAGAAGAGATTAAGAAGAGATGGCAAAACTACACAGAAGAACTATACAAGAATGAGCTTAACATCCCAGATAACCACAATGAGATGGTCATTGACCTCGAACCAGACATCCTAGAATGTGAAGTGAAATGGGCCTTAGAAAATCTGAGCAACAACAAAGCTAGTGGAAGTGACATTATTCCAGCTGAGCTATTCAAAATCTTAAAAGACGATGCAGTAAAAGTACTACACTCAATTTGCCAGCAAATTTGGAAAACTCAACGTGAGGCCGAACGCGCCATCAGTAATTATCGTGCTAAAGGTCAGGTTTACATTCCTCATTCCAAGAAGTGGCAATTGTACCTAAAGAATGTTCAAACTATCACACCATTGCACTCATTTCACATGCTAGTAAAGTTATGCTTAAAATCCTACAAGCTAGGCTCCAACAGTATGTGGATCGAGAACTACCAGAAGTACAGGCAGGATTTCGAAGAGGCAGAGGAACTAGATATCAAATTGCCAACATACGCTGGATCATGGAGAAAGCTAGGGAGTTCCAGAAAAACATCTACTTCTGCTTCATTGACTATGCAAAAGCCTTTGATTGTGTGTATCACAACAAATTGTGGCAAGTTCTTAAAGAGATGGGAGTACCAGACCATCTCATTTGTCTCTTGAGAAACCTATATGCGGGTCAAGAAGCAACAGTGAGAACCGAACAACGGAACCCCTGATTTGGTTCAAAATTTGGAAAAGGATTCCGGCAAGGCTGTATGCTGTCCGCCCTGCCTATTTACCTTATATGCATAGCACAATCATGAGCAATGCAAGGGCTGAATGATCAAAAGTTGGCATTAAGATTGCCGGTGAGAATATCACAACCTAAGATATTGCAGTGATACCACTTGATGGCAGAAAGTGAAGAGGAAACTAAAGAGCCTCTTGATGCGGGTGAAGAAGGAAGTGCAAAAGTTGCTGAAACTCAACATTAAGAAAAACCAAGATCATGGCATCCGCCCTCTCAATTCCTGGCAAATAGATGGGGAAGAAATGGAGGTAGTGACAGATTTTATCTTCCTGGGCTCCAAGATCACTGCAGATGGGGACTGCAGCCAAGAAATTAAAAGACGCTTGCTCCTGGGGAGGAAAGCTATGGCAAATCTAAACAGCATTCTAAAAAGCAGAGACATCACCCTGCCAACAAAAGTGCGTATAGTCCAGGCCATGGTTTTCCCAGTTGCCATGTATGGCTGTGAAAGTTGGACCATAAGAAAGGCTGAGCGCCAAAGAATTGAGGCCTTTGAACTATGGTGCTGGAGAAGACTCCTGCGAGTCCCTTGGACTGCAAGGCGTTCAAACCGGTCAGTCCTAGAAGAGAGCAACCCGACTGCTCTTTAGAAGCCAGATCCTGATAGTTGAACTCAAGTACTTTGGCCACCTAAGAGATGAATGATTCACGGGAAGAAGAGCCTAATGCTGGGAAAGATTGAGGCCAATAGGAAGAAGGGGACGGACCCAAAAAGAAATGAATTGGGGGAAACAAAAAAGGAACATGCTGGATGGAGTCACTGAAGCAGTTGGTGTGAACTTAAATGGACTCCAGAAGATGGTAGAGGACAGGAAGACCTGGAGGAACGTTGTCCATGGGGTCGCGATGGGTCGGACACGACTTCGCAATTAACAACAACAACATCACGTTATCAGAAATAAAGGGATTTATATGCAGCTGCTTATAGAAGAAATAAGGCAATAGTTTTTGTCATACAGGTCGACCTATGACCATAATTGGGATCCGGATTTCCATTGGTAGAACAGGTGAGTTGTACTTGATTTTATGACTTTTTTTATCCCCTTGGTTATTAAGTGAATCACTGGAGTTGTTAAGTGAATTATGCAGTTGTTAAGTAAATCTGGCTTCCCCCATTGACTTTGCTTGTCGAATGTTGGCTGGGAAGGTCACAAATGGCAATCACACGAGCCCAGTAAATACCTGCCAGTTGACAAGTACCTGGATTTTCTTCATATGACTGTGGGGATGCTGTGATGGCACTAAGTGCAATGACTGCTAAGAAGTCACTTTTTTCAGTGCCCTTGCAACTTTGAACCATTGCTAAACAAATGGTTGTAAGTTGAGGACTAGCTATAAATAATAAAAGCCTGCATCAGCATTTCTTGCCTGGTCACCAAATGTATTGGATCAGAAGTCTAATAACTCAGAATGTTGTAATCAATTTGCTATGATGGAGAAGTTTTAAAAAGTGTAAGTGTAGCCCAATGTATCTGGATAAGACTAAAAGGGAGAAGATTGCATTAAAGAAACTAAACATGTTTTATTTTATCATCCAAAACAACCAGCGTCAAATAAAGGGTTTCTGTGATGAGGATCCAGGGTCAATGGGACTTTCCTAACTTCCAATGCATATGGAGATGAAAAAATATGAAATGGTCTCATTTGCTTGTCACACTACATTGGAGAGCAGCACAACCAAGTAGGACTAAATGGTCAGCAAACAACTGATAAAAAGATTGAGTGAGGTGTTCTGGATGCTTTTCCTCCAATTGATCAGATTAAGCATGCTTGTTTAGACCTATGTATTGTCTGGGCCTTATTTGGGCCACAACAGTGTGTGATACCATTCATTCTACCCTCTCATTTTCACTGCTTTCGGTTCATGACTAAGTCTAACCAGTTGAAAAAAAGCTTTGAGTTTCTCAAGGATTCTTAGCCATTGTTTACCTCTTGGAATCATAAGTCAAGTGACAATCTAAGGAGAAAATGACAGGGGCCTCTTTAGCTCTCCAAATAAAAATAGCTTTCTTCCAAAAGACCAGTTCTAGTTTCTGTCATTAATGGTTTTCAATTCTAAGCATAATTTGATCTGAACTCTTTAAAAAAAAAGAGAGAAAGAGATTATTTGTATTTGATCATTTTAGGTAGTATTACAGTTCCCATAATCTTTTGAAATCACTGACTTAAAGTACCTTTTGTCTTCTTTCTTCCACCTAAAAATAGGAATGCATTTTTAGCTTTATGGTGCTGCTAATACTTTGGCTTGGTCTGTATTATCATTGCACATTCCTATTGCTTTCTGTTTTCTTTCAGCTACTGTGCTCTTGGAAAAGTATGACATTAAAACAGTGAAAACCCAAAACAAAACTTTTTACCATGTGTTTTTTAATTGTTGGGTCACATGTTGTGACCTTAAACCTAATAACCAAAATTGTGCAACAGACGTTATAAATTAATCTGGTGTCACAAAATATTAAGATAGAATATTATGGTTATTTTTTAACATGGTGGCTTACGTTATCGTATATCTGGCACTGACTTTTTAGTAACGTCTTTTTCTATTTCATGTTGAGCAACAATGCTCTTTTTATGCATCAAGAAAATAACAGCTATTACATGTTAACATAATTTCATTCAATAGCCAGACTGAGCTAGTCTAGCGAAAGCATATAATGTTTTCATTGTATAGAGGCATCTTGTTGACATTACTGTGGAATATATTTAAGAAGTTCTAACAGAACTACTTAAGACTTCGAATTGCATGATCCATATCTCATCAGATTCTTTTCAACTATAATTTGTATGATTATCTATTCCTGTTTGTGGTTAATTAATATTTTGTAGTACATCAAGCTAACCTGGATTTGAAGATTGTGACCTCTCTATTTTTTCAAGCCTTTGCTGAATTGTAACTTCAGTGTATGCTTTTGTTGGGGTTAGAGACTAGCACATGTTACCTGCTTATTTATATAAGTAGTGTTATTTGATATAGAATGTGCCTAAGAGATGGAATTAATTATATATCATAATCTACTATAATTAAATAGAACACATATTTTGGGAATGTTTGGGAAGATATATCCTTGTCAATGTCCTATAAAAATAGCATGATGTAATAGGAGAGAAAAGAAGGCAAGACTTGGCAATAAACAATGTATGAATAAATTCTCCAATGATCTTCATGTGCTACAGTTTCAGTGGGAAAATATAATCCAAAAACTGGGATTTTGAAAAATTGTGTAAACAGCATGGACGAATAAATGGAAACTTTGTAAATGAAGAAAACTAAGAACTACAACACTGTTTTGATAAACAAAGCCATCACTAGAACAAACGCAAGTATCTGAATAATGGATACAAGTTATAATCCAATCACAATTTCACTGGAATTCCAGATTATAGTAAAACAATTGTGCTAAAATGAAAATGAGATAGAAAAATAGAATGTTGTACAGAAAATTAGATTCAATTTACCATCAAAAAATGCCCTCCAAATTTTGGATGTGCATCAAGAAACCTAGTGTAGCTAGATTTATTGAGCTCTGCCTTTCTGAACATACATGGATATTTCAAAAAAGATGATCATAATATCTCAAATTCTCAAAATCAATGGCATCATTCTTATTTCAGCCCAATAGGTGGAATTAAAGAAGGATGTAATTCAACATCTGGAGGGCTGATCATTCATAATATCGTGAACCAGACTTTTGCACTGGTTGGTCATATAAAAGGTCTTGTTTGTCAGGTCACTAGTTTGAATCTTGGCATTACTGATAAGCCCGTCCTGTCTTGAAGCAAATACTGGACCTTGCTTCTATTGGCATGAATATGGAAGCAGAAGGAAAACAGCTAATAAATTTTCTAATATTTTTCAAAGCTGAGAGTAGTGTTTTGGCTGCTTTTTTCCCCCAAACAGTCCCAGTTAAAAGCTTCCTAAGTATAAATAAAAAGCAAAAATAACATGAAATATATAGTAAAATAACAGAAATTGTCATTTTTTCAACAATATGTCTTCACAAATGAAAAACATACAGGCATGAAAAACTGAGCCAAACATATATTGCTTTCTTTTTGGCTGAAGTTTTTTCTTTTTTTCCAAAAATTCCCTTTTGAAACTAACATTAGCAAAGCTGATCAATTACTGTTACATTTCTCAACCTTACAATGAATGATTTATCAATCTTTCAGATGAGATTTTCAGATACATTTTCAGGTCCTGCCCACTGACCTGTGAACTCTAAAGTAAACTCAGTTTGCATTCATTTGAATATGTGTGGAATACTCATTGCAATGTTGGCCTTTAATCAAATTAGGGGAATTTGTCTCCTGTTCAATTAAACATGACCAGAAGTGCCTCCTGGTATAGATTCTGCTACTCAACCTAACCAGCTTAGAGAAGACAAGTTTTGCATGCTCAAAGGTTGTAGGAACAGGAGTCCCCAGCTGTTCTGGTTTCAAACCTATGTACTGTAAATCCAAATGACCTCTTAAATAGGAACTCTACAAATTCTAGAAGCTTTGGCAAAGAGAAATATTGTAGGCAGTTTAGTAACAAGGCAAATTATTTGCAAGTAAAAGGTCTCAGATGTTTCTCTGACATCTGCAGTCACTACTTGGTGTAGACAGCAGCTACCTCATAGTGTTGCAGTGGTTAAAAGTGTAATATTGCAGGCAAACTCTTCCCAACAGCCTGGAGTTTGATCTTGACAGGGCTCAAGGCTCCATCCTTCCCAGGTTGGTAAAACGAGGACGCAGATTGTTGAGGACAATATGCAAATAATGCTTATATAGTAAGCTCCCAGAGAATGCTGTAAAGCAGGGGTCCCTGATCCCTGGGCTGTGGCCCACTACCAGGCCTTGAGCCTTTTGGAACCAGGCTGTGGAAATGGCAGGTGCGTGTGTGCACACACACTTCTCCATTCATGCAAGCAGTGGGCGAATGCTTGCACATGTGTGTGCTTGCCCTCTGCAAGAATGAAACCATTCCCCTCCCCCCATCATTGGTCCGCAAAGCCAAAAAGGTTGGGGAACTCTGCTGTACAGCACTATGGGGTGGTATATGACTGAATGCTATTGCTACTTCATGTAGGGAAGGAACAGCAGGAGGAAGAAGACAGCAAACGACAATTGGGGATAGCAAGCCCAATAAAGCACAGAGCAGTGAGGGTGGATGGGGCTTTGCACTGTGGCTCTTGAGTGCTGGCTGCAATGCAGGGTTTAAGAAAGACTCCTCAGTGGCAGTAGTGGTGGTGGTGGCAGCACTGGGGCTGAAGTAAACACAATCGCAGTTGTTTGAGATTTCTGAAGGCTTCAGGCCTCAACTTCAGCCCCAGGTCCACTGCCACCACCACCACCACCACCACCACCACCACCACAAAGAACTGCTATAGGTAGGTGGGAGGAGTTCAAGAGAAGGCAGTTTTACCATATCAAGGTTTGAAGTTGGGCAGGGCCAAGTCAGGAATGACTTGGATTGGGGAGAGTTCTAAACTAATGGACAATGGGATTTGGTTAATGATGGCAATGGGAACTGCTAGGATTGCTGTTGCTAAGTGATGCTGTCATGTGACATCATGTTTATGGCCAAACACTGTGATGGAAATGCGGGTCCAATAACCATTATTAACCAAGGATTACTTTTATATGTTTCTTGGTACTAGACATGAATCTTTTTTTAAAGGTATAACTACTTAGCACAACTTGCTGATGGATCATTTGTATTATATCATTAACCATGCTATTACAAGTAAAAAAAGTTTGGTATACTGTGCATTGTTATATGAGTAAAAAGTATTTGGTATCTTTGAAGAATCAAACTTGCCTAAAGATAGAAATATAGACCCAGACTGGAATCTGAATGCAGTTACATTTAAATAAAAGTATTAAATCCATTCACCTTATGTAAATGTGGATATAACCTGCACATTGCAGTCAGCGTCTTTATGTATTCCCTAACTTCTACATCTCAAATATTTCAGTGTTTGGCTAGGGAGGAAGCAGTCTGTGGGAGAAGTTGTTTAGGAAAGGACAGATTTAGGCAATGCCATATTTAAGTTGATGTCAGAAAAATATTTGTCCCACTGACTGTTACTGCTTGAAAAAAGAACAACCATAAAGAGAGCTAATAAGTGTTGGCAGCATTTAGATAATTACTTCATCCTGTTATAGGTGGAAAATGTGATCATGTGAACTTTACCTGTGAAGTTAGCTCCATAATTTTTACTTTGGACAGCAGTAAGTATATTGAGGCTAGATGGCTCATCTGCAAAAAAGAAAAAGGTTATACAAACTATATTAAATTCAATTTCTCCACCCATCTTACACCATAACCTTTCCAGAGAATTTTTTCCCCATCTTGTATGAGAATGCAATAAAGTCTCAGACTCTTGAAGGGATGGTTTTAGTTGTTTCAGAAGGTCTGGGATAAATTTTACATTCTTAAAAAAAATGAGAAATTATTTTATTGAGATTTGCAGGGGTTTTATCTGTTTTATAAATGTTGGTGACAAGTATAAATTTATTTTATTTATTTAATTATTAAATTTCTATATAAATCATTTATATTCATTTTTTGTTTATTTTGGAGAAAACTTAAACTTAGTCTCCACCAAATATAGTTGGAATATATTTGCAACTATGTATTTATTTAATAAGTTTCCATATTTACACCTGCATTCTGACAGCCTTATTTATAGGATTTTATGCAGGCAGCTGGCTGACTATTTTGCCTGAGAAATAAACAGTTGATCATTCCCCAGTGCCTTGAAGCAATGTATGTTTACTCTGCATAATTTCTTTCTCCTGAAAATTCAATGTATTTTTTTTTAAACTGAAAACTTGTCTGCATAATTTAGACACTTGCACAAACCAAGAATAACTGCACTTTTATCTGTACTTTGTTTAGGAAATGCAAATTAGGTTGGTTCACTTAAAAATCAGTGAGAAATTTCCAATGAGCAGTCCAGGAGAAGTAGACTAAGAATGGCAATGTTTTGTGTTTGTTTTTTTGTTTCTGATGGTTGAGATATCTTTTACATCTTTCATTTGGAGAAGATTAAGCGTGGATGTCAAGACACAGGGAAAAAAGCCAACTGGAGCCAATTTTACCATTGGAATTGAGAAGACAAACAGCTTTAAGTTACAACAGGTGTCTTCAAGTGGGCTGAGGAATTCTGGGAGTTGAAGTCCACAAGTCATAAAAGGGTCAAGTTTGAAGACCCCTGAAGTACAATGATTCAGAGTTCACGGTCTCCTTTCCAGAGCCTGAGCCACAAACAGTGGCATTGCTGTCTATCAGCAGAGTTTGCTATCTTTTTACATTCTGAACATTTTTAGTTGTCTATAAAAGAAATATTAAGTAATTTAAGAGTTGTTAAGTTTCTCATCCAAGGATGAGATACTCTTTGGTCTCCCTTGGAATTTCTCAAAACTTGTTGAACTGACACATCAAAACTGACTTACTTTGACCTATATGAACTAGCATCTCAAAGAGCTTTCCAACTGCACACATGTGCTCTACATGTTTTCTGAAATGAGGGGGGGGGGCAAGGTCAGGATGAGTGAAAGGTGATTCTTCAGTTTTTGTACAGGAAAAGAAAAATGGATTTCTTTTCATGCTGACTGAAACACTCTACCAGATTGAACCAGTTCTGTGTTAGCTGTCAGTCTGTGTTTTGGTCTTCTGTACTCAACTGACTGCACAAAGCTCCTCTGTATCCAGGCAAGCAGCTATATGATATTCCCAGACATATTTCTTTACCCACATTGCCATTTCAAGCACTGAAGAACTGTGTGTTTCTCTTTCCTGTTATTTCCAATTTCATGCAAACTCCAAATGTTTAGAAGTGCAGAGAGATGTTTGCTGAAGATTGGTATCTAACAGGGTAGGCCTTCAAGAGACAATTTGCGAGCAACCTCAGCCTTGTGCCCAGATTTGCTGAGGAGATTCTGTCAGAAGATAGAAGATCTTGTACTCAGACAGGACAAAGGGCAAACTTCCTTTGTAGTAGGAATGGCTCTCAGACAGCCTCTGTAAACTGGTATGTAGCATATAAATATAGACCTATTTAAGAGAGCTAAACCGAGAGCTAATCTAAACTGAATTTCTAAGTATCTTCCAGATAGAAGATATAGTTAACATCACGGTCATCAATTATAATTGACATCAATCATGCATTAACAGAGGGATAGAATCAGGTTCATTTGAAGTGTTAATACCACATTACAATGCCTTGGTAAGGCCACACTTGGAATACTGCATCCAGTTTTGGTCAACATAATGTAAAAAAGATGTTGAGACTCTAGAAAGAGTACAGAGAAGAGCAACAAAGATGAGTAGGGGACTGGACGCTAAAACATATAAGGAACGGTTGCTGGAATTGGGTATGTCTAGTTTAACAAAGAGAAGGACTAGGGGTGACATGATAGCAGTGTTCCAATATCTCAGGGGTTGCCACAAAGAAGAGGGAGTCAAGCTATTCTCCAAAGCACCTGAACGCAGGACAAAAAGCGATGAATGGAAACTAGTCAAAGAGAGAAGCAACCTAGAACCAAGGAGAAATTTTCTGACAATTAGAACAATTAATCAGTGGAACAACCTGCCTCCAGAAGCTGTGAATGCTCCAACACTGGAAGTTTTTAAGAAGAGACTGGACAGTCATTTGTCTGAATGGTATAGGGTTTCCTGCCTGAGCAGGGGGGTTGGACTAGATGACCTCCAAGTCCCTTCCAACTTTATTATTGTTATTGTTATTTATAATTGTGCTGCAATTTTACTTGAATATTGAGCATGAGATGGATAGACAAGTGAAATAGGGATTGTGGTTGCTAACACTAAGATTATAGTTTTGGAGAGTGAGATAAATCTGAATTATAACCCCTTAAAAGTTATAAAAATATGAATCCGGACTGCTGGAAATGCAAAAATAAAGAAGGAACATTTTACCATATGTGGTGGCAATGCCCCAAAGCAAAGATCTATTGGGAGCAGATAAGGAGATGGATTCAGGAAATAACAAAACAACAAATTGAACTTAAACTCGAAATATTTTTATTAGGTGTAATCAATCCAAAAATGGAAAAACAATTTCAATATATCATTATACATATAATAACTGCAGCATGCATTGCATATGCACAATGCTGGAAAAGGGAAAACATACCAACAAATGCAATGATTATATGTAAGATATTAGATTGTGCTGAGATGAATAAATTTACCTTAGAAATAAAGGACAAAGAAGTTACAGAATTTTATGAGATATGGGACATGTATTATAATTGGTTAGAATTGCGGAATAAAGAAGTATGAGACTGTAATGTAAATAAATGTAAGAGATATAGGACATAGTACTATTAAGAAAAAAAGAAAAAATGTACTTTGTATTTTGTTGTTTGTAAAGAGAAAAAGGAAAAAGAAAAAGTTACCATGACATTTAGTGTTAGTTCAAAATTGGCAGTTCACTTTTAATAAGGTTCATGTGATTGACTTTATTTCAAAAATAAACAATAACAGAACTCCTTTGTTTCTGTAATTGCAATATTTAGATTTACAATTTAGATTTAGATCTACAGACTATATGCACATTTATATAAGCCGTTGGATGTAGTAAGATTTCTTCTAACTGAACATGTATGTGGGACAAGCTACATGTTTCTTAGTGTTCAGGAAAAAAAACATTGCTAAACTAATATTAACTGATATTAAAGTGAGGTTTTGAACTGTGTAGACATTTCATATGCATGCAGCACTATTCAGTGCAAACTGAATGCTGGCGTAAGTGAAATCTAGTAGCATTTGTATTTCCTGGAAAATATCCAAAAATATTTGAGAAACAAGAAAATATGTGGTTGCTCCTATTCTCTGGAATGATCATAAGACAAGCTTCAACTCTTTCTCCCTTTAGTAAAATCATTAAGACCTGGATTTTCCCCCAAGTATTCTGATTGAAAACTTGGAAGATTGGTCCCTTCCTTAATTTTACCTCCTAAAACAGCTCCTACCCCAAAAATGCAAGGGAGTAGGCCCAAACATTTGGAGTTATTTTGCTCTGGAGCAGTGCTTTGCAAACTTGGCTACTTCAAGACGTGTGGATTTCAACTCCCAGAATTCCCCCACCACACCATTAAGAGATATCCCTCCTCAGATATAAAAGCCCACAGAACTATTTCAACAGGATATTTTTCTACTATAGTACTTGGGAAATATAGCACATATAGCTCTTGCTTTCAATAGAGGGAACAATTAGAAAGTTGAGAACAAAGATAAGTAGAGGCAGCTACTGCATTGTTTCATTTTGCTTAATAATAGATACTTTGCTTTGCCCAATAATAGGGTCAGCTTTGCTATAATCACTGTTGTCCCTTTCAAAATGCAATAATTACTATTACATTACACACACACACACACACACACACACACGTGTGTGTGTGTGTGTGTGTGTGTGTGTGTGTATCAGCATTATTTATTGCGGTATAACCTGAGTGTAACAAATTCCTGTTTTAAAAAGGATTTTTTCAATATGTAGCCTCTCAGTTTCCTGCAAGAGCAGTATCTAAACTTTGATCTTTCAGAAATAATCACATTAAAATTTTTCCAGTCAATCCTGCTAAGATATACAGATAATGTTTAATATAAAGGGTATTTCCTTTTGAAATAAATTAATATTAAAAATCAGGTTATATATACAATGGGAAGAACTCCCAGATTTTCTTCCATTTCAACTTAGTAAATTGAAAATGTGATTACTGAATATACTGTTTATGGAAAATTGCAGGAATGTAGGTATGGAAAACCATGTATCATTGATAACTGGCACTAAGTTGTTAAATATTTGTGCTGGCATATGTATCCCTCCTTATAATATTGTGGCAGTTTATGCCATTAACTGGTTTTGCAATTTGTCATGTCCATTTCAGACATGCAAAAATATTTTACCTAGCAGGAAGGGATGGGAGAGCTCCTTTGAGAAATGAGTGAGCCTGATTTTTTTTTTAAAAAAATCTTCTCTTCAGAAATAACCACACAGAATTTTCCTTGCACAAAAACCGCTCCATTCCTCAACATCATGCCTTTCCATTGAAGTTAGTTTGGAACAGGTCAGCTTCTTAATTGCAACTTCTCTTTCGTCAATTATTTATTTAACAAAATTATCCACCAGTTTCCCTAATAGTTCAGTCTGAGTGACAATAATAATAAAATATCCTCCCTGCCAAAAACCATATCAACTGCCAATCATTAAGTTAATATAAACAAACTGCATAAAATGGGCTTAAACTGGATAATGCATGGAAAGATTTAGGAAATATTTTTAAGGACTCATTGTGTATAAAACTAAATACATTATTTCAAAGTAGGATAAGCTTTGGACAGCACTAGCATTAGAAACAGTGAGACTGTTGCCTCAGATTACTTATTTTATGTACGTATTTATTAATTTTATTTGCCACCTATCTTGTTTCGAAGCAACTCTGGGCATAACACATTTACGTTCATAAGTATCATACTTGTGATTCTCCCTTTGTGAAGGATAGAATATCTTAGGACCAAGGTGAATAACCTAACATACCCACCCACTAAAAGCCAACTAAAATTGGCAGAAAAATGAGAGTTTTAGGCCTCTTTGAAAGAGTGTTATAGGCAGGAATAAAGTGGTTTGTTTCTCACAAAGCTCTTCTCCATTTCCAGTCTTAATCTTAGAAAAAAAGGGGAAATAGGATCAAACAAGACCCTGTTCAAAGATCTGTACACATTTTTCTACTCTTTCTTTTCAGTTCACAGGGATGCAAGTTTGCCTTGCATCTCAGCAGAACTGAGCACCAAGGGTGGAAAGTATTTTCAGACTTAACTTTATAGTTTTGTATGCCTCCTGTCACACAGGTGACAGTACCTGATCTTCATTGAAGTCAGACTAAAGAAGAATGAACCTGGTTAATTCTCCGATGAAAGACCACCAATAAAATAAAATAAAATAAAAAATATCCATAATTGTGATTAGACTGGGAGGATGGAGGAAAATAAACAGAAGGCAATAACAGTTGTTGCTGAGAAAAAAATGTTGGTGTGTTGATACGAGCTTGGTTCAAGTAAGATATTACTTTTTTACATGATGACTTCTGGTTATGTCTTCTTTTTTTGTTTGTCTTTTTGCAAAAGGTTTAATCTTAATGAGTGATTCTTCAGTTGGCCATTTCCCACCCAATATTATAAAAAGCATTCATAAAAGAGACCTAAAACAAGATGGATCAATGATACCAGCAAGTATTGTGGTCCCAATGGAAAAAGAAAACTCAGAACTGTATAGATTGGAAATATGCGGAAGAGGCCTTCATCCTGCAGTAGATAGACAATGGCTAAAATAATGATGATGATGATGATGAAGTTGATGATGATTACATAATTTGATTCTTGAAAAGGACACATCATATTGAAATTTGTATGGATATATAATCGTACTTCATAAAATGCATGCCTCTGATGGGTTAATGTAAGAAACTGACAGAGAAAAGTGTCCCATCTCTTTAGATTTTTTCCTTTTGCTTTTATGATTTGAACTATCACTGTAGGAAAATACTGAATAAAGAAATATTTAGAATTTACTAATTTTCAGATACTGTTTCATACACACAGAAACATATTTACCAACAAAAGCCAGGCCATGATACTGAGTTTTGAACTCTCCAAAAAATAATGGAAGGCAATAGATGGATGTTGTATTATTTTTCAGTAATAAAGTAAAATTAGATTTAGTTAGAATCCAACCTATCTATTGAGCATCATATTAAAAAAATATCAGTCTAAAAGGAACTGGTGTTTTCATATCATTTAATATTTGTATACTTATTCAGCCAGTCTAGCATACTTTGATTACATTTCTCTAATTTTTCATATCCTAAATATCTACTCTTATATTCATCTACACCAACTTTCTCCTAATTGTTGTTGGATACAATGAATTTATCACTATTTTCTTTGCCTGCTGGTCTTGATGAACGATGAAAGAAAGTTGTTGAACTATGTGTGTAAAAAGAAAAAAACCTATATAGTGTTGTCCATTGAATTTTGATCTTTAAGTTGGACTAAGAAATAAGCAAGTAGGTAAACATCAGGTGACTGTAGGTTTGAAATGCTTTTGATGTTGAGTGTTTAAACTGCCTTCCAGAGAAAATTTTGTTTTGTTTTCCAACTTGTTTTCCAAGTTATTGACTTTCAGCCGCCCAGAGGAAATATGGCACTGTGCCAATGACCAGAAGTCAAATCACTCTGGATTGGTGCAGCATGGCTTTGTCTGCACACTATACAATGAATACATTTTAGGAGGCAACAAGAGTTACCTTAGTATCACTAATTTGTTGTGAGATTACTATAAACAGTGTTAGATATTTCACTTACATAGAAGAAAAGGTCATCTTAATAAGCCAGCAATTGTATCTGTTCAAAGATCTTTAAATATCTCAAGGGAAAGATTATTATTATTGGCCTCAGCCCAGCAGCGTACATCAGCCTGTCAGAGAAGTGTCCCACCAACTGTTTTGAAAGGAGAAGAGCCAAGCAACTAGTCCCAGATGTTATGTTCCAAATATCAACCTGCAACATTGCTTATTTTCCAAGAAGACTGTGCGAAGACAACCATCTGTGAATGCTGCCACATGTGGGAGCAATTATAATTGTTAGCATTAGTAAATTCTTTTCAAGTGTTCTTTATGTTTTATATACCGGTAGTTATGAATCCTTAAATATGGGGTATCTGCAGGGCAAGGTGGTGCTATAGCAGAATAATTGAAGCTGTACCTGGTTTTTAAGCATTGCACATAAACAAAGAGGGAGCTTCAGTTGTAGCATCCCAGTCACCACCTTAACTTTTTTTAACCCTATGCCAAGGGCAATCCTGCTTATAACAATCCTGTACATTCCATCAGCATGATTTTTCCCAGATGGAGATGTGTGTGAAGGAGGGCTGATATTTTTAAAGAATCTCCAATAATGCCATTGAGAGTGAAGAGCTGTTTTAATATGATTAGAAAAGGTAGCTTCATTTGATAAAATAACCTTTGATAGAATCTTACAAATGAATAGTTACATAGATAACCATTTAAGTATAATCTGCTTTACAGATCTTGTCTGGAGGAAAAATAGAGCAGAGATTATAGAGGAACCAAGACTGACACAGGAAAAAAAAAATGGAAGCATTTCCCAGTTTTTTCTGCTGATTTTCTGGCAGTAGTTCCTTAATATGATGTTAACTGATCAGCCAATCACAAGTGTGGATTGAATCAAGACTTCCTTAAAGCAGACTGCTGCAACTGGATACAGGTGATCCTTGACTAAACCTCATTTGAAGTTACAATGGTACCGTTGCAGCACTCTCATGATCATGTGATCAAAATGTGGGTGCTTGGCATCTGGAATGTATTTATGATAGTTGCATTATCCCAGGTTCATGTGATCACCATTTGTAATCTTCCCAGCTGGCTTCTGACAAGCAAAGTCAAGAAAGAAAGCCATACAATTCACTTAAAAACTGCAATGATTCATTTAGCAGAAAAGGTCATAAAATGGGGTGCAATTCACTTAACAACCGCCTTGCTTAGCAATAGAAATGTTGGGCTTAATTGTGATTATAAGACTACCTGTATATATGTTTGGTTCCTATATTACAGCTGCTTGAATTGATTTGTATTAGATTCCTTAAAATATTTTAATGTTTGTATCGCTGATAATCTGGCTCTCTTGCTTAGGCAGTTTATTGCATTTCTACTTAAAAATATTACCATTAATTTGCATACAACCAATAACATTGTAAATTATATTGCATGTGTGGTTGATTTCATTAAGAGGGTAGTAGGCAATAGCTTCTTATAATTCTGAGAACTTCTGGTAATGGCAATTGCTAGAAGCACTTGGGGAATAACTCCATAAAAATAATAATTTAATAATTTAATATTCATGACAAATGTTTCTGGTTTTATACCATATTATGTGCACATATTTCAATATTCATAATATTTTGGTTGCTTCTAGCCAAGGTGAATGAAAAGGCATCTGTCAACCAAACATTTGAAGGGACGTGAGAAACAGGATAGAGAACAGGATATACAGGGTCTTAAGTCTATGGAAGAGAATATATAAACTCTTTGTAGCCTTAACCACTATAATTTAAGTAGCCCCGTGTGTTTGGCTAAGTGACAGAATACAATGAAATGTTAAATTAGCCTATATGGTGTTAGTAAGGACAGAAGATACATTTTATTTAAAGAAAGTAACATTGTATTTCATGCCAAACTGAGGTAATTTCCTTCCCTTTTCTATATTTCCTTGCTTCCCAGATGTAATGGTGCTTGTCAGAGCTCACCTGAAGAAAGCATTATTCAGATAAAATGTAAAGGAAATATTTTTGTACATGACCTAGATTCATAAAGAAATACTACCAAAGGTAACTCCCTTCCAGTAAAATTACAGCATTAATTGAAGTAATAAATAGAACAGTGTTACTGCAGCATAGAGTGAAGATTTGGTGGCTATTACACACTGAGTTTTCTATATAAAAATAGCTGGAACTTTGCTACTTATAAAATGGAATGGGGATTTACAACCATTTTATGTAGAAAAAGCTAAGTTGGGAGAGTTAAAGACCTTCATTCTGTGAATGAATGAGATAAGCAGCTATACAAATACAATAAGTAATTAAATAAATAAAAATAAATCTGTTTCTCATAAATTGCCATTATTGGACCTCTTTGTTTCATTTTTTACTTCCTTGGATATAATTGTGCTACAATTATAGCAATAGCACTTAGACTTCTATACTGTTTCATAGTACTTTATAGTCCTCTCTAAGCAGTTTACAGTGTCAGCATATTGCTCCTAACAATCTGGGTCCTCATTTTACTGATCTCGTAAGGATGGAAGTTTGAGTCAACCTTGAGCTAGTCATGATCAAATTCCTGACAGTGGACAGAGTCAGCGTGCATTATTGCATTCTAACCACTGTACCACCACAGGTCCATAGGATTGATTTACATAATTTTTCAGTTGAGATAATTCATTTATCAACTGAGCCATGGTGGTTTTTTTCAATGTCAATGGTATTCAGGTTGTGCTCTAGATGTTTTGGGATTGTACCCAAGATGCCTATTAGTATTGCTACTGCTTTTGCTTTCTTTTGCCACAGTTGTCTTATTATTATTATTATTATCATTATTATTATGACTGCTTCAGATTATTTTATTTGCTATACTGTTCTCTGTGGAGATTTATATTTAAAAAGCTGTTTTTACTGATGTGATTACAGTTTTTATATAGATTTATATTTTACTTTTAAATGATTGTATCAAATCCAGAGAATTGTTAAGGCATCATTCAATAACAAACAAACAATAGTTTGTTCTTTGCCAAAGACATAATAAACAAAATAATCAAATTCATATGCACAGGGTGAATTTCACACTGAAAAGAAGAGGAGAGGGTAGAAATAGTGGTGTGTATTGAATCTTCTGTTCTATTACAGAAACATTGATTAATCAAAATGTTTACTCAATTGGTTTAGAATAAAATGGGATAAAAGATCCCTTTGCCTATGCCTAAAGTGCAAAACACAGAGTGCACTTTCTTAAGCATACTGAAGAGATTAGCTACAGTATATGTAGCCATATGGCTACATACACGTTTTTTTAAGACAAAAACTTGGAAACCCATAAAAACCTCTTCTATATTCTTGCATTTAGCTAAGCACCTGGGAGAATTCAAATGAGAAAGAACAAACAATGGGAGAGTATATACAACACTGCCTATCTTAATATTTCCTGAAACTGACTCATTTCCATAATGCACCTGGTTTTTTCTTTTTTTACAATGAATTCTACTATTTCTTACAATGTGGATTTACAATAAAAATCCAGTCTCAAAAAATGTTCTTATTTTGCTGATCTCCAAGTATTGTGTCATAGGATGTTTGTGTTCACATATCTTGCTCTTTTATTTTGAAATATTATGTCTTATTCACTAGGAGATCCCAAATAAGACCTAGGCCTTGATTAGAATATAGCTGAGGCAAAATAAAAGAGAAACAGTAGATTCAGAAGACTGACCTGAGCGATTGCCGGTTTAACGTATCCATGTATTACAAGCTCTTTGCTCATAGAAAACCAAAGTATTAAATAAAAGCTTTTTCTCATCAAAGATTTCCATACAGTAAACCCAAAATATGAATAAGGAATTATTTTGGATAGCTTCTACTCAAGTATCTCAGAGGCACTTATCAGGGGAAAAACCTGTGAGTGTTGTGAGATATGATGGGCTAGAAATAACATAGTGAATCTAGATTTTCCATTATTTTTTAGATAATAGAAACTCAGACTAAATGACTCTGGATAGTATATGGAACAATCAATAAGCAAAACCCAAACCATATACTATTAAGACATATACAATAAATAAATATAAAATCCAAAATATAAAATGGCGAATTGGTAATATAACAACCAAAAGGAGAATGTAGTTGAGTACATTCTCAAAGAAGGCAAGTCTTTTTTTTTTTTATTAAAAAGTTTTATAAGTTTTACAAAAAGAACAAAACAATACAAAAATAAAAAACAACATATACAAAAAAAACTAAACATTACACAACAAAACCCCCCTTCCCCAACCCCCACCCAAACACCCCCCTTCCCCCCCCGAACTTCCCAGAGCAGAATATAGGCTTAATTAAAAAACAATTAAAAATTATATTTGTAAAAAAAAAAAAGAAAATATAACATTAAAATATATATGTATATATATATAAAAATAAAGATTATGAAAAGGCTATATAATATTTTTTTATATCCAGTTTAAATTGTATAAATTTTATCCATTTATCCCAAACAGCAAGAAATTTCTCTTGCGTTTGTTCCTTTAAAAAAGCCGAAATCTTTGCCATTTCCGCCAAATAAGACACTTTAAGAAACCATTCCTGCAATGTAGGCAAAGATTCCTTCTTCCAATATTGTCCTACTAACAGCCTCGCGGCTGTAATCAAATTTAACATCAATATAACCTCCTTTGTATCACAATCAGTAACTATACCCAACAAAAATAATTGCGGAGTAAATTTTACCCTCCTTCTAAAAATCTCTGGATATTCCACCATATCTTAATCCAAAATGCTTTTATCTCTCTGCACGACCACCAAATATGATAATAAGTAGCGTCCATACAACCACATCTCCAACATTTAGGTTGTAAGTCAGGGTACATAAGAGACATTTTTTGTGGATCAAGGTGCCATCTATAAAACATTTTATAAAAATTCTCCCTTAAGTTCTGTGCTTGTGTAAATTTGACATTTCTCACCCAGATGGTTTCCCAGGTGTCCAATGAAACTGGCTCACCAAAGTTCTGTGCCCATCTGATCATACAATCTTTAATTAATTCCGTTTCTGAGTCCAATTCAACTAAAACCCATAAATCCTCTTAATGTGGGTTTGTCTTTGATCCTTCACTTGCTTAATAAAATTTTCATCTTCTCTAAGAAAACCCACCTTACAATCCACCTTCCATCTATCTACTAATTGCCTATATTGGAACCAAGAGTAAATAATATTTTCTTGTGCTAACTCTTCCCGTGATTTTAACTGCCAGTTTTGTCCATCCCATCTAAGTAGCTGTCTATAAGACACCATATCCATTTTAGCACCTCTTTTTATTCCTTCTATTGCATGCCAAGGTATAGCCCATAATGGTACTTTAAAATCACTTTTATAATATTTTCTCCAGGTCCTAAGTAAAGAAATTCTTAGAATATGAGCTTTAAAGACCCAATCCATTTTTTTATTAAATATTAAATAGGCATGCCACCCAAAAAGTAAATCCCATCCCTCTAGATGAGTATCTCAGGATTTGTCAAATTTACCCAATCACTAATTAGTGTTAGAACCACCGCATCATAGTATAATTTCAAATTCGGTACCTTGAGTCCACCCCTCTCACGGAAGTCTTGCATAATTTTAAACTTAACCCTTGGCTTTTTCCCTGCCCAAATGAATTTATTAAGGCCTTTCTGCCATTCACTTAGATTAATCTCATTCTTCAAAATCGGTAACATTTGAAACAAAAAGAGAAACTTGGGTAGAATATTCATTTTTATCACTGCAATTCTTCCCAGGAGGGATAATTGCAACTTCTCCCAATTCTTCAAGTCTTTCTGTACCCTAACCCACAACCTTTCATAGTTATTTTTAAATAGTTTTGCGTTAGAAACAGATAACATCACCCCCAAATATTTTACCTTATTAACAATTTCAAAACCCGTCAAATTAACCAAAGTCTGCTTCTCCTGACTAGTCATATTTTTAGGTAAAATTTTAGTCTTATTAACATTAATCTTGAAACCCGAAACCACACCATAATAATGAATCAGTTGTAATAACTTTTCTGCAGAATAAGTAGGTTGCGACAAAGTAACAACCAAGTCATCCGCAAAAGCTCTTAACTTGTATTCTTTTTTGTTAACTTCTATTCCTTTAATTTCCTGCGACTCTCGAATTTTGATCAACAATATTTCCAATGTTAAAACAAACAACAACGGTGATAACGGACATCCCTGCCTGGTACCTTTCTCTATTGTAAAAACCTCTGACAACCCTCCATTAACAATAAGTTGTGCCGTTTGTTTTTGATATATGACCGTAAGAGCTTGTACTATCTTTTCACCAAAATTCATCTCTTCCATTACTCTTAACATAAAATGCCAATTCAGTTGATCAAAAGCTTTTTCAGCATCTAAAAATATCAGCCCTGCGGAAACTTGGTTGTTCTTGTCTAAATATTCTAATAAATTAATAATTTGTCTAACATTATTTTTCATATACCTTCCAGATATAAACCCAGATTGATCTTTATGCACAAGATAATGCACAACCCTCATGATCCTATTTACTAAAATTTTTACAAATATCTTATAATCCACATTTAAGAGAGATATAGGCCTATAATTCTTTGGTAAAATAAGATCTTGATCCTCTTTTGGAATCAATGATATAAAAGCACTACGCCATGAAGGAGGAATCTCTAGACCCTGTAAAATATCATTAAAAAGATCACCTAATGGCTGAGTCATCTCCTCCATTAAGGCTTTATAATCCTTCCTTTCCACATCTTGAAAAGAAGGCAAGTCTTAATGACTTTCTAAAGGAGAGAAGAGTTATGGCCCTATCCATTCCAGAGAACAGAAATATGTGGCAGATTACTCTAAATAAGCAGGATAGAAAACTGGGGGTCTGGTATTATGTAATCTAGCTATTAAGGAGATTAGAAAGGTCATCTTCTTAAAAACCTCCAGTGAGCACCCACAATGTCTGAAGCAAGCCATTCCACTGATTAATTGTTTGCACTGTCAGAAAATTTCTCCTTATTTCTAATGTAAATGGCTAGAGAAACACTGAAAAAACTTGAAATAAACTACATCAAAAGGCACAGACTATGAAAAATTAACTTGAAGGTATCCATGAGGAAATTCGATGTATATTTTCATGATCACAAGATCCCATCTTAATTTATCTGGCCCATTTCTTGAAATATTATTCCAAACAGCATGAGAGGTATGAACTTCCCAAAAATTCTGGGTTGTCTTGTTCAGATAGAGCCTCTCTGTTTCCAACAAATTAAACTAAGAATGAAAGCACTTAACTGCTTGTCATAATTGCTTGCCTCATTTTTGATTCTTCCATTTCAGAAGATGAAAGCCATATTAATCCAATTAATAAAATGACAAACACTAAACACAGAAATGTTCATGGGCATCTTTGGTGCTCAAGGAAGTGGTGAAATTTATACCACAAGGATCACTTTCCCTAGCACAAGATCAAACTTTTAAGGGTCTTTTGCCAATTGTTTAAATAGACTTTGGCTATGTGTGTTAATCTGTCACAATTAAATGGGTTTAATTGGTTTAAGTTGTCAACATAAACACTAGGGGAGCTGGAATTCTCTAGCTCAAAAGAAAGACTAAAGAAGAATATGCAAGTATTAATATTGCATTACATTTTTTTCTTCTTTGTCTAAGAAACTCATAATAGTCTTTTGATTAAGTATTACAAAATCCTTACATTGGAGAAGGAGATGGGATAAATTTCCCCACAGCTTTCTCTCTATTCCTAAGTTGCGTATTCTGGATATTTATTTTATTTTATTATATATTTGCTTGGGAAAATTAGTGGGACTCAAATATTGCAACTTCCTACTTTTCAGTCCTCTCTTTGTAAACAATTTCAAATAAAAGTACATAATAGCCTTCATGTCACAGTCATGAAATCTTAGTCTGCAAGCCCTTTACACAAATGTCTGTCATTTTCTATGTGTCAACTTTGCACACATGTCCAACAGGTGGGACTTTGACTGCAGTGCTGGTACAACTAACTTAGCTTTTTGATTCTGATCCCAAAGCAGACCCCACTTTCTTTGCAGTGTATTAAAATTAAGTTTTAATGGGAGATATTAAGCGCAAGTAGGAACACACAAGTTGTCCACAACAATTCTGTTAATATATTGAATACAGGACTTTTAAGTTCCTACTAAATGTTTTCAGGAATATGTGGGTGCATGACTATAAATATCTGGAAAGCAATTTGACAGTTTAATGATATAAAAAGAAGAAAAAAACAGTAGCTTAAGTTCTGTTGACTACTTAAAAAACAAATGGATTTTAGAAATTTGCTCTTGGCAAGCAAAGTAGAATTGCACAATAGGTAAGAAGTTGTTGATATCAAATTATGATGTCTTTTATAATCATTTATAATGTATTTTTCTTGTTTTTTATTTTTTAAATATTTTTTATTACAGAGGTTTTCAACAGAATAAAAACAATACCAATTTTAAATTGTAAGTTAGAAGACTAGTGAAAAAGTAAGTGAAAAACAAATAAAAACAGTAGAAAAGAAAGAAAAATATAAGGTTACAAAACAGTTTGTAAGTTTGTATTTTTAATACAAAACCCAACACAAAGTATTGCATTATCTCAGGAATGGATGGGCCATTATATAACCATAATCCACAGCCAAATAAAACAAACTCTGTGGTTCTTTCTATATCCAGAGGTCTTTGGAGCCCCTAGTACCAAAAAGACTAAGTAAGAAACCAGAGGAATGAAGATGCCAGCATATGCTAGTACCTGCTTTCAAGTGGATGGACTTTATGGCTGCCCAGCACATTTTGACCTTAATTCTTCCTTCAGGAGTAACTTAATTTATTCATTTAAGTGTTTCAAGGAGAGCCATGGAAAATATGAGAAAAGTTGGGATGGAGCTTATATTTTAAAGAAACAAGAGCCAACATTTTAAGAATTTATTGGAGCTGTTCCTTCTTATTTTTGCTACCCATTTGTTTTCTCCTCTCTCCACTGGTTTTCTCTCACTTAAAAAAATGACTTAATATTTTGTACCATCGGGACATTCATCTGTATGATTCAACATTAATGTTCAAAAGGAGTCAAGGAGGCAAAAACAGGTACATTGGAATGTAGCTTATATATGTAAATTTGGGCTTAATACATTTTTAATATTCTCCTGGACTTATTGAATACATATAAAAGCTTCTATATTCAACTTGCCCAAACACATAAAGAATCTAATGAGAAAGCTGACCCTGTCTAACAGTGCCTACTTAGCAGTTAATGAATGTACTCTAAGTCTCATTATCATTCAGCAGAAGGCAGCTGGCACTACTCCAGATGTTCCTAGCATTCCTCGTTGTTAGCCATGCTTCCTAAAGAAGTAGCACTGTAGTAACATCCAGAATAAAAGCAACAGCAGCTGTTTATCCCTGTAAAGAGCACTGTGTATAGCAATTATATGTTCAGGCTGACATAAACCATGCAAGAGCCAAGCCAGTGAACAGCGAAATACGGGGTGGGGCTCCCATTATGAGATTTGTAATTTTAATTATTTTCAGGAATAATAAAGGGATGCAACTGTGATTGATTTGAGAATCCCACCTGTTACAGACATTGTAAATGGGATTTTAAGTTATAGACTTATAAACTTCCCCTTGAGGTGCTCAAAAAGATGATGAAATTGGAACAAATTTGATCATTGTCAGATGAAATATTTTATATGAGTGAGCAGAACAAATGGAAAAATGTGCTTACATGCTATAAGATGATAGTTGTATTCCCCAAAGTTCTCAGTTAATGGCCCATAACAGCCCTTCTACTGGCACCTTCTTGACTGCTTGCAAGCTGAAATTGCAGGAGGAGGAGAACAATCTTTCAGTGCAGGTTTCTTGGATATTGAAATATGCACATCTGTGAGAGCAGATGTTTTAGCACTTTTGGAAAGCCTCCAAAACATCTGTCATTTCTATTCCCATGAATGTAATGGTATTTCTGAGAACTGTGTAAAAAAAATAAGAGCAATCCTTTTTGTCTAGGTTAAAGAGCTATCTGCGCAATATTGTTTCTCACAATGGCTAACCAGTTGCATCTCCCTCATCTATGAGTTGGTTGAGAAGGCAATAATCATTTTCTGCCCCTAGTATTCTGATCCTATACCCTCTCTGTAAGCTAGGGACAGTTTCACTCGTATATAAATTCATTAAATATATTAACATAAAGTGAGAATTGAAATTTAGCTTTACTCTCGCCTTATCCAATGTTATTGTAAGGCAGAGCAAAATTTAAAGTTAGGTAAAAGGGAGTCTGGATTATCACAGTCTAGATTATATGGCAGCCTAAACATAGTAAATATCTAACAATATCAGAATGAGAATATTTATCATTTTTAAGTGATGATTTTAATACATATAATTTAAGTGTACCTTAATAAGATCAAAGAACCAGAACATACTGGATAAGGAGATTATTAAAAAGGATATACATTCACATGTGGAGTTCATATTAAGAATAATTCATTGCAGATTTACAGATACAAAGGATAATATGAATAAGGCATGGTATAATCAGTCAGAACATGTCCCATGCAAGAATTATACTCTGCAATGATTAAAAGGAAAAATAGCTCCAGAATAATTTCTATTCATATTAGGCCACTCATAATTCTCCCTTTCGTTCCATTCCTAAAGAAGCATTGTCCTTGATCCAGAGAGATGGGAAGAAGACATTTGCTTGTCCTGCTTCTGATTTTTGAAGATCAGAAAATTTGCCACCAAGATGTCCATCTTGCCACCAAGATGTCCTGAGTTGTTTGGAACATAAACACAGGACTTTTTTTGTCATGGAACACCCAGAACGGAGTTCCGGCACCTTTTTTGGATGGAACCTTGTAGGGTAGGCAAGCCAGGTTGTATAATGTGTGTGAATTCCGGCACCTTTTTTTTTTTAAACAAAAAAAGTACTGCATAAACGTAACCAATATTTTGAGCTGGTAAGAAGATTTTCATAGTCTCCAGCAGCAACAGAACAAAATCTCTCAAGACAAGTCTGATCATTTGGGAAGAAGATTATTGCTTCATAGCTTAAAATGTTTTGACCAGAGTAGAGGGGTCTTTGTTTTAATTTATCGCACCTGCCACAATCCAGAAAACATTGAAGAATGAGTATGTCATTAATCTTTCAACAATGGCAATGCCCAGTAATGTTGACAACTGAAAGGGGAGAGTGTAATTGCATATTGTAAATTGCCAGTGAAGACAATCCTAGACTGGAATTGCAAAACTCCAGGTGATCATTAGAAAATAGATGCAGATCTTTAGAGACAACATTTGGGGAATTCTAGCTTAAGCTTTATCTACTTGGGATAGGGGAAGTAGGGCATACAAGTAGTAGTGAAACATTAAATGGCCTCTGAACACAGAAAGAAGAAGAAAGTAATGAGAGGAAGGACCAAGAGCTGCCCAAAGAAACCTGAATTGAAAACTCTGCCATGGCTCCAAATCCCCATTTCTAGTTTCATTTTTCTTCTAGCTCTCTGCATTGATGAACTGGAAAGAGCCTCAAACTATAATGTTTGTATTTATCTTTAAATCCTATCTCTTACATATGAATCAAAGAGGTTCAGTTACAGAAATCATGACAATTGAATACTTTACTACCCCTATTTGAGTTTGTTAAAAGAAAATATTTTTACTTATAACTATTGGTGCGATTGGCAGGAAGGTAGCCATTTCCCAGATAAAGAAGATGCAAATCCTCCAAATTTGTAATATTTGGCAAACAGACATCTTCTTTCCAGGCTCTGAGCAGTCCATTATGAATTGTTATTGTTGTTGTTCCATCTTTCTAAATTTTGGGAGAATCAGAGCAAAATACACCCTTTAGAGATTCCTTTCCATACTTTCCCCTTCCCATGTAAGAATCTGGCAGCTGGTGTACTTCAGAAAAGTACATCTCTAGTCTCTAAAATTGTGTTTGATAGCCAACTGGTAATCAGTCCTCATATAAACCCTATACTCTAGACCAGTGGTTCTCAACCTTTTTAATGCCACAACCCCCAACCGGTCGTAAGTCGAGGACTACTCAACCGGTCATAAGTCGAGGACTACTCAACTGGTGCAGCACCGTTTGCAGAATGGGACTTTTGGTGGGCTCAGCAAGGCACAGACAGCCTGGAAAATTCCTATTGGCTTTTGAAAGCCAGTAGAATTAGACTCTATTCAAGAGAGTCTATTCTATTGGTTTTCAAAAGCCAATAGAATAAAAGGGAGTAGCACAGCTAAGGAAAAGGGGGAAAAAAATGGCAGACTGCGTTGTTTGGTGACCCCCATGAAATGGTTGTTCGACCCCAAATGGGGTCCCGACCCACAGGTTGAGAACCACTGCTCTAGATAATAACTTGATACAACATAACATGTAAGTATTACGTATCAGTTTGCTATCATCAATAAAAATTGTAGATACTGCTTTGCATATATAACTGTTGAATTCAGAAGTATTGAATAATATATAAGTTATCAGGTTTCCGTAGTTTTGCTAAAGTGATCAGTTCATCTAATAATCTTTTTAATGTCTATATGTTGAAAAATTGCTTATAGTTAGGCAATGTGTCCTATTAAATTCAGTGATGATGTTGGCTTGCATGTGTGTTGGGGATGTGTATGTGCTATACCCGCGGCCAGTTTATATAACTGATCATTTTATTCTCATTGTCAGGAGGATGTAATTCTCATTGGTGAATGTCTTAGAACCACAGCTGCAGTAGCTACGACCACAGTAATCCTATCTAAGAAAAGCAAACATGAGTATTGCAGAAAAGTAATTTCTTCTAAATGACTACTTGCCCATTTGTGGCTTGCTTGGGATGGAGTTTGAAAATGACCCAGGACCTTCAACTGCTTATTGGTACTATATTTTGAAAACTTGTTTTTTGTTCTCCTTATTTTGGTAGCCTGGCTATTTTATATTTTAAAATGTTGCTGCTTATTTTGAATTACTATCATTTAAGAAGTTTCAGCAATGCAGTATTATTTCATGCTTTGGTTTACATTATGTGAGCTGCACTGAGATTTTTTTCAAAGGAAAAATTGTTTTAAAAATCAACATACAGAAAAAAAAACAGCATGTAGATCAATTCTGTAGATCAATCCTTATGCACGTGTTTACTTACTTATATGAATATGAATCAATTGCTAATTAGTTATTTCCAAGGAAGTGGGCTAAAGTCTGATTAGAGAAGAAATAACTAATGTCAGAGAGGTATGCATTAATTATAACAAAATTAAATCACATACCAAGTTTATATACCGTACCTACCAGTGTATTTAGGCTTAGGAAGGTAGGAAAAACCTGTGACATGCTTGCAAAATTTGCTTCAGAATTTTGTTGTTGTTGTTAATTGCGAAGTATATATTTAAATCTAGTTTTGTATTATATGAGGTAATTTTTAAAAAGCCAATGAACCTTAGGTAGAGAAATATTTGATTTTTTTCTTATAAGTTTGTCTGAATTATTTTCACAGTGAGATTACTTAGATATCATAGCTTTCTATTCTTTAGTTAGACTTTTTAATATGTTTGTTGGATTCTTCAAAGTTTTTCATCAATATGGCTTGAAGTTGTCTATGAGTTTGTAGATATTATGACATTCCTTGGCAAAGGTGCAAATTCCTGTAATTGTTAGCAGCAAAGGGTATGAGCAAGGTAAGGCTGTAGAATTTCCTAAAGGGGGAAAAAAAAAAAATCTAGGATTCTTCCAGGCAGTTCAGCTTCTGGGGCAGATACCCTGCTTCCCCCAAAAATCAGTCCCAACTGGATAATAAGCCCTATCATGATTTTTCAGACTGTTCATAGTATAAGCCAGTTAAGATTGTCAGCCAGCTGGATGCATTTAGTACATTTCTCCGAATATAAGCCCTAACTGGAAAATAAACCCTAATGCGTCTTTTGGAGCAAAAATTAATATAAGACTTGGTCTTATTTTGGGGGACACATGGTAGCTACTAATATTTAGTTTTTATGAGTAAGAGTGTCCAGAGAGGAAGAGGGGAGCAAAACAGTCAAGATGGCAGGTGCAACAGCACAATTGAAACTTTGCATGCATGCCACATGTAATTAAAGGGACAGGATTCAATTACATCACTGTAGTTGCCATTTTGACTTTAAAGCCACACAGATACCCTGTGTGTGACAAGTGACAGCTAATTTTTTCTCTTTTAGGTTGCATATTAGCATATGCTGTATTACTGGTATGTATTGAAAGAGTTGAGTGAAAAATCAGTTCGGTCTCCTTTGAGTGTGCTGCACATGTTCATATCAATGCTGATTTATGGTTTATTGTGATACTCTTTAGATTGTATTTATGCAAGTTGGGTACCATCCATAGAATGTTAAGTGTGGGGCTGTTGGGATTTAAACATTTAAATGTACAAGGCATCACTGATATTTATGTTTGTCCTTATATATAATAGTGGTCCAGAATTATTAAAAGTGGGATATATTATTATTATTATTTTTTACAAAAAATCTCACTTGTTTTATGAGCAAATGTGTCCAGATTTGGAACAATGAAATGCTAATTTTCAACGAGAGGCTCCCATCAGCTATATTACAAGTCATATAAAATATTGATACCTTAACATGGGAATAAAGTGACATATGAGCTTCCAGAAAGATTGCCTTGTCTGATGGATGGGAAATTAGCATTAGAAAATAGATATAGTATATTATTTCAATTACAAATATCAGTTCTGCATTCCAACATAAACAGCCCATGCTCATATACCCAAAGGTATATTTTTCATATCTGAGCCACATATCTGGTGAATGGAACATTATATTAATTGAGTCTGTCTCTTGGAAAGTACTATATATATTTCTGATACTACACTGTAATATTTTTATGCTTACAGGGAAACAAACAAGAAAAAGGATTCTTATTCACATTTTTGTAACATCCAAGAACTTTATGAATCCCCCCCCCCCGTTTTCTCTGAGATAATTTTCAAAATTTGACTAGATTATAAGATCACATAATACAAGACCCAGAAAGGGTTGTTATCCACTCTCCCCCATTAAGCCATTCTCATTCTCTCAGGAGGAGAGATGTCTCATTCAATCTTTTGGCACTTTAATTTGCATCCAGAAGCCAACTGGTAACATTCCCAAAGTGGGAATGTTACATAGGAGCAAGCAGGATGATTTGGGTCAATACATTTTGTAGTTTCTGGATGCTTTTCAAGAATAGTCACATAGAGCACATTGGAGTAATCCAACAGAGACATGCAATAGTGCTCAAGGGAGCTGACCATAACACAGAGGGAAAATACATGTAAACATAGAATTAAAATAACAACCAAACACATTAGAGAGGTAAGCAAACTCGTCAAAATAAAAAATCTATGCTGATGAAAATGTAACAAAGATAGAACTAGTTCTGGGGTTCATGCTCTTGGTATCTCCCTCTTGCCAAGAATGTTTGGCAATAACAAGAGTAGGAGACAATCAGAAGGAATTGCTTAAACAATATGAATTATTATCCCCATTAAATTGCTTCAACTGCAAATGACAGTGATGCCAAATTGATGATATCATTGTCTACAGTGATATCATCACGAAAAAGCCACCATTACATACTTGCATCTTGATGTCTTAAGCAAGTACAAAAGTCATAGACTACATAGGATGGCACTCCTACAGATGTTTTATCATTTGGTTCTTCATGCCTCCTACTACAAATGACCATAGCCACATGGGTCTATTTTGCTTGAAGCAGCTGTGGCCACAAATGTAAATACAAGAATTTGCTTTTCTTCAAAGCAAAAACTGACATGTTGCCCATTATCAGTTTTTCCATTTAGAAATATTTTCGAACAAGTGACTCAATGCAGTGAAAGTGAACAAGCTTTATTCTTAATCAAACTATAAACATCAGAATGAGTTGGTTGCTCCTCCTTTTGTAATTACTAAGCCCACAGCTATTTGTATACTTTATATTGTTTTTAAGAAAGTGGGTCTTTCACCAGAAAAAGAGGTCAGTTTAGCAACTGTTGCTATTTAAAAAAAAATATTTGTGCAAATAAAAGCCTACAACAGGATGGCTTTCTAATCTATGTCCAGTTTAGTTCAGCTTAACTATTTCAGGGGTTAGCTTAAATTTTTTGGCATAGTATTTGCTCTATTCCCATACATTTAGTTTTTTGTTCAGTGAATCATATTAATGAACCATTATTTATCAGAAGTAATATTTTACATATATCATCAAGAGATTTTTATTTTTTAAAAGATATGAATCAGATGACACTGATCTTTTCAGCTGAAAAGCTGACTTTTTTGAGACTCGTGTAATGTGTGAACAAAAAATGAAGAAAAAAAGCAAACTTACAACAAGAATTTCTCTCTAGATAACAAAACCAATATCTGAATATATATTAATCGATAATTAGGATTTACTGAGTTATAAAATGAAAAGTTTTAAGAGCACAGCTCATGTTTCACTACTAGCATTGGGAAAATACAGGTAGTCCTTAACTTATGACCACAATTGAGCCAAAATTTATGTTACTAAGTGAAACATTTGTTATATGAATTATGCCACAGTTTATGACCTTTCTTGCCAAAGTTGTTAAGTGAATCACTACAGTTGGTAACTTAGTCACACGGTTGTTAAGTGAATCTTGACTTTGCTTGTCAGAAGGTTGCAAAAGGTGATCACATGACCATGGGACACTGCAACTGTCATAAATATGAGTCTGTTGCCAGGCATTTGAATTTTGATTATATGATCATGGGGATTCTGTAGCAGTTGTATGAAAAACTGTCATAAATCATCTTTTTCAGTGCTGTTGTAACTTTGAACGGTCACTAAATGAACTGTTATAAGTCGGGGATTACCTGTAAAGGATAGATTAAAAGTGCAGTCCTACATATGTCCATTAAGAAATATGTTGCACTAAATTCAGGGGGAGGGGAGTTTATTTGAAGGGTTCATAGAATTGCATAAGGATACATTTGTCTGTAGACAGCAAAATGCTTTCTTTAAAATCTCTGGATGAAGAATAGCTTATACATCTGCAAAAGTCAGGATGTGCCTGCAAAGAGCATATGAAATTGTTCAGGTGTACATTGTATCAGTAATGCCAAATGAATAGCCCTTTGTGACTGTGTTGTCATGAAGTTGCCAGGAATGGATTGGACATATACACTTTTGGTAGATCTGCTTCAACATTTATTTTTTGAAAGTAAAGCCAATGTCATTTGACTTGAATCTTAACCTGGGAAGAACTTTATTTGGTTTCTTCTGGAGTTTATCTTAAAAATAGCTTGTCATTTTTGGCCCTTAATGTGTCAGGCTTTGGAAATAGCAACAGCTCCAAGGCAGACAATGTTGGAATTATGGAAGTTGCATCTACCGTAAAATGTGTTTTTACTGGAGCAACCAATGATAAGAATAGGATTCAGTGTCTGTTGAATACCTTCTCCAGAGTTTGCTCTCTAGCAACATAAATTTGTGGATTAAAGGTGTGTTGTTGTTGTTGTATGTATAGTGGAAGCTAGGATGGAAACCCTAGTGTGGTAACTTATCTTTTCAAGACAGACTTTCATTTGACTTGCCATATTTAGTTTCCGCAGTAGTAGTAGTATTCAACTTACTAAGTCTGTGCTCAAAATTTAAGCAGGATAAGGTCTTAATGGATCTTCTAATGGAAGATCTGCAAGTAATACAAGAATGGATTAGGATTTTAAAAAAATAATTCATAAAGAAAATAATGGCACTTCTAAATTCTTGCTAAGAAAAATGTATGAATGCATTCATGAAGTAACTAGAGGTCAAACTTGACTTGAAGGAGTGTGATTCTATTGAGAAGGCACACCCAATAATATAAGATGGTACATGGTCCACTTCACAGAATCTACAGGTTCACATATATAAAACCAATCAATGCTTTTTGTTTTGCTTTTGTTTAGTATGACGTCTACACTCAACCACTATAGTTCATAAGCTATGAAATGTGTTAAGTCACATAACTGTGATTTGGCTTGGAACCTGACAATCTGAGAATTGCTTTTCCTGTTATGTGCCAGTCCACATGTAAACATCTACAGGAAAGGCCATTCTGAAGATGCCATCCTTCTTAGGGCTCACTGGTCTAGCATATAGGATAAGATTTTTTCCTACCTCATTTCCAAGTGGAAATGAGAAGCTATATTGGCCCCCATTCATTTTGACTTTTAAAAGAAAGTCAAGGTCCACATTCCTTTTAACCAGACATTTAACTGTTAATTGACTTTAGGAATTTTAGTGTTTGTGTGTGGGGGAGGGGAGTGAGGGGTGGAGAGGTGGAGATCGAGATGAAGACAGACAGAGACAGAAACAGAGACAGCTATGTTATGTGACTATGGGTGCATGCAGATAGATCGTTGTCTCAATCTTGGCAACTTTAAGATACATGGACTTCAACTTTCAGAATTTCCCTTGCTGACATATCTTAAAGTTGCTAAGGTTGAGAAACACCGATATAGGTAGATAATAAAGAGAAAGATGCATAGTATTCAGTATTTTATATGCTCTTAGCCACTTTAGAAATATGAGTAGAAAACAGAGATATAAGCTGAATAAAGGAAAGAAGAAAATAAAGAAGGAATAAACAGCCCATATATTTAAAATTCTGGTTGTATGCAATATGTGAACTTAGATATTGTCCTTAGCTCTTGCACAACAGTTCACAGGACAGCCCATTATCCAAAATTTGTTTTTTTGTTATATCTCTGGATCTAATTTATATTTTTAAAGAATGTCCATGTATCCTTTGAAAAGAGGAAGGTTTTTCTGCTACTTCCCAAGAAACAGAAGCAAAATAACAACTTTTAATCAAAATCAATTTGGACCATGTTAGCAGAAGTTTTTGTCTCTCAATGAGTGAACTCATTTGTCCCTTATTTATGAACAATGTGATCATTTCCTCAGGCAAAATGGCTGTGCCTGTTTCACAAACTGTGCAATTCGTCCATTGCTTTTGTCTGAGAATCTTGTTGCGACTCAGAAAGGCTGAGGATCTTCATGTATAAAGAGAAGAAAAGGCATTTGTTTCTCGGGCTGGCAGGAAGAATCAGTCTGAAGACAGACCTGCAGAAGTCATTAACTCTCCTACCATTTCTAGAATGAACCTGAGCAGACACAAATAAATATAAAAATAAATTTTTAAAAGCGGTCTTTGGCTTTTCATGCCCAAGATAGGATAAATATTTTCCAAGTAAAGGAAGATCCGGTTTCCCTGATTGCTGAAACAATAAATGATTTTTTAAATAGATTTTGCATCTGAGGAAATATTGTTTGCTACAGGAAATATTGAATTCTTATATTAATTCAGGAGAATTCAAAGCAATTTATATTTCCATAGGTTTTTAAATTTTATTTCATTCACTGCGTAATAGTACAGCAATGATTCAAGCATGCTTCACAATAAAATATTTGACAATTATCATAATATGGGTCATCTCCTCCTATCTTTTTTTAGCGTATGCAAAGGAATCCACTTTTTGCCTGCCATTGTTTAGATTGCATTGCACAGGCCAGCCAAGGAAAAGAAGCCAGTACACCAGATCCTCCTGCTGTTTGTAAACAATATCTCACCTAAGTTGGACCCCAGGGTATTGAGATGTCTTGCTTTGATTGAATGTCCTTATTTCCCCTTCCTATCCTGCCCCCCCCCAAAAATATGTATGAGGTAACTGGAGCAGGATTGGCTATGGGGGTAATACACGGCACTTGCACAGAAATAATGTACACGTGAAAGAATGTCATTTCAAAAAGCTTGTAGAGAAATGTTGTTTCAAAGGTCACCTGAGGTTTCTGAAGTAAGATCCCTGGTTTCAATGATCATTTCCATTAAAAAAAAAAACAATGTGTCCTTGGCTTTGGTTGCACACTGGCAATGGACAAATCTGTCAGTTTCCATTTCTACTAGATTTTTATTTATTTATTTATTGCATTTTTACATCTTTAGCATACATAATTAACCATCTTTAAATGTTAAGGAAGAAATTAAAACAAAAAAAGTTTTCAAACTAAACAAAAAGGGAAATATTATCTTGTATATTATACTTATAAATAGTCGCTAATAAGTAGGCTAATGTAATCAATACCAAATATTATTGTTAAATATCACAAATCTCTGCCTTAGTAACACATATTGCTTAAACCATCAATTTTGCCTTTCCAGAATAGATAAATCACACATTTCTGACAACTATTCCTTAACACCTAGAATAGTAATACCTTTCCAATTTCTCAATTTTATTTCTTTAGTCACACACCTTGGTTGATACAACCATTATTCCTAATAAATAGTCAGATTCCAAAGCTTTATAACATCACATTACATTTACATCTTAACATTTATGGATTTTCCCTTAAATCTATTTATATACTTTAACAGTCTATTGCAGAAAGATATCAGATGATCACATGATCATATGATATAGGTCAAGGAGTCCTCAATCTTTTTCTTTCTGAAATAGAAAAGCTGATATCTATCCTTTCAAATCCTTGGGGAGTCCAATACACCTAAATACATTTTAATTAAGTTTAAGTTTGGAAATGTTATAATGGCTAACTGAACAAAGATCCACTTGGCAGCAGTAAAAAGTTTGGTTCTTTGCATCTCTTTACTATTTAATGCTTACTATCTAATTTGATAGTCAAAATGCAGCTAGAGAATAAGTGCTAATAAACAGCTGGAGTTTGAAGGGGGAGGAGATATGGGGGCCAACCCAAGAAGCTAAGTGAGAAGAAGAAGCAAGGTCATTGGGCTCCTGGATGAAGCAGTCAACAGGCGGGGAATTCCACATTATGCAAGCTACAACAGTAGAAGAATGTTTTCTATCATACATTGGCTAAGACAGAGACAAACATGTCAATTTCAGTACTTTGTAATTTCCAGGTCAACCAGTCAACCAAAACAAGGCTTTCAGTCTCCCTCCCAGCTAAACAGATCAGGGATTATATGAAAAGCAGTGGTCCCACAGGAAATCAGCAGAATCTGATGGCACCATAAGTGTACTGATACAGAACATGTCATTTCAGGCAACTTCCCTCTGTGCAACAACACACCTTATACAACTCAAAAATAGCATCTGGAGACCAGATGAAAAGAAATCTCCCTTTTCAAAATGGAGCATCTAAAGCTGCCCTTAGGCTGCCTCAGCCTTTGTATATGGTGTGTGTGTTTGTGTGAGACAGAGACAATGTTTTGACATGTACTTGGAAATGCTAATGTTCCATCATCATGCTGTGTGGATTGTGCCTATTTTGGTGTCTATTTCATTCTGTTGCTTTCTGTCCCTTTCTCAAGTTGATTTCTTTCTTGTGTGCAAAGAAAGACCTCATGTTGGTCTCCACTCTTAGCCAGAACTGGATCAAGAAGAATGAATTGCCTAACTAAAGCTGATGGCATCCTGTTGCGGGGATGTGAGGATCACATTTCAGACATTTTCTCTCAAAGTCTCTGACTGTTATTCCCTAGTGGGAAAGCCTGCAATTTCTATAGCAAAAGGAAAGAATGCCTGGAACGGTGAGCTATTCAGGACAATATTAAAAGCTTAAAATAGAAATCACATTGTTACGTGGAACAGAGCCATGGTGCTCTGAAAGTTTTTCTCTCAATTCTTGCTTGCTTTTGAATTGTGTTTTGTTGAAGTTATACACCCAGAGGCTCATTAATGTGGTTTCAGTTCTGAAGGATACAAAATCTACAAGAAAGCTTTTTTGTCCTGAAGGATCTTCAGGCATCTGGCATTCCTGAGTAATCATACTGACTCTTCTGTTAGCAGTCAGTATTTTCACCTCTTAATCATATCTGGAAAGTGAAGGAATCAGACTGCCAACGTATTGTCTTTCAAAGGCCAAATATTAAATCTGCATTTTTTTCATTATTTTTCTACTTTGATTCACAGCCAATGCCTTGGCTTCTTTGCTATGGCATATCTTATCAGCCCACAGATTCTTCATGATCATGAAATCTGGGGTAAACTGATTCCTCTTTCTTCCCTTTCTTACTTCTATCACTCAATCCCTCAGACTTGTAATAATAATAAAAACAATTTCTTCTGATACTTCTGGTATCCGTCCCTGGTGATTTCTGCTTAACTGTTCACCTTTAGGTGAAAAACTATAAAAGGTAAAGCAGTTCTTGTGGATTTTACTGCACTAGTCCTTGCTAACTATAGGGGGCAGTGTTCATCTCCATTTCAAGGCCATTGAGCCAGTGCACTCTGAAGACATTTCCATGGTCATATGGCCAACATAATGTCAGCAAGCATTGTTATTTTCCCACTGAAGTGGTACCTAAATATCTACTCTCATATGCTTGCTTTCAAACTGCTAGGTCAGTGGTTCTCAACCTTTTTATACGGCGACCTCCGGTCACACGGACGTGCCGCGCATGCGCGCCGCCGCCCCCATGCGCACCGCCCCCATGTGCAGTGTGCATGCATGTCAGCGCCCCCATGCATGGCGTGCATGCGCAGCCCTGCCCCTGAGGGGGGAAAATGGCGGATTGCGTTGTTTGGCGACCCCTGTAAAATGGTCATTCGACCCCAAATGGGGTCGCGACCCATAGGTTGAGAACTGCTGTGCTAGGTTGTCAGGAGCTGGGGTGAGGACAGGACCTCATCCCATCAAGTGGCACTCGGGTCTTGAACCTGGGACAAGCCCAGCATCCTAACCACTGATCTACTGTGCCATTTTTAGTTGAAAAAAAAAACATACAAAAATACCAGGTTGGAGCAAGAGGCAAGAAGACTTTTAGAACACACCTGGTTTCTTCGTTTTATTACAATTATTATTTCTTTTTTAAGGCTTTTTTCTTGGAAATTCCTGGAAAAGCCATGTGACTGCATAGTCACATGATATCTATATTTATTATTGACATAAATTCTATGACAGAAGCCCAAACAAAATGTTATCTAGAAGCATTTATGTTTTTTAATGTCTGGCATAGTTCTTGTTTTATGTTATTATTGTAAACTGCCAGAAAAAAACCCTTTGGTACAAACCTGTATAGAGGTTTGATAAATAATTTATAATTAATATAAGTAAAAAAAATACAACAAACTATCTCAAACAAACTTTATCCTTTGCAATTCTCCTATGGGAGGGAACCAGTAGTTGAATATGCTATGACACAAAATTGTACAAACAAGCAAACAATCACAGAACAAAATATCTAGTTAATATCCTAAAGCTAGAAATAAAAACAAAAACAAATTATCTCACTAAGTTAGACAAATAGGCAGAAAATAATTAATAGAGAGAAATGAAAAATTATTCACTGAGGAAATAGAATTCAATGGCATGTATATAGATGGGATCTTGTAAAATGATCTTGGTGCAGTGGGTAACAATAAGTAAAGTAGTCAGGAATGGGATGTGGCATCGGTAAGGCACCATGTTGAGTAATATTCTGGACATCACTCTTTTAGGATGATTCAGAGAAATGGGAACAAATTCAAAGTTGGGCAGTGAGGATGATCAGAGATTAAATTTTCTTAGGTGTCAATAAAGTAATCTGGAAAAGTTTTAAAACTGGGTGGAATGGATTTGGCAGTATTCTGAAAGGATGTTATACAAAAGAAAATAAGAACATGTTCCCCATCATTCCATCTTTTGGCAAGATTCAAAGAATGTTTGTAAATTACAGGAATTTGTGATTGGATTAAAAAAACCTCTGTTGTTAAGAACACTTTGAGGCAAAACTATCTATAGAGTTGGTAAGGGATCACACATTACTAGATGGAGTCCAAGTTGCTGTCATCTGGATCCTTGTATGGAGCATGCTATTGGGATTCAGTGATTTAAATGGTCCTTCCCAGTTCTGTGATCCCGTGATTCATTGCTAACTCAGATCAAATAAAAGCTTTCTACTAAGACAAACAATGTTGAAGATCACAGCTTTAAAAGAGATGCAGCAAAATAAATAAAGCTGAGCATTTCAGCAGACCCAAATATATGTCCTGCCAGGGCAATTGTAAGAAAGAAGGCATATGGCAGTATTTTGCGCTAGTTCTCATTTTGACTTTGCTTAGCAACGTATGTTGTTGACCCACAATGCAATCTTACTTCACAAAGAATTTTTAAGCACAAGTTATATTTGCAATGTGCTAGGTAGCACATGTTTTCCTTCAGTAATGTCAACAGATTACAAGGCTTCCCAGAGAACATTCAGAGATTGCAGTTGAAGTTTTCCCCACTCTGTTATTTCTTAAAGATGTGTTGGCTAGAATGCTGGCTAGATGCGGGAACCAAGTGTAAAGAAGCCAATTTCTATACAGGATCAAGGAAAGACAAAAGTCTTTTATTAAGAGGACACATTTGGCTTTCACGCTCTAGAAATGCACCAGAAATCAGGCACACTTATTTTTATACCATTTACTACAAGAAACAAAATTAAGAGAATTGTTGATTGGTTATAAAGTTACATGATAGTCACACATGGCACAAAGCATACTACTCCATTGATTATTTAATTCTTGTTCATTATCATAAATCAGATTACTATGCTAATGAGGAATTTTGCTTACCTCCAGATTCTTATCCAGATGCCCCTAACCCCTGCTCAGATATGGGAGATAATGTGACATCACTTTCCTTGATTCCAGTAACAGGTTTACTTGCAAGGTATCTTAGTTAAGTATCAAAGCCACAGCCTGCAAGTTAGTCTAAATAGCAGATGTTTGTAATCAACCTGTGAAGTGTTTGTGGTCAACTTCTCTAGCTCCTGCTGACAGGTTACTTCTAGCAGGCAAAGGCACAATAACTAAGGGCTAATGTTAATTCACTGATAACAAAAGCCTCCAATTACTTATTAATAAACTAATGTTTCTCTTCTCATTCAAGAAGCTTCATGTATACTGTAGTTATGAATGTATTACAAATAATACTTGAATTTTAAATAATACTTGCATTAGATAATTATATATAGTTTTTTAACTATTTACTGTTAAAGTGATATATTGTACTTTTTTCCTTTGCTGTATTTTGATTCACTTTTTTTTAAAGTATTTTTATTTTTGCTTTTGCTCCTTATTTTTGCTTTTTGTCGCTATTTTTAAAAAGAATAAATAATTTAAGAGACACCCTATGAATCTACTCCCCTTTATGGATTACTGCCTTGTCGTGGCGAAGGGGCTTGCGTAACTCAATGAAGCTATAAGCTATGCTGTGCAGGGCCACCCAAGACGGACAGGTTATAGCAGAGAGTTCTGACAAAATGTGATCCACTGGAGAAGGAAATGGCAAACCACTCCAGTATCTTTGCCATGAAAACCCCATGGACAGTACTAAAAGGCAAAAAGATATGACACTGGAAGATGAGCCCCTCAGGTCGGAAGGTGTCCAATATGCTACTGGGGAAGAGCAGAAGGCTAGTACTAGTAGCGCCAGAAAGAATGAAGCGACTGGGCCAAAGCTGAAAGGACGCTCAGCTGTGGATATATCTGGTGGTAAAAGGAAAGTCCGATGCTGTAAAGATTTTTTCTCTATAGGAACCTGGAATGTAAGATCCATGAATCAAGTCAAGCTGGACGTAGTCAAAAAAGAGATGACAAGACTGAACGTCGACATCTTAGGAATCAGCGAACTAAAATGGACAGGAATGGGTGAATTTAACTCAGATGACCATCAGGTATACTACTGTGGGCAAGAATCCATCAGAAGAAATGGAGTAGCCTTCATAGTCAATAAAAGAATAGGAAAAGCAATACTGGGATACAATCCCCAAAATGACAGAATGATCTCAATTCGAATCCAAGGCAAACCTTTCAATATCACAATAGTCCAAATCTGTGCCCCTACCACTGGTGCTGAAGAGGATGAAATTGACCTGTTCTATGAAGCCCTACAGCACCTTATAGAATTACACCAAAAAATGATGTCCTTATCATCATGGGGGATTGGAATGCTAAGGTAGGAAGCCAAAAGATAACCGGAATAACAGGCAAGTTTGGCCTTGGAGTACAAAATGAAGCAGGGCACAGGCTAATAGAATTTTGTCAAGAGAATACGATGGTCATAACAAACACTCTTTTCCAACAACCCAAGAGACGGCTCTACACATGGACATCACCTGATGGTCAACATAGAAATCAAATTGACTATGTGCTCTGCAGCCAAAGATGGAGAAGCTCTATACAGTCAGTAAAAACAAGACCAGGAGCTGACTGTGGCTCAGATCATGAGCTTCTCGTTGCAAAATTTAGGCTTAAATTGAAAAAAGTAGGGAAAAGCACTAGGCCACTCAGGTATGAACTAAATCATATTCCTGATGAATATACAATAGAGGTGACAAATAGATTTAAGGAATTAGATCTGATAGACAGAGTACCTGAAGAACTATGGATGGAAGTTCGCAACGTTGTACAAGAGGTAGCAACTAAAACCATCCCAAAGAAAAAGAAATACAAGAAAGCAAAATGGCTGTCTGAGGAAGCTTTGGAAATAGCTGAGGAAAGAAGGGAAGTGAAAGGCAAAGGAGAAAGAGAAAGATACACCCAACTGAATGCAGAATTCCAGAGAGTAGCTAGAAGAGATAAGAATGCCTTCTTAAATGAACAGTGCAAAGAAATAGAAGAAAACAACAGAATAGGGAGGACCAGAGATCTCTTCAAGAGAATTGGAGATATGAAGGGAACGTTTCATGCAAAGATGGGCATGATAAAGGACCAAAATGGCAGAGACCTAACAGAGGCAGAAGAGATTAAGAAGAGATGGCAAAACTACACAGAAGAACTATACAAGAATGAGCTTAACATCCCAGATAACCACAATGAGATGGTCATTGACCTCGAACCAGACATCCTAGAATGTGAAGTGAAATGGGCCTTAGAAAATCTGAGCAACAACAAAGCTAATGGAGGTGACAGTATTCCAGCTGAGCTATTCAAAATATTAAAAGACGATGCAGTAAAAGTGCTACACTCAATTTGCCAGCAAATTTGGAAAACTCAGCAGTGGCCACAGGATTGGAAAAGGTCAGTTTACATTCCAATTCCAAAGAAAGGCAATGCCAAAGAATGTTCAAACTATCGCACCATTGCACTCATTTCACATGCTAGTAAAATTATGCTTAAAATCCTACAAGCTAGACTCCAGCAGTATGTGGATCGAGAACTACCAGAAGTGCAGGCAGGATTTCAAAGAGGCAGAGGAACTAGAGATCAAATTGCCAACATATGCTGGATCATGGAGAAAGCTAGGGAGTTCCAGAAAAATATCTACTTCTGCTTCATTGACTATGCAAAAGCCTTTGATTGTGTGGATCACAACAAATTATGGCAAGTTCTTAAAGAGATGGGAGTACCAGACCATCTCATTTGTCTCTTGAGAAACCTATATGCGGGTCAAGAAGCAACAGTGAGAACTGGACACGGAACCACTGATTGGTTCAAAATTGGAAAAGGAGTCCGGCAAGGCTGTATACTGTCGCCCTGCCTATTTAACTTATATGCAGAGCACATCATGAGAAAGGCAGGGCTAGATGAATCAAAAGTTGGAATTAAGATTGCCGGGAGAAATATCAACAACCTAAGATATGCAGATGATACCACTCTAATGGCAGAAAGTGAAGAGGAACTAAAGAGCCTCTTGATGCGGGTGAAGAAGGAAAGTGCAAAAGTTGGCTTGAAACTCAACATTAAGAAAACCAAAATCATGGCATCCGGCCCTCTCAATTCTTGGCAAATAGATGGGGAAGAAATGGAGGTAGTGACAGATTTTATTTTCCTGGGCTCAAAGATCACCTCAGATGGGGACTGCAGCCAAGAAATTAAAAGACGCTTGCTCCTGGGGAGGAAAGCTATGGCAAATCTAGACAGCATACTAAAAAGTAGAGACATCACCCTGCCAACAAAAGTACGTGTAGTCCAGGCCATGGTTTTCCCAGTTGCAATGTATGGCTGTGAAAGTTGGACCATAAGAAAGGCTGGAACTTACTATCATATGTGGTGGAAATGCACGCTAGCTTGTGATTTTTGGAACAGGATTAAAATATGGTTGGAAGAAATATTAGAGCAAGCGGTAGAACTAAAACCAGAACTCTTTCTATTAGGTTTAACTATGCAAAAGCATGACAAAGGCGTACTTTATTTAATGCTACACATTTTAACGGCTTCCAGGCTGGTTTTTGCTCAAAATTGGAGGAATAAGTGAACCCCAACGGAAGAAGAGATCCTGCATAAAATTCTATCATGTGCTGATATGGACAGGCTTACAATGATTATGAAAGACAAAACAGAACACGAATACTTCGAAATCTGGGGCAAATTTTACCGTTGGTAGGAATTAAGAACTGCTCGGACTTCAAGCTAATGGTAGAATTAAAAGATATACATAACTGTACATATAATTGTATATATAATTGTATTGTATAGAAGATGAGGCTTATGTAGAGGTTAAGAACAATGTATTAAACTTTTGTACTATGATAGGAACTGATAGGAAAATTCACTCTGGAATGTCATGTTTGTCCATTGTTGTTTTAATTGTATTATGAATAAAAATTTAAAAAAAAGAAAAGAAAGGCTGAGCGCAAAAGAATTGAGGCCTTTGAACTATGGTGCTGGAGAAGACTCCTGCGAGTCCCTTGGACTGCAAGGCGTTCAAACCGGTCAGTCCTAGAAGAGATCAACCCCAACTGCTCTTTAGAAGGCCAGATCCTGAAGTTGAAACTCAAATACTTTGGCCACCTAATGAGAAGGAAGGACTCACTGGAGAAGGGCCTAATGCTGGGAAAGATTGAGGGCAATAGAAGAAGGGGACGACAGAGAATGAGATGGCTGGATGGAGTCATTGAAGTGTGAACTTAAATGGACTCCAGAAGATGGTAGAGGACAGGAAGACCTGGAGGAACGTTGTCCATGGGGTCGCGATGGGTCGGACACGACTTCGCAATTAACAACAAAAATGAATCTACTGTAAACCTAATGTTAAAACACAGTGTAAAAATGAATTTAGTTATATGATATGGGCGCTTTGCATTTGCCTGCCAGTATCCAAGCACACATTTAATCCACTTTTCGTTTCTCTTGTTTTAAAGATGTTTGTAGATAGATGGGGGAAAATGTCCAGCAGGCCACATGGGTGGCCATTTGATATGCACTGACTCTCTGGGGGGAGGAAGGAAAGGATGCAAATTGAGTGTTTGTTTAAGTAAATAAACTGCATTGTGAACATTTCACTTAATACTGCTTTATTTGGCACTTTCTAAGCAGAATTCTTCAGCATCTGACAACACTTATCTGCTGTTGTCTGTTAGCAAGCACTACATAAATTACTCAAAAGGAAAACATCTCTCCAGTTTTCATTTTAAAGCTATGCAGTGACAATTATGGTCATAAATCATTGCAAGCTTTTTATGGGATGAAGAATTTTATATCTGTTAATTATGAGGAGGGAAAGAGATAGTGAAATTGTTTATACTTGTCATGATGAACGTGGGAAGTCATTTTCTTAGTGGCTTTCTCCCCCTTTTTCTATTGTTTTTGCTTTTTTGGACTTTTTATTCTCTTTTCTTTCTTTCTCTTTTTGTTTGTATTATCTTTTGCTACTGCAACTAAAATTTGTAATAAAAATTACCTTTTTTTAAAAAAATAAATTATTGCAAGCTTTTATTGTGACTTCAATTACAATACGATGTCATCAACTTTGGTAATAATGATAATTGATAGTCTACAACACTTTATAGTTTTCTATGCATTATATTACTTTGTGGAAATCAAGTACTTAAGATATTATAAAAAAGGTACTTTACTCAGTGGTGGGATTCAAATATGTGAACAACCAGTTCTCTGTGATTTTTTTTTCAAATTTTATTTATAATACAATTAAAAACAAACAAACAAACATTGGATTTAACGTGACATTCCAGTATATACATTCTTATCAGATTATTCCACTTTTTACAATCAATTATTCATCTCTACATATACATCTAAGTTTTATATATAATACTTGTTCTAAAATAACATATATTTCTATCTTAACATTCATCTTTAATCCCTACTGTCCTCTTCAAATTCCTCCAGCAGTAAAATTTATCCCAGGTTTCATAATAAACTGATCCACATTTATCTTTTAATATCATTGTGAGCCTGTCCATTTCCGCACATGCTAATATTTTATGTATTAACTCTTCCTCTGTGGGAATTTCCTTGCTCTTCCATTTTTGCAATAAAGCAAGCCTAGCTGCAGTTAGGATGTGTAGCAGCAGATGGATTGTTCCCTTGTCATATTTTTCTGTCGTTATTCCCAACAAGAAGAGTTCAGGTTTTAACTCTAAGTCCAGTGTTAATATATCCCTCAACCAGTTTCGTGTCCTGTTCCAATATTCACGGATCTTTGGCCATTCCCACCACATATGGTAATATGAACCTAATGCTGTGTTCTCTGTGTTGATGCCACTTCCAGAAGTCCATTCTGGGCCTGGGCAATAAAAAATTAGCTACCAGTTCTGCCGAAGTGGTGTGAACTGGCTGAATCCCACCACTGGTTTTATTGTTTAAATAAGATGTATGCTCAGGAAAATACTGTAAGAATATTTCCATTCATTTATTAGAATATTAAAGTATTTAATATTCTAATAAAACTGAGCCAGTTTTTTTTTTGTTTTGTTTTATGGAATATCCTGATCTCTCTAAGTCATTGGAACCATTTCCCAGTAAAGTGGTAGGCTCTCCTTTGTAATATGTGTTCAACCTGTCTTGGATGATTTAATGTTGATTTCTGCAAAGAGCAGGTTGCAAGTTTGATAACCTAAATGGTCTCCACCAATATGAATTCTGTCATTTATTTGCTCATAAAATTACTACTTTCTGTTGGTCCTGAATCTCCCTGCATGTAGTTTCACAGATAATTTCAAATTTTGATTCATTGGTTGATTCATTAATTGATTGATATAACCACCCATCTCAGTGCAATGACTCTGGGAGCATACAAGGATCAACACCAATAAGAAAAATTAACAATCCAAATAATAGATTTCCAAGGTTGGAGAAATCATTCAAATTATAGAAAAGAACAATAAAAATTAATTGACCAAAAATTCATTCAGCTTCTTGGACCTAGGGGAACATTTTGAAATATAGGATCTATGTAATATATGATTTTATATCTCACATTGTTGTTCCTCCTTCCAAGCTTTTTTTATAGCTGAGATATTCAAGCCCATAATTATTTTGGCTCCCTTGGAACCTTTTAAAAAATAATTCGCTATTATTCTTAAGATGATGATGATATTATTATTATTATTATTATTATTATTATTATTATTATTATTATTATTAATGATAGAATTGGAAGGGACCTTGGGGTCCTCTAGTCCAATCCCCTGCTCAGGTAGGAAACCCTATACCATTTCAGACAAATGGCTGTCCAGTCTTTTCTTAAAAACTTCCAGTGTTGGAGCATTCACAACTTCTGGAGGCAGGTTGTTCCACTGATTAATTGTTCTAACTGTCAGGAAATTTCTTCTTAGTTCTAGGTTGCTTCTTTCCTTGATTAGTTTCCATCCATTGCTTCTTGTCCTGCCTTCAGGTGCTTTGGAGAATAGCTTGACTCCCTCTTCTTTGTGGCAGCCCTTGAGATATTGGAACACTGGTATCATGTCATCCCCCGTCCTTCTCTTCGTTAAACTAGACATATTCAATTTCAGCAACTGTTCTTTATATGTTTTAGCCTTCAGTCCCTTAATTATTTTTGTTGCTCTTATCTATTTATATTTATAAGTATACAGTTAGATGATCATAACTAAACACAACACTCCAAATTGGTTTCACCATAAATATAAGCCAAAGCATTATTACATTAGCCTTTCTACTTCTAGTTCTTTTCCTAAAACCCATGCTTTCAAACTGTTTTTCTGTCAGCTACACATTGGGTTGATATTTCTATTTAACTATCCATTATGACTCAAAAAACTTTTCCTGGTTAATCACTGGCAGCTCGGATAGGTGTCTTTTTTAGCACCAACAACTATCAGTACAAATTTGTCTACCCTGAACTGATTTTAGCATTTTAACATTCATTGACCCAACTTGGAAAAAACATTTTGGAATTATTCCCAATCCCTTTGATTTTACCTTAATGAACAGTTAGGTATTAACAAATACTGCTACCCTGCTGTTCAGCCTAAGTCCAGATCATTTACAAACACTTGCACTCCTTGAATTTCCAATCTTAGTAGAAATGTCAAAGCACCCTGATTCAGGAATGTTCTGTTTCTTCTCTGTACCATAGCAAATGTTGGACTATACAATTCAGCATTTTTGGAAATTAATCCTCAGAATCAGAATTGGTTCAGAGTATCGCAAACATAGCATTCTAGACAAAACAAGCCTGTTTGGGGACTGGAGCACTACAGAATACCTGAGCCATCAGATGTTCCGAGGATTTACTTCTGGAATCTATAAAGCCCCATTCCAGAATTGTATGGTTGAGAAAAGGTTGGCATGAATTAAAGAACTTTGAAATGTTCTGTTCCTGAATTGGTGAGTTTTGGACACATTCCTGCCCCCTATGCTACAATTATTAATATACCAACGCTTCAGGAGGGATCTCCTAAGTTTCTTTCCCTAAAAGAAATATCAGTTAATAGTTGCTCTGTATAAAATTGAATTAGCTTTTGATTATTCTTCTGTCTTTCTAATTTTTTTTTTCATCTTTTCCACAAGCAGCATTTTATTTATGCTTTTGCATTGCTCTCATATCTATTAAGGAAGAAAAATATTGTATTTTTGTTTGTTTGAAAGGCAGAAGATATAATCTTTTTCAGTTTCACACCAGACACAATATATTCTTCATACAAATACACACACACACACACACACACACACACACACACACACACACACAGCTTTAAGATGACTGCACACTTTCTATACTGCCTCTGAGGGGAGCCATCAACCAAAAGTTGTTATTCATAGAAAGAAAGTTATGTCTGACTACTATCTCCAGAACATTTTAATAGGTTTCAAAAATCTCTTCCTAGAACTAAGCCAAGGCAACAAAAATGCTATAAAACTGTATATGTTTTAGGCATATTTCTTTATGATCTTACAGTATGTGAAATTCAGTGATATGTTTCAAAAATTAAAATATAAAATGTATCGGGCAGGCAATGACCTATTCACTGTATTAATACAGTTTTTAAAAAATAAAGCAAATGAATTACTTTATCGACCTGATTTGCTGCCATTGTATAAGATCTTATTTTGTTCATAATTTTATCACAACATTTTCTGCACACAGTAACTATTACAAGACACCTTACCCCTTCTGGGGCCCTGGCCTTCAAACAGAAGAAACCAGTTCAGGCCAGCAAAGTGTGCAGTATTTTAAAATAATATTAATTCCAAATCAATCCACTGCAAAATGAAGATTTCTTAATCAAAGATTATAGATTATAATTTACAAAACTAGTCCAGTGCAGATTGGGATGACAGACAGAAACTGAGTGAGTGTGATTGGCCCAAAATCATCCATCCATCCCGCTTTCCTACCTAAACGAGGACTAGAACTTAGGTCTCCTTCCTTCTACTAAACACCTGAACAACAAGACTAGATTGGCTCTGAAATCCCACTTATCTTTATGAAATCAATTACTATTGCAGGATAGCCTGAGGAATATCATTAAGTGTGGAAATAAGACAAAGAATTTTATACTCTGATATACCACAAGTCTCTGCAAAAGCACAGCAATGGTTCATGCAGCAGCAATGAGTAATCTAAATCATTGAGATCTAAAGTCTCACTTTAAAGATCTAAAGTCTCATTCTTTACGCAAGGAGGTGGAGAATATAATTTAACTGGCAGCTTCTGAAAAACAGATTGGACAACCATTTGTCTGAAATGGTATAGGGTTTCCTGCTTGAGCAGAGGATTGGACTAGAGGACCTCCAAGATCCCTTCCAACTCTGTTATTCTCTTATTCTGTTATTCAAATAGAGAGTTTCATAGAGTCAACACACTAAGATATGTTGTATATTGTCTTGCCTTGACTATCCATATCGTCCTTTTTCGGAGGGTGGGGATACGTGGCTTGGCTTGCCTGAAAATACATGGATATTTGAAAGCCTACACATTATTTTTTAAAGTTTAAGTTGGCCCATTAAAAATAATTCTCAAAATGATTTTGCTAAAACTCCAGTTTTAATGGTATTCTCTATCATTAAGACAGAGCATGAAGTTTAATGATTTCAAACTGGATAATCAGATCAAGATCTTATAATCAACTGCATTTTCCAGTACTTGCAAAAAGTTCCCACAATCCCACATAAATTAAAAGATTTTCAGGGGCAAAAACAGAAACAAACAAACTAAAAAGACTTCCATTAATTTTTATACACACATTTCAATAAAGCAACAAACATATTTTCGGCTATATCCCCTGCTTCATAGCTATAGTGATATTAGTGAGCTTTCCAGGAAACTAGTTTGAACTGTAAACTGGATTAAATATTTTTTAAGAATTTGCATTCTTTCTCTTTCAGTGATTAAGATCAGCTAACAGCTGTTCAGCTTATATACTCTGAGGGATATCATATATTTCTTCTTGTGGCCAATTGGAATAAAACAAACTACAATGCAAAGTTTAATCATTCATTAAATGACCATAAGAGACTACAAATTATGGGCAGTCCAGAACATTCCCCCTGCAAAATACTTCCATGTAAACATGATTCTTAAACACTGAGAAAATGATCTTTGACACCAAGTTTTTCTTCTGAAGTCTCCTATGTGCCAGGAAAATGAATGAGCTGAGTGAAGCTTACTGTAATGCTGTACTCACGTACTTACATTCTCACTTGCCAATACAAAATGTATGAAATTCTGTATCTGCACAGGAAATAATCTCACGTATAACATACATTTTCGTGTGTATATTAATGAATACTGGCAACATATTTTCAGTTTAGGCTTCGATTCTAATCCAGTCAAGCAGAATGAGCTGTAACAGTTGAACTATGGTACTGGTAACAGAAATGCTTAGGCCTCTTAAAAAGTTCTCTTAAAGTGGGACTTCCATAAGTTACATCTGAAATAACTTCTATCATCTTAGGGACCATCATCACAGCCAATCAGCCATGGAAGGAACTAACAGATATGGGAGATAATGCCCTTTGAAGGTAGTTTTAGGTGAAACTGTCTCAATGGGGAAAGAGTTTTAGTCAATATGAACTGAGTTGTGTGTTTTGAACATTTTGGTTCCTGGGCCATGGCCTTTTCCATTTAGGAAAGCCATCAGAAATATGGGGAAACAGGGAGACATGATCACAGGCATACAATGTAAATTTCACCACATTGGTATGCATGTGTCATGCTATTACCTGTATATATGAAAGTGGTAAGGATTGTGTCGTCACTATGTGATTTTTTTTAACTTTTAACAAAAAAGCTAGATCCTGAATCATTTTATTTTATTTTATTGGTGAAACAGTAATTATTTAATATGATACTGTATAATTACTTCATGTTGTACATTTATTATCCTTACTAGAACTTTATTATTTAAAGGCAGTCCATGGGCATTTATTTATGGCAAATAAAATATTTACCAACCCTTTTAATTTCTTTATAACAATAGGAATTTTCTGTACCTTTCTTCTGCAGTAGATTAGCTATAAATGGGGATTCACTGGAGCTTATATTTAGTTAAACACACTCATCAGGAAATAATGAGTGTTCCTCCAGAATACTATTTCTAGGCCAAACACTGCAGAGTTGATAAAAATGGGAAAGGGAAAGGGTGAATTAGCATAGGCAATATAGAATATGAAGCACACTGCTTCAGATGGTGAGGTACTTTCACTGAAGGCAAAGCTGTTCAGGATGTGCTATACATTTCCCAAATTGCTCAGGAAGGCTGGACTTATAACATCATTTCAGGTTTTATAATAATGTGTTTCTACAATTTTACAAGGTTTGCCTTTCCTGCCCTATGCACAATAAACATCTATGTAAAAATAATTCTTCATCACGGTCTTTGAACATCATGCATATGGATCTTGGGTTGCATAGATATTTCTTGGAATAGTCTAGAATTGAGAAACTTGATAAGCACCCCTACTATAACATACTACATATACGTAGGGAAAAAAGTTTGCTATTAACTTTTCACACTTCTATAGTGGTGGCATCTGGAGGAACATCTACTTCTTTTTGAGAATATCAAGTCCTTCACATGCATTGTTACCGTCAGATATTTCTTTGTTTTTGCAGCTTACGTTGGACAACAACAACAACAACAACAACAACAACAACAAAAACCCTCTTCCTTTGGACAAAGTCCTGGCAGAATGTTTCATTTTGTGAATATGGTTCCCTGTGGCCTTGAGAGCTTAATTTTGTAACTGTAAAAAATAGGGCAGTGTCTCCATGATGGATATTAATTTTGTTTCATTTTTCTAAAAGAAATTCATTTAATGATCTCTTCTCCTCACTGGCAGTAGTTTAGTAAGCAATCTCAGGATGGTTTTTTTTTTTTTTCTTATCTTGGGTTTTTCTCATCTTTGCTTTGGGAAGAGATCTTCCATTGAATGTTCCTATGGACACAATTGCTAGGACTTGATGTTATGTCCTATAATGCCCTTTTTGTCTGGAAGTTGAGTCATGGTAACTGGACTTCTTTTCTTGTTGGTTTGGAATGTTTTGCTGCTTATCCAAGTAACTTCTTCAGTCAGAGCAAGTTGGTTAGGAGGACCCCATATATTCCTCCAGGGTGGTTTCATTTCTAACCCCCCACAAACTTTCTCTGACTGAAGAAGCTACTTGGATAAGCAGTGAAATGTTTAGAACTAACACGGAAAGAAAACAAGTCCAGTTACTTCCAGATAACTTTCAGACAATTCCGCCTTGATGTCTGAAAATCTTCACAGGCACAATACCATTTTTGGTTTAAAAAAATATATTTTCCATTAACTTCAATTACATTAATTGTAATAAACTTCATTAATTAGTCTTGTTCCATGTTTCTAGTGTGAATAACACTCCTAAGAAAACCAAAGCCAAACATAACATTAATTTTTGAAAAAGAACAATTTACCTTCCAATTATGATTATTTGTTATTGAAGAGAAGAAGAAAGAAGAGGCAGTGGCTGCATCTCAAATGCTTCTTTCACTGTTATTTGGTTTCCATTGTACTGGACATCCATGTTTTACCTTTTTCCTTCATCATTGTATTCAGTTCATCTTCCAGAATCAATGTTGGATTACTTCAATGAAATATTCAACTTCACAACCAAAAATTTTATGTTACAGATAAGTTCCATGGCAAGATTTGACCCTCTTTTGATCCTGATTTTAGACTGTAGGCCTCTGAAGCTTTTTTTTTTTTTAACTTTTACTTAGGTAAAGATACGATAGACTGCTCAGATCTCCATCCATTCACAAATCACTATTACTGCTATAGTTCAGATCCTTCAGTCTTTTATGCCTAAAGTGCATGTTAATTTTCACTGGATTTCAAATATATATACTCAGATTTCCCTTTGCTTTGTACAGTTCATTTTTTAAAGGATTTGTGGATTACAGTTCTTCAAAACTTGTGAAGTTAATGCTACAGTTGTCTAGAACTACAATTTATCTCAAAAGTTACCTTCCTATTTAGAGCTCTGTCACATAGTTTCACACATTACTACTCATGCTTGCCTTTATTGCTTTCACCTTTCTAAACATGATAACCAGATTCCTACTTTACATGTGATTTTTATGCCTTCTCTTATTCCTTTCTTTTGGAATCATATGCTTTGCATTGATGATTCTAACCACAATTTTGATATCAGCTTTGTTACCAATACTTCCCCCCCCCCCAATGATTTCTATCACTCTATCCTAACATGTTTTCTTATAGGTATTTTGCAGCAAAACTCAAATCAGCCTGAGCTGATTTGGCCAATGAACAAGGATATAGGGAGTTGCAGTCAAAAACATCTGGAGGGCCTCATGCCAGGAAGAGCTGCCTTCCCTAGTCTGTTTTGGCTGTAATGAGATGGATATGTGCATATGGATTGGACTGCAACATTAGATTAAATGTAATGTTATAGCTGTGGAAATATACAAGTTTGAAAGAAAACACATGGAATTTCAGACGGCTTAAAAAAAGATTAAAATAGGAAATGTCTTCAGAAATTCAGATTAAATCTCTGTAACAAATTAATATATTTGAAAAATAATCAACAATTTACTTTTACGAATCCTGTCAAGATCCAAAGATTAACCGTTAACAATTCTGGATGCTTACTGTATAAAGACAATAATAATATGGGACAAGAGACACAGGTCTATTCATTCTCAGCTTACAGAAACAAATTCTCAGTCTGAAGCATCTGTTGAAATGGAGAGAGGCTAATCAGGGCGTGAGCTATAGAAATGGCATTAACCCAGAAACATAGTTACTGAATGCATTTATCCTGTTCTCACACATTCAAGAGATGCTCTTTTAATAGATAACATTATTTCATTATAAATATGTTACATATTGTAAGTAAAATTTGATGGACATGGTCCAATCAAAGCTTAGAAGGTTTCTTCTTAATCATATTTGGAATATTCCTCAGCTGTCTGCTTTATTAAGATTGTCCAAAAAGGAATATAAGAAAAAGTATACATGTATATGCTTATTAACCTGAAATATAATATCTGTTCTGTATTAATAATATCTTCTTTTTTTAAAAAAACCTGCAAAACTGTTTAAAAGGCTGCTTTGCAAACAGATTTCATATTAGCAAAAGACTCCTCTATGAAGCAAAGAGGGAAGTACATACTCTGAAAGGCTTGAAACAACAACCATTTGTTTAACAAAGGTGTGCAATTATGACAGCTTCAGAAAGGGCAAAGCTCTTCCTGCCATCACAGAATGTTGTACCATCATTTCTGGGGTCATAATTTAGCATAAAAAAGTTTAGTATGAAAAATGATTGAAATTTAACTGAGATAGTGGACAAAGCAACAAATTCTTTACAGAAAAACATCTCAATATTATTTGATTAATTGAATGATTATATACCATCAAGTTGTTTTCAACTGCTAGTGATCACATAAGATAGATTTTCTCCATTAACCCCTAATCTGGTCCTTCAGGTCTTCCAATGTACTCATCACCACTATAACAGAGTCCACCATCCTTCGTCTCCTTTCTTTCACCTTTCCGAGCATTAGATCCTTTTACAGAATACTAAGTGTTCACATCCCGGAAGGAAATTCCTTTACGGTACAAAAGAGGAATGTTGGCTAAACTTTGAAACTTCTGGAACAGACTGAACAGTTTATGTTGGATCATGATCAATTATTAATAATGATGTGATGCAGCTGACCTCAAAAATGCATTACCAGAAGACTAAGACAGTAACACTGCTTAGCTTTAGGACTCAAACCAATTCCAGTGGTGACCCAATGGTTACAATGCAATATCTGCCCACTGCCAGGAGTTTGATTCTGATTTTGACCAGCTCATGGTTGAGTCAGCCTTCCATTCTTCCGAAGTCGGTAAAATGAGGACGCAGATACTTGGGGGAAATATGCTGACTCTATAAACTACTTAGAGAGAACTGTAAAGCATTTTGACATGGTATATAAGTCTAAGTGCTATTGCTATGTGTCACGAAAGGTATGTGGGTGAGTGAGAGTGCTTTTTACAAACATGCTGTCACAGAGCAATACAGAGTTCATATAATATCCCATATTAATTACTTTATATTAAACTAAAACTGTTCTTGTGTCCCTGGTTATCCACTCAAATATACCTGGTACTCCTGAGGAGTAATTCTCACTTAGTAGTCTTGCCACGAGAAATTGACATTAGCATGATGTTTCAATATGTAAAGGTTTCTTTAACTGATATGTAAATTCAGCAAACTAATTGAAGTAATTGCCAGTAAAAGCAACCAAAGATCTTGTATTTCCTAAAAAATGATAATAACACAAAAGCATTGTTTGGTTTGCTGAACTAAATTCACTCAAGAAGTAAAAGTATTTCACCTGAAGAAATAAATGGAAAACAAGCTGCACGCAATGCTCCTATTTTTGGCTTTACTCAACCGTCCTACTGCTGTAAGTCATTCTGAATCATGTAGAATTGGGCTTAGAAAGAACTGTCTAAAATTATGCTTGGCTCCTAAGCTAAGTTAAATTAAGGACATTCATCAAAGTTGATAACAGTTCTCCATACTCTACCAATGTTGTTCAAGAAGAATTACATAATTTTTACTTGGAGAGAATCTGGGTGACTGTAAGAAGAGAGAGAACAGGAAATAGCTCTTCTGTGAATCTAACTTCTTAAGTCTCAAGTCTTAATCTTCTTATTTGCAGCAACATGATAGCATGGCTAGACCTTGGCTAAACAGAAATAGCAAGTGGGTAGATCTAATAAGGGGATTAAGTAAGATATGGATTACTACTGAAAGTGTTACTTTTCTGCAAGAATTTTGTATTTAATAATCCGTCAAGGCTGCATTTTAGAAACTGTGCACATAATGGGATATTCTTCAAAAATGTAGCTTTCAGTGAAAGTTCTATCATGAGTTCCATCATGATTAACTTGCATGGTGTTTGCTTCATGAACTGAATGGCTCACAAAATGATCTGAAAAGTATATATGATAACAGCAAATCCAAAATAAAACTTCTGGAATCAAACTGCACCCATATTTGTTTTCCCCAAGTTACAATTTAGCAGAGAAACATAGAATATAATACTGAGAAGCCCTGGAGAAATTTCCATTTTATTTGGAAAGGGTTTGGAAAAAGAGTTTGTGTGTGTTATTTCTATAAGCAGGCTACCCAGAAATATCAAGAGGTTGTCCCCTGAATAGTATGTGTGAATGACTTGGGAGACAGTGTGAAAGGCCACAGCCAGGGAAATGGTTTGATAAGAGGCAATTTAACTTCCAACAGGAATGTGGACATGGCAAACATCTCAGAAAGAAGCCACCCTAGTTTCTTGGGCTGTGAAGACAAAAGGAGAGAAATGTACTTTCAAATCTCCAAGATGTCAACCTTGCAAAATAGTCCAGGAAGCAGATAATTCTGTTAAAGCAATCTTGCAAATGGAATAGACCTGACAGGTCACCTAGTTCAAGAAAGGAGCAGGGGAGAAACAAATTTAATGCATTTAAAAAAAACAACGATGAAATGACTTCTGGATAATGCTATACAAGAAATAAAATGTATACTTACATTTTATTAGCTATGCTGCTAATTTTTTCAATCAGAATTAAAACAGGATGCAGCAAGAAATGATATGTCTTTATATAATGCCAGCATTCTCAGAAGTGGAGTTAAGAATCAAAGGAGTGCATTTAAAAAAAATACTAGGTACATTGTTCCATAGACTGCAGAATGTGAAAGGAAAAGAGATGTAAAAACATAAGAGTCTATATTGGCTAAAGGCAATCACAAGGACCTGTGACAAATAGACTTGGAGAACATTATTGTCTTGGTGCTATGTAGTAATATTTCTGCAGAAATATTAGAGAGCAGTAACAGATGAGAAATTAGAGAAATGTAACAGATTAACAAAATTACAGAGTTGGAATGGACCCTAAGAGATCTTCAAGCTGGAAACCCTATACTAGGGGTGTCAAACTGCCAGCCCATGGGCCGGTTTCATCATACCAGAGCCGCGCCCACTCCATTGCCGGCAATGGCAAAAAAGCTCCGATACGTTGCATGATGTCACGTGACGTCGTGAGTTTGACATGTCTGCCCTATACCATTTCAGACAAATGATTGTCCAATCTCTTTTTAAAGATCTCCAGCAGCATAGGGTCTCCTGCTTGAGCAGGGGGTTGGACTAGAAGACCTCCAAGATCCCTTCCAGTTCTATTCTGATTGATTGCATGTTGGACAACCCACAACTTCTGGAGGCAAGTCATTGCACTGATTAATTCTTCTAACTGTCAGGAAACTACTCCTTAGTTCTAGGTTACTTCTCTCCTTGATTAGTTTCCATCTGTTGCTTCTTGTCCTGCCTTCAAGTGCTTTGGAGAATAGCTTGACTCCCTCTTCTTTGTGGCAACACCTGAGATATTGGAACACTGCTATCATGTCACCACTTCTTGTCATTAAACTAGACATACCTAATGCCTGCAACCATTCTTTGTATGTTTTAGCCTAATGGTCTCTGTTGCTCTTCTCTGCACTCTTAGTACAAGCACTTGTCAATTTTTGCTGTGTCTGGTGGTGTGAAGAAGTTTGAAGAAGCCAACAGGAGAACTAAAAAAAAGTCAGCTATTTATTCATTACTTTCATCAATAAACAGCACTTGTAAAAACCTATTCAAAAATTAATAAATTGTTCTTAAATAAAAATATGCATTTGAACAGTACTATCAGACACTGATTGTTTTACCAAAATTTCCGCATCTGATTGTTTAAGAGCTGACCATGATGGGAAAAATAGGGACACTCTTGTTGATATTTACAATTCAGGCTAAGACCTACAGGAAAGATTGCAGGAAAGTTACTTGTTTTCAAGATTATTTTCTGTAAAATTTGTAACGTCAAGAGACATATTAACAACAACCTAATCACACTGAATTCCCAGATTCTTCTCATGGTTTCCTGATATGTATCTGTAATTTAGCCTAAAGGTAAAAAGAAAAAAAATGTATAAAACACTTTCTTAATTTCTTTCTTTTAATTCATGTGAGAAATGATGCACAGAGGGAAATATCTAAAACAATGCATTGTTTTATTATAGTATTGCTCAATTATTTGTTTCACATTCTGCACAACCTTATAAAACATTACTGGAATTTATTAGATAACATGCATTAGTTAAAGGAGAGGCTTGACTTTTGGAATTAGATTGTAAAGTATGTTTGCCTAATTTGTGATAAAACTGCCAAATATTTTTTAAGGACATTTGGACTTGTATAACTTTAAGTGTGGCTTTAGGATGGACTCTGGTCTGAGCCTAAATGAAAAGAAACCAAGGAAGCAAACAGCTGTAACTGATCAATTTCAGAAACTCTTCCGCCGTTTGTAGCTTACTCTGTGCAGATAACACAAGCCCAAGATAACTGATGTATTGTCCTCCCACATGTCTTCACTTTTGCAAATCTAAAATAGACGCTGACAATGTGGACCAAAGCACTCTCATTGCTCTTATTCAAAACTACCTTTACCAAACATACCAAAAACACAGTTGCTGACAGTATAGAGAGTGATAAACAAAATCTCTAAAAACATACTGTGCTGCCTGGTTGTGAGCATTGTAGAACAGCTCTGCTAGCCAAAAATCAGAATCTGGTAGCACCTCTGCCACAGTTATAATTGTGAAAGCTGAAGAAAGCCAAGGGTAAAAAGATCACAAGACTCCTGAATCCTTAGCTGATGATAGTCCACTTCCTGATTGTGATAGGTGCAATGTTAAAGCTCAGTACTCTTAGGTACAATTAATTTTACTATGTTAGGACTTTGGTGTTTATTGCAAGAGTTTGGTTTAACTTTTTTAAAAGTTAAATATTGCAGATTATTTCATACATACAAAATAAGATAGGGATGGACTTTTCTCCAGCTACCCAAAGGAGAAACTACATTGAAAGAATCTAGTAATATTGTTCTGATGCTTGAATGATATTTGCATTTTTTTAAAAAAAATTACAATTTGTTTAAAGAATATGCACACCATGCAAAGAACTCTGTTTTAAGCTGATGAAAAAAAAGGAGAATCAATTCACTATGAACGGAAAGCTTCTGGAGTGCATAATAGTAGATAACAGAGAGCCTCTGCATCATGGCAGAAACATTCAAGAGTGCATTTAAAGAGTAAGTGGTGATAATAGCAAAGGAAACTCATTATGAAGGAACATGCCAAAGGCCATCCAATCTATGCGCCACCTCAAGTGCAACACTTGACAGCCAAGTAGTAGCTTCTGGTTCAGACACTGTTAACACCCAAAGTAAATCATTTGTGTGGGCAGGAAAAAGGTGGTCATGCTCACTCCATTTTCTTGCAAAGGGCAGGAAAATCATCAAGCACTAACTAAGTGTTTACCTTGCTTTATTTTGCAAAATTCTCTACTTTGCGATGGAGACACCTAATTCTTTTCATATGAATGAAATTGTTCCTCGGAATTGGAGCTTAGCCACAGCTCTCATCTCTTGTAATAAAAACTCTATTTGGGGTGGGGGTATGGGCTGCTTATTCAAGGGTAACATGGATACCAGTCTTTCTAAAGGTAGCTCATTTCACTGGTTTATAGATTATGGTGAGATATCCCTTTGGTATGTGAATTCATAATATTTTTCAATGTTTATGTCTCCTTCGTGATTATCACGACTCACTGTTTAAATGCACTCTTGAATGTTCCTGGTATGATGGCCTAGAGGCTCTATATTGTATTCTCAGTAACCTACTATTACCCAATTCATAGTGAATTGGTTCTTTTTTTAAAAAAAATCTCATAACCTGGGCAATTTACGCATAGCTGTCTTTAGTTCTCTTTTGCTTGGACAGGTTCCATATCATCTCTATACTGGTCCTGTTGGAAACTAACTTTCTGCTTTTCCAGTTGACTATGCTGGAAACATTCTTGCACTAGATTTAGTCTCATCGTATGACTTTATGGTTGCCTATATAAGTCTCGGCAAAAGGAGAAGGGGACGGTAGAGGATGAGATGGTTAGGGTTGACTTTGCTTGTCAGAAGGTTGCAAAAAGTGACCACATGGCCCTGGGACACAGAGACTGTCATCAATATGAGCGGTTGCCATATTTTGATCACAGGATCATGGGAATTCTGCAATGGTCATAAGAATGAAAATGGTCATATCACTTTTTTCAAGGCCATTGTAACTTGTTGTTGTTGTTAATTGCGAAGTTGTGTCCAACCCATCGCGACCCCATGGACAACGTTCCTCCAGGTCTTCCTGTCCTCTACCATCTTCTGGAGTCCATTTAAGTTCACACCTACTGCTTCAGTGACTCCATCCAGCCATCTCATTCTCTGTCGTCCCCTTCTTCTATTGCCCTCAATCTTTCCCAGCATTAGGCCCTTCTCTAGTGAGTCCTTCCTTCTCATTAGGTGGCCAAAGTATTTGAGTTTCAACTTCAGGATCTGGCCTTCTAAAGAGCAGTCGGGGTTGATCTCTTCTAGGACTGACCGGTTTGAACGCCTTGCAGTCCAAGGGACTCGCAGGAGTCTTTTCCAGCACCATAGTTCAAAGGCCTCAATTCTTTTGCGCTCAGCCTTTCTTATGGTCCAACTTTCACAGCCATACATTGCAACTGGGAAAACCATGGCCTGGACTATACGCACTTTTGTTGGCAGGGTGATGTCTCTGCTTTTTAGTATGCTGTCTAGATTTGCCATAGCTTTCCTCCCCAGGAGCAAGCATCTTTTAATTTCTTGACTGCAATCCCCATCTGAGGTGATCTTTGAGCTCAGAAAAATAAAATCTGTCACTACCTCCATTTCTTCCCCATCTGTTTGCCAGGAATTGAGAGGGACGGATGCCATGATTTTGGTTTTCTTAATGTTGAGTTTCAAGCCAACTTTTGCACTCTCCTTCTTCACCCGCATCAAGAGGCTTTTTAGTTCCTCTTCACTTTCTGCCATTAGAGTGGTATCATCTGCATATCTTAGGTTGTTGATATTTCTCCCGGCAATCTTAATTCCAACTTTTGATTCATCTAGCCCTGCCTTTCTCATGATGTGCTCTGCATATAAGTTAAATAGGCAGGGCGACAGTATACAGCCTTGCCGGACTCCTTTTCCAATTTTGAACCAATCAGTGGTTCCGTGTTCAGTTCTCACTGTTGCTTCTTGACCCGCATATAGGTTTCTCAAGAGACAAATGAGATGGTCTGGTACTCCCATCTCTTTAAGAACTTGCCACAATTTGTTGTGATCCACACAATCAAAGGCTTTTGCATAGTCAATGAAGCAGAAGTAGATGTTTTTCTGGAACTCCCTAGCTTTCTCCATGATCCAGCGTATGTTGGCAATTTGATCTCTAGTTCCTCTGCCTCTTCGAAATCCTGCCTGTACTTCTGGTAGTTCTCGATCCACATACTGCTGGAGTCTAGCTTGTAGGATTTTAAGCATAACTTTACTAGCATGTGAAATGAGTGCAATGGTGCGATAGTTTGAACATTCTTTGGCATTGCCTTTCTTTGGAATTGGAATGTAAACTGACCTTTTCCAATCCTGTGGCCACTGTTGAGTTTTCCAAATTTGCTGGCAAATTGAGTGTAGCACTTTTACTGCATCGTCTTTTAAGATTTTGAATAGCTCAGCTGGAATACTGTCACCTCCACTAGCTTTGTTGTTGCTCAGATTTTCTAAGGCCCATTTCACTTCACATTCTAGGATGTCTGGTTCGAGGTCAGTGACCATCTCATTGTGGTTATCTGGGATGTTAAGCTCATTCTTGTATAGTTCTTCTGTGTAGTTTTGCCATCTCTTCTTAATCTCTTCTGCCTCTGTTAGGTCTCTGCCATTTTGGTCCTTTATCATGCCCATCTTTGCATGAAACGTTCCCTTCATATATCCAATTTTCTTGAAGAGATCTCTGGTCCTCCCTATTCTGTTGTTTTCTTCTATTTCTTTGCACTGTTCATTTAAGAAGGCATTCTTATCTCTTCTAGCTACGCTCTGGAATTCTGCATTCAGTTGGGTGTATCTTTCTCTTTCTCCTTTGCCTTTCGCTTCCCTTGTTTCCTCAGCTATTTGCAAAGCTTCCTCAGACAGCCATTTTGCTTTCTTGCATTTCTTTTTCTTTGGGATGGTTTTAGTTGCCACCTCTTGTACAATGTTGCGAACTTCCATCCATAGTTCTTCAGGCACTCTGTCTATCAGATCCAGTTCCTTAAATCTATTTGTCACTTCTACTGTATATTCATTAGGAATATGATTTAGTTCATACCTGAGTGGCCTAGTGCTTTTCCCTACTTTTTTCAATTTAAGCCTAAATTTTGCAACGAGAAGCTCATGATCTGAGCCACAGTCAGCTCCTGGTCTTGTTTTTACTGACTGTATACAGCTTCTCCATCTTTGGCTGCAGAGCACATAGTCAATCTGATTTCTATGTTGACCGTCTGGTGATGTCCATGTGTAGAGCCGTCTCTTGGTTGTTGGAAAAGAGTGTTTGTTATGACCATCGTATTCTCTTGACAAAATTCTATTAGCCTGTGCCCTGCTTCATTTTGTACTCCAAGGCCAAACTTGCCTGTTATTCCGGTTATCTTTTGGCTTCCTACCTTAGCATTCCAATCCCCCATGATGATAAGGACATCATTTTTTGGTGTTAATTCTATAAGGTGCTGTAGGGCTTCATAGAACCGGTCAATTTCATCCTCTTCAGCACCAGTGGTTGGGGCATAGATTTGGACTACTGTGATATTGAATGGTTTGCCTTGGATTCGAATTGAGATCATTCTGTCATTTTGGGGATTGTATCCCAGTATTGCTTTTCCTATTCTTTTATTGACTATGAAGGCTACTCCATTTCTTCTGAGGGATTCTTGCCCACAGTAGTATACCTGATGGTCATCTGAGTTAAATTCATCCATTCCTGTCCATTTTAGTTCACTGATTCCTAAGATGTCGATGTTCAGTCTTGTCATCTCTTTTTTGACTACGTCTAGCTTGCCTTGATTCATGGATCTTACATTCCAGGTTCCTATGGAGAAGAAATCTTTACAGCATCGGACTTTCCTTTCACCACCAGATATATCCACAGCTGAGCGTCCTTTCGGCTTTGGCCCAGTCGCTTCATTCTTTCTGGCGCTACTAGTACTAGCCCTCTGCTCTTCCCCAGTAGCATATTGGACACCTTCCGACCTGAGGGGCTCATCTTCCAGCATCATATCTTTTTTCCTTTTAGTACTGTCCATGGGGTTTTCATGGCAAAGATACTGGAGTGGTTTGCCATTTCCTTCTCCAGTGGATCACATTTTGTCAGAACTCTCTGCTATGACCTGTCCGTCTTGGGTGGCCCTGCATGGCATAGCTTATAGCTTCATTGAGTTACGCAAGCCCCTTCACCACGACAAGGCAGTAATCAATAAAGGGGCATTGTAACTTAAACGGTCACTAAACAAATGATTCTAAGTCAAGGTCTAGCTGAACTGGATAATGCTGGCCCTTTGAAATGATCTAGGCTACAGTGTTCATTTTTTGCAACAGATCAGTAATCTTGCTTGAGTTCAGAGTGCTGTCCTTTAGTGACAAGGGAGAAAAAAGAGAACATGAATATAGTGTGTATCTGGCATACACAGTAGCGATATGCCTCTGCCCCTTCCTTTTTACTCAGAACAAAGGCCATGCCAGTGGGAACCTGGCACAGATTTAGAAACATTGCATCCTACATGAATGACTGTATCACGTTTGTTTTAGACTGAGCTCCAAGAAAAATATAGGAGGACAGTTAATTGGTTAGGGATTTTTAATGGAAACGTATAGCAAGTTGATCACTTATGTTCCACAGAAATGTCTATAGTGCAACAGTTACCAGTAAATTTCAAAACAACCAATTATTGTGATGAGATTAACCTATTTTTCTCACTCTGGCTCAGAACAAATTGTTCTAGAACAAGAGAAAAGTTGTTTTACACCAAAATTGCAAAACTCCTTTTTTTATACCAGACTGGCAGGTGTTCTCACCAAAAGATTCTAGCCCAAGTGAAAGGGGGGGGGAACCAAGCCATTCCCAGAATGAATCAGTGACAGGTGGGCAAAAGTGCAAAGATCACAATTTAATTGCTAAATTAAATATAAAGGAACTATGTTAATGCCAATAAATACCAGTTTTATCTATAATTATTTCTCCAAACCAATAGTTTTGTTGCTAACCGCTGGTTTATAGACGCGCTTCATTATATTATTATTTGTTTTTCATGTCTTCCTTATATTTTTGTACTTACATTTTACATTAGCCATAAGGATCACTTATTTTGCATGACATAAATACAACAAACCAACTGACTTTTGTGCTAAATGCCTTCCTGATTCTTCAGCTGTTCTACAAACAAATCAGTAAATTTGTTATCTTCTGCTACTTATAAAAAAACCAAGTATCTTCAGGATTTAAAACAAAATCAAGATAGCTGCCATACAGGCAGACAATTGAAGTCCCACATCTTTTTCATGCATGTAAAAAAGGGTGAATCTTTAGTCAATATGGAGGCATGGCTACCATGTTGACTTTTCTGACCCACACACCTTTGTCATGCACCTCTGAACTCAAGGTAGAGAATGTTAGCCTTGCTGCAATTCTTGACATCAGTTAAAACCTTTTCAGAGGTTCTTTCATAGTGGATAAGCTCTGGGTAGTTTTGGCTAGAAGCAGTGGTGTGATTCAGCCGGTTCGCATCGGTTTGGCAGAACTGGTAGCTAAATTTTGTTGAGTTCAGAGAACCGGCTGAATGCAGACTGCTTCCGGAAGTCCATTCTAGACCTTGGAGGCCTGGAGGAGGCCTCTCAGGCCTAGAATGGCCTGCTGGAAGTGCATGGACACCATGTCTGGAAGTCCATTCTAGGCCTCGGAGGCCCAGGCCTGCATCCACGTAGAGAACCAGTTGTTCAGGTATTTGAATCCAACCACTGGATAGAAGTAATGCTAGTTGATTGTAGTTTATTGACACAATGTAATTATTTTATTTACTGTAACTTTATTATTGGAACCAGAAGTATAAGCAGCTCAGAGCTATTGATCTGAGTGGCACATAAGAATAAGTAAATCAATAATGAAACTTGTTCAATGCTTACAAGTTCAAAAGGTTTCCTCCATTTATTTTACTTGGAAATGAATTTTGACTTTAAATATAATGATCAGTCCTGGTTGCCTCATTTACTTTAAATTAGCACCTCCTTGCCCATAAGAGCTTCTGGGTTACTTCTTTGAAAAAAAATCAGCTCTGCAGGAGATATGAAAAGTATAAAAATAGGGTTATGCAGATTGATGGAAATGAGGCCTAATTTCTTGACCAATGGAGAAAAGTCTAATGCAATGTTTGCAATGAGAAGTAATTGTTATACAAAACATATTGTTTCTTGTTTTGTTTTTATACCTAAAAGGGGGAAAAAAGGGGTTTCTGGGGTGCCCAGGGAATGTGATTGTTAACATTAGGAATGAATCAATTGCTTTAGCCTTTTTGAGGAAGTCAAAAATTTTAAAGGTTCTGCAAAGTTTAAAGGATTGTTCCCTACAAAGGCCTTAAACTTTCCCCAAAGCCAGGGCAAAATGTTTGCCTCTATCCTTTTTATAAGTGGTTTAGGTGCTTTGGGAGTACATGTGGGGTTACAAAATGGTCCTCAAGACATAATAATCTATAGTCTATGGGTAGACAAGTTTGGCTGAAATAAATGCTTCTTAATTTTCTTTACTATATAGTTGATTTAAACATCACTGAACTTCAACAGACATTGATGGACCATTCCATTATGAAGCAATTAAGTCAATCTCTATGGCATTGGGGTAATCAGCATCCTTCTGTCACTCATTGTTATTAATTGGTCCCAAATTTTAAATATATAAACAAGGGAATAAGTTCTACCTTCTCTACTGCATGTAGTTATAGAGCTCTATTCTTCTAGCCCTATTGATATTAAAGAAAAACTGCAAAGGGTACATGAGTACTTATTCTTCCCAGGCCACTGATATATTCAACTAATATTTCTCCCCATAAAGTTCTAGGCTAAACTTTATAAGTAAAGAAATACAAATGAGAACAAGTAACAATGAAGGCAGGTGGGAGTATATGAATCACATTCTTTCTCTAAGCTTTTAAAAGATTTTTGCAATGGAAAAGGAACTTTTGTTACATAGGCTTACCATCTGACCCTTTGTACCCTAAATCCTTGAAGTAACTTTATGTTCAGAGAATACCTTTTTACAATGGTACATTTTTTATTCAACTCTAAGTAAACACATAACATAATTGGGGATCATCCGGCTCTATTAAGTTAATACTTTGTTTTTTTAATTCTTGTCATACACATTTAGTCTCATTCTTTGGTCTGATTAAGAGAAAAAGTCTGAGAAATATCTGAGGATATCCCTAGAGTGAACTAAGAATATTTAGTCTTTGAGTCATGAAGTGTTTGGGTACTTTCCGTCCTAAAGTAAATGACTAGTAGCTTTTGAAGTAGATAGCTATTGCTGTGTTGTTTATAAACTGGAAGCTGCTCCAGTTCTTTCATATGCTGCCATTACAAAGATTCCTCCAAGAAGTTCAGGCCATGTAACTTTAATACAGATAACTTTGTAAAGCTAATTTGTGGAACTGTCCAATGTAATCCATCTAGGCTGTTTCATACAAAGCCTCCACTATATGTATGGTGTCTTTCCTTTAGGGAAGAGATGATTGTTGAAACAAATCCAAATAAAAGTTGAAGCCATTCATGAACATAACAGTCCAGACAGAGCTGCCTTACCTCAACTGTAAAAGAATTCTGATAAGAACAATCTAAGTCAGTAACAATTTACTTCTCATAAAACATGAATGTATGAATCAGATTATATCTCCAAATTTCCATAATGGGGACGAAGTAATATCTGTCTGTTTTGACTCATGAGAAAAATAACATTGGTATTCAGAAACCCCCAGAACAGTATTTGGGAAATACGTTTTGTTCTATTTCAAATTTTATTGTTTAAAACACACAGAGACCACAGGGAATGGTTCATTTTTCAATATAATGTACACATACCATAGACTAGAACTTAAATATTCTTAGCAATGCTTTTGGGGAAAATATTTTATTATTGCCTGATGGAAAAAAAAATCCCCCTTTATCTGCAAACTCCTACAGCATGCTTTCCCCTTAGACAGCACTGATGAGAAACGAGGTACCCATTTGCTTTGGATGGACTACCACAACTAGATCAGGGTCATGAAGCTTAAAGGCTTTTGCATAATACTTTGTTGTTATTGTTGTTTTCATTTTCATTCACTATTGTCCTTCCTTCTGTGTAATATTGTGCCTCTGAGTATGGTGGAATGTAGCCCAAAGGTGCAGGAGGAAGAGTCTCTTTCCCAGGGAGCAAAGAGACAACATAGCTTAGAATCTTTGGTATACACAAAAGGGATGAAGGCAGACATCTCCCTAGCAGTTCACAGGGTGTATCTAATAGTTATGCATATAAGTGCTTTAGTCTGGCAAGTTTTCTATCTATAGGCAAACAAAAATGAAGAAACTACTCTAAAAGAATTCCTCATTCATTCTTGGTTCCTTACTGAGGCATGATCCCATCCTTATTTAAGTACTCTATCCAGTGGTGGGATTCAAATATGTGAACAATTGGTTCTATGTATGGATGCCACTTCTGGAAGTCCATTCTGGGCCTGGGCAACAAAATCTTTGCTACCAGTTCTGGCGAACTGGTGCGAACTGGCTGAATCCCACCACTGACTGTGTCCACTACTCTGGCAGATGGTTAGAATTGGACCTTGCTACCCCTAATCTCCTGAATGCAGGACTGAATGACAGTTATTCTTCACTGTTTCATCCCTGGGGGTGAAGAGTGGGGAGATGAATGCTTTTCTTTATTTTAAGGTATCCACGAAGAGTCTACAGCTTTTATTACACTATCTCCTTTTTTAAAAAAAAAAAAAAAAAAAGATCATTTATGTTTTGTTGAGATACTTTCTTATGAGGGTTTTCAGGGGCTGCTTAATGCAGCTTCTAGAAATTATCTGTGGGATTACTTCACCAGAAATCATTTGGGTTATTTCAAATCTTCTATTAAGTCTTACAACAGTGGAAAATTACATTTTTCCAATCAATTTCCTACAAATATAGGAATGTGGTAAATGCTACCACATAGTACCAGATGATTGTGAGGCCCTGTCAAGTATCAAATATGTGAAAATTATCACTGGCTGACAAAAACAGACATGGAAGCATGCAACTGCTAGATTACAAGCGTGTGCCAGAAATAGAGCAATTAAATAGGGTTTCAGACTGCTCTGTGTTGAACCTCTCAAAAACAATAGAAAGAAGAGCTCTAGCTTTATTTTTGTCTTTGCATGCACCAAAATATATTTATGAGGTTGACATTATTGTTGTAACAGTAAAGTTAGTGTTCCTGTGATAATTGTGCCAAACATTGCAAACACAGGTTCAGTAGTATTTGCAATCCTGTTGGTTGGTTTCTGCATTTATGGATGTTACTGAATTCCCAGTTCATAGTAATGAGTATTTCATTCATTTACTCATTTACAATGTTTATATTCTGCTCTAGTCCTGTAGAATTCCGTACAGTGAATCTCAATACCCCATATAAAATTACATAACTATAAAATCATTAAGTTAAATATAGGATTTGATTGCCCCTACTCAGGGCTATTCTGAGCCAAAGGCTCATTGAAATATTAGGAGAAAGAGGAAGCTTGTTTTGCACATATGTGTTTTTGTATGTGTGTGTGTGTGTGTAGATCTTGGTCTTGATCTCTTAGAAAGGTCTGGCATGTTCAGAAATTTAAAGACAGATGTGTATATCCTGAAATATCTGCTGCCTGAACTACCTGACCTATGCCAGATCAAGAGGGACTGCAGATTTTAATTACATTACTATATTTTATTATTTAATTCATCTTAAACAGAGTCATCTTGTCGGAGAGAAGTGTAGCATAAAAATTGATAAATAAAAAAATTATTTCATTCATCTAAGTATGTATGTGTGCTAAAATCCCATGTTCCTGCTACAGGAAAACAATCCTTACCATCTTAGGATGTGGTAATTGAAGGTTCAGTTCCAAAGTCGATGGTCATCTAATGGCAAAATATCCTAACTGTAAATCATGATAATTTTACTCTTATTATCTTCCACTCTTATTATCTTCTAGAAGAAAATAAATGTGGGCATTGACACTGGAAAAGGGCACATGTTGGTAGCCCAAAGCTTTCGATTGGAGAAAAAGAAAAGAAGACAAACCATCTGGGCTATTTGTGTGATGTCATGAATCAGAATGGGGCAGAATCTTAGCAACAGAATGAAACTCGTGAGTTTTAGCATTTCGTTGTGAACATTCTACAGTGCTGTGATTCCCAGTTCTAGGCAAAGCTATCTCCTGGCTGCCTTCCTGTGGTCATCTGGATGTTCATCCTGGCCTAGGTAGGGTAATCCTAATTTAATAGGCCCTGCATCAAAAGATTTTAGATACTGGAAGGGACTGGAGCATGTTGGAGAACAAGTTTTTTTCTCTTGGCATTGCTGCTCTGCGGTTCCTCTGCTGATTCTATATCTTTATTTGCCAAGAAATGTCTGCTGATATAGCCTTTTTTCTCCAAAACAGACAGATTGTAACAAAACACTTTGGCATGGTAGAATGCAATAAAATTATGTTTGTGTTGGGACTGAAAACCATTTCATAAATGAAAATCACAAGTGAATGTGATTTAAAAGGCAGCAACATTTGCATCTTATTAAAATGATGCCACCAAATGTGTTTTCACCATACGCACATGTGCGCGTGCACACACACGTATTCAGTACATGTATGTATATGTATATATATTCATATACATATACATATAAAAGATGATCTTTGTACAACTCAAAAAGTAAGTTGACGGTATCACAGGAATGAAATTCATTATTGTTTTTGTTGTTGTTGTTGATCTCACAGTTAGGCAGATGTTTAGAGTGCATTTAGCATTTTATCCACCTATCGAGTCCTTTCTAAAGACCCAGGATAAGTAGATGTTGGATGTCTGATGGTGTTAAAGATATTGTCACAGGATGTAAGGTGTTCCAAGGAAAGTTGCCATTTGCAATCAATTGATGGCGATTTTGTTAATGCTGATGTTCAAATGGTGCTCCAGGTGTTTTGGGATTGCACCTAACATGCCTATTAATATTGTTATCTTTGTTTTCTTTTGCCATAGTCATTCTAGTTCTATTCTGAGGTCTTTTATGTTGTGAATTTCTCCAGTTCTTTTTCATCTATTAGATTGTCTCCAGGTATTACAATGTTCACTATTCAGACTTTTTTTTATCTTTCTTATCGATAGTTGTTAAATCTGAGGTTTTTATGTGGCAGGTGCGTGTCTGTTTGAATTCTAAAGTCCCAGAGCACTTTAGCTTCTTTATTTTCTATTACTTTATCTATTTTATGATCCCACAAATTTTTGCTAGCAGGGAAGTGGTATTTTTTGCAGATCTTTCAATACATCATTGTTGTTATTTTGTCATGCTGTCATTTGTAGTCAGTCTATTTGATCTTCTTGCAGCAGCTAGTGAGTTTCTTCAGCTTCTTTGCAGAGACAGCATTTGCTTTCCGTTGCTGTCTTCTCAATTCTGGCTTTATATGCATTTGTTCTTAAGCTTTTATTATTAGTATTATATGTTCACTATAATGTAAAGTCAAAGATGCCAGTTGTTAATTGGTGTTAACCTTCAGATGCATCGAGTTCTTCCCAAGAACTTAGGATGTTGTAATCATTATTATTATTCAGAAATTTGGCACACACACTTCTAAATCTTGAATCTTGATGATCCGTACAAAGATAGTGTTGCTGTGATTTTGATAAGGTAAAGTATTGAAAGGACTTGTTGTAACATACTTGGGATTTCCTAAGAATGTTTCCTAGGAATATTTCAGAGATCAACAATTCGGTTGCATGGATACTGAAAGTGAAAAGTGATGACTGAACAGACGTTAAACACCATCCAAAATGTGATTCATTTGCATGTATGAGCAGCAATAAGACTAAACTAGATATACACAGTTTAAACATCTCAAATATGTGATATTTAAAAAATAGGATAGAAACATTAGTCATTTGAAGGATGACCATTGCTAGAACTGGACCAAACCATCCATTTAGTGTGTTGCAAAAGATGATGGATTAAGGTTATATAGCGATAGCATTGCATAGTATTGGCTATGACCACTGGAAAAAAGATGAATAAAATTACATCAGGGTAAAAAAGTTACTTCATCTTTACAGAAATAGTGTCTTAATAATGATGTAAGGAAATGTGTATTTTACATGCAATCAGTCTTTTCTTTTGTGGTCTGCTGATGATTATGTTTCAGAATTTCTTTTTTTTTCTAGTCCTTTGGTTCTGTTAAATCAAGTAAGGTTTGCTAAATTCTTTTATCATTGACTTCATCTCCCTATTCAGACATTCCACTAACAATATCATATAACACTGGAGTAATAATACACTGCCTGCTGATGTATGAACCACCTAGATAGTGAGATAGTTTGGCTAACATATAATACACATTGGGTTGTAACTTGATAACATGGCTGTATTTTTTCTCTTCCTATCAAATTGAAGGATTTTTGGAAGGTTAGTTTCATAATCTTAATTGTAGTTTTTATTGTTGTTAGCTCCCTAAGATAATGACATGATGCAAGCAAGAAATATAGTTAAATAATTGTGTCACAAAAGTTATTAAATAATAAGCATAAATAATTCCATTGGGATCTACAGATACTTACAGATACTGGGAAGGTGAGGGTGGGGAGTGTTCAAATTGAAATGTAACTTGATTTTGGCAAATCAAATACAGGAAAATACACTAATTAATGAATAAGATTGTAGGGAAGATAAAATTATGTTAGCAACAATGGACCAGGAACCATTCCCTACTTGAAAAGCTTTAAGTGAAACAGACTCCTAAACCAAGTCTAAAAGCTTAGTTATCCCCAAATTTAGAAAATAGCTTTCTGCAGCTACATCAAAAGGAATCCCCATGCTAAATTTCTCTGAATCATATCATATCTGGCTGCCTAAAAGGGACAGTCTCTACATGGAAATAATAGTGCTGTCCATATATGGCTTGAATATTTGCTGTTCAGTGGCGTCACAGCCAGAACAATGTTCTCTGAGGAAGTTTTGCAAAAAGAAAGAGACATTCACTACATAATCATTACAGGGGAAGGTTAATAATAGACGGTCCTTTTCAGTAGTACTCATTCTGGAATGCAAGGAATCTTCTCAGGATTTTCTGTGTGTGTGTGTGTGTGTGTGTGTGTGTGTGTGTGTGTGTGTGAGAGAGAGAGAGAGAGAGAGAGAGAGAGAGAGAGATTATATGTATACCCACAGCAACAAAGTTACATTAAGGCTTCTTTAAAGCAAGTATATGGTTTCTTGATTTTATTTATGTAGGAAGAAGTAGTTTTAAATGAGACTAGGTACATGTTGACAAATATAAATATTTATTGGTAGCTACTGCATGTTATTGAGATGGAAGCCACAGGAGAATTCAGTATTGTTCTGGATTTATATCAGTAGCCCTAACATAAAAGGTTATTTGAGGCAGACATACAGTAATCATACATAAATCAGTGTCACATGCATGCCTATATATCCATTGGTACACACACTAATTGGCACACATGCTAATTGGCATACAACAATACAGATCAAGAAATCTTAGCTGTATTAGTTCTGAGTTATAGTACAGAATTTGAATCAAGTCAGATTTTTTACTGTGACTAGTTGTAATTCAGTTTATCACTTTGTGGATGATGGCCTGATCCTTTGAGCAATGAATCTATTTATATTATACTTTCTTTGCTTAAAAGTAATCTAGTTATTTAAAATCCAATTTTGATATTGCCATATGTCTTATATCAACTATTCAGGACTGTTGAAGAAAACAGTTGCTGAAGGATATTTGGGAGTTGAAATCCAAGATACCTGGAGTACATTAGGTTAGGGAAGGCTATTAAATTCTGTGACAGCTTGAATTTAAAATGTGCCCTTTTGCCTATTTTTCTGTCTTGTGTTGGGAAGAGGGAGTTAGCTTCCTGGAAACAAATGTTAAATACACTGTTGTTTTATTATTCCTACTCTCATGGTAACTTGCTTTAGCACAGGGCACGGTTTTATGTTATTAAATGATTTTGAGTTTTATTTTCAGCAGTTTCTTCTACAAAATATTGAGGATATTTTTGAACTGTCACAAATAAAACAAATGTTTATGAATAGAAACTTCCAAAAGCTGCTGAAGGGAAACTTTAGAGTTTCTGAGCTAAAGGTGAACTTGGGGCAGCTACTGCCTGATTAGGCAAGAAACTGCTGGAAGTACAATTGTTAATTGTTAAGGGGTTAAGCGAAAAGCTTTCTGCATATGATTTGAAATACTTCTTGCATTCTAAGACAAAGAAACCTGGGTATTGAAAAAATCACAGGGTTAACCGAGGTTACACCTTGATGGAAATACAATGGAGAAAAAACTTTTTGAAAAAAGTTTGACTATAAAAAGGAAGGAAAAATTATGACAAAAGAACATTTTTTTGTGAAAGATTTTTATGAGGGAAATAAGGAGTGGGTTCTTATATGGAAGAGAACAGAATTTATGTGCTTGCAGATGGAGGTTACTCCTTTCAAAAAAAATAAGGAAGTTTAAATGCTTCAGTCTGTCTGGGAAATATGCCATTAGTTCGAAAGGTCTGCTTCTTAATTCTGTTTCTAGGTAGGGCTGAAGATTGTAATTGACAATGACACAAAAAAGGTTCTGCAAATACTCACATTACTTAATGACAAAGGCTATTAATATTTGCACCACTATAATAAGTTAAGAGTATTGCAATATTTATTAATTCATAAAATGAATACTCTGTCGTTATACTCTGGCCATCTGTCACACATATAATATATTATATATATATATAATTTCTCTCTCCCCCTCCCTCCCCCCTCTCTCCATATATATAGAGAGAGGGGGGGGAGGGAGGGAGTTAATGCTGCATCCAAATCCTGAATAAAAAAATCCTTATTTCCACTTCCCACAAAAAGAAGGTGAATTGTGTGCCTTCTATACATACACTATGCCTGGATGTACAGTATAAATAGTTATTATTTTTACCATTTGTAAATAGTAATTGTTAGTAATACTATTATTATTAGGCTGTTATAATAGGGTGATATTGCCTGGCTACAATTCCTACTATATTATACATCTTTTTGAGAACTAAAAAGGATGGTTTAATATCATCTGATCAGTTGTGCACGCATACCTTCTGTCCCCCAGGTTTCCCTGTTTTTATATCCTTGTTCACAGTAGCAGATGCAAGGGGTGGAGGGAGGACAATAATTTCTAAACAACTTATTGCAAGTGTATTCCACTCTACAACCACTTTATTGGCCTGGAACAGCTTTTATCTCTGGAGATAAAAGAGAATGAAAAGAAAGAAGAATCTAAAAATCTGCTTGTTTCTATAATATATTCCAATATATTTCAATATCTCAGGGGCTGCCATAAAGAAGAGGGAATCAAGCTATTTTCCAAAGCACCTGAAGGCAGGACAAGAAGCAACGGGTGGAAACTAATCAAGGAGAGAAGCAACCTAGAACTAAGGAGAAACTTCCTGACAGTGAGAACAATTAATCAGTGGAATAACCTGCCTCCAGAAGCAGTAAATGCTCCAATACTGCAAGTTTTTAAGAAGAGACTAGACAGCCATTTGTCCAAAATGGTGTAGGGTTTCCTGCCTGAGCAGGGGGATGGACTAGATGACCTCCAAGGTTCCTTCCAACTTTACTACTACTACTACTACTACTACTACTACTACTACTACTACTACTACTATTATTATTATTATTATATCATAATAGTTTCCCTTTGTTCCACCATGAAATAGTTTGAAAGGGGGTGGCTTTGAGCAATTTTTCCCCAGCGGTTTAAACAACTATTTTTAGTCCTCCAAAATATAAGAACAAGTCCACAAATCATAAAAGATGTGCCATTAGATGTTGCCTGTGATAGATAATATCCATTCCATGTATTCATTCATTCATTCATTTGATTTACAAGTCAATATATTACAAATCTCTCATGACAGCATAGATAAAAAACAAATTCAACCACTGGTTTATAAGAAAGGCAGTATGAACAGTTAAATTATAAATATAGAGGGGCACTTGACTCTTTTTTCTTTTCTTTTAAGTGAGCTAGAGGGTAATAAAGTTGTTTAGTATATATAAAACATGAATCATGAAGGTCTTGAGTAGAGCAAGCCTGTATGAGAATATAGCTAAAGGATAAGATCTTTTTTAGAGGAACAATGTGGGGAATGAGTGGGAGCTATTTTTCCAACCACATTTTTTCCTCTATTGCATATCTCCTTAAAAAGAAGCAAATATTTATTCCCTTGAGTGTGATTAGACACAATGCAAATCATAAAAACATCAATCCTTCAACTTACAGCTGTTGCAATTCAATTAAACCAAACTTTTAATCTACTTTACTAATAATAAAATGATTGAGAAAAGCCCAGTCTGAGCTTGAGAAAATATGAATTGAGGTTTGAATTGTTCTCAGACACTGACATCTTGAGAAATAAGACTCAACAACTACTTCTTTTAATAGTAATATTAGTTGCCTATGGTGAGTGTCTTTTTTGTCACATTTGGAATGGGACAACTCAATGCAGCCAACTTGCCATGGTCAGCTCACCACGGCCAAATCGCCGAGGGACAATTTAACAATTCAATTTAATTATTTAAAATAAATAAAAAATATTTTAATTTTTGTCATTCACATTTCATTCTGTCCCTCCTTTTGCATCCTTTCTTCAATGATTCTATGCCATCATTTCTTTTATGTTAGTGCAACTCTTGTCCTGCAGCAAATTATCCCATGGTGAACTGGCCGAGACAAGTTGGCTATGGCAAGTTGGCCATGGTGAATAGGCTATGGTGAGTTGCCTGTGGCGAATTGTCAAAGACTCGTCACATTATGGCATGATCTGAACACTGAACTTACATGGGGAGCCATGCACTTTGAATAAGCTTAGCTTTAATTGTTGGGATTTCTAGCCATAGAAAGGACCCCGTTTCATGGTGTACACAAGCATCTGCAATGGTTGGTCAAGGAAATGCCAATGACAAAAGTGTGTTTTTATAGAGGAAGAAGCTCTCTGAAATGAACAATGACTAATGAAGCAGCCCATCATAACTTTCACAGAAAGAGTGTTTAATTAGGATATATATGGAAGAAGAGTGAAAACTTAGCTCCAAGTTAACTAATTCTTTTTAGGTGAGACTCAAGAGAGCACCTGTGCTTTCAAAAACAAAGGCAGGAAGGAAGTATTTTGAGATTAGCAATCACACAGACAAAAAGCAGACAGCATGAAAGATAAAGGGGGTTAGTATAGCCCTTCCTCTTCTAGTCTATAGGATGTAAAGTCTGAGAGTCAGTGAAACTGAAGGTATTCTTCCAACATCTCTGATTTTAATAACTTCAGTAGTTTTGCTTCCATCCCACTTAGCTAAATAACTATCATTCTTAATTATGGGGACAGGGAAAACTCCCTCAGTTATAATTTGGAAGTGGTAAAATTTCCCAGTTCAGAATTTAACATTTGCTTTATTAATGGAGGTCTTGTGTCAGAATACAATGGCTAACTCTCATGAAGGGATAAAATTGGCTCTTACAATGTCCTGCTTTGGACTCATTATTATATAATACTTAGTTAAATTCCTACATATTAAAAAATGCTTGAGTTTGGAAAGTGATGAGCAGCATATGAATTAATTAAATAAATAAAAAGAGCCGTTTATATTTTTAACTATAAAATTTAATATAAATTTAATAAAATAAAATACAGTTGCAGAAGGAAGAAAATATTTGTCATATATAAGCTACCCAGAGAAAGTTATCTTTAGGAGCTGCATGCAAATATTTTCAATGGATAGTATTCATTTTCTCCACATCTATGCTTTGGATTGACTATAGGAGTCAACCTATAGTTTTTTCATCTGAAAAAAATGAGCTTAGTATCTCAAGTGCTGTGTGAGGATTGAAGATGGTAAGCTGGAACCACACTTCCATTGCTGAAGAAATTGTTCATGCTCTCATACCCTTGAAGAGCACAGCAAAATACCCACTGATTCAGAAAGGTTGGAGAAAAAAAATTGAATTTAATTTCTCTCCTTCCTCTTTCTCCTTCACTTGATTGTGTTGAATTACAGTGGAGAAATCTTCACTTCATTATGGGCTCATTCTAACCTGCCATAAAGTAACTAGTCTTGTCCATGAGTTTTTGGTCAAGAGTCTACTTCCTGAATTGTCTGAAGAGAGATAAATGGAGAGAATTTCATTCATAAACATTCCTTATGTCCTCAAGAGCTTCTAAGAATATCAGTCCTGTCTCTTCCTTAGCTCCCTGCCCATTTGGATGGTAACCATCTTGCATTTCATTGATTAAGAGTCAACATCTGTTTGAAGGGAGCAAGGAACTGACTCTGAAAGCAATCTGTAATTCTTGAATCATAACAAGAAAAAAACAAGAAATTGTAGAACCATAACAAGCACCAGCCCTTAATTCCATGGGGGAGGCTTGAAATGTTCTTTATCAAACACTCATAAGTGGATGAAAGTTGTCAATGCTAGTAACATTGGATGTTCTTGCTTTGACAACAGATGGAAATACAACCATTTTTCTCTATCACTTTTAGAGTTAGTTGATGCTGGGAGGGGGGATGTGGATGAGAGTCATAACAATAATAGCTCAGCCATGGGAATTCAAGGTTATTGTACCCAGAGTAGATAAAGATTTGGCGGGCTGGAGAGCTGGGGAGAAAGCCGGGGCTTCAAACTAATTGGGGAATGTGATTTATGACTGTTAATTGTAGGATGGAATTGTGCTTTGTACTTTGTGCTGAGGGGAGGGGAATTCAGTTTTTGGTTTTAACTATATAGTGCTGATATCTTGTTTCTCAAATAAAAGATTCTTTAAGGTAAACAATGCCTTGAAGTTCTTTTGAAGAGTTTCATCTGTCGGAACCATGACATTTGATGAAAGAAGCTCAGGCTTTATTACTGTGTATATATTTATTTTAAAGAAAAAGTATGCTCTACCTGTAGAATAAGTGAATCAAAGCAACCAGATGCACAATAAGCACTGGATATCAGACACATACAAATACATTTTGGCCTATTTTACTCTGAAACTGAGCATAACCCATAGGCAAGCTCCCAGGCAGCTAATGCTTTCCCTCTTACAGATATTTTTCTATGCAGAACTCTGCAGAATATTTCATGTAGTATGCTAATCTCAAAGCAGAATTTTCTCCAGCAAAGTGTAATAGGTGAATGAGTTCTAATGAAAGAATTTATACACAAACCAGAGCTGCTGATTACTCATCAGGGAAACATGCTTTTATGTTGACATAAATTACCTTCAATGTTTAGAGATCCCTTCCCAAATATTGTGCAATACGGTTGCCTATCCAACCCAATATTGCTGAAACCAGATGAAAGAAAGTTTATGAAATCCTAAATCTGAATTAATACATTCAAAATGTTATACCTTATCAGTGCAAAATAATTTTGCCCAACCTGACACCCTTCAATATCATTAGACTAGAACTGTCATTGTCTCAAGTTTGCACGGCTGTTGGCAATACTGGCAGGAAATGATAAGATGTCTAGTTCAATGCATTAGAAGGCTCCAGATTTGGGGAGACTGATGTAAAACCTTTCTGCAGTACATGTTCAAAAGTTATTACCAAGTCTTGCATTCAAATTACACTTGGAATCCAGTTAGACTTAGAAATTAGAAGGTGGGGTGAAGAGGAGGGAACAAAAGAGATGGAAGAAGTAAATTACCAAATCTATATACTACTAAAACTCTCGTGCTTGTTTGACACTTTGTAACCTTCAACTGGGCAAAATTGGAAAGTATAGGGCAATAATGATTGAACAAAGATAACTCAAATGGACTAACCTCCAGAATACCAAGATCCACTGGTCCCAAGAGAATGAAATTTGGGGAAGCTATGGCTGCTTCAGCATTGCCATAGTCAGTAAATTCAATGGGAAAGCTGGCAGAAAGTCGGAAGTCGCTCCTGCTCCCATTGCTTTTTTGTCCACTTGCGGTCATTCTGTTTTTCTATTCAGATAAGGGAATATCTCTGAAGTGATGACCCAATGGGACATAGATTATCTAGCAAATTTATAAAATAAACTGGGTTCTGATCCTTCTGCTTGAGGAAGGTTGCAGTACATATTCAGTTTGGTCCATAATTCAAATCAACTGATAAAATAGAAGAATTTAAAGCTTGGAAGTATCCTATTCTCTTTTTCTTTCTTTTTTAAAACCAGTTTAAGCAGAATTTAACAAAAAGCAATAAATGAACAAAATAAGTAAAAACAATGGCATAATGTATAGAGTAAGGAAGCTGTTTGCTCTTAGCCTTAATATTATTTATGAAGAGAAGAACAAAATATTTAGTTGGAGTGAACAATGATGGCATTCCATCTATTATTATAGTAGGAGACTAGTGCATTGTGATGACAGGAAATGAAAATTGTAGCCTACTATCCCTCAGGACAAGCTGGATTGTTTCTAGATTAACAATACAATTTCACATTCCATTTTGGAACAGATACCTTGGACTTATGCCATTTCTAACTGGAGTGTAAAATATTACAGCATCAAAAAAGTTGCAAATATAATTAACCTGCAAATATTATTATGGACATTTCCATAACTGGTTTAATTTCTTGTCCTCTCATGTAAAGCTGCTCATAATTTTCTATGTGTTTAGCACATACATTTGTACAAGTCTAGTACAAGTTGGATCCTGCATGGCTGTAATACTGTCTTTCTCCTATTGCTAGCTTATGTGTCTGGTTATAAAATTCTGTATGACTCTTCTAATAAAAATAATGAAGTGACATATATTAATGTATGCTATTTACAGGTGTTACCAGTGACCAGGTCCTTTCTTTCGCTTACTTGCAAGTATAGCACTAGTAGAAATTGAGTACTTTGAAAGCAAAATAAAGAAATTCATTATTGTTCATCTTGTGCTTTCTTTACTTTTTCCATAATCATCCTGTGAGCCAAGCTAAAATCTCTGTGTAATATTGAGGAATTAAAATTATATCCCAAAATAAAGAAAAATCCAAATATTTCCACAAACAATAATTTCATATTCCCATTTAGTAGATGGAGAGCAGAAACAATACAAATAGAGCTACTGGTTTTCAGCTGTAAAACTCCAAACAACCACTAGATGCCAGTAAAGGGCTAGTGAAGTCTTCTGCAGCCCTTAATGGCTAGGACTTATTTTGTGTTATAATTAAATGTTGCAAAATACACATTACAAACTAATACGTCGTAAGCACAATATACAGTGAAAATGAAATGGTTCCTCAACACAGTGTAGCAACAATCCTAGTACCATAACCAAAAATATAACTAGCACAATAAATTCAGTAAGATATAACATAATAAATATACACATCAGATCACAACTAGCAAAATGCTGGTGATCTATTTCAAAACATTCAATTCCAGTGAATTTCCATAAGGTAATACACTTAGCCAAAAATCATCTAAAGTAGTAATAATTTTTCCATTAGAGCAGGCCATCAAATAATGTTGTTTTTAGTTCCTCTTTTAAATTATATTAACTCAGACCCTAACTGAAAGTTCAAAGGAGAGCTTCATAAAGCTGGCACTAGATAAAGCGAACCCAGAGATAACATTTTGCAGTCCAGATGAATAGAGCTGGCAATAACAAATCCACTAGTTTATTCACCAAGGCACACCCGGAAATAATAAAGCATGAAAGAGTGTCTGAACTGAGAGCCCTGGATGCCAAGATGAGGAATCTAAATTAATAGTGTGACTGGATTAATGTTCTTCTCATTAAAAAAGAAGAATATCCTAAACAGTATTCAGTATTCAGAAGATATAATACTGCAATCCACATCTCCTGAAAATAAAAGGGGGGAAGTAGAAAAAGGAGGGTTTGGAATAAAATAATAAAAGACAATATATTAAAATATATGCTGGATCCTCTGTTTTATCTTAGCACAAAGCCCTTGTGGCAAATTTGGAATGCGAGTTAACTGGTCTGCAAGGGTTTCCTGACTGAGCAGGGGGTTGGACTAGATGACCTCCAAGGTCCCTTCCAATTTTACTATTATTATCACCCTTCATTATTTTAGGCTTCATCCTGTCATTCTTCAAAATGACCTGAGCTGCCTTCTTTGATATCTTCTTTGATATCTCTTGAGCAGTGGTGGGATTCAAATATGTGAACAACCGGTTCTCTGGGTGGATGCCCCTTCCGAAAGTCCATTCTGGGCCTGGGCAACAAAAAATTAGCTACCGGTTCTGCTGAAGTGGTGCGAACTGGCTGAATTCCACCACTGCTCTTGAGTCAAGACAACTTGAATGTCTGCTTTCTGTATAGCCTGAATGTCTCCTAATTTTTTTCAGTTCTTTCCTGGTGGGAATGGTTTACATCACTGTTGGAATCAGGGTCTAAATATAGTTTGTTGTTTCTTTTGAGAAAGATTTAAATCCCATGTTGTGTGAGCCTACTTCTGCTTGTGTGATTAAATAATGTTCCCATCCTCTCCTCCCCTTCCAGTCCAGTTCAGCTCCAAGGGCTCCTCTTAAAAAGACTTTGAGGGCAGGTGGGAAGTTGCAAAGATGTCATCATTTCCTCCTTGTTCTATCGACAGAAGTTGTTCCTTTGGTGTCAAAGGGAGGGAAATTGAATTTCTGGGAAATGAACATTCTAGATTTGTTCTTTGGGACATGCTTTGCAGACTAGTTGTGTGAAAATTGTGAGTTGTATGGAAACAACTGTAATGGAGGTATCATCCTTTTTTTCCCCAGATACCAAAACAGAATTGTGGAAAAAAATGTGTAGAATCATGACAGTATCTTGACATTCAGAAATTATTTATTTATTTATTTGTTTGTTTGTTTACCACACTTAACTGCCCACCTTCCTTGGATGTCCAATATCTCTAACTTTTTAATTGATTGATTACCTCCCAGATTGATTATTTCAGAAAGTTATACTAACAAGTAGTTTATACAATTTTAATACAAAAAAACTACTGATAAATTATTAATTGGGAATAAGCCAAATAAACTTCACTAGCACATTGACTTCCAGATTACTTCAAGGAAAGGAAAGGAAAGGAAAGGAAAGGAAAGGAATCCATCACAGACCTTGCCATATTGGCTATTCTCCCTGTTGCAAAATGCTTCTGCTTTTAATGCCAGACACCAGTCACTCCAAAATTCTGTGCACAACAGCATTTTTAGCAAAGAACAATTTGCATCATTCCCAAAATTTGATGACGGTATAAAATGGCAAAAGTAGGTCAATGTATGCAACTGACCAGAAAATAGACTTAAATTAATAATTTAATTTATTAGATATGGAGGCTGCCCAATTCCCAAAAGATCCTGGGCAGCTTACAATATGATGTGCAGGTACCTAAAAAAAAAGATGAATCATTATAGAATCATTATGAAAAGATACAGAGGACAAAATGCCAGTCTAGAAGAACTGTTATAAAAATCATGCATCTTATCGTTACACTTGGAATTTACAATTCTACACTTCCAATTCTATCTTTTGCCTATCATAAGGGTTATGTAGATGCAGAAAGGGGCAATGAAAATCATGTGAGGGGATTAGAAATCCCTGTATATGGGATTTTTACCCAGACAATAGATAAGAGAGATACACAGGAGATATAAAAACTGTGTAGGGCATAACATAAACAGAGTTGAGGATGGAGGTTTATTCTCTGAGCTTGTGGGTTGGTTTCCAAACATTTCGTTACCAGGCTAGGTAACATCTTCAGCAGAATCTAGGGGATGTCAGTGTCGGTGTTCTTCTGCTTATAACGGCTTCATATGGTCAGTAGATCTTGTGATGGTGAGGTCACATCAGGTGAGGGTCACATCAGGTAAGGGTCTTGTGATGGGTCAGGTGAGGGTTGTGTCAAGTGAGGCTCTTGTGATGGGTCTTTGTGATGGGTCATGTGAGGGTCACAAGTGAGGGTCTTGTGATGGGGAGGTCATGACATGTAAGGGTGATTGGGAGGTGAAATGCTGATTGGGAGGTTGTGTGGGTTAGTTGCGGGTCGGACCTCATCATCACAAGACTACTGATCACACAAAGCCCTTATAAGCAGAAGAACACCGACAATGACATCCTCGAAATTCTGCTGAATATATTACCTAGCCTGGTAACAAAATCTTCAGAAACCAACTCATAAGCTTGGAAAACATGTCTCTCATCCTACACCCGAGCTACAGATATTCATCACTATTGAAAATAAACAGAGTTTTCTTCATGTTTCAAATAACAGAACTTAGGAAAATTTATTGAAACTGAATAAGGATTGATTTGAGGTTTTTTTTTTAAAAAAAAACAAATCTCTGTTTTGAAATTTGCTGCTACCTGATGAGGTGATGATCACAGGTCTAAGGAGGATTCATTAATTCCACCAATGACTACAAATATACTTATTACTTCCTTAATCACAGGCAACATATCTGCTGAGAGACAACATAGAAGAAAACTTACACTTCCGTATCCTGTTCATTAGCATCTGGTTGTCTACTCTGTGACACAGAATGTTGTCCTGAATGTGAATATGCTGCTCTTCCTTGGAACCTGTTAGATTTTAATGTTTAAGTCTAAATTTGTTGGTTATGAATGCGTTTTTATATGTTTCAATCTTTTTCTTTGAACTAATTATTATTGCGCTGTATTTTTATTTATTTTTTTATTTTTATTTTTGACAGACATTCATCCAGGAAAACTTTTGCCTGGGCAAAAGTAGCACTAAGTAAATATATGCAGGAAAAGAAAGAAACATGCTTTTAATATGCTAATACTGAACCTACAATATTTAACATAATCACTCCCTTAGAAATTGGGAGTTGTTTGTGGTTACAATATGGTTGTATAAACATGTATAACAGTAAGTTGCAGTAAGCATCTGTTGGGCTTTGGTTTGGATACAAAGTGGTGCAGCTGTGCAACATGTCTTAACCAGCAGATCCTTCAAGACAGATGCTCTTCTGAGTCAGATAAAGAACAGTTGAAACTTGTAGGCTTAATCATGGTCTTAACATTAGGCTTTGGCAAACAGAAGGTTCCATAGGAGAAAGTCATATTGCCAGGGGAACAAAGAATGTAGGAGTGAGCTTTGGAAGCTGGAAAAGAATGGAGGAAGAGATTGTGGTTAAACTGAGTTCATTCCAGCACCTTCCAAATGAAAAAGTAACCAAAGAGTAAAATCTATTTGTTGTTAACCAAGTTTCTAAGTTTTTTTGTAATGTGAGGAGTAGAAATTCTTTTCTAGATTTTATAACAGTGATAAATGGCTTTGATATGCCACAAAAGGACAACTATAAATGGGATTAAACTCTATCCTCTATGGTCCATTACAATGGATCACTGTTCAATAATGTAGCTGACTAAAGTAATATGACTATCCAGTATATCCCAAATGTCTTAATAGCTCATAGCACTCTCATCTCAGTTCTCAATCTTTTGGTCACTGATTTTTAAATTTCTTTGGTTTGGGGAGTTTAATGAGCAGAGATGGATTCCAAGTTTCAGGAATGTCCAAAAACAAAAACTGGATTTCTATTCTGCCATTCTATTAAATGAAAATATAAGAAAGCAGCTGGCAATAATTTTACTTCTTTTGTTCCAGCCATATATTTTTCCCAAGCTGGCATGCTTTTATTTAGAGATAAAAGCATTATTAGTGAGTTTTGAGAAGAAACAGCAATGGTCAAAATGAATACTGAGAAATGAAAACTGACCACAGAACATGTGGCTTAAAAATCTTGTTGAGTTCTAGTAACTGGTAATATATAGGACATTGTAATGAACACATCTCCTTATGTTTAACCAGACAATTCTTCCACAGCATAGTGTTTAGGAGGGTATGCATAGACTCTGACTTAGGCACATTCCTCCAGTTTGCTACTTGTGGCCAATAAATGGATTTTATCAGAGTCCCAAATTCATTCTCCCCTAATGGGTGTCTATTGATTCACATGAAGGGAACATTACAAGTTTGTAAAAAGGGGGATCTTAGAAACCATTCAAGGAGTCAGTCACTGAAAGCCCTGGCCCAAGCAATAACAGTGAGGCAACAATAGCTACCCTTTGGACCCAAACCTTGTTTATTTATCAACTGATATTTATTAATCACCTCAGTCCCTTGTTTTACCCCCCCCCCAAAATATAAAACCAGCACAACAGACAAAAATATGCAAGCAAATATACAGGTGTCCACCCACAATCAATTGGGACTAAAAGACTGACAGAATTGGAAGGTCCTAGCATCGCATTAAGAGGGTAGGCCACCACTTGAAAATCTGCTGTCTTGTCCCCAAGGAGAACAAATTTTCAGCAGACCCTCTTGAGGTGACCTGACTTGATAGGCAGGGTTACCTTTGGCAGCAGTTGGCACAGATCGTCAAGTGAAGACCTATTCATGTGGAGAACAAGGAAGCCAAGGAATATATGGCTAAGAAGTAAACATGTGGCATGGGTAAATTTATTAGCCTGACATTGAGAATCAAGAACGATCAGTGTCAGTTGTTGTTGTTGTTGTTGTTGTTGTTGTTGTTGTTGTTGTTGTTAATTGCGAAGTCGCGTCCGACCCATCGCGACCCCATGGACAATGCTCCTCCAGGTCCTCCTGTCCTCCACCATCTTCTGGAGTCCATTTAAATTCACACCTACTGCTTCAATGACTCCATCCAGCCATCTCATTCTCTGTCGTCCCCTTCTTCTATTGCCCTCAATCTTTCCCAGCATTAGGCTCTTCTCCAGTGAATCCTTCCTTCTCATTAGGTGGCCAAAGTACTTGAGTTTCAACTTCAGGATCTGGCCTTCTAAAGAGCAGTCGGGGTTGATCTCTTCTAGGACTGACCGGTTTGAACGCCTTGCAGTCCAAGGGACTCGCAGGAGTCTTCTCCAGCACCATAGTTCAAAGGCCTCAATTCTTTTTGCGCTCAGCCTTTCTTATGGTCCAACTTTCACAGCCATACATTGCAACTGGGAAAACCATGGCCTGGACTATACGCACTTTTGTTGGCAGGGTGATGTCTCTGCTTTTTAGAATGCTGTCTAGATTTGCCATAGCTTTCCTCCCCAGGAGCAAGCGTCTTTTAATTTCTTGGCTGCAGTCCCCATCTGAGGTGATCTTGGAGCCCAGAAAAATAAAATCTGTCACTACCTCCATTTCTTCCCCATCTATTTGCCAGGAATTGAGAGGGCCGGATGCCATGATTTTGGTTTTCTTAATGTTGAGTTTCAAGCCAATTTTTGCGCTCTCCTTCTTCACCCGCATCAAGAGGCTCTTTAGTTCCTCTTCACTTTCTGCCATTAGAGTGGTATCATCTGCATATCTTAGGTGTGTCAGTTGTACTCAAGAAGAAACTAGAGACTAGGAGCTTCCTGTGGTTCAGTGTGCTGCAGCTGCCAAAAAGGCCAACACAGTGCTAGGCTGCATTAACAGAGGGATAGAATCAAGATCACGTGAAGTATTAATACCACTCTTCAATGCCTTGGTAAGGCCACACTTGGAATACTGCATCCAGTTTTGGTCACCACGATGTAAAAAAGATGTTGAGACTCTAGAAAGAGTACAGAGAATAGCAACAAAGATGATTAGGGGACTGGAGGCTAAAACATATAAGGAACGGTTGCTAGAATTGGGTATGTCTATTTAACGCAGAGAAGGACAAGGGGGGACATGATAGCAGTATTCCAATATCTCAGGGGCTGCCATAAAGAAGAGGGAATTAAGCTATTTTCCAAAGCACCTGAAGGCAGGACAAGAAACAACGGGTGGAAACTAATCAAGGAGAGAAGCAACCTAGAACTAAGGAGAAACTTCCTGACAGTGAGAACAATTAATCATTGGAACAGCTTGCCTCCAGAAGCAGTAAATGCTCCAACACTGGAAGTTTTTAAGAAGAGACTGGACAGCCATTTGTCCGAAATGGTGTAGGGTTTCCTGCCCGAGCAGGGGGTTGGACTAGATGACCTCCAAGGTCCCTTCCAACTTTACTATTATTATTATTATTATTATTATTATTATTATTATTATTATTATTATTATTATTATTATTATTATTATTATATATTTAAATACCCAGTCCTGGAACAAAGGTTAACCTTGCATAATTTATCTCCAGCTCTTTGATATGCAGCTTTCTTAGAAAATGCTAGGTCCTTCCCCTTTCACTCCCAGCAAGTACTCTAATTTCTTTTGATTTAGACTACATTTGTGACTACAGATTTGTGACTTAAAATTCAACTAAACTTATAGCCTATTTGAGAGGCTGGGACAATCCCATCAACCTCTAAATAAGCCATATGAATCTCAATTGTTGCACAAATTAAAGTTTGGTAAATTTATATGACTCTATTAGTACATACCCCCAAACCCAATAAATATTCAGTTTATTTTACTTTAGTTATTGATAATGGAAATGATTTAGACCAGGCATGTCAAATTGCCGGTCCATGGGCCAGATGCGTCATGCCGAAACCGCACATACCCCATTGCCGGCAATGGGGAAAAAGTCACAATGCGTTGCGTGACATCACATGACATTGCGAGTTTGACATGCCTGATTTAGACAATAGATTTACAAATATATATAAAAATTGTTTAGCCAAGAATCTAGAGTATCAACTTTTGATTAGGATCCAAATACCAATACATATTATATGGCCAAGGTTCCCCAGATGTGTGTCAAAATTAACCCCCAGGGCACCAGGGAATATTTTAAATTTTTGAGGGAAATACAGCAATATATTAACCCTAATCCTGAGTTATCATATTATTTATCTGAGAATATTATTCTGTATTGCTTGATCTCTACATTTATCAGATCTCATCCTAATGGTTCAAATTGCTTTTAGTTGCTATTTTTGAACTTTCTTAAAAAAGCAACAACACTCTATCTATACCTAGAATTCGGCCTTTAGTTCACAATTGCTGAAGATGTCAACCTATGCTGAGCTGCTAGAACTAAGGAGAAATTTCCTGATGTTGAGAACAGATGTCAGTGGAATGGCTTACCTTCAGAAATTATAGGGGCTCCATCGCTTGAATTTTTAAGAAGAGAGTAGACAACCATTGCCCGGAATGGTATAGGCTCTTCTTTATGGGCAAGGGATTGGACTAGGACATCAAAAGTCCCTTCCAATTTTGTTATTCTGTATTCTAACTACACTGAGATTTTTGGTTCAAAAGTATAGGTGAATTGAGAAGGATGGGATTGTGAAGTGAACCATCATTTATGATGAGTGTACAACTTGTTTCAGAAGGTAAACCTCTAATATTGAAAATATTTGTCTATCTTTTTTCTCAGTCAAAGCTTTAACAAAAGCATGTGGTGTATTAAATTTTTTAAAAGAATTTCATGGGAGGCAATGTCATTTCCACTAACTTGCTACAGAAAAGCAATCGGGTCTACTAAGAAACCACAGTAAGATTTTAAGTTATATAAAACATGGAAAACAAAACAAGATGTGTAAGAAATCATCAGTTGGGATAGTGTTGTAGAGATGAAGTCAGTTTAACTATGAAGTAAATTTGCTAAGAGAAAGGATCATGAATCCTTTTGAGCATAGAGATTCCAAGTGGACAGCAGTGACTCATCACAAAGAAATATTCTGACAAAGGATTTAAGAGGATGGAAGGAAAACTTTTAAAATTAACTTCATTGTTAACAAGGGAGGGAGCCTAATCCCAGAATGTGAGCAATAACATATTCTAAAATGGAATATTAAGAAATGTTTATACAGTGGAATACTTTTATATGATTAACTTCTGTTTAAAGTTAAACAAACCCTCTTGATGAACAGACATTTTTTGTCAATTTTATCTACGGTATTAACAAAACAAGAAGAGTCGCGCATAGTATAGAGCACACATTTTTCTAAATGCTAGTCATTTGAAAATGGTCTCAAATAAATCAAAACAAATCCAGGTTCTCAAGATTTTGTAGTGTGAAAACCATGTAAAGCAATTCTTGTCATTTTCTATTATAGCACTGGTGAGACCACACTTGGAACAGTGAGTCCACTTCTGGTCATCACACTACAAAAAAGATATTAACATCAGAGTACAGAGAAGATCAACAAAAATGAAGATATTGACATCATAGTACAGAGAAGATCAATAAAAATGATAAGGGTTCTGAAGGCTAAACCATACGATGAACGATTGAGGAAACTAGGTATGTCTAGTCTAATGAAGAGAAAGTCTAAGGATGATATGATTGCAGTCTTTCAGTATTTGAGGGGCTGTCACAGAGAAGAGGGAGTCAATTTATTCTCCAAAGCACCTAAGGGCAGGACAAGAAGTAAGGGGTAGAAAATGATTAAAGAGAAATCCAACCTAGATTTAAGGAGAAATTTCCTGACAGTATAAATAATTAATCAGTGGAAAGGCTTGCCTCCAGAAGTGGTGGGTGGTCCATCATTGAAAGTTTTAAAGAAGAGAATGGTATAGAATCTCCAGCCATGTTCTAATGTACCATTGTCAATTCCTATTAACTCCATAAATTTTCTCTATAATGAACAGTTGCTAATTTGATCCTTCAGATTATATAACATAGATCTATAACGTAAATAAAAATATAGCATTTCTTATCAGTATCAATATGTATTTCTAAAAAAAAATTAACTGTAATGTTTTTTTAAAAATATAAATGTTAAGCAATTTTTTTAAAACATTATCTCATTATCAGAATGTAAAGTGTGGGCAATATTTTCAAGTATTTCAGAAGTAACTTTAAAGAATTGAAGAAACAAACAGGCTCTTGACTTTGTTGACGATTATAAAACTCAGCTGTTATGTGTTTTTATTTTATCTGTTTAACTGTAAGCAATCCAGAGTCACACATGTGAACTGAAAGGGTCTATAAATCAAGTCAGATCAATCAGTCCTAGGCCGTGAACCTCAGCAACAGATTCCTTTTTTAAAAAAGATTTTTCAGTTTCATACATTTGAGCCTATTAGTTTATCTTTACTGTTACTTTTTTTTTGCTGTTACCTATTTTATCTACATCTGCTACATGATTTCAAAATGGATTTGTTTTAGAGTGTTTCAATAGACTGCTTCATATATTTACACTGAAAAACTGAGAAACCTGGTTGAAATACATTAATATGTTATCTATTAAATATATAATATTAAAAATTATTAAATATACATTCTGTCTTCTTCAAGTTGCTTAAAATGATCCACTGCCTCTAGAGGATGATTTTTAATATATAAAGCAATATACATGCATATTTATTACAATGTATTTAGACAAGCAGTTTTTCCATTATGATGAATGAGCTCCTCTCAAATCATATCATCTTTGGCTCTAAAAATTGGCCGTCTTCGTCCAGTGTGAAGCAAGCAACCATCACGTAGCGTCATTTATACATGTATTTTCTTTGTGGGTTCACCCAGCTCTTCTGGCTTTCTTAGCGCAAATAAATTTAAAACAATCTTTTCATCTTTTTTTTTAATACAATGCAAAATCTTTGGAGAGAAAAAAAGCCAATCTTATCCAATTTAAATATCACTTTTTAATCTTCTGTCCTTACATCTGTTGAGGTATGTTTCTCATTAGGCTTTTATGGAATTTCCGTTTACAGTAAGTTACAGACCGTTTTGGGGTGAGGTCATTTTGTTTGTTTTGAATGGCTTCTTTATGAAAGAAATCTAATCTAAGAATGCCCTTAGAGAGTATTTGATACTACAGGATACTAACATTAATCTCATTACATTTGCAAACTTACAAGAGTAAAGTAGATGTACAGTTATATCCAAAATGCTTACGTTCATAATGCTTAATAATTCAAAATGCTTACGTAAATTGCTATTAATTTATTGTCTGATTGCTTTTATTGTCCAATACTTTTATTTTATTTTTTGATGGTTTTGTTTTATTGTCTCTTTTTGCTCATAGTCTTGATTTAAAATGATAGATTAAAAAAAAAACAGAAAGAAGTACAGCTTTTACGCATGCTCAATCTTCTTAAACCCAGAGCTAAGTTTCAAAAGAAATGCATAGTGATGATCCCTGTTAACACATATTATTTATAAAGATCAGAGACCAGTACATTTTGGGAAAATCTCCCAAGTGACCTGTTTAAACATTGCCAACACTTCATATTTTTATAGGGTCAGATCTTTCTATAAATTTTGAGGCCTAAGAAATAAACTGCAGCATACTTTCATTATTTTTTTTTAAAAAATGTGCTTCACCAATATGTATACATTTAGCATCTTTTTTTTTCTTTCCTAGGTAATGGCTACTTCTGAAGAATGCATCCAGTTCTGTCATTTGTCAATTTTCAAAGATAGTCAATGACAGATATACAACTTTTGCTTTCCGAAGAAAAGTTTGTATTCAGGACTCACATTGAACCAATGGCCTCCAAATTAGTCCAAAGTCTTTTTCAGTGATGGAGGAATCTCAAATTGGCTTAGTTTGAACGGAATCTTATGGTTGCTGCACATTTCTACTTTTGACTTTTTCGCTGGCTGCATTTCAATTGCCAAATTATTTCTATTCCAAACAGATGGACACAGGTGGGGATAGATGCAGTCCACCCCAGTTGTCAATTCAAATCCAATCCATGTCATCATCCAAGAAAATCCTTATTTGGATACCCCCAGAGGTTCCCTTTCAAGAGTGCATGTATTTCTTTCCTCTAATCTTTAATCACGAAATTGATTTGGAAAGCAAAGCTTGGGTTGAGGCAAATGGAAAGCTTTCTTTCACACAGAAAGATTGCGTTCTCGGCCAACAAATAACATTCCATCCTCCTGATGATAATGAGTTCAGCCCAGAAGGGATTGGCTGCTCATTATTGGGCTGGGAAGAATTTTTTCCATTCTGTTTGAACTGACCTAGGAGAGTCCTGTCTCTTTGTGATTGCATTTCTGTGACATGGGGTTCATTTTTCAAAGGCTGCATACAGTTACCAGTATCACAACTTAACAAGGTCAAAAAGGCCAGGGAAAGGGATAAGAGCAATAGTCTTGTCATTATTGAAATTATGGCCATAATACTTTTAATGGAGGCTTCAGTAAATATTCAGAACAAAACAAAGACAATAGGGACCATGTTGGAAGAAAGATGGAATCACCTCCATTCTTTACACCAGTGTTTTTTAACTTTTAATTTTAAAATGTATGTACTTCAACTCCCAGAATCCCCAGACAGCAAGGCTCACTTGGACAGTGAAATGGGCTGTATCTAAATTGGATAAATTCTGAGAGCTAAAATCCACACTTCTTAAAGTTACCAAGATGGGGAAAATCCTGCTGTGTGTGACGCAAATGCCCAGATGTATGGTTAAACACAAGACTTTACTATAGATAGAGAGATTTAATGGATCAAGATTCATGTCATAATGCAAAAGATTATTAACATTAACATAAGCATTGAAATCTAATGTTTTTCTTCTAATATTATTTAGACAAGGAGTTGGAAAAAAGATTTGTATATGTTGTCTGCAGCGAGAATTCTATATGCACAGAGAAAAAGGGCAAAGAAGAGCAACTAAGATGATTAAAGGCCTAGAGACTAAAATATATGAAGAATGATTGCAGAATTTGGGAATGGCCAGTCTAGAGAAAAGAAGGACTGGGGCTGGGGACATGATAGCAGTGCCCCTGTATTTGAGAGGCTGCCACAAGGAGGAGGGGGTCAATTTATTTTCCAAAGCACCAGAAGGCAAGACAAGAAACAATGTATGGAAACTAATCAAGGAAGGAAGCAACCTGGAATTAAGGAGAAACTTCCTAATAGTGAGGACAATTAACCAGAGGAACAGCTTGCCTTCAGATGTTGTGGGTGCTTCATCACTCAAGGTTTTTAAGAAGAGACTGGACAGCTACTTGTCGGAAATGATATAGGGTCTCCTGCTTCAGCAGGAGGCTGGACTAGAAGACCTCCAAAGTCCCTTCCAGCTCTGTTCTGATTAAGTATTAAGATGAAAAGATATCCACAACAGAAAAATGGATGGAAAACATGATGGAGCTAGCAGAAATGGCAACATTGACTATTTTAATTAGACAAACTATTATATTTATACTTGGAAACTGCGTCTGAGTTTTGTGTGTGTGACAGGAAAAAAAAGCCTCTTGACTGAATTTTGATGATTAATTTAGTTTGTTACTATAGAAATGGCAAATACTTTTTAAATTGGTAAAGTAAAAATGGATGTAATTTTATTTGGTATTTTACTGTGCTGAAAAAAGTTGAAAGTCAATGCTTTTTTCCCCTTTATTTTACATTTCTCTTTTCCCTTTCTTTCCCTTGCTTCTTTCCTATTATCTTTATTTTCATTTGTATTTCATACCATGATATCGTAATATTTTTTGGGGGGGGGAAAAAGATAACTTATGCAGAAGCCTAGTGTTTCAGGGACTATTCCAATATTAAGAGCCAAGATAGTGCTTGAGTATAACCAGAAGAGGGAGGGAGGGAGGGAGAAAGAGAAGATCTCCCACCATCTTTGGTTGAAGTAATTATAAACCATAAATATTGTGATAATCTTCCTCATGGCATCAGTTTTTATCACTTTCTTACTGACTGAAAGGAAGTTCCCTCCTTCTGGCTCACAGGAGAATTAGGAGGAGGAAGAAAATGGATCAAATTATCAACAAAATAACAAATCTTGCTCCCAATTGCTAAGAAATTGTTTTCAAATGCAGGAATATAGCTAGTAAAAATTGATGAAAGAATGGAATCTTTGAGTGGGTGGTGACTTAAAGTGCTCCCTTCACCTTTTAACTTGTTTTTAATAGTGTGTTAATTCTGCCTTTAACCCTGTTTTAAAATGTATCATTTATGGTTTTAGAGCTTTCATTTGTAAATTGCCCATAGTCACTTAGACAGTGAAATGGGCAGAATCTAACTTTGATAAGTAAACAAATAAAATAAGAATACAGTAGGATTGATCCAATTACTGACCTAGTCTCTCTCTCTCTCTCTCTCACACACACACACACACACACACACACACACACACACACACATGCTGCTTAAAGAATAATCCTTCAAAATAGATTCGAGACCAATAAGTTTCTTTTCTCTGCATTTTAAGAACTTTTTCATTTGTCTGAAATGGTATTAGATCTCCTGCTTGAGTAGGGAGTTGGACTAGAAGACAACCAAGGTCCTTCCCAACTCTTTTATTCTGTCACAAATGTTTCTTATGCACAGTGCTTATGAAAATAATAAACTTTGGAAGATAAGTCTTTTAGCAATCAGCTACGAAACTTTTTTGTTTTTTTCAGCAAGAAATATGGATACAACTTATTCTGAACAGTTGATCTCCCTCATTTGTCAGTGAAGAGATGGCAAAAATGATAAAGCCTACCTGGATGCTAACTAGGATAGGAAATGTAGGAAAATCATAAATGGAAACAGTTCAAAATTTAAAGACAGCAGTGAGGTATCATAGGAGTCAATGTTAAATTCCAGGACTGAAATATTTACAGAATTATAATTTATGCTGTGGGATGGAATGAAAAGTTTTTCCAAATTCACAGATAACAGTTCAGTTAGCTTAGTCATGTCAGAGGAAATTTCAGCAGAAAAGTTAAACTGACAGTTGTCAGTTCAATGTTTTAATATTTTAATCTAAAAAGTAACAATCTTTGCCAATGTTTAATTCTCTAAGAATCACAATTTATTCAACATCTAACAAATAACTTCATTCCACAACTGTAAGCACATAACTACACAGGAAATCCATTTATCTCCTATTTGTTTCTGCTCATTTTTTTGCTTCAGTTTAGACATATGGAACTACTAAATTGATTAAGGAAAGAGTACTGGGAAAAGGGGTATTTAATCTTCTTTCCATGCATTTTTTCCATTTGAAATTCATTCTTTTAAAGTGGTTGTTAGCTCTACATAAGCACACATCTCCTGCAGGGGAAAAGTCCTAAGTTCAATTAGTCTCTCTTATAGTCTTGCTGAGAAAGGCTCCTTCCTCAAATCTTAAGAAGCCACTGGAACCGTATTCCAAGGCAATATATGGTAGCTTCCTATCTTCTTATTTCAGTCCTTTTTCTGTTCGCTAGCATTACCTGTTTTTGTAATGAAGTAAAAATAAAAGGCAAGTAAGATCACAATACAAGAATGAGCTTAACATCCCAGATAACCACAATGAGATGGTCATTGACCTCGAACCAGACATCCTAGAATGTGAAGTGAAATGGGCCTTAGAAAATCTGAGCAACAACAAAGCTAGTGGAGGTGACAGTATTCCAGCTGAGCTATTCAAAATCTTAAAAGACGATGCAGTAAAAGTGCTACACTCATTTGCCAGCAAATTTGGAAAACTCAACAGTGGCCACAGGATTGGAAAAGGTCAGTTTACATTCCAATTCCAAAGAAAGGCAATGCCAAAGAATGTTCAAACTATCGCACCATTGCACTCATTTCACATGCTAGTAAAGTTATGCTTAAATTCCTACAAGCTAGACTCCAGCAGTATGTGGATCGAGAACTACCAGAAGTACAGGCAGGATTTCGAAGAGGCAGAGAAACTAGAGATCAAATTGCCAACATACGCTGGATCATGGAGAAAGCTAGGGAATTCCAGAAAAACATCTACTTCTGCTTCATTGACTATGCAAAAGCCTTTGATTGTGTGGATCACAACAAATTGTGGCAAGTTCTTAAAGAGATGGGAGTACCAGACCATCTCATTTGTCTCTTGAGAAACCTATATGCGGGTGAAGAAGCAACAGTGACACAGAACCACTGATTGGTTCAAAATTGGAAAAGGAGTCCGGCAAGGCTGTATACTGTCGCCCTGCCTATTTAACTTATATGCAGAGCACATCATGAGAAAGGCAGGGCTAGATGAATCAAAAGTTGGAATTAAGATTGCCGGGAGAAATATCAACAACCTAAGATATGCAGATGATACCACTCTAATGGCAGAAAGTGAAGAGTAACTAAAGAGCCTCTTGATGCGGGTGAAGAAGGAGAGTGCAAAAGTTGGCTTGAAACTCAACATTAAGAAAACCAAAATCATGGCATCCGGGCCTCTCAATTCCTGGCAAATAGATGGGGAAGAAATGGAGGTAGTGACAGATTTTATTTTTCTGGGCTCCAAGATCACCTCAGATGGAGACTGCAGCCAAGAAATTAAAAGACGCTTGCTCCTGGGGAGGAAAGCTATGGCAAATCTAGACAGCATTCTAAAAAGCAGAGACATCACCCTGCCAACAAAAGTGCGTATAGTCCACACAATAAAAACAATCAAACTGGAAGGATGCAGATTCAGAGTGGACAACATTTAAAGCCCAATGTGTATGGGAAGATCCAAGTCTTCAACCATTACTGTGATCTCAGTGATGCTATTACTAATACAAATACAGTTCCTATTTGATGGGGCATGTGTTTGCATTATCATCACTAAGCTATAGAGGCCTTTTCTATGAAAGAATTTGATCTCAGGAATCATTAGCATGAGGGAGACAAGGCTTGTGTCTGTTCAATAGATTTCATTGACACATTCCTTTATGTCATCAAAAAAACCTAAATTACTTGCAGTGGCTCAGTATCCTGGTAAAAAAATGGGCTGGAACTTGTTTCAACCACAAGTCCATTGCCTCTCTCAGTATCTGCACCTCCCTGCTGTGTTGCTAGAGCAAACATTTAACCCTAAGAGTCAGAGATCAACCAGATCCCGCTCCAGTTTAACAATAGCTCCATATTTTCAAAAGCCTTCCCCTTAACTACACATTTACAATTATAATTAACTGGCTGTTTTAAAATTTCATTGAAATCCACAGCTGCTCTCAGGAATCCTAGACTTTGATTAGTATTATACACCATTCCGTTCCTCTTTGTTCACAGCCTTCTTCTCTTGACACCAAATTCAAATGAACTGATTGACTCATGGGGGGGGGAAACATCCCCTGCTCAAACAGAGAAAAGTTTCTCTAAGCAATGCAGCCATCAAATTAATTTTAAAAAAGGTCCTATTTTGATGGAAGGATCACAATGCTTTGACTTGGTTATCAATACAGAAAAGACCTAAGGTGATCATTAATGGGCATCAACCTCTGTAGTTTTCTGTTCTAAATTTGGCCATTGTTAAGATTCTGTTGAAAACTCCATGAGAGTTATTTAACTGATATCTTCCATGGAGAGTTGTTTAACAGATATATCAATTAGCATAGTCAGCTTGCCTTCAGAAGTTGTGAGTGCTTTATCACTGGAGGTTTTTAGGAAGAGATTGGACAGCCACTTGTCTGAAATTGTATAGGGTCTCTTGCTGGAGCAGGGGGTTGGACTAGAAGACCTCCAAGGTCCCTTCCAGCTCTATTCTGATTGATTGGAGGTGTCCAGGAAACATGTCACTATACTAATAGGGGACTTTAACTACCCTGATATCCCCTGGGAGACAAACTTTGCAGCAAGTGGAATATTAAATAGGTTTCTGGCATGCATTGCTGACAACGTTATCACATAATAGATGGAGGAGTTATACTGGACTTAATGCTTACTAATAGGGATGAAGAGATTGAGGGAGTGGAAGTTGTAAGAACTTTGGGAGAGAGTAACCATGTCATATTAGAATTCACCAGGCAAGGGTAGCTGAACAAAGTCAGTCTACAGTTCTAGATTTTAAGATAGCTGACTTCAACAAAGTAAGAGAAGGACTAGAAAAGATTCCATGGATTCGAAATTCTAGAAGGAAAAACAGGATGCTTGGGAAACTCTGAAAAATGAGATAATAATTTCCCCAACGAAACAATACAAAAGAAAAATAAGTGATCCCTGATGAGGGAAACTTGGTTACACAAAGAGATCTCTGACAAAATAAGGGATAAATGTATAAAAGGACAAGTATAAAAAATGGAAAGAGGGGTTTCTAGGTAGAGCAGGACACCTGCAAATAGCCCAAATCGGTAAGGACAGAGTCAAGAAGGCTAAGGCTCAGAATGAGCTAATATGTCTAACAATAACAAGAATTTCTTTTGATATGTAAGGAGCAAGAGGAAAGTCAAGGAAAAGATTGAGCCACTAATGGGAGAGAATGGCAAGAAAGCAGCAGGAAGAAGCCAGAACTGCTCAATTCCATTTCTGAATCAGCCTTTACCCTTAGCTGGGGTATTCTGGGAGTTGAAGTCCACACATCTCAAAATGGCTGAGGTTAGGAAACACTGCTTCACATAAAAGGAAAAAAAAATAGTTCAACCTGTCAAAAGCAGCACCGTGGAGACAGAAAAGCAATGCAAGTCAAAGTAGGTAAGGAATTGGTTGGACAATGCCTAGCTACTCCACATAAGTTTAAGTCTCCTGGACCGAAGGCGCTGAAGGAGCTGGCAGATGTAATTTCAGAATCAGTAAATGAAATCTTTGAAAGCTGCTTGAGCGTGGGGAACTGCCAGAGGACTGAAAAAGAGCTGATGTGGTTCCAGTCTTTAAAAAGAGGAAATAAAGTGAATCCAGGAGACCAATCAGGTTGACATCAATACCCGCAAAAATCCTGGAAAAGATTATCAAGCAGCAAATTTGGGAGCACCGAAAAATTAACAAAGTGATCATTAGAAGCAGATCATGCCTTTTAGGATTAAGATTGTTAGTTAGAAGTAAGAGAAAAAGGGGTGATTAATGGAATATATATTAACTGGATTAAGAGTGTGTTCTCTTTTTAGGATGATAGGGTTACTTGTAAGAAAATTATTATGTAATGTTGAGTTAATCTAATAAGATGGTTTGATAACATGGATCTTATTAGTTATGACAATTAACTGGATGTAATTTGAATTTTGTTTAATAGATTGAAATGATTTAAGGTCTGATTTTTTTTCTGTCAGTTTAAAGAGATCGACTAATTGATGGACTAGATATATATAGGATATTAATATGTTATTTTAATTAAGGGATATTAGTGGAAGAAGAATTAAATAAGATCTATGATAAAATCAAGAAACTAGAATATATTTGGAAGGGATACCCGAATTGATAATGTTTGTACTTAAAGTTAATTTGATTATGATAGTGTAAATTTTTAAAGCTTTAAAAACAAGTATAGGTTGAATAAATTTAAGCTGGAATTAGACTATTTTAAATAAATTATGTTACTTAAGGGAAAAAGAGAGGGAATATTAGATGTATTGACTGAATTATGCATATATGTTTGTCTTTGGATGTTTGACTACCCTAACACCACGGTGCGTCTTGAGCATTTTGTCTGAAAAACTGAAAAACCAATAAAATTTCTTCCTAAAAAAAAAGAAGCAGATCATGCCAGACAAGTCTTATTGCCTTCTTTGATAAAATAACTAAATTAGTGGGCCAGAAAAATGCTATGGTTATACAGTAGTATACTTAGATTTCAGTCAGGCATTTGATATAGCAGACAGCTTTTTTCTTCCCCACCTCCCAAATGAAGATATACATGGGTGTCTGCACTAAGACTTTGCAAAATGCTCTATTCTCATCCTTAAAAATCTTTCCATAGCCAAAGCACCCATTTGAATTTAATGCTGCTCTTTCTCTGATAAATCCCTAGGACAGGGGTAGGCAACCTCGGCTCTTTTATGGCTCATGGACTTCAACTCCCAGAATTCCCGAGTCAGCTGTGCTGACTCGGGAATTCTGGGAGTTGAAGTCCATGAGTCATAAAAGAGCCAAGGTTGCCTACCCCTGCCCTAGGATAATTGGAAGGCTGAACTACAACACTTGACATAGAAAATGCTGTCTACCAATTGCTAGCTCAAAAAACCTGGTCTAAATATAAAATCTAGTTTCGGCAAAGGAAAGGTGCTGGTTTGATTGGAGATAATATTTCACATAGACCTTTGTGAATTAGGCAAAGGTGAGGGGATATCAGAGGAAGGAACTGGGAGCTCTTAGTAAAAGCAATTCATAACCCACAATGAGAAAAACTGCACTATATACCAGTGATGGCGAACCTTTTAGAGACCCAGTGCCCAAAAATTGGCCCTGCCCCCACTCCATCCCTCTGCCCTGCCCCGCTCCATCCCCATCCCCCACCCCACCTGCCCACAGGACCACTCACCACCTCCATGGCTTGCCGCAGATCACCCAGGCAGCCCAGTAGCACTATGGTGGCCACACCCTCTACCTGCACTCTGCAGCATCAACTGCATGATGGGGTGTGAGGGCAGAGTCTTGTCTACACTGCCTGGCTGCCATGTCCTTGGCTGCGCTGCTCCATGTGGGCCACGTTCAAGGGCAACTCTCCTTCAGGGGGGCTGCTGGAGAGGAGGGGGTCACGGGAGGAGGCAAGGCTGGGGCAACAGCACGGGTGCCCACAGAGAGGGCTCCGAGTGCCACCTCTGGCACCTGTGCCAGAGGTTCACCACCACTGCTATATACATATCCCTCTTTTACACATCTATTGAAAACAAAGTTTGCTTTTATTGGTCTCAGATGTAACAAACACAAATAGAGAGCAAAAAACTTCCTAAGAACAATTTCAGTTTCCAAAAAGTTCTAACTCCTTGTTCCCAATTCGTGATTGAATTCATACTGAACAAAATTAACATTAGCTTCAGAAAAAAAAATACCCACAGGTAGTTGTAAGTTACCCACAACTTTAAGCTATTAGTAATAATGTTCGATTCCTCCCCAGCAGAGAGCACTGTACACAGTTAAATAGAAGATGCACTTGAAAGCTGAAAATTATCTAAAATCGTTTGAATACTGATGTCCCCACTTGAATATTGAAGTTTAGGAAGCTTTTCTAATACTTGCTAATTATAGCAATTAGCTACAAAGTAGAAAAAAAATGACACCATACCCATCTTTCAAGTAGATATGAAATCTTTCTTTCTTTCTTTCTTTCTTTCCTTCCTTCCTTCCTTCCTTCCTTCCTTCCTTCCTTCCTTCCTTCCTTCCTTCCTTCCTTCCTTCCTTCCTTGATTAGCAAATTAATCAGTAATATAGTTTTTGGTGCAACTCTTAGTAACATTTTGTCAGTAATGGAATAAATTTCCAGAACAGCACAAGATCATTACTTTCATCGTGAACTGACTGATTAATTACATTGGCATATTGTATAGATATATTATTTAATACTTCAGATGAATCAAAATTTTGTTCCATATCACAGCAATAGTGAAACCGAACAATCATTCAGAAGGAAATGCAAGAATCACTATGCTATAAAGTTTAGAAAACAGATACAAGCAAAGAAGGACTACCTTACACAGCTCAAATAGAATAATTTTATATTTATAAATTGCAAACCTAAACTATAGTATATCATAGGTTTAAATTAGCTTAATAGAATCCACATTAAGAGGTGCTGCAGTTTATATGATAAATATCAACACTGAAGTGCAAGTTTATAAGATAAATATCAACATTCAGATATGTATGTCAGTCATCTCTTGTTTTGAAGTAAAATATTTTTAGTCTAATAGGACAGTCCTATGCTTGTTTATTCAGAAACAAATGCCATTGGGACTTATTCACTAATAAATGTTTTATGTTTCATAATGTTTTCTTGTTATATTTGCTGGTAAAATCGTGAGCAATTCTATAGGTTTTCACATGAGTTTCCTAGTGGTAATCCTTAAAAACCTATTTTCAGTATTGATTAGTGCTGATGGAAGTTGGAATTCAGTATATATAGGGGGAAGGGGGGGAGGAGGAGGAGGAGGAGGAGGAGGAGGAGGAGGAGGAGGAGGAGGAAGTTTACACTCAAAAGTACCAGACTTCAGCTTCTAAAACTGAGCCTGCATCTCCCATTCAAACGACAATAGACTTGCAAATATTAATAGTGTAGCAACTGGAACTGAGAAATGCCCTTAGAATGAAGTTGTGCCAAATTCTTTGTCTTCTTGTTATTGGGTCTTCTTCTTTCTCATCTTAGAAGTGAAAAAGTAATAAAACACTACAATAGTAAACTCTTCCTTCTACTCTGAAAACCTATATCTAAAGTAAAAGTGTGTCATTATGTTTTACTATGTAATTTTAAATAATATAATTCTACTTCTTTCAACAAATCACCCAAATCTCCTAGAGAGATTTTTTTCCCCTAATCCCATTAAGTATTCTAACTTTTCACAAAAAACAGTGGGTTCTTATAGGTGCTTTATATACCTTCCATAGGTATGACCTGTGGAGCAGTGGCAGGAGCAGACAGATTATGTAGTTGGACCATATTCTGGTCTTCACCCATTCAGCTTAAGTCTATTTATTTTGTATATTATTTTTCATGATTAAGAGATTTGAAGAGATTTAGATTTTACAGAAAAAACATTACCGATGTATAGCTGTATACATGCAGGATAATGCCTGTATGCAGATATAATACAGGACAGCTATGATTGGAAACAGCATGCCTATTTTGGGACTTTCTTCCATGCATTCAGTGTAATGTGTAAAAAGTACTACAGTAGTGTTTACTAATAATTGTTGAGACACTGGCCAAAGTCTATGGTCATCTAGACCACTAATACAAAATGTTATAGTCTGACAGAAAGGATTATTTATCACTGCTGATTGCTGATTACTCAGACTATATATTGTCTTTTAATTCCAAACGTACAGTTCTATTATGAGCCATACTGTATGATATATTGAACATATTACTTGGGAAGGAAATACAAATAATAAACTACACTGACACGGGGCATTAGTTCCTCAGTCACTATCTGAAGAAATCTTCTTCATTATTTTAATTTGTAAATTTGTTTTAAGACTTTTGGTGGGAGAACAAAATTGTTGAACTAGTGTTTAAGAGACATTGTGCAATTTCCCAGAAGTATTTTGGCAACTCCAAATGGTAATTCATTGTGGCTCATCCCTTCTACCTGCAAACAAGTCTTGTTACTGCCAGTTGAAGTTTGAGAGCAATGCTGCTGATCAAGCTATATTTTTCTCCATTTAGCCTTGATTTCTTCTATATATTGTACCTATTTAATGCTGTATAACCAAGATGTAGGGAAAGCTCTTCCATTAGGTAGTGTGAGGTAGCAAATGTAGAATAGATACCTAATGATGTCACATGACCTACAATACAACCCCTAAGTTATATGGTTATTCTATATGCCATGGAGGACTTTATCTTACTACTAAATGTGGAAAAAAGCATAGAATCATATGAAGTATTAGTACTGCTTGATAAAGGTTTAGTATGGTCACTGTTATGTCCCGAGCCTTTGCAAACGGCTCGGGCGTTTGCAGGCAGTCCCGGGCAGGTGCAAAGCTGCCCGGGACCAGACAGGCTGTCGCCAGCGCCGTGCGCATGCGCGGGTGCTGGCGCGGGAAAAGTAAATTAAGCTGAACGCAAATACTAATGATAGACCCGTCTCCTGAAGATCCGCGAAAATCGGAAGGCTTTCGGAATTCGACGTCTCACATCCAGAGCGGTGGGAGTCCTACGTATCCAGAATGGAGAACTACTTCAAGGCAACCCAAGTGAGGGAAGATAGCTTGAAGGCCGCCACCCTGCTTTGCGTTTGCGGCCAAGACGCCTTCGAAATCGCAGAAAATCTTGTAGCACCTGTTCCAGTAGAGTCTGTAAGCTACGCAGACCTGAAGAAGCTGCTGAAAGAGCCCTTCCACCCCAAGGTGTCCGTTATCTCATGGCGCCACACCTTCGAGCAGAGGGATCAACGGTCCGGTGAAACAGCCAAGGAATACATCGCCGCGCTACGGACGGCCGCCAAGCCCTGCGAGTTCCAGGACCTCGAGGAACGACTGAGGGACCGATTCGTGTGCGGGCTAAGGCATCGAGAGCTACAACAGAGACTTTTTGCCAAGGAAGAATTATCCTTTTAAGGGAAGTCACCGCAGAAGAAGCAGCAGGCGGCGCTATCAAAAACATGCGGCCGATCAGAAACAGTGCAGAGGGTGCGTCCGTAGGTACTGATTGTCTGAAGAGAACCAGCTGGCAGGAGCAGACAGATACCTATGTAGTTGGACCATATTCTGGTTTCACCCTATTCAGCTTATTTCATTGCATACATTTAGGAAGATTTGTTAGTTTAGTTTTCTGATATATTTTTCAAGAGTGTGTGTTTTAACGTGCAATGATGAAGGTCCACTAGAGTAGTTTGTCTCATAGGACTCGAGAGGCCCTTACACGTCACAGGACTCAACAGCTTACAAACACTCGACCTACAGGAAGTCTGCAAAGAATTTGCAGATGTTTTCAGCCCCCAGCTGGGCACATTCAAAGGACCTGTGTCCTTAAAGCTAGACCCCACTGTCACTCCCATTATTAAAGCAAGAAGGGTCCCTTTTGCATTGACACTGGACAAACTAATAATCCTAGAACCTGTTGATTCCAGCAGATCATAATACAGCTGACATGCACACTCAATGCATTGCAGCAACAACAGTCACATCCTGGCTCTATTGCAAAGCTTGACCTAGGCATATCAACAGCTGCCTGTTGATGATGATGCTGCCATAGCTCAGACCATTGTGACCCACAGGGGAGCCTTTAAAGTTACAGTTTGGAGTAAATGTCGCTCCTGGGATTTTAAAGCGTAATGGAAAACACACTACTACCAGCCCCTACTTTGACGATGTCTTGATTGCAGGAGACTCCACACACATTCTAGCTACTTAGGGCTGTCCTGTTAAGATTCAGGGAATCAGGCCTCAAGCTCAGAAAAGACAAATGCAAGAGCCTTCTACTGAATTTCTGGGATTCAAAATTGATGCTGCTCATCCTGCTGAATCCAAACTAACTGCTATTTTAAGTCTACGAACTTCAAGGCCTCCTGTTATAGTCTGACAGAAAGGATTATTTATCACTTGCTTTGATTGCTGATTAGCTGTCCAGAGGTCTGATGGAATCATCCTGTGCATTTACTCCAGAACATTCTCAGATAGACAGGGACGAATTAAAAAATTCCACGATTTTCTATATGGCAGGCATTTCACGGTCTTCACTGACCATAAGCCTCTGCTGGGACTGTTTACCACACGTAAGCAGACTATTTCCCCTAGAATGCTTAGGTGGTCTACATATGATTTTTCATTACTCCACAAGCCTGGGAAAGAAATGGGCCAAATACATAGTAGAAGCTGAAGCTGTCAACATTCTATCAATCCAAGCCTTGCCCGAGACAGGGATGTTACCGCTGGGTACAGATCACACACTTTCACGTGTCCGCTCCTGGGTCCTGTCCGGGTGGCCTGAGCACTGCCCTAGTCCTGAGTTTCAGAGTTTCTGGTCCAAAAGAACGAATCAGGGTTGTCTGCTTTGGGGAAACAGAGTTGTCATTTTGAGGACTAGGGTCTTAGAATCCCTCCACGAGGGTCATGGCATTGTTCGTATGAAACGACTGTTTGGTAGATAAAGATAGAACACAAACCTGTGTTGAACTAGTGGTCTTAATTGAGACATTGTGCATGGCTTGATCTCATCACTGCAAAGATTCAGTATTTTTGCTGCACACTGCCAGATGTCATGGTCCAATTCATTGTCTGGCTTTTCATCCCGGTATGGCTGAACGCACCATCGCAAAGGAACTTGAAGAGTCTTGTTTGACTGCCAGTTGAAGTTTGAGCAGCAATGCTGCACCTAGATCGTAGTCTACATCCAGGATCACAGGTCCTCTCTCCTCCAGGTTGCCCTAGCTGCGTCGGCACATCGATCGCTTAGGCGAGACTTGCTGAGATATATTGTGAGGGAGCCACAAACCTCCCAATTTGCAATGCTGTATAACCACTCAGCCTACTCCAGCCAGGGAGTCACCCCGGGGGCATACTCACTTTCCACACACATCACACAGCACTCCTCGGAGGATACCCGGGGGCATCCCAACAAATCATTCCCCGCAAGAGAGGTAGACCTTACCCAAATCCTACAGGGGGTCAAACATACACAGAGGTCGAGGAACCAAGACTACAACAACCCTAGCACAAATCAGGGAACACCTGAGTTTTGGGAAAGTACAGAAACCCACACGAGCCCGAACACAGAATGGGGTTCAGGGAATGGACATGACAGGTCTTGGACTGACCTAGGAGGTTCTACAGAGACGCCCAGCAGCGGCTATCACTTCAAGGGGCCTGAGGGTCTACAGCTAGGTAGGTCAACCAGGTCACAAAGTAACAGAAGCCCTGGCCTGACGAGCCCGGTGGGCAAGCAAGCAGGCCAGGCATCGGGGCATAGTCCTTGGAAGACACCAGGACACAATAGAGAGAACAGGCTCACGCCTCCCTCCAGTCAGGGGACTTATGCCAGTAATCCACAGCTAAGAAGGTCACAGAGAGCAAAGAATCTCCCAAGTACCTAGAAGACTACATAACATTGCTGGCAAGGCAAAGGCCAGTAAACAGTGGGAGCACTGGGGAACAAAATGTCATATAAAATAAATGTTGTATGTTGGTAGTAGTTTTAGCCCGGGGGAAAGGGGTGTTATGTCCCGAGCCTTTGCAAACGGCTCGGGCGTTTGCAGGCAGTCCCGGGCAGGTGCAAAGCTGCCCGGGACCAGACAGGCTGTCGCCAGCGCCGTGCGCATGCGCGGGTGCTGGCGCGGGAAAAGTAACCCTTTTACCCGGGAGTTGCCTATATAAGAGGCTGCGAGGCGTTTGGGCGAGGCTGAAGCCATCTTCCTGTAAGCTGAACGCTGAATAAAAGAAACTGAGAACTCCAGCTGCTTCTCGTGTCTGTTTTCCCGCCAAGGACGCAACAGTCACATATGGAATACTGCATCCAGTTTTGGTCACCACGTTACAAAAAAGATGTTGAAACTTTGGAAAAAGTGCAAAGAAGAACAACTAAGATAATTAAAGGCCTGGAGACAAAAACATACAAAGAATGGTTGCAGGAACTGGATATGGCTAATCTAGAGAAAAGAAACCAAGGAGTGACATATTAGCAATATTCCAGTATTTGAGGGGCTGCCACAAAGAAGAGGGGTCAACTTATTTTCCAAGCACCAGAAGGGCAAGACAAGAAACAATGGATGGAAACTAATCAAGGAGAGAAGCAACCTGGAATTAAGAAGAAACTTCCTAACAGTGAGAACAATTAACCAGTGGAACAGCTTGCTTCCAAAAGTTGTAAGTGCTTCCTCACTGGATATTTTTAAGAAGAGACTGGACAATCACTTGTCTGAAATGATATAGGTCAGGGTAGTCAACCTTGGCTCTTTTATGACTCGTGGACTTCAACTCCCAGAATTCCTGAGCCAGCTAAGCTTGACTACCCCTGATATAGGTTCTCCTGCCTGAGCAGGGACTTGGACTAGAAGACCTCCAAGGTCCTTTCCAACTCTCTTCTGATTGATTGAAAAATCACCTAATGCTGCAGCAATTCTACCTCTACACTCTTACAAAAAGGAGAAAACTCATCCTTAGTAAAGAAACGTATTAAAGATAAAGGTAAAACAGAGTGACATAAAAAGAAATAGTTGCAACTCAGAAACAAATGCTTCTTTCTTTGGCTGACTCTTAGGAGAACTATGAGACTATCAATCTATGAGTTCATAAAACTGAGACTTTAAAACAGAGAATCAACAGAGTCCCAGTCTTTCCTGTTTCCTGCTTCACAGCTCCCCAACAGGGACTAACTGTTGTCCCTAACAGATTTCCTCCTTGCTCAATGTAACCTAATTCTCCTCTGCCCTCCCCTCAAGCTAGCTGTCATTGTAAGCTAATGGAGTAGGGCAGGCATCCCTCAAGAGACATCTCAAGTTTGACTCTGCTTTCCCATGCCAAACTAAACTTTGTAAAAGAAGTTGTTCCCAGTGCTCTTTATATTCTGTTCAGTGAATGCTTGGCTGAGCAACAAATTTGACTGCAATTACATTAGCATGTTTCCTTGACAAATGAATGGCTAATGGGGGTTTCTTAGCATCCTTTTATTTATTTATCTATCAATCTATCTATCTTGAAGGGTTACTAGCTCAGCAGCTTTTCAAAGACCAAGTTGAATAGGTGCCAAAGAACCAGTAGATTCGTTCTAGTGGCATTTCATGAATTTGTTCTATAAGGTAATACAGGTCAGAAAGAACTGTTGGAACATTCAAAACTGAATGTATTTTCTGTGGATTTTAATCAAGTAGCTTAAGATCGACTGTTCAGCTTGCTCTATTTGTGTATGGTTAAAATCAGACTATGCTACTATATTTAGTATAGTACATTTAGTGTAGTATATAATATAATGAATACTGTCTTTGTGCATGGAAAATATGTTCTGGTTTTCATTCAATGTAATGAAATTTAATGAAAATTATCTGTGGACACCTATGGTGGAGGGTGCTGGTTTTGCACATATTTGGCTCCAAAATGGCCAACAGATGAACAAGAATGTCATGTTCTTTTAAAATCAACTCTCTAGTTATTTGCAGGCTTTGTGGATTGCCTCAGATCTATTAAATTTCAATGGAAGATATCTTTAAAAATACTTCATGCATGAGGGTTTTTTTTTCAGATTAGAATAGGTGGGCATTATGACCAGGTGCGACACTATTATCCTTGTGAAAAAAAAAAACAGGAACCCTTTGCAAACACCATGATATTATCAATGGTACCTAACATGATTCAAAACTTGATTATCCACCAGCTGAAAAATGACATACAATTCTGGAGAAAACTTCATTTCCTTATTTTCAAAAGAAAATGCCAAAATAAACCAGTCTATTAGACTAATTAATTTTGGTATTTTCTTTTGAAAATAAGATAAATAAGATAAATTTATAAAATGTTTGCCATCATGTCACTATTTTAGAATATTAATATTAATTAAATGAATACTATTAAATAAGAATGTATCCAACCATTTTTAAGGTAATTATTTTATTAGGAACAAAGAATCAAAAAATTGACAGCAGGCATTCCTTTGGATTGTATTGTATTACATATTCTCCACTTTGAGATTACTTCTATGAAAATTTTAAAAACTACAATAATGTTATATGGAACTAAAAATAATGAAGGCATTGAATTGGGGACGTAATCAAAAGGCTCAAGTATGATCTGATTTCAGCAATGAAATTTTCTTTTTTTCTTTTTTTATTGAAAAGTTTTAAAAAAATTACAGTATACCCCCAAAACCCACTCACCCTAAACCTCCCCTCCCTCCCCCACTTCCCAGAGCTGAGTACAGGGTTACAAATGTAATAATCAAACTCTAACTAACATTAATGAAATTTTCTTGAATTAATACTCTTTTTCTTGCTGTAGTGCAGGGGTTCCCAACCTGGAGTGTTCGCACCCCCTGGGGATGTGAAATGATATTCCAGGGGGTGTGAAAACAAAATTATAATGTATATGCATAATTTGTTGCCATTATTTCAATCTTTTGTAAGAAGTTGAGAATAATCAGAAGCATTTGAGGGGTGCTGGGTATAGAAAAGTTTGGGAGCCACTGCTCTAGTAAATTATGCCATATATATATATATATATATATATATATATATATATATATATATATATATCTGAACTTTGAACATTTAAAAGGCTAATATTCATACAGAATATTATCAAGAATCTAGCAGTGTGCTGATTAGGATTTTGAGATTCATTCTTGCAGTTTCACTAAATTTCTGTTTTTTTAAAAAAGTACATCATGTATGCAGTCCAGGATCACGCAGTTAGGCATAGCTATCTTGAAATATGTATTTATTTGTACAGAAGCCTTTAGCCCAGTAGAAGCAGCTAAGAAAAATATTGCATTGTTCATTTATGTGTGTGTGTGAGAGAGAGAGAGTAAGGGAGAGAGAGAGAGAATATAAACTTTTATTTCTGAAATAATCCTAAAAGGATTATAATAATTAAATTTAAAACAAATTCTTCAGAAAACAGGGTAACACAGTAGTGAAGACTTAATGAAGGGAAACAGTTTAAGGGTTTTTTTTTCCTAATGTGCTCAGCACCCATTTAAAAATTAACTAATAGATATCATTTTAGCATAACATAATATCTGTTCAGTTATAAAAGGAATTTGCCTTCTGGGCCATCACTTAATCTAGCTGCAATGAAACTTATAAAAATGGCTTTCCGGTTTCATTTGTTTTGCTTTTCCTGTTTTGTAACTCCAAACCTTTGAATGGAATGCCAGTAAGCTGAAGCCGAATGAAGTGAAAAAGAATCAGTATCAGTATAGCAATTGTTTTGAAACATTTAAAGGAAATACATTAACTGAATTTTTAAAAATGCAGATATTCCCTGACGTGCCTATGTTAATGATAAAATGTGGTTTGGTATGAAATGTGGCTCATCATCATACAGAATGAAGATAAAGTCTATAGAAGTCTATGATAAATAAAAAAAAAGTTGCACATGAGCTAGGTATATTCATTAATTAGCGTTCTAAAGGTTAAAGGACAATGTTTATTAAAATTGTTAGAGCTATAATGAGTTTAGCAAGTTCTACCTTTTTTGCTTATAAAACTGCCATCCATCTCTTTCTGAAATTCTCCATACAGGCTGAAAAGCAGAAGCATTTAAGACATTTATATTATGTCATATATATTGTTTCATTGGTGTGGTCGATAACAGAGTAAGCCAGTTTGAAATTATCATCCTGGCACTCAGTATCCATGACCAATGGCACTAATGACTCTGTGGAGTATATTGTAAGCAAAGTTTATATTCTTTGCATTTTCCGATGATCTAATGAATGTTTGCAATTTGAGTAATTTGTAAGAAAAGGATTTTGGAAAAACAGTCCAAACACATAGATTCTGGAATTAATTATAGATAAAACACATATAATGGTCCACAATCCACAAGTAGGCTGCAATAGTTACATAGCAGAAGATTATTGGGACCCATTTCCCTGGGAAAGGCAAAATTAAAAACATTTAAATTAAACAACAAACATATTGTAGGGCTATACTAAAGGTAAAGGTTTCCCTGTTAGTTGTGTCCAACTCTAAAGCATGGTGCTGTGCTGTTCCGCTCACACTTACACAGACACACACCATGGGTGTTAGGAGTCTTAATTAAGACTTCCAAATGTGAATTAGTATTTCCCAGCAATTCCCTGTGCAGCACCAGCTCCACCCCAATGAGTTCCACAGGCAACACTAGTCCTCAAGGCAAGTCCAGTCCACTAGGCAAAGGCAAGTCTACAATACAAGGCAAGTTCACAGGCAAAGGCAAGTCCACAAGGCAAAGGCAAAGCCACAGTTGAAGAAACACAACCCAAGATTCAAGGCAAGAACACACAGCAAGGAAACAGACACTTTGTTTCCAGCATCGTTTCACTCCTCTTGCTGAGCTAAATAACTGCTTCCTGGTGCAGCTCATCAAGAAGGCTGAGGCTGCCTCCTCACAAATAGTCTGGCTGGCCTTCTTTATGCCTCCCTCTTCTCAGCCCTACATGCTCTCAGTTCTGGAGGAGGAGGAGGAGGAGGTAGTTCTTCTTCATTTCCACTGACCAGCTGCAGCTGTGTATCCTCTCTACCCAAAGGTTCTGGGATTACCAGCTGCAGCTGTACCTCTCCTGTCTCTAGCTCAGCCAGCTGCTCATCTGGTTGCTCCCCTATGGTCAGCCCCTCCATTCCTTGTAGCCCTTGGCTGCTGGCTCATCCTCCTCCAAACTAGCATTTGGAGAGGCATCTGGGGAAGCATCCACAAGGAGTCATCATAAATGCTCATCTCAGTTTCTTGTCTAAGGGAGCCAGCATTGTCCGAAAACAATTTCCGTGGTCATGTGGCCAGCATGGCTATATGCCAAAGGCTCAAGGAACACTGTTACCTTCCCACTGAAGTGGTGTCTCTTAATCTATTTGCATTTGCATACTTTATAGTAAGACAATAGTATTACATCTCAGTGAAAAACATATTCAGAATTCTTATACTTCATGCAAAGCTGAAATTCTTATTTTTTTATTGTGACAGATATGTTATTCCTGGAAAATTGATATAACCCAAAAGCTAGAATTAGTATGCAGATTGGTGTTTTTCAGTTCCAGAAATTGCCATTGTTCCTTCTAGATACTGTAACTGAATAAATCAATAATTTGGACTCATTGGCATATCAAATGTAAAAAGTGGCCTATTTGTGGATGCTAATATTACAAATCAATCTTTGGGACAGAATAAAAATCTTCAAATTTCTTAGGTGTATTGTTGACTTCTTACTGAATTACATTTGGGGAACCGAAAACCACCACCACCACCATTGCATTTGAAAGCAATTTTTTCTCCAAATCATATGGGTTTTATGATCAGACTATATATCAGATTATAGTCCAGTGATGCATCTTTGTTTTCCCACCTGTTCTTGTATTAGCAATACAAAGTGGTACAGAAGAATAAACACTGAGAGTTCTGCCAAAGCACATAAACTCATGTTTTTGGGGTATTAAATGAAATTGAGGTACACATTAGACACAGGTTTAAAGTTAGCAGCTTAACAAATGAGACGGAAGAGACCCAGCCCAAAATAAGTTTGTATGACATCAACTAACATTAACTCGTCTGACAGCTTCCCTCTGCATATCACAGTAATAGCTGACAGACAATACACAGTAGTGTTGGCGAGAAATTCAAATGGTGGAAGTGCTTTGTGTGTTTGCTCAGATATAGCTGAACAATTTAATGGGGGGGGGGATAGCTTGGTGGTGATTCGTATCTATTAATAGCAAACAATTTTTTAAAAAATGGTCTGCATTCCACACCTCGGGAAAGACAAATAAATAAGATTGGATCCTATTACAGTTCAAATATTATTAGAGAAATGTAGTATCCAGATGTGAGACCAGAGGGGAAAAGTACTTTTTTGCACTTGCTGTTTAATGCCTAGTATGAGGAACAAACTGGATGGCATTGATTCTCCACATGCATTTTTAAAATTTTAAAGTTGTACACAAATCGGATCCAGGTTGGCTTTGCAGGAATGTCACATTTAGCCCTTCAGCTATGCTCTTGTCCCAGACTAAATTTATGTACCACACCTCTATTACTTTTGGGTCATTTAAGTCCCTATTATTCTGTTCTGTTAACTCTTCCTTCTGATTCAATTCACTTGATAGTTAAATATGAATTAATTAATGTATGCAACCCAGTTCCTAATAACTCTGGGCCACTCCCATGTAAAAATATTAAAATCAAGAAAATCGAGAAAAATAATAATAAGAGACCAAAATAAAAGAAGTTTAAAAGGTTGGCCAAGGATGTGATAGAAAAGCAGACCTGCCTAATTGAAAGGGACTCTGCTCACCATCACCAAAGATCTTAGCAAAGAGACAGGTTTTCAAGGCCCTCTAAAACACTAGCAGGGTGGCGCCAACTGGATCTCAGAGGAAACCTCATGCTACAGAGAAGGCACACTTCTGAGGTCCTAATAGATGGCATTGTTTAATCAAAGGAACCCAGGGCACACCAAGCCTGCCAGATACTATGAAAAATAGGCGTTCCGTCAAGTAACCAGGTGCCATGCCTTAAAGCTCCTTGAAAGCAAACAGGCAGCCAGTATAGCACTTCCACCAGGCTGGACACGTCACAAGGAAACCACGCCCACCCCATTGCCGGCAATGGGGAAAAAGCTCCAATATGTTGCGTGACATCACATGACATTGCGAGTTTGACATGTCTGCAGTATAGCTTGCAAAGAAGAGGTGTTACATGGGCATACTGTCAGAATCCTATCTTTCTATGGGCATGAGGTTTCTTATCGTTTTTGGGTTCTACCATACTCTGGGGGGGGGGAGGAGAAAGCTTCGGATACTGATGTATATTTCCTTTGCTTTGTTTTCTGCTCTATCCTCTTTGATGTTTCTCTAACAGGGTGAGAATGAAATGTGCCTCCGGCCATCTACCTTATCTCCAGCTGTGGAAGAAACAGCGCAGACACCTAACAGCCTTGGCGGTGGCGCTTTATTATTCTGTTCCTATAGCACTTTCACATCTGTGGATTGGCCTGTTTGAACCATCCGGATGGACAGTTGGGGTGAGGTTATTATGGACACTTTTGATTACTTGATTTCTGCGGGAAACCTCAGATCCTGCCTTCTATTCCTGCTGTCAAGATCTCCCAGTAATAAAAAGTAATAATAATAAAAGTTCCCTTTGAAATGATGCCATTTCAAGAGTTCTGCTTTCTTGAGAGGACTGATTGAGGCAGGTCCTTACATATAGTGAGGTCTTCTCTCACTACCCGCACTCTGGCATTCTGGAAATTGGAGCTTCTGCGTACTCTTCAAGAGCAGCCTCATATAGAAAGCATTGCAATAGTTATAATGTGAGATGGCCGAGCATGGGTGACTACCTAAAGGCTTCCTAATTAAGGAAAGAGTGCTCAGGTGAAACTGTACAAAGGCTTTCTGGCCACAGTCACTACTACTGCTTAGTGAGCAGGAGGTGCTCCAAATTACATGCTTTTGCAATGAAGAATGGAGAAGTGCAACCCACTTAAGGTCAGAAATGTATTATTCCCAGATCTAGATGGTGCAAACACCCAGAGTCATTTAGTCTTGCTAAGAAAAGTAAATGGTTCTCCTCATTCAAACCTACACAAACTCCAAGCAGAATCTTGGGACAGAATCTCAACAGTCTCACTTGACGGGCCTGAGGTCAAGAGATATAATTCAGGATCAAAGTACTACTACTAAGAAAACACAAGCCCAAAGATGACTTCACCCAGAAGTTATATGTAGGGTTTGAAAAGGAGGGGAGATGCTAACCTATTTCGATGATTTTTTAAAAAGTAATAGTCCCAGATAGTGTAGAAACTTCATGTGATGAATTCCAGAAAAAAGTGTCAGTTCCATAAGACCAAAAGTATTTTGCCTTATTAATATTGGAGGAAATGATTTGAATATGTTCTCAGAAAGCAGGAATCTAATGCGTAAGAACTACAGTAGCAACTCTTTGTAATTTTAACAGAAAAGGTTTTTTTATTGGAAATATATGGGATGGAGTAAATACTAATGTTAGCTGAACCCTCTGTTACATCACAGCAATCCAAAATGCTATTCTGGTTACACCTGACAACGCATATACACATCTCTGTCTTATGTTTTAGCATTAACCTATTTCCATTGGCATTCCAAGAAAAATGTCTCTCCTATTGATGGCACTAAAAGAATAAGTCAGGTATAAAAGCTGAGAAAATCCAATGGTTGAAAGTCAAAGATGAGTAGGAAGATACAACTCATCTTTGAACTTGGCTGTAGTTCCAATATACTTTCATTTTCCCCCTATTAGAAACATTTTCCATGAAACATTATTTGCTCATTGTTAAGTACAAGTACAAATCATACTTGGACTATACTTAATCTGAAATGCTCGTACATTTGAAGATACAGAAAAAAGGGAGAATAGAAGTCTAAGTGAAATATATATCAGTAACTAATTACTTTATAACCTACATTTGTAATTTGGAAAATGTATTTCATCACATGTAGCTTAGTTGTAGATGAATTATAAGTGTGCAAGCCTGTTTCCTGTTCCCCTTTTATCCCATGTCTGCTGCTTCTGATTCTTTGGCATGCATTTTATTAAGAACATTAATCAATACTGTTTCCTGTACAGAAGCATGTACAGGAGGCAGTTTACAAAACAAAGTATTCAGAGGAAAACTAGATTAAAAACAATATAAATGCAATACATACTGTACAATAAAAAGAGTGTGAAGAAAATTAAAGAAGAAACAGAACCCATTAATCCAATATTCAAAGAAGGACTGGATGAAAAGAAGAGTCTTTTGTAGTGCTTAAAATATGTAACTATAAGCAAGTCAAATAGGGAATATTACTGAGGGCACGTAGAATCATGTGGAATGTCCACATGTGAATCATCACCAGTTGATATTTTACAGGTGTAGCTTCCCACCACAATCTCATTAAATGTTAAAAAGTACTGGGGGAAAAACAGTGTCTTTGCACACATGAATACATAGGTGATAGGGTGCAAAGGCACACCTAATAGCACTTTTTGAGGCCATTTCTTGTAAATAGGAGTCAAACCACCATAACAGCTCAGGTTTACAAAGATGGTTCTGAAGGATGCAATAATCGGCGGTATCAAAAGACTCTAAGAGTTTAAACAGGATTAACAGAATCAGGTTCCCTCCCTTTCTCCTGAAATGGATCATCTATCAGGGTAAGCATGGCTAATCAGGTTCAAATTCACTCTAAAACCCAGTAGAAACAGTGGTGGGATTCAGCCGGTTCGTACCGCTTCGGCAGAACTGGTAGCTAATTTTTTGTTGCTCGGGCCCAGAATGGACTTCCGGAAGCAGCATCCACACAGAGAACCAGTTGTTCACATATTTGAAGCCGACCACTGAGTAGAAATAATCGGTTTCTTATAAGAATACCTGCTGCAGCACAAATATCGCTCTCTCAAGTACCTCCCAAAGAGGGCATTTATCTTTCAGTAATAGCTGGTGAAATCTTCTGAGTGTGAGCATGCATACCAAATCTCAGAGATTAATGAACCATAACTAATACTTGTGAAATTTCCTTTATCTTCTGGAGGTCAAAGCTGTTAGCTTAACATGTCAGAAATATCCTAGAAGGGCCATTCTTGGCAGAGTGTGTCTCCCACCAGATATTATGGTCCTCTTTCACTACTTCATGCCCCCTAGAAAGAGATGCAGCCTGCTTTTGGAAAATATTATGCAAGTTTTTCCTTTGGTTGGGTAGGCAATAGTAAACACCAATAATACTACATAGATTAATCCAGATGCTGTATATAGTATTGCCAAGTTCATTCACTTAACTTTCTGATCAAAACTATATAATTTTAACATATAATCATTTTATAATTTATGTTTATTGTGAACAAATTGTATTTTTCAATTCCTATATTCCAACTATGGGAGTCATTCCATCAGACTTCCATTTTATATATATTAACTTTGTCCTTCCCTTCTTTATTAAAATTTAATGTTATTTGCTATACTCTGAACAGTAATGTATGGACAACAACAGTCATAAATCTGAAGCCAATTTTCTTTCTGATTTTTCATTAAGTAATTAATAGACATTAAACAGCAGTCTCACTTTTTTATATATTGCACAAATCTTTATATGAAATCTTTACAGCAGAGGTGTCAAACTGCCGGTCCCCGGGCCGTATGCGTCATGCCGAAACCGCACGCCCGGCAATGGAAAAAAAATCACGATTCGTAGCAACACGTCATGTGACGTTGCAAGTTTGACACCCCTGCTTTACAGCGTTGCATTTAAGTTTTAAATTTGCCTTACTTCATCCAAACACATTTCTATTGGTCCTGCTGAACTGTAACCCACCATGAGATAATTCTGACCATGAGTCCAAAAATCAGATTTTTCTCAGTGACACTATTTGAGTAACTATTTATACGTCTATTTTTATTTTGTTTCTCCCTTCCTTTTCCAAGGACTGTGGCAATAGATGAGAATACAATCTGAACCCCACGGTGCTTTAGTTTTTATTCCCAAGATAATCAAAATCCATTTTTGATATGATTGTAGCTGTTCTTTGCAATGCAATTTGTCCATCCATTGATTAGCAAGAAAGGATAACTGTCAGTGAACCTGATAAGTCTTGGGATTTGTTCCACATCTTTGGTCTACGTTCCTGGCATACCCATTTGTTTTGTTTCTTGTAATTTTGAGTCAACAATCCCTATTATTTTTTATGTCTCTTTTTTTCATTCAGGGCACAGCTGCATGCCCTCTGCCCTGTCCTATTCTTTGTTCTGCAGTGTTTTGCTGCGGCAAAACAAGCAAGTCTCAGAGTCTGTTTGTTCTGTGAGGGTCATCAAACTTTTTTTGAGTTCGAATAAGGTAAAATATGTCCTACATTTCTGGTTTTTATGACTCTTCTCTACTGGGTTTGCTTAATTTGATTGTTTTCCCTGCAGAGAGTTGCTTTCTCCATCATTTCTTGTCATAGTGCCTTCAGTTTTTGAGTTGATCAATCTTCATTCTTTCTTATGAAGTTTGATTAATTGATTTTGTACTCTCAAGATAGTGTTGACCCTTAGCAACCACAGGGATAGATTTTCTCCAGGATGAATTCCTGGAAGACCTCTTTAGACCCATTGCCACTGTAATTTGATTCCATCTATCTTGTTCTCTTCTTCCCTTTCCTTCCATCTTTTCTGCATTATAGACTTGTCCAGAGAACTAAGTCTGAGGAAGCTTATAATGTCTCCAGGTTTTCATAATTTTAATATGAGCTAAGCACACTCATCTGCTTCTCCAATTCTCTGACAGCTTTTGCATTAAACTACAAGTGGTAATACTATAAGACTTTTTTTAAAAAAAAGTTTGCCAATATTTAAATTTTTGTTCTGCTTATGATTATTTCCAATGCCTTTCATTTTTTTATTATTTGCCTTATTTAAAATTACTAATTTTGAGGTTGTATCAGTTAGATATGAGAAAGAGAGCGAGCAAGCAGACAGATAGAGAGAGAGAGATTGCTATAGGTGTAGTTATGTTAATTTTGAAAAAAATGTAAAATAAAAATAGATACAAAATTAATAGGACACAGCAAGTTTTGGAATAAAAATGAAAATTATAATTTTTTAAAAAAAATCATGCATTTTGTTACCAAAAAGGTATTCTGGATTTCATTGCAGTCATCTATATTTCCCATATCTTTATGTCAAAATCCTGAATTTGAGCATTTTTTTTTTACTTTCTTTCATAGTAGAGCTCCTGTGACACCAAAGCTCTATAAAATGCTATTAAACCAAATCTCCACTCGTTAATGCATGGTGATTATTCAGTAGCATGTTAAAACTGAAATTAAGAAAGTCCTTTAGAAAAAAAAATATGTCACACATTTCTGCAATTTCCAACCTGTAAATTGTAATGGGAATGACCTTGGGAGATAATGGGAAGAAGAAATGCTGCCTAAGGAACAATCACTTAAGAGAGGGCATCACCTATAATTGCTTTAAAGCCAGAGAAAGAAACTCAGAAAGGAATCTAACTAATCAGGCAACAGGAAATTCTGCAAGATTCTGTTAATAAAGCCTTAAAAAAAATATCAATTCATCCAGTCATGTTTTCTACATGGGTAACCTAGCATAAATGATGATTAAGTTGTTTTAGTGCATGTGTATCTCCACCTCTACTGCCATTAGAGTTTTGAAAAGCAAAGAGCTAAAAATATTCTAAGAGAACTGCTCCTTGTATTTGTTTAAAATTTTCACTTTAATATACATAAGAACAGGAGGGAAAAAGCAGAAAGAAGTAGAACTAAAGAAACAAAAACATCTGTTATATTTGTTATTTACTAAATTTGTATAACCACCCATCTCACACTGATGACTCTGGGTGATTCACACAATTAAAATAATGAAAACTAAACAATCAAAACCCTGAAATAATTCACTCTAATTTGTAACCCAATGTTTAAAACTTGACTACCTCATGTAATATTTTCACTTTTTCCATTACACTGATAAGGAGCCAGCTTATAAACCAATAGGAACCAGATGTAAACAGATGTAATCTTTCTAACATTAAAAATACTCCCTTTTTTGAGTGCTGATTGATATATCCATACTTCTTCATACAATGCTCCATGTTTTGGGTATATAATGTACCTGATATGGAACAAAATTCTAACAATCTTAATTTTAAATCTTTTCCTTGATGCTCCCAATCATCACATTTGACTTTTTGTCATAGCCATCCTATCTGCTGTGCATTTAGGCATGCGGAGTGAGGCTGATGGAATTTGGAGTCCAATGCACTTATGAAGCAGCAGGTTGCCTGACTGAAGTTAGCTACATCAATCACTCTGAAACCAAAGTAGCCTTTGTGCATAGCAGAAGGCCTGAAAAACAACAGGAGGAAAATAAAACAATGACCAAAGAGCTGGCAACGAATAAGAGGCAGGGTTGAATGTAGCAGAAGGAATAGGCTCGCTGGTCATCAACTCTATAAAATTGTTATATGCTGCCCTCTTGGACTTAGAAACATTAGTTACTCATAGACATAAAACTAAAAAGAGGTCTAATAATGGAAGAAGTCATAGCCTTCCTGACCCAAGCAATAGCAACAACTCTAACAAAACAAAACAAGTCATTCCTTAGCCCAATAGGAAAACTAGTGAGGCTCTCCATATGGTATTAGTTATAAAAATAGTTCTGGCCCAGCTGTTTCTTCCTTCAGTTTCTTGCCTTACAGACTGTTCTGTGAAAAAAAGAATTAGTCACAGAGGCCAACGGTGAGTCATCTATTGAAGTGACAGAATGCAGATTGTTGTTCCTTCTCCCTCCTCACAGGCTCTGCTTCTTTTCATCAAGGTAGACATCTCTGGAATGTCAGAATGAAAAAAAAAATGGAAGAGTCATCTCACTTCCAGCCATTGCTGCTCAACAAATCTGTGTACTTCAGTGGAAAGGCATTTTGGATAAGAAGTATACTTGTCAAAACTGGTGAAACACTTAGCCAGATCCCTTTGCGTCTTTTAAACAGTTGTATTATAACAGGAAAAATATGACCTATTATTACAGGAGATATACACATACACATTTTCCATACTTGCTGTGCATATTTAAAAGCACAATGCAGTGACCTTTTAATAAGGAGATAAATGTCTAGGATAAACTGTGCATTGCTGCAAGTTATATGAAGATATTCTACCATCAGTTTTGGCTAGATATGCTAATTGGGAATCATGCATTCTTCTGGGTTTCTTAGAGGCTATAAATAACCACATACATAAGAAATGCTGTTTTTAAGGATGGTCTGTCTGATCAAACAGGAGCTTGCAATGTTGAGTAGTATAATAATGGTGACTTATATGATATTTCACCAAAGTGTAACTCTCATCATTCCTAACCATAACTATGGTCCTAAGGAGCATGGTGGCTCACATGTTTAGGATGCTGGGTTGGAGGTTAGCAAGCCCACGTTTGAGACCTGGGTGCTGCTGTGTGGTGGGCTGAGCTCTTTGTCCTTCACGTGAGCTCCTGCCAGGGTCATGAAAAAGGCTCCCCAACTGGGCGTCCCCCAGGCAGTGGTGATATCACCAGATAATCCTTTCAACCTCAATGGTTTTGACACAAGTGCAATGCGACTATGGTCACTGTGTGATCTTAACAATCTACCTCCTGTTTAATTTTATTCACTGATCATCTTTCTCTCTGACTACTGTTGATCTCCTAGGTAAAGTTACCTGGGCCCACAATAATTATGGGAGATACTGCACATTCCTATTGTTATGAAATCACTCTTGTGCATGCTTCATAACTATCTCTTCCCTCCCCCCCCCACAAACAATAATCTTCCATTTAGACCTATAATGTTTTCTCTCTGTTATTTTCTGTACATTCGTTTACCTGATTAAATGGAGAAAGATAGAATCACATTTGATTGTGTTAATGTTTGGATTTTTATGTGGAAGCATGTAGAATGTGCTACCAATTCTTTCTCTTTAAGAAAATAGCTAAAATGTGAAGTATGCATTGGGAATTCTTGACCTTTACCGATTTAGAATTTGTTACCAATAAACAGTACCAAATGTTATATTTCTTTACTTCAGAGGGCCAAAGTCTTTTCCTGGTGGAAAAACAGTAGCATTTGCTTGTATGTGGTAAACCAACAAAACTTACAGGGGTATTATGCCAGGATACATGATGAGGGGAAATATTGCCATCAAAATTATTACTATTTATAGCAGTCAATAAAATATAATAGTTATGTGGCTGGATATACTTTTATTCTTCCTTTCTCCCTTCCTCCCTCCTTCCCCCCCCATGTCTCTCTATTTCTCTCTCTCTCCCTCCTTTTCTATTACTTTTCATCAAAATTATCTTTAATCTTAAAAAAACAAACTAAGAAGTAGAAAAGTATACACACACACACACTTCTCAATAGTCACTGATTTAACCAATGAATTCACTACTGTAATATGAAAAACACAAGATGTAATTGTAAGATAACACAGAAACTCTGCCATAGTAACACATATTGCTACATCCTTTCCTAGTAGGGAAATACGTCAGAGATGGAACAATGACGAGAGGCAGTGGGTCAGGACATACAATAATGACATCAGAGAAATTTGGGATCTTTTGAGGGGAAGAATTAATGAAACTTTATAGATATTATAAACAATTGTTTCTCAACCTTGGCAACTAGAAGATATCTGGACTTCAAGCTGCCAAGAGTGAGGAACACTGTTATAAAGTGTTCAATTGAAAGTCGCATAAAAACACATGCACTCATGTACCACCACCCCCCCAAAGTAGTTGATGAGGAGAAACTTTTCAAACAATACCGGACATTGATGACTGTTGAAGATAACATGCAAATGATATTTACCACAAAATTTTGCATTGTAGAATGGTCCTTTTTCATTGTTGCAATAGGTTGGGCATGACTTCCAATTAAATACTTCAATTTGCATTCCATTACCTATTCCCAAATCAATTGTATAAACTTTTGAGATCTTCCAGATCTGCTGATATGTCTACATTTTATCTGTTTGTGCATTTTGGGAGTTGTGTTACTTATCTGGAGAAAAATGCATCATCATTCACCCTTGAACTTGAGAAATAACAGGAATAATCACTATTATCATACACAGTAATCAAAACAGTATTTCAACTTTGTATATATACCAATTGATCCAACAGCAGTGTAATGAAGCAAGTCATAATAAAATAATCTTTTGAATTATTAGGAACATTTTTTGGTGCCTTAGAATAAAACAGCATGTTTTATTTCATTATCAACAACATGCATATGATTTCAAAAGAAGCATGCAAATCCTTTAAAATTGGAGCATTTTGTTAATATATTGTACAACATTTGGAATAACTTTTCTGGCTATAGAGTCCTTCATGTCAAAATACTTAAGATATTTGCACATACAGTTATGTAAATAGGAGGAGATAAGCTGGCTTGGAGTAGCAGTGTTGTTTCTTGATTAGAGCTCTCATACCTGCCTGCAAAAATTTGGACAACCACTAGATTGCAGCAAAGTAATTATATTTTTGCAAGCCTTCCCCTGAGAATGAAAAATGCGTTAGAGGTTGGTTCTTGTAGCAGGCAATTTATCATCAAGCCTTGAAGATTTATAGAAGCCTATGTTTGAAGCTTTATAGAAACCTGGAAAATTGGGGACTTTACAGATAGAACTCAAAAACATAGAATATGTTTTATGTGCTGATTCAAACTGAAAGATTTATACAATCCAGGGCCTTGTTTTTTCAGTGGCCAAGAAGCAAGACACAAATGCAACAGTATCATCCTATTTATGTTCCCTAGCAATTGGTACTGAGAGAGGGAATACAATGGCTACTCTTCAAGCCAACTATGTACTTTCAAGTTGGGTACAAATAACCTTTCAAAGTTACCCACCAAATCTGTGAGCAGAGTAATTGGGAGGACAATTCCTTTTAATTTCCCAAGGAAAGAAACAATTCTTCAGTAATGTCTTAGGGGTAGGACTCTTCCTTAGTAAGAATAGCATTGCTATTGGGGGGGAACTAATGAGAGAAATTTCCTCATGTTGCCAACCCTGGATTTTAACTGAAGTGAGGGAAGCCAGGGAGGCTGCGAACTGCTGAAGAAGCTGAAAGCACCACCAGTCCAAGGATCCTACATTCCATCTATGACAATGTCTATGTCAGACATGCCACAACTTACACACCTAATTAGAAATGATCCTTGGCTCCATTTATTGAGAAAGATATAGTTTTATTAGAAGCCAAGTGTATTGCAGTAATGCATACCTAGAACTGAGAATTGCACACCAGAATCCCTAAGTTCAACTTTTTCATCCCTCAACCCTGCCTCCCATTGTTCTCTCTCTCTCTCTCTCTCTCTCTCTCTCTCACACACACACACACACACACACACACAGACACACACATACACACACACCATGACCAATCAGGTTCAAGCAAGAGGTTTTCAGAATGGCTAGTTCAAGCATAGGTTGGTATGCAGCTGCCTTCTTCTCCCAGCCAGGTGACCTTGAGGCAGAGTCTTGGGGAGATATAGAAGATACTTTCATTTCCCCCCAAGTATTCCCCCTCCCATCCAGTCTCCCCAGAGTTCATGTATTGTATTTGTAAGTTCTTCCACTTTTGAGCATATAAAAGTCTTGCTATTATTACATATAAAAACAATGTTTCATAAGATCTTTCAATCTGTTTGTTCATTAACCCCAAATTGTACATTTACTTTTAAAATCTTCTGAATCTAAATATCTATTCCATTTTAATATTTTCTAGCTTTCCTACATGTCCACCAGAGAGGAAAAAAATGTACCATCAGTTTGATTACATTTCCAGCAAATATTTGAAATTCCATTACATTTTTGACAATTTATCCAGTATCAAATACCAGTGATACTTCATTGCTATTCCTGAACTATTCATAAGGTAACTCTAGTATGTGGTGGAAGAAAAAGTTTCATATACAACTATCGTGCGCACATATTGTTTTTTTTAAAACATTGGTAACTTTTCTCCATGTATAAGATATTTTGCACATTTTTTTCTATGGTGCGATAATCAAAACTGGGCATAGTACTTGAGATGGCTATCTCATAGATATAACATATTGTAGGTATTATGGCACTAGAATTTTATTCTGAATTCCTTAATGATTACTAATATAGAATTTGTCTTTTCCCAATATCTTTTCTTCTGTTCCTCAAGTTTTCTTGGTCATTGACCACCATGCTGCATTACAACATCAGATAAATAAAATTTGGACTATGGGCTCCAGTGTGCCTCAGTTAAACTTGCAAATCCTTCTGTCGCTGGTTCTTTTACATACATCCAAGTCAGTGGGTTCCAAAACCCAAGAGAGCCAATGCAACCACACAAATCCTTATGCAACATACACACACACACAAATATTCAAAGCCTAGTATTCACTGCTCACTACTCATTCTTTCCCTCTTCTACTACACCTACTACTACTATTCCAATTATTACTCTTCAAGAGTCCTATTGCTTGAGGGCAGTATCTTTTTCTACCTGCTTTAGATTGCTTCACAAACATACACACTGCCTTCCCTTTCTCCTAAACACCAACATCCTCAGCTTTTATAATCTGTGCTGACTAGGACAGGACAACAGCAGCACAGGTACTGGCTATTTTGTAGGCAGCCTGTTATCTCACACTTTTTTTTGCATTTATAATTTTAATCTCATTTTCCCATTTGGATTTCTTTGCCTTTTTACATTTTTTATTAACTAGCAGATATGATAATTTAAGTAATTGTCAAGCAGTGTATTCCTTTATTAGAGTATCTTCATCCACTGTAGAAAATATGTTTTACAACCAATGGTATATGGCCGTGGTGGCGAACCTATGGCATGGATGCCACAGGTGTGGCACACAGAGCCCTCTCTGTGGGCACATGCGCTATCACCCCAGTCCTAGGCCTTCAGCTGGGTTTTAATAAACCTTTTCACTTTAGTCCTCCGCCACCATGTGGAAAACAAAAAGGTTCAATCAATCAATCAATTTCAGCTTCTTGCAGGAAAAAAAAAGATATCGCAAAGTTGGAATTGATTGATTGAAATTTTTAGTTCCACCCAGTTTGCTGTTACCACCACAGCCACCCGCAGCCAATGGGCCACACCCAGTCAATGGGCCATGCCCACCCGGCACCCAATGATACATAAGTGGGTTTTGGGTTTCAGTTTGGGCACTCAGTCTCTAAAAGGTTCGCCATCACTGTTATATGGTCTTCTGCTTGACAGGAGTTGGACTAGAAGACTTCCAAGGTGTGTTCCAACTTTGTTATTCTATATTCAAAAATGTTTGCCAAAGAAGTTTTTCCTCTTTTGTTCTTCTGTTTTCCTGCCAGCTGGAGGATGCTATAATTTATGAAAGTCATCCTGATAGAAAGCTATCAATGGAAGTAATAAATGCAACACTGAAATAATTGAAGCAACATCTGCTTCAAATAAAAGTTTTGCATCTGTCCTAAAAAATATTATTTGGCTGAAAAATACAATTATTCATAAAACGGAGGTTGCTTCAGTGGCTAAGTATTTGTTCAAATTAAATAGACATTTTGAAGAAATTATTAGATTTTAGAGTTATCTGTCTCCAAACAAAGTTAATAAGCACAGAAAGTTATACAAATATATAATTTTCTCACACATACACTTGCATATCCACTTATACATACACAGCAGAATATTGCACCAAAAGTTAAAGTTACTAGCTTGAAGTATTAGTCAAATTTGCATCTCTGCAGATCTGATGCTTAACTTGGAACTTTTTTTTAATTCTTGGCAAAGTCATGCACATTTTCTCTGGTCAAACATGTCAATATTAGCAAAGTGCAATGAACACTGAATTTCGTCATTTTCCATGAAAAGCATCGGTATGTGGTATTTATATTACTCTTCTCAACAACAACAAAATCTAAAGGTTATTCATCTTTGGAGTAAAACAAGACTTTGTATTCAATTCAGTTGCATTTTTTAAAAAGAATCTCTGTTTAACCAACTATAACTCTAAAGCATTCCTAATTTCCCAAAAGTACAGGTGTTGTTTTATATATACATAGAAATATTTTACTGTACAAATAACTTTTTTTAAACTGCATGTGGAAAATCTTTAAAAGCCAAAATAATTGCTTTTTATCCATAAATGATAATTTGCTTGCATACTAATATTGTCTAATAGTCTGTTGTTGTAGCACAGGAAAAGGGTTGTACAATAGATGGGACAAAATGGATTGTGCAATGCTGTTGGATCTGAAAAGCCAATGTGACTTGCTTAAGATTGCATAGTTAAAGAAATAATAGTGATCTGGATTTGTGCTTAATTAACACTTGATTTGTGCAAGATAACCTTGTACTTCATACCTAGATGCTTGCTGTTGTATTTGGGATGCAAAATATCAAATACCCAAATAAAAAAGAGACAAGTGTTTATGGCTTCGTATATTTTGTGACCCAGGCTCTCTGATATCCTTAAGCTGTATATCACATGATATGATACTCAAGAAGTAAAGAAAAGTGTCAGCATGGCATCTCATAGGAAACCTATGTTTCAAATAATCTGGAGATGAAGCAGAAATAAGACATAGTTTCTTATAGGTAGATGTAGTAGATATATTTGTAAATACCAGTAACAGAAATAATTAAAAACTCAAAAACTGTTTAATAAGAATCAGCAAGCTTCTAGAATGCTGAATCTATGATACAGAAAAGTTTTGTTTTTGAAGAATTCAGATATTGGAAAAATTCATCCATTTCCCAGTAGTGATTTTCACTACAACTAGATGGCCACCCAAAATATGAAATCCACCATTTACTGGCACTAAAGTCTACCAATTTAACATTTGCTGCCCCATCAACCTCAACTATTCTGTCTCAACAAGATTGATTAAAGTGGTGCTGTACTTAAAGATTTAATTCAGGCAAGTTAAGCAAAGTAATCAATGGGTTGTCTTGGGTTCACTTCCCCAAACACTAAGCATCACCTGCTACTAGGGAAATCCAATCACTCTCCTTAATGCAGGGTAGGGCGGGGCTGGATGTGTTTAGGCAGATGCTTTAAACTCTGGGTTTAACCACCTTTCAAGTTACCTAACAGTCACTTGAGTTAGGGCAACTTCTGAACACAGGTCTAGTGTCTTTTGAGAGTATGAAAGCTGTGTATAAATATAGTTCAGCCGACAGGTTACAGATTGATGAAGAGTGCCGGTGAAATGGAAGGAAATTCCCTCTGACACCATTCCCATCTTCATTGATGGCACCATAATTATTTAATTAAGAAAATAACCTTCCTTAATTAAAAAAAAATCAGTGACTAAAAGCGGCTGAAATACAGAATGTTACTGAGGGAGTTGAAAACAAACAAAAGAAAACAAAATTGAAAAATTGATAGAAGAAGAAAAGCAATTGACATGCTCATCCTAGAATAAGAGAGAGGAGGAGGAAAAGGGCGAGAAAGAAATCTGAAGATGAAGATCCAAAGTATCTATAGGGGGATCCCAGATCATGCCATCTTTAGGCTTCTTTATACTTTGTTCCAACAATGAATGGGACAAGTGAATACCTGAGCAACAGAATGCAGGAAAAGGACAACGAGGCATGAAAGATGGAAGCCAGCGGAAAAAAAGAGCATCCTAACCTCTACACTACTGTTCACTAAATAGCACCGAGCATGCGATTGTCAAGAGAGTATATTCTTGTAATGGAATAGAAAATATTTCCTATATTGGTTGTTTTGTTAATTTATTTTGCATAAAGTTATCCAGGGGTAAGACTGGAAGCCATTAAATTTAATTAATAAATAAAATGCCCTTTTAAGTAAGCTAGCAGTATGATTTTTATGCTCACTGAATTCAGAAAGAAAAGGTTTATTGACTTCTTAGAATAAGAATGAACTGACAGGTTCATTTGACCCAGCGGAGAGGAATAATCCTGACAGTGGAGATCTCTATAGTGTCCAGAACCTTCATAAAAACACCCTCCTTTACTAACCTTTGTCCTCTTTTAAGAAAAAAAAGGAAGACTCAGAAATATCCAGTAATAAGTAATAAGTCTGTATTATCAGGATACAATGAAGTGAAAGGCTTAGTTATGAGAAATTCTGCATTGCCATCTGATTCTACTGCCCACTGCATGTTAGCCATTTCTTTGTGGTTTACAATATTGTTCAACTCTCAAAATGACTATTTGGATTATCTGGAAAATTACATTGGTAATATTAGGCTTCAGGAAATCCCAAGCAGCTTTTCTTTGAGATTGAGACCACACATTAATCCCAAAGCTTAAATAGTAGAGAAACTTAGTGGATTTAGTCATTTGATAATATAAAATATATAAAATAATAGGGCATATTTGTGTAGTTCATCTCCCTTACAGTTAACTCCAATCTGATCTAAACATTCTGTCCTCTTCAAAATGGCCGTTGAAATAAAACATGCACTTACTAGTGATATGCAGGTTCATGTAAAAAGCTTGTTTGTTTAACCTGTTGTTGGGGACATTTTTTTATTACTACCATCGCTGTCATCATCTCATCACCAAACCCACACCAGTTAATACTATCAAGTAGTTCGAAGGGAACAATGAAGGCTTTTGAAAAGAGATTTAGCTGTGATGCCATGTATCTATACCTAACATATTGTAAAGAATGACTTTCTTGTGACACCCAATGATGCGAACGTTAGGCCTTTAAACTATGATGTTGGAGAAGACTACCAATAATAACATGGGCAGCCAAGAAAGCAAACAAATGGATCATAGAATAAATCAATTCAAAGTTTTAAATTGAGGTAGAAATGACCAGCTCAAATGATCATATTCTGGACACATTCTCTGAAGATCTAGCTCTCTTGAGAAGTCTGTAATTGGATCTCTAATAGTAGAATAATAATGAGAATTCCATAAGAGAGCCAGTTTGATACAGTGGTTAAAGGTGTTGCCCAGAAATCAGGAGACTATGAATTCTAGTTCTCTCTTAAGTGTAAAAACCAGCTGATTGACTTTGGTCCAGTCATACTCTCAGCTCAACCCACCTCAAAGGATTATTGTTACAGGGAAAGGGGGAGGCAGAATATTAGCTAAATTCACTGCCTCAAATTATATATAGAGAGAGCAGCTGCTTCTTGTGAGTAAATTACAGCAATTGAGGATTTTGCAGTTGGCTCATGAGTTGAGCAGCTGGGAGTAGAGGGATTTCCACCAAGCTCACAGACATAAATTCGTACAAGTCTAATTTCTTAATCACTTTTGGAAATTGCTTCTTAATTGCTTTTCAGCTATTAAGAACCTTTTGATCAATTGGCTCTGTAACACATCCTTGGACAGTTTCCTTTAATTCTCAGTGAAAAAAGTTTTAAACATAAGTTTAAAGACATAAAAAGGTTTTTTTTTAAATCAACAGCAAAGAGATGATCAGAACATTGATTCTGGGAAGTTATAAACAGACGAAGGTTTCATATGGATTTGAAATAAAAATTTTGAAGTTAATTATAAGAATCCTTCCTATGGGAACATGCTGTTGCTTTGAATTCTTAAAAGAAAATGATAGGATGGGAATTGAAGATTGCATCCTGGAGGGAACCCAAAGGAATTAAAGACTGCAATTAAAGAAGAACACTTAATTTTGCTTTGACTCACTTGAATTGTTGCAATCTGCAGCTATGTACTCCCCAACTGTGCTAAGTGAAATGAAAACTGGGGTTTCTAAAGCAGAGTTCCCCATCATTTCTGGGTTGGCAGCCTGGAAGTGGGGGAAGAGGGGATGGTTTTGTGGGAGGGGCAGGCATGTGCATGCATGCACATGAACGAGCACCCATTGCTCATGTGAGTGGAGCTTTGAGTGCCCATGACGCTTGCATGGGAGAGGCCCCAAGCACTCATGACACTCATGCGAGTAGAGCTGCAAGCCCCTGTGATGCTCACGCAAGTGAGGTCCAAGCGCCTGTGACGCTCGAGTGAGTAGGGCTGTGTGTGTTCACACGGCCCAGTTGCAAATAGGCCACAGACCAGTCTACAAGTCGGGGACACCTGTTTTAAAGTGTTAAACTCTGCTGAAGTGATGCACCAACTAATGAGATATTGTAAGTCTGAAGCACTTGGATATTATATATTTCTCATTCAATCTCTCAGGGACATATTGAGAGAAAGAGACACACACAGAGAGAGAAACCTAAAGAATGTATTGACTATGTCTATGCAACTAGGTTAAGAGAGACCTAGTTAACCATTCTGGGCAGTATAATAAATATGTCATGTAAATATCTACCTCTATGTTATTCAAATTTTAAAATTTTATGAAAGGGGTTTTTTTTTTTTTAGAAGATAGGTCTTAATGAAATAGTGTGAACACCTGTCTTCTGCAGCCAAAACGTTAAAACATCTCATTTTGGTATATTGCATCTGGGCAAATAAATGGCAAATTATTTTCATTTACTAAATCAGATGCCAAGGGAGAATCTATTTTAGAACTTTTTACGAATCCCAGATGGAAGCATTTATGGTTGTGCAGCTTAATGATTTTTTCCTGAGTTCTTTGAGTGCCCAAAATGAGGAGGCACTCTGAAGTTAGGCAAGGCTCTTGGCAATAACTATGTCCTGCCTGGAATATCGATAACTAATATTGCTTCTTCTCTGTCTTCTGGCCTCCCTTTTTCTTTATAAAGACCAAACTAGAAACATATCTTAATACTGGAGTGAGTTGAGGCTATAATTGTTTCATTTTTTTTTCTTTTTAAAAAAGCTGAGATAGCAAACAAGCTTTCTGCTTCTTATTTAGAATGGAAGCTGAAAGAATGAATGGGGAAGGAATCATTCTGGAATTTGAACAAGCAGATTTTAGGTTTATCCTACCATTAATCACATTTTAGTTTTATATTCACCTGTCTGAGAAACCTGGTGATAAACCTAAAACTTTTCCTTATGTAGACTTTGCTATTAGCAAGCTTGCATCTGACTTAATACTGCAGCCTAAGGAATTTAAAAAGTTTTGATGTTGTGTTCCAGGATTTGGAGTCAATGAAAGCATGCAATTTAACAGAAGTAGCAAAATAATGTAGATGTTCATGGTGGTTTCAAAGACCCAAAGAACTTCAGCTATTAAAAAAAAACTTCTATTCAAAAGTTGTGGAATATATTTATGCAGTTTTGAATGTCTTTGTTTTTTGACTTCTAGCTCAGCTGTTCTACGGTTCACAGATGTCCTTATTGTAGTCTGTGAAAATTGTACGAAGTTTATAAGAGTGGCATATGAATCCCCTAATGTATATCCATTGGAGCTCTGAGAATACAGATTGGCCTGTTGAAGGTTAAAGTAAGAGTAGTTGTTAATTATTAACTATTGGTGTAAATACTGTCCTTTCTCAAAAAGGCTGGTAACTCTTGTCCTATCCAAGCAGGTTCATGGTCTCAAGCAGTTATCATGGTCTCAAGCAGTTGTCATGGTCTCAAGCAATTTTGAGACACCACTTACCATGCGGCCTCCCTAGAGACTTTTACATCTCTTAGAATTTACTGAGGCTAAAAAATAGCCAGAGATAAGCTTTTATATATCAAATATCAAAATGAGATTAACCTGCTCTCAGAGCTCATCAGAGAGCAAACAGAAATTAGATAATAAGTTGGTGGTTATAATCCAACATTCATTTCCCAATTTCAATAAAAATGTAGAGCCAGATTTGACATCTTAACCTCAACTCTTCTGAAATTTAATATAGTCCCTATACTATAACTTGCCAAACTTGCTGTTGAATCCATCCTTTATGTACTGCTACATTGTTTTTTTTCTAATGACAGTTGAAGAAACCTTCTCTTTCCTTTGTTATCACATCCTAGTTTGTTCTGACAAATTCTACATTGACTTTCTACTCAAGAACACGTTTATCATATTCAGTGCTGCAAAGCTTTGCATGGAAACATTGGCCATTTACCAAAAAAAAAAAAAAAAAAAAAGATCTGGGGTTTACCCAAGCATGGAACTTTTTAGGCTGTTCCTACATTGTTAATATCTAAATGTTATTTTATGTTATTTTTATTTGTTTTCTCTGATTCCTGATTATACTAAAATTGTAACCTCTAGATAGGCAGGCAAGTCCCTTCCTCTCCTTCTTCCTTCTTTTCAACCTTAAGCTTCCATAGTTGCAGAAAGAAGTTTAGGAATTCCCACAGTGCTGAAATAAGGGAATGATAGATAGCCCATTTCTCACAAATCTCCAGAGTTTAAATATCTGTAGCTGTGTGTATTCTAGTAAATGGTGACTTTTTATCTCCATTGTATCTGAACAAAAAGAATTAATATCACTTTACAATGCCTTGGTAAAGCCACACTTGGAATACTGCATCCAGTTTTGGTCAACATGATGTAAAAAAGATGTTGAGACTCTAGAAAGAGTACAGAGAAGAGCAACAAAGATGATTAGGAGACTGGAGGCTAAAACATATAAGGAACAGTTGCTGGAATTGGGTATGTCTAGTTTAATGAAGATAAGGACTAGCGGTGACATGATAACAGTGTTTCAATATCTCAGGGGTTGCCACAAAGAAGAGAGAGTCAAGCTATTCTCCAAAGCACCTGAAGGCAGGACAAGAAGCAATGGATGGAAACTAATCAAGGAGAGAAGCAACCTAGATCTAAGGAGAAATTTCCTAAACAATTAATCAGTGGAACAACCTGCCTCCAGGAGCTGTGAATGCTCCAACACTGGAATTTTTTAAGATACTGGACAGCCATTTGTCTGAAATAATATAGGGTTTCCTGCCTAAGCAGGGGGTTGGACTAGATGACCTCCAAAGTCCCTTCCAACTTTATTGTTATTGTCATTGTCACTGTTATTGTTATTCAATGACACCATGATCCTAAACTGCTGATGAGGAGCAAGAAGTAACTGTATAAAAAGCCCCCTGGACCAACCTGATTTTCAGTATGATGAATTAATTTTATTGGTATAGAAAACAAATTACCTCCTTATGGTTTATAATAGGATAATAAGTAGAATTTTTGAAACTGGAATCTTAATAAACACATATAAGTGCAACTATTACATGCACATTTTCTATCTTCATAGCTATATTGGCACTTATAAATAGAAACATTTCCCAGAAACCTAACAAAACTTACAACAGAGCAAAAATCAAAATGTGAGCTCCCCAAAGCCCATCTTGTCTTGAGTCAGAAGAAGGCAGCTTTTAAATTAAAAAAGCAAAGAGACAAAAATATTATTCTTTTTACAGCCCACCCAACTCCCAATGACTCTGGATAGCTTACAATTTTAAAACATAAAAAAGTTACAAAAGATAATAAGAAAACCACATAAAATAATAATAAAAACATCCAGCAGGGGCTCAGCCTTCCTTCTGCCCAGAGCCTGGGAGAATAGCCAGGTCTTTAATAGCTTCCTTGAACACCATCAGGGTAGGGCTCATCCAGATCCCTCAGAGGATATCATTCCAGAGACAAGTATTGCAACAAAGAAGGCAGGCTTCCTGGGTCCCATGAGATGACCACGCTCAATGAATCAGAACCAAAACATGCCCACTCTGTACAAACACACACTGGATAGACAAAGGTGGTCCCTAAAATCACCAAACCTTTATGCCATAAAAAGCTTTATACAGAACATAATAACCAGCATCTTGAAACCAAATGACAGTGAGGTAAAATGGCATAATAAAGCATGCCCATTCCTGCCCATGCTACTGCATTATGTAGTAGCTGTAGCTTCTGAGTGGCCTTCAAGGGCAGCCCCATCTAGAGTGCATTACAGTAATCCATTCATGAGGAGACTAAGGCATGAGATACTGTCTGATGCAACTCTAGGTTTAGGGAAGTACACAATCAGCATGCTAGATTTAGCCATGCAAAGGCTCTCTTGGCCACAGTTGCCACTTTCTCAGTGAGCCAGAGCTGTGAATCCAAGACAATCTCAAAATTGTGCACCAGTCTAGAATGAAAAAGTGCAACCCCAATCCAAGTCCAAAAATGAAGACCCACAGAGGCTCAAATACTCACAGCCAAGTAGCTCAATTGAGCCTCAATTTGTTCCTCCCCAATTCACAATAATGACTAAAATCCTCCCAAGTTTGTTGTTGTGGAAAAAATAAGAGGCAGGAATATCAGGTATGTTTGCTTCCTTGAGTTTTTCATATATATAAAGTTGGGAAAAATTAAGACTAAGACTAAGACAAACCATACAACTAATTGTTCTTCTCAGGGGAGAGTCATACAATCAAGCTGCAGCAATCATTGCACCTTAAAAGGGATCACAGGTCTTTTAATTTTTCAACACCTTCCCCACCACTCTAGACTACTACTACGCATTTTATACTATTAATAATATAATGTATTATTTTTTTTAAAAAAATGAGTAATCAATTATCGTGTTTCCCCAAAAATAAGACGCATTGGGGCTTATTTTCCAGTTAGATCTTATTTTCGGGGAAATACAGTACTAAATGTGTCTGTCTGGCTGACAATCTTAACTGGGTCTTGTTTTTGGGGAGACACGGTATGTCTGCAGGTTTTAAGCATGAACCCATTAAAGCTGAGAATGTTTGTCAGGTATATGTCACCAGAGAAATTGTCTAGAACAGTGGTTCTCCGATCTGCAGATCTCTGGGGTCCGGAAAGGTTTGATGAAATGTTATGATTTAAATCTTGAATTAAATATTGATGGCCACAAAAGGTATTTAAAGAGGGTCCGTGGTAAAGAAAAGATAGAGAAACACTATTCTAGAATGTATAAAGGTATCTCAAATTTATGATGGAAATGTGAACAAAAGTAGACATTTTATTCTGTTTTGTGGAAATGTAAAAAGCCAGAAAGTTTTAAATTAAAATATATAGATTTTAAAAATTAAGAAGATTTTTTTTAAAATTAATAAATTGAAACTGGAGGCTTTTTTGCAGGAACGGATGGACAAACAGTAGAAATAAAATCATGGAACTTTGTTCTTATACATTATCACTGCAAAAGACAAGATCTTTATATATTGCTGACTGAAAACCCTTATGGGTTTTTTACATGAAACAAAAAATGAGTTTATGATTTATGGTTTGATTATTAGAAAGAAGAGATTATAGAAAAAATAACCATGAAGCCAAGACACCCATTTATAATTGTACTAATAACTGTTCTATATAGAGAGAATATAGTAAAGCACACATGTAGCATTCCTAGATGGTGCTTACTTATTCATTGGGCTCACTGAAGTTTATTCTGAAATAAATCAGTATGAAGGCTGTACAAATCCTACAAAAATGGATATTTCTCAGTTCATAAGAGGACATAGCTCTCTTTGAATCTTTAAAGCAGCCAAATCATTCCCATTCTTGCTTTGCTGCTTCATAAACTCTTCCTCTTTTGCTTCTGGGGTGGAGGTGGGGAAGCAAAGAATGTGCTCATCTCTAATATTTATGTAAACAAGCTCTAACTCTTTTCTTTTTAAACCAATGTTATTTAATCTCTGCTGGGATTGGAACTCTACCAAAATATATGAGCTTCATATAGGTTAATAACTGTGAAAACATGTATGCGGTGAAATAATAAAAATGGTAGCTCCTTTTTAAATATGCAGACTACGAATAAGTGTGTTTTCAGATTCCACACATTTTATCAGCATATGGTAGAAATTTCTGTCATTGTGGTCAGGAAGAGTCGTACTAGTAAATTATAACTTAGAATTTAACCAAACAATTTAAAACATCCACAGACAAAACAGCAAATACAGAAAGAGCTTTAAAGAGGAAGAGAAGACTGTGGAAAGACTAATAGTTTGACACAGAGGTTCTCTTAATGAAATGACAAAAACATATTCTTTGCATATTTTGTGGGATTGGATTTTGATTTTGCATACTGAGTTTTCCTTCTTGTTATGAATTCATAAGCTGCCCTGTTTCCTGTAGTATTAGTAAACATAATAAAATTGATGCTGTAGCAAGTTCTGAAAATCGTCACATCCAAGACGTGTGTTCATGTGCTGAATTCTAAACTGGCTTCTTCATTTCAGAAGATCTGGCTTACAGCCCTTCTATATGAGAGTCCACCACAGATGATCAACAGACGAATAGAGACGTACAGTCACATTTTTAGAGGATTTGGGCCTCGATCCACCTAAAAGCAAAAAATTAATGACTTTAGCAGTTTTAAATCAAATACTGCTGGAAAGATATACCCAAAATATTTCCTACTAGAAATATTTTCTTGTTGATTAATTGTCTCTACCTTTTACTGAAGGATGAAGGAAATGGATACTTATTTTTATTTTTAAAAAGCCACTATATAACACAAGAGGATGGAATATGAGTTACATTATTCCTTTATAAAATATGGTGTGTCCAATTAATATGGCATGTCTTCTCAGCAGCTTTCAGTATCATTAGTCATAGCATCCTTCTGTACCAGCTCTGGGAGTTGGGGGTGGGCAGCACTCTGCTCTGTTTTCCTCCTTTTTCCAGGGCTGGTTCCAGTCAGTGTTGATAGAGGTCAAATCCGCAGTCCCTACTTTGTGTGGTGCTTCAGGACTTGGTCCTTTCTTCCCTCCCATTTAACTTCTACATGAGGTTGCTAGATGAGGTCATTGGATCATTTGGGGTAAGGTGTCACCAGTTTTCTGATGAGACTCAGTTTTATATTTCCACTCTAGGTCACCTGGATATTTTGTTTCAATGTCTGATAGCTGTGAGGAGCTGGATGGGGCGGAAAAGACTTTTACTCAACCCAAGCAAGATTGAATGTCTTTGAGTGTTTGGACCTTCTAATACCAAGGACCTTCCATTGTTGGTCTCAGACAAAGTATCACTGCCTCAGAAAGACCCTGTGCACAATCTGGGGCATCCTTACTGCTCCTGTTTCTTAGCAATGGTAGCAACCGCTCTTTACTTTGACTGGGATACTGATAGTGGTAGTGAAAGTCTTATTCTTTGATTTGTAGAAGGCATGATGTACCCTTTGCACCTTAATTTAATTACAGGTTTGAACCAGCTCCTTCCCAGAGTCAGCTCTGCTGTGAATCACACAACATGGCCTTTGAGGCAGAAACCTAGTAAGTTACAAAACTATATTGCACATTCCTGACAGAATGTTTCTGTTTTTAATGTCTTAGACTTAGACCATTTCAAACTAAATGGCATTCTTTGACATTTCTGTGGCTTTTAGTCGGTTGCAGTATTCCATGGTTAACCTGTGTCTTCCTTCATGCACTAGTAAATATCACAGTGAGAGGGTAAAACGTGGTACATTGAGATTTTTAATGATCTGCCCTTTGTCGCTTTGGGTCTTTGTGCATTACAGAAATTGGTAAGCGGGCTTTCCTACTTCCATTTTAAAATTCATTTTTATGATACTGACATAACCTTTAACAGAACAAATAAAATGCTGTTCAAAAAATTCAGATTTTTTTCCCCCAGAGCAATGTGATGTACTAGGTCTCCCCTGCTTCCTCCTCACCACCCAAATGTTATTTATGTCTCAGATATTTTGCCAAATTTCTGCTGAAAACTTTTAAAGAAAGAAAGAGATAGAGAATGCAAGTAGCCAGAAGGACATCTGATACAGTCTGAATTGGATACCTGTGAGAAGCAGGTATTCAGTTCAGTTTTAGATGCAGGTGACTTTTGGTATTTGGTGTTTCAGAAGAGGTCTAATATTGGTGGGAATTGTTTTGTGCTTTGTTTTATGGGGAAGTGCTTAAAAATGAAATATATTAGCAAAGTCTGTATTGGATAAAAACTGGGAACAAAAGATCAGCCGAGTGAATCTTCTCTTTTGACCTTCTTATATTTAAATGATAATTAATAAGTTCTGCACTGCCAAAGTCATTTGGCTACTTTTCCTCTTTGTTAGAACTATTATTCAATTAATGATAAATTTATGTTAAAGATTTTTTTGAGCATTCACTTTGAAGCCTTAACTGGAAAGAAGCATTAAAGAAACAGATAATCTTACAGCTTGGCTTGCTGCTTGACTGGATTTTGTTACATGAAGAACTTTAACTGCAAAAGCAAACTGGGCAGAGATATTCCCGGTGCTGTGATGCTGCAATAGAGCCTTCTTTTTCAGTCTGGTGCCTTCTTGATGTGCTTGGTCTGTTTCTCCTATCATATGCTATACTCTAGTCCCTAAACAGAAAATCCCCATTTTGGGATTTGGGAAACACTATGAATATCCAAACTGCCTTCCACCCTTTCATAAGACAGATATGTAGAGAATCTCCAAAAAATCATGTCTGTGTGAAATGCCTGTATCACTTTCTGTGTGTGTCCCTTCAAGTCAGGGTTAACTGCTGATACCTGTAGCCTGCAGCTAAGTCCCTGCAGCTTTCCTGGTAAAATTTAAGAAGTGGTTTGCCATTGCTTCCTTCTTGGGGCTGAAGGAAAGTGATTGGCCCAAGGTCATCCAGGTGGCTTTCATGCCTAAGGAAGGACTAGAGCTCACAGTCTCACAATTGCTAGCCTGGTGCTTTAACCATTACATCAAACTGGCTCTTGAAAATCTCTTAGTATATTTTCAATAATAAGTGATGAAAACCAGGTGCAATTCAGTTGGTTTGGGCAGAGGGGAAACGAAGCAAAACAAGAACAAAAAATGGAGGAAAGAACTTGGGAAGAGACTAGAGTGGGTTTCCTCTCTATGATTGGGTGCAATATGAAATAATCCAAATGTTATGTATTATTCCAAAGCCATACTACGTTCTATTAATGATTGTATATCCTGCTACATTATTTATTTTCCATCTTCATGCAGAAGAGGCATAAAGAGCCAAATTCTCCACTTGCCAGACACAATGCGCTAGATATCCTGACAGTATCACATATTTAAGATTCCATTAGCTTTGCTAGATCCAAGTTTATTCCTGCTGCATTTAAACTGATATTTAGAATATTCAGGCTTGGCAAGCAAAAAGTCCGATGCAGCTGTTTTAAGTTGGAGATGCAGAACACAAAGGATTGTTCAATTGAACACAATCTGGCTGTTGAGTTTTATGACTGGGAGACAGCTCAACATTGATCAAGCTTAGTTAAAGCAAAAAAAAAAAAAAAAAAAAAGGCCTCTACCTATGCTGACAACAAATTATAGGCTAGGGAATCATATTGAACTCTTGACACTATAGAAAGATCAGCTTTGATTTTAGTTCCTTGGCTTATTTGGATCTGTTAGGTTGATATGGACCAGTTTCTGCTTCATCCATCCTGAAATTGGTAACCCCCCCCCCCAAAAAAAAATTAAGTTTAGTAGTTCAATTTATAAGATACATTCAAAGTTGCGTATAACTTTAAAAGTATAGTATAGCCCCATAATTAAATATGTTTCCTGTTCCAATATCTTTGCTATAAAAATAAAGATGCCCTTAATATGTGGACAAGTCCATGCAACAATCTCATCAACAGAACTTTACTGTTGCCTGCTTTCAGAATATGCTTTTCCACTTACCAAGTATAAAATTGTTCAGACATCAATGATTTCATGGAGCCAAGGACAAGTTAAGGTTCTAGGAATAAAAGCTTTTGAACTTTGAATAACTGTCCCACTGTAATTAATATACTGCTTCTTTTGAAAGCAAAAACCTCATGCTCAGTCATAAACAATGTGTCTTTATTGTTTTCCATTTAGTACTGGAGGAAAAAATGAAATGAATTTCTGAAAATTCAAAAATCATATTGTGAGGTTAAAATACAAACTCTGGCATTTAGAAGATGACTCCTGGAAGAAGGAGGAAAAAAAAGAAAACATTTGTCTCTGAGTGTCACCAAAGATTCTTTTTTTGAGCATAGTTATATCGCTGTTGGACAACAACTCGGGAACCATAGGATTCCTTAGATTCCATTCTCCAAGACTGCTACAGGGCTCTGATCACAGAGGAGGGAATCTGACACTGGAACCATTTTTCTGCCTTCCTGCCAACTTCCACTGCTGATCCCTTTCCTGCTTGAAGCTGGGTCTTCTCAGAACTGGGGCATGATTTGAAGCACACTTTAGGCTTTTTTGCAGACCTTTACAACAACATTCAAGATGACTGGCTTTAGTTGCTGATGGACCACAGCAAAGATAATTTTGCTTCTTAGTATAGGAAATTATTCCCCACTAGAAAGTCTTCTGACTCTTTATTGCTAGTTCAGCTTCTAAAGACCATGATATGTAAGAGATGTGCAACAGCTGGTCAGAAAAGAAAACTAGGTTTACTTGAGAAGAGAAAGCCACTGAAATAGCTTTCTTCTCAACCAGAACTTGGTTTGACTAAACAGGGAGTTTGTTTCAGGAGCAAAATAAAAGTGTATTTCATGCACATGGCAAGTTGCCTGTGGCAAGTTGTCCCATTCCGTTCCTAATAGTGATACATTTGTAAGTGCAGAAGTTAATTACTACTGCTCTAGTAGCTAATTTTTTTATAGAACAAAAGTTAGTCACTTAACTTCTGGAGAATAAATATTCATGCTTTTTCTATGCATTCTATTAAAAATTGCTAACACTCAGTTGAGGAATCCATCCAGGGCATTCCATATTTTAAAAAATACTCCAACAGAATATTATTATATAACAATTAAAATATTAAAAAACTTAGAAGGTTGGTCTAGTGGTTTGGTCTAGTGGTTAAGGCACCAGGCTAGAAACCAGGCACTGCTTTAAGCATGAATGCCAGTTGGATGATTTTCGGTCAGTCTCTCTCTCTCTCTCAACCCACAATATTAAGCTCGGGCACAAGCTGGTCGGTCAATTCCTGTCACAATCAATTAATCAACACTTGGTTGATTTGGGAAAAAAAAGTGAATCCAGCACTTGCGAGAAAATGCTAGGAAAAAAAAATAGAAGTTGCAAACTTACATGTGAGACACAATAGCCTCTAGAGCAGACATGTCAAACTTGCGACGTCATGTGATGTCGCACAATGTATCAGGACGGTTTTGCCATTGCCAGCAATGGGGTGGGCGCGGCTTCTGGATGACATGTCTGGCCCGTGGGCCGGCAGTTTGACACCCCTGCTCTAGAGAATGTCAGAACTGAAGAAGCTTCTTGGATGCGAAGCAAAACATCTTCAAGAAAAAACAATGTCCAGTTGTCTTTTGAAAAAGCACTTTTGGGACAACCATGACCTGGACGACTGAGAATCTCCACAGACTTTTAAAGAAATGGCACATAGTCTTAGGGCCACATTCTGTATGACCTGGCAAATGTCTAGAACAAAATTTCTTGCTATGGCACAAACTACTTCTGAATTCATCAGTTCTATTTTATCCTCAGACGTCTGCCTGGGGAAGCCTAGAACTTGCTTTAGTTATTCCAGTTTGGAAGGGACGTTTTCAGTGGTGGGATTCAAATATGCGAACAACTGATTCTCTGTGTGGATGCCGCTTCCGGAAGTCTATTCTGGGCCTGGGCAACAAAAAATAAGCTACCGGTTCTGCCGAACTGTGGTGAACTGGCTGAATCCCACCACTGAATGTTTTCCTTCTTTTCCTGAAACAAAACTTTGCAGGTGAAATATCTTGGGGAAAACATAGTTAGTAGTAATGTATTGCTCAGCATCAACTGGCCTAGTAAATCTGCTGCTAAAACACCCATTGCTGACATTGCACTTCCAAGATTTCTCAGGCTTTGGCTATGAGAGATAGAACACTAAATCTTTTTTGCTTTTTTTTGGAATACTGAATGTTTTGCCTATGTAAAAAACAATTCACAGGGAAAATTGGCTTCAGGATACACAAAGAAATGGGAGCTACAGAATTCTCTAGCTCTGGCTTTTCTATTTTATAATTTTATAACCCTATATAAAATGTTCTCCTCAAAGCTGCCACCTAGAGGTCATCCAGGTTACAGCTGATTGGACATTGAAAGTACAAACAAGTGAAGATTGCTTTAAAGCAATGGTTCTCAACCTTCCTAATGCCGCAACCCTTTAATACAGTTCCTCATGTTGTGGTGACCCCCAACCATAAAATTATTTTCATTGCTACTTCATAACTGTAATTTTGCTACTGTTTTGAATCGTAATGTAAATATCTGATATGCAGGGTGTATTTTCATTGTTATGAATTGAACATAATTAAAACATAGTGATTAATCACAAAAACAATATAGCAATGCTCGCTGGAGAAGCTTACTCTTCCTTGCTCAAAAATGTTGGGAGGGAGGGAAGGGGAAGGAAGGAAGGAAGATTGAATGGGAAAGGAAGGAGATGGAGATGGAAGAAGATTGAAGGGGGAAGGAAGGAAGGAAGGAAGGAAGGAAGGAAGGAAGGAAGGAAGGAAGGAAGGAAGGAAGGAAGGAAGGAAGGATGGATGGATCTTTGGAGAGTCATGTTTTCCCAGATGGTGATGAACTGCAACTCCCAGCATTCCCCACTCTTCCACAGTGCTTTTTAGGGCTGGTAGTCTGGAGCTCCCATCCTCATCCCAGCACCTCTTGCCCTCTCCCAGCTGCCCCCCCGGGACCTGCCCACCCCTCCAGCCTCCTGAGTGCCATTGCAGCGGTGGGATCGTGGGAGTCCCTTTCCATGCCACGCAGCCCTTCACCACCACGACCCTTCCCCGACTCGTCACACGTGAGATGGGCACAGTCGGAGCACCAGCTCCCACTCGGAAGGTGCCGCTTCTCCCCTCCTGGCCTGTCCGGCTGACCTCCAACGCATATGCGGGCATCGCCCTCTTCCCGGTCACCTGGTCGCTTCCAAGGCCCAGAGCCCGGCGAGCCGGGAAGGAGTCGCTCCTGCCCGCCAGTCCCAGGGCCGCACCAAGCACCAGAGGGCCAAGGTGGCCTCCGATGGTGAGGGAGGCAGGCCAGGTGGCACGGGGGAAGGTCCGGTGTGGCGCGGAGGGCGGCCGGTGGCAGAGCACGGCCGGGCAACCAGGAGGCATGGGGACCAGCTCAGCGCTGCAGCTCAGCTCAGCCAGCAGCAGTGGAGCAGCCCAGCGGCAGCGCCAGCAGCGGCCCAAACCCGGCTCAGCTGAGACCGGCTGCCCACGCAGCTGAGTCAGCCTGGGGCAGCATCAGGGGTGCGTGTCAAGCCCCTGGGCTTGCCATGAGCTGGGAGACAGGGAGGATGCAGCCAGCAGCCGGCCGACATCCGCATGGCCCCCATGAGAACTGCCTGACTCCCGACAGTCACCTGGGAGTCAGGTCAGCGTCCAGACGTTGGTGGGGAATTGGCGGGGCCGTTACACACTGCCCGGCTCCCGACAGCCAGCTGAGAGATGGCCTGGCATGCACACGGGAGTCAGCATGGCCACCATGGGATGGCGCTGCGGTGGCAGGAGCAGGCGCTGTTGGAGGAGAAGGGCACCCTGGAGGCGGAAGAGCTGGCGGCGGAGGAGGGCGGTGGCGGCCGGATAGAAGAGCGGTGTCTCGGTTCCTAAGACCATCAGAAATATGTGTTTTCCAATGGTCTTAGGCGACCCCTGTGAAAGCGTCGTTCGAGCCCCCAAAAGGTCCCAACCCACAGGTTGAGAACTGCTGCTTTAAAGCAGTGTTTCCCAAACTTTTGACATATGTGTACCCCTTCTATAATTTTCGTAACGCTGAGTACTCCTCATAAAAAACATATGCTTTAATAAAAATCAAAATATATTTATTTTTTCTTTTTTTTGTACATACACAAAATAAACGAAAGTTATATTATAAAGAACATTTATTTGATTCAATGAGAAGGATGAAATTGTTTATGTTGAGATGACAGATCATCATAATTTGGTTCCCTGGTTGTTAATTTTAATCTGAGATGCGGTTCCACATCCAATAGTCTGTTCCTTTTTTTCGACTTAATGTCTACAAATGCAGAAAAAGCAACTTCACATAAATATGAAGTTGGAAAAGGCAAGATGTATTTCAGGACTTTTTCTGTTAAAATCGGATACACATGTTGCATTTGTAACCAGAATGATGTTAAAGTACACTCCTTATGTTTATTTCTCAAGAATCCGTCCAAACCTAACTCCAACAATTGCTCTTCTTCCGCATGCGACAAACCTTCTGGCATGGATGTTGTGTTAATGTTGAACGAATATCTTATCCATTCAATATTTTCGTTTAAATCAGGGAAATAGTTTTTCAAGACAACTTGCAAACTCTCCAAATGCTATATTATGCATTTCAAAGTATCATCCTCAATTTTAGTAGCCGAACTTGCTATAAACTCATGAAGAGAGGGAAACGAGTCTACTTCTCCATTACCAACTCTCTTTTGCCATAAATTTAGTTTTGTGATGGTAGCGTTCACTTTATCTTGAACGTGAAACAATGAAATTTCTTTGCCTTGTAACGATAAGTTGAGGCAATTTAAAACAGAGAATATATCTGCTAAGTATGCTAGTTTACAAAGCCATTTCCAGTCATGTAAACAATTTCTCAACTCAAATCTATCATTAAGAAAGCATTGAAGTTCATGTCTAAGTTCGAACAATCGGTTTAGAATTTTTCCCCGAGATAGTCAACGAACATCGGTATGAAAAAGCAGCTGGGTATGACTACTTCCCATTTCTTCACATATTTGCGAAAAAAGTCGTGCATTCAAGGGGCGGCTTTTAATGTAGTTAATGATTTTCACGCTTTCTTCCAGAACTTTCTGTAGATCAGCGGGCATCTTATGTGTTGCCAAAGCCTCTCTGTGTATGAAACAATGTGTGGATATGACATTTGGAGCAACATTTTGAATTCTTGCAACGAGTCCTTTATTAATTCCTACCATACTTTTTGCTCCATCTGTGCTTATTCCAACACATCTATTCCAATCAATTTTGTTCTCTTGCATAAATGTATTCATAACATTAAAGATATCTTCTCCTGTTGTGTGACCTAATAAAGGCTGGCACAATAAAAAGTCGTCATGAATTTCTTGATTTTTTTCGTATCTAACAAACGGCATAAGATTTGCAAAATTCGCAATGTCGGTGGACTCATCGACTTGCAATGCATAATAACGACTTTGAGAAATATCAGATAATAACATCTGTTTTACATTATTAGACATATCAATGATTCGTCGATGAACTGTATTATTTGAGAGAGGAACACGGTCAAAAGTTTGTTTCACTCTATCTCCTATCATTACTTCTGCCATTATCTTGGCTGCAGGCTTGATTAAAATTTCGCCAATGGTTTCCGCTGCACTACATTTGGCAATTAAAAGTGACACGCGATATGAAGCTTCTAGTATTTTTTGATTGTCACTTCCCATCAAACCCTGCATTACTTTTCAAGACTGATTTAAACCCTTAAGTTTATTTTCAAAAAAAATCTATGGGTTTATCTTTGTACTGATTATGGTTTGTCTCAAAATGGCGCTTTAAGTTGGATGGTTTCATGCTTTCATTTGTTAGATTTTCAAAACAAATGACACAAAGTGGAATAGGCTCATTTTCATCTCCAGTCCATGAGAATCCAAATTTAAGATATTCTTTGTCGTACTTGCGAGTTTTCCTTGCTTTTTTCTTAACAGGTTCTTTCAGAATTGAAATTGATTCGTCGTTAATTTCATTATTTCCTGTTCGTTGATTGCTATTACAATCATTACTTTCTTTCGGTTTAGTAGTTCCAGATTTCAACCAGCGATCCATAATCTCTGTTAGGGATAAAAACTGTATTTTATAAAAATAATCAAAATTAGTGGAACTTACTAAAGCACGATAACAGGTGCCCGGAACTAACTATTAAAGAAGTAAGTTGTCTCTATAACGAAGTGCAGTATATTCATGCCGTGTCACGCCTCACAAGACTGTCTAACTGTTGATAACACTGCAATTCTCCGGCTTTTAAACAGCTCCGAGGCTCAACATTAACTGTTAATGTTCCCGCAGTTTAAAAATGGCCGAACCAGAGCTGCGCGAAGGATGCGCAGAAGTTCCCGTCATAATGAGTTGCGATACGATGTATGATGGCCCCAGTTCCCGTGTAAAAACTGCGATACGCGCCTATTTCTTTCTTTGTTCTGTGGGCACGGTGCAGTGGATATTCCCACGTGATCCCCACTAAACTCCGGTGCAACACATACCCCCACCAAATTCTTCCCGTACCCCTGGGGGTACGCGTACCACACTTGGGAAAACACTGCTTTAAAGGACTACATAAGTAAATTTTAAAAATAGGTAAGTTTGTGATAGTGGTGAATCTCCAAAGCTGTGAATTCCAAAGCTGCCCTGCCATATGTTCTGGAGAGAAATTGGCTTTTGATTGTTCTAAATCACCATTTCATGAGCCATTCATTTGAATTTTTTTGGGGGGGTCAGTCTAGGACAGGGGTCTTCAAACCTGGTCCTTTTATGACTTGTGGACTTCAACTCCCAGAATTCTGGGAGTTGAAGTCCACAAGTCATAAAAGAGCCAAGTTTGAAGACCCCTGATCTAGAATCATGATCAAGGAGGCGTTTTTTGATGTATTTTGTATTTTTTTGCAAATATTGAATAAAACAGTATTAAAAAAATTGTGAATCACTAGATAACTATGTGATTTGCTAAGGTATGCCTATATACCCCAAGGTATATTTAGAACAACTTGCTCTGACCTGAATGTGTTCAGGAGCACAATTATTTTATTTTCTCCACAGCATTGAAACTTGATATATTTCCAAGCATGAATTCAAAGTGTAACATTTATTCTAATTCTCTTAAGGAACAACATTTCTGACTTTCAAGTTGGCAGATAACTTTTTGTCTTAACTTGCATTTGTGCTTTATCATCTATGCAACACTAAATTACACAATTCTGAGAAAAGGTTAAGTTTATTGTTATGCAGAATAATCAATCAAACTATTGTTAGCCATAAAATCATTACATTGCACATGATACAGATTAGTTTCTTATATATAATACCATGACATTCTTCTTAAACCACAACTAAAAGCAAAATGATAAATGAAAACAGAACACACAAATACCAAAGTCCACAATCCATTGCGTGCTGATTTGAGATAACCATTTGTTTGACATAATACACCAGACGTTTAAGCAGGAAATGTGAAACTGATTATGATAATATGGATTTAAAATTTGGATCCCTTTATGAAGAACAGCTCCATTCTCTGTACAAGCACAGACTCCTATTTAGGCATCTTGGACCTCCTCATCAACATGGCATGTGTTTTATAACAACTCAGATTCCCTTCTTCTCCTTCTCTTCCTCCTTCTCTTTCTCCTTCTGCTGCTTCTGCTTCTTCGTCTTCCTCTTTCTCTCCCTTGTTCTCTTCCTCTTCCCATAACGTTCCATTATATCTGCTGAACAGATATTCTTTTAACATTCATCTAATTTGAAATAAGATAAACCTTGGTGGCATTATCTCCACTGCTTGGAGATAGCACCTTATCCTAAAAACATGTATATTAAATGAGATATAGCTTTTTTGCTGTTTTATCCAACTGGTAGGATATATGATATTATTAGAAGCAGGGCTTTTTTTCTCATAGAACACCCAGAACGGAGTTCCGGCACCTTTTTTGGATGGAACCTTGTAGGGTAGGCAAGGCGGGTTGTATGACATGTGTGAGTTCCGGCACCTTTTGTTTTTTTTTTTTTACAAAAAAGCACTGATTAGAAGCACTTTCTTTCTTCCTTAACTTAAGTTCATATTCAGCTTTATTGGCTCTTTTCTTGCATTCCAGATGAGTTCCTACTCCATCAATGTCAAGTTATCAGAAGGAGGGTTATAGTTTATACACAACCTTTGCACAGAAAAGGTTTCCACTTCAATTTCCAACATCACCAGGAAGCACTGGGGAAGCCTCCATATAAACTCTGGAAAGTAACTTTCAGACAATCTACCAAACACTGAATGAAGTGGACCAATGGTTAACCTTGAAGCAAACCAGCTTGATTTGTTTCTTATGTTTATGGTGAAAAATATTATTCCAATTATGATTTGTCAGAGAAAAAGATTAAAGCCCTACCTGAATCATAAATATCAAAATGTACTAGGAATGAACAGTGCTTAATGCAATCATGCATGGACCATGACCGGTGAGTGAGAATTAATTCCTTTTGCCTAATCACTGAATTTACACTGAATTGATTATGGATAGTAAATGCTACACAGAAAGACTACTTTGTGCTCCATATGTGCAGAGAGGAAACCAAACACGGTTCTCAGCCCAATTTATATAACTTGTAATCATAACATCAATTTAATTTATATTTGCTTTTGAGAGAAATCAGTGTGATCTAATTTGTAGAATGCTGGCCACTTTTCTATAAACCAAGATTAAGAATGAATTAAAAATTATCTTTAAAATTGGTATTTCATCTGTAATAGCATTTTAGAGGTCTCATTTACAAAGTAACCATTCTACTGCTTTCTATATAATCACTTCTCAATTTATTTTCTGTTTCTATTATAAAACTGCCACCTTTTTGGAAATTTAGATATTACAAAAAGCAGTCATCTTCAAGCTGTCATCTACTTGGGAAAGCTGAGGGTGCTCTGAAAACCTGCCACTTCAAGGCCCTTAACATCACTTTGCAGAACAAATGAAAGAGTTTTTTACCACAGCAAAAAGTTCATAAAAATGGGCACAATTCACTTAACAACCTCATTGCTTAGGGATGGAAATTCCAGTTCCAACTGTGACTATAAACCGAGGACTACCTGTAATGTGAAATGACTATCTATTAGGGAGTCAAAGAATTCAGATTAAGGTAAAAGAACACAGCTGAAGATGTGATATAGTACTGAATGAAGCTTCTAGTGGATTACAGTGGTACCTTAACACTCAACTGGTTTGAAACTCATCGAATATGGTTCTCAATGCATTTTGACCCCCAAATTTTGTCCCGGTACTCATTGTTTGTTTGGACAAACTAGAACTTGTCAGTGTCAGCTGCCTTGTGACCTTATTCCTTATGGGAAAAAATGTTTGCTACACATCATTTTTGGTACTCATCGCACCTCCCAAACCAATTAACAATGAGTACCATGGACCATTGTAGTAGAGTTTTTACAAAAGGACCAATATCCTTTGTGAAACCTCCTTGAAATGACATGTTCCTATTCTACAAACACTGGGTGGACATGGGATCCTGTCTTCGAATTATTCTGTTCATTTACTTCTCCTTTTAAAAATTATCTCACATTCTTGATATTCTTCAAGAATTATCAAAAGAACACAAATACATCAAGAGGTATTTTTGAAAGTCTGCTGAAAGGGAACAGAAGTTGTTGCTAGAGAACCAAAAGTACACAAATATGGACATGGACAATGTCACTTGAAAGCAATGACAGCTCTAAACAAGTGGCTCTGGGAGCTGTCCACTCACTGTGTGTGACTGTCTGCTTCATCTCTAGGCGAGGCGAATTTGTCTGCATGTGGATAACAATGAAAATTGCACTGCCAAACAACATCTAAATTAAGAACAGTCATTGGAGTTCTGGAGAAATTAGATATATTGCTTCCCAAGCATCCATGACAAAAATTCAAGAAAAAAAGATGCACATTACTCAAAAGCCAGCTTATTCAAGCAACCTGTTTTGACATAAAATGATTTTCGACAACTGAACCACCCAGAAAGTTGAGAAAACTAATAAGAACATCAAAAGTATGAATTAGGTTTAGGAATTCTGGAAGATGAATGGTCAGGAAGGCAACACAAATAAGAAGCCAGCAGTACTGAGCATCAAAATGTTCCTTGGTACTGTATGTGAAAATTCAGATGTTGATGCCTTCATAGAGTTTAATTCATTGCAGTGAAATATAAATGAAACAAATAAATTGCAGAAGTGTTTATTTTAAAATTATTCCACCTGTTTTACCTTTATTTTCATTAAAGTGTGTTACCAGTAATGCAAAAAATCACACCATTAAAATATTTTGGGGAAGCAAGTTTAATCACACCATATGGTTTTATGTGCACTTGATTGATTAAAATACTTGTTATCAGAAAAATAAACTGTAAGCACCAAAGATGAATATTTGTATTTCTTTTGCAATGAAAATATTCCCCTAATATTCTGTAGTGGTTATAGTCTCTGAAAGAAATGAGTACTTTAATTAAAACTGTGTGCTCTCTTAATTGTAGAAAAACGTGGAACTGAGAATAAATAATTTCTTGAAACTTTCTTAATTGCAGATGAGAAAAAATGGAAAAAGAGTTTTTCACTGGAGAGAGGAGAAATTGTCCAAATGTTTCCAAGGGGTGAGGGACTCACCATTCACAGTGGCAAAGCACAGCTTCTCTTCTTTTTCCCAAGCTCATTACTGCTTGTTTCTATGTCATTCTGTACTAGGATATTAGGAAGACGTTTGACCACCAGAAAGAACAATGGTGAGCTTTGAAGAATATTTGACGAACTCTTGGGGAAGTGGCTTTTTTCCCCCCTAAAGACACAAGAAAAAGATCCCTAACACTCTCTCAGACAAATACCTTGTGAAATTAATAATCTCAGTTCTAAGATGCAACTCTAATGGAAAAAGATATGACAAAGGGTTCATCTACATCAGTGTTTCTCAACCTTGACAATTTTAAGGCATGTGGACTTCAACTCCCAGAATTCCACAGCCAGCAATGCTGGCTGTGGAATTCTGGGAGTTGAAGTCCACATGCCTTAAAATTGTCAAGGTTGAGAAACACTGATCTACATGACCTACTTATGAGCCACTGACCATCTCTTGAGGACAGGAATGCATAATGTTGTCCTTACCTGAACCTAGTCCCCACAACCTCCACCAATCTGTTCACTCCATATCAAAAATAGTGTTATCTGAAGCTTCCAGAGGAGTTATGGCAAATGGAAGATGGCTATGTGAAAGCAGAGACACTGACTGTGGCAAAGACCAAGGAACCAGTGTGAGTAAACCAGATAGGAAACACAACCACGGTAGATGAACCAAATCTACTTTATTGTAAGGCTACATTGACAGAATCTTGCGACTTTGAAAGTACAAAACTTCCCTTCACCAATTTTAATTGCTTGATCCACTAGGACAGGTCCTTTCAAAGTTTCTGTCCTTCAGACACTGGAGTTCCTGCCTCTCTTATCTTAATTGTTTCCTTCCATCCTTTTCCCAGGACATTTCTACATTACATTATACTGTGAGGATACTGGTTCCTTGGAACCTCCCTGAATAAAGAGAAGGCAGGAGATCAGCCACATGTGCTCTGGATGTTTGTTCCCTGTAAGGATACATCCAGATAATAGTTTTCCACATATTAGAGCGTTGAGAGATGACAGAACTAGCCATTTTGCTTGCAAACATGGCAGAGCTTTTTAAAGAATACCAAATTCACAAGCCCCACTTTCTAAACACTTTTGGAAGTTGCTCCTTAACTCTTCTAAGCTATTAGAAACCTTTTGAATGACACTTTTGAAAACACTGGGTGGGTCTGCCTTCAATCCTGAGTGAAAGATATTTCTAACCATAAACTTAACAATTTAAAGAATCTGAAATAAACGGCAAAAACCTAAATATGAGTTTGATCTTAAAACTTTACGATTGGACAAAGGGTCCAGATAAAAAATGTAATATTGGATCTTTTACAATACTATTTTGGAATTAATTATAAATAACAAATAACTTTTTGTGGGAAATAGATCCTGTATTGATTTATATAAAGCATAATATAGATAAATAATTTTATGATTCCAAAAATTGGACACTAGAGGGGACTAAAGAATTCAGATATATTTCACCTTCTAATCTATACTTTATTTCATTATAGGGAATCTCTATAAAAGAACTACCAGAGGTACAGGCAGGATTTCGAAGAGGCAGAGAAACTAGAGATCAAATTGCCAACATATGCTGGATCATGGAGAAAGCTAGGGAGTTCCAGAAAAACATCTACTTCTGCTTCATTGACTATGCTAAAGCCTTTGATTGTGTGGATCACAACAAATTGTGGCAAGTTCTTAAAGAGATGGGAGTACCAGACCATCTTATTTGTCTCTTGAGAAACCTATATGCGGGTCAAGAAGCAACAGTGAGAACTGGACACGGAATCACTGATTGGTTCAAAATTGGAAAAGGAGTCCGGCAAGGCTGTATACTGTCGCCCTGCCTATTTAACTTATATGCAGAGCACATCATGAGAAAGGCAGGGCTAGATGAATCAAACGTTGGAATTAAGATTGCCGGGAGAAATATCAACAACCTAAGATATGCAGATGATACCACTCTAATGGCAGAAAGTGAAGAGAACTAAAGAGCCTCTTGATGCGGGTGAAGAAGGAGAGTGTAAAAGTAGGCTTGAAACTCAACATTAAGAAAACCAAAATCATGGCATCCGGCCCTCTCAATTCCTGGCAAATAGATGGGGAAGAAATGGAGGTAGTGACAGATTTTATTTTTCTGGGGTCCAAGATCACCTCAGGTGGGGACTGCAGCCAAGAAATTAAAAGACGCTTGCTCCTGGGGAGGAAAACTATGGCAAATCTAGACAGCATACTAAAAAGCAGAGACATCACCCTGCTAACAAAAGTGCGTATAGTCCAGGCCATGGTTTTCCCAGTTGCAATGTATGGCTGTGAAAGTTGGACCATAAGAAAGGCTGAACGCAAAAGAATTGAGGCCTTTGAACTATGGTGCTGGAGAAGATTCCTGCGAGTCCCTTGGACTGCAAGGCGTTCAAACCGGTCAGTCCTAGAAGAGATCAACCCTGACTGCTCTTTAGAAGGCCAGATCCTGAAGTTGAAACTCAAATACTTTGGCCACCTAATGAGAAGGAAGGACTCACTGGAGAAGGGCCTAATGCTGGGCAAGATTGAGGGCAATAGAAGAAGGGGACAACAGAGAATGAGATGGCTGGATGGAGTCATTGAAGCAGTAGGTGTGAACTTAAATGGACTCCAGAAGATGGTAGAGGACAGGAAGACTTGGAGGAACATTGTCCATGGGGTCGTGATGGGTCGCACATGACTTCGCAATTAACAACAACAACAATGGCAGAAATGCTCCAGTTACTGATCACTGCCCTCTGCAGCCATTTTTTTAAAACATGGAGAAACAGAGAAAACCTAGGTTTAGTTTAGTTTCTTTTCACTGATGGAGGTTTTTTTAAACCTGGTGAAACCAACTAAAGCTCTAATAGCCGAAACACAGAAAAATGCTCAAACTGGGCCTGTTCCATTTTTTAAAAAATATGTCAGTATGGAAAATGGAAGTAAGAGAATCCATCAGTCAGAGTTGTGATAAAAGGAGAGCATTGGGCCATCACTTTGCCAAACTGGAGGAATAAGCTGAAATCTAGAAAGGGGTTTCGTAATTCATCTCATTTCTAATTAGTTAATGCAGAGAAGTAACTTAAGGATGCAGGGCGGAAAAGCTTAAGCACTCACATATTTTGTTGAATATAAGATAAGAAGTCAGGCTCTGATAATATGAACATATTTCATGCAAAAAAAATATTTCAAATATGAACTGCAGATTCCACGATTTATTGTAAATACCAGGGCTACTTGCCAGGCGTCTAAAGCCTCATTGCAGATGGTCGGGGGGAGTCTGCCTATCAAGCAATTATTTGTGCTCTAGGTTTTTGTTTGGTGAGCTGTTCAAATCATCTTTTGTTACCTTGAGGGTAAAGCCAATGCAAAGGAATTGCCATCAGGGATGCTGAACCTGAGTATTCTTCATGGGACATTCTGTTCCATTGACTTCAAGTTGTTTTGACACTTCAGTAAGATCATCCCTCAAAATAAGTGAAATGATGGATGCCAAAGAATGCTAAAGTAATTTGTGCTTGCAGAGGTCTGAGGTCTGGGAATAGAGATAAATATTCATTAAACAGTTATCATTTTCAAGTGATAGCTTTACCATCTTAACCCACAACTGAGCAATGGACCGTGCTCACTTTCTTAACTTTGCAACTATAAACATTTGTTCAAAGTTTCCAGTGAATTTCATTTACATATCCATGTAATACAAAGTTCATGATTCTGATGGTTTACAGAGTTCCATTCCTTTCATGTTTTGAGGCAAAGAGCTGATTGCCAGCATTTAGTTGTGGTAATTTTTGTTCCATTTGGTATTTACCAGAAAATTTAATGGATATGTTTTCTGCCAAAAGAGAATCATGGACTGTTATAATGGTGAATCATTAGGTATTTGGCTCCAACCTACTTTAGAATTTTCTCTTTAATTAACGTTGGCAGTTCAAGTAGCTGATTTGAATATATGCTCCATTTTTTAAACTCTGACTCACTGTCAACAAAATACCATTCAAGTTCAAACTGGACAGAAAGCTGACAACAAAACATAAAGCCAACTTCAGATTTGGCCTTACATATGTGGCAGAAGATAAGTAAATATAAATCATTATCCCCTCTGATAACTATCTCAGGTGACTGAGCAACTATTTGGCAGTGGACTGAGGCAACTGTAAAATCAATTTGTGGTTTTGCATACTTAGAGCATTCCCTAATACGATTGAAATATACAAAGTTTAAAAGGGGATACAAATCCAATATCACCTGATAAAACCAGTGAGTTTTTAATTGATGTGAGGTAATTATGTGAGCTGACTTTATAGTGATGAGAAAAGATCTCAGTAAGACTGCAGGTTGCTCCACTCTGGAAAATTAGGGTGTCTTGTGAAAACCCTATGAAGAAGAAGAGAAGAAGAAAGAAGAAAGGAGATGAGTTACTCAAACCTCAGTTCCAGAAATCAATACACACTATGAGATTACACATGCTCATGCAACTCTGAAAAGGGAATGCTTCAGAAGGATTAGAAAAGGACCTTCTGTCATCTTTCCCATTTTTCAGAAGATGGCTGGCTCAGGAATTCTGGGAGTTGAAGTCCACGAGTCATAAAATAGCCATGGTTGCCTACCCTTGCTCTAGAGAGGATAGGAAACAGTGCTATTTATGCCTATGTATCACTTTGGAGGATGTGCCCGTCCATCTTCTATGACCAGAAGACCAGACTGTCTTTCTGGAAATCTCCTACATCCTTTAATGCAAGTCCCAAGTCCATTTTTGTAGCCAGTTATGTGGCATAATCAAATTGCACAAATTACAAACGTAATAGTTTAGGTTTTTTCAAATTTATATTCATTTGAAAGCCTTAGTTCAATTTAGAGATAGTTATACAACCATTTCTTTAGTGACTATCTGAAGTTACAACAGCATTGAAAAAAGTGTCTTATGACCGTTTTTCACACTTATGATCATTGCAGTTGCACTATCCTGGGGTCATGTGATCACCATTTGTAATCTTCCCAGCTGGCTTCTGACAGGCAAAGTCAATGGGGGAAGCCAGAGTCATTTAACAACTGCTGTGATTCTTTTCAACAACTGTGGCAAAAATCTCATAAAACGGAGCATAACTCCCTAGACAACCATCTTGCTTAGCAATGGAAATGTGGGGTTCCATTGTGATCATAAGTTGAGGACTCTCCGTAAAGCAGGCATCACACAGTTAGGAGAGCCCACATCTAACAAGGAAAATCCTCAAAATTTCATTAGGCTGACTTTCAAACAGAAGGTGCCTTCAAATGAACGCTAACCTGTGTTTGTAACACTCCAAATAGGGTACCGCCTTTTCTTCATAAGCACACACAGAAAATCTTTTTGAAGCGTTTGCAATCAGATCACAAATCACAGCTTTTGTGCAATGATGCAGCTTCTCCTAAATTCATCTTTCACTGAAAATATGCCCCCCCCTCTCCAAAGCAAGGATGGCTTCATCCCTTTTGATTTTCCAGAAATCCTTCAAATACTGCCTGGAGAATCCAAAGGACTGATAGAATAGTGAGGTGGATAACTAGAAATATTTTCTCTCCACTCAATATTTTTATTTTTTTTTAGCTTTGTGCTTTTTTTAATGTGGTCTTAAATGTTTTTAAATAGTAATTGTTGTTCAGATATATTTATTGCTTTCTAGCTATGTTCTGTGCCACCCAGAGTCATTTGTTTGTGAAATGGGCAGCCATAGAATTTGACAAATAAAAATGCAACTAAAGGATTGGCATCAGGGTTTTGCATCTGCTGTCTTTCATGAGCTGTCTTTGATCAATAACGTTATTCAACTGAAGCCCGATTTAAGGATTTAATATTGTGATCTGATGATTTTTTTTTCTCCAGTAATTATGACAAAATATCTTATTATATAATTCTCCTTTAAGAACATGGAAGTTACTCAAGTCCGCATTCTGCTTTATATTAACACGCATATTAAATAATGCTCAGATCATTGTTTTGTACAGCAATTGTAAAAAAATCCTTCACTCAAGGAGATTCTTTGTTTTCCTTTTCATAGAATATCTTCCCTGGCTCATGTGCTTGAATATTCTCCAGTTGATCTGTTCTGCAAACACTTTCCTGAAAGACCACCCACTCTCTGTGGCTCAAGTGGTTTTATGCTCATTTTTATCCTACCTCCCAAAGCATCAAATATATTGTTAAAAGCAATAAAAAAATAACAATTAGTTCAATAATCTGTAAGGAATGGATTTGTTCAATAAGAATACGCTTATTAAGTCAATTTCTGATCTTTCTTTCTACATTATCAGATTATTTATTTACTTAGTTAGTTAGTTAGTTAGTTAGTTAGTTAGTTAGTTAGTTAGTTAGTTAGTTAGTTATTTTGCAGGTGGCAGGACAGTTTATTTGTATCTTTTTCTTCCTTGAGCTTTCTATGCAGCACTAGCACTTGAAACAATGTCTGCAAACTTTTATTCAGTAAATAATCTTCCTCTACTGCCTTGCCTTTAGTTTTTTATTCCTAGTTACAAAAGATGCATCCACTTCCCATAATTGTCTGGTTTTGAATGGCAATATTACTTACTTTCCATTTCTAGACTTTCCCTACCCAGGAAACAGTCATTATCTCTTTCTCTCTTATTGTTGTGTTGTATTTACCATACAGCACAACAGTAAGAGAGAAAAAGATAATGACTGTTTCCTGGGTAAGGTAAGTCTAGAAATGGAAAGTAATATTGCCATTCTAACAGAATAACAGAGTTGGAAGGGACCTTGGAGGTCCAACCCCCCTACTCAAGCAGGAAACGCTATAGCACTGATGGCAAACCTTTTAGAGACTGCCCAAAACCTGCCCCCACCCTGCCGCCCACCCTGCCCCCCATCCCTGCTTCGCCCCCTGCCCACCTGCAAGGCCACCCACCGCCTCCATGGCCCACCGCAGATTACCCAGGCGGCCCTGCAGCGCTGTGGCCACATCCTCCGCCCGCACCCCGCAGCATCATCTGCACATGATGGGGCACGAGAACAGAGTCCCTGCTGGCCGGCTGCCATGTCCTTGGCTGCACTGCTTTGTGCAGGCTGTGCCTGGGGGTAACTCTTCTCTCAGGGTGCTGCTGGTGAGGAGAGGGCTGTGGGGGGAGGCGGGGCTGGGGCAACCATGCACATGCCCACAGAGAGGACTCTGAGTGCCCTCTCTGGCACGCATGCCATAGGTTCGCCACCACTGCCCTATACCATTTCAGACAAATGGTTGTCCAATTTTTGCCACTATTAATTGTCTCCTACATGCTACTCACACTTTTCTGCCTCCATCCCTGGCCTGCATCTTAGAAATAGGCGTGCTGCTCTATGGGGCAGCATAAAACATCTATTCCCATGATGGGAATTTCCTAACAATTTAAAATGAGGATAATGCATAGGCTTGTTTCCTCCCATTCGAAAATACATTAATTTTTTGAGAAAGAAATGTCTAGTTTCCTCTTTTATTCTGACTCAGTTGAGTGGAATGGTTTAGGCTATTTCTCCTGTGCTTAATCAGGGATGGCAACAAGTTGTTAAGGCCAAGTTACCAAGAAACATTCCATTCATTCCATGTGGCCAGAGTTTGGAATGAATAATTGTTGGATTAAACTGGCACTGTTTCTCATCTGCTGCTGCCAAGGAATAGGCACTTAAAAGTAAGAAGCCATAAAAGAGATGTGTGTGGTGGATATGCAAGAATAACTAAGCCCATAATCCCACTAGGAGATCACTAGGCAATTTGGTCACCATAAAAGCATAACTTTGATTCCAGCAACTGTTGCGTTATATATCCAACGATTCAGAAAAACCTTAGGAGACATCCAAATGAGGCAAACCCTTTTTGGAAGAAACCACATTAATACCTGAACATTCCCCAAACCTTGTTACTTTGGACTAACAAACCTTTGCCTAATACAAACTGTGCTTTTTTAAAGAATGGATGCATCTGTCCTTAAACTTTTCAACTAAGAAAAAAAAATTATTTGGAAGAAAAGAAGTAGACTTTTGATTTTTCAGCTTATTGTGAAACTTTTGTCTGCAAATTTCATTAAGTCTAAACCAAATGAAAATGTTTGCATTCATCTTAATTTATTTGCAAAGGAATACTAATAGCATTCATTTTATAAAAACTAACCAGTAGTTCTTCTATCTTATTTATTATTTTAGTCCTTAGGATTTTCAGATTAAGTATCATCTTGTTTGTAACTGACTTGCTCGCTGAGGGTTTTTTTTTTTTTTAGAAAAAGAGTTAAACCTTTAACAACCATTAAATATGATTAAATTAAATATTAAATATGATTGAATTCAGTTGGACTTGCCTGTGATTACAATTACCTAATTGGTAGTCCAAAAGATCTGCAAGAAACCTTGTTAAACATTTTGGGGTTTTTTAAAAAAAAATATATATATATGCAGATATAAAAGAGGATAAGCTTGAAAAACTCTTCACAATTACTTGCAGGCTCAAAAGTCAAAAGTCTGCTTCCGTTCTTCCGATTAATTTTCTCTTAGTTGAAAATTTTAATTTTTTTTTTTTAAAAAAGGATAATCATAAGTGTTTAATTTTTTTAAGAGTTAATCCACATTGCTAATGCTTGCAAGGAGAGGCATTTTCTCAACCTTGGAGATATATTGAACTTCAGCATGCATAAATCTGTGTAGGAGAGCTAGTGGCTGGGGATTATATGGATGAAATTCTAAAACATTGCATATCTTTTCAATAGCTGAAAGTGAAAGATACATACACCCAGGAAAATTCTAAGTCTGGGAAATGAAGTTATTTGAAGATTCCTTTGAAGTTCTTTAACTGTGGTCTAGTGCAGTATCCTAATTCTTTAGTAAGGTTACTAGATTTGCAAGAGTTGTTAAAAACAACAATAAATCAAACTACAGCCTCAAATATCTAGAATATCAGAGATTTTTATCCTTGTATATCCATGGAAATATGCTAAAATATTTACCGAATGTACCATTACCAGTTGTTTATAATAATAGATGTTCAGATGGTTCTCACGCATGCTCTATGGTTTATATACCAAAGAAAGTTTGTTGATATCATCTCTTATATTATTGAACCAGTTGAATTACTCATTTCTGGACAGAAATGGCAAACACTTACTTTCCCCAGAAATAAACCCTGGATTACCATAGGAAATTATTACATGTAATTATAAACTTATTATAGCATTCATTTATTCTGTATAATTAATTGCCTCATGCTGTCCAATTTTTCTAGAACTAACTTATCCTTACATTTGAATACTTAACAAAAAGAGGTCAAAGGAACAGATTTTAAAATGGGGGGGAGGAGTGGGAGAGAGAATATAGTAAAACACGTGCCTCTCTAACATACCAGACCATTTTTATACTTTATTTTTTAAAATGTATGTGTGGGAGCATTAGATAATCTGAGATGAAATACAGTTGGTGAAGAATTCTTTACTCATCTTAAAGCCACATTAAAATTCATTCAGCTTTTCCTTAGAAAACTCCAGTTTAAACAAAACACCCTCAGCTCTTTGTTCTATCCTCTGAAACCTTAGCAGGAAAAAATTTTCTGACCTCTTAATTGGAATCTGTTTCCTGAATTTAATCCCATTGATCTTCTGTTTTACCATCAGTGAAAAAGAAAATTGGAGGAAGAGAGAGAATGAAGAAGAGATGTGAAAAGATAAACAACATGTAGAATTAAACAGCAGCAAGATAGGTTGCAGACAGGTGTGTGATTATGTGTAATTTATTACTAAATGTTGCCTTTTCCAATAGCTTTCAGCATCTACTCTTCCTGCATTAGAGTATGAGCAAATCCAGCCTAAGAAATAACAAGTATATTACAACTAAGAGTTCTAAAAAACTTAGTTTGGAATTTTGGCCATAACCAAATTATGACCATCAGGCTAAACAGAAAAGCATATTAAAATTGTCAGAGGGATAAAAAAAAATCCAATAAGTTTTTCTGCTTCTGCTTTTTAAGACACATTGCTACTGTACAGTCCAAGAAATCTGTCAGCAACCTGGCTGAGTTAATAGTTATTATGGCAGGCTGACCTAATCTTGAAGTTTTTTCTCTGTTAGTCAAGGAGATGATAGAATTAGATGAGAATGGAAATGACAAGTTATTTATTAAGAAATATTGGAATTTTTTTTCTTTAAAAAAGAAAGAAGAAAATTAGAACGGCATAACAGGAAAAAAAGTAAGGAAATGTTTATTTTATATCAGAAGTTTCATTTAAATCATCTAAATTAGCTATAATGTCTGGAATTGTTAAATTTATGACCAGAAAATCTTCTGGAATATAGTGATTGATAATAATCTGACTTAAATAGAAATATTTCAGAATACCTTCTTTCATTTTTCTCTATTTTCTCAGAAAATAAATTCATGAAGATATTAAAACATAAATATTTATTTTTTTCTTTTTTTAGAAATGTATTCAGATTTATGGGGAAATGACACCAAACAGAATTATGAATAAAACCACATGAAGCTGGCCCAGACTCAAAACAGACAGACTGGCCCAACACTCTACCTGTATGTCAACCATACTGAGATCTATGTAGCCCAAAGGGCAATTTAGTTATAAGTATACACATTCTCCAATTTATTCCAAATTGTCAAGCCTTTTTAAGGCAATTAAGACCAATTTTTGATTTAATAAGAAAAGTAAATTAATTTCACACAACGTTCCTCAAGGCAGGAAAATACTAGAAAGAGAAACATTGTCTCATCTAATCATTCCCAACACAATTGTCTGGTCTCATTTTGTGGGAATAAAAGCTCTTTGTTTCTTTCTGTAATACATGTGAAATGATCATCAGTGGCTCTCATCCATCAGTTTTGGGTAATAAATTATATTGGAAATATTTTAAAACTTTAATTTATAGCTTTTAATGCTGCATGGAAATGGATGGTGATGGTGATGACTATAAAGTATTGAAAGGTGAAATCACAAAAATAAGGAATGTCAACGTAATAAATCCTTTATTTCAGTTATTTACAATACTGTATACCTCAGTGTATGTCCCAAGTAAAAGCAAAAACAAAAAACAATGAATCCTACAACAGCCTAAGCTCTCTTAAGTCTTTCAGAGCAGATGGTCACTAATTTCCTTTAATCTAATGACAGCCCTTGCTCAGAAATGGCTGAAGAACCTGGCAATCATCTTCCCTCTGAAGTTAGTTGCTGCCCTGGATAATAATTTCATCCTAACTTTCCAGGCTGTCTTGATCTCCACTGGTTAATGGTTGCTAGTTGTTTGTTGTTTCAAGAATCTTGTGACTGATCCAAGAATGGCCCATTAAGCCAATGAACAAACTTAACTTCTACGGGGGGGGGCACCCTTTTCTCTTTCCTTACCCATAGCACAAAGCTTCCTTTCTCTTTGTTTAATTTCTTTTTAAAAAAATCTCTAAAACATTATTTTTTTCTCTATGAAGTGCAACTACATTAATGTCAAAAGAGATAATGTATGAAGGGAAGGCATCCATGGTTGTTCTTTCATTATGTTTTTATTCTGTTTTTAATTGTTTATCTGCCCAGAGTCATGCATATGAGATGAGAGGACCTGTAAATTAAATAAATAAACATGAAAAATATGATTCTCCCTTATGTATTTCAATACTTTGTCACACTGCAGTAATTTCTCTTTTATTTTTTGTGCAAATGATAGCCCAACTTAGTATGTTCTTCTGAAGAAAAAAGGCCTATGCTACATTTATCCTACACATTTTTTTTTCCTGAACAAATCATCTTTCTTCTATCCAGACTGAATATCTCTTAGATTCCATGTGGTCTAGACAATTCTGAAAATTTGGCAACATCCTGAAGTGGTTAGAAAGGTCAATCTCCCTTTGATCAAAAGCAGGACTGGACATGATTAGTACTTGGATGAGGCACCTCCATAAATCCCAGAGCTTTAGGTGAGGTTGAGTATTCGGTAAACGTCTCAGAAGAAAACAGTGGCAAACCACTTCTATGTTGTTTGTATGGCTGCCAAATAAAATCAACTGATGTGTCTATGAAGTCATTTGGATTTGAGCTCAGCTCAAAGGAAACTTTTATCGTTTTTGAGGTTCTTACTTTCCAAATATAGCAGCAATTGATAGAAAGGCTTGGACCAGGATCTATCCTTTCCCTGTTAAAAAAAAATATGTCACTATTCTGAACTTTAGTAGTAAGAAGGTTGGTAGAAGAAAAATTAGTAGTAGCAATAAGAAGGTTGGTAGAAGAAAAATTAAACAATGTTTGCTTTTAATATCGCCTTCTTAAAATAAACATATTTTTTTTAAAAAAATAGACTGAGTTTCACTAAACTTTCCAGACCCTGTCTTCTTCACTCAAAGTTTGCTATGTTTAGATTCATTGCAAATTAAAAGCTGTATTATTATTTCTTACTTTCTTATTATTTACAGAAGGCTGCATCTGATTTTCACATTACAGAAATATATATTAGAAAGAACTTTTTCAAGTGCACACACATCTATACTCTACACAATTTGTGTTTACAATAATGTAGTCAATTGAAAAGATATTTGTTCTTTGCTCACTCACCGGTTCTTTGCTCAAAAATGAGCAACAAGATGCACAGACAGACGAACAAAGGATTGTTCATATATCTTAATTTCTAAAGGTAGTAGATCTTTGGGTTTGTGATCATCCAAATGTGGCCTATAGCTCATTCAGTACCTTTCAAGAAAAGAAAGCTTGTGTATATTTTTAAAAGACAAGGTGTTTGTTTGTTACAAAGCATATCTGATTAACCGTATCAGTTAATAAAAATAATTTTCTGATATAGTAATTTTTTTGCCATATCTTTGCCTAATCCTTGGCTGGAAGGATTAGGGGGAATATGTTTCCTGCCTATTTTACTCAGCCCACTGTATCAACCATTAGGTGAAATTTCTGAATTCCATTAAGCAGCAATCCAATGTACTTGTCATGGTTCCGACAGATGAAACTCTTCAAAGAACTTCGAGGCATTGTTTACCTTAAAAAGTCTTTAGTTTGAGTACCATAACATCAGCATTGTATAATCGAAGCCAAAAACTGAATTCCCCTCCCCTGAGCACATAGTATCAAAGCACAATTCCCTCCTCCGATTAACAATCATAAATCACATTCCCCAATTAGCTTGAAGCGCCGGCTTCCTCTCTGTTCTCCAGCCCACCAATTCCTTATCGGCTCTGGTTACAACAACCTTGCTTCTCACGCTGGGTCCAGTATTGTTATGTCTAGCTCAGTGTTTCTCAACCTTGACAATTTTAAGGCATGTGGACTTCAACTCCCAGAATTCTGGGAGTTGAAGTCCACATGCCTTAAAATTGTCAAGGTTGAGAAACACTGGTCTAGTTTAAGTCCATATGCCTTAAAATTGCCAAGCTTGAGAAACACTGGTTGAAGTCCACATGCCTTAAAATTGTCAAGGTTGAGAAACACTGGTCCAGAACACTGGTCTCGTTCACATTCCCCCTCCCAGCATCATCTAACTCTAAAAGCAAAAGGTAAAAGATGGCTCCATTTCCATATGTTGTCAATGCAAAAACATCTGATGTTAGCAGCGTTGACAGTACTTTTCTGCCATGGATAAATGAACTTGCTACACACAGAATTCCCCAGCCAGCCATGGGAGTTGAAGCCCACACATCTTAAAGTTGCCAAGGCTGAGAAACACTGTCCTACTGGAACAGTCCAAGGGTATGGCTATCTTCCTCAGCATTCAGTTAAATTTTTCCTTCTTCATCCTAGGATGCCCCAGCACTAATAAACAGGAATAAAATACACCAAAGCTTTTGGAGAACATTTTGTTCTTGTCGCCAATAGCCATAGTCCCTTCAGTGAGTCAGAAATTTAAGACCATCAGTCACAACAATTATAAAATAAATTTACAATTAAGTAAACTGCAGCATCATATTTTATTATCCGTTTCCAAAATAGTTGCCTTTTAATCTTTGGCCTTAAGAACAACAAGCACTGTGGTACGTGAAAAGATATAACCTATTTATTATCTTCAATCTGCGTGCCTTCACTCCTTTTAGGTTCAAGTGAATACATGAGTATTTCACTTGAACACAGATTATCCTACCCACTAATCAAGACATTTCAGACTGGTTTCTGGGCAGTGGTGGGATTCAAATATGTGAACAACCAGTTCTCTTGTGGATGCCATTTCCAGAAGTCTGTTCTGGGCTTGGTCAACAAAAAAATTAGCTACCAGTTCTTCAGAAGTGGTGCAAACTGGCTGAATCCCACCACTGTTTCTGGATCTCCCTACTGCTAGTCATATCTTCCCTGTGAAGGGTGTAGAGCCTTCTTTATATGAATAGGAACCCTAGAGCAACCTTGGCTCTTTTATGGGGTAGGCAACCTTGGCTCTTTTATGACTCGTGGACTTCAACTTTCAGGAATTCTGGGAGTTGAAGTCCACAAGTCATAAAAGAGCCAAGGTTGCCTACCCCTGCCCTAGAGCAATCAACATTCCTGACTGTTAGAAAGTTTTATGTGTATAGAATTATTTCTCACAAGTAGTCCATATCAGGGAGTCAGTTTATTATTTTTATATGAAGCTATTCAACCTGTTAACTTCAAATAAAGTTAGACTGCATTAAAACAATTACAATATAGAATAAGGCATACTAAAAACCATCTATTGAAAGAATATTAAAAACTGATAATTCAGTATGGGCAGACAGCTTTGAAAGCTGGAGACCCACAGTCATAATTTTAAGCAATCACACCTTTAACAATGCAGCCCATATGAGATCTGGCAAGCAGGGATATCAGGGTCAGATGGCATGGCCAACGGCAGTCCCTAAAACTTTCATTAAATTTGGGGAAACCCAGCTTGTATATGGTTGTGTAAGACTTCAAAGGAAGAAGCATCAACATGGAGCACATGCCTCTTGCCCAATTTCAGGGAAGTGCATGACTCAAAAACGGTCTCCTCCATACCCAGATCATCCAAATGACAAAAATGTTAAAAGAGCTTTTCCTCTTCTTTTCTGTAGGGTATAATTTTGCCGCCTCCATATAAAATAATTAGGCTGAAAAGATATGAAGCAACATGTAATGCAGGCAATGAGGCACCTATCTTGGAACAGATAATTAAAAATTAAGGATTGTTCACAGGTGATGTGATGTTCAAAGAGGGCTGATTTGATGCCTGATAGAACCAGACTTACGTAGAACAGAAGTCTTCACTCCAGGAGTCTTTTGCCTGTGAAATAATGATGATGATGATGATGATGATGATGATGATGATGATGATGATGATGATGATGGAAGGGACCTTGGAGATCTTCTAGTCCAACCCCCCTGCTCAAGCAGGAACCCCTATACCATTTCAGACAAATAGCTGTCTAGTCTCTTCTTAAAAACTCCCAGTGTTGGAGCATTCACAGCTTCTGGAGGCAGGTTGTTCCATGGATTAATTATTCCAACTGTCAGGAAAGTTCTAGGTGGCTTCTCTCCTTGATTAGTTTCCATCCATTGCTTCTTGTCCTGCCTTCAGGTGCTTTGGAGAATAGCTTGACTCCCTCTTCTTTGTGGCAGCCCCTGAGGTATTGGAGCACTGCTATCATGTCCCCCCCCCCATCCTTCTCTTCATTAAACTAGACATACCCAATTCCAGCAACTGTTCCTTACATGTTTTAGCCTCCAGTCCCCCAATCATCTTTGTTGCATCTTTATGTTAAGGATCATATAAGTAGCTGCTAAAGGCAAGTCCAATCTTACCAAGCAAAACAAAGATCTGCATTTCATCTGCATGTATTTTATTGCTCTTTTTCATCTGAATAAAATAAAAAAAGTTCAATATACCATTCTTTTGATATTTTCATCATATTAGTCAGCCCAGACTTTATGCACGTTATTTATAATGAAATCTCATTGATTTTCAGAGCTCCTTCTTCTATGGTGCAGCCAGATCCACAATGCAATAAAAGGTGCGATCCTCTGATAATTTTGTAGAGAATGTGCCACTACAATTGCTGTTGATTTAACATAAATTGTGCATCTGCACCTATTCCCTCAGTGGCATTTACTTCTAAATAGACACACAAAAAGATTATGCTGATAAATTAAATTAAATTAATACCATGTCACCACACTAATCTGTGGATTTTTTTTACCATACTTTGATATCATATGTTTTTTATACAGCATGGGAGCCAATGCTTTGAGCTACAGTAAGTTCCCAGGAATTCTAGAAGCAAATCCAGTTTAGAATAATAACATCTTCTAAGTACTGTAAAAAGATATTGCAAAAGATTAGACTTGATTCATCAAAAAGAAAGTTACAGCAACCATCCTCAGTTTAGCATACGCCAAACATTAACTTCCTATCTGAGAATTATGAAAGCTGATGTTCAGCACAGCTGGAGGTCACCAATTTGGGGAAGATTGAGTTAGACTGATTTGCAAAATCCTTCCAATTATTACTCCCTTCCTGTTGGCTATCTATGGTATATGAATGAGCAAACATTAAAAATCAGATTTAAGTATGGAAATAATCTCTGTATTTCTAGGTGACACATTTGATTTCATTACATTCTATTCTCGTATTCAGTTATAAACTAGCAACATGTAATTCATATCTTAATGGCCATTTCCCAGTAATAATATTAAAAGTATGTCATGCTTTTTCCCATATGTGATTTGTTGCAGTATCTTGCCTGTTATTATTGTTAAAGAAGATGGATTAAGAAAACATGTACTATAAAGCCCTTCACTGAAAGACAGAATGGGATATTTTTGAGAGATCAGCAGGCAAACAAGCTTGGACGCCAGATGTACATGTCTTCCAGATGCTCCTGTTCCAGGAACTTTCCTATAATGCTTTTCAGACATACTCACACCCCCATATATCTACTTGCAGGAGATGCTTTGTTAAAATACAGCATGCTAAGTGGGCCTTTTCTGAGGTTCATCTTCCTTCCAATGGGAAACAGACAGTTATATGTGTGTGAAGTATGACTGAAGTTTGATTGCTCTGGAGATACCCAGATACAAATCCATATTCATCCATGTTGCACTTTGGGTAGCTTATGGCCAATTATTGTCTCTCAACTCCATCTAGCTGACAGAGTTGATGCCATGAAGATAAAATGAGTGGAGATATGTGTATTGAATCAATTTGGACACTTATTGGAAAGAATAGAATAGAATAGAATAGAATAGAATAGAATAGAATAGAATAGAATAGCCATGCAATACAAACTCTGACCTTTCATTGACCAATGAACTCTGCTCTCTTTGAAATGTGTTGACTCAAGTAACATATCTTTTACAGTAGTTCCTCTTCTTAACAAGGCTTGCCTGACCTTCCTGAATTGACTGTTTAGATGCCAAGCATTTCCTTCCAATATTACTATGTTTTTGAAAAGGATGAAAAAGAACAGCCTTGATATATATATATATATCATCTCCAGAACAAAACGCTTAGCTGACGAACAACACCTAAAACCCGAACTACACACTCTCACCAATATACTAACATCCAATGGATTCCATAGAAATAAGATTACAAACCTAATCCAAAAAGAAACCCCCACTAAAATCCAAGACAAAGAACAAGAAAACGGCAAAGCCCTCCTCCCATACATAAAAGGCACCACAGACAGAATCAGTAAGATCCTCCATAAACACAACATCAAAACAGCATTCTGCACAAACAGAAAAATACCACCATCCTTAGAAACCCCAAAGATAAAATTGAATTAGAAAATCAAGGAGTATACGAAATCCCATGCACCACTTGTCCCACCACATACATCGGACAAACCAACAGAAGAATAAGTGCACGCATTGAAGAACATAAGAACTCAGTCAAAAAAGAGGAACCAACATCTTCCCTGGTCCAACACCTTAAAGCCACAGGACATGAAATTGACTTTAAAAATACCAGAACCATTGCCAAAAGTGAACATTTTAATAACAGAATAATCAGAGAAGCCATCGAGATAGAAAAACGCCCACACAGCATGAACAAGCGAGATGATACCTCCCGCCTACCAGCCATTTGGAACCCTGCCCTTATTGACAAACGACTCCCTAACCCCAAAATCTTAAACCCCTCTGCAACTCAGACTAACCTGAGCACAACCAAACAGAACACTCCCCCAGCCAATCAGAGCACAGCCAAGCCCCTAACCATTCAGAACACACCTCCACCCAAGCAGAACACAGCCAAGCTCCCATCCAATCAGTTCATACCCTCACTGGCAGTTAAAAGGAAGAAACAGCTAAAACCACACATTGCTGCTCAAAGCAAGAAGCTAAAAACACCAGCCTGAAGATGACGAATGTGACTTCGTCGAAACGTTGCCAAGACACTTCCAATTTTACGCGGGAGAAAACCCGAACAACCAAAGACATATATATATATATATATATATATATATATAATTTAGCTTTTATATATTATTTAGCTTGTTTTATTTATATTATTTATAATATATATATTATTTAGCTTTCCTTCATCTGAGTCTGTTCCAATGTAATCAACACCATTCTCAGTCAGTACTATCACAATAAATCCAGAAATGTTCAGGAGATCTAGCTCATTTGAATGCATTAGCATCGCTTAGGAAATTCCTGAATTGTGCATTTGGATGAATCCATTGATGAACAGGGTACCAACTCAGACAAACAAGCTAACAAGAAACAACAGTCTAATTAAGAAACCACCAAGAACATTCCCACCAATGTTAATAGGGCAAGCCACTAGTATATAAACAGAGAGCAAACCTCACTCCCCTCTGGCACTGATGATGTTACCTAGTTGGGTAATGAAACATCTGCAAGAAAACACTCAAGCTCAGAGAGCATCAAGGATCCCACAGTTCAACCCTGAGCTACAAATATTTTCTTCTAAGGGTACATATCTCAAGCCATATGTCTAAAACTTTGAGGTGTCAGAGTAATTTTCTTCAGGGAATAGAAAGGCTTGGATTTCAGTACTGGGTAGGAATCCCTTCGAATTAAAATCTGCTTAGTGATCAGTAAAGTAGAACCAGTCCAGTTCCAATATAATGGGAGTGGATTTTTATTTATTCATTTGATGATTTATTTTATGATTTGTTACAAATGGGTTTGTTCATTCTTGTTCATTCAAGATTCTCCCCTGCCTCTCAGATCTATCTGATATATTATTCTTAGCCATCCGTTTATTTGATGTGATTTATGATAGGGTCATAAAGTCATCAAAGCACTTATTCCTCTTTGTTTTGCTGCTCTCTGCAAGAAATTGTAAAAAAAAAAAAAAGTGGGAGGTTTTGAATGTGCACCCAAGTTCTCTGTTAGATCACACGTTTTTGCAGACGTGATGTAGAAGCTTGGAGGGACTTCCTGAACATCTGTTTTCTTGCTTCATTTTGTCTGACCCACTTAATGTGACATCCTAACTTATATCTCTATTGCTGGCAATGAGATTGTTTGTCTGTCTTTTGAGAATTGGGGAGAATACTTTGTAGATATAATTGCTTTTTTATGTGAATGTTCGGACTTCCAAAAACAATTGTTTTTTGCCAATTCCAAATTTTGATTGCCAGTTTGTAAACAATTCTTTACTCAAATCTTTCATTTGTAGAATATTAAATAGGATTACAGTATGGGAAGATAAGAAGAAGCATAAATAAAGCCATATTTTGGGCCTGGTTATCAATTCTGGGTTTGTATATGTAAGCTGGCAGTATTTTGGTGATGATCATCCTCCTAATCATCTCTGTATGAGTTTTGATCCCTCAAGTCCACTTTTACTAATTATCTACATCTCTATTTTCTCCAGCAGCTCTTTATTGCTTCATAATTAGATCATATGATGCATATTTGTACTTTCATCTATATATGATTCTGGTCTCGTACTTTCTGCTGTGATCTGACCATTTTGGGGATTGATAGTGTGTCCCTTCCTGGCCATAGGAGATGATTGCTATTAAAACAGTTTTTCTTGTGTCAATGGTTAAGAAAGTAGATGTCATTCATTTGGAGTGGTAGTGGTTGTTTTCTTTCTGGTTTACTCAACAGAAGCCACTCACAATTATCTTGGAATTCAGCAGCATATAAACTGCCTAAATGAATTAAAAGGAAAATATGTCCTGTGGCCAGTTCCCATAACAAATCTGCTAAAACCCAATATACATCACAAACAAGCAAAATCTGATCAAATGTGGAGAAAACTCAACTGATAAATATGTCTGCTTTTACTGGTTTACTAGTTTTGCTTTATCTGGTTTTGCATTTATATTTGTAATGTCAACTTAAAATTGCACAAACCTTTTAACCAGCATAACAAAATGCAATTAGAGAATAAGAACTAAATAAAAGGTCAAAATAATCTTTCTGGGACTTCCTAAAATAAATGAGCAGTATGGGAAACATTCAGAATAGAAGGCTCTTTAGATTATTAAAAACACCCTTAGGCACATACATATACATCCATAAAAATATGTCCATTAATTCCAGGTCATCAAGGCAGCATATTAATGTATTAATGCTACAGTTTATTGTTATTAATTAAATAGTTTGGTCTTACTAAACTACATCCTAGAAATTTAATGAAAAATAAAAGCTTTTGCTAGATCCTCCAAAATGGTAACACTGAAGATATGCATTCTTCCATCATATCAGAATTTTCTATCTGAATATTACATCAAATTATATCAAATTCACACAATGAAAAACAAAGGACAAGTGCATTGTTGTTGTTTTTTAACTCCATAACATTTTCCGTTTCTTACTTCCTTTTTGGTCCATATGTGTAGAAAGATCACAGCCAAAATAAGGTTCTCTTTCTTTCTTTCTTTCTTTCTTTCTTTCTTTCTTTCTTTCTTTCTTTCTTTCTTTCTTTCTTTCTTTCTTTTTTTCTTTCGAACAGTTATGGGAGAGATTGTCCCCATTCTCCTTTTACTGACCTTGAAATTATCCAAATTAATTTTGAAGAAGGAAAATAACTCAGATCCATTGACAAATCAATCTGAAGCATCAGATGGACAACTTATACTGAAGTGGGACTGGGAGAAAAAACTGAGATAGTTGCAGGAAGATTGCATAAGCACCGGGGAACCTGTTTACTGTAGTTTGAATGATGAAGAATTTGGAGTGGGGGAGCCTCACAAGGCCCATCTCTTCATTGAAACAGGCTTTTGCCTATCCTTAAAGAAGAGAAAATTTTGCTGGCATCCTCAGCTTGTATTCTGGTAAGATATGCTCGAAATTATATTTGCTTTACAATTGTGTTCCAAAGCTAACCACTGATGTTTTGTTCCGACTGCTACATGCAGCCATTAATTGATTAGTTTAATGTTACAATTTGGCAGCTAATTCTAAGGATTTCCCGATTATGTTGGCACCAAGGCACTAAGTCAGCATGTTGTTGTGCATCATTGAAACCAATACAATTACTATTCAGCACAAAAAAATCACACTTACTTCTGGACTGGAAAACCTCCAATACTGTATGAGCCTTGAAGATCATATTGGAATTGTAATAACTGAATCATTAGTGTACTGGGGAGCAGAGGAAGGTGGAGGGTGAAGGAAAAGCATTAAATCTGTCATGACACCAAATGGTTCATTCCAAAGTTATAACTGGAAGAAGAAAATATATAACAGATTTTGATGGCTTACATAAAGGTTTGGGCAGCCAAATCTTGTAATAGAAAAATGTCAAAGGACTAATATAGCCAGGTCTATTTTCATTCAAATATTGCTCAATCCTGAGCCCCCAATATTTCTGGTGTATCGTTATAGCCAATTGTCCCGCTTCAAGTTCCTTTGGTGATGGATGCCTCATCATAGCTTGTAAACCTGCGCACAACTTGTGACTCACCATCCTGAATGCATCATGCATTTTCATCTCCTAAGAACATTGTGTTAATATGAGTTTAAGAAACCTTTTAAACTCTTAATCAGCAATTGCTAAACAACAGCAAATGGATAGGAGTGCAAAGATGCTAAGATGATGAGTGAATTGCAGGAAAATTTGTAGAATGAACAGAGGAGAAAAGTTGTAGTTTAGTTGGTAAGCAGCTATTGGTCCTGATGATCGCAACTATGGAGGATTTCAGCTATCTAAGACTTGCAGAGCCCTTTGGAATCTTCTAAAATCATGTTGCTCCATGCTTAGCTAATTGCCAGAAGATGCCGGATCTAAATGGCTGTGAAATAAGTGATCACAGCCATTACTGCCCCTAGAGAAATCTATGGTGACAAGATAGGCCAGAATGGCCTGCAGGCAAAAGAGGCAATAGCGTAGGGGCTATTGTTGCTAATAGAGTAAGTGACAGCATAAGAAATGTTTGAAAATATTGCGACATTTTACAGGTTGAAAACTCTCTTACATTCTGTCAGAGTTTTTGTTTAATAGAAACTCAGAAATTAATGCCACATGGATATCTGGCTATAGCCCTGTTATCTTCTGATCCTCTATTATGACTCTTTAGGGGAAAAATGGTATATAACAAAAAAATGAAATATTGCAAACGTTTCTAAACTTAAATTGTTTACTTAATTTACCCATGTGAATATTCCATTAGTCCCATGCATGAACACTTTAAAAAGAGCAAATCAGTTGGGCAACCCAGAAAGGATTTAACATAGCTGAGTTTAATTGATGGCTTCTTTATAGGTTAACCTTGACTGCATAGCTTGTCTACAATGCCCCATTGTTTGACTCTTTGTTGGTGATAGTGTTGCTGGCATTCAGTTTCCACCCTTGCATGATTTCAGCGAGCTTTTTAAAATGACTATCTGATATTCTTGGTATTAAATAGCATTCTTCATTTCTGTGCACACAACCTAGGCACATTTCAGTATTCTTATCAAATACTTTATCTCTACGTTAGCATTAATAATTAAACATGCAGCATGCACTCCAACTATCCCATTACAATCTCTTTGTGAAACATTATGTCAACATAGTCACTTTCTTATCACTTGGGTGGCTCTTAATTTACTTTTGAGGTAGTTGCACAAAGTTTGCATCCATATCCAGTCCAACTTTATGCTTGAAATAGCAGAGATTATCACTGATTGTACTGAACCAAGAGAAACTTCTCAGTCCAAGAACACTTGCAAATGCACATGTCTGTATTATTGAAGTTAATATACAATTGAAGGAGTATCAGCGTGTCACCAAATCCTCTGGCTACAACCCAGCAAGCAATATGAGGATGTGGTTATGGCAAATGAGTTTGCATATTTAAGCAGCGTTCAAAGGGGGGTAGTCAGGAATTTAAAGATAAGTATATGTTTAAGAAGAATGCATCCTCAAGATCACAGTAAGTAAGTTGAAACCCAGTGTGTGCTAAATCATAATGCATACTCAGAATTAAATACTGTATCACTATCCTAAGTTATTTGCTGATTTGGCATCAACATAAATGCCATGGTTTGTATTTTAACATGTACCAAATGTGGTGATATACTTTATAACATACTACAGAATAACTTATGTCTTGGGCAATCATACTGAGAAGATCCTTGAATATGCCAGTCATATATTTTAATGGTATGGAACATATGTGGTATGCAATGAAGTTTCTTTTTAATGTATGCTGGATTAGTGTACATTTAAAGTGACAATAAAGTTTTTATTCTATTCTATTCAAATGTGAAAGTATTATTGGGCAAGATTACATGCATACATTTTCCTTTGTTTTGTTATATATGCTAGACCAGTGTTTCTCAGCCTTAGCAGCTTGAAGATATCTGGACTTCAACTCCTAGAACTTCCAGCCAGTGAAGTTGCTAAAACACTATGCTAGATAATATGGCAGGACTCCTGACTTGTTTGCTTCTAAATTCTTTTGAGATGTAAACTGTAAACAGCTCAGAAATATCTTCAGTGACTAAAAAGTAGTCTCCAGCAAGTGGCCTTTGACTTCTAGTGATTTTATCACATGGTGTTTCATGTCTTTTTCTTGGCAGCATAATGGAAGTGGATTGTCATTGCCTTTTGAGAACTATTTTTAATATCTTAGTCTAACCTATAACCCTGAATTTTTTTAGAGGTTTCCCACCCTTATGCTAATCAGACCATACCAGACAAAGTCAGCCAGATATCACCATCTGCTGTGTTTAATCCAACTAACATCGGCTTTTTAGACTTTAAGGATCTGGTTACTAAAAGGTCCACATATTCAAAAACAGTGTCTTTATAATAAATTATAGAAAGAGGGGAGTGTTTTGTATTTAAACTATATTTAAACTTAAGAAAAAATGGGGATAGTTTCAAATGATCAAAGTTAAAATACATTATATACCATTGTTAATTGTATACTTTTAATCTGTGGACTTCCAAAGTATAATATTAATAGGGTCATATACAACAATAATGCAATAAGCATTCTCAAATGAAAAGCTTTTATGACTTCAATAGAAAAATTACATAGGAACACATACTGACTAAAATTTGCTAAATGGGTGGGGTTTTGATGAAGGGGACAAATAGTTTTCTAGCTAAATCTATTACTGCCATACAAAAACTGTGTTTCTTCAACAGATTCTAACTGACAATAAAGAGATCTGCCAGGTTAATAGGGAGATCTGCTAGCACAGTGGTTCTGAACCTGTGGGTCGGGACCCCATTTGAGGTCGAATGACCATTTCACGGGGGTTGCCAAACAACGCAGTCTGCCATTTTTTTCCCCTTTTCCTTAGCTATGCTACTCCCTTTTATTCTATTGGCTTTTGAAAGCCAATAGAATAGACTCTCTTGAATAGAGTCTAATTCTATTGGCTTTCAAAAGCCCATAGGAATTGTCCAGGCTGTCTCTGCCCTGCTGAGCCCGCCAAAAGTCCCATTCTGCAAATGGTGCTGCACCAGTTGAGTAGTCCTTGACTTACGACCGGTTGAGTAGTCCTCGACTTACGACCAGTTGGGGGTCACGGCAGTAAAAAGGTTGAGAACCACTGTGCTAGCAAGAGGGGAGAAGAAGCCAAAAAAATATGAATACTGTAGCACTGCATTCAGTCCCCATTCAGAGTCACCTCTTGACAAGATGGGTGGCATATAAATTTAATAAACAAACAAACAAACAAACAAAAATAAATAAATAAATAAATAAATAAATAAATAAATAAATAAATTCAACCTATGGAGATGTGTAAAATGTTGACATAAAATTGACCAGACCTAATTTTAGTAGTCCTAAATAATTTCTAATCCCTGGAATGCAGTGATGGTTTCAAGCAATCCTTCTGGCTATGAAGGATTTGAATTTAGGATAGATTCAATCACCATAATGTCAGCTCAACAACTTAACTTTTTAGAATTGGGTTGCCCAAGGCATTAAATGCATTGGGAGTACTTAATTGTCCTTTGCTCTTTTCATGTATGCCCATAGCTAGTTGCAAAGATAAATGCAGACAAATTCAAAAACTGTGTTGAGCCAATATCATAAAATGGCATAAGAAAACTTGCAACCATCATCCATGTGAGTTGTCTCTGGAGTGGAGGGACAGAGGGGCAGAAGATAGATATTTTACAACTGCAGTGCTAATGTTTTAGTATTAATTCCATACAAAGTCAGATTTTGTTCAGTACTCACACATACAGTATCTCTTTTAAAAGCATATTTAAAACATTCTTGGCACAGGAGCATAAACATTTTGTGATAAAGAATTAAATAAATAAAGACACCAACATAAGCAAAGCTATGGTCTTTCCTTGAACTTTCCATCCATTTCTAAACCGAAACTATATTTTGTATGTGTGTTTACATTTAAGAAATGTAAATGTTCCTTAACTTATATGATCTGGTCCAGTCCTTGTTTTGGTTTCAAATCACTACAATTCACTTTGATTTTGGGACGAAATATTACAGTTAAGGATCTTTTTTTTTTAATAAAATTTTTTTATTTTCCATTTATTCAACATATACAACAAAATTCACTTTACAAAATAATAACCATAGGTGCCGCTTGCTCATTCCTGCCAAGCTGCATCCACCCTCTCTAATACCTTCCCTACTTCCCTCCTCTTTCTCTCCTCCCCTCACTACTCTCTTCCCCTCCCCTTCTCCTCTTACCATCCTACTTCCTCCCTTCACTTTCCTCCCCTCTCATCCCTCTCAAATACAGGAATACAGCGTAGGGAAAATGCCCAAGCAGCACCTCTCTCATAAATTACTATATCTATATTATCCTATTCTACCTATTTACCCACCCACTCACCCACCCACCCACCCTCACCCCCCCTTCACTTCCCAGAGCAGAGTACAGGGTTATTAATACAGTTAAGGATCTTAAGGAGATGTTAAACTATATTCTTCAAACATAGGATTTCTCATTTCATGAATTGCTAAGACCATATTAGGTCTGAGGCATGGCAAAACTGATAATTTTAAGTAATTGGAAGTAATCTTCCTGTCCCTTTTAAGCAATGGATCCAGAATATGAATCTATTAGCTATTTCTAAAATATTTTTCTGTTCCAAAAATAGAAGATAAAGTAATTTGTTTCTATATAGACTAGATTTTATAAGTGTAAGAAATTATATCACTATCAGTTATTATATGGAACTTTCTTTTTTCTGTTAATTAACTTTTTGTTGGTTATAACACTATAACATATCCAAGGGTTTTTTATTTCCCTGCTACATTAACTTTTTTCTATCATGGCTCTGCTTTCTTTGCATTTTACACAAAATGGGGGGGGGAGACTGCATTTTTTTTCTAGACTAAAATAAACATCTGAAAAATATACTCTTTCTCTAATGTTTGATGACAATGTTCTCAGAAGAAAAAATAAAGGGGCTTTTCTACTGATATCCGTTTAACCATCTTTCAGACTGATTTCTTTGTATTTGATGAAATAACAGGAAATATAGTAATCATAATGGATTTAAGGAAAAACTATGATGCTGATGCACTTGAAAGGAAAATATGCCACTGGAATTTTCTCCCCAATATTTGTAATTCTTTTAAAATGCAGCACCATTTTAAAGTAGAACAGCCTCTTATATGGAGAGGAAACCTAGAACTAAGAAATTTCCTGACAGTTAGAAAAATTAATCCATGGAACAACTTGTCTCCAGAAGTTGTGAATGCTCCAACTCTGGAAGTTTTTTTTTTTAAGTGATCAGACTGAATCTCTCTTTGCTAGATTTTTTTAAAGTTCTTAAAGCCCAACCTATTCCAGGCATCCAATTTGGGTAACTTTGGACCAGTCACATTCTCTCAGCACAATTCACCTCACAGGGTTTTGTTGTGGAGAAATTAGGAGAAAGAAGGAGTATTAGTAAGGTGACCAACTTTTTTACAATAAAAAGGAGGACACAAATAAATTGAAGAAAAAAATATCGTAAATAAAAGAAACATTTTATTCATTGCAACAATAATACAGACAACTTGCATGTGCAAAGTTTGCCAGCCGGGTGTTTTGGTGCGCTCAGCAGCAATTCCTATTGGCTTTCGAAAGCCAATAGGGGAAGTAGCACAGCTCATGCAAAAATTGAAAAAAAAAACCATGAAAAAAAGGTGCCGGAGTGCCGTTCTGAGCGTTCTATGAGGGGAAAAAAAAGCCCTGCAGTTTAGTCTTCAAATATTGAAAAGGAGGACATGAAGGAGGACACTTTTTGAGGGAGGACAGAACTTACAAAAGGAGGACTGTCCTCCCTAAAGGAGGACGGTTGGTCACCTTAGTATTAGGTATGTTCGCTATCTTGAATTGTTTATAAAAATAACAAAGGAAGGATATATATTAGACAAATAAACAAATAAATGCAAGCTAGCCATGTCTGTGAATCTAACACAGGTGGTTAGTTTATGGTTCAGTCATGAGACTCAGAAAACCACCCACACACTTGCGGCAATACAAATAGGAGATTCTGGTTTTCACATTCTAGTTTCAATTTTCTAAAGCTGCAATCAATGGGCTGAGTTTGTTTTGGGGCAAAAGCAAAAATGTATTTACTGAAAGGGATGAGGGGGGAGTGGCTGTCTTACCTTGATAATGTTGTCTAATGTTGTAATAGTTTATTGTGAGTATATCAATGAAATTAATCAGGGAATTGATCTTGATATTCAATGTTTCGTTTGTAGGTTGTTTGCTCTTCAGCTCCTCCAGCTAATGATGCTGTTACAATCCAAGGAAGAAATCTCAGGATAAAAGCAATAAGGAAACTTCACCATGTACGTCACTTTCATTTGCAAAATTGGAGGAAAAAACACAGGTGACTGGGGAGAAAAAGGAGAAAAAATATTTTTAGTCCATGTTACAATCATTTTTGAAATCCAACACCCAATTCTGTTTGAAGTACAGTAAATAAGTAAGAAGTGAGGAAACATTCACAAACTGAGGTGATGAAGAGATTAAAACACTTTCTGAAAATGCCATCTCAGACTTTGGAGCTGCCTTGTTTAAAAGGAATTGTGACTAAAGGCAACATGACTGAGGATCATGAAGCTTTAATCATACAGAGAAGCCCTCTTTCTTTATTAGAAATCATGAGCCAGCAATATATTGCTTTTGTCAAAAGAGCTAATGCAGTCTTGGGATTCATCAACAGAGATATTACTTGTGATCATAAGAAGTGAAGGTTGTATTTTATGATTACTGGTCAGACCATACCTGAAGTAATGAATCTAGTTTCAACTTCCATAAGTCAGGAAGAGCACTGGGGAACTGATAAGAGTGTAGAGAAGAGCAATGAAGATGGTGAGGGGCTTGCAACACTAAACCCTATTAAAAACAATTGAAGGGATTGAGATTATTTAATCTGAAGAAAGGAAAGCTAAGGAAAGAATGATAGAAACCTTCAAACACTTGAAAAGTGGTCACGGGGGAAAGGTGAAGATTTATTCTCAGTAGTTCCTGAAAGCAAAAGAATAAACAATGGAAGCTTTACAAGAAATGATCCAAACTCAAAACAAGGAAACTTTCTAACCATGAGCATTATTAAGCAGTGCAACAATCTATTTCTTGGAGTTTTTGCATCTTCTAGCACAATGTTATCAAGAAAAGGTTGTACAGCAACTTGTTGGGAATGGTCTGAGGATTTTTGCTCTTTACAGATAGTTCTAAGGTCTCTTTCCAACCTCTATAGTTCTGTGATCATCATTTAAGCCATCAGTGTATAAATACCCCAAGGTCTATGGAGATTCTCAATCATCCAGGTTATGGTTATCCCAAAGGTGATTTTCTAAAAGGTAGCTGGACTTTCTTGGAGTTTTTTCCCTTGAAAACATTTCACTTCTCATTCAAGAGAATCTTGGAACTGAAGAAGCTTCTTGGATGAAAAGCAAAACTTGGAATATTGCATCCAGTTTTGGTTGCTATGATATAAAAAAGATATTGAGACTTTAGAAAGAGTGCAGAGAAGAGCAACAAAGATGATTAGGGACTGGAAACTAAATATATAACTAACTGTTGCAGGAATTGGGTATATCTGATTTAATGAAAGAAAGGACGAGGGGTGACATGATAGCAATGTTCCAATATCTAAGGGGCTGTTACAAAGAACAGGTGGGTCAGCCTATTCTCCAAAGCATCTGAAGGTAGAACAAGAAGCAATGATGGAAAATAATCAAGGAGAGAACCAACCTAGAAATAAGGAGAAATTTCCTAACAGAACAATTAATCAGTGGAATGGCCTGTCTTCAGAAGTTGTGTGTGCTCCATCACTGGAAATTTTTTATAAGTATTTTATTAATGTTCTAGTTTTACAATCATAAGTACTTAATAAACAATGTGTTGTCTGGGTCCATCAGTAATTCAATGGTACATATTAACTTCCTCAATCTAGGTACAATACTATACCATCCAGTGCTTCCTCTCTTCTTCCTGTGTTATACATTTTCCATACTGGGCAAATACAATTCTTATTGCTGTTAATGCATATACAATTGAATATCAGCATCTTTGTTAAATTTTTCTAATATTATGTATAATATTAGTAGTGTCAATTTAAAATATCTTTTCTAACCAAAACATACCTCAATTGCATTTGCACTTAATATCCATTTGTTCAATCAATATCCTTTTTTTCCTGCTTTTTTAAAAAATTTGATTTCCCATCAATGTTCAAAGTGTCTCTATCACTTAGAATTTTCTTATAATAAATTATATTTGGACAACCAAAGGCTTCCGTTGTTCAAATCTTCTTAGCATTTTCATATTTCTCTTCTCATGTCAAAAAGTAAAATTCTAGTTATAGATCCTATCTTTCTAGTTCTAATAACACTTCTATTTCTAAAAATGATCTATTCCTTAGCCATATTCAAACATCTCTTTAATAGTATAATATCCCATTTAATGGGTCAGGACCTCTATTTTCTTCAAACTTACTCTAGCTTTCTTCCTTTGCCAACTAACTTTCCAAGTCAATGCCTTTGAATCATCAAGTAGTTCTTCCTCTATTTTTATGTCTATTGTTTGGAATAAGTAAGACAATTTGGTTAAAGTATTTTTGGAAGAACACTCAGCCCATTGATATTCATTAGACAGCCTCCCTCCTTCTCCAATTTCCCACAATTCTCCTAACAGCTTTATCTTCCATTCAATCGGCTCTTCTTCCTTATCCTCAAAAGTATTCTGAGATCTTGACAGGTAAGATGTCTTTTCGGTTTCCAGTATTATCGCTACATCTTCTAATTCTTCATTTGTCCAAACGTGTTTGTTAATTCCTTCCTTTAGGTCCTCCATCTTTGGATCCGCTTCCTCTAATTTCCCTTATATTTTCTGGGTTATTAGTTCTTCCTTTATATTCATTTTCTGAATTTGTGGATTTAGATTAGAAAATTGTTCTTTTATCTCCTTTGTGTTATTTTTAGTCTCATCATGAGCTAAGGCAATTGTCTCTTGTATTAATTTTAACATAGAAAGAATTTCCTTTTGAGCTTTGTCAACATTTTCTTGTTGATATGTCAAGCTGGGGACTTTGGAGATAAGTGTTAGAGATGGTTTTTTATCATTTAAAGCTGAGTATGGAAGATTCATTTTGTTTTTATATGTGGTCTCTATAGTCCAATCTATTTAGGGATTTAAAGAGTTCCAGTCAATTGTAATTTGAGCTCCAAGTTATCCAGCCAGCTTACCAGTCCATCCTTAAGCCTCCTCTAAGCAAATATAAGCAAAATTCAAGTTTTTCTGTCCAATGAGAAGCATGTCCTTTCTGTCCAGAGAGAAAAAAGCAATTAAAAGTTGTTCATCAGTCAAAGGTTTATAATCCAAAGTATTCCATCATCCCAATCCATAATGCATGTTTCTTCTGCAGGTAAATAGCTCCATGACACATCTCTAAAAATCAGTTGGTATTTATATTCATGGTCCAGGCAGTCCAGTTTCAAAATAGTTTATCATCTCTGCCACACAGATAAGCAGCCCAAGAGTTTTTCCCCCTTTTCCCAGCTGCAATCTAGAAGAATGAAAATTTCCAAGGACAATGAAAGTCTTATCTGGGTCTGGGCTTCAAGCCAAGTTTCCCTTAAACATAATAAATTGTAGTGCTGTGGTTCACCACTAGATGTCGCTGATGCTGTCTTCCAGCTTTTTAAGTCCAAACTAATATTATGAGCTTTTCAAGTCTCTTTTTTTTAACAAAAAAATCTCAAAAGCACTTTTAGTCCCCAAATTTCAAAGTTATATATATATATATATATATATATATATATATATATATATATATATATATATTGATTCCAAATTAATCTTGTAATTTTCTCTGTTTCCCCCCCAAGCAATTAATTCACTGCTTTTCTTTTCCTAAGGGAATGGGGTGGAAATTCCTCTTCCCTCTCTCCTTGGGGAGGATTCTTTGCTTTGGGCAGTTTTTTCCAGGAAAAAGTTTAAAGTCATAAAGAGAGGATAGGGTCTCACCCAGTTCCATCCACATCACTCGAAAGTTGCTCATTAGTGCTTATTTTCTTCAGTTATCAGCAGCTTCTGACTGGCCACATGGATGTAGCCAGTCTTTCCCCTGCCAGTTTGGAGGGCTTTCTCAGATCAAATGGAAGGGCCACCATCCTCCCGCAATCAACAAGGGTCCCCTCCTTCTTTGTCACCTCTCTGGGGTGACTTTTGACCCTTTTTAGGGTCCCCAGCAGGGCAAAATTGAATGTGGAAGATAGAGCCCCATCTTTCTGTATCCGTTACACTGCAATGTCAAACCAGAAGTCTCAATGGAAATTTTTAAGAAGAGATTTGACAACCATTTGTCTGAAGTGGTATAATGTCTCCTGCTTCAGCAGGGGTTTGAAATAGAAGACTTTCAAATTCCATTCCTATTCTGTTATTCTGTTAATAAGTAATGAAAGAATTGTAAGATTTAAGCAAACTATGATTTTTTTGAATAGAATGGTTCATTTTTGAGGGATTTGTTTCTTTCCAGATAGAAAGATGCTGTGATTCTACTTTTTCCACTGCATACCATAAAGTTTATGATATTTTGTGGTAGCCAGACAGTTTTTTGGGGCTAACAGAATGTCTAAACATAGTAAATTACCTCTGACCATTCAGTCATTTGAACTCACAGTAGTTATCCAGATCTTCCCTTGGGTTCCATATATTGCTTTTATTGCTGCACAGCTAATTAAAGATTCTAAAAGTGAATTCTTCTGATTGCAAAAAAACAATCCCCTGCTTTTAACTTCACTCTGGTGCAGTGCAAACTAATGTTTTTCTTTGAGAAATAGATCTTTTTGCTAAAAAATATTTTTTACCAATCTACTCAGTTCATCATAACATCCTGAAACCATCTGCAGAGAACTATTACTGCTTGTAACAAGTGATTGTTTTTCTTTCTGGGGGTTCCTAGCTAATATTAATAAGCGCAATTTTCATTCATGTTACATTGGTGCTTTTTTCTACTATTCTCTCTAAAGGTAGACCTATTTAATCCCAGCACCATTTCCCTGTTTCTTCCATGATCACTGAAAAGGATGCATCTATATAGCACATGTAATAATCTAAATGCTATGAATGAGTTTCTCATTCTACTGCATTATGGTGGATAACTTTTTGACTACAGATTCCAGCACTCTTCACTATTAACTATGCCAGTTGGTATGGTTGGGATTTGTGAGAAAGGGGCGTTGTCTTACCTGAACGCCTTTTCTCAGCATGATGATGGAGAATCCACGGATGGGTTGTCTTAATCTATCTGCTCCAATTAGACTAAGTCTGAAATTTAGTACCGCCCCCTCTGTGCCAACTGCACCCCAGTTTTAGGCTAAGGCGATACCCAGACTTTAGTCCGACGCGTCTGAACAAATGGGGACCAGGCCAACTGACCTAATGGGAGGGAGTGGATTCTCCATCATCATGCTGAGAAAAGGCGTTCAGGTAAGACAACGCCCCTTTCTCCAGCATGATTGGATGGAGAACCCACGGATGGGACATACCAAAGCCCTGTGTCCCTAGGGTGGGGAATTAGATTGGGCCTGGTTCCCACCCAATGTTAATGCGTGTTCTAGGACCCTGCGGCCAAATGAAGCCGTAGAAGATGCATATATATCCCTCTTGTAGTGCCTGGGATCTCGCAGTGACTGAGACTGGTATGCCAGAGAAATACAAACTCTAATCCACCTGCGTATTGTGGTTGAAGAAACCTTCTGACCTAGTGATGAAGGGTGATAGTACACAAACAGAGCCTCTGTTCTGTGGAAAGATGAGGTTCTCTGTATATAACAATATAAGCCCTGCGCACATCCGATTTGTTCCACTGAACCTCTATCTCATTAGATGGGTTAGGACAGAAGTCCGGCAAAACTATTTCCTGAGATTTAGGATACAAGGACTTGACCTTAGGCACGAAGGAGGGGCCTAGCCTAAGGGTTACCCTGTCCTTATGGAATGTACACAGGTCCTTCCTCACTGAAGAGTAGCCAGTTCAGATATCCTTCTCGCTGAAGTTACAGCAACAAGAAATGCCACCTTCATCGATAACTGTTTAAACAAACCAGTGTCAATAGTTCAAAGGGTGCGAAACAAGAACCTATAAACCTGATGAAGATCCCACGAGGGGTATCTATGTACAGTTGATGGTCTGACGTTGTTAGCTCCTTTTAGGAAGGAGCGTATCATAGGGTAATGTGTTAAGGATTCATTGCCACAGGAAATAACTGTGGCAAGTGATGCTACCTGCCTGCAGATGGTGCTTGTGGAAAGCCCTTTGTCTAGACCATCCCTCAGGAACTCCAAGATAACTGGCATTGAAACCGCCAAAAGGTCAATTTTTCGAACTGAACACCAATTACAGGAGTCTCTCCATGTGGCATCGTATATTCTATTCGTCGAGGGTCACCTAGATTGCTGAATCATAGCTATGACCCTTGACGAATATGAGTCTCAGCCTAAGGCCTGCCTCTCAAGTGCCAGACGGTTAACTGGAGTCATTGAGGGTCTGGATGGCGTAGTTCCCCCTGAATGTGGGAGATGTGATTTGCTGGGATCCTCCATGGAGGTGATACGGAGAGCTCCATCAGGTCGGCGACCAAGAGCGTCTCGGCCAATGCGGCGCAACCAGGAGGACCTCTGCTCGTTCGCGAAGGATCTTCCTGATCGTGGCAGGAAGAAACGGCAGAGGAGGGAAGGCACAGAGCAGTTCCCTGGGCCAGGGACTGCGGAGTGCATCTGTTCCCTCTGCTGATGGAGGTGGGAACCCAGAAAGGAATCTGGGAAGTTGTGAGTTGGTGGGGGAGGCAAAAGGTCTAAGGTTGGGGAACCAAACCTGTCCACGATCTCTCTGAACACCTTCGGATCCAGCTGCCATTCAGAATGATCCACGGTTGCTCTGCTCAGTGAGTCCGCCTGCTGGTTGGTCACTCCGGATATGTACTCCGCCCTGATGGAGGGAAGATTCAGTTCCGCCCAGGACCCCAGCAATTTGGCCTCCTGCATGAGAGGCCTGGACCTTGTCCCCCCTTGTCTGTTGACATGGGCCTTGGCTGTAATGTTGTCGGTTAAAATCAGGACATGTTGGCCCTGTACTATATCGGTGAATCTCTTTAGGGCCATATGTATGGCTCTGAGTTCCAGCCAGTTTATATTGTTCCTTAGGTCCTGTTTGGACCACCGACCTTGAGCCCAGTGCGTGTGAAGGTGTGCCCCCACCCAAACAGGCTTGCATCTGTGGTAATGGTAATCCTGTCTGGTTCTAATACTGCTCCCCGTGACAGCGCCGGGGAGTCCCACCATTGAAGGGAGTTCAAGTCTCTGAAATGGAAGGAGAAGCCATGTAATTCTCTGGCATGGAGGTATGCCCATGGCACAATTTGCACGCAGGACACCGTCTTCCCCAGTAGCTGTGATACGGAGGCCAATGTGATTACTCTGGCCCTTAGGATCCGACATACAAGAGTCTGAATAGAGTTCCTTCGGTCCTGAGATAGGTAGACCGTACAATTGTCCGTGTCTATAACAGCACCCAAATGGAGGAGCTGGGTTGTTGTATGACTTTTCTGGAAATTAACAGAAAACCCGTGCTCCTGAAAGACCTTGATGGCTAGGGCGAGGTCTGACTGAGCGTTTCGGAATGATGATGACTGAATTAGTATGTCATCTAAATAGCATTGAATTCTGATTGGAATTTGTCTAAGGTGGGCTGCGAGCACTGCCAGTACCTTGTAAATACCTTCGGTGTCGATGAGAGGCCAAATGGTAGGGCTCTGTACTGGTAATGGGCATAGCTGAATCTGAGGAATTTGCGGTGGTTAGGAAACATGTCTCAGTTAGGTCTATTGAGGTAAGAAAGTCACCTTGCCTGATGCTGGCCAGGATTGATTGAAGTGGTTGCATCTTAAACTTCTTATACCTCAAGTAAGATTTAGACCTTTCAAGTCTAAGATTGCCCTCCAGCCCCCCAAGTCTTAGGGATGACGATGAGGTTTGAGTAAAACCTTCGTCCTTCTTGGTCTTGTGTACTGGTTCAATTGCTCGTATTTGTAATAAATGAGCTATGGCATTTGACATAAAGTCAGCCCTGGACCTGCTCGTTGGGATAGGGCAAGAGCGGAATTGTCAGGTGGTTGAGAACAATTTCTAGTCTCAAACCCTGTTGACAGTGTCTAACACCCATGCATCTGTAGTGATGGCTGTCCAAGTGCTGGAATAAGGGACCAGCCGGCATCTGTAGTGGTGACTGCCCAAGTGCTGGAATAAGGGGCCAGCTGGCTTCCTATGGGAAGTGAGACTGTGAGGTCACTTGCCTCGTTCAGAGGAACGGCCCCTCGGTCTTGAAGGGGCCGCTTGGCCTGGATCTGTGGTCTGCTTCTGCATGCTGAACGATCCTGCTGTCGTTCTTGTCTCTGAAAGGAATAGAGGGATGCCTGGGCCCAGTCCCAGGATGGAGCTGGTCGAAAGGCAGCCTCCTGTAACTGCTCTGTGACATGAGTTAACCAGAGTTTTACGTTTGTCCTTACCTTCAGTTAAGTATGGTCCTAGTGCCTTACCACAGAGATGTCCACCTGTGTAAGGTTTAGAGGCCAGACGCCACTTGGTCTTGGTGTCTGCTCGCCAATTCCTGGGCCAAAGGAACCTTCGTGCTGAGATGTCTGTAGCGATGGTCTGGCAGTGTATCTAGCCATGTGCAGAGAAGCGTCGGCTAGGTACTGGGATGTAGCCACTAACTTACCCAGATTTTGGTGAGCTCTGAGCTGGTCTGGAGGGATCCTGTCCTGGAGCTCACGTAACCCAAGGGCTGAAGCCCTAGCGAAGAAGGCCATGGACGTTGCTGCCCTTGTTGCCCAGGCTGATGCCAGATGGGAACTACGCAATGCGGAGTCAATCTTTTTATCCTCCGCCCTAAGTGCCTCATTTATGTCCCCAGGGATGTTAACATTGGGAGACAATGAGTTCAAGGCTCATCAATCTCAGGAATCTCCAATAGGGAGGCCAGGGAACGGGCAACATTGAATAATGTTCTCTCTACTGCACCGGGGCTTAAGAAGGATCCTAAGTTCTCCCATTGTTCTTGAACTATATTCAGAAAAAGGGGAGGGCAGGGAATATTGTTCTGCGAGACTGAGGGCTTGGTGTATATGGCGTGGGGACCCCTGGAGGTGGGGTCTCCTGTTCTTGGGGGAGGTTTGCACTAGTGCAGGCCCTGAGTAGCAGGGAATTAAAGAATGAATGGTCAAAGAGACCGACAGGAGGGGTGGGGTCAGAGGGAGTGATGCCCTCGTCCTCAAACAAAATCAGGCCAGATTGTTCAGCCCCTGTAGATTCCAAATCCGATGAGGGATCCTCCATCAAATCTGGAGATTGTGGATGATACGTGGCCTGGGGGGGGTGTCTGTGGTGTTGGAGGCCATAAATTGAGCCACAGCCTGGGCTATCATGGACTGGAGGAGGTTTGGGTTCAGGGCCTGGTTCTCAGGAGGGCGAAGTCCTGCTGCAGTGGGAGTGAATGTGGCCTGGGGCCCTGAGGTGTCCTGACCGGTTATACCCCTCCCTGAAGCCACTGTTAGGTTTGAATCTGACTCAGGAATTCCCCTGGGGGGAGACCAGGCCCCTGGGGCTGAGGCACTGTACGAAGAAAGGGGCTCCAAAATAGACCTTCCCATCGTGTCTGTCAGATCTGGGGAGGCCGCTCTCAGTCTTTGGCACCCTTCCTCCCTCTGTGGCTCCCTGCTTGGCCGGGCTCGCTTGGTGATGCTCTTACCACTTGCCTCTGATTGGCGACTCCTCTTGGCCGGCTCGGTGCCTTTCTCTGCCATGATGAGTTGCTCTGGTCTCAACCTTGGCAAAACGCCCCCCTCGGCGCTGTACTTCACCAAGGGAGTCTACAGAGATACTTCAGCCCAAGAGGGGGATGGGCGGGGAGTTAATGGGCACCCCGATCACTTGGGATCGATCCGGCCCTCCCCGGTCGAACCTGCTCTCTCGACGATCCTGCCACCGATGATGTAATACTGCCTTCAGAAGAAAGTTCCAGGCAGTCTGGCCTCAGCCACACACAAAATGGCCACCAATGACTTCAGGCACACTCAAAATGGCCGCCGAGGCTTCAGCCCCACACAAAATGGCCACCGGTGACTTCAGCCACCCACAAAATGGCCACCAGTGACTTCAGTCACACTCAAAATGGCCGCCGAGGCTTCAGCCCCACACAAAATGGCCGCCGGCGACTTCAGCCACCCACAAAATGGCCGCCGAGGGCCTCACCCACATACAAAATGGCCACCAGGGGCTTCAGCCACACCCAAAATGGCTGCTGGGAGGCAATTCAAAATGGCGGCCGCCAATTTTGTGCCCTAAAAAACGGCCGTTGGAAGAAGGCCTTGAGGCCTAGGGTCTAAGCTGCAACGAGCCCTCGTTCAGGTGAATCGCCTGGGCTCCTAAAGCAGCTGGTGGCATGTGATTAGGCCGGCTGGAAAAGCTGTCGTCCAAGGCCTGACAGGCCCTCCCGGCTCCGAAAATTGGGAGAAGGCCTTGAGGCCTAGGGTCTAAGCTGCAACGAGCCCTCGTTCAGGTGAATCGCCTGGGCTCCTAAAGCAGCTGGTGGCATGTGATTAGGCCGGCTGGAAAAGCTGTCGTCCAAGGCCTGACAGGCCCTCCCGGCTCCGAAAATTGGGCCGCGCCCAAATTCTCACCTGCTGCTCTCTGCTGGGGCTGAGGGACCTGGGAAGGCTCCCTCCAGGCTTGATGAGGCTCTGAAAACGACCTAAATCAAAGGTTTGATCTTGCTGTCCCTAACTGAGGAAAACAAAGAAGGGAAAAGTTTCCCCCCCCCCCAGAGGGAGAGGATTGTGAGTCTGTCAGCCTGAATAGGCTTCAGACTGGGATAATTGATCTTTCTTCTAGATATAATCGATTCTGAATCAATAATAAAATAACAAATAATAATAATAGCCTGAGCTAAGTAATTAAATAGAATTAAACAGTCTTCTGCTCCAGGAGCGAAGACAAAACGCGTCTTGGGGCAAAGAGACTAAGTCTAAAACTGGGGTGCAGTTGGCACAGAGGGGGCGGTACTAAATTTCAGACTTAGTCTAATTGGAGCAGATAGATTAAGACAACCCATCCGTGGGTTCTCCATCCAATCATGCTGGAGAATGAGCTCTTACATATATACATACAAGTTCTTTCACAAGAGGGAGACTTGATCACATGGAGAAGACACTGGTTTATTCAGAGACTGAACATGTGGTGAATTGGCAAGGGCTGCAAAAATTATTTGAAGAGGCTGTTCATGAATTTGCAGGCATAAATAGCCAGGAGAAGCTTCCCAAAAAGATGTGCAATCTAGAAAAATGAATACAGAAGATTTTCAAAATATATATAGAAATCAAAACAGAGACTTTTATTTTTGGTTTAATGAACTTGAAAAAAAATCTGAAACTTTGTTGTTACACATGTTGACAGCAGCGAGAATGCTCTATGCACAAAAATGGAAAGATACGGTACATTAGAAGAGAAGAGCAACTAAGATGATCAAAGGCCTGGAGCCTAAAACATATGAAGAACAGCTGCAGGACTTGGGTTTAGCTAGTCTAAAGAAAAGAAAGACTAGGGGTGACATGATAGTCATATCCCATGTGAGGTTCTGCCACAAAGAAGAAGGGGTCAACTTATTCTCCAAAGCACCAGAGGCCAGGACAAGAAACAATGGATGGAAACTAAAGAGACAAGCAACCTGGAATTAAGGAGAAACTTCCTAACAGTGAGAACAATTAACTAGTGGAACAGTTTGCCTTCAGAAGTTGTAGGTGCTCAATCACTGGAGGTTTTTAAGAAGAGGCTAGACAGTCACTTATCTGAAATGGTATACTGTAGGTTCCCCTGCTTGAGCAGGGGGCTGGACTAGAAGACCTCCAAGATCCCTTCCAGCTTCTATTCTATTCTATTCTATTCTATTCTATTCTATTCTATTCTATTCTATTCTATTCTATATTCTATTCTATTCTATATTCTATTCTATTCGTTCACACAATGGAAGGATGAATGGCAGAACAGATAGAACTAACAGGGAAAGTGGTGAAATTAACTACTTTAATTGAAGAAAAGAATATATCCAACTTCATTTCTGCTTGAAAACTGCTTCTGGAATTTGTGCTTGAGGCATAAAAAAAATGGAACTTTGAAGTTTGTTGTTATAGAAATGGCTAATATATACTAAGTATGCAAAAGTAAAAAAGGCTGTAATGTAATTATTCTCCTGTAATTTTATTCTACTGCACTGAAAAAAGTTGGAAGTTAATATTTTTTTTTTACTTTTTTCCCTTTTACCCCATGTTTCTCTCTCTCCCTTTTTCCTTTTCCTCATTTTTGCATTATTTTCATTTCCACTTATATTTTATATTTTCATAAGTTTAATATCTGTGGAGATTCTCAATCATCCAGATTATGGTTGTCCCAAAGGTAGTTTTCAAAAGGCAACTGGACTTTCTTGGTATTTTTCTTGAAAACATTTTGCTTCTCCTCCAAGAACCTTCTTCAGTTCTTCAGTTCCAGAATTGAAGAAGCTTCTTAAACAAGAAGTGAAATGTTTTCAAGGAAAATACCTAGAAAGTCCAGTTGCTTTTTGAAAAGCACCTTTGGGATAAGTTTAATTAAAAAAAATAAAAAAGAGATGTAAAATCTAGAAAAAGACAAGTAATTCAAAATAGGTCCTCCTGTACATTTGAAGCACCTCTTCCAAAGAATTGCAAGCCTTATGGAGTTTGACACCTGTGGTATAGATGCTTAATAATTGAAACAATTATTATGAGGCTAATCCAATATACATTTAACTGAAAGTAAGTCATTGATTTCATACACCTTGATTAGATAATTGTACACTAACTTATTCGTAAACCCTATTAAAGCCATTTAAAATTATTTATTTACTTTCAGTCAAAGTTTAACTATCAGAATACATTGGAATTTTTATTGTCAGATGAATTCCTTACCAACTTCTGCTAGGAACATGGTGTATCTATTTATAGAAATACTTCCTTAAATTAGACCTTGCAAATGCTAATATTTGACACCTGCTATTCTTGTTGAAGGTTCCGGTGACCCTGTAATAAAACTGATTAATGACATGTCACATGAATCAATGCAACTGCTCTCGACCCTGTTTTGCAAATAGATTTTCTCTGATCTCTTTGACCTCTGTCTGACATCTTTTTACTGTTCAATGTCCTCTTAAATTAAATGTCCTGTCAGTTCACCATTTCTGAGACCAAGATTCCAGTAGCACATTTTTCCCAAGGTTAATTATGTAACATAATTCATAGCTTTTTACATTGTTCATTTCCTGCAGCAATCATTCCTATAAAACTTAATTCTTCTTTATATAAATATCTTTTCATTTAATTTAATTCTTCTTTAAACAAATATTTTCTTTTCATTTCACATGGGGTGCTTGGCATTTTTGATTTAAATATGATCTGATGTGGATCTATATTTATAATAAGCATTAAATAAAAATGTATGTTGTAGCCTTCATTTCATTTTGTTTCATCTTAACCTATTTGCAGAAACAGAACATCACTTTTGTTCACCTTCCTGTGCATTTTAGCTTTCTTTTCTAACATCTAATTTCACTCACAATGATTCTCCTTTGATATTGTTTATGAGATTGATATGAAAAAAAATATTGTTCTATATGGGCATCTTGGTATAGGAGCCATATAAGAACTGATTGTAATTGCTTTTGACAAAGCAGTCTATGATAAAGCTATATTTTGCAAACATTTGGAAAATATTTTGGATTCCCTAGCTCTCTGCTCAGAAAAGTGTTTACATTTTTATGTCAAAATCCTCCAGAGAATTAATCTTTATTTGGCAATGGGGACAGGAAGGTTTAGAGTAAATTAATATGCATTCAGAATATTTTCCTATGTCTGGTCCTTTTCTTCTCTCTGTCATTTGATTATGGACACAGGATCAGATTGAATCCCAGAAGTTTTGCTCTCTTCATTTCTTATGCATACAATTTCTTGCTGATTTTGACTTTGAACAGTTCTGAAGAGAAATATATGTTTACTATTCCCACAAGGAGAAAGTTGGACTATTTGGCAAGCTAGATTCTTTTCTGCATTTATATGTTTGGCCAACAGATGCCAGCCCAGCCAATAGATATATTAGCATTTGAATGACACTCAGACACCATATAGAGTTGTGGATGTTTTCTTTTTGTTGCTAATAGAGCTATCACTATTTTCTATATCATTATAAGTTTGTCTTAAAGAAAGGGCTAAAATAAATTAGGATTTGTTAAAATAATTTTCATATTCTTGAAAACTAAGTTGCTGTTTTTTGGTAGCAGATTTTCCCAGCCTTTCCCCCTCTAGATATAATGGGATCCCATAATTCATAGTTGATAGGATTTTTTAATCTGAGATTTTCAGAATGAACAGAATGGGAAAGTTAATTGATCTGGAGAAGGTTGCAGGAAGAACTCCCTTTTCTTAAAGCATTTCTTAAAACAAGAGAAAAACGTTTTCTAAAGCACATTCTATATAAGAAAGAATAACACTATGTTTTAAGGTTGGGGGTTCACAACATTACTTCTTGATTAAAATGGTAGTACATTTGTATTCTAAAGCCTGAAACTGCCAGAATGGATAATAAATGTTTGAGATTATTGATTTATTGAAATTATTAATTCCAGAAATTTATATGGCATCCCATTTTAAAACATTAACTGTGATTGTTCCAGCCAGCCAAGTAAATCTGGGTAGCTAACAACCAATAGAATAAGTTAACTGAATCTAAATTGTTATTTATATAATATATTTGTTTCTATAAAACAGATCCCTTAAGATAATAAAATTGTATCTCATCTTCTTGCCTTTTCTTCTTTTTCAAAGTGTGGTACTTAATTCTAGAGAGTGATTGCAGAGACAAAAAAATGTCACCCACAAACCATAATAGTAAAAGAAAGACAGTTGACTCTAAAATCTTTACAAGTACACAAAGTACAAGTACACAAGTGAAGATGTGTATACTGTGCTCTTAAGGAAAATAGGGGAACATGCCTTTCACCAAATAAGCCCACAGACCAATTAAGAAGGTTTATAACTGAGTGGGAGAATCTGTTTCCCCGTTCAGTCTTCCACATCTTCAATGAACACTGAACACCGAAAAGGATTAATGTGAAACCCCAAAGAATGACTGCTGCTTGTCAGTACTGAATGTTGAGCTAGATGTGGTACGTACAATGACTCAGAGACTTCCATGCCCACTGGATCTCCTACAGACAGAGCTAGTCCACTGACATCTTTTCAGTGACCAAAAAGAATCATCGTGGAGGGATTTCCACCGCAGTTCCATACTGGTAACAACTCTCTAACATCTTGCATCCCATTTTCTGTCCCAGCTGAGATTCAGCATTCATGGCATCAAGCTACCATTTTCTATTCATCCACAATGAACAGAGAAGTGGCTTTCTTTCTGCCACTCACTATGACTGGCCAAATATTGTCAAAATATTTGGTGGAGAGACAGTAAGGAACTGAAAGAGAGGCAGTCGAGAATTGCTGGCTGGGTGCCAGTTTTTGCAGTCCCCAATCAGTCAGCTGGATGGGCGCTTCTTTGGGGGTTGTGGCTGTGTTCCTCTTTGATCAATTTGTGGATGCAGTCTGTGGTTACTTTGTTTCTATTGGGAGTGGAGGTTAAGGAGTGAAACCATTGACTGTCTGGAAATGTTCTCGATATTCCTAACTCAATATTGGCTTCAGTAACTGGCAGAGCAAAGCAGACTTTCAAGTAGTTTTTTATTCACCTAACGTTACCCTCGCTACTACTTTGATTTAAACTGGCAGTCTTGGCAATTTAGAGAATAACATTTTGCACTGTGTCAAAGCTCCTCTTCTTCTTTTTCATATCTGCCAAAGTATTTAGTTTCAATTCTGAGTTAAAGTTAATAAACAGCCTCTCTTAATTAAAAAAATGCAGACATTTTTTTGCTTTTACGTTACCCCTTTTCAACTACATTATTTTTCCCAGTCATTCTTGTGAAAATAGAAAGAAGGAAGGAAGGAAGGAAGGGATGATAAGTGAGATTCACTTGGTGGGTTAGGACATAAAACTGATTTATAGGAAGGTGAACTTTTGGATTTTCCACATCAGGTTGACAGGCATCTGTTACAATTAGAAATTTGTTTTCTGGAATTGCATAGTCTGGAAAATATTTCATGAATAGCTATTTCCCTCAATGTATTTGGAAGCTTGCTAGAATGGTGGCATATTTAAAAGAGCAGACCAGTGCTCATTCCTCTAAGACCTATGTAATAGCTTTAATTTTGCCTATAATGATATAAAGATGTGTTGCTATGAAAGACTCATGTGGGAGCAAGAAATATGACAAATTGAGATAGCAAAATATAAATGATAGAAATGCTGGTAGTCATAAATATGCATAAAATAATGTATTTATTATTTCTCCATAGTATAGTTTTATAACGGAACCTAAAAGGGTTTGGCATGGTAGGTAGGGTAGGAAATAACTAGGAACTATGGAACAGCAACTTTAAATTGAGTAAATAACACAATATGGTCAGATATTGTGCATTTGGATAAAATAGGAGCCAGTCTGGAGTGGTGGTTAAGGCATCAAGCTAGAAACTGAGATATTATGAGTTCTAGTCACGCTTTAGGAACAAAGCCAGTTGGGTGACCTTGGGCCAGTCACTTTCTCTCAGCCCTAGGAAGAAAGCAATGGCAAACCACTTGTGAAAAACCTTGCCAAGAAAACTGCAGGGAGTAGTCTGAGCAGTCTCAAGAATCAGACACAACTGAATGGGGGGGGGGGAACCACACTGTCGTAATAGTGCCAAGTCTCCAAAAGCTCACCTTTTGGAGTTATGCTGAAATGCAGCCTTAAATTTATAACTAAATTCTATGAAATACAGTTGGCAGGTGTTTAATGGAGCAATCTTTTTGAAAATTAGAAAAAAAAACCAACTGATTTGCAGTCATCAACCTTAACTGGCCTTTTCAGTGGATTTCTTGCTGTTGAATCCATCTAATAAAATCTTACATGTGTGCTCATACATAAAGCAGTTTTCAACTTGAATTTTGACCCCATTCTTCTCTCACTTGCAGTCTCTATGCCATATTTCTACAGAACTGATTTTTAAACTCCAAAATGTTCCAGTGTGGAATTCCTATGCATGGGGCAGCTTCTATTCAAGATACACGGTTCAGTACATGCACACTAATCATGGTTAGTTTCTTACCCCTGATTCCAAAGCAAACATGTTTGAAATTGTCATTCCTTTGTTAACATCTAAAGTAGCCTTTCTCAACTGGTACCAAAATGATGCATCGTGATATCACAAGACAAAGCTACCCATTCAGAGATGCATATGATATCCCACTCAATTATTTTCTTCTCTTAGGGAAAACACTAAACAAAGTGGACTTTAAAATAGCTAAATCACACCACTTCTGGTGTGGCTGGACAGGTGCAAGTTACATGAAATGTAGTTTTCAGGTAATCACCTAAAATGTAATGAAACCTTGAAGTCAAGCCCTTCAGCCTGCAGTCTGCCTAAACCAGGAGTCTGCAACCTTGACAACTTTAAGACTTCTGGACTTCAGCTCCCAGAATTCCTCAGCCAGCATAGCTGGGAGCTGAAGTCCACAAGTCTTAAAGTTGTCAAGGTTGCAGACTCCTGGCCTAAGCAAACTTGAAGTTTATGCCAGAGAGTATGAACAGAGGATAACATTTTTTATATATAAATAGTAGGGGAAATTGAAACTTAGTCAGCAAATATTTTCATCTTTTCCCCTTCTTTCTTCTTAGATTTGTATTTAAACCTTCACCAAAAGAATCTTACATATGTATCAACTGTTACAATATGTTCTCAATCACAGGAATAAGCTGGAAATTTCTCCTGTAGAAGTTATTATAGTCCAAGCTGAGATATGTTCTACAAAGTTTTGCAATGGCCAAATATGTCCACATTGTCTCTAAATTACTAAAACCTCTGCAGCTGATGTGCTGATGACATTTTATTGTGCTTCTGTGGGTAACATGTTTCTGACACTTCTAGTCCTCTGATTCACAGTGGAGGTTTTTCAAAGTCTGGGGTTTGTCTTTTAAAAGGGGAAAAATGCAAACTATTTTCTCATTGTTAAGAGGAACATTTCACAATAGAAGAACCCTCTATAAAATTAATGTTGAAATTTCCACAAAAAGTCACAAATGAAATGATTGCTTAAGAGGCTTATACTAGCCTGCTGAAATCAATGTGAGTCTGTTGGCACAACTTTAAGAGAAATGGACTGGCATCTATGACAAAGCTTTATTCTTGACAAAGCTTTGTTCTATTTATCTATTTTTCTGTGAAGAGATTTCCAGAAATCTTCGTCAGAATGCTCAATTTATTTTTCAGTGTTCCAAAACTACAGGCTTTAATGGAAAATTCACTAATTTTTGATGTGGAGCCAGTTTTCTTTGTTCAGCAGTTGTAATATTATCTTATTTCAGTTAAAGCAGGGATGAGGAAATCCTAAACTTCATGATATTCCAAAAGATTGTCTTCAATCCAACCAGTTAAATTCAGCTGGAGCAAACCATCAAGAAGCAGTGGTACTGTTTTTTTTTCTATTTTAAAGCTTATTCTAAGATGGAAGCCTTGCAATTTTTAGATAACCTTCAGTGCCTCCTCCACCACACACAAACATGTACATATAAACCTAAGTATTTTAGCATGCAAGTATTAAACATTCATCATGACATTAAAGATATCACAAGAACAGAACTTGCTTATCAATGCAGCACTGAATATAGCATGTTAAATGAATGTGTAATAGATTCCACAAGCAGAATGTGGGTTTCAATATGAGCCACTCCCAACTAGGCCTGATGACCTCTGGTGATAAAAAGCCAGAATCTAGAATTTCTGTGGCTATTTCAACGTCCCTGATGGGTTTCTACCGGTTAATGGATAATAAGTTGATAATGTGTTCATGCAACATGGCAATAAGAAATCAGTTTATCCAGAAGCAAATTATAGTTGTTAACAATTTTTCTTTTATAAATATGAATATAATCAGTAGGGCTATGCAGCTGTCTTCAGATTCAATTTTAAAAAGTGGTTTGCAACTTGTGGAAATGCAACTGTAGCATCCGGCTGCAACTTCATACAGCAGCTGCATCTTTTCATGGGATAATATGGCTGTCCTCTGCTCTTGCTATTTGATCCCTGGAAAAGATGCACTTTCTCTAAACAGTGTAGATGGGTTCTGTATGCATGTACCACTAATCTCTGAAGCTTTGAAAGGATGCAACTGATTCTTATACAAGGAGAGATAGCCTATGTGTTCTGAATTGCTTCAAAAGTAATGCTAATGAAAATATTGAGTAATGTGATATTTCTGTAAAGAAAAAAATAGCAGCCCAACTTTGAAGCATAATCCAAAGGAAGTGGAGCATTTTCTGTTCATAGAGAAAAGGGGTTCTTTAACAATACAAGACTGCAAAGGGATATTTTAATTACATATTGAATATTTCAGAATAAGCATATTCTCTCTTAAAAATGCAGACAACAAATGTTTAATGTGTATTCAAGAAAACTGTATCAGTGTATGAATTGAATGAACTATAGCCTTAGAACAGAATGAACATTACTCTATATCAAGCCAAATAATGCTACCTAGATTGTTTTACAAAAACAGAAACCATTTAGAAATGTTAATGTCTCCCCTATTATTCTAACCTTTGTTTTTTTGTTTCCATGGAATACCTTTTCCCATATCAATGATTTCATTTCTTCAGAAGGTGGAAATATTATTTGCTTCCATAGTTTGATTGAGTTTGCTGCTTTCTCTTTCCTGAACTCTTCCATTTTCCATATTAGGCTTTGTTTTAAAACTGTTTCCAGGCATTTATTTTAATAATGATAGAGACAAATCATCTACAAATATTGAAAGCATGCAAAGTTCAGTGACAGAGATGAACCAATGACCGGATTCCCCTTGCTTTTCTCAGAATTCCCAGGGTCATCCATGCTACTATAGTGACCAAACAGCCTAAATGGTTAGTCATATAAACAATACTTAAAACAGAATTTGTCACACAGAATCCCTTTTTAAATGTTCCCTTTTTAAATGTTCCCTTTTTGTGACCAAAACTTTCTTTTCTCAGGCACAGATTAGCACTCACATATTTCCGCCATGAACAAACAGCCCTGTGAAATTATGTAGCCTTGTTATGGTAACGATAGCCTTAAAATAGCAGTAGACGAGAAGACCCATCTAATCTTATACAATGTCTTCAAACAAAGGACCATTTTTCCTTGTCCTAGGAAGATGTTTCCAGGATAAAAAAAAAATTCTATGTTAAATTCTGAATATCTGTAAAGCACCACTTGGCCATTGTAAATGGTCACATCAAACCTCCCTGGTTATGTGACCACATGCCAGGCACTTGGCCACCTGACCCTTTGCAACCAGTGATGGTGTTCTGTGGTCAAATGACCATGATGGTTTATTGTTTGTTTTTCTGTGGTACACCACCCCAAGTCACATTGTTTGAGTTGGACAGTCTTATACATCTAATAAATAAACACAAATGTAAATAAATAAATCAATAACATCCATAGGCACATAAAATACATTAATTCCTAACAACTTTATAATTGGTAAAACTCATTGGTTTGCTCCATTTATTAGCGATTAGTTTGGATGTTGATATTATAATAGTACGTAGCATTGCCTCTGTAATGGAGTGAATATATGATTATGGTTTACATTATATCTGCATTGGATCTGCCAAGTATGATGCCTACCCAAGCTCAGCTATGCTGTTACAGTTCCAATAATTATGTATCTGGGTATCCAAAATTAAAAATATTTTCATATTATTCATAAGGTATTATGAAATATTGGTGTGCATTTTCCTGAATATGTAACATCTGAAAAAAGACTTAGGAGGAACATTTCTAAATAAATAACCTATGAAATAACCTAAATCTGAAAAAAAAAATAGTGATATTCACTCAAAGTACAAAATGTGCCTCTCCTGCACATCATTTTCCATTCTAATGTGTAACTTATAACAGGATGTGGAGAAACTTTTAATATGACATCACTAGAGAAATGAGAATACTGGAAAGACTAAGCCAAGATTTCTAACCAAATAATACATTTTGGGCTAGAATCATCAGACTTGCCAAGATGTATACTGATAATCCACCCCAAAAAATCCCAATAAGGATACATCTCAAATTTACTTCTCAAATGTAGTTCTATTTTAAAATAAAAATATTTTCTTTTACATATCTTTCATGCATTAAGGAATATTCCTTACAGAGAACATAGAACCTAATGAATATAAGTCACAACGCAATTATATAACAAAATATTAGGGTCATTATATGAGGAAGAAGAAAAGGAGGAGGAGATTATAAGGAGGGTAAATATTCTAATAAATTTATTGTTGATGAAAGAAATTCACTAGGAAACAGTGAAGAATCATTATATTTACCACTAACCTAAGTTTAAGCAATCATTACTACTTCCAAAATAAATTTTGTACATTTCTTTGTATTCAGATTGTTATTTTGGAGGATATACGAGATACAACATCAGAAATAAATACCTTGGTTGTCATCTACCAATTTATCAATAGATGTGAACTGAAAACATATATTTATTCTTTATGATATGTAACATTGTTCCTGTGTTACTGTTTTTTGTCTCAGTATCCTCTATGGATAGTTTCCTCTATGGATGGAAAGAATAGTTCTATTTTGATTGGTTCTCTACCTATTGTATCAACTCCTGCTTACTTTCTTACAATTACAAATATGCCTTGGTGAGAGCAAACTGGCTAGGGAGAGGACAAAGTGAGGTCTGGTGGTGTGAGTGACAAGTGCTGTATGTCTGGGTATATACTATGCTTGCAAATAGCACCATCAATTGTTGAGGAAGTTACAAGTTAGGCTACTATTGCTTCTATGACATCTGGAAGCAATAGTAGCAAGCTAAAATTTTGATTTTTTCCAGTGAAGAACTTCATCATGGAGATCAACATACTTGACCAGATTGGTGGCCAATAAATTATATAAATAAATAAACAAGCAAGCAAGCAAGCAGATAGATAGATAGATAGATAGATAGATAGATAGATAGATAGATAGATAGATAGATAGATAGATAGATAGATAGATAGATAGATAGATAGAGTAAAGAGTTAGATCAGGCATGATGGCATTCTGCTTGTAGAGGCCCCACTTTTCCACTGCCTGGCATAACACACATTTAAAATGAAGGCTGCTCCAACTTCTAGTCATGCTTTCCAGGCTATTCTGTTTGAGTAGCAGGGAAAATTCTCCTTCATCTTCCATTTGAGAGCTTTCAGATATTTTGAAAACTGCAAACTCGTCTCCCCTTAATCTTATCTTCTACAGACTAAACATCCCCAGTTTTTTCAGCTGTTCTTCATTGGATGTGGTTTCTTGCTCTTTCATCCCTCCAGTTGCTCTTCTCTGAAAGTGAGCATATGTCAATGCCCAGTGTCATGAGTCAAGTAGAACATTACATCCTGTGACCTGAAGATTATATTTCAGTTAATACTGCCTTTAATACATTCTCAGGTAGCATTTGTCTGTTCTGTGTTTTGTTTTTAGCAGCTGCATGTATTTGCTATGCAGCTCTCCTATTCAGCAGTCAACTAAATTACATGTCGTAGCATTATCTCTGATTGATGTAGGGATTTCAATGTAAAGGCAGTCCATCTATAGTCTACAGAGCCCAAAAAATATCACAGGACAGAATACAAAGATTAAAAACCGCCCCCTCTAAAAATTCTCTTTTTCCAACTTTACAAACAATCTTTGTTCAAGTTAATGTGTTGAACAGAGAAAAAAGTAACATGTTCTAAATGGGGTGGATTATAATAATAAATTCATTTAGACACTTTCTCTTCTATATTGGGTAAGGTTGGTTTAGGATTTCAGATATATTAAAGTTTTTCAAACATGCCATATTAAATTATAGGCAGTATCAGATTAATCTGTTCCTTGAAATATGTAAAGTAGATAAGAACTCTGCTTACTACTGACTCTTCTAGGCCTTAACACTGTTTTGTTTAATAACATTTGAAACATGATACTATGATCAATTAATCTTGAAAAAATTTCCCCTACCCCATCCTTTTCTTGTTTTTCTTATGATAATTGTTACTATTGTCCAACTTCTGCAGAAACCTTATTAATAAAGGAACTTTTTCCTGTAAAATTTAAATAATCTTGAAAAAGGTTGTTAAAATTTTCCAACTTGAAAAACATCACATACAATAAATTTGTTTACAAAAAAACACACTCTTTGAAATAACTATAAAAACTGTGCTTCCTTTTAGCTTTAAAATCTCTAAAGAAATCAAATTAATTCTGGTTACTTACTGAGTTTTCAGTCCTGTGCATCAAAGTGGAAAGTACAGGGTGTTTTCTGAAAGAAAATGGGAGGGGGGACAGTTTACATTTCATACTTTTACGCAGTACATCATATCCAACTAGAATAATTGCTTAAATACTGGCCCAAAGACTACTATATTTAAGTGTCTTTAAATCCGATTGCAAGGTGATTGCCACCATGTGGTAAAGATCAGATTTTTACAAGTGAAGTAGAAAGGCATACAAATGATAAGATATTTTGGTTTATTTTTTGAAAAGCCCAGTTACCTTGCAACTGCCTTAAGATGACATTGATCCATTCTAGCAACCTCCAGGTAGCTAGATGATATTACCTAGTTGGGGTGATGAAACGTCTGCAAGAAAACAAGCAAACTCAGAGAGCACCAAGGACCCCTCATGTTAACCCTGAGCTACAAGCATACTCCTTTATTAATCTATTTATGAGATCTGGATACCAATCCCATACAAATGATTGGCCAAAACCTGCCTCCTGTGTCATCCCATGCACAAGTACCTTAACAATCAGATTCACAATGATGGAACTTCACAAATTCAGACTGTTCCTAATGATGGCCTTCATTTGTAAAAGGTCAATTCTGTCTTAATGGCTTCTTCAGCATTTGCAGAGGAACCAGCTCTCTGAAATAAGGCTCAAGGAACTCGCTGACACACTGCCATGGAATATTGCAGAATTATTCACTGATTATTATTTTTTTTTTACAAGCCAGGCCAGGCGAAAGCCCTGCACATGAGAAGTTACCAGTTGTGTAAGGAAGTTTTAAAATTGCCTTTGAACTATGAGTTAATTCTACGTACAGCCTTAAATTGTTGTAAGCTACCTTAGTTGTGTACATAGAGAGAAAGATACATTCCAGAATAATTAAAAAAATAATTAAAACACAGTGCCGAACAACTAGGAAAAAAGTAGAGAAAAAGAATTAAACTTGGGCAATGGATATTAAAGTGACATAGTTCTGACGGCCTGTTTGAATGGAAAATTGTGGCTGAATTTAGTCGAACAGGTACATACAGTATATGCCAGTTCTGGAGTTGGTTGTTTTATTTAAAAGAAGGGGTCCAGCCAGAGACTAAGGCTTCTCATTTTCATGCAGAATTCATTAAGGTTCTCTATGCAAATTAAGTCCTATTTCTGCTATATCAGTTTTCAGAGATGGCCAAGATCAAGAAGTAAATTCCTCAAGAGGAATTGTGTCTCTATTTTATTGGGAAAGGCCAGGGGTAGGCAACCTTGGCTCTTTTATGACTGGCTCAGGAATTCTGGGAGTTGAAGTCCATGAATCATAAAAGAGCGAAGGTTGCCTACCTCTAGGATAGGCTATAGTAACAGAATCCTAAATGCCTGGTAGCATTTTCTTTTCTTCCTTTTTACAAGGAAATTAGAGCAGAACTAGTTTGGGTTGGTTTTTTTTTTCCTGTCCTGGATTTAATCATGTTTTTTCTAATATAGAACATAGAATTCTTTATTGGAGAAGGGTATTGGACACACACAAGGAATTTATGTGCACAAGCTTTCAGTGTACATACAAGCAACAAGCAACAATCATAATCATAAAATACGATCGTCATAAATCATAGATACAACACTCAGTGATCGTCATTGGATACTAAAGCAATCAACCTAAATCATAATCAGATACTAAATAAAAGCAATCAACATAAATCATGAGATACAACAAGTTATAGTCATAGGACTCTAAGGAAATATGTAATATGACAGATGAGAAGAATAATAAGTAATAAAGCCCTGCTAGGTGGTTCAACATCCCAGGGCATAGCAATGTTGTGGAAATTAGTTGTTTAACAGAGTGACAGAATTGGGGGGGGGGAACTGTCCTTGTATCTAGTTGTTTTGGCATGCAATGCCATATTGCGTTGTTTTGAGGGAAGAAGTTGGAACAGTTTATGTCCAGGATGTGAGGGGTTTGTAGATATTTTCACAGCCCTATTTCTGGCTCGTGCATAACTGCCACTGCATAGTTTTTCCAAGGTTATGTCTGAGATTCTCCACAGGGAAAGTGTCACAATAGCTTCCGAACTTCTGCATTGGTGTCTTCACAGCATCACCCAGACATTGCTGAAGCAGTATAAAGGCTGTCCTCATTACTGTTATTTTGGCACAATGAAGCCTGGATGACTCTTGATGATGCTGTTGCTAATGGGGAAATGAACAATGGATAAAATGGGATTTTGCATTGTTCCCTGTTCCAAGTAGTACATGTTGTCCCTGCCTTGGGAGGCTGCATATCTCATGGGCAACATAGAGGGAAGAGGAGAATCAAAACAAGAATGTCAAGAACATTCATCCCAAATGTGAGAGCCTTTTTCGGAAATCAGATACATATATTTATTCATACATGTAATCTTGTATACATCATTTTATATTTAAGTACTGCCTAATCATCCCTGACATAAGGCAACTGTGCTAGTTGAAGAAGAATGCAGGGTCTTCTATGTGTACATGTGTTTGTGTGCTGCCTTTTCTTAGTTTTATAAAACAAGTGGACATTTACCCAGAGCAATTAAATATTGCTGAATAATTAAATATTAGAGGCCACCAATGATTTAACTAGTTTGTCACCTCCTGATTGCCTCCAAGCTTCTATATCCTTTTTTTTTTTCAAAACAAATCAAGGAGACACAAATAATTGTTCCTTCCCATGATTCAAGAAGTAGACAAAAGACCATCCAGAGCTATTTTTTCTGCCTTTGAAGTCTATTATGGAAACTAGTTTTGTTAGTTGACTTTCTCTTTTTCTGTACCCATCTTTTTTTTTGTGCCCAAGTTTTTTATTAATTTTCCAATATTACATTTACATATTTGAAAAGTAGCGTGGCAGTTGGGCATCGTAATTCCATTACATTTGAATGTCATCAGTACAAATCTCAAAGTATTACAACAACTAATTCCCTCTCTTTCCCCCCATAAGATCTATTGTCATATTCAGATTAATACAGTGCTTATTCTATCAATCAAACAAAAATACCTTTCTAGTATTCATCAATAATCTTCAGTCTATACATATCTTAATTAATTTGACATTCCATCTTTTAGACAATAACCTAATAAGTTTTTCTTAACTTTAATTTCGCATTGATATTTAAATTTAACGTTTAATCTTTATCATTTCCAGATTTTAAATGATCCCAATTTCTCAGTCTCCTGTCTCATATTTAGGGCTAATAATTTTTTTTCTTTTCCTTTTTCCACTTCCTTCCTTCCTTTCCAGAAAAAGAGAAAAAATAAACCATCAGCATTTATATCACAAGCCAATATACAAATTTAATTATTGGTATTTATACTTCTAAGTTTTATTTAACCTGTGTCTCAACTCATGACAATATCTTAAATCAAGTCTTAGTTATCTATGAACATTCAAACTTTTAGCAAATCAGTAACCTGGTGATTAATTTTCCCTTAATATTTTAATTTAACATTTAATATTTATCTTTTTTTCCAAATTTTAATTAAGCACAATTCCTTTATCAGAATTCCTCATATAATCTAATATTTAAAATACAGACGTTATATGTAAATTTTATCATATATCTTAACAGGCTAATAAGACAATATAATATTCTTATTTTGATATTTATATTTCTAGATTTTATAAAACCAATTTTTTATCTCAAATCATTACAATATCTTATGTTCAAAATACATATTCTAGCCATTTAAATATATTCTATTTTAGATCTCATGTATAGATCAAAACCCCAATCCCTTTCAGTCTTATTCTAGCTTTTTTCCTCTGCCAAATCATCTTTCGTATCTTCACTTTTAAATCATCAAAAAGTTCTCTTTGTATTGTTGTAACTATTGTTTGATATTGATAAGGGTGTTCAGTTGCTGTTTTCTTAAGAGGACTAGCTGATTTAGCAGGTCGTCTCTTTATTTTTCCAGTTTGATGCAGTTGTCCCGAAGTATTTATCTTCTCTTTCATCTGTTTTTCTTTTTTATCTTCAAATTCCTTCTGGTTTATAAGAAAAGTTCTTTCCTAGTTCTCTATTATCAGTTTCCTTTCTGTGTTTCCCACTGTTTGTATTTGTTGAGTATCTAAGTCTTCTGTCGTAGCATTTGGTTGTTTCACCTTCTCTATAAAATTCTGTATAGATGATTCTTTAGTTGAAGTCATAGTTTGACCTTACATACGGAGAGTTTGGATAATTGTTTTTAACATATAAAGAATTTGTTCCTGTACTTCCTCTGTGGGAGAAATCCATTCCTGTTCTTCTTCCATTGTCATGTATTAAACTAAAAAAAAAGCTTACACTCAGAAAGTCCACCAAGTAAAAAGCTGAGCTGAGTTTCTTGCAGATGGTGCTTCAAGGTTGCTTTATATCTTATCTATTTTCAAAGCTGTCAACAAGTCTCTCTTAAAGAATAGCAGGTTACAGTCTCAAATTTAGCCAACAAATGTCATCTCAGAGTTAGTTATAATAATAATAATAATAATAATAATAGTAAAGTTGGAAGGGACCTTGGAGGTCATCTAGTCCAACCCCCTGCTCGGGCAGGAAACCCTACACCATTTCGGACAAATGGCTGTCCAGTCTCTTCTTAAAAACTTCCAGTGTTGGAGCATTTACTGCTTCTGGAGGCAAGCTGTTCCACTGATTAATTGTTCTCACTGTCAGGAAGTTTCTCCTTAGTTCTAGGTTGCTTCTCTCCTTGATTAGTTTCCACCCGTTGCTTCTTGTCCTGCCTTCAGGTGCTTTGGAAAATAGCTTAATTCCCTCTTCTTTATGGCAGCCCCTGAGATATTGGAATACTGCTATCATGTCCCCCCTTGTCCTTCTCTTCGTTAAACTAGACATACCCAATTCTCGCAACCGTTCCTTATATGTTTTAGCCTCCAGTCCCCTAATCATCTTTGTTGCTCTTCTCTGTACTCTTTCTAGAGTCTCAACATCTTTTTTACATCGTGGTGACCAAAACTGGATGCAGTATTCCAAGTGTGGCCTTACCAAGGCATTGAAGAGTGGTATTAATACTTCACGTGATCTTGATTCTATCCCTCTGTTAATGCAGCCTAGCACTGTGTTGGCCTTTTTGGCAGCTGCAGCACACTGCTGGCTCATATTTAAGTGATTGTCTACTAGGACTCCGAGGTCCCTCTCACAGTTACTACTATTGAGCATGGTGCCACCTATGCTGTACTTGTGCATTTGGTTTTTCTTGCCTAAATGTAGAACTTTGCTTTTTTCACCATTGAATTTCATTTTGTTAGTTAGTGCCCAGTGTTCAAGTCTGTCCAGATCCTTCTGTATCTGAAGCCTGTCTTCTGGAGTGTTGGCTATTCCTGCCAGCTTGGTGTCATCTGCAAATTTGATGAGTTCCCCATCTATCCCTTCATCCAAATCGTTGATGAAGATGTTGAAGAGTACTGGGCCCAGAACAGAGCCCTGGGGCACCCCACTACACACTTCCCTCCATATAGATGCAGTTCCATTGAGGACCACTCGCTGAGTACGGCCGGTCAGCCAGCTACGGATCCATCTGGTGGTGGTTCTGTCTACCCCACATTTTTCTATCTTGTCAAGTAGTAGGTTGTGATCTACTTTATCAAATGCCTTACTGAAGTCCAAGTAAATTATGTCCACAGCATTCCTCTGATCCACTAATTTTGTCACTTGGTCAAAGAATGCAATAAGATTTGTCTGGCATGATCTATTTTTGACAAACCCATGTTGGCTTTTAGTAATGACTTTGTTTGCCTCTAGGTGTTCGTTGATTCGTTGTTTGATTATCTTTTCCAGGATCTTCCCAGGTATTGAGGTCAGGCTGATAGGTCTGTAATTTCCTGGATCCATTTTTTTTCCTTTTTTGAGGATGGGAACTACATCAGCTCTTTTCCAGTCCTCTGGTAGTTCCCCTGTGTTCCAGGATCTTTGAAAAATATAGTTCAGTGGCTCCGATATCACATCTGCCAGTTCCTTGAGAACTCTGGGGTGTAATCCATCTGGTCCTGGCGATTTGAACTCATCTAGGCTGGACAGGTGCTCCTAACCATTTTCTTGCCTATCTTAACTTGTGTTTCTGTTTTGTTTTTTATGGCACTATTTTTGATAGGTTGGTCTGTTTTTTCCCTTTGTGTAAAGACAGATGCAAAAAATGAGTTAAATAGTTCTGCTTTCTCCCTGTTGCTTGTCACCTTCTTGCCACTTCCACCCACTAATGGACCAATCATTTCCTTCACTTTTTTCTTGTTTTTTACATGTTGAAAGAAGCTTTTTTTGTTATTTTTGACTTTGGTCGCAAGCCTTAGTTCATTTTGAGCCTTGGCTTTCTTCACTTCATCTTTGCAGGCTCGGGCTATTTGCTGATATTCTGACTTAGTTATGTTCCCCTCTTTCCACTTTCTGTACTTGTCCTTTTTATCTTTCAATTTGTCAGAGAGTTCTTTATGCAGCCATGCTGGTTTCTTTTGAGAGCTGTTATTTTTCCTCTTTGTTGGTATTGTGCTAGACTGTGCTTTTATTATCTCATTTTTCAAAATTTCCCAAGCTTCTTGAGTTGTTTTCCCCTTGAGGATTCTCATCCATGGAATCCTTCCCAAGCCCTCTCTAAGTTTATTGAAATTAGCTCTCTTGAAGTCCAAGACTCTAGTTTGACTGTGTTCTATTGGTTGTGCTTCTATAATGTTGAATTCTAATATTGCATGATCACTTCCTCCCAGGGTTCCTATGGCTTCAACACCGTCTATCATTTCATCTCTGTTAGTGAGAATTAGATCCAAAATGGCTAATCCCCTAGTTCCTTCTCTACTTTTTGGGAGACAAAGTTGTCTGCTAGGTTTGCCAGGAACCTGTTTGATCTTCCACTTGGTGCGGAGTTTGTCTCCCAGTTGATGTCAGGGTAGTTAAAGTCCCCCATTACTATTGTGGTGTGCTTCCTACATACCTTAGTTAGCTGACTAGCAAAAAGTTCATCTATTTCCTTTGTTTGGTTGGGTGGTCTGTAGTATACACCTATGGCAATGTCATTTCCTCCCCCCCCTTTTATATTGACCCAAATGCATTCAAGACAGTTTTTATCATTGTTGTACTCTATTTCTGTGGAGATGTAGTTATTTCTTATATAGAGAGCAACTCCACCTCCTCTTTTATTTGGTCTGTTTCTTTTAAATAATTTAAATCCCTCTAGCTGTGTGTTCCATGTGTGAGTTTCATCCCACCATGTTTCCGTAATGGCAACAATATCGTATCTGCCCTCGTTAACCTGAATTTCTAGTTCACCCTGTTTGCTGTTCATACTCTGTGCATTGGTGTATAAACATTTGAGTCCTTTGTGGGTGGCCCTGTGTTTCCTTTCTACATAACCTGTGTGGTGCCTGAGTTCCCCTATTGTCTTACCACCTATTTGGTTAGTGCACTTTATGTGGCACTCGCTATTAGAGGCTTCATTTTGATTGGTAGCAAGGTTGGTATTCTTGTCCACACACACATCTATGCTACATGCACTGATAGCCCTATAGTTTTTAAATTGCCGGGGACAGGGTTGTTCCGTATCAATTAACTCCCTGTCCCCGCTGTTTAGTTTAAATTTCCCTCCAGAAAATCTGTGAATTTATAGCCGAGTAACTCAGTCCCTTTTTTTGATGGATGCAAACCATCTCTTTTGTACATCTTTTGATTGGACCAGCTACTGACATCGTGACTAATATATCCGAAGCCTTCCCCTTTACACCACTCCTTTAGCCACATATTGAATTGTGCTATGCGCTGGCCTTTTCCGTTTTGCTCCTTTTCTTAGATCTTTTCAGTTTTCTTTTCCCCCTCTATTTTAAGGGGCAGAAAAAGAACCCAAATCTTCAATAATAGTTAGAGTAAAAATCAGAGAAGAAGAAAAAAAAATAGAGAGAAGAAAGTTACAAGTCTTATAATCCACCAGTTTTAAAAAATAGAATTCCAATTAGGATCCCAGTATTTTTCCAACGTTTTAGACTCCCAAGTGGTTGATAGCCACTGTTTCTGGAGGGAGGGCTAAAATCCCCCTTCCTTCACCACAGGGGGGAAAGTACTTTAGCAGCTTATGCAGGTAATTAACTAATTAGGATGTAAGAGAGGCAGATCTCACCCAATCCTTTCCACGCTGCTTTGAAGTTGCCAGATGTTAATGTGACTTTGGCTGTTAGCAGCCTAGGGACGAACCATATTTCTATGGCTGGTCCTTTTGTCCACTGGTTTGGAGAGATTGCCAGGTGTAACAGGAGCGTTGCTGCTCTCCTGCAATCCAGAAAAAGCCCCTCCTTGCTGATCACCTCTTTGGGGCAATTTTGGCCCTTTTCAGGGCCCCCCAGCAATGCAAAACTGAATGGGGGAGAGAGAGCAGATCTCCCAGCCGTCCATGGCAGCTGCATGATGAAACCAGAAGCCTTTTTGTACCTATCTATATGCAAGGAAGTTAAAAAGAATCTCATTAACCAGCTATCTAAACCTGGATAATACATGAGGGAATAATCGATCCTAAGGAAGCAGGGTTTCAACCAGGATGACACAACATCTGGCAGACAAATATACAAAGCACTCTGAATAACAGAATAACAGAATTGGAAGGGATCTTGGAGATCTTCTAGTCCAGGGCTTTTCAACCAGTGGTACAGGTACCACCTGTGATACATTGGCACCTGGCAGGTGGTACACAACCATCCTAGAAAAGTGGTAGGGGGAGAGGGGAATGAGCTGAACTGGTGGCAGCACTGCACAAGCTTGAGCAAGAGATGGCTGGAGCTGCAGGGCTGTCAGGGCTCAGTGGAAGCACCAGGATCAGTGCCAGGCTCCAGCTGGAGCTCAGCGCTGATCCTGGTGCTTCTGCTGAGCCCAGAAGAAGTGCCAATCAGCTGGAATGTTGCAGCCTTTCCAGAGTCTTGTGATTTACATTCAGATGCTTGGCAACTGATTCATATTTATAACGGTCACAGTGTCTCAGGGTCATGTGAAGTGACCAAAACCTGTTGCAACCACCCAGCAGATGGGGGGAATAAAAAACAACCCCCCCACATCACCCCTGCTGCCAATCCTCAACAGAAATGCTCACAACAATGAAAACCTCGGACAGGAGGAAGAGCGCCACCGGGCGGGCAGGCAGGTGTCTTGCTCGGCTGTGGCTTGGGGGCACTTTTTTCAGTGCCATTGTAACTTCAAACAGTCACTAAGCAAACTATTGTAAGTCGAGGACTACCTGTACTTTATCACTTTTTTCCTTTTTTTTTTTTTTTTTTTGGTCATCAGGTTTTTGACACCTTTCTAGGCAACTGGTGGTACTCGGATATTGCCATATCCTAAAAGTGGTACAATGGGTGAAAAGGTTGAAAAACCCTGTTCTAGTCCAACCTCCTGCACAATGAAGAGACTCTATGCCATTCCAGACAGTCAAATGTACAACTGGCCAAATATCAAGAGATACACCTGTGCAAAACCTCTAATTAGACCTGTTGTTTTATTGTGGTTTTGGGTTTTTTTCCCTGACAATAAATTGTTGTATTAAATTACCTTTCTTTTTTTACTGTAAAGGCTATTTAAAGATTGCAAAAAAGATATTGATATGATACTTGATTTGGAAAAAACACAATTGCTGTTCAATCAGTCTTTAATTGTAAGACCTAAATCTGTTGAATCTTAATGGCTAGATTCTGGCCCAATAAAATTATGGATAACCAGTTGACTGATTCACAAAGCTATAGTTCATTCAGAAAGTATTCAGACCCCCTTCACTTTTGTCAATTGTGTTATGCTGCAGCCTAATTCTACAGTTGTTGAAATTCATTTTTTCTCATTAATCTATACTCAGTACCCTAAAATGACAAAGTGAAAACAGAATTTTGGAAAGGTCTGTAAATTTATTAAAAAGAAAAAAACTGAAATGTCACATTGGCATAAGTATTCAGACCCTTTGCAACAACACTTGGAATTTAGCTTAGGTGACTCCTATTTCTCTTCATCATTGTTTTTACACTTTGATTGGAGTCAACCTGTGGTAAATTAAATTGATGATTTGGAAAGGCACATTCCTCTCTATAGAAGGCCTCACAGCTGATAATGTGTACTGTAACAGAGCAAAAGCCACAAGGTCAAAGGAACTGTCTGCAGAGCTCAGAGACAGGATTATTGCAAGACACAGATCTGGGGAAGGCTACAATAAAATTTCTGCTGCACTGAAGGCTCCTAAGACCACAGTGGTTTCCATAATTCTCAAATGGAAGAAGTTTGGCATAGCTACGACTCCTCCAAGAGCTGGTCACCTAGTCAAACTAAGCAATTGGAGGAGAAGGGCCTTAGTAAGGGAGGTGACCAAGAACCCAATGGGCACTCTGGCTGAGCTTCAGAGATCCTGTGTGGAGATGGGACAGAGTTCCAGAAGAACAACCATCACTGCAGCCCTCCACCGATCTGGATTTTATGGCAGAGTGGCTAGACAGAAATCTCTCCTCAGTGCAAAGCACATGAAAGCCTGCTTGGAGTTTGCAAAAAAGTACCTGAAGGACTCTCAAACTGTGAGGAACAAGATTTTCTGGTCTAATGAAACCAAGATTGAACTGTTTTGGCCTCAATTCTAAACAGTATGTTTGGAGGACACCAGGTACCACTCATCACCTGCCCAATACCATCAACAGTGAAGCATGATGGTGGCAGCATCATACTCTGGGGGTGTTTTTCAGCAGCAGGGATTGGGGGACTGGTCAAGATTGAGGGAAAGCCGAATGGAGCAAAGTACAGGGATATCCTCAATGAAAACCTGTTCCACAGCACTCAGGACCTCAGACTGAGCCAAAGGTTCACTTTCCAACATGACAACGATTCTAAGCATATAGTGAAGACAACACAGGAGTGGCTTAGGGACAAGTCTATGAATGTCCTAGAGTGGCTCAGCCAGAGCCCTGACTTGAATCCTATTGAACACCTCTGGGGGAATCTGACAATAGCTGTTCACCAATGGTCGCCATCCAACCTGACTGAGCTTGAGAGGATTTGCAAGGAAGAATGGCAGAAAATCCCCCAATCCATGTGTGCAAAGCTTGTCACATCACTCCCCAAAAGACTCAAGACTTAGTTGCTGCCAAAGGTGCTTCAACAAAGTACTGAGTGAAAGTCTGAATACATATGGCAATGTGATATTTCATTTTTTTTTCTTTTTAATAAATTTGTAGACATTTCTAAAATTCTGTTTTCACTTTGTCATTATGGAGTACTGAGTACAGATTGATGAGGAAAAAAATAATTTCAACAACAGTAGAATCAGGCTGCAGCATAACAAAATTGACAAAAGTGAAGGGATCTGAATACTCTTATATGCGCTGTATATACCAGTGGTGGCGAACCTATAGCACACGTGCCACAGGTGGCACGCAGAGCCCTCTCTGTGGGCACACATGCCATCGCCCAGTCCTAAGCCTTCAGCTGGGTTTTATAAAAGCTTTTCGCTTTAGGCCTCCGCCGCCGTGTGCAAAAAAAAAAGGTTTAATCAATCAATCAATTTCAACTTCTCATGGGAAAAAAAGATCTCACAAAGTTGGAATTAATTGATTGAACTTTTTAATCCCACCCAGTCTGCCGTTACCCAGTGGGCCACTCCCACCCAATGGGCCACACCCACCCAGCACCCGATGATACATAAGTAGGTTTTGGGTTGCAGTTTGGGCACTTGGTCTCTAAAAGGTTCGCCATCACTGGTATATACCATCCTAATGTATAGAGAAACTCTCATCCAGATGTTTTACCAACAAATTTCACAGGCCATTATAATTAGGCAATGACTGGCACAAGGAGAAAGACATTGAAATCTGAAGAGGATGTAGACAGCAGCACTTATCCCCTTGACCAAGGGAAGATAAGAAATCACTTAGATATATTAGATATCTTTAGGAGTAATTTTGCATTAGAATTGGATTAATAACATGCAACAGTCCAGACATCTTCAGCAACAGTCATTGGCCATACTGGCTAGAATCTAACAACTTCTAATCTTTACTTGCTACTCTCATTTTCTTGAGTCATTTGTTCTTTGGCTAAATGTGTCTCTTCTGTGCTTCCAAATATTCTCAGAATCTCCAAAAGTGGTGGGCAGCTATTCAGGCGATTGAATCCAATTTGCTACTCAGAGCAGGAATCCAAACTGAAACATCTCTGACAGATGTTGCTAAGCATGTGGCAGAAAATGAGATCACAAAATTGTAGTCCATGGAATTTGTTCCGTTATTACATTAAAATAACCTTTTAAATGATTGAGCAAAAAAAGAGGGGGAAAGCTCTAAAAATAAAAACAAGAATAGGAGATTGTAACCTCTGACTGATTTTTTTAAAGGGGGCAGTGGTCTCTCTTCCTTTTAAAAAATAAAATGAGCTCAGAAAATATTTAAGATACTAACCAGCAGTGGGTTAAAAAAAATTCCTTCACTTTTTATTTTACTAAAAACATTTCTCCACTCTGCACATTTACTTACCGTTCTACGTATCTTAGTGGTTCCTACTGTCAGTTATCATATATAACCATTATCTAAATCATTATATATATTTTATTATAGTTGGCTATTATAATTATTAATTTCATCATTTAAATTCTGAAGAAAGCCCTGGATGTTCTAAATCCCTTTTTTCTGCTATAGTTGCTTGGGATGTAGTTACTGCTCATTTTCTCATGAAGAATTGCATTGACACATGGCAACAGACATTGCTGCTTCTCCTAGCATGTTGCATGCTGAAATGGCCAATATGTAGATTTTCCCAACAAGTTCCGTTATTAAAATAAATCTAACTATTGTTAATTGTCCCTAAGAATTGGAAAATGTCAAGGCTATCATACTTTATTCTATCACCACCCTTCTAAATTTCCAGCTTCCAGTCAGCATAAATTATTATTTGTCATGACTTGCACATCAGCAAATGATGTCAAAGTATCCTCTTAAAAACTTTTTGAAATGAATTTGTAATCTAATTAAGAGGCAATTGTGGCCCACAGTTTGGGGATATCATGAGAAACTATGGCTTGCTGAAACTGAAAACACAATCACACTAAGACAGCAAAAATGATTTGTTATGGATTGTGACTGAGTTCTTGGTGAACCTTCAAATATCTGCAATGATTTACTAACCAGTGATAATACATGAGAAGACCAATGTACATTCCTCTATGAGTCACTTTATATGTATCAATCCTTATTCTTAGACATGCATTTTTACAAAAAAAATTAATAACAACACTAATGATTCTTACTTCTGCTACTCACTCCTTCCTTCTGCTCTACAGGCGTTACTATAGGCCCAATATATAATATCACCATAGGCAGAATGGGAGGAGAAAGCTCTCTGTGGAGCACCATAAAAGCTTCTCTGAATATAATGCTGAAGCTTTATTTTGATGGTCCATATTCATCATTTGTCTTAGCACTTTTCTTGATGTTTATGTAACATTTTGGGTTTTTTACTTTCTTTTTACTACACTGTGGCTATTTTGCTCCTCTTGTAAGATTGCTTTTTAGTGATCACAGGGCAAAATCAAATCTCTGATACCTAGGACATGAGCTCAACTGTGCAAACAAAATCTTAATGGATTTTTGCTGATCAGGACTGAATGACAAGGCTCTAAAGATTTGTTTATAGATGAGAGTTGAGATGTGAAATAATTTGTTGTACTTTAAGAGCTGATAAATTATTAAAATTGTTTATATTTGTTATGAAGAGAAAGTCATTTCTTTATATATTTCTCTTCATTACATTTTTATTTTTTCTTTCTTTTCCATTTTTCCTTTTTTTCATTTCTGCACTTTTTATTTTTAATTCTTATGCTTTTAATTTTTTTTAGTTTGTATTAGTTCTTACTTTTTTAATTGAGTATTATGGAACCAAATACAGGCATATAATAGAAGAAGCAACTATACTGGAATTAAATTAGAAACATCTTCTAGAAAATAATATAATAAGATGACTGTCTACTTTCACATAAAATTTTAGAGTAATTGGCTGGACTGAGTAATTAGCTTATTAGTTACTGAGAATTTTATTATAATTCTAAGTTAATTGATCTGCATAAAATGTATATCTCATCCATTTACTTAAAGAAAACTCAAGGCAAATAGAAAACTTTTAGAGACATATTTTTTAAAAAAAGTTTGTTTTTATTTGGACTTGCATTATACTGAAGAAAATGATATAGAAAATGAAGTTCCTTAGGATATTTTTTGATAGTAAGGAGAATGGAAAATCCAGGCAAGGATTTCAGCATGTAAACCTGTAATACATTTGAGATTTGGCAATAATTCAAAGAATTATCATAATTATTTACAAACTACAAGAAATTGGTTTGCACACAATTTATGTGATAGATGTAAGCCAAGAATACTCTGGGTGATCTTTTCTCTCTCTAATAAGGCCTCATAAAAGTAATTCAACATTTTTTTAAATGGAGATATTTAAAAAGTTACATAGACTCCAAAAATGTAATAGGAAAAAATAGGACACTCATAATCTTTCAATCTTTATTTCAAGTGGGTGATGCCTGGTGCCAGATCCGTCAGCACATTGATTATATATTTTAATTCTTAATACACATATCTTACCGTCTTTTTAGTATACTGAAAATACTTTTAGTACATTCTTAGTCTTGATATGTGCTGGCTTCACACTTTGTGCTATGCCATCACTTATTTTATTGGATAAACCACAATAGCTGGATTGACACACCACACAAAGCCAAAACTAAACAAATCTCATTATGACTCAATGTGATTTATGAATTTAGCCTCTCAGAGAGTTGGAGAAAGAAGACTGGATGACTTAGCACTTGCTACATAAAGAATGGGAAGCAGTAGTGGGGAGCTGGCATTGTAGCATTTTGAGAAGCTGTATACTAGGAAAGTTCAAGGTGTGGTGAAAATGGTCTGCTGGGAAGAAATTGTAAATTTAGTGGGAGAAGAAATTAACAAAACAGTTTTATGACTTTACAGTAAGCAAAACACACAATATCTCACTTTTGGTTGATCAGATGCTTGGAAAATGCAATGGGTACTGACTATAATATAGCCTCTTGGTCTTTGATTACAACAAAATGGTTTGAAATCTTTGAACTGCTTAAAAGGAAGCAACTAAATGACATAGGTAGGCTGAATTTTTGGACTTCAGTATTCGTAGTAGAATAGGCAAATCCAGTAGAGATGTAGCTACTTATAGACTACCCCTAAATAAAGGCCTTACAATGGGGATTTCCCCAAGAGGGGTTTCCCCTTCTTAATGTAATTCACAGTAGAGTATCAACATGGATCAAGAGGAATGGACATTTGAAATTATAGATTCAATGTACCTGGCAGATAACAGGAAACTGCCTTAGATTCTAGTAAAAGCAGAAAACATTAGGAATGATAAAGGAACTGAGAAGTCAGAAGGTAAAAGAGATGAATTAAATAAAAGATTGACCCAAACTTACTTTGTTTGTTTGTTTGTAATAATAATAGTAATAGTAATAATAATAAAGTTGGAAGGGACTTGGAGGTCATCTAGTCCAACCCCCTGCTCAAGCAGGAAACCCTATACCATTTTGGACAAATGGCTGTCCAGTCTCTTCTTAAAAACTTCCAGTGTTGGAGCATTCACTGCTTCTGGAGGCAGGTTGTTCCACTGGTTAATTATTCTAACTGTCAGGAAGTTTCTCCTTAGTTCTAGGTTGCTTCTCTCCTTGATTAGTTTCCATCCGTTGCTTCTTGTCCTGCCTTCAGGCGCTTTGGAGAATAGCTTGACTCCCTCTTCTTTGTGGCAGCCCGTGAGATATTGGAACACTGCTATCATGTCCCCCCTCGTCCTTCTCTTCATTAAACTAAACATACCCAATTCCAGCAACCGTTCCTTATATGTTTTAGCGTCCAGTCCCCTACTCATCTTTGTTGCTCTTCTCTGCACTCTTTCTAGAGTCTCAACATCTTTTTTACATTGTGGTGACCAAAACTGGATGCAGTATTCCAAGTGTAGCCTTACCAAGGCATTGTAAAGTGGTATTATGTGGGTAGGTGTATGTACCGGAATCATATATACCTAAATATATATATGCTTCATTTCAGTATGACAGATTATACTGTATTATATATGGAAGCAGGCTTTGGACTAAATGGGAGCTGTACTAAGATAGAAAAGGCAATACGCTGTTTCTGTACAAAAAAGTCAATGAGATGAGTTTAGCGACTGACCCATATTGGATCCTGGGATACATATATTCAGGGCTTTTTTTCTCATAGAACGCCCAGAACGGAGTTCCGGCACCTTTTTCGGATGGAACCTTGTAGGGTAGGCAAAGCGGGTTGTATGACGTGTGTGAGTACCGGCACCTTTTTTTTTTTTTTTTAAGAAAAAAAGCACTGCGTATATTTGCCTTCATTCATGAACTAATATTCTGGGAGAGAAGGAATTCTGTTTCTAACTAGCTCAGCAATTACATATGAATGGAATCAATATTGAAGATGAAATAAGAAGAAAGGGCATATGTCTGTTCTTTTGCCAGTACTATGACAGTACTTATTGCATACTTCATGGTTGCTGATTTTGAATAGCTAATTGCTTCAGGAAATTTATGTCACCTTTCCTTAAATAATTTCCATGAGATGCAAGAAGAAGGATGTTCACCCTGTTTTATTGATTTGTTATGGACAGCAGATGACATTCCACTGAGACTTAACAGAAAACAGATTTATACATATGTACAAGTTCCAAGACAAAAGTTTCCAATCCAACCTTTCTTAATCACTGTCTTCCAGATGGGTTGGGACTACAATTCCCAGAAGTCCCATCAGACTATAGGTTCCATAGGCCAGGCAGATCTAGAGAAATAACACTGTCACTTTTCAGAAATATTTCAGATTATACTAATGTACTGTACATCAGGAAAAAATATCCCACAAGATTTTGCAATGTTTCTACTTTGAGCTTCCTGGAACATTTTAACATGTGCATTCATTTCTGTTCCCTGCTGTACACACATTGTTGTAACATATACTGATTCTTATGAAACTCATTGACTTCAGGAACATGTGTACTTGGGACATACTCCGAACTTAACCATGTCTGCTCATTTGATCTTAAAATAACTATTGACCAAGTACATTAATGCAGAATGTAGTACAGAAATACTCTGCTCTAGTAAGCTTATTATTATAAAGAAAAATTGACTTTTAAGTTGTGCTGTAACATCACCAATTCCTTAAAAATATAAGTTTTAGATTTTAAAAGTAAAAAAAAAAAACAGATTAGTCACAGGGTCCACCCCATTCAGTTACAATGGAAATGAAATTAGGAATGTTGCTGAAAATGATATACTGTATTCCTTGTATTTAAGGTTTGTTGTCGTAAGTGCTTGGCTCACAGATCTGCAACCTTTTGCATTCTCTTTAATAATAGCAAGTAGGCAGGAAAACATTATACAAACTTCATGTATACACAGTAATCTTTCCAAAACTTTCCCTGTTCTAAAATGGTAATTAGCAACATTTTAGATAGTATTTTGTTTTCTTGTGTATTTTGCTTGGTTATATGAGCAAACAACCAAGGAATATGTTTCCTCCATGACTTATTTATTTATTCATATGTATTCAATTTATATCCTGTCTTTCTTCCTAGAGTTCAAAGTCTCATGCCTCTATTCCCCCCCCCCAAAAAAAGTCCTGTGGGTTACATTGGGCGGATACATTGTGCAACTGGCCCAAAGCCATCCAATAAGCTTATATGGCTGGTACCAAATTTGATTTTGGGTTTCCCTACTTCTAATCCAATACATTAACTACCACACTACAATGGCTATCCTCACATTTATCTAGATGCAAATCTATCTGTTGCTGGATCTGCCCATAGATTACCCCAAAAATGCTCCTTGGAGAGTATAGAATCTGCCTTTCTATTATTTTATGAAGCTTTATGCCAGAATAATATTGGTAAGGCATTGTGACATCTTGAGCCATTCACCATTAGTCGGGTAGGCAGCAGTAGTGTGAAAAGGAATGGAAGAAAACATGGTTTGAAGGAGAAAATTTGGCCTCAATCCAAGGACCAATCTAAATAATTAAGAAGTCCCAGTCATTATGACTGCCTGTTGTTGCTATTGTCCTTCCTTCCCACATTCCTGATCTCCTCAACATCCTCCATCTGTTTAACTAATCACAGAACAGCATCACCCATGCTATTCCCCAAACCCAACCATAGAAGGCAGAAGACAAACAGCCAGAGGATGTATTGAAAAGCCTTTTACTCCCCACCATCCCTGCCCTCGAGCCAGTCTCCAACATGGTGCCTCAGAAGAAATGTATATGTGCTTTGCAAGGAAAATGTAACTTTTAATGAGGGAGCAAAACCACAACATAGAGGAAAGACTTCCCCAACCACAACAATACCCACAGGAAACATAATTCAATTCAAGGACAGAAGAAATGGGAGTGAGAGGAATATATGCAAGGAACTCAGGGCACTTACTTAAGATCCAAGGCACACTCTAGGAAAGAGGAGGCAGTGTTAGACTTTTCTTCCATTATATTGGAAACACAAACGGGATTTCTAGATAAATTGGCTCCCACCTGGATCCAAGAACTCAGGAGTTATCCAGACAAGGCATCTACCCCTCAAACCATTGGGATGTCATCTACTACAGAAAATAGTACATGGCAGAGGTTTTGTCTCCTAGAATGATAGGATGAAAAAGCAATATGGAACCTATTACTAAATATATTTCATGCAATGCATTTTATTTCACCAAATAGCTGCAGTTAATATGGTAGTAATAAATTTCATACAATGTAAACAAATATTGCCTTGTGGAACTCCTAGATGATTCTCATGAAGCCCTGGTGTTCCAGAATCGTGGTTTCAGTGTCGCAGAACTAGAGCAATCCACCATAAAATTCCAACCACAGTTTCCTGTAAGTACAAAGTATAAAAGCAAAAAATTATACGTCAAGGGAAGGAGCTTTCCTTTTATCACTTTTGGACATGATACTCAAAGGTTCGTAAACAAAAAAAAAGTGTTTTCGTTTTGAGCTTGACATTTGGTGATCAAATCCTTTCAGCTCTCCTAGCTGTTATTCTCTCTCTCTCTCTCCCTCCCTCCCTCCCTCCCTCCCGCTCTCTCCATCTGTCCTTTAGCCTATTTTAACTTCTATAAGTCTACCTTAACTTCTTCGATCTACCTTACCTTCAAATTGATGTCACAATGATGCTTTTGGAAAATAAACCATTCCAAAATATTTGAGAATGGGTTACAACCAGCAACTCATTAACTACAGGAAATATCATTCAGCATATGATCATTACAGGAGGGAAAATATCATTACATATAATTTGAAACATAGGATTATGGTAACAATTTACTTCACATTTGCTACACATTTTTCTCAAGCATCCATCAAAGAGATCAGTAAATTTATGAAGCTAAAATTAAATAATATATAATTAATCAAGCCCAAGTTTAAGATTTTTCTACTGTTTTATACAAATGAAATGTACTACTTGTATTTCTACCTTTTTTTTAGCAATTCAGAAATTCAGAACAAGTGCAAAGTCTACTAATCCAGACATATGTTTTAGATCGGACAAGTGGAAGCAATTATTTTCAGCAATATACTGGAAATTCAATTTCACACAATGTTGACAGTTCTAGTTTTGATACATCATTGTCAAATTTCAGAAAGAGAAGTCTCATGCTTATTTAAAACATAAGCTTTTGTGAATACAGTGTAAATCATATTTGGTTTAAGAGCTGAAAAGAATGCATTCTCAGCAGAACTGGTGGTCCACCGTACAGTGTGGGCAATATTTTAACTGTGAGGAATTCATTTTATTGAGGGTCCAGGTGCGCAGTATGCAAACTTTTCTACTCTTTAATATCAAACCCATGTGCAAAATCTTACTTATGCACACTTACCTGACTTCTGTGTTGACGTTATAAGTCTGGAAACAATCTACATGTAGAAAAGATATTTGGATCCTGGGGTAGCCCTCACCCATGACTTCTTCCGCTTGATCAATCATTATGTAAACCCTTACTGTGGAACAGAAATAATTTTTGTTTGTTTATATATTTGTTATTTGCTCTTTTTTTCTTTGCTAAGCATCCAAGGAAGCTAAGGAAACTTAAAACATCTTAAAAATAGAAAGTATTATTTATTTTATTAATTTACTTATCAAATTTATTTGCTGCCCATTTCACAGTTCAGGCCACTCAGAGTGGCTTATTAAAAACCTTTAATAATGAAGATCCTGGCAATTGGGTCTTTACAGACTTGCTAAACCCCGAGAGGGATGTTGCAAGGCAGTGTGAGAACAACACAAGAGAAAGCCCCTCTCTCTTTTTTCAGAAAGATAACTCTCTGATAGCAGAAATCTTCAAAAGAGCCTCTTCTTTATATTTTGAAAATTGGGCAGATTTATATCAAGGAAAGGCAACTTTTACATAGCCAGGTCCTCTGCCCTTCAGCACTTTAAAGCTTTATTGAACAAGTTAAACAGTATTCTGCAAGGAATCTTCAACTAGTGCAGATCTTTCAGTACAAATATTTTATCATTATTATAACATGTATCACTTCATAACCTAATAGCCACATCGTGCACCAACTGCAACTTCTATACAATTTGCAAGGGAACTCCTACAAACAGTACATAGCAGTAATCAAAACCGGAATTTTGAATTTATTATTGTTTTTAGTATGCATTTATCTAACTGAATTCATCTATTATTACAAGATTAAATTTAGTTATCATGCAGAATTCACATTTTGTAAAGCAGTTCACCAATTTTAAACATTTGCATATTAAGGGAAAGCCCACATAAAATGCATCAAAATGTACAAAAATGCATTGTATTTTGGGCAATACTTTGCAAAACAGGTCGGATAGCAGAGAAAAGTACACTGGGGAAAATGTATAGTAAAATTTTAATGCAAAGATTTTTTTTAAAATCTCAAGCTTGATGAATTAATTTTAATTGATTTGCAAAAGCCCCACACCTCATATACTCAGAAAAATGAGATACTAAAAAAAACCTTGAACTATATGTGGCTGCTCTTATGATCTAAGTGCAAATAAATTATGCAAATAATGTAACTGATGCACTTAAGGAATCATAATTGCACAGAGATCAAATATAAGGCTAGAAGAAACTTTCCCATTCATAAATAGTTATTGATTAATCAGTACATATTGCTTAGCCCTAGCTGTAGACTGTGTGCATATAGCTACCACCCCATTATAATGACCAATGAAACCATTCCTCGGTTCTAGAAATCTTCTCTTCTGAAGTCTAACCAAATCCATGCCTGGAGATGAAAGAGCTGTCTGGGACTCATAATCATTGTTGAAGGACAATTCTCAGAAGCTGTAACTTCACAGAAAAGTGGTCATTTGTACTTCTCAAACATATAGTAAGTCAATTTTCACAAAGACACCAATTCAGTGATTTGGAACAGATTTTTTTTAGAGTGTTAGACAAACACTGTATTTGCAGGATAATGCTACACATTACTGAGGAGTTTATTCTGTGATTATATTTATTTATTTATCAAATTTAGGTGCCACTCATCTCATGGTTCGAGGCGAAGTGATATTCTGCAAAATACCTGGAATACATCTCCTTGGATTGTATGCAACATTACTTGTTACAAAATGTTTTGGACTAACCTTGCTCTTCTCTATGTGCTGTCTGATCATCTCTTTGCACTTTGCCATTAGTGACGTAAGATCTTTTACAGGGAGGTGCTTTGTAAATATGAAACAACAGATGGTTCTTTTACCATCCAACTAACAGCGTTCCTGTGGTTTTCACACATCTTCCATCGGATAGTCTGACCCCATTATCTTGGCGCTATAACAAAGCGAATATATTTAAAATAAATAATTGCTGGGACTGACATCAACATAAAAGTTTTTGTCCCTTGATCCTGGAACGGTCTTTGGTGATTCAGAAATAACTGAAAAGTTCTCTATCTTAGCTCAAGGCCAGACTAGACATGATATGTGAGTAACTATGCTTGTGTAGTCATGAGTCTGTTCCGTTTACACATAAAGTGGGGGAATTAGACCAATTTCTCAAAACCCAGTTATGTTAAATTAGAGATTACTGTCCAAAAAGGAAGGTGTCATCTAATAGAGGACATGGATTGTATGTAAACAACATATGTAAAAACGTATATTTGGAACTGTGTGCTCTATTTTAAATAGAAAGCCATGATGAAGCAGGTTGTGAACAAGGTTAATGAATAGTAATTTGAGGTCTCTCCACTATCCCTTCATTACTGTTAAGCAGAATATTCATCAAAGTCAGGTGCAAAAAATGCATTAAAAGTGTAGAAAATCCAATGCCCAGTCCAGAACTCTGCCTTCAGAAACAAGCTTGCTCATAGTTCAGTTACGCCCTGTTTTCCTCCCTTTCCTTCCTTTCTTTCATATGAAGTTTCTTTCATATATGACAGAGAAAGACAGAGAAAGAGGGAAAGGGAGGGAGTCTGACTTCTCTTATAGTAGCTGTAGCTCAGGCTACTATAGCAGCTCATCAGAGCTCCTTAGGGATCTATATAGCATAGTATTCATAATTCAATATTTTTTGTTTTAGTCTTGTGGTTAAATTAAAGGTATACTATAGATAATATTTCATACACAATTATATTCAGGGCTTTTTTTGTCATAGAACACCCAGAACGGAGTTCCAGCTCCTTTTTGGGATGGAACCTTGTAGGGTAGGCAAGGCGGGTTGCATGGCACGTGTGAGTTCCAGCACCTTATATATATATATATATATATATATATATATATATATATATATATATATATATACACACACACAAAAAAAAAAAGCACTGATTATATTGAATAAAACACAGGATAACAAAAATTAGAACCAGTGCTGGTAATCAGCAAAACACTATCAGCACAAACAAAATGCCTGGCTGAAAAAGTACATCTTAAGCATTTGGTAAATGCATCCACAGATGCTGGCCTGAAAGAGAGGATTGATAGATCTTCACATAGAAAACCATACACTTTGAAATGGGACACCTGGACGTCCAATTTACTTTGACACAGACCAAGAGAAAAATGCCTCAGGCCACAGAGCACTGAACAATTCCCTTTGGATATAAAAGATAGATCTCTTTTTTTTACTTGTGAACCAAATTGTCAATCCAGATTACATTTACTTTGGTCTGTGAGACTTTGTCCTCTCCTGCCTGCCTTAGAGAGAATACCCAGTGACCAACTATTCAAACAAATGAAAGAGAGAAGTGGTTCAGCCAGAAATGCTTGATGGGAATTTGGAGTGATTCTGGATCACTGACCCCTGACCAAAGTCAATCACTAGTTGCAATGAAGTCCAGAGATGTTGCCTTGGCAACTAATACCAATTAGTGCTGCTGGTACAGTGAAGCTAGCAGTAAACCAGGATCATCAGGTCTTGCTCTTCTGTGAATCAATGAGCTTGGAAATAATGGGATTTAACTAGCCGATATGAAAAAACAACACATTGTAAAAGCCCAAACAAAGGGGGCTGTAAGTCAGAGGAGGCAAGCAGCCATCACATGTTTAATAGCCATTCTCTCTGCCTGTAAGGATTTCTTCAACCGTCAAAATTCAGTCCAGCCCAACAGCCATAGCAGATCTGTTTTACGATCAACAGAGATGGATGTTTAAGCATAGGTTACCAATAAGGAACTCTAAAAGAATTTGATGTCAACAATTTCAACAAACATGCTTCTTCTCCTTTTTAAAACTCAAGACTTAATGCTTTACAGATGTCACAGGAAATCTCCTATCAGCCAAGCATGATTGCACAAACAAAGCATCTCCATCTTTCAGACAAATGTGTAGGCCAATTGTTTGCTGGAAAAGTAAAAACTACAGACGTTAGGGAAAAAAATTGTTCTATTTGATATTCTTTTATGTCAGAGTCATACTCTTGCATGTAAAGGCAAGAGCAAAACTTCCTTGGCAATAGACCAGTGAGTTTTTAAATTTACTTTTGCAAGCTACTGCTTGATTTTGAATGGATGGAATGCCACTGGAAACAATTCTCTGTGGCCCTGAACAAAACTTCAATTAGTCAAGCAATAGATAACACTCTATGATGAGTGCACCTGGCAAATTCTTACACCAAGTTTGTTCTCTTCTTCGATGTAAAGTCTTAGGAAAAATGATGCTGTTTTTCATTAAGCCTTGACCAAATGCTAAGGCTTCTTATAAGGAAGAAAATTTTCTGGAAAGGAAACAACAATTTTAAAAGGCTTTTTACTGCCAAATCTACTTATGAGCAAGTTTCCAAAGATCTTGGATTTATCAAGTACTCGATACTGCATGTTTGTATTCCATTTTTTCTATAAGGAGCTTGGAAAAAGCAGGCATTAATACTCCACTATCAGCCAAAATGGGTTAAGCTGAGAGAAAAGAACTAATTCAAGAACATCATATGAGTTTTGGATTTGGTTCTGGAACCAAATGCAACTCAGCCTAACCACCATGCCCCAGGGGGCATATTTGTTGTGCTTAGCATGGTGAGTTACACATTGGCCAAGCTTGAACTAAACATTTCTGAATGATAGATTTCCAGATTGTTTCCTTGGAAGAGCTCTGCATAAAGAGATACCACAGCTGCTCTGGTCAATTTGTTTCATTGCTGAACTGCTCTTATAGTAATCAATCTAAATTTATTTTCCTGATCCTTGGTTTTGTCCTTGAGCAAGAAATATAATGAAAACAATCGTGTCTCTGCTTTCTAAAGTGTTTCGTACAATATGATCCCCTTTAATTCCTCCTTCCTTAATTATCTACTGTATATGGATTTAGAAAATGCTCAGAGACCATTTTCTCTACAGTGCAATCTATATGTATGCCTTCATCAGCATCATGCAACTGGGAGCTGAATCAACAATTTGCATCTGTTTTGTATCTTCCTTCCTTCCTTCCTTCCTTCCTTCCTTCCTTCCTTCCTTCCTTCCTTCCTTCCTTCCTTCCTTCCTTCCTTCCTTCCCCAATTTAATCCCACTGCCTAAATTTAAACTGAAATTTCTCTAAGACTGATTCATAATCCTTGATGGATTAAACTAGCATATATCATTCTAGAATGCTACCCCCAAAATAGCTCTTCAGAATTAAAATGGAAGCGAGAGAACTTTCAAAATTCATACCCACATCAACCATCTGTTCCAAATTCAACTGGCCATTAGAAGCCATTTTCTTCAGTCTGGAGACTAAAGGGAGCATTGGAGTAACATGGCAGCAAAACGGTCCAGTCCCCAAGTTATTTGTTCTCTGGTCCATTTCTAAACAGATGCACAGTTAAGCTCTGGAAAAAGCTTTGTTTGTATGGGGAGTAGTAGTGACATATGGCCCAATAATCTCTTCCCCCTAACCACCATTAAATCTCTTCCATTTGTAACAATCAGAAGAATAAACCTTTATCTTTTGTTTTTTTGCACAGCTTTGTCCCTCTGCTTGCTTATATCTTTCAATGAGAATGCCCTTTCTCTTTCCAGACTGTCATGTGGCATCGCATTGCCAATGTAAAGCAGCCTACAAAACTATAAGTAGAAGTGCTTTCAGCAAACCAAAATGATCGTGCTGGGCCTAGTAGAGCATAGAAAGATAATAGATGCGGCGAAGCTAGTCTGAAGCTCGTCCATCTGTTATTGTTTAAAGCTAATGCCTCCACTTCATTACATTCAAGGCTGATGAATCAAGTATTCCATCAGTTACACTGCTTGCAGTAAATACAGGCCTTGCAAGGATCTGATCATGCACCTGAAGATATACATCAGCTTATAAACTTTATTTAATTATTATTTGTTTCTGGGGTTTTTTGTGTGTGTTTGTGTAATAATTCAGGACCAGATGGTATCAATTTCTTCCAGTTTTAAAGAGTTTTGAAACAAAGCAGATTCTTATTTTATTTACTTATTCTTCATTCTCTGGACTGCCTATCTCTCTTAAATCTGCATAAATGATTAGACTCCTATAGAATGAGTTTTTTCCTACAAAATAGAGAAACTTCCTTTTCTCTTAACCATGGTGAGCAGAAGGATCCTGACAGATTTGAATACTGGGCCCTATCTAACAAAATGAAATTCAATAATGAGAAAAGTAAGGTTCTACATAGAATAGGTGGTACCTGGCTCAATAGTAGCAACTGCAAGAGGGATCTTGGAGTCCTAGTGGACAATCACTTAAATATGAGCCAGTAATGTGCTGCTGCTGTCAAAAAAGCCAACACAGTCCTACTTTGCATTAACGGAGGGATAGAATCAAGATAATGTGAAGTATTTAATACCACTTTATAATGCCTTGGTAAGACCACACTTGGACTATTGCATCCAGTTTTGGCCATCATGGTATATAAAAAATGTGGAGGCTCTAGAAAGAGTGCAGAGAAGAGCAACAAAGACGATTAAGGCACTGGAGGCTAAAACAGATGATTAACAGTTACAGGAATTGGATATGTTTACTTTAATGAAAAGAGGAACTAGGGGTGACATGATAGCAATATTCCAATATCTAAGGGGCTGCCATAAAGAAGAGAGGGACAACGTATTCTTCAAAGCACCTGAAGGCAAAAGAAGTAATAGATGGAAACTAATCAAAGAGAGAACTAACCTAGAATTACGGAGAAATTTCCTAACAGTGAGAGCAATTAAGCAGCACAATGGCTCGCCTTCAAAAGTTGTGAGTGCTCCATCACTGGAAGTTTTTAAGGAGAGATTCAACAACTGTTTGTCTGAAGGTTTCCTGCTTGAGCAAAGGGTTGAACTAGAAGACTTCCAAGATCACTTCCAACTCTTTATTCTCTTATTATAATACAGTAACAGAACTGCAATTCCTTAGAGCAAGACACGTTTGTGCCGCACTGCATCAGAATGGTAGAAGAGTGACTTCAATCGCACTGATGCTTCAGCAGCTCATTATTGACTGATCACCAGGGAATTATTGGTACAGATAGAAAGTTACCGATTTACTCTGTGTCCCCTCTTTTTGCTACTGACTTTGTTAATTTTTGGTCACTTTCTATGTTGCCAGACACAATTGAACAGACACAGTGAATACCAGTCCTGCCTTAGGCATGAAAGCCATCTGGGTGACTTTGGACCAGTCATTCTCTCTCAGTCCAACTCACCTCACAGGGTTGTCCTTGTGGGGGGAGAAAGGAGGAGGAAGGAGTATTAAGTATGTTCACTACTTTAAGTTATTAATAAAAAAATAATAAAGTTGGGATTTAAAAAAATCTAAAAAGTATATATGGTTTGTTGTTGTTGTTAATTGCGAAGTCGTGTCCGACCCATCACGACCCCATGGACAATGTTCCTCCAGGTCTTCCTGTCCTCTACCATCTTCTGGAGTCCATTTAAGTTCACACCTACTGTTTCAGTGACTCCATCCAGCCATCTCATTCTCTGTCGTCCCCTTCTTCTATTGCCCTCAATCTTTCCCAGCATTAGGCCCTTCTCCAGTGAGTCCTTCCTTCTCATTAGGTGGCCAAAGTATTTGAGTTTCAACTTCAGGATCTGGCCTTCTAAAGAGTAGTCGGGGTTGATCTCTTCTAGGACTGACCGGTTTGAACGCCTTGCAGTCCAAGGGACTCGCAGGAGTCTTCTCCAGCACCATAGTTCAAAGGCCTCAATTCTTTGGCGCTCAGCCTTTCTTATGGTCCAACTTTCACAGCCATACATTGCAACTGGGAAAACCATGGCAATGCCAACAAAAGTGGCAATACGCAATGCTAACAAAAGTGGCAATACGCACTTTTGTTGGCAGGGTGATGTCTCTGCTTTTTAGTATGCTGTCTAGATTTGCCATAGCTTTCCTCCCCAGGAGCAAGCGTCTTTTAATTTCTTGGCTGCAGTCCCCATCTGAGGTGATGGTTAACTAGGTGCTAAATTTTACCCATCCCTATCACATAATTTCTTAAATAAATCTCTTTCCAATTATAGTCATAAAACATGTTGAATTAATCACTGCTCAGGTTAGAATCCGGCTGTCAGAAATGCTCCTCTTACTCACTATTGCTTTCCCACCAAGAGGAAAAATATTTGTATGACATCAGTGTTGGATAAACACTTTTCCTGGTGCAATTAGAAAGGATCACATCTCCTCCCTTGCAGGCCTGCCTGCTTCCTGAGATTTGTTCAGACAAAGACTGGATCACAGCTGGTTGGGATGCAGCAGAGGGCCCTCTGTATGGTCTTGCAAGGGTTGGGAAATCCCCTAATTCACTAGAGTTTAATCTTATTTCACCTTTTTTTTTAAATCACCTGGTCAACATTGTTTAGTTTAATATTTTACCTGCTGGGTTTTTTTGTGTGACCTACCTACTTTTATGTGACCTACCTACTTTTGCTTACTTTGTTTTGTTTCCTGCACCTATCTTTGTTTTTACTGCTCTATGTGCTAGTTTACTTGATTGACTAATCCGGGTTCATTTCTGCTTAGAGGGGTTTATTTTTTTACTCTATTGTGAATCCTGAATACTGCAACTTAACTATTTTAAATAAATTAAATCAGCAGTGGCTAAGAAATTGGGGGGGGGATGCTGGAACCAAGCTCTCTGAGACTACGTTAGCACTTCCATTGATGTTTCTGTGGTATCTACATTACCTGAGGTGCATAGACTGCTGTGTTTTCTTAATGCCCATCCTTTTATTTATCTACAAATACAGGGATTGTTGAAAAAAACACCACTCTGTCTTCATAGAAAAGATCAGGTACTCTAGACCTCAATTCTCTTACTCTTCCTATTTAACATGGTGGCTAAGTGAAGTGATTCAGTGACATGAGATGTAGAATTATCCTTCAGTTATACATCTCTACTCCAGGATGAGCAAAGGATGCTATTTAAAGGCTTACTGATTATCTGAAGCTGTGAAGGTCTGGATGAGGAGGAACTGGCTCTGACTGGTGTCAGCCCTACCAAGTAGACCAGAGTCAGAAACAGACACCATGTAGATATAAATAACTTTTATTAGAACAGCTACAGTATACTAACCAAATGTTGCAAGTCTGAATGTGCTTCCTTTATTCCCTCTTTCATTTTCATGAGAATTGGGGTGGGAAGCTGTCTTGAGTCATTTTCACAAATATACAGATGGTCCTTGACTTACAACCATTCATTTAGTGACCGAGGTTACAATGGTGCTGAAAAAAATGATTTCTGACCATTTTTCACACAACCACTTCATGATGGTCATGTGATCAAAATTCAGGTGGCTCACCATTGGCATATATTTATGACAGTTGCACTATCCTGGTGTCATGTGATCACTATTTATAAACTTCCCAGCTGGCTTCCGACATTCAGAATCAATGGTAACTGCAGTGATTCACTTAACTTAAAAGGTTGCAAAATGGGGAAAAACCTACTTAACAACTGTCTTGTTTAGTGATGGAAATTTGGGCTCAATTGTGGTTGTAAGTTGTAAGTCAAGGACTACCTTCACTTTCTTGTCCTGGACTAAGGTTTTGTTTATTTGATTGTTTGGGAGCAGATCTGCCCTTTCTCAAGGTGCAGCATCCCACTGGAAAGTGTTGGGTTGCAATTTGTGATCCTCCTGGATTCACTTTCTCCTGCTTGAGGAGTGCAATTCAAAAGGCTGATTATCTTCTTCACAAACCTATATTATTGTTAGGAAGTCTTTCCTGACATTTAGCTGGCATCTGCTTCCATTTGATTTATTCTGAGTCCTGTATTCTGGGATGGGAAATAACAGGTTTTAACTTTCTTTTCTCTCCTTTCAACTATTTGAAGATACTATCATGTTCCCCCCTCTCCAGCTGTGACTCACAGCATCATCTTTTTTTAAGGAGAAAACATACTCAGTTCCCTCAGTCCCTCCTCACAGGAACTAGTTTTCACACCCCAAGTCCTCTGGATTGCCTTCATCTCCACATATTCCACTTCATCTGGACCAGTGGTACTCCACCTTTTTGTCAGCGCAGGTCCCCCTTTAAATACCTTTTGTGGTCATGGATCATGGCCACAGACCATCAAGATTTAACTCAAGATTTAAATCATGACATTTCTTCAAGCCTTCGCAGACCCCCCTGTGACATCACGGCCCCCCAAGAGGTCCACGGACCACAGGCTGAAAACCACTGATCTGGATCCTTCTGAGGAAGCCAGTGGCCAATGTTAATCATAGGCTCAAGGCAAGAAATTGGCCACCACAGAGTAATGTAGAACCATTACTTCCTGAGATTTGATAGCTAGGCTTACACTGTTGCTAGTAAAATGTTGCTCGTTACATTCTGCTGCCTTACATTCTGTTTGGGACCAAGTATAATTCTGAAATTCTTTTTACACTTCTCTATTGCTAAGTATCTGCCTTCCTGCATCTTTACATTTAATTTCTTTTTCTAGATGAGTAACTTTGTGTTGGGCTCTGTTAAATTCAGTTAAATTAAATTTGCTTCTTGTACTTTCAGCCATTCTAAAATCTATGGAGTTCATTTTGAACTTAATTTCTTAGAGTATTAATCACTCATTTCAAACTTGACCTTCAAATATTAAAAGGATTCCTTCCACCTTCTCATCTATATCATTATAGAAATAATGAGGAGATATTGGAGCTCTAACAACACGGCATCTTAATAGCTTCTTTTAGTTTGAGGAGGAATTATTCTTATGCACTCCTCACATAAAGTTTTCATGCCAGATGTGAATCCTTTTAACAGGAATGTAGTCTAGCTGTAATAGCCAGGACTATATAAAAGATGAAAGCACATTTTTAAAAGAAATAAGGACAAAATTAATAAGATACATATAAAACTGGACTTCAAAAAGGGCGGGTGCTTGAAGATCTTGATGCAATGTCAAGACACTTAATTACTAAATGTTTAAAAGGTTTATATTTCTTAGATTACTTGTGTATGCATACATTCTGGATTTTCATTTCTTTTTTCACATATTTATTTCACTTTTTAACTTGGTAATTTTTAGCTTTTGGCTTGTTTTGCTTCAATTTTTTGAAAAAAATGTATATAAAAAGGATCTTTACATTTTCTGAAATCCATTTGTTATAAGATTAAAAACCAGTTATGAAATGTAGGATAACAAAAGTCTATTTTTCATCCAGTTTTGGGATAAATCAGGAAGAAGTGTTTGAATAAAAGATGAGTTATATCAAATATACGATTTTGCCCCAAATAAATGCCATATGCAATTATAAAAATGTGAGTCACAAAAGGACTGGAACCCACAAAACACTAATCTTCACTTTGAGACTTTGTCTACTCCTGGTTTATACTTCTTTTTGGCAACTATTCAGTATCAAAGCATGACTAATCTCCTATAGGCAAAGGTTTCCCATTATCCTAGCAAAGTATCTAATTTTACATTTTGATGTTCCAGCTATTGTTGATATAAGACCAAATTTCTGTGTCCTTTAGGAATAGCTGCTGTCATAACCACAATTTATAGGATTCTGTCCAATTCCTCATGTTCATTTTGTCTCTTCTGTTTTCCCCAAAGCTAAGAAAATCAGCAACTGTGCTTTATTGGTGCACTCAAGTCCAAAAGCTGTATTTGCTTTTGGCCAGTCATTTGGACATGTCATGCCATTCTAATATCACTTTATGATCAACAACACATAAGGAGGGAAAGGAAGCCATGGATGTGAACTGTGAGAGAATTATTTGTGACGGAAGTAGAAAATACAGTGCATGTATCTGTGTCTGATGCTTATGAAAGAAACTCTGAATTCTCAGTAGATAAAGTTCTGAACCACCTTTGTGACTACAACACACAAGCACATTGTAAGGAGTTTTGGGTGGAAGAACACTGTGCATCTAAAGCAGGAAAACAGTTTGAAAGGCAGTCCTGAGAGCTGAGGTTTGACACTAATCGTACACTTTTTTTTAATTCAGAGGAATTCTTCCCCCCACCCCCGAACTACCATAGATTAGGGAGGGGATAAATGATTCTCAAGACTTAGCAGGATAAAAGAATGTATGTCCTCCTCATAGTAGTCTCTCTCCCTTGGCAACCAGCTCCCCATGGAATCAGGAAGTCATACCTCCTAGCAATTTCTCTTTGCTTAGTCTCAATTCTGCACCTCCATACTAGTCAAAAGATGGCAGTATTGATTATCATAGGTTTAGTTCCTTTTCTAAAACCTCAACTGGCATTTATATGCTGTATAAAACATGGGGCACGAGAACATTAACTTTTAATAGTGATTATGATGCTATGCTTGAGAAACAAGTTTTTTCCATTTCTTATTCTTTGCACTATATGTGCTGAGACCATTTTAAAAAAAATATCTTTTGAACTGCTTCCTTTGTTTTCCTATTGTATCTTGGGAATATGAAATCTGATAAATTTATGCTGTTGTTGTTTATTGATATTTGCTGTTATCAAAACCAGCGAAGTATTTTCTGATACCTGCCTAGCAAAACTATAGTTTACTTGTTATTACCCAGATATTAATTTAATAAGACAGATGGTTATCTATGAATACTCAGTATATTGTGCATATTCAGATTCTTCAAATATCACAGTGCAATTAGTGTCCTTTAATTCATAAAATAGAGATACATAGAGACAAGTTCAATGTTTGATCCAATCTGGAGTTTCAGAACTATCATTATCTGGCCTGTATCAACTGCAGATAATCCAGTCCAGTCTGATGCCAAGATCTATTATTATTGTTGTTGTTGTTATTGTTATCTTCATCAAATGTATTTGCTACCCATCTCACTGCATCTAGTTCTGATCTAATGTTGTTTAATAACCTACCCAATTGTACAGAAGACCAGAATTTTTTCCCCCTCTATCACTCAGAAACATAAAGGACTATGTTTTTGCTTTGTTTTCAGCATAATTAACTGAATTTTACAAGAAACTACATTAGAAATCAGTAAAAGAGATTCAAATTATATTCCTTTAATAGCAGTAGTATTACATTTAGGCTTATATACTATCCCATAACCCTTTACACCACTTTCTGGGCAGTTTACAATGTAGAAGCATTATTTGCATATTGCCCCCAACAATCTGAGTCCTCATTTTACCAACCTCGGAAAGATGGAAGATGAGTCAACCTTGAATCCCATCAGGATTGAACTCCAGGCTGTGGGTAGAGTTGCCTGCAATACTGCAGTTTAACCACTGTGCAACTAGGTTAAACCTAAATGGGAAAGGACTTGGCCAAATTTCAGAAGATATTTTGTGCAAAAAGAAAAAAGACTTGATGATCTCCTTGTCTTGAATGTGGTAGAGCTGAACAGAACTGAATATTGAGTGTTGAAGTTGAAATGTAAGGGAATAACTTTTTTTTCATAAATTCCATCAGTTGCTAGTCTCCTGCCTAACACAGTTCATCAAACATCATCTACAATCGTTCAGATGAAATCCTGATAACAATGAGGTGGAGTGAATGATAAAACTAAAGATTTTTCTGGGAAGACCAATGATGCAATCATTCCAAGGACAGACATGTCTCCCTCCCTACTGTGATGTTTTCTATAAACAATAAAAGTTTCACTTCTCCAGCTGCTGCTGCATCATAAAATTCCAGAAAAATATAACAAGATTCAGGGAGGTCCAGTACTGGTATGGAGCCAGTTCAGACTTATTAACTTTGTCCCAGATAACTAAAAATTATTTCCAATTTATCCCATTCTTTCTCATGATATTGCACTTGGGTAGTGGGGACAAGGAGAACCACTGGATTATCTCTCAAAGATTTAAATAATCAGATACGTAGTTCTGTACAAAAAAGAAAAGTTCAAAAACATGTACAACAATTATGTATATAGAAGATTGAGATACTGTCTGATATGGAAGACCAGGACCACACATGAAGTTCCAATTAAATTGATCACTAAATAATAATAATAATAACAACAACAACAACAACAACAACAACAACAATAATAATAATAATAATAATAATAATAATAATAATAATGTTGGAAGGGACTTTGGAGGTCATAAAGTCCAACCCCTGCTCAGGCAGGTAACCCTATACCATTTCAGACAAATAGCTGTCCAGTTTCTTTTTAAAAACTTCCAGTGTTGGAGCATTCACGCTTCTGGAGGCAGGTTGTTCCACTGGTTAATTGTTCTAACTGTCAGGAAGTTTCTCCTTAGTTCTAGGTTGCTTCTCTCCTTGATCAGTTTCCATCCATTGCTTCTTGTCCTGCCTTCAGGCGCTTTGGAAAATAGCTTGACTCCCTCTTCTTTGTGGCAGCCCCCCTCGTCCTTCTCTTGTTAAACTAGACATATCCAATTCCATCAACCTTCCCTTATATGTTTTAGCCTCCAGTCCCTTGATCATGCCTATATACAGAAAACCATTCAACTAATGTTTAGCACTATTTTGGTCCTAGATAAGTGGAATTCAAGAAGGGTTGGACTTTGTTTGTAGCTACTCAGACTCCAGGATGATTCATCTATGGAGATTCTTGATGTCTATGGAGATTCTTAATCAACCAGGTCATGGTTGTCCAGGATGATTCCTCTTTTGGCTCTGCCCCCAGGTTCTGCCACTCCTTCTCCTACGGATACAGAGAAAAGAGCTATAAAGCATTTACAACTTGCTAGTGTACTGTGGGAGCATTAAAAATAAGGAAGTAAGCAAGGGATATAGAAAAGATAGTGTTTAACTTAGTAGAAGGTTGGTTCAGCATTTAAATTGTTTGGCTCATGGCCATGGTATTTTTTTTTCATGTATAAGCAATTTTTGCTTAAAGATCCTGTAAGTACAATGGAAATTCTTTTGTTTCTTAATTGCATTATCAAGCCTGAGTCTAGGAAATTATGCTGTACTCTGAACCTTGTTATTTTTACTTGAGGAAGCCATAACAAGCCACTGAAGAAGTAAATGAAATACATCTGGCTTGGCTGGAATTCCCAGATGGTTTCTGTAGCAGTTTTGGCAATCCCTTCTATTGGAACTCCCTTACTAAGGACAGATGATCAAAGAGTTGCGTTCCTATCCATGGATGTGGGCTCTGAGAACAGGAGAAGACAAAGGCACAATAGAAGGCCCACAAGGATTGTCATTGCATCTGTATATTCTTCCTATAAGTTCCATCCTTTCTTTCTTTACACATATGTGTACTGTAGTCAGGACTTTTTTTGTCATAGAACACCCAGAACAGAGTTCCAGCACCTTGTATGGTAGGCAAGGCGGGTTGTATGACATGTGTGAGTTCCGGCACCTTTTTTTTTTTTTTTTTTTACAAAAAAAGCACTGACTGTAGTCATTTACAGAAGTATCTATGCAGGGGAATGGAGATCAAAAAGGCAAAATCTGCACAATGAAGCCCTGTCCTTTTCTATCTGCCTCTTATAGAGGGCAGAGCTTCATTATGCCAGCCTTTCCCATCCTTGGTCGTTTTGACAAGATCTAGATTTCAGCCAGTGGTGGGATTCAGCCTGTTCGCACCAGTTCGGCAGAAGTGGTAGCTAATTTTTTGTTGCCCAGGCCCAGAATGGACTTCTGGAAGTGGTATCCACACAGAGAACTGGTTGTTCATGTATTTGAATCCCACCACTGATTTTAGCTCCCAGAATTCTAAGCAATGGCCATGCCGGCTGAGGAATTATAGATAGTGAACATCCCAGACATCTGGAAGTTGCCATGATTAAGAACCACTGAATCTTAACTGTTTTGATTGTCCTTGTTGATGACTATGGTAGATTTGTATTTGCTAGTCATATTAAATACTTTTTATTTAAAACTGCATAGATTGGCCTAGTATTTCCATTTGATCCTTGTTGATTAATAGCGTTAGGGCATTAGGCTTGTCAGAAAACTGCTATATCCAAGTGTTCCTTTTCATTCATTCACTCATTCATTCATTCATTCATTCATTCATTTTCCACGTTTCTGAATCACCCATCTCCCTCAAAAAGGAACGATTTGGGTCTTACTTTCCTATGCGACAAATAATTATCATCTTTCTGGAGTTCTTTTGACATGATTCCATTCAATGCTAACAAAATAATGTTAAAGTAGCAACAACATGTTAAAGTAACAACATATTAAAGATAATTTGTTGTCTCAAATTTGCAAATGAAATCATTTTTCGGTCTTTGTTAGCACATGATAGCTTTACTCCACATATGAGCATGTCAAAATATGTTCCTGGGGTTTTATTGGTAAATCAGTGGAAATCTTGAAATTAACCTTATTAAGCTGTATAAAAGTTATATAAGATGCCTGAGTAACTGTTCCAAAATTTGTCTCCTTAATTATATCCATGTTTATGCATAATTATGTCTACTTTAGCACCACTCGTGCAAAAGAAAAGCAGATGTTTTACTTTATAATTTTTAATCCTAGTTACTGTATAATAAAATTAAATCTGAATTCAATCTCTAAAAGCTGGATAATGTAATTTTAAATTAAAATAAACTTAAAACAGAAATATATAACAAATATAGAAACTGCAACTGCTATGTTAATGAAAATAATAGCTAGTAGCAAGGTTGATGACTTTCCAAAATATGAATGCTAATATATTTGAGGTTTGCTTGCTGGTTTTTGTTTGTTTTTTCCTGGCTAGGTTACAATAATGAGCTGTGTCAAAACAAAGGAAAAGAAACTTTAGGAATTTATTTTCACTGTTTTAAACTGGGTTTATTTTCCTCTGGTCCCATTTATCCATCTTTCCATCAAAATGTAGTGATTTATAATTCTACGGGTATCCCCTCCACATGTAAGTCTAACTGCTTTTTATTAGAAACACGGGACAAAATTATGCCATTTATTTAGGGTGTGTTGTTTACAGTGTATTTTATGCCCTTTCAACAAAGAGCATATACAAGTAATCCTTGACTTACAACTACAATTGAGCCCAACATTTCCATTGCTAAGCAAGGCAGTTGTTAAGTGAGTTTTGTCACATTTTGTGACCTTTTTGCCACAGTTATTCAGTGAATCACTGCAGTTGTTAAGTGGCTTATGGTTATTGGGTGAATTTAGCTTCCCCTGACTTTGCTGGGTGGAAAAGTGACAAATGGTGATCACATGAACTTGAGACAGTGCAACGGTCATAAATACACCCCAGTTGCCAAGTGACAGAATTTTGATCATGTGACCATAGGAATGCTGCTATAGTCACAAGTGTGAAAACTGATCATAAGTTACTGTTTTCAATGCTATTGTAAATTTGAACGGTAACTAAACAAATGGTTGTAAGTTGAGAACTACTGTAGAATGAGAAAGAAAATGGGGGGGGAAGAGCTCAGCAGTTTTCTTATGTTATCATCAGTTGCAACATGAAGGTGGAGCAGTGCAGTTGGGGGGGTTCAACTGATCAGGCAACCAGAGAAACTATTGCTGTGACTCCCCCCCCCCAAAAAAGTGGGGATCATTGAGAGCAGGGAATCTTGAGGAAGTAAAAGTAGAGTCAAGTAACAAAAAAAAAGGTTCAGCGATGGACCCAGGGTAAAGAGGAGAATGCAAGCACACAAGCTGATACAATTAGGAAAACAAACAGAACAGAACAGAGCTGGAAGGGACCTTGGAGGTCTTCTAGTCCAGCCCCCTGCTCAAGCAGGAGAACCTATACTGTGTCAGGTGAATGTCCAGTCTCTTCTTAAAAATCTCCAGTGATGGAGCGCCCACGATTTCTGGAGGTAAGTTGTTCCACTGGTTGATTGTCCTCACTGCCAGGAAGTTTCTCCTTTGTTCCAGGTTGAGAAGCAAAACAGAAGAGTCAGGAAGAGGTGGTGAAAAGATTTCCGAAGAATTTAAGAACAGACAGGGAAGACTCTTCTCTTTCAGCAGTGGGAGCAAGGTATGTCCACTAATCAGGGATTCCTCTCTTCACAAAGGCATCAGCATCCCAGAAAAGCAGGAATTTAGGTTGGCAGAGAATGGCCAAAGGAAGAAAGGAGCTGACAGGGTAGCCGACAAAGTAGCTCCAAGCTGTACAGATAGGAATTGTGGTCAAAGGAGCCATAACAAGCAGCAGAAACACCTATTTACCACATAAATTCCTTATAGGATTGTTTAATGTTATAACATTAAATGATAAAAGATTGATCAGATCTACACCAGGGTGTTTTTGCTTTGAAGAAGCTCTTTTATCTCTGTTTCCTTCTAGCTATTTCATTTTATTACATACTTAGTATTACTATTGTTTTTGTGATTGTTACGTTTCTGTCCATAACCGAGAGATGGCAATTCTACCCTTACGCTTACATTTCTCAGGGAAACGTCTTCAAAGAGAAACAAGAAAGCCCAGCTGCCTCCTGAAAAAGCACCTTTGGGACAACCATGACTTGGACGCCTGAGAATCTCCATAAACATTTAGCTATGCACTTTGGGATGAACACTCTTTGAATGGTGTGTGAATATGAATGGATTTCCAACAAACATTGCAGACTACAGGAATCATTTGTGCTTCAGTTTGAGATGCAGACAACACAGACTCATCCCCAACAGCTTGAGCCCATCTTCAATATTGAAAGGACCCAGGGCAGAAAACACCTTGCAGCCAAGAAGACTCCACACACATTTGCATTACTCAGATGACCCTGACAACACAGGTAAACCTCCAAGTGGCCTCAATGACTCTCTAAAATAGGGGTATCAAACTGCCGGCCTGTGCATCATGCCAAAACTGCACCCACCCCATTGCCAGCAATGGGAAAAAAAGTCACAATACGTCACGACACATCACGTGACATTGCGAGTTTGACACTCCTGTCATGATTCTGATAGATGAAACCAATTATATTTCATCTTTAATTATCAAACATAGAAACTCCCAATTCTGCCTTCTCTGGATTCTGCCATAAGAGGGAGAAAAGGGGGAGAGCAAAGGGGCTTTATGGCCCTCACTTCCTTCAGCACACTTCAAAGGACTGAATGTGTGTTTATTGTGGCCTCTAAGCTTTAACATATCAAAGAAGAGTAATTGCCTTTCATGTAGTTATCTGAAGTCTCCATCCAGACGGAAGAAGAAAGGGGATGGAATTGTGATACTTGAAACTATCACTGGAAGGGGGTTGATTGGGTGGGACTACTGGGGAACCCCTTAAAACCTTGAATGGGAGAGCTTGAACCCCAAGTCCTGTCTAGCATGCCTGCAACCATTTTCTCTTAATAAAGGATTCCTGTTGGAAGAGCTATTCCAAGAGTTCTGTCTTCTTAAGATGCAAAGTGGGGTGGGTCCTTACATTAGACAGGACTTGGGGTTCAAGTCCTAGAGAGAGCTATTGACCTGATGAAGAGAACTCTCAGCTCCCTAGGAGAGGAGATTCCTGAGCCCTACGCCCGCCCCAGTTCCTGGAGCCACAAAGGGAGAGACACCGAGGGGGACGTGGAACCTGCAACCCCAGGGACATTTACTGATCCAGGAGCTCCCACCCCTACCGGACCACAGATGGAAATCTGGACGGAAGACACTACCACCCACAATGGAGGCACCGATCCATTCCAAGACGTCCACCGTTGGAGGTGAAATTCAAAGGGGAGCCAACACGCTTGGGGTTTTTCCTAACCCAAGTCCTCAGCGACATGGAGGAATATGGGCAGGACATCCCCAGCGACAAAGCCCGCATCCGGATCGTGCAATCTGCCCTGGATGGACCAGCTGCAGATTGGGTGGTGAACCTGCATGACTCCAATGCCCCAGAACTCAGTAACTTCACCCGTTTCATGTCCTCGTTGAGAAGACGATTTGAAGACCCCCTGGCTGATCGCAAAGCCCGTGAAAGAATAACAACGATGAGGCAGGGCAAACGCCCAGTGGCTGAGTATACACAAGATTTCCGAGCCATTGCCAGCAAACTGAATTGGCCAGAAGACATCCTCCTTGGCCGTTTCAAAGACGGACTAAACTATGATCTATATGATGCTTGCCTGCCCCGAGGAGACCCACATCGAATTGAGGAATGGTACGTCTTGGCAGAGGAAGCAGAGATCGACATATTGAAGAGGCATCGCCGAGGAAAACAATGGAGCCGCCCCCCGCCTGAGCTGACACACCAACCGGTGAAATCATCGGATACAGCCAAGAAGCAGATGGGGTGTTTCAAGTGCGGAAGAGAAGGGCATCGAGCTGTAGAATGCCGCTCAAAGGCCCCCCAGCACAAACCAGACAGATCCCCAATCAACAAACCCAGAGGGTATTCAGCTAAGCCAAAAGAAACAGCCATGAAAATGATGGAAATTGCAGAAACCCCCACCTCTGCTCACCACGGGGAAAGAACTCCAGCCTACACCACAGGGACGGTGGATGCCTCAGATGACAGCTCGGAAGGCGAACCCCTGGTAAGTGGACGCATCACACCCATCTTCAAAACAGTGACTATATTAATCCCCCCCATGCCCGAAGCTGTGAAGGTGAAAGCCTTAATAGACTCTGGCTGCACCCGCTGCCTCATTAGCCAACACTAGTGGGGAATCTGGGCATCCCATCCAGGAGACTGGAACAACCAATCTCATTTGGCCAGCTAGATGGATCCATAGCAGGGGGGGTGCCAGCTACCCTAGCCACTCTGCCAATACACCTCTCCCTGGGCAACCATGAAGAGGACTGAACGTTTGTGGTGACCCCAGGTATGGACTGCCCAATGATTCTAGGGATGGAATGGTTGAAAAAATGGAACCCCTGGGTAAATTGGAGGACGACAGAAATCAAATTCCTGAAGGGGGACCCTATGGACTTAAAACCCCAAGAGAGGCTACCAGAATCAAGAATAGAAAAAGCATCAATAGGAGAGGAAAAAAGATTAACAGAAATACCAGAGGAATATAGGGACCTTGCTGAAGTCTTCAGTGAGGAGAGGGCGAATGAGCTTCCCCCCCACCGACCCACAGACTGTACCATTGAATTCAAGCCTGGGGCAAAACTCCCGAAACCCAGATTATAATCCATGAGCCCAAAGGAGAAGGAGGAAATGGAAAGATTTATAAAAAAAAACCTGGAGAGAGGTTTCATTGAACCAGCTAAGCCTAAAGTGGCTGCCCCGGTCCTTTTTAGAGAGAAGAAGGATGGCTCTTTACGTTTATGCGTGGATTATAGGGCCCTGAATACAATCAGTGAAAGCAACCTATACCGCTGCCCCTCATGAAAGACATGCTGTCACACCTATCGAAAGGGAAAATTTTTTCTAAACTAGACCTAAGGGAAGCTTACTATCGCGTGAGAATCAAGGAAGGGGACGAATGGAAGACTGCATTTAACTGCCCCATGGGGTGCTATCAATTCAAAGTCTTGCCATTTGGATTACAAGGGGGCCCTGCAGTATTTATGCAATTAATCAATGACGTTCTAAGGGAGCACCTGTTTAAGGGGGTCCTTGTTTACTTGGACGACATTCTTATCTTTACTGAAACAAAAGAAGAACACGTCAAACTTGTCAGAGCGGTTTTAAAGAAGCTGCGAGCCGCTCACCTATATGCCAAACTCTCAAAATGCGAATTCCACAGGAAAGGATAGACTACCTAGGCTATCGCATATCCCCACAGGGCATTGAAATGGACCCAGAGAAGGTCAGAGCAGTATTAGAATGGGCACCACCCCGCACAAGAAAGAAACTACAAAGTTTCCTGGGCTTTGCAAATTTTTACCGCCAATTCATCCCCTCATTTGCACAGATAGCCTTGCCCCTCACCAACTTACTAAAAACGAAGGGAACATCCTCAGTAAAACCTAGCCAGCCACTAACATGGACAATGGAGTGCCAAGCAGCGTTTGAGAGACTAAAGAGACTTTTTTCTGCCGAACCAGTACTAAGGCACCCAGATATGGACAAGCCCTTCATAATACAGGCAGATGCAAGTGATGTGGCAGTGGGGGCTGTGCTATTACAAGAAAATGATGATGCAGTATTGCAACCCTGTGCATATACATCTAAGAAACTCACGGAAACAGAACAGCGCTGGCCCGTATGGGAGAAGGAGGCTTATGGGATACGTTGGGCATTACTCACGTGGCGACAGTTCCTGGAAGGCAACAAAATCCCCTTCCAGGTATGGACTGATCACAAAAATTTAGAAGCCCTGAAAACTTCCAGGAAACTCAATCCCAAACAAGCCCGCTGGTCCCAGCATTTTCACCAATTCCAATTTAAGCTCAAACATTTACCAGGAAGAAAGAACTTCCTGGCAGATGCACTATCTCGCATGCCCCAATATAACAGCGCACGAACCACAGACTCTAGACCAATAATGGCAGAATCACAACTGGCAGCGCCAGTAACCACAAGAACCCAAGCCAAAATAAAACCACAACTGGACAGCCAAACTGGGATTGAATTCAGAAAAAGTTTGGAAACAGATGATTGGTTCCAGAAAAACAAACATGTGTGCACAATGAGAGACGGATTGCCTTGGGTAGGGGAAAAGTTATATATACCAACAACTCAAAGACTAACTTTCATGCAACTTTGCCATGACACAAAATCAGCAGGGCATTTTGGATTTGTAAAAACTTTACACTTAATTAAACGGCAATTTTGGTGGCCATCAATAAAAAAGGACATAGAAAGTTATGTTGCCAGCTGCCCAACCTGTGCATCAGCAAAGAGGTTGCAAGGGAAATCGCCAGGGCTGTTACAACCAGTGGCAAGTCCCTCAGCCCCCTGGAGGGAAATAGCCATGGATTTTATAGTGGAATTGCCTGAAAGCAATGGGAATACTGTTATCTGGACAGTCACGGACCTATTTTCCAAACAGGTGCACTTTATCCCTTGCCAAAAAATTCCCACTGCAAAGGCCTTAGCAAAACTTTTCATCCAGCACATTTACAGATTGCACGGGGCACCCCAACGCATCATCTCTGATAGGGGAGTGCAATTTACGTCTGCATTTTGGAAGGAATTTTTATCCCTCTTAGGGACCACTCAGGGACTGACATCTAGCCATCACCCTCAGACAGATGGACAAGCGGAACGCTGCCAGTCGGTACTTGAGCAATATTTGAGATGTTTTTTAAATTTCCAACAGAGTGATTGGACGGACTTACTTCCTTTTGCAGAAGTTGCCTACAATAATGCAGTCCACTCCAGCACAGGCTACACTCCTTTTCAAATAGCCAACGGCCAAAGTTTCAACCCTATGCCAGAGTTAACCCCAAAAGAACCAACGATCCCTTCACTGAAAGAATGGATGGAAAACCTACAAAACACCTGGCCAATAGTCAGAAAATCACTAGATGAAGCTAGGCGGGCATACAAAGCACAAGCCGATAAAAAAAGGGTTGAGCCTACACCATTCATTATAGGAGAAATGGTGTACTTATCTACAAAATACCTAAAGTCCCTACAGCCCTGTAAAAAACTTGGACCAAAATATATAGGACCTTTTCCAATTAAAAGGATCATAAATCCAGTAACAGTAGAATTAGAATTACCCAAAAACCTCAGGCAAATACACCCAATTTTTCATTGCAGCTTGCTGAAAAGAGAGCATCAGTCACCTCTACGGCCAAAAATCCCCCCCCCACCACCTCCAATCATGGTGGAGGGGGAACAACACTTCGAAATAAAAGAGATCCTTGACTCTAGGAGATATCGTGGAACAACTCAGTACCTAGTTGCCTGGAAACACCTCCCTGCCTCACAAAATGAGTGGGTCCATAAACGTCACGTCAGAGCCCCGAAGCTATTGAAGAAGTTTCACACAGAGTATCCTAACAAGCCTAACTAAATTTTTTACTTGTGTTTTCTTTCAGGTGGATCTCTCTTATTGTTAAGAGGGGCCGGATGTCAGAATCCAATTATATTTCATCTTAATTATCAAACATAGAAACTCCCAATTCTGCCTTCTCTGGATTCTGCCATAAGAGGGAGAAAAGGGGGAGAGCAAAGGGGCTTTATGGCCCTCACTTCCTTCAGCACACTTCAAAGGACTGAATGTGTGTTTATTGTGGCCTCTAAGCTTTAACATATCAAAGAAGAGTAATTGCCTTTCATGTAGTTATCTGAAGTCTCCATCCAGACGGAAGAAGAAAGGGGATGGAATTGTGATACTTGAAACTATCACTGGAAGGGGGGTTGATTGGGTGGGACTACTGGGGAACCCCTTAAAACCTTGAATGGGAGAGCTTGAACCCCAAGTCCTGTCTAGCATGCCTGCAACCATTTTCTCTTAATAAAGGATTCCTGTTGGAAGAGCTATTCCAAGAGTTCTGTCTTCTTAAGATGCAAAGTGGGGTGGGTCCTTACAGGTGTGTGAATATGAATGGATTTCCAACAAACATTGCAGACTACAGGAATCATTTGTGCTTCAGTTTGAGATGCAGACAACACAGACTCATCCCCAACAGCTTGAGCCCATCTTCAATATTGAAAGGACCCAGGGCAGAAAACACCTTGCAGCCAAGAAGACTCCACACACATTTGCATTACTCAGATGACCCTGACAACACAGGTAAACCTCCAAGTGGCCTCAATGACTCTCTAAAATAGGGGTATCAAACTGCCGGCCTGTGCATCATGCCAAAACTGCACCCACCCCATTGCCAGCAATGGGAAAAAAAGTCACAATACGTCACGACACATCACGTGACATTGCGAGTTTGACACTCCTGTCATGATTCTGATAGATGAAACCAGTTAAAAGAACTTCAAGGCAAGAATTTCTTCCTTAAAGAACATTTTATTAGGAAACAAAGTATCATCACTTACATAGTTGAACCCAAGAATAAGATTCCCTCCTCCCAGATTCAAAGTAACAAATTACAATTCCCTCCCCACAAAAGCTGTCCTAAATCAAATTCACCAATTAGCACAAAATGTGGGCTTTTCTTTGCTGCCCTTCAGCCCGCCAAAGCCTTATCAGAACAAGTCCTTGAGTTCCCACATTTCTACATTGTTATGGCTAGCTAAACCCCAGGCATTTGCCCCATCCTCCCTTCTAAATCTGAACTCTAAGAGAAGAAAAAAGCACATTAAAAGCAGAAGTAAAATGGCTGCTGAATCTTAGTTGTCAGAACGTAGACATCCAATGTCACAGTGTTGACATCTGCTCTAAAAGAATGCAAATGACAACTGTCTGTAAGGAGTATAAATCCTTCAATTCCGCATCATCCAATCAGAGCTGAAGAAGCGAAACATCTTCAGAGAGAAACAAGACAGTCCAGTTGCCTCCTGAAAAAGCACCTTTGGAACAACCATGATCTGGATGACTGAGAATCTCCATAGACATTTCTCAGGGTGAGCTTGGAGACTGCCTCAGAGCTCCCAAACATCAAACTTTGTTTAAAGAATAAGATAATTCTTTAGTGACATCTCACTAAAAGTAAAATGTTATATTAGTTCAAGAAATGTTTCCATTTCCATCCCTGCATATTCTCCTGAACTTGATTTGTTACATGTGCAATTAATCAAGCTCAAGAGAATATGCAGGGATGGAAATTAAGTGTTTTTGGAAAACATGTTCTCAGGACACATACAGTGGATGATTCAAAACAGAGAATCTTCAGTAGCATAGAAGGTTGAATACTACATCTCACTAAGCATTTGATAGCAGCTAGGATTGCTATATTGCCATACAAAGAAGGAAACTGGGTTGTTGTCATTCTATCTCTTTTATGATGCATTAGGAGGTTCTATAAAATTCACGTTCTTGATCTTTAAGGAACTAGAACAGACATGTCAAACTGCAACATCATATGACGTCGCGCAACTTATCAGAACTTTTTCCCCATTGCCAGCAAAGGGGTGGGTGCGGTTTCCTTGTGACACGTTCGGCCTGCGGGCCGGCAATTTGACACCCCTGAACTAGAAGATCTTCCATAAGCTTAGATATTTCTGTCCCTTTTCTTGGAGTTCATCACTTCTTTATTACTGTACATGTATTCTTTATGACTTTTTGTGTATGTGCATGTTCATTTGACCAGGGGCAGATCACAAAGTAAGCAACTTACTATTTCTGGAAACTACCAAGTGTCTTCTGATAGATCTTGGTCTGATCACCTATTATGGAACTTACTATACTCATAATAATGAGTCCATTCACAGGATGGTTCACTTTATGGCTAAATAATAGCTTCTGGTAACAGAACTCTGTTAGTAAAGAATTTTACTTGAATTTTACAACTTTGCTATAGCAACTTGGGATGTCATGAAAACTCCTAAAGCTGAGAATACTGAAAAAAATATTTTTATTTCCTTACTCTTTAACTATTAAAAGTTTTGAACTAAATCTATATTCTCCAGTTCTCTACCTGACTCTCACATCTGTGTTTAGAAATTCAGCAAAAATTACAAAAGTCTACAAGACTTTCTCAAACAGACACACATCCAAATTCCTTAATAATCCCTACATTCATTATTTCAAATGTGTCAACGGATTTCAAGCATTAGAAGATTGGCAAATTGAGAAAAGAATATATCGCTTTACTAAAAATGCAAGGAATCTGTAGAAATGTGGGGAATCAGAAGTTATTTACTATTCTTTTTAAAATGGAAGGGGAAAAAAAGAAATGAGCCTTGGTGACACAATAAGATGGTATTCACCCCAGCTCTTTGCCTTACATGGCTGCCTCAGATAAGCAATAATGAAGACATAAATTTAAAACTCCAGATGGCAATAAATACCATTTAGCCTCCATTAAAAACTAAATCCTGACAAGCTCCTACTTAGTGTTGTTTTAGTTACAAATTTTAGATAAATGTTTCACAATATATTTTCAAATTACATCTGCAGTATGCAGAGAACTCCAGAGCAGGTGTGCCTTCTTTGATTATTCAGTAAAATATACAACTCTGTTTATGTTTTGTTCTTTCCTACTCCTTTTAATCATGATCTAGCTGAAAAATACCCATGATCCCAGTCCATTTGATTTATTATTGAATACATTGGACCACCCTCTCCCCCAAGTGGATTAATTCAGTGAACAGAGAAAATGAGTTGTATACTATAAACACAGTCAAAATAACTCAAAGTAAGATAGCTGGTTTTCCTGTGTTTCTGTCACTATGTTGTTTAGATATAGCATAGCAAGATCTTTGTTTCAATATGGTTATCAAAGTTTGTGTTTATCTTGAAAAAAGTCACATCCTCTGGCTAACCGCACAACTATACAAGTAAATAACAGCAGCAGGAAGAGGAGGAGGAGAATTAGTTTAGCAGAATCAAATCCTTTTAATAGCTTCTTTGAGAGCAAAGTAAATTGCTGTTGACAAGAATGCTTTGGGGACTTACGTAGACCCATAGCTATCCATAGAAAATTAAAATGATGAATAGCTGCTCACCAGGGTTGGCTTAGCTCCTCCCTAGAGAAAAGCCCTCTGAGTACCTACCAGAGAAAATAAGACACTAAACTGTGATGTCAGAGGGGTCCTAGAGGGGATGATCAGAGGCAACAGCACTCCTTTGCCTTCTGTTAGGTGGGGAAGTTATTAGTGGTTATACTTAGCATCGAAGTCATGATATTGGAGCATACTGCTCTTAAAATTTCAAAGGTGTCCACCAACCTCAAAATACTTAAAGGTTCCCAAATGCTTTAAAAATAATAATACATAATACATTTTAATCATGTGTAGAGCTAATGTATCATTTCCTTCCACCGGGAATGTCCTAAAGCAGTGTTTCTCAGCCTTGGCAACTTTAAGATGTGTGGACTTCAACTCCCAGAATTCCCCAGCCAGCCATTCCCCATGCTGGCTGTGGAATTCTGGGAGTTGAAGTCCACATGCCTTAAAATTGTCAAGGTGGAGAAACACTGCTTTAGGACAATGTTTCTCAACCTTGGTAACTTTAAGATGTGTGGATCTCAACTCCCAGAATTCCCTAGCCAGCATGGGGAATGGCTGGCTGGGGAATTCTGGGAGTTGAAGTCCACACATCTTAAAGTTGCCAAGGCTGAGAAACACTGCTTTAGGACATTCCCGATGGAAGGAAATGATACATTAGCTCTACACATGATTAAAATGTAACTTCCTAAACGATCATCTATTTCTATATAATAAAGGACAGGATCAACCTGCTAAGGGAAGAGTGTTCAACCAACATTTAGAAGCAAGACTAAGAAAAAAAAATAACTTGTTCTGTGTTTAAGAAAATAAAAAGTTACATGGCACATGTTTAAAGGTGGCAATGGTAACCAAGACTCTGATAAACATCTCAAATCGATGCCTAAAGGTTTGATGCCAGCCATAGGGAAGGAATTTCACAGGAGGAATCCTCGTACCAAGAGCAGTTCTTTTCTGCTACTGTATACTGAATTACCAACAGCTGTGGCATCAACATTAGGTGGGCATGTATGAGAAAAGGCATTCTGATGGCTACCTGGGTTTGAAGTCATAAAAAGTTTTGTTCACCAATACAAATACTTTCCTTAATAGCAAACTGACAACCATGCAGTGGTTTGTGAATTGTTTCTGGCTGAATTGTTTCTGGTTGGCTACCAGTTCAAGAATGTAGAGGCAATGTAGCAGTCTACCTAAAATTTCCAGTCCTAGTTCAAGAATAGCCCCAATAGCAGTACATTGACGTAGCCCAGTCTGACGTTTCCCTGAAGTACCATTGGTTTACCAAGGCCCCATTATCCTTAGGCAGAAAAAGAAAAAGCTGGCAAAGGGTACACTTTGCTCTGGGATAAATGAAATCCCTACTTCTTTAACAAGAATGCAATTCCACCCAAAGCTGGTATTGCTGCTTTCATATTTTTGGTTTTATATATAGTCGCTAGGGGTCCATGTGGATCATGTTTGTCCAACCTTTTGGCTTACCTGGAGCACACTGAATGAAGAGGAATTGTCTTGGACTGCATATAAAATATATAATACAGTTAATATATATAAACCATATAATGTTTAAAGTTTACTATCTGTGGGGTTGCATTACTAGCTCTCTAGAGGCACATGCAGCCCATGGGCTATGGAATGGACACGCCTGACATAGATTATGGCAGTACAGTAGTGGTCAAAATTGTGGAAACCTTTTGGGAAAAGTGTATTTTTGAGGTTTGATGGCTAATAACACCACTTTTTTTGGAGTAGTACCATAAAATTATAAATCAATGGAAAGATAATTTAATCAAGAATGTAATGTCAGAAAGTTTGTTCAATTATCTGTACTGTATTCTATGAAAAGTTATAGCCAAATAACCAGAAAAAGGAAGCACAATTTGCTTAGGTTGATATCAGGTAGCTTTCCTTCATCTGACTGTAACCAATGAGTATGAGTGTTTAGAGAGCCAATCAGGTGTCATCTTGTTTTGGCAATGAGCCAATCAGATCACAGTAGGATTCAGTTATTGATGTCATGCATTGAAGCTGAAAGGAGGACATTTGTCAGTGTGTTATGTGATCGCTATCAAGTTGGTTAGGTTTTTTTGTGTTCTTTCATTTAGTGAGCTTGTAAAATGTAATAAAATTAAAGTAATGGTGCAAAGAGTTGACTGGTTGCCCAGAAAGAGATGTAAAATAGTATTATTAAGTGAACAAGGCTACGGTTATAAAGAAATTAGAAGAAAAATTGGTGGAAACTTAACCAAAGGTGGCATTTCTACTGTACACTTTTCCCAAAGGTTTCCACAATTTTGGCCACTACTGTACATAAGTAAATAAAACTCCCTAATTCCCAGATAAAGGAACAGCCTATTATTCAACTTATCAGAATTCAGCCTCAGTTTATTGATATTATAATTAATACTTATGAACATGTTCTTCCTTATACCTTTTTGGAGTAGTGTTATACAATTTTATCTATTCATTTATTTTTTGTCCCTTCCAGTCAGTTTTTCATTCCTGGCAACTTCCTAGACAAGTCCCTTCAGTTTTCTTGGCAAGGTTTTTTAGAAGTAGTTTGCCATTGCCTGCTTCCAAGGGCTGAGAGAAAGTGTCTGGCCCAAGATCAGCCAAATGGCTTTGTGTCTATGGTGGGAGAAAAACTAACAAGTCCTCTGGTTTCTAGCCTCATGTGTTAATCATTACACCAAATTGGCTCTCAATGTTATGTAATATATTGATAGAATTATTGAGAAAACTCTGGAGTTAAAGATATGCATATTGTACTGAATTATATACCAACGGCAATTTGACTTTTTCAAATTTTTCATATTCTAATGATAGCAAAATGAATAATGAAAAGTATTACAATTCTAGGTATAAATAATTGGATTTTAGTAATGTGTAATTTAACATTGTTTGATATTTTGTTAATCAGAAAAGGTAACGTTGTTGGACAGATTGGTCAACATTAAAAGCTTATTTTTTTTCTTTTTAAAAGGCTTAAAACCAGGTGAAATAGGATGTAGTTATAATTTTTGTTTGTTTTATATATTTATTTGTTATATAGGTTTTGTTTATGGTGAATTGTTCACTTTTATCTTCTGTATGTATGTTTGAAAATGGATTAATAAAAGCTATTTGATGACTTTAAAAAAAGGTCTTCCCAAAATGCATTCATCTCCTCTATAATTTTGTCTATCCACCTTCCTGCTAAGCATCCTCTTCTTTTCCTTATTTCATCTTTCCCAGAACTTCCCCAGAGAACTAGGCCTTCACATAATATGTCCAAAGTATGATAATCTGAGTTTAACAGTGAATGAGACTTGAATGAGAATTCTGGGGTGGTTGGTTTAATTATCTATTTGTTTTCTCAGTTATATCAGTATAGCAATAGCATGTAGACTCACATACTATCCTACCGTGATTTACAACACTCTCTGGGCAGTTTACAGAATCAGCATATTGTCCCCAACAATCTGGGTCCTCATTTTACCAATCTCAGAAGGATGGAAGACTGAATCAACCTTGAGCTGGTCAGGATCGAACTCCTGGCAGTGTACAGAATCAACCTGTAATACTGCATTCTAACCACTGCACTACCAGGGCTCCTTTTCTCAAGAATCAATATTTTTTTCTATCTTGTTCCTTCAAAGTGCACCTTTCACTTCTATAGAGTATCACAAAGAAAACTATTGCCTGCACAATTCTTTGTAAGTATAACAACATCCAGCATCTCAGTACTTTTTCCAAAGCATTCATTGTTATCAAGGGCTAGTTTGCAGTATATTTGTTATTGGTGATGGTTGATCCTAAAAGCCAGAAGCTATCCAACACTTCAATATTTTAATTCTCAATTTTAAGGCTGGTTGCTGTGCCTGGTCCATCCATGTGGTTTTCTTGATAAAATAAGGAAATAGTTCATCATTACCCTTCCTATGCAGTATGAAACAATGTCTTGCTGTTGACACACACACAAAAAAATAGATGCTCCTATCTCCAGCAATTTCCTATATCACTACTGCACAATGTAGATCATTCTTGTTTTATCTAGGCAACTTCAATGACCTACAATGACCTTGGGTAAATGCTGGTTGTTTATTCATGGCATATACTCCTGGTATTCGTCATCCATATCAGAATCACACATCTTGCCACAGTAACATTGCATAGCAGGGCTTAGAAGAGTAATGACCAATAGACATTCCTACTGATCTTTGACAAGTAGTCATAATTCACAGAAAGGCCATACAAACAATTTCATATGTGCGGATGGAAAATATGAATTGCATCATACATTTGTAAAATAAAAAAAAGCAAGTAGAAGGGGAAAGTAATTTTATGGAGATTTGTCCAAATCTTTCAATTAATCATTTTAAAGGAATTAGTGTTAACAGCCAGATCAGAAGGTTAGATTGAAACAGAGCTCATGTTAGATAACTATTTGGCCTCTTTGACAACACACACAAAATAATTAATACCAGGTGTTTACAGCACGTGCTTCATTCCTCAGTGCAAATTTCCTATTTTATAATTTTACAAAATATTTCTTTTTATAATACATGTCTGATATATTTTTTGGTGGAATTATTTTTTCCTTTTTATTTGCTTCATCTCAAATATTGGTATAAAGATCTGAATCATTGTTTCATAAGATTCCATCTGTTGTTTCTTATCCGGCATAGGAACTTTCAATGCTGTATTTTAATTGTGCATTGGAATCAGTATGTGTGGGTGGAAAATAGGAAGGAAGGAAGGAAGGAAGGAAGGAAGGAGGGAAGGAAAGAAGGAAGGAAGGAAGGAAGGAAGGAAGGAAGGAAGGAAGGAAGGAAGGAAGGAAGGAAGGAAGGAAGGAAGGAGGGGAGGGAGGGAGGGAGGCTTCTCAGCATTTACACTACAGTATGTTCACAAATACATGAATGGCATGTGCACTCTATCTATCTATCTATCTATCTATCATCTATCTAAAAAGCCATGGTGACACAGCCATGGTTAGAATGCAATATTGCAGGCTAATTCTGCCATCTGCCAGCAGTTCCATTCTGACCAGTTCAAGGTTGATTCAGCCTTCCATCCTTCCAGGGTCAGTAAAATGAGGACCCAGATTGTTGGGGGCAATATGCTGACTCTGTAAACCACTTAGAGAGGGCTGTAAAGCACTGTGAAGCAGTATATAAGTCTTAAGTGCTATTGCTATCTATCTACCACTTTCTTTCACTGGCAGGAGGTTGATCATTCATATGCCTTCCATATGTTGCATTCTTAGGTGGAAAGGAAACAGATGACATCTCCTAATTCCCCATCAATAAACACAGCCTGAAAAGTCCACTGCAAGCAATGATACATTTAACAGTGAATCCAACACATAAAAACATGAAATGAAATGCCAAAATGTTCAGTATCTTGATGTCTCCAACTATTCCTCATAAGTTTTTTTCCCCCTTCAAGGAAATTTAGTATCTTAATTGTTCTCCTCTGAATTTCGTCATTTTGGTTTCAGCCCACCATTCTAGACTATCAAGATTCTCCTGAATTTTGATATTGTCATCTCAGGTATTTGTGATCCCTTAGCTTTGTGTTATCTACATATTTTGGAATGGTATTTTCTAATCCTTGTCCAAATGTATAAGTACAGGTAGTCCTTGACTTATGATCACAACTGAGCCCAAAATTTATCTTGCTAAGTGAGACATTTGTTAATGAAATTTGCCCCATTTTATGATTTTTCTTGCCATAGTTGTTAAGTGAATCACTGCAGTTGTTAAGTTAGTGACACAGTTATTAAGTGTATCTGGCTTCCCCACTGACTTTGCTTGAGAAAAGGACACAAAAGATGACCACATGACCCTGGGACACTGCAACCATCATTAAATATGAATCAGTTGGCAAGCATCTGAATCTTGTTGAGGATGTTGCAATGGTCATCAGTATGAAAAATTGTCATAAGTCACTTTTTTCAGTGCTGCTGTAACTTTGAACAATCACTAAAAGAATTGTTGTAAGTCGAGGACTACCTGTATCCTGGATAATACAGCGCCTCCAAGAGAGCCCTGTATAATATTCAATGCTTCCTTACAGTTTGATTTAACCTACTCTTTGTCCATCTAATGGTCCAAACACTATTTTCTAATCTTCTCTAGTAGAAACTCATGGCAGACTGTAACATTCTTTGCTGAAGCTGAACTACCCCATGACACTGCATTGCCATGATCAACTGAACTGACCCTGACACAGATTGGCTTGGCCTGATCCAACCATCTTGGCTTCTTCCAAACAACACATTATTTTCTCAATGCTCACAAACTGACTGCTAGAGTTTTGCCTGATACTGACATCAAACATTATATTTTGGATCCTTCCTTTTATCTGGGTCCTTTCTTTTCCTATTCTGAAGATAGGGACGACTGTCCTGTAGTCCTCTGGTTCCAATCTGTCTTCCATGATTTTTCAAAAATGGCAGAAAGAAACTCAAAGATAACCTTCAAGGTTTTGAAATGTAACTGATCTGCTGCTGGGCACTTAATCCCATTCAGTTAGTTAATTCTGTAATTGTTCATTCTGTCACAATTTTTACTTATTTTACTTACTCCCTCTTTATGTCAATTGTTATGGTTAAATCCAAATTCTAAATTCTTAGGGAGAAGATGGAAGCAAAGAAGCAGTTGAGGAAAATGCCTTGTCTCCATCATATGTTACCAAGCAATGGATTTCTTCCCCTCCTTTTTTTTTTTTTTACTTTCCCTTCCATTCCTAAATCCCTTTTGTCTTTTAGTGTTTCTGATTTTTTTTCTGCAGATATTACCTGCTTCCTTGATGATTACATGTATTTTTATTTTCTGTTAAGATCTTATTTAAGTCTTAGATTATTCAGAAGCTGCATATGAATCCACAACCATTTCTTAAACCACCCAAGTTCCTATCCCATCAACATGAGAACTGGAAGAAGAATATGCCGCTGTACATTCAGTATCTTATTTTGAGAGTCTCAACTCTATTGTGAATCCCTTTGACATATTTCTATCCATGAGATCCCAACTAATACTTTTCTAAGCCTGTTTAAATGGAGCCTCTTGAAATCTAGTATGCATGTAGGACTATGCAGAAAATTAAACACAATGCTGGACTTCAGATTTAAACTCATAAAACATATTAAAATACTTCTGTTTTCCTTGAGCCACGCACCATTTAGGCATGGATATGTCGGGATCCAACCACCATTGTAGAAATATGAAGAAAAATAAATTCAGACCTGTATCCATCACTTTTCCTATGCTGACATTTGTTTGTGATGCTTAGACCCTAGGGTAGCAAAAGGTTGAAAACTGTCAGTGCAAAGGATACAACCGCTGACAATATCCCAGGCCAAAGACAAAGTAAAACCTTTCAAGAACTCTTCTCTTCATAGCTTTGTTATAGAACTGTGATGGATTATCCATTGCTGGTGTTGCTAAGTGACCAATGCGGTTCATTCTTCTCAGGCTGCAGTGGTGTCACAGAGGGGGTTATGATGTCATGAATTTGTCTCCATGTAGTGCTCTCCTATATGGTCCAGAGTACATATAGCTTTTTATATGACTGGAAATTTTGAGTTGAATCATTATCTGGGCAACTTTGTTTACCAAGATGGTGACAACATTTGTGAATTAAATTCTTTCCCTGTTTCTAAAGCAAAAGGTTTTAGTAATTAGTAGGACAAGCAGGTGAGGGAATGGAAGGGAGAAAACTGGACATTGAGAGATTTAATAATTTATTCATGTATTCATTCATGTATTCATTCATTCATGTATTCATTCATTCATTTACACCACCCAATTCCCAACAATTTGGGGCAGTTCACAGATAAAACATGCCAAACAGTAAAATGATACAATAATTAAAACAAAGAACAGAAGATGGCAAAAGATGTAATAGACAGCAATAAACAGGCAACAGAAGAAGCAAACAGACACTGCCCAGAAGCCATCTTAGTTTGTGTTGTGCATTATTTATAATCTGACAAAAACAATTAAGAAAAATAAAAATAAATCTATGAAAATAACAATTCATATAATATAAATCAAATACAAATCTTTCCTAGGCAGGTTTTAATTCAGGAGACTGTCTCAATTGTTTAAATTGGGAAAAAAATATTTATTTGATCTATTCATATGCAGCAGTTTCTCAAGTCTCCCCAGATCTATGACAATAGATTGGAAGATATTCTAGAGCACCTTAAGATAGATATGTGCACTGTTTTACATTAGCAGGTACAGTAGCAGAAAATGTAGGCAAAAAATATAGACTGCCACACAGCCAGGAATAAAGCACAAATAATATCCTTCAAAAATTAATCTCAGACATTTCCATTTCTCTTCATATTCAGATTAATACTATTTTCAATTGCACCTCCCACACACCCCTTCTTTTCTCTCTCTTCTAGCCTTCTGCCTGTCTTTTTTGATTTAGATCAGTAACAACTGAGCAAACAACTTCTTAGTCATGAGGGTCACTGACCTTGTCTCATCTCTATTTTTTCTTTTCTGGATTATGTTGCTCTGCTGTTTTGCAAACGTGGAAGACAAAAATGAAAGCATGCGTCCAGGCCATCAAAATAAGCTACACAGAGTGGACCTTGTAGATCATACACATATATTAGAAATAAATTTAAGAAACTTAAAGTTACATCATCTCCCAATAGGCTACGTTGTAAATAGAGCGTGCAGAACAATTTTGGAAACAGCAAGAATTTACTATGATTGAACTTTGGGTGAATGATTTACCTTTCAAAATATTGCTGCAAATGTGTGAGGTAAGAACAATAAATATATTTAAACACTACTCCGCATTGCATGTGTTTTCTAAGAATTTCCATGTGTGAGATTAACAAAAGTAATGCTGGATAAAAAACACTTTGCTGGTGGAAGAATAACAGAATTCTAGGCTTTTGATTAATAGCTATAATTTATACTATTCTAAGAAAAGAGTATCAGATGAACTCTGCTACATGAGACTAACAACCGATCACATCATGCATTATGTCTCGTATACGGTCAACCAGATACCTACAAAATATTCTCCTGTTTTATTATTCCAAATCTGCCATATTCTAAAGGATGTGATAGAGGAAACCAGGGGATTGGTCCATCTAGTCAGGCTCCATGCACTCAAAATGATAGTGGTTTTCCAAGACTTAATGTGGAGATCTTCCACTAGACCTTCTACCAGCTCTTTCTTCTGAAAGTTAAGATGTTGTGAAGGACTGAACTTAAACTTTTCAAACTGTATGGCAATCATGAGTATCCTAGGACAGGGGTCCCCAACCCCTGGTCCATGGACCAGCACTGCGCCCCAGCACATCAGAAACCAGTCTGTGCAAACAAGCAAAGCCCCACCTGCCAGATGCAGGTAGTACATGAAACCACACCCCCTCCGGTCTGCGGAAAAACCTCTCTCCATGAAACTGGTCCCTGGTGCTCAAAAGGTTGGGGACCTCTGTCCTAGGAGATTTGAACTAGAAGAGTTCTAATTCTTCTAAACGGAAATTTAAATTTAAAAATTTAATTGACAACCATTTGTCTGAAATAGTATATGGTCTCCTGCTTGAGCTCCAAGGTCAAGGTCCCTTCCAATTCTATTATTCTATGTGCTATCTGATTGGGATGCTTCTTAAGTGTGTAAATAAATAAAACTGGAAAGCTGATTCTATGGTTTGAAATGTTTATTCATAAAATTATAAGGCAGGTATTGTCAGACTAAAATAGTATAATTTGAGTTGAAATGCCTTCCCCCCCCCCTTTCAGGAAAATTATACTGCACCATTTAGCATCCTTCAAGATGAGTAAAGATTTCTTCTGAAGCAATAAATACATTTAGAAATAAGCAATATATAATTACAATGGTTTCAGTTTTTATTATTACAGCTATGTACAATATTACTGCTTCCCCTTGTCTAGCATAACGTTGACCAAATCAAAATCAAAATCGTAAATCTGAAGAGGTATTGCCCAAAATTATACAGTACTGTGCTGTGTGGATAGGTCTAACTTCATATAAGGCAGTTTCCCACATTCCTATAAAAAAAAAAAAACATCTGTTTCATTTGGGAATGTTGTGTTTTCTGCTATTGTCAGTGGTGTCCAACCAATAAAACAATTTCTCACCAAGAACAATGCATTTGTTACACTGAATTCATTTTAGCTGCTTCCAAAGGTCTACTCTTAGTCTTTCCAAAGTCAGATTAAACTCACTCAAGATGGATCTGAGATCTTTTCATAATTTTCAGACCTATTAAGATACTAGGATGCAAAGAACATGGGCACATATGCATGTTTGCACATTTATATAGTGGCAGAGGACTGCTAGATCAGAATGGTTGCTCAGTGAAATCTATCAGCCAGACGGTGCTTTCCTGCTACAAATAACTGAATTTTTCATCCCAACATCTCAAGATCACATGCCACACATCCTTTCTTACATTTCCCAAAATAGGAGAATATATTACTTTGTTGCCCATGTTAGGAAACCTCTGTTGCTTCAAATCTCCAAACACTGGGATGCTGGCACTTCTGCATGTTGGTTTTTTCTCATCATGCCAGTAAAATGCTACAACAAAATCAGAGGAGGAGGAGGAGGAGGAGGAGGAGGAGGAGGAGGAGGAGGAGGAGGAGGTGGAGGAGGAGGAGGAGGAGGAGGAGGAAAGTCCTCCATCTCCCAATGTCAGCACCGACGACTCCTTCAAGTACAAAGCAATGATATGTTCCATTTCTGAAGTGACATTTATTGTTCTGAAATGGCATTTTCCAGTTCATAATTTCAGTGTTGCTGAATATATACTAATTGCTTACATTTGGAATCCTCTAGTTACAACATCATATTATCACCAGGGAGCAAATTTCCCACAAGTATTATGGCTGTGCCTTTGCCTGGAAGAATCCAATGACTTCAGAGGAGATTTTTGAAATAGTGAATGTTTTTACATGATGACATTGCCTCCACTTCAAGTAATCATTATAATAACTGTACATACTTATAATAATAAAAAGCAGATATTTGAAACAATGTGTTTTTCAAATGTTGCATTACAAACCTATGCACTACCAACAGATCTCTGTTCAAAGACCATAATTAAGTGTTGAACTATTTAATGACCCAAGATTTGACCCAAAATGGTAAAGAGCTCACAGAATAAATGAATATGTCATAATTATATTTATTTAAAATATGTATAGCTTGTGCAGACAAACCTGTGCAGAGTACAGTCCATAAAAGACAAAACAGTAAAAACAAGTAAAATAAATTAATAACTTAACACATATGATAATAAACAAAGATTTCTAACAGAGAGAAATCGAAAAGATAAAAGGTATGGTCAAGCTGTAGATGCTAAGTCCCAAAAGCAAAAGCACAAAGGCAGATAATATCAGCATTAGCTTGGCTTCCTGAAAAATAACATTGCTATGCAAGAGAACCACAACAGAAATGACTTTCTCCTATATCATTACCAAATGTGCCTTTCCCAGCTGTGGTCAATCTTAACTTTTGGAAAGGTCCGTACTAGGAGCCTATAAGCAGGGGTTCTCAACTTTGGCAATTTTAAGACTTGTGGACTTCAATTCCCAGAATTCCTCAGCCAGCTTTGGGAGTTCTGGGAGTTGAAGTCCACAAGTCTTAAAGTTGCCAAGGTTGAGAACCCCTGCTATAGAGATTCTCAGTCATCCAGGCCATAGTTGTCCCAAAGATGCTTTTTCAGGAGGCAAATGGACTTTCTTGTTTTTCTTTAAAGACATTTGCTTTGAAGCGAAATGTCTTCAAAGAAAAACAAGAAAGTCCAGTTGCTTTGTGAAAAAGCATATTTGGGACGTCCATACTAGGAGAGCTGTTCTCTGTAGCAAGGATTCCCAATCTTGGCCATTTTAAGATGTGTGGACTTCAACTCCCAGAATTCCCCAGCCAGCATAGGTCTTAAAATTGGCAAGATTGGGAAGCCTTGCTCTTTGGTATCAGGATGTTATACTACTAAGGGTTTTAAACAACATTAATAATATGTTGCAATTAAACTGGTAATGTATATGGATCTACAGGAGGCAGTTCTTTTAAGACCAGAGTTCAGTGCTTTCCAAAAGATATTTCAGATAACAGCCTTGCTACCAGGTTCTTCCTCTGCTGAATTCCAAGATACCTTAAGGGGCAGACTCACATGGAGTATTTTGCAGGATCCAAATGGATAATTAACAGAGAGTGGACTACTGGAGCCAAGATATTGTTGTTCAGGAAAGGTTGCAGACACCAGGAAAGACCCAGTTGGCCAAATGAACTGTGGCCCTCTGATGCCCCTCAGGCTTATAAAGTCAACGATAAATCCAGCCCTGCACTGAAACTGGAAACCTGTATCTTTAGATGTATTGCTATCCCGAACAGAATTAGAGTGTAATCAACTTTGTGGATCCATGACCTTCCAGGCCAAACAGTCTTATTTGCCCTCATCTAACCCATCACAACACAGAGAACTGATCCAACAGCATCTCTTCTGACTATGATGATTTAAGAAAAAGAACTAAATGTAAGAAACATGTCAGGGGCACCCAGTCACAAATTACTGGAAGATCATTAGATGAAATGAACCCAGTAGCTTAATATGTCTAAATGTTAAATCACAACTTTAAACTGCAGCCTAGCAATTATGGGGTCCTGAAGTCAAACCCAAAGGCTGCATTCCGAAATTGATCATAAAGGAAGGAACAAAAAACCTGAAGAACAATACATTTTGCTCCCTCAGAAAATCAGTTCAGCTGGAATTTGATGGTATAAAAAGCTCCTGAGAAATCCAATAGAATCAACAGAATCACAATGTCTTACTCTGAGTAACAGAATTATCACATTGTCATAACTAGCCAATTAGAATGGCTATAGCTAATCCATATCCATCAAGAAGTTCTGCAACTGATTAACTACTGTCTTCTTGAGCACCTTGTCTTAAAGATATAGATAGATAGATAGATAGATAGATAGATAGATAGATAGATAGATAGATAGATAGATAGGTATGCATGCATGTGTGTGTATATATATATTTGAACTGTGGAGTCCTTGGTGCTCTCTGAGTTTGCTTGCTTGCTTGCTTACAGACGTTTCATTACCAAACTACTGTATGTAACACTGAACATCTGCAAGTAAACAACCAATGACTCCACAGGAAGAATCCTAATAACATCTCACAAGATCATCTTAAAGCTGCAGTCTGCAACCAGGTATATGACAATACAGGTAGTCCTTGATTTACAAACATTTCTTTAGTAACTGTTCAAAGTTACAGCAGCACTGAAAAAGTGACTTATGACTGTTTTTCACACTTACAACCATTGTAGCATCACCATGACCAGAGGTTTGGCAACTGGCATGTACTTGTGACAGTTGCATGTGATTGCCATTTTTGACCTTTCTAGATGGTTTTGGATAAACAAAGTCAATGAGGGAAGCAGATTTGCTTAACAACCATGTGATTCACTTAACAACCACAGTGATTTGCTTGACAATTGTGGTAAAAATGAGGTGCAACTCACTTAACAATTGTCTTGTGTAGCAATGGAAATTTTGGATTCAAAATTGTGGTCGTAGGTCGAGGACTACCTGTATGTTAATAGTTTCTCCCATGATTTCTTTGTTTGTTTCTACTACAATTCTGTTGAAAAGTTCCAGGCTTTTCAACTTAATAGGTAACAGAGCAAACATCTGGGGAAAACTCTAACATTGCTATTTTTAAAAATTATGTTTAAGTGCTGTTTTACACAACAATTCTATTTCTTTCATGTTGTTTTCTTTTATTGGCTTTGTTCTAGTGCTGTTTTCCTCATTTGTTCACATAGTTTGGCTTTCAAATTATCCTGAAAATGTGATTGCCTCACAACCCTCTGTGCATGTTAAATTATTTAACACAGTTAAAAACAATCTAAACGAGACTGAATAAAATTCAGTTTGGGCCTCTTGGAAAAATAGATCCGTACTAGGAAAATCTATCATGTACATACTAAATCGAACTTATTTCTAAAGTAGTAAGAGATGTGAGAGATGAATTCATTAAAATGTGAGCTTGCTAGAAAACTATTCAACATATAACTGGGCTGAGAAGATCAAAGCCAACATTCGATTAAAAAATGTGGCAACTTTCTTAGGCAGCTGATGCTGGGAGAAGCAGCTGAAGGGAGCACACACTGTTTCCACCATTTTTCCAGAGTATCCTAACTAATTCTCTGGGGGAATGTTATGCACTCCGCATCCCCTGGTAACTATTAGGAATGATGGAGAAAAATGTCCTATCTCCAATATTGAAGTAACAGTCTAATGCCAGGTTTTTGTTTCTGAGCAAGGGTATTGGACTAAAACTTATTCTTAAAAAAAGATAAACTGTTTAAAAATATATATCTGATGGATTTGCAAGGGCTACGCAAGAATTTTGGCCTTTTATTTTCATCAGCATATTTCCCCATTCCTTAAATTCTGGATTTCACATCAAAATCTTAATAATTGTTGATTCTCAGTCCAAATTCCTGAGCTCAAAAATATTTAATTTAGAGTGTATGTTATTTAATGCCACTGTTCTGTCTTTTTGTCACAGGATTTGTCTGAGAGAGATTCTAGACACTGAACATGTAAGATGAAATGGAAACATAAGCTGGTGATTTCAATACTTGACATTTTACAGAACAAACTGGTGAATGTGTGTGTCACAAATCTTTCCAAACCAAATGTTTGCTCTCCAGTGTTTCCCAAACTTGACAATTTTAAGGCATGAGGACTTCAACTCCCAGAATTCCACAGCCAGCAACGCTGGCTGTGGAATTCTGGGAGTTGAAGTCCACATGCCTTAAAATTGTCAAGTTTGGGAAACACTGCTATAAACTCATGCATCCACATACAGTGAGGACATCATTGTAACTTAACAGAGAAATACATGAATAGGAAGTGTTTATATATATAAAAAATTCAATTAGCATGTTCCATGAATCCTCATTCTTTCCCCTTATTCTGTTATACAACTGATGGATGAATAAATTATTGCAAGGTTTGTATATGGCTAGAAGCAAAAAAATAAATCAAAGCAGAGAGGCAAGTTGGAATTTTCAAAAAATGAAAAGGACAAGTGGAATTTATTTTATAGAGTAAAATGTTATAACGGAGGTAATGATTATAGTATATGTGAGTTTAGAACAGACAATAGAATGACTGGAGTAGAGTACACATATGGAGACAGTGTAGTGGTACAAGGTAACAACGTTTTAAGCACATTTTTAAAAGCTTCATACCTATATTTTTCTTCTCATGTGAGTAAATATTGGCTATAACAGGAGCTATCAACTAACCCATAAGACCGAATTTGGAACATCAACAATATCCAGAATTTGTTTTCATAAATTAAAAAAAAAAATTTCAGTGTTACCATGATGGAGCAACTGCCACATTAATAAAATAGCCATACAGATTTTGGTAGATGGCTCATGAATGCTCTTTGAAATTATTTACAAAAACTTACCACAAAATTGTTGGCTTTGCAATCTGAAAAACCCCTATCCATCTATGACATTTTTCTACAAACAATTCATTTAATAGAATGAGTGAATGAAAGAGTCGACCGTGCCTTTTTTCCTGCTTAAATGGCAACCTCAGAGTTCAACCACAATTCCCTCTTTGTCTAATTACACTTACCTTTAACAGAAACAGGCTGTGCTCCTTGACCTAACAGGAAAAACACATTGTTTCCAGTGGGATTTAAACCACTGAAATTCTTGGAGAATCAGACTGTCAGGAAAAAGGGAGAATTGTGACAACTTATTGTGAACAATTAGCAGACTATCTCTGAGTATCTTTCAAATGTGAATATAATTGCCATTTGATTTTTAAAAAATAGATGACAGTACATACACCAACAGCAAGAAATTAAAGTATATATCTCTTTGGCACTCAGGAGCCATACAAAGAAATCTATGTTGTTGATGAAAAGATTTTTGTTGAGGCTTCCATTTCTATTGGTATAATTCAATCAAAGAAAAAATGGTTCATTGTGTCTAATGACCTTTATGCTATGCCTATTAATTAGATGATACAAAACAAAGGGATGATTTTACTGAAAGCCACAATTCATATCACTAAAAATCAGAATATAACCAAGCCATTTTCAGAATGTACATGGAAAGTGTTGGTTAGATAGGCCCATGTTTAACGAATTGCCTGGGCCCATTCTCTAGCTGAGTAACTTGAAATCTCAGTCTCCCTCCAAAAAGAACCATAAGCTTTCATTACTATCTCAAGGTTTCTCTTTGACAACATTACTTGAGCATTACTTGTGGTACAAGTCAGAAATAGCCAGCCTTTCAGTAAACACATGTTCTGCAGGAGAAAATTATAATTAGTAACCCTGGAAGACTTGGGCCATTTAGTGTTCAAACGTTAACTCCTAAATTCAAAGAAGAAGTTGTTCATTCAGAGACTTCCCTGTCATAGGAAAGCTAAGGGGAATTATAATGAAAGAGTTGACAGAATGAACAGAAATCTTAGATAGTGTATGCATAAAATAATCTACATATATTTTTCAGACATAAGTTCAATTTATCTTTGAATTAAAAAAAAATCAGGTGCCAAAACCCACTATATGGAAGAAATTAAAGTTAATCCTGTATAATGCATTGTCTTGATCTTGCAATTAGCTTCATAATCATTGCACCCAAGATCAACTTTCAAAGTCCTATGACCCCAGTGGGAATGGTTCCCCCAAAACGAGATTATGATAAACCCGTTCTCAGCCTTAACTTCTTGCTGGCTCTTCTGATATCTGTGAAGACTTCTAAATTGACCAATGTGAACTTGCTTTGCTGATAAGGAGCTGAGAATAGGCTCTAGTTTAGATTTTTATTATGAAGTAATTCTCATACAAGAAGGAAGGGAGCAAATATGGAGTGGAAAAGAGGAAAGCCTTAAAAACACCCAGGAGAACTCTCGAAATAAAACCCTGGAAATGAACGTGTCTGATGTTTATGAAGCATTTTTTGGCACAATACAGGGAGAATCCTGAAAACGGCTATAGGAAAAGATGTGGGACCTTATCTACTCATTGCAACGGACGTTGGTGGAATGAAAGATGGCAGAAAAGATTTACCTGTCAGAGGAACACCAGCTAAATCAAGGCCAGGTCCTAGTGCAACTGATTGAACCACAAAATAGGAAATCTTGCCACTAATAGCAGCAAATCCTTTCTTGACTCTACAATTAGGAAAAGTAAGAAGTGTAGAATTAGAATAGTCCATACATTGGTTAGGCTTAGATCTTAATTTACATATATATTCAAGTTTAGAGTTGGCTAGAGCAAAATGTTGAAATTCAGGGGGAAAACACCATCACTTCTACTTTTGAAACATTCTCTGATCAGCTAAGGAGAGAAAATTCTTTGGTCTACAGAATAATTAGAGACTGTAAATACTACTTCCAAAGAATTGTTGGAAATGAAACATATTTCTGTTATAAGTTTTATCAGTAGTTTGCCAAAAATTAGGAGACAGGGAGTGAATGGAATGCTCTCTCTCTCTCTCCCTCTCTCTCTCTCTCTCTCTCTCCACACACACACACACATACACACACACTCTCTCTCTCTCTCTCTGTGTGTGAAATCCTTCACATTCTTAAACATACTCTATGAAAACTCCCTGCTGATTGAATTCTCACATCATACTAAGGCAAAATGTCATTGCTTATGGTTTAGCATTATTTAACAAAGTATGACTTATCCAATTATGATTTAGCATGCATCAATTAGTTCATTCTATGAAGGAAGAACAGCATATTTTGTTACACTTAAGAAAGCTTTTCCAGTTTTTCTCCTCTACTCACCCTCATCTCCACTCTAAGCATCCCTATATTAGTTATACATCTCTCTACTGCGATCTTGTTAAGCATACCAAATCTTAGTCAAGAAAGCCTACTACTGTAAAGATTTCCCTGTCCTTGGAACACATTCCCAGTGCAGCACACAAACTAGCTTGGCTTTCCATCAGTGGAATTAATATTTATTTATTTGAGTTCCATCAGTGGAATTCATGTTTACTTATTTATTTTTATTTATTTATCAAATGTATTTGCCGCCCATTTCATATCCGACCATTCTGTGTGGCTCATGTTGTGTATATGTAGATCACATAGAATGATACAAAATTCTGGGTTCTTGCATGGTTTCAACTACCCTCTGTTTTAAAGCTAATGTCCCAATTTTACCTGCTGAAGACAACTGAAAGAAAGGGGAAATGCCTTGATTAGCATTTACAAAGGATGCAAAATAAAAATTTGCTATGCATTTTGGCCTGCCAATATACCACCATAAAGCAGTGTACAAGAGCCATGGTGGTGTAGTGGTTAGAATGTAGTATTGCAGACTAATTCTGCCGACTGTGAGCAGTTCAATCCTGACTGGTTCATGATTGACTCAGCCTTTGATCCTTCCAAGTTCAGTAAAATGAAGACCCAGATTGTTAGGGGCAATATGCTGACTCTGTAAACTGTTTAGAGAGCACTATGAAGTGGTTTGTAAGTCCAAGTGCTGTTGCTATTGCTAAATATTATAGGATACATTTGAATTTTTCACTCCAGATCGTTGTATCCTTATATACAATGCTTGTTCATTAAAACAAGTGTTACTGAAAATTGTGTTACAAAGGTTTGTATTTATATTTTGAAAAGTGGAGATGGGCATCTTCACTTCAAATGAATTCTTACCTACTCAGGATGGGAAACTATTATTATCCCCATGTTACACAGGTATTTCCCAACTTACAACAGTTTGTTTAGTGACCGTTCAAAGTTACAACAGCACTGAAAATAGTGACATGACCATTTTTCACACTTACTGTATCACAGTTGCAGCATTCCCGTGGTCACGTGATTTATATTCATGGTTCTTTATCCAGTTTATAAATCATTATAACTTTAGTAGTAGCAAAACTCTTTTCATTATTACTTTTCTGTAGATTGTTATTTTCTCCAGAACACTGTCAACATATTTTATTGAAGATGTTTGGAATCAGAGTGTATAAAAACAAAGGGAAAAGGGAAGAACTTTATACTAATGCAAAAAGAAAAATATAAAGAAAAAAAATACACAGGAAAAGATAAAAGTTGACCTAAACAAAATGTCAAGTGTTGAATTTGATAAATTTGATAAAAAGATCACAGTTCTGCAGCTATTTAGTCAGTAACTGGGACTTCCCCATGAAATTTAGAAAATCTGGCACAGCAGAAATATAACACAAACAGAATAAATATATTATGCCTTCCCACACTTGTCTAGTTAGACATTTTATGATGAACATGAAACCTCTTTCTTCTTTTCCTTACTTGCAATGATATCAAGTACAATTATCAGCAATTTAAGAACGAAATAGAAGTAATCTCAGACTCTCTTCTTTTTCCTTCCTTCCAAACATGAAATGAATGTTTGCTTCTTCCCCAAACGTGTCTGCAACTACAACACTTGCATAGACTGTGCCTTTACTACTGGCTTGAATTGTTCCTGATATAAATATGACTGAAAACTACTTGCATCCAACTAGTTCTCATCTTGATTGTATACTCTGTTCTGCAGTTTGGAAAAATAGGATCCAATGTTCCTCACCACCACTGAAATCCTCTTTTTTGTCCTTCATTCAAGAGCTCTTAGAAAAGTTTAGAGGACACCTTGAAGATGACAGAGCATTAAGAGAGAGACTGATTGCCATTTACACAGCTAAACACTAAAGGGAACAAAATAGCTACTATACAATTTAAAGGTTACAATGGAGAGAGAAATAGAGAATGGTAGGGAAGAGAAAAATGTAGGGACCAAAACATTTGTTTTGTGACATAATACAGATGTGTAAGGACCAGATGGAGTAGTCAGTGATGGTTCTGGAAAACCAGTTGGGCCCAGTTTGCTCTATACTCCCTTCTCTCCCTAGGGTATTGTTGAGATGGATGGAGGATCATGAAGCCTGTGAAGGAAGAGAGAAGTCGCTGGCCTAAATGGATTCCCCCTTCTGTCTGAACTAGCCAAATGCCTTTAGAGAAATGGATTAATAAATGTGCAAATGATATATTTATATAGTGTTCTTAGTGTTGCTAGAGGTACACTGGTAAATTTATATTCTAATAGGGCATTCCAACTTTAAAAGTATGAAAATGGACCGACTTCCTGGTTCTTACACATTATGAAGCATTTTACAAATGTCCATGAAACATTGAAAGAGCTGTGGCCATAATTATTGCTATTGTGCTACCTCTGAATGAAACTCATTGATAAAATGGGATTTTATATAATTCATGCTAAAGAGAATAAATGAACATTTTCACTAACTAACACAGTTTTGTTGCAAACGAGTAATTTTTCTCGTGTTCTATTTGATACTAGATTATATTAAAATTTATATTTTCTTCTGCATTTTCTGGAGTTTGCAGCATCATCTAGTAACCAGAGAGCCATTATTCTAGCAATTTTGTTATTTAATGTACACATTACCACTTATATAACTACAGTAATATATGGTGGGTTAGGCAAAATTTTAGATGCTGTGAATCATATTTAACCTGAAGTGAAGAGGAACCAAAGGCCACATTAGAAAGGACACAGCGATGAAAACAGTGCAGAACTATGGCTATATATGCATAGAAAAGAGGCTGAGATTTCCCCTTTGTGGTGAAGGGGGTTGAGTGGTTCTTTCAATATTTAACTATGGGTGCAGCCAGATGTTTGCCTTAAAGGACTATCCATAAGGCTTGGGCCAGCAAAAATATATATACTGTATGGCAGCACTACATTTGTGTCCCCAGTTGCCAATTCCTATCTTGCCACAATAACAAGGACACTATCTTTAAAGTGGGACAAGCATAGATTTCATACATTCCTCTGGCTTTTCTTCTTCTTCTTCTTCTTCTACCAAACATCATCTGCTAGCAGGAAAAATCACCAGTCATTCTCCATAATGTGGGTGGAGAAAAATTTGGTACCGTCAGCAGGGGCATGGAATGACATGTTTAGATGTATGTCAAGTAGTCCATTTAATATTCACTTGAGCACTAGTCCTCTTTAGTAAACACAGGTCTAGAATGCTCCATTTGAGCTTTAAAAACTAGGCAGTGACTTTATACAGCAGGGGTCTGAACTATATTTTTCAAAGATCCTGGAACACAGGGGAACTACCAGAGGACTGGAAAAGAGCTGATGTAGTTCCCATCCTCAAAAAAGGAAAAAAAATGGATCCAGGAAATTACAGACTGTTGAGTCCTTCGCGGAAATGTAAGACACGAGAAGCAGTTGTAGTTCTCAGTTTTCTTTATTCTGCGTTCAGCTTACAAGTAGATGGCTTCAGCAGCTCCCAAAACCTCTCAGCTTCTTATATAGACATTTCCCGGGTCAATGCGATACTTTTCCCGCGCCAGCACCCGCGCATGCGCACGGCGCTGGCGACAGCCTGTCTGGTCCCGGGCAGCTTTGCACCTGCCCGGGACCGCCTGCAAACGCCCCGAGCCGTTTGCAAGGCTCGGGACATAACACCCCTTTCCCCCGGGCTAAAACTACTACCAACATATAATCATTATTTTATGCAGTGTTCTGCTTCTCAGTGCTCCTACCGTTACCTGGCTTTTGTTTAGCCAGCAATGTTATGTAATCCTCTAAGTATTTAGGAGACTTCCTTGCTCTCTGTGACCTTCTCAGCTCTGGGTTTCTGACAGGTGTTCCCTGACTGAGGGGTGACAAGAGCCTGTTCCCCTTATCATGCCTTGGTGCCTTCCAAGGACTTTGCCCCGATGCCTGGCCTGCTTGCTCGCCCACCGGGCTCGTCAGGCCAGGGCTTCTGTCACTTTGTGACCTGGTTGACCTGCCTAGCTGTAGGCCCTCGGGCCCCTTGAAGTGATAGCCACTGCTGGGCGTCTCTATAGAACCTCCTAGGTCCGTCCAAGACCTGTCAGGAGGCTGTCCAATCCCTAAGCCCCGTTCTGTGTCCGGGCTCGTGTGGGTCTCTGTACCTTCCCAAAACTCAGTTACTCCCTGATTTGGGCTAGAGGTGTTGCGGTCGGGACTTGGTTCCTCGACCACCTCCCTGTAAGTTTGACCCCCTGTAGGATTAGGGGTAAGGTCAGGCCAACTCTGGGGATTGTGTGCCAGCTCTCTTGCGGGGAATGATTTGTTGGGATGCTCCCGGGTATCCTCCGTGACTGGAGTGTTGTGTGATGTGTGTGGAAAGTAAGTATGCCCCCGGGGTGACTCCCTGGCTGGAGTAGGCGTGAGTGCCTGTTGTGTGGGTAAGCTCCATGAATTCCTTTTCGGAGCACATGCGGAAGCTTGAAATGGGCCGTCAGTGGCTCCATCAGTGGAGATGGGCAGCAACTCGTGCCCTTCCCTTTGCTCCAAAGGGTCCCCCTCCCCCCCTGGAAAAGACCCAGGAGTCTCATCTGAAAGGTCCCGCCTAGGGCGAAGTTGGTCGATGTGCCGACGCAGGACACGACCGTTGTCCAGGGCTACCTCGTAGGAGAGAGGACCTGTGACCTTGGAAATAGAAGCGGGGACCCATGTATGACCAGGCCCGTAATTGCGAGCCCAAACCGGGGCACCCACAAGTAGTTGTCTAGGTGCCCTAGGATGTGAGGTAGATGAAGGCAGTCTGTCCGGATGCAACCGGTCAAGTTTAGTAGTAAGTTGACGCCCCCAACGAAGTTCAGCTGGGCTTCTCCCTGTAGAAGTAGACAGTGTGGTGTGATAAGAAAGGAGAAAGTCAGCCAACCTGTGATGCCAGTCCCCGTAGGTGAGTCTTTTCAATGCGTCCTTCGTGATGCGCACCATATGTTCAGCCATACCGTTGGTGGATGGGTGGAACGGTGCAGACGTGGCATGACGAATCATGTTAGCCTGTAAGAAAGCTTGGAATTCGGAGGAAGTGAATTGAGGGCCGTTGTCAGACACAATGACATCTGGAAGCCTGTGTGCAGCAAAAATCCCCCTCAGTACCTGAATAGTCTTTGCAGTGGTGGTGGATGAGACAGGTACAACCTCAAGCCATTTTGAATGGCTGTCAACAAGGACCAAGAAGAACTGGCCCTGAAAGGGCCCAGCGTAGTCAATGTGCACCCTAGACCATGGGGACTGCGTTTCCTCCCATCTATGCACGGGAGCTTGGGGCATCTCTGGGCGAGATCGTTGGCACAGGTGGCATGCATGCACCTTAGCCTCAATATCTTTATCTAAACCAGGCCACCACAAGTGGCTGCGCGCAAGAGCCTTCATACGAACAATACCAGGATGACCCTTGTGGAGGGATTCTAAGACCCTAGTCCTCATTGAGGTGGGAATGACAACTCTGTTTCCCCAAAGCAGACAACCCTGAGAAAGGGACAGCTCGTTCCTTTTGGACCAGAAACTCTGAAACTCAGGACTAGGGCAGTGCTCAGGCCAACCAGACAAAACCCAGGAACGGACACGTGAAAGTGTGTGATCTGTACCTGTTTCAGCGGCAACATCCCTGGCACTAAGAAGGAGCTCGGGCAAGGCTAGGATTGATAGAATGTTGACAGCTGGCGCAGGGTCAGCTTCTACTACTGGCAGAGGCAATCTACTGAGGCCATCAGCATGGCCCATTTCTTTCCCAGGCTTGTGGAGTAAAGAAAAATCATATGCAGACAAAAAAATAGACCACCTAAGCATTCTAGGGGAAATGATCTGGGGAGTCTGCTTACGTGTGGTAAACAGTCCCAGCAGAGGCTTATGGTCAGTGAAGACCGTGAAATGCCTGCCATATAGAAAATCATGGAATTTTTTAATTCCAGCAACAACAGCCAGAGCCTCCCTGTCTATCTGAGCGTAGTTGCGCTCAGCAGAAGACAATGTTCTGGAGTAATATGCAACAGGAACCTGAGTTCCATCAGACCTGAGGTGGCTCAGGACAGCTCCTACCCCGTAAGGGGACGCATCACAAGCGATGCACACAGGAAGGGACTCGTTGAAATGTGCAAGTACACTGTTAGAAGTGAGCAAGGCCTTGACTTTGTTAAAACAAGCCTCATGTGTTTGTGACCAGTGCCACACTGCTTGCTTGTCTAGTAGCCTGTGAAGAGGCTCAGCTACACTGGCTTTATGTGGAAGGAAGGAATTGTAGAAATTCAGGAGGCCCAGGAAGGCCTGAAGTTCGGCCTTAGACTTTGGCCTAGGTGCTTCTAAAATAGCAGTTAGTTTGGATTCAGCAGGGTGAATCCCAGCAGCGTCAATTTTGAACCCCAGAAATTCAGTAGAAGGCACCCCAATCTTGCATTTGTCTTTTTTGAGCTTGAGGCCTGTTTTCCTGAATCTTAACAGAACAGCCCTTAGCCTTTCAGCTAGAATGTGTGTGGAGTCTCCTGCAATTAAGACATCATCAAAGTAGGGGCAAACCCCCGGTATGCCCCGTAGTGTGTTTTCCATTACGCTTTGGAAAATCCCAGGAGCGACATTCACTCCAAACTGTAGCCTTTTTACCTTAAAGGCTCCCCTGTGGGTCACAATAGTCTGAGCTATAGCAGCAGCATCATCAACAGGCAGCTGTTGATATGCTTGAGCTAGGTCAAGCTTTGCAAAAACGCGCCCCCCTTGAGGGAGGCCAGAATATGACTGACCACAGGAACAGGATGGGCATGTTGCTGCAATGCCTTATTAAGAGTGCATTTGTAATCAGCACAAATGCGAATGTCCCCATTTGCCTTTAGAGGTGTGACAATGGGGGTCTCCCAAGGACTGGAATCAACAGGTTCTTGAATTCCCTGTTGGATCAGTTTGTCTAACTCAGTGTCAATTTTACTCTTTAAAGCAAAAGGGACCCTTCTTGCTTTAATTCTAATGGGAGTGACAGTGGGGTCTAGCTTTAAGGACACAGGGGGTCCTTTGAATGTGCCCAGCTGGGGGCTGAAAACATCTGCAAATTCTTTGCAGACTTCCTGTAGGTCGAGTGTTTGTAAGCTGTTGAGTCCTGTGACGTGTATCCCCAGGGCCTCAAACCAATCGAGTCCTATGAGACTCGTTCGTTCACCCCCTACTACTAATAAGTCTAGTGGACCTTCAAAATTCTTGTATTGCACGTTAAGGGTGGCCTCCCCCTTAACACACACTCTTGAATTTTGAAAATCTGTTAACACAATGTCAGAAGGCCTTAACTTGGCCTGAGTTCCACTACCGGAACAAATCTTCCTAAATGTATGCAAGGAGATGATTGAAAGGGCAGACCCTGTGTCTAGTTCCATAGTTAATGGAACCCCTTGTAGCTTCACCTTGAGTGACAGCTTTTTCTTAATGGGCTTGTGTGTGCCTGTCCTAAGGATGCTTCTTCACGAAGCGCAAAACCCTACCCTTCTTCTGGCTGGGGACCCTGGTACCTTTCAGGCGCAGTTCTTCCTGAGGTTGTACCTTTTGTCGGCCCAGACACACAGCTGCAATGTGTCCTTGTTTGCCGCATGCCCGGCAGGTAGCGGAGCGGAACTTGCAGTCGGTTCTCCTGTGGCGACCTCCACAGCCGATGCACTTGAGCGGAGCCGAAGAGCTTCCCTTCTGATTTCCTTCCTTCGTGGGGTGGAGACGGTCAACTTCCTCATCCGGATCCTCCTCGGAGTTCCCCTGGACGTCTTCCTGGTGCACGGATGCAACCTCTGGACTGTTTCTGATCGGCCGCATGTTCTTGACGGCGCCGCCTGCTGCTTCTTCTGCGGTGACTTCTCTTAAGGCATCTTGGAAGGACAATTCTTCTTTAGCGAAAAGTCTCTGTTGTAGATCTCGATGCCTTAACCCGCACACGAATCGGTCCCTCAGTCGTTCTTCGAGGTCCTTGAACTCTCAGTGCTTAGCGGCTTTCCTTAATGCGGCAATGTATTCTTTGGCCGACTCACCGGATCGTTGATCCCTCTGCTCGAAGGTGTGGCGCCATGCGATGACGGACATCTTGGGCTGGAAGTGCTCCTTCAGTAGCTTCTTCAGATCTGCGTAGCTGACAGACTCTACTGGAACAGGTGCTGCAAGGTTTTCTGCGATTTCGAAGGCGTCTTGACCGCAAACACAAAGCAGGGTGGCAGCCTTCAAGCTCTCTTCCCTCACTTGGTTTGCCTTGAAATAGTTCTCCACCCTGGCTACGTAGGACTCCCACCGCTCTGGATGTGAGACGTCGAACTCCGAAAGCCTTCCAACCTTTGCCATCTTCAGGAGACGGGTCTATCAGCCAGCCTACCCCCGAATGTGCACTGGATTGGCGAGTAGCTGCCGAGTCGACACCGTTCCGCCGCTCAGGACTCACTTGGGTAAGCTTACACTTCTTCCTTTCCAGGCGATGTAAGGCATCCCATCCTCGTCGCCAGTGTTAAGTCCTTCGCGGAAATGTAAGACACGAGAAGCAGTTGTAGTTCTCAGTTTTCTTTATTCTGAGTTCAGCTTACAAGTAGATGGCTTCAGCAGCTCCCAAAACCTCTCAGCTTCTTATATAGACATTTCCCGGGTCAATGCGATACTTTTCCCGCGCCAGCACCCGCGCATGCGCACGGCGCTGGCGACAGCTTGTCTGGTCCCGGGCAGCTTTGCACCTGCCCAGGACCGCCTGCAAACGCCCCGAGCCGTTTGCAAGGCTCGGGACATAACACCGACCTATCAGCCTGACCTCAATACCTGGGAAGATCCTGGAAAAGATAATCAAACAACGAATCAACGAACACCTAGAGGCAAACAAAGTCATTACTAAAAGCCAACACGGGTTTGTCAAAAATAGATCATGCCAGACAAATCTTATTGCATTCTTTGACCAAGTGACAAAATTAGTGGATCAGTGGAATGCTGTGGACATAATTTACTTGGACTTCAGTAAGGCATTTGATAAAGTAGATCACAACCTACTACTTGACAAGATAGAAAAATGTGGGGTAGACAGAACCACCACCAGATGGATCCATAGCTGGCTGACCGGCCGTACTCAGCGAGTGGTCCTCAATGGAACTGCATCTATATGGAGGGAAGTGTGTAGTGGGGTGCCCCAGGGCTCTGTTCTGGGCCCAGTACTCTTCAACATCTTCATCAACGATTTGGATGAAGGGATAGATGGGGAACTCATCAAATTTGCAGACGACACCAAGCTGGCAGGAATAGCCAACACTCCAGAAGACAGGCTTAAGATACAGAAGGATCTGGACAGACTTGAACACTGGGCACTAACTAACAAAATGAAATTCAATGGTGAAAAAAGCAAGGTTCTACATTTAGGCAAGAAAAACCAAATGCACAAGTACAGCATAAGTGGCACCATGCTCAGTAGTAGTAACTGTGAGAGGGACCTCGGAGTCCTAGTAGACAATCACCTAAATATGAGCCAGCAGTGTGCTGCAGCTGCCAAAAAGGCCAACACAGTGCTAGGCTGCATTAACAGAGGGATAGAATCAAGATCACGTGAAGTATTAATACCACTCTTCAATGCCTTGGTAAGGCCACACTTGGAATACTGCATCCAGTTTTGGTCACCACGATGTAAAAAAGATGTTGAGACTCTAGAAAGAGTACAGAGAAGAGCAACAAAGATGATTAGGGGACTGGAGGCTAAAACATATAAGGAACGGTTGCTAGAATTGGGTATGTCTAGTTTAACGAAGAGAAGGACAAGGGGGGACATGATAGCAGTATTCCAATATCTCAGGGGCTGCCATAAAGAAGAGGGAATTAAGCTATTTTCCAAAGCACCTGAAGGCAGGACAAGAAGCAACGGGTGGAAACTAATCAAGGAGAGAAGCAACCTAGAACTAAGGAGAAACTTCCTGACAGTGAGAACAATTAATCAGTGGAACAGCCTGCCTCCAGAAGCAGTAAATGCTCCAACACTGGAAGTTTTTAAGAAGAGACTGGACAGCCATTTGTCCGAAATGGTGTAGGGTTTCCTGCCTGAGCAGGGGGTTGGACTAGATGACCTCCAAGGTCCCTTCCAACTTTACTAATATGAACATGGCATGCTGGCTGAGGAATTCTGGGAATTGAAGTCCACAAGTCATAAAAGGGCCAGGTTTGAAGACCCCTGTTATATAGTAAGATGACTACTTAACACCTGGTAAGTGCTTCAGAAAACCCCAGTCAGGTTTTAGGTCTCTGAGGAAGCCAAAGGTCATGTCACTCCTGTATCTTAGCCAAAGTGGCCATGAATGGCAGAGGGAAGGGGATCTGCTCACATGAGTCTTAAGAGATCAATAGCATCTCAGGAAATCCCAACCCCTGACTACATCAGCAAACATCAGCAACCACAGCTTCAGTACAACAGACTAGATCATATCCACAGCAAAACTATGTTGGGCAATAAGGGAAACATTATTTGAAAACTGGAACCATTACAGGCAAATTTTTGTGCCCATTATTTATCACTCTTATCTGTAGAGTCCTGTTATCATTTCAGTTGCTCACTTATGAAAAACCTAGATATCCTTTTGTATATTGATTCATTTTATTTGAATTCATGGATACATTTTACAGTTTTTAATTACAATAATTACATGTCTGTTTCAGAATAAGGTGTACATAAAGTGATTATAAAAGAGAATTTAGCAAATAGTGAAACCTATCCAATAACAAAATTAACTGTTATTATGACTAGGCTAAATGCAATGTTTGTTTCCAAATATTGTCTTTTGCTCAAATTACAATATTGAAGATACATCAAAACAAAATATTATATTCCACATTCCTATATTTGTTTAGTTATTCCTGTGCAGAATGTACATTTTGTAACTTTTTGCATTCTTAGGGGAATAGCAAATACAGTAGTGCAAAATTTGGAATGCAACCCCATAAATGTCTGCTTAGAACAGTGGTTCTCAACCTTTCGAATGCCGCGACCCTATAATACAGTTCCCCATGTTGTGGTGACCCCCAACCACTTATACATCACCAGGTGCCAGGGGCGTGGCCAAAGAAAAGGGGGAAAATGGCGGACAGCCTTGTTTGGCGACCCCCGTGAAATGGTTGTTCGACCCCAAATGGGGTCCCGACCCACAGGTTGAGAACCACTGGCTTAGAAGAAAATTTCACAAAGTTCAATTGAATTCTGCCCCAAAAGTGTGTAAGGCAGCAATAGGAAACCTGATGCCCTGCAGGTATTTTAGACTTGGCAGCAATTAGGTTATCTATACTTGGTGACAACGGAAATCCCAAACACTGGAAGAGCACCAGATTGTCAACTCTCCATGTTTAGGTTTGCAGCTTTGCTGAAATATTCAGTATTTAATTATCATTGTGCATCTATTCCAAGGGTCTTGAAACTTGGCCCTTTTACAACTTGTGGTCTTCAACTCCCAGAATTCCTCAGCCAGCGTGCCTGGGAGTTGAAGAACATGTCATAAAAGGGTCAAGTTTGAAGACCCCTGATCTATTCCCTTAAATTGCCTGTTATTATTGGAAAGTTTATCAATGCCATGGTTAGATGTATTATGATGGAAGTAGTGAAAGGACAGAAGGCTCATTCCCAAATATATATAAGAGTCATAAGGAAGCCAAAATCTAGCCTTAAAGAGGCAGTGGCCAGAGACAATCAAACTGAGGATGCTCTCTCAGGTACACTTTTAAAAATTGGAAAAGCAGATTCATTTTGTCTTTCTTCCATGATTGACTCTCACAGGTGGATGAAGTATATCTCTCTCTCTCTCTCAAGGCTGGCTCAAAGCCATATAAAAACTCCAGTTCCACAAACACCCAGATGTGGAACTGCAGGTCCAGATGTTATATAGAAACAGAGAAATTTTTTGTATTGTGGGAAATGATTGGAATTGTGCTACCATTGTTTGAGAGCTCACTCTGTATATTTCTAGCTAAAAGAGCAGTCACTGAGATTAACAGCAGACATCAATTGTTATTGCTTTAAATTATTATTCTTTTTTTGGCTCCGTTTCTTGTTTAGTTCCTGTAACCTTATGGGTATAGGATCTAGAACAAATATGTCAAACTCGCGAGGTCATGTGATGTTGCGCAACACATCGGGATGGTTTTGCCATTGCCGACAATGGGGAGAGTGCAGCTTCCAGATGACACATCTGGCCCGTGGGCCGGCAGTTTGACACCCCTGATCTAGAGGACTTCAAAAACAGTGGGATGCCACTGCTTTGTCATCCGTAAGGACGTCCCATCTTTTTTCCAAATCTGTTAAAAATGCTGGTAATACCAAAGATCCCAAATGAATAGGGCTAAATTAGCCTTCAAACTAGAACTTTTAAGATAATCTTTTGATGCCCTTAGATGTCTAGATGTCTTTGCCCTACAAAGTGCAATGGTTGATCATTTTATTGGGAAGGCCTTTTCAGTTATGGGTTTATGAAGATTCTCAGTCATCCTAGTATCTGGCAAATGGACTTTTCTTTCTTGGTGGTTTTAAATGTTTTGCTACTTATCCACGTAGAAGTAGCTGAAGAACCTACTTGAATAATCTCATCACTGGAGATCTTTAAGAAGAGACTAGACATCACCTGTCTGAGATGGTGTAGGTTCTCCTGCTTAAGCAGGGGGGCTGGACTAGAAGACCTCCAAGGTCCCTTCCAGCTCTATTTTTTTAATCTCACCACTGATTCTGCCCCAAAACAAACCAAGCACCACTCGACTCCATTGTCAGAATTAATCAAACCTACTTATTTCCTTGATCATGGGTCTGATTAAATATATTTTCTCCTTAGACCTCTCTGTATAGATAATCCTTTGGGGAACACTTAGTATTGTTAAGAAGCTACAAATCTCTAATGCATTAGGTTCCATTACGCTCATTCTTCAATGTAAGGCTTGAAATCTGTGAAGTGCCAATACAATGATGAAAATCTTGTTTCTTTGGCTTCAGTCCAAATTCAATTGTCTCTGAGAAATTTTTTTTTCCAATTTCTCATATTGGATGAGGAGCTTTCTTTTTTTAAAAAAAGACAACAATTTGTCTTCATTATCTCTGAAAGCTTCCCTTTGTTTATACTAGGATAGACTACTTAATTGTGATGATAGATAGATAGATAGATGGATGGATGGATGGATAATCCTTCTTTTATTACTTTTTTAAATAACTCAAGGTAGCAAACATACCTAATTCCTCTTCCTCCTCCAATTTTCCCCACAACAGCAACCTTCTGAAGTGAGTTGGGCTGACTGACTGGCCCAAAGGCATCTAGCCAGCATTTATGTCTAAAGCAGGACTAGAACTCACAAACACCTGGTTTCTAGCCTGGGGCCCTAACCACTAAACCAAACCAACTGTCTTGTGCTTATGAATCACACAATCCATGAAAACCAAGAAAAAACCCACAACCTAGCTAAAGGGGCTATATAGCTTCCGTAGACTTACACAGACCCAAAGTTTAACAGTTGCCCCTGCTAATATAATTTGTCCTGGGCTCTAACGCTGTTTTCCCGAGAAAAGCTCCGGTCCCCGATTGAAACGCCTGGTGTGAGCACTTTGATTCGACGCCGTGGGATTAATCGAATAATCGTTCCAATGAGCCAGCCGGGGCTTTCGGGCGTAATAAACAATGGTCTTGGACCTCCTGCTCGGTTCTCGGGAAGGATGGCTCCATTTTTGAAGCGGGACAGCCCAGGTCCGGCAATGGAAGGTATTCCCCGTTCCATTCCTGCTTGGAGGAGATTACCTGGCTATTTGTTTACCCAAGAATCACAAGGCAACAAAGCGCAAAGAGCAGCTTCGCCCAGACATTTGAGGTCAGCCTCCCGCCCTCCCCGGCCTGCCTCCGGGTTCCAGGTTAGAGGCGGAGGCCGTGAATGGGAATTCCAGGCTGGCGGAGTCACGCTCGCAACGAAGGGCGAGCTGGTTCCGCCAACCTGCGCTACGCAAAGCTGCGAGGGCATCGCCGCGCCCCGCACCTCTCCGAAATCTCCGCGCAGGAGATCTGACCGCAAAGGCAAGATCGGGGAGATCGGGGAGGGGAGGGGAGGCAGATCGGGGCGGCCAAGCCTCATTCCTTCCGACCCAGAAGCTAGACGGGGGCAGCCAGCTTCCCCTGAGTGGTTTCTTCCCGCTCGCGTCCAAACAGGAGCAAGTGCTACGGAAATGCGCACGGGGGGGAAGGCGTTCTGTTTGGGAAGGTTGGGGGGGAAGGGGGGGAAAGAGAGACGTTTGACGATCCTCTTCCCGATTTTCTATAAAAGGGAACAGGCAGCCGCCCGGCCTCCCTCCCTCCCTCCCCAGCCGAGGAATGCCGATCTTGAACGGAAACCCCATTTTCCTCGCTTGACCCACAAGATAAAGAATTCACCCGGCGCCCCCTAGCGGACATTTCAGCGCCAATCAGAACAAAAGGGAACGCGCGCCGGGTCAAAAAGAAACGTGACTATTCCCCCCCCCCCCAAAAAAAACCTCCGTCGCTATTCGAAATATCGGGGTCCTGGTAGCTCGAGGGCCTCAGCGAAGCATCCTCCGTTGTGTCCACAAGCATGTTGAAAAGAGCAAGCTATCTTTGCTTACTTACAGGATGACTTTAATAAATAAATAAATAAAACTAGACGGTTTCCAGACACTTTTGATAAATCTGTTTCACAACACGCTCGTGAGAACACCTGGTCAGCTTCAAGTTAGAGTCTCCTAACCGGGGGGTGTGTGTCAGAAACCGTTGTCCCCCCCTCCCCCTTCTCTTGTGTGGCTCTGGACAGAGATAATGGGACTAGTGTCTGGTTCCAAGCTGGAAGGCAAGAAGAGAAGGAGGAGGACGAAGCGCGCAAAGACAGCAGGAGGCTGTCAACAAACTTTCTCTGACCACTGACGTTCTTGAGATGGACGGTAGGCAAAGCTGAACTTTGGGGCTGGGACCAGGTCTGAGCATAGATGAGGCGAGACGAGACGGGCAAGGTGCTGGAAGAAGCAAGCCTACATTTGCTCTCTCTTGAGAGTGTCCCTTGCTTCGGCAGCTCCTGGGATGGGGAACCCGTCCTTCGGGCATTGGCTGCACAGAACACACACAACGCATTTACTCGCTTGGTGAATCGGGGTTGAGAGGAATTTCCCCGCACATTGTACACCCAGGAATTCACAACTGCCTGGAATGCAGACGAAGTTTGCCCAATGGGAAAACTTCAGGGACAACACCTTGGGGGGGAGGAGATGGGGAGCCCCACTGATCGGAACTAATCTGTCCGCCCCCGCGCATCACTGTCTTCCTCCGGACTGCATTTTGGGGGGGGGAGGTGCTGGGTGCGCGCATGCCTGCGTTCTGCCTCGTTGTGAGTTAATTGGATTCGTTCCAGCCCGCTTCCTGTCGGCCCGCTGCTGATTGGCTCGCGGAGTTTCGGGGGTGCGAGCAACCGACCTCCTTAAAGGGGAGGGAACTCCTGCCGCCGCTCAGTGCAAAGAGCAAGGGTGACCATCACCAGGAGAGACCAGGGGGAGGGGCAAGCTCCTCTTGATCCGTTTCAGTCTCCGGCAGCAAAGATCCCTGGCGCTCTCGGACTGCTCCAGGATCGCAAAGGACCCTACTCGCCCGGACGTGTACTGAATCAAGGTGCTAAACCCACGCAGGGGTAACTTCGCAGAGCCCAAGAACTCCAAGAAGGATTTTTGTGCTGAATTCTATTTGCTCTCAGAGGATCTGATTCTTGGGAATTCTTCGCAGCGTCCTATAAAAAGTAAGTCCTGAAAACATTTTCCTCTTACGATTTCAATTTAATACCTGGAGCTGGAAAAGACAATCAAGATAAATAGAAAAAAGCTACAGCGCTCCTTCCTTCCTTCCTTCCTTCCTTCCTTCCTTCCTTCCTTCCTTCCTTCCTTCCTTCCTTCCTTCCTTCCTTTTTTCTTTCCCTTCCTTCTTCTACCTTGTTCACTCGAACCTTTTGGTCTGTAGTTACGGTTTCTCTCTCTCTCTCCCTCTTTCTCCATCTCCCCGCTCCTTCCTAGCTTGCGCGCTTCTTCGAGAGGGCTGCTTGTGGTTAGAAGGTGCCAGGGCAATAATCCGAGACGGTCGAATGACCGGTGACGGTTTGTTTCTTGCTTAAAGGTTGTCCCCTGGGGCGAGATTCCTGCCATGGAGCTATCCGGTGGTCTCTTTCTCCTTCTGATGCTTGGAGTCTGCACAACAAACCGGATTCCAGGTAAAGAATGTGAGATCACGGAGGGGGAGAAGACGTCGCGAGTGAATAGGGAGACTTTCCGGTCAAATTTGGGGTTAGATTTCGAGGGAGAGAAGGAAGAGAGGGAGAGGGAGGGAGGGAGGGAGGGAGGGAGGGAGGGAGGGAGGGGGAGGGAGAGAGAGAGAGAGAGAGAGAGAGAGAGAGAGAGAGAGAGAGAGAGAGAGAGAGAGAGAGAGAGAGTAAAGAACCCCGTCCAACTCACATCCAGGTAGGGCTGGCAGAAACTGTTTAACACGGAGCAATAGCGTCGCTACTCAACACGGCTCTCTCTAACTTGGCGCCTGCCAGCTGGACTTTATACCTCGGGTGGAAGGCAAAGGCGAGAGTGCCTTTACAGAGCCGAGAGTGCCAGGTTGAAAAGACGGCCACTGTTCCCTAGTAGTTCTTTCTGAAAGGATGTCAATTGGGTGGCCGCGGCGACCAGCCGGGGGTGGGAAGCTGCCTGTGCTAGAGGATTGCGCCCCCAACGTGGATACTTGATTGTCCCGCTTCTCCTGCTTGGAGCGGCTCTTCTGCGCTCGGTTTTCCCGGGCTTGGCTGGCTCGACCGACTTTCGGGGCTCGGTACGTGAGAAGGGAGGGTGGGCGCGAGGCGTTTGCTTTCCGGCTTCTGGCTCCGAGCGGACTGTTGACCTTGGCATCTGCCTCGCTTTGGGGTCTGGGCGCCGCGCCAGGGACGCTCCGAGCCAGACCAGGCACACAGCAAAGGGGCGGGTCGGGGGAGCATCATCGCTCTGTCTGGACGTTTATTTATACAAGAGGTAGCGGGAGGGAAAGCCCAGCTGCCGATTCCGTCGCGGGAGGGCCGGGGTGGGGGTGGGGGGGAGGTGGGGGATTGGTGGTCATTACCCTCAAGCCGGATCCCTGATGCTTCAAGTGATGCAAGGCGTTGCTCCAGGGTTGTGCCCGGCTTCTAGGCTGAGCCAGACGCTAGCAGCCCGATTTATCTCTCCCTCCTAGCTAGCTGGCCCGAAAGCTTTTACTGAGCCCCTGCTGTTTGGCTCTGCATCTTTTAGGGCAGAGCTGGCTTTCCACCATCCTTCTCTCTTGCTTTGGGCTCCCTCTTTTGGGTTCGTCCCTCACAGGGCTTGGATCATAACTCTCGGGAGTCTCCCTCCGCTTTGTGTCTTTGCCTTGCCCTCCACTTTGCAACTTCAGAGTCCCTGGAGGAGGCCAGGGGAAAGGCAGGAAGAATTCTGGACTTGGATTTCTATTGCCATTTGGTCAACCGCTCTTCTTTGATCCTCTTGGCTCATCCAACCAGGAAACACTGGGAACCGTGTATGGGAAGCCAAGTATTTTGCATGGCTTTGCTGCAGCAGAACCCAAGCCATAGTGATGGGAAACTGTTGTGTGACCAGAGGACTACACAATCCAAATAGTTTCTTCTATAACTTTTGACAGCATATATTTCTGGGGACTTATCAACAGAAGAGGGAGTCCAGTAACAACAACAATGCAGCTGTTTAGACCTATCCCTGCCCAACATAACCACCTCTTTCTGTCTCTCCCTTCCTCTCCCTTACCTTGACAGAGACTAGTGATGACAACAGTGTTTTTGATCTCTTTGAGTTAATTGGCTTGGGCCGCAAGAGAGCCCACAAAGGATCGGGGGTGCATCCGGTAAAAGGACTAGAGCTTTCCAGCCCTGCCTACCGCATAGATGACGCCACCCGTATCCCTGCTGTTTCTGATCACAAATTCCAAGACATTCTTTATTCCATCCAAGCTGAGAAGGGCTTCGTCTTGTTAGCTAATCTTCGTCCGATAAAGAAGGATGCTGGCACCATATTGGCCGTGGAGCGCAAGGACAACTCTGGCTACGTTTTTAAGTTGGTGCTCAATGGCAAGGCGAAAACTTTGGACCTGAGTGTCTTTCCTGAGGAAGGCAATCAAAGTTTGGTGTCAGTGGAGGAGGTGAAGCTGCCCATTGCACGATGGAGTAGCATCACCCTCTTTGTGCAAGAGGATCAGGCTCAACTCTATGTGGGCTGTGATAAAATGACAAACGTTGAGCTGGAAATTCCTATTCAAGACATCTTCACTCGGGATCTGTCCAACAGCGCCAGACTCCGCATTGCTAAAGGAGGAGTTAATGACAACTTCCAGGTGAGATACCTTTTTATAGCAGGTTCAGGAGTCCATTTCAAGGAAGCCAACTTGATTTGCCGCTTTGAAAAATAGTTTCAAGGAAGTGAAATTTTTGCCCCTAACTACTCCTCATTGACTACTATCCACAGGAGTGGGGATTTAACTGACACTTTGAATATAAATATGAACAGTTAAATGGTGTAAAGTTTACAGTTGAATTTGGGTCCTCTATTAAAAATTAATAGTTGATATTAATTTTGATAATTGTTGATATGAAGAGAAAGTGAAAGACTGACTTATTATCAGCTAATGAGAATTCTGGCCAGTATAGTTTACACTTGCATTACAGATTAAAACAAGAACATCTTTAAGTATACATACCTAAATTAAATACAGCTCAGTAGTTTTCTAACACAGTGGGCCCAAGCTGGCTAATAAATTATAGGAAAAACAATGTGATAGTTAAAGCATAAATTGATGGTTGTGCTCAATCAAAACACACACACACACACACACACACACACACACACACACAAACACGCATCAAGAATTTCCTTTGCAATAGAGATAGACTCTTTCAATCTTTATGTTTTCAGGGAATGCTGCAGAATGTGCGGTTTGTGTTTGGAACTACACTGGAAACCATCCTGAGGAATAAAGGCTGTCAGAGCTGTACGTTAGAAACTTTTCTCTTCAAATATATTGGCTCATTGATTATAGGATATTCTGTTTATGTGAGATGAATGAGCTTAGACATGTGGAACACAAAATGAAATGCAAACCACTGTATTTTAAGGAAAGATTGCCTTACAAACTGTCACATTCATTTAAGCTGAATTCTATCACTTTTGACAGTGTTTCCGTATATAATCTGTATATGTTTTAATTGTTTCTTTAGCTACTGGAACACTTATTAAATTAGACAATCCCATGAATGGCTCCCGCCCAGCCATTCGCACCAACTACATTGGCCAGAAAACCAAAGACATCTGTGGCTTTTCTTGTGACGACCTAACCAAAATGTTTATAGAACTGCAAAGCCTGCGTGCCCTGGTTACAAAAGTTGAAAATTCTGTCAACCATATGGTAAGTGGATATTAAGTACCCAATAAAGAATCAAAAGCCTCTTAAGGACCCCCTGACTCATAAACGCTAACTATTTTCCATTCCAAAATGATGGGAAACAGACATTCACCTACAGTACTTACTGTAAGAAAGAAATATTTTTAGGTGACCAGCTTGGGCAATGTTTGTGCATAAGAAGAAAGTTATTCATTTCTTCTTAGCCACCAGGATCAATACCTAAGGTGGTCTATACATTTTAAGCCATGATTAGATCTGCATTGTAGGATGCTGAATGAAATATAATGATTAGCTTCACCTTATTATGTTAAATCAAAGCCAATATAGCATTATATCAAATTTAGTCAGTGTCTAATATGAATAGTTTTTGCAACTGACCTAAAATTAGATATATCCTGCTGTACAGTAGTCCTGTACTTGCTTGGCAACCATTCAAAGTTACAATGAAAAAGCCATTTACAACCCAGAGTTGAAGTTCCAATGGCCAGCCGGCCCCGCGTGGTCATGTAATCCCATTTTAGGGGCGTGGCAATTGGCTGGCAGGTCACATGATTGCAGTGTATCATGTTTTTTGCTGGAAAGTAGTGTTTACTTCCAGTTTCCACCAAAAAAAAAAAAAAATCCCAGAGTACGGCCACCAAAAAATAAATTGAGTGCGGTCACAAGATGACCCACTTAACTATCAGAATTATTACCATAATTGTAGGCTCAATTATGGTCATAAATTGAGGTCTGCCTATAGTCATTTGCAGTATTTTTATTAAACTTTGTCTAGCAACTATGGCCCTAAAAATCTGGCTAAAACCTGCCTCTGTATATAGCCTAGTTTCCCCTGAAGCTTCTCCATATGATCTAACACAGGTGAGCAATCAAATGGAGAAAATAAATGCATTATTTTAGTTATATCATTTAATTACTGTGTAAGTATTTAGAACTATAGCATTTAACATGGTAGCAGAGCCTTTAGCGCTTATTTCTAAGTAATCATTGTAAAAGCAATTTTCTTGCTCTGTCAGATTCAGACTGATTTATAAATCTTTATTATTGTTATCTATTCCTTTTTTGTTTGATGTAAAGGAACTTATCGCCCCACATAATATAAAGAAAGGAATATGCCTCCATAATAATGTTGTGTATGAAAATGCAGCTGAGTGGACCACTGATACATGTACCACATGTACCTGCCAGGTAAGATTCTTTACAGCTAACCCGTCAGTAAAGGATTTATCATTCATCTAGTTGGTACATTATGCAAAATGTAACCTGTGCAGAGACATTGGTGACCCAAATATCTATTACTGTCTTTATAAGAAAGTTTGAATACATTCTTTTCAACTTAAACCTGCCACCATCTATATGTTGTGAATGAATATTTGCAGCAAGAAAAGTTCTACTAAACTTGCTTCCTAATAGAGCTGTCTTTTTCAACAGCTTAAGACAGTTGCATTTGGCTAATGCTTCTGTGATTTTCTTTGTACTACTAATTCAGTCTTTGTACTAATTCAGTCTTTGTTTGTGTTATCCCCTAAAGCTACAAAACATGTTGTCTGTTATCCTTTAAAGAACCAAATTGGCAAAAGTTATCATTCCTTCTTTTGCACAGTCATTTGTTTTGTTTTTTTGGCATAAGATGAAAATACACATCAAGCTACAACATGGACTGTTTGAATGTGGAGCCAACTTTCCTAAATCTGTTCTACCAATGACTCTAATGATCAAATAAAATTCAGGCAAATAAAACAATACGGCAACCTTGAGAATTTTTATTAGCTTAATGAGACAAGATCTGGAAAGCTACTCAGCAAGATATGGTTTTCCCATTTAATAGTAGCTTTTGATTAAATGAAGAAAGGGATACAAAAATATATAAAGTTTGCACAGTGATTGGAGTGCTTTAGATTCCTGGGTTTGCTTTGACTTCAAAAAGCCTCAGTATACTCCAGCAAAAGCCAAATTACCCATTGTTTAGATTCCAGGCAGCAGTCATCTGCACACTTATTAAAATTATTAATGGGACTGAAAGTCAGAAATGGACTTCAAAAGTTAGAATCGGGATTAAAAATCTGTCCTTATTGTAACTTTTGAAGCCTATTTCTGACTTGCAGTCCCATTAAGCTGCATGCAGTTTTAATAAGTGTGCAGATGACTGCTGCCTGGAATGGTTATTAACCTGATGACATTAGTTGTTTTGAAGTCAATTCCTAATGTATCCTTACCACTTCCAGTTGGAAAGAAGATGAGTTTATTTTCTCTCTATTCTCCCATACTAATTATAGACTTTCCTTTCTAAATATTAAACAGCTGCTGGGAAAATATTTTGCACAATGGAGTATGACTGGTTGTAGTAGAGTATTAAGGCATTGAGAAACAAAATGTCAGATTTATGTGTTTTTTTTTAATATAAGGATTTCTTTTTCCTGTTTAGAATTCTGCTGTAATGTGCCATAAAGTATCTTGTCCTCTCATGCCTTGTTCCAATGCCACAGTTCCTGATGGTGAATGCTGTCCAAGGTGTTGGCGTAAGTACTACATCGCCTTAACCTATTTGATAGGATTTGGGGGGGTTGCATTTTCAATGCCCATACCTAGAAGATATAATTTACCTGGAAAAATGTATATGTGAGAAAGCACAGATTCTAGCCTGAGATTCTGAAACTAATGTAGATATCTTTGAAATTGCCACTACAAAAGTACGTATAGTCAAGGCCATGGTTTTCCCAGTTGCAATGTATGGCTGTGAAAGTTGGACCATAAGAAAGGCTGAGTGCCAAAGAATTGAGACCTTTGAACTACGGCGCTGGAGAAGACTCCTGTGAATCCCCTGGACTGCAAGGCGATCAAACCAGTCAGTCCTAGAGGAGATCAACCCTGACTGCTCTTTAGAAGGCCAGATCCTGAAGTTGAAACTCAAATACTTTGGCCCCCTAATGAGAAGGACTCACTGGAGAAGGGCCTAATGCTGGGAAAGATCGAGGGCAATAGAAGAAGGGGACGACAGAGAATGAGATGGCTGGATGGAGTCACTGAAGCAGTAGGCGTGAGCTTAAATGGACTCCAGAAGATGATAGAGGAAGGAAGGCCTGGAGGAACGTTGTCCATGGGTCATGATGGGTCGGACATGACTTCACAACTAACAACAACAACAATGAATATTATATTTGAACTAAACACACAATAAGCAATCCTTTTTTTTATTTGCAGATGGCTTGTATCAAGTTAGGTAAAAATTAAAAGATCAAAATAAAATCAAGAAAGAGTTACAAATCCAGTCAGGACAGAATAAGAATTTCTAAGAATGGTGAATCTCCCATGAGTTTATTCTGAGTTGTGTTTCATAGTTTGAGAAAATCAAAGCAAAATCTTAATAAGAGTTTTCCATATGCCTTGGAAGATTTCAGGAACTGGTAGCATGAATATCTGTGTTTATTTTCTTTCCCATAAATCTCCAAAATATGTAACATGAGACCTTGGTCATCTGGTTCTGAGCATTTCTTACAAATATTCATATGTAATTTGGATTGCTCAGTTATCAAAGGTCAGAGTAAATGGAAATTTGCAGGGCAAATTTATTTTATTTTGGCAATCTCTGCTTCCTGTGGAGATAACTTTTTAAAAATGGTAATTGTTTTTATTTATTTATTTATTTATTATATATTTATTATATTTATTTTTCTTCTTTTTTTCAGCAAGCGATTCTGCCGATGATGCTTGGTCTCCCTGGTCTGAATGGACCACTTGCTCTACAACCTGTGGCAATGGGATTCAGCAGAGAGGCCGCTCTTGTGACAGAATCAACCATCTTTGTGAAGGCTCCTCGGTGCAAACACGGATATGTAATATGCAAGAATGTGATAAGAGATGTGAGCATTCAAGTTCTTTACATTATAGATAGATGCTATCTCTTCTGACTCTGTCCTTCCATACTTAATACTATGCTAGGAAACTCTGATTTACTTCAGATTAGTGTAAAATATTCAGCTGTAGTAGGATTTATCTGATAGTTGATGATTAAAACAAAAATATTTCATATAAAATTATTTTCTGATTCGAGTGACAGCAATATCTAAATATTTTCGCAGTGTGGTCATTAATAGAAGACAATATTTGTAGCTCAATTTGAGCTGTGGGTTCATTGGTACTCTCTGAATTTGGTTCTTTTCTTGCAGACATTCCATTACCCAGGTAGTAGGTAATATCAGTGTTAGCATAACCAAACTCAGAGAGTTCCAAGGACCCCGCAGTATAGTAATTTTCTAACCTACTAATACAAAATTTTGCAATTCACTAAGCCACATTTTACTGCTTACAGTCAGACAGAATGGTGCTTGGAGCCATTGGTCCCCTTGGTCTTCCTGCTCTGTTACTTGTGGAACTGGGTTAATCACTCGAATCCGTCTGTGCAATTCTCCACTTCCTCAGATGGGAGGCAAAACGTGTGAAGGAGAGGCACGAGAAAACATGCCTTGCCAGAAAAGCCCATGCCCAAGTAAGTTCACCGTTTAAAATGGTTTTGTATGAGAAACATGATAGTATTTTAACATTCATCACCTGAGACTGAGAACAGAAGTTATTAAAACATTTTCAAAAAAACCCATCCAAATCAACCTGAATTTCTAATACCAGTGGCATTTTCCCCTTTAATTTAAAGATACAGAAATATTCCCTTTTTTTGTTTGTTCGTTTGTTTTCAGTTAATGGGAACTGGGGGCCATGGTCGCCTTGGGATGCCTGTCCAATTACGTGTGGCGGAGGCATTCAGAAACGCAGCCGTCTCTGCAACAATCCAGAGCCCAAATTTGAAGGGAAGGATTGCATTGGTGATGCAACAGCCACTCAGATGTGCAACAAGCAGGATTGCCCAATCGGTGAGTAATGGCTTATCGTGAACTATCAAGCAGCATATGTTAAGAGTGCTGTGTCATTTTCAGAAAAGAATGTAGAGAATGCAACAAATTAAATTTCGTAACAAAGAAATGTGAACTATAATCACATTTTGGCAAAGTAACTGCATTATGACTTCCATCATCTTGTTGCCACTCTTGATTCTCTGTCAGATATTTTTAAGGTGGCTACTTCATTCTGTTTTCTTGGCGAGAACAGCCAAGAAAATAAAACTAGATTTGAGCAAATTTTCTTGTCATTTTAGATGGATGCCTGTCTAATCCTTGTTTTGCGGGAACTAAATGCACTAGTTTCCCTGATGGTTCCTGGAAATGTGGTCCATGCCCTGTTGGCTATCAAGGAAATGGAATTAGATGCAAAGATATTGATGAAGTAAGATAATTTGCATTCATTCATATATTCAACATTCAAGATGTTTGCAAATGAATCTATGGCCAAAATTGTCTCCCATGTTTTTGTATTTCAGTGCCAAGAGGTTCCAGATGCTTGCTTTGTACTTAGTGGAGTACACAGATGTGAGAATACTGTACCTGGTTATCACTGCCTGCCTTGTCCTTCCCGCTTTACAGGAACACAGCCCTTTGGTCGGGGTGTGGAAGATGCAATAGCAAAGAAACAGGTACTGTCAAAATAGATATATTTCCTGTTTATGAAACCTCAGTCCCTTTTTTTATTATTATTAAAAAGTTTTATAAGTTTTACAAAAAGAACAAAACAATACAAAAACAAAAAACAACATATACAAAAAAAAACTAAACATTACACAACAAAACCCCCCTTCCCCAACCCCCACCCAAACACCCCCCCTTCCCCCCCCGAGCTTCCCAGAGCAGAATATAGGCTTAATTAAAAAACAATTAAAAAATTATATTTGTAAAAAAAAAGAAAATATAACATTGAAATATATATGTATATACATATAAATAAAGATTATGAAAAGGCTATATAATATTTTTTTTATATCCAGTTTAAATTGTATAAATTTTATCCATTTATCCCAAACAGCAAGAAATTTCTCTTGCGTTTGTTCCTTTAAAAAAGCCGAAATCTTTGCCATTTCCGCCAAATAAGACACTTTAAGAAACCATTCCTGCAATGTAGGCAAAGATTCCTTCTTCCAATATTGTCCTACTAACAGCCTCGCGGCTGTAATCAAATTTAACATCAATATAACCTCCTTTGTATCACAATCAGTAACTATACCCAACAAAAATAATTGCGGAGTAAATTTTACCCTCCTTCTAAAAATTCTCTGGATATTCCACCATATCTTAATCCAAAATGCTTTTATCTCTCTACACGACCACCAAATATGATAAAAAGTAGCGTCCATACAACCACATCTCCAACATTTTGGTTGTAAACCTCAGTCCCTTTTGAATCTAGGCCCCCCTAAGTTGACCCATATGACCCAAGAATTAAAGAAGATACCAAGTAACCATTTACTTTGTTACATTCAGCCATGTGATTTTGCTCAGAGGCACCCAGTGGCATATAAGAAATTCAGTTTGAATCAAGCTGGAAACCCATAAAATAAACAAGTGGAGAGCCACAAACGATAAGTGGAATTCACTAGGTGGTCCTTTCTTTTGTGTAAAGAGAGTGACAATTGAGAATTGAAGCCTCAATCAGTATCTAACATATGATAATGATAACCATATACCTAATTTAAAGCATTCACACAAAATCACAGTCAACAGCAGAAATGTCAGGCATCGGTTTTCCATTGATGTATTAAAAGAAGAATGAGGTAAAGACTGCTTTGCAAGTAAGTGTGTTCTTAATTCTGCCTCAGGTGTGCAAGCCACGTAACCCATGTGCTGATGGAACTCACAACTGCAACAAATATGCCAAGTGCATCTACCTTGGACACTTCAGTGACCCGATGTATCGCTGTGAATGTAAACCAGGGTATGCCGGTAACGGGATTATCTGTGGAGAAGACACTGACTTAGATGGATGGCCAAATGAGAACCTTCACTGTGTTGCCAATGCTACTTATCACTGCACTAAAGTAAGCCTATTTCTTCGTTATATGCCAGTCCATCCTTTAATACTAGGGGGAAATGGTTTGGTTAGTATTTTAATATGAGCTAATGGAATTAATATTTCTTAAATGCAGTCATGAAATTAAACACAGTGGCCCTTTAGTAATCTGAGCACTATTTTGTGTGAAATTAAAGACAGATGCAACATAATATTCTGTATTTTTTTTTCTGCAGGATAATTGCCCCAATCTTCCCAATTCTGGACAGGAAGACTATGATGATGATGGAATTGGTGATGCCTGTGATGATGATGATGATAATGACAAGATTCCAGATGATAGGGCAAGTTTAATTAAAAAAAACATTCATGTTCCTCTGTAGTATAGACAATGTCCATCGCAGTGATAGCCAAATACCAAAGAAAATAGCATGTACATCCAGTGAAATCTTGGAATGGATTACTAGATTTTTTTCCCGCTGCATCAGTGGAAGAAAAAGTAAAATATGAAATAAAAATCCTTACCCATTTCCTTCTCTGTTCATAGCAAAATGACAAGTCATAGGTTTCCCCACCAAGATACTGTCCCTTCTCACCACTAATGTAAAATGCATAAAGAGTAGGAGATTGAATCCATGGTACAAAATTGAAAAGTAGCTAGTCTTCAGCAGCAATTTGAAATAGTTATCTAATTTGTAGCTAAAAATCATTTTTTTAAAAAAAGATCAATTTTGCAATAAAATATGGATGCTGCATTACATATCACTTTTGTTACTGCTCAGCTTTCATTTACATGGCAAAGAAATAATCCTCGCAACATGCCTTTACTACCCTTCTTACTCTAGTAAATCTACTCAATGTTATTAATGAGACTGCCTGTGCCAATATCTGAGCATATTTTAAATTTTCTTTCTGCAGGATAACTGTCCATTCAATTACAATCCACAACAGTATGACTACGATAGGGATGATGTTGGTGATCGCTGTGATAATTGCCCATACAATCACAATCCTCTTCAGATAGACACCGACCAAAATGGAGAAGGCGATGCTTGTGCTGTGGATATCGACGGAGATGGTAAAGTTTGGTTACTTTTTCTTTTCTTCTATTATGGCACGACTGTCCAAGTCATCTCAAGGAAGAGAGTCTGCCCTTGAGCAAACTCTACTCTTAATGATGACCTAGACATACCAAAAGGAAGTGCACATTTCAAATAAATAAATTAAAAAAGGAGAAACTAAATTATACACTTGCCATTTTTGGAGGCACTTTTATCATTGTATATTCTAATATCATCCCATGTTTTTCACCTGCTTACTTTTATGTCATATATGGCAGCTTCTATAGAAGCAGGTTTTATTTTTATATTGCATCCTATTTGGTTTGTAGATACAGTGGAAAATGCTGCTGTTGAATATTTAACTGATATGTCAGTTCTACTAGTGTTAGATGCCTAAAGAGATAGGCTATTAGTTTGGCTTCTATGAACCATTTTCTCTTAATTACTTTTATGCAATAATTTATGATCTAGATGTATTTACCATTAAAGATATCTAAATGGGTTCCTCTACATTTCTAGGCATTCTTAATGAAAGAGACAACTGCCAATATGTGTACAATGTGGAACAGACGGATTTAGACTTGGATGGTGTTGGAGATCAGTGTGACAACTGTCCATTGGCACATAATCCAGATCAGGTCAGCTTAACTGCCTTTGGGCAATCAAATATTTAATTTTCTAATTTACAGAATGTCATGTACAGTCCTGCAACATATGTCAACTAATCAAGAAAGGATACAATTGTTCTTAACTGGGACGTATACAGAACATCTTTTAAAAATAAAAATGAGGGATCCCTGATGCTCTCTGAGCTTGCTTGTTTTCTTGCAGACGTTTCATTACCCAAACTAGATAACATCATGATGATGTTACCTAGTTTGGGTAATGAAATGTCTGCAAGAAAACAAGCAAGCTCAGGGACCACTAAGGACCCCTCATGTCAACTCTGAGCTACAAATATTCTCCTTTATTAAAAATAAAAATCTTAAATTAGATTTTTCAGAACACAACATCTGAACATAAATCTTGTTAATTGAAGTACATGGTGCTGATGGGGGGGGGAATCATCTAGTAATCATTTTTTCACTAAATCTACATTCCATCATTCGTTAGAGAAAGGGTTGAGGATAAATCTGAACCTGGGTCTCCTCAGCCCTGATCTAACCCCTTAACCACTTTACTGTACTTGGGTGAAAAATTATATTTTGTACTGCAACAACGTCAGCCAGCAATATAGTAAAAACTAATAATTGAAAAGAGAGGTCTAAGTAGAGGTTACAAGTTTATTAAATGCAGATTAAATAAAATAACCCCTCCCCCCAAATTATTGCTTTTCAACCTAATTATTTCAGGAATTTAGCAATGCAAATACTGTTAATGTGTCAAACAATATATAATCTGCATAAAATGTTTATATGTGTATATGTATCATGACGTATGATGCCCTGAGGCTAGAAATTTAGTTTTACAAAAATGCACCCATTAAAAAGGTTCATTAGGGTTAAAGGAGAATGTAGTAGAGAACACTTACATCACCAATGGGGTTTTTTTATTAAAAAAAACTCAAAGTAAATTTTACTTGATTAAGAACTAAAAACATGGAGAGATGTAGCCCATCCCATTTAATTCACTCAAGTCTAAAGTAGCAGTGGGAGAAAGCTGCACAGTCCTATCATGTATAAGAAATAGGATTAATAGCCTCAGTAGCATAATTGAAATCTTGAACAGTCCTTGTCAAATTGCAATAAATAGCTGGAATCTAGATTTATCCTGCAGGTTATACTCTGCTGTTTAAAAGGATATGTACAGTCTCAAAATCCTATTGGTTTCCAAAATAATATACTACACTAAGCAGTACAATGAATTATGTCTATATTTAAGATGAAAATCTGTTTCAGAGAATTTATTTTATATTGTGGCTAAAGCTGAAGACCAATTGTTTTTTATATGATTTATTTCATAATGAGCAGGCTGAGGTTATTCAGCTGTGTTTGCAGCAGAACAAAGCCAGACAATTTAGGATTATTTAATATAACCTTCAACTTCTAAACGTTGTTTGATTATATTTTAGAAAGGCAGAAACATTACAGTTGCTACCAACCTTAAAAATGTACTAATATGTTAGAAGCCATAGAAAAGTTTGACTTTTCCCAATATGCCAAAATAAACTGGATAGGTATTAAGAGGTTATCTTTAACTGAAGGTGAATCCTACAGAAAGCTAAAGTTCCCAATAATTTCAAACTTTGAATGCACATTAGTATCCTCCTATACATATTTCTAAAGTGAAAGCTCCATGGGTGCAAAAGCTGCTTCTCCACAAGCTAATGAAATGAAGGATTCAATCTGACTATTGGAGGGTCAGCCCAAAAAAAGACTACTGGATTGCCTCATGTTTCAAGATGCTATCTTCCAGGGTTTGTAAATCTTTATCTTAATGTGTTCTACATTTTGCTTTCAGATGGATTCAGATTCCGATCGCATAGGGGATAAGTGTGATGACAACCAGGATATTGATGAAGATGGCCACCAGAATAATCTTGATAACTGTCCTTACGTACCCAATGCTAACCAAGCTGACCATGACAAGGATGGGAAAGGGGATGCCTGTGACCACGATGATGACAATGATGGTGTTCCTGATGATAGAGATAATTGCAGATTGGTTCCCAACCCAGACCAAGCTGATTCAGATGGTAAGAAAGATAATTTGCATCAAATTAGAAGAGACTGCGTAACATTTAGATGTGTAATGCAGTCTTCAATATAGTTTACTAAAAATCATTAATATGAATGAATATGCTGCTTTTCTGCAAATGCAGCATTCCTTTACTCCTTGGAATATTTAAAATTTTGTTTGTTTGTTTATTAAAATGTTAGCTTACTCCAATTTGTATGACTCTGAGTGGCATACTGTACATGCATATGGTACATATATACCTACAGGCATACATACATTTTTCTACATCTAAGAAAAACAATAGAAACAAAGTCTAGAGGGAAAAAAAACAATAAATTAAACAATTGAAATATCTTCCAAGGGGCATACCACCTGCGGTAACCCAGGATCAGGGAACACAGCCAGGTTTTAAGAACATGTTTAAACAGGCCCTCCTGTTTAAACATTTAAAAGTGGCTGTTATTTAAAAATTACTTTAGCTACTAAGAATTCCAGCCACTTAGCTAATTCTTGAACTTGTTCATGTGTGTAATTTCTCAATATATCTGCTACTGAAAGTCTAAGATGTGCCAGATTTTTGGCTCTGATGTTCACATCTTTCGTTCTGGATTCCTCCCCTTATTCCCCTCTTTTTTGCCAGGTGATGGGCGTGGAGATGCATGCAAAGATGACTTTGACAATGATAACGTCAACGACATTGATGACGTCTGCCCTGAGAATGTTCATATAAGTGAGACAGACTTCCGTCGATTCCAGATGATTCCCCTGGATCCAAAGGGAACATCTCAAATTGATCCCAACTGGATTGTTCGTCACAAAGGCAAAGAACTGGTTCAGACTGTCAACTGTGATCCTGGACTTGCTATTGGTGAGCATCAAAGTTTTTGAATCTTTTATATATGTGCACAAGCATCCACTGAGAATCCTCTCCTTTTGGTCAACAAATACCATATTGTTGTATTAGGACAGTGGTGGCGAACCTATGACACGGGTGCCAGAGGTGGCACTCAGAGCTCTCTCTGTGGGCATGCGTCCCATCGCCCCAGTCCTAGGCCTACAGCTGGGTTTTATAAAATCTTTTTGCTTTAGGCCTCCGTCACCGTGTGCAAAAAAAAAAAAAAAAAAAAGGTTCAATCAGTCAATTTCAACTTCTCATGGGAAAAAAAAGATCTTGCAAAGTTGGAATTGATTGATTGAACTTTTTAGTCCCACCCAGTCTGCCGTTACCACCGCAGCCACGCCCACCCAATGGGCCACACCCACCTGGCACTCGATGATGCATAAGTGGGTTTTGGGCTGCAGTTTGGGCACTCAGTCTCTAAAAGGTTCGCCATCACTGTATTAGGATATAGGTATTCTTCAGTCTCACATTTACATGCCTTCACTTCACCATCATGGTTATAACTATTTTAAGGCTTTATTTTTTTTTAAAAAAAAATGTTTTTCATAAAGCATTCTTCAAAATACCAGCTGCTCAGTTTTTGGAACAGGCACTGAAAGAAAGAGGGCAAAGATAAAAACATTGATTTCAGGAAATTAAACAACAATGTTGCTTAACCTCCAAATAGGATAGTAAGTCTACATAACAGAACTTCTGAATATAAATATAAAAGATATAGCATTTCATAATGCAATGAATGTAAATCATGATTTAAGATGCAGTTATGAACCGTAGTTCTAATTCCATTTAATTCCAATTCGTTGTATGAAAATACTTTGACCGTGCAAATAGTGAGGGGAAAACCACAATCATCCAGAAAATATATTTATATGTTTTCATTAGAAGTTTTGAACACAAACCCCAGGCCAATTTTAATTTGAGAAAGAGAGGGGGGGAGGGTTAATGGAAACCTTACAAAGGATGGATTTTAAAGCATGAATTGACATCCATCTGAAAGCTGACAGTTACTTATTTTTCTTTTTCTCAGGTTTTGATGAATTTAATGCTGTTGACTTCAGTGGCACTTTCTTCATTAACACGGAAAGAGATGATGACTATGCTGGCTTTGTATTTGGGTATCAATCCAGCAGCCGTTTTTATGTGGTCATGTGGAAGCAAGTTACCCAAACGTATTGGGAATCACAGCCAACCAAAGCTCAAGGATATTCAGGTCTTGCTATCAAAGTAGTGAACTCCACCACGGGTCCTGGAATGCACCTTCGTAATGCCTTGTGGCATACTGGAAATACTGCTGAACAGGTAATTGATCATTTCTATTATTAATGAATTCATTTTTCTTTTCAAAAACCTTGGTAAATTACACTAATGTAAGACGTAGCTATCTTAATAAAACATTTTAAGCATAACAAGCTTTTTTTTTTAAAGAAAACTCTTTTGTACCTGCTAAGAGCTTATGGTTTATATCCAGGGCTTATGTAAATGTACTTGCAATGCACAATTCATCTTTACATTTACCTTTCAGGTAAAGACTTTGTGGCATGACCCTCGTCAGATAGGTTGGAAAGATTTCACTGCTTACAGATGGCGTCTCACTCACAGGCCAAAAACTGGCTTCATTAGGTAAGCATTACAGATATAGGCTGAACAATTTACATCTTTTGAAAAGGCTCGTTCAAGGTTACAGTGTAAGCATGTTGTTTCATGCTAAAGATTAATTGTCACTGCTCTTCCTTACAGAGTGGTAATGTATGAAGGAAAGAAGATCATGGCTGACTCTGGCCCCCTCTATGACAAAACCTATGCTGGTGGTCGCTTAGGATTGTTTGTCTTCTCTCAAGAAATGACATTCTTCTCTGATCTAAAATATGAGTGTAAAGGTAAGAACACACACGAATAACCTTCTTCTGTTAGATTTAATATCATACAGGATTTAGTATATTTTTATAAACTCAATGTTTTTTAAAAAAAAGTTGTATCAGATTACACTTAATAAATATAAATAAGAAATGTATTTGCAAGCAATGTATTTGCTGGATAAGGAAATGATCCTAAATTTAAGGTGATTCTCCCACAAAGGAAAAGTGAACAGAAGAAAAATTGTTAGAACGGGAGGGGGGGAAGGTTCAGTGCATAGTCCAGATACTCCATAAATCAGCTAGGTACAGCTAATTCTGTTTTTCAGGGGAATCTGTATTAGCAATGTCAGCAGCCATATGTAACTTCTGTTCTTAACTTCAAAGGTCAGACCACCTGAGGAAAAAGCCCTCGTCTTCCATGCAGTCATAGCTGGGGAAAATGATGCTTAGTTTTCAGATTCAAAGAGGATACAAAGATACTGAGTGGCACTTAATTGTGCTAACCCAGGGGTAGGCAACTTTGGCTCTTTTATGACTCGTGGACTTCAACTCCCAGAATTCCTGAGCCAGCTATGAAGTTCATGAGTCATAAAAGAGCCAAGGTTGCCTACCCTTGGGCTAGCCCAGTGGTTCTCAAATAGTGGGGCGGGCCCCCCGGGGGGGCGCAAGGTTCCGTAAAGGGGGGCTTGTTTGACCTCGGCAAATACTGTCATATTGGACGCACGTGACACACGCAAAGGACCTGATTGGATAGACAGTCACGCGGGGGGGGGGCGCGAAATGTTTTCTTCTTCCTAGGGGGGCATGACAGAAAATAATTGAGAACCACTGGGCTAGCCCAACATCAAAATGGCATCTGTGGGCAAAATGAACTATCTATTCCTGAGCACATATTGAGAAGCTATATGAAACCAGATTTTTATCGCACAGTCTTGGAAACTAGCCTGTTTCTAGCAAAGGCAGTTTTGCCATTTTGTAGGTAGTGAACAAAACTGAATCTTTGTTCAATCTCAGTAACTAGGAGTAGTATCATAAACTCTAGTTGTAGCACTAAAGCTCTCATGATTCCTTTCTCTTAAGATAGATAAGAAAAGGCAGCATATGTCAACCATGGTATTTTTGATATAAATTACTGTAAATAATTGTCTAAATTACCCGATGTCTGAGTTGGGCAACTGCTTCATTAGAGAAGCAGTAGGCCTGTTACTCTGGCATAATTTCCTTTGAAATACCCCAACCTTTTGTACAAGAACAATTACAGTTTGGTCTTTATTTTGTATGTTGATTACTATTTAAGAAATCTACCTCTAACTGAAGTTGCTTAATTACAATCAATGTTTTTTGTCTCTTTTTTTTGCAGATTAATGATTGGAAGGCAATTAATTATAGAAATTCAAAATGCTGGTATTGCACCTTCTGAACTGTAAAATTTCTAGGAACCTTGGGGGACCATTTGTTGTGTTTTGTTTTGTTTTTGCTCATTCCTCTCTTCCTGCCTTCATGAGACTCTGACTACATGACCTGTTTCAAGGAAATGCTTTTGAGAGGGAGAGAAATTTGCAAATCTTCCCATCTGACCTCTGTTAATACAGAAGAAACATGTCTTTCAGAAACAAGAACATTCCTACGTTTCAGAAATGAATAGTCATTTCTTTGAGAAAGATGTTTTTGTAGCTGGGCATTGTCACTGCCTCTTTTTAACTGGAGGTCCAGTGGATCAGCACTTTTGCAATAAGGGTATCTTTATGTGGACTACTTCAAAATTAAACCAGAGGTTTCCATCTATAAAAGAAGGAAGGGAAGAAGATTTGAATTAGGTTTGAGTTTGCCTCACTTTCTAAAAGAGGACTATGCTTCCTGGGGTTTATATCAAGGTAAATTGGATGAATTGTTACATACTGTCCTGGACAATGCACATTTGTTCAGGCCTAAGCCCCACTTAATTCAGCAGTATGGATCACTTTATGCTCACACCTAAGATTATACCTTAGTTCTGTTTCCACAAATAGGGCCTACTTATACTTGCTAACTAGCCACATTCAATATTAACAAATTAAAAAAAAATCTATAATGGGGCAAATGAAACAACTATTATGGCACATTTGATTGAAGCAGATTTATGAAAAAAGGGGCAACAAGGAAAATAGGGGTAAAGCAAGATTTCCCGTGCCACTGCATCCACAATCTGGTTCTCATGCAGATTCAGCAACAATATTAAAGTGTCAAAGAGCACTTTCATCTCAATTTAGCACTTGTGGTGGCCTTCAGTAACATTTTAAACATTTTTATGAAAGTTTCAAAAGCACAATGAGTGATGAATACAGTTATATACAGAATTCTGTTCTACAAAATGCAAGGGCGAGTTTTAAAAAAATGTTTCCAAAAATGATTTTTGTGGAAGATATCTGTAGATAAAATAAAATGTAAAATATTTATTTTTTACCTATCCTGCCTGTTCTGAAAAGCAAAGGACTATAAATTGAAACGGAAACAATGCGTCAAGACTATCCATTTTGCTACATGTTTTCTATGACAGAAAGATTGTAAATAAAGGTTATTTATTGTTCTAAATGAATTTTGATAGTTACTTGTAAGACTATTTTAGATTGCAAAGAGTAAGTTTCCCCTAAGCAATGTGGAACAATAGGGTAGGAATTGTTCTCAGTGTGTTTTCTTCTTCTGTGCAAAACAGCTGACAAAGTAACCAAGCAGGTTACTTATTGCTGTACTGCCAAAACAGAAAATGTATACATGTTGACTGTCCCTGTCAGTCAAGAAGAAAAAAAGAAAGAAATAGCTTCAAATTACCATAGGCCACAATCCTTTGACCTATGTTATTTGCACAGGAGGTATTCATGTGTTGGCTTATTACCTTTGTAATATTTCTGGGTAAGATTATGGTACATTCCTATTGGTCAGTATGACAAATAAAAAAGAAAAAAATCTGAAGGATGCCGAGGACTAAGGATATCATTTCATTCCAACAAAATACCCAATTTTTTTCACCAGTATGGACTGCAGAAGACACATTGCATGGGGGTGGGGGGAATCTTTGGAGCATCATTTGAAGACTGCTTGTAGTATAAGATTAGCTTCACTATCTCTACAACTCTGTTCCTAGAAAACAAAGAATGTCAAAGGCAAATTTTTTTATATACAAATATTACCTCATTGTTGTTTGACTGAAAAATAAAAAAAAATCTTTGGAGCAAGCAGAGTTTAAATATCTAACAAAATTTAAAGCTACTGTAGTATTAAGGAGGGTTTTTTAAAAAAGAAAAAATATATTGCAAGTTGTATATAGTCAAAATTCATATTCCCAGTAAGAAAACAGCATTGGAACAGTGCTGAGATCAATTTCTTATATTGTGTTAGATTTTTTTCTCTCTGACATCTTGTATTCTATTCCTTGAACTTGTATAAATTATTTTTTTTCATAACTGTTGGAATAGTTACTCTCCTGTTTGTGTAGATGTTCTATTTAAATAAATTATAAGGAAAGGCTATTTGTAGGGCTGTAGTGTTTCTATTTTTATATTTCATTTGCACACTGAACTGAAGAATAATTTGATTTTCCTCCCGAGTAGTGTTGCTATTAGTACTTTTTTCAAAGAATGAGCATATTTTGTACACATTTTAACCATTTTACAGTTTTAAAATATGTAAATTGTGTGATAAAATTTCCCATGTACATGAAATAAAAACTTCAAAGTTTATATTTACAACTTTTAGCTATGGCTCCATATTTTTCTTCCTATTTTCATTAAAACAAAAAAGGGAGTTATTCCAGCTCAATGCTTCTTTCATCTATATACTACTAAAACTACCCTCTCTATTTGTCTGTTTGTAACTTTCAATTAGCTGAAACAATTCAACACAGGGCAACAATTTTGGAACTGAGGCATCTCAAACACTAATTTAAAGAATGCATAGAAAACCCAGGACCCATTAATTTCCAATGAATTGAAATTTCAAGGATCCTCAAGCCAGTTGTATTCACAAATTTGTGACCACTGCAGGGCCATTGCAATCAGCTGATGTCATGTGATCATGATTTCTGACACTCCCTGCCAGTTTCCCACAAGCAAATGGTCATTTCCAGTCTCACTGCTTTTTTGCCTGCCTGGGGTCATTCTATGTTATCTCTTCAGTTAAGTAAATACTGACAAAAGAAGACTGAACTGGTCAAAGGTTGTCTAGCTGCTATATATAGCAATTCAGATCAATGGTAAAATATTAGTAAAGAAACATTATGTAAAATTGTAATAATTAGAGATGTGCAAAATATTTTGTGTGTAGAATATATGGGTTTGGGTGATCCATCTCCAAAATAAAACTTATCTTTGGAATAGTTTAGTCTTTATCTGGAATAACAATGAGCTGTTTTGAGGGGAATGGGGTTGCAAGATACGGAAAGAAATATGGTTGTTCTGGGCAGAAGTGGGAGTTTGGGAGATAGTAATGATAAGAACCAGAAAAAGCCAATGATATCACTGAGGAGATGAGGAGAACCAGGAAGGGAGGAGGGAAAGCAGGTTGGTAGGATAAATCCTGCTGGGAGCTGTTCGGAGATGGGAGAATGGAGTAAGTAACACCCATTTTGTTCAATCCAGTGGAATTTGTTTCAGTAAAAAAACAGAACAAGCAAAGCATTATGGATTGCATTTTGGCAAATTGTAGCTAATCTAAAACAATTTTGCGAGACTTTGGGAATATGATAATCCTCAGATTCCTCAGACTCAGCTGTTGGGAGCACAGGCTGGCACGGAATCACAACAGATAATTTGTTCTGGACAAAATGTATTTTCTTTTTATGTTGAATCATCATTGGGCCAGTCATGGTTTACCCTAATCAAAGCCTGGAATACTTTTGTTGTTCTGCAATTCAGGTGAACACAGCAAGGCTGGTGAGAGTTGGCCGCTCTCTTCCCTTTGCAGCTTCCAGCAGCTGATCTCCCAGTTAGGTTTCCATCCCTCTCTCTCATCAACTGCTGCTGCCACCATTGATATCCAGCACTGCATATCCCACTGGATTGCCTGCCCAATATCTTTCAAGTGCCTTTCCATTCCTCCCCTCAGCTGCTGCTATACAACATCCATTCATCCAATTTCTAAGAGCAAAATCCAAAGACCATACACATCCATATGAAGCATCCATGACATGAGCAATTGTGAAAATGACCTTCCCAATCACTGGTTCTCCTGGCCTGAAATTTTCCTAGTCTTCTCCCTTCCTTAAGCCATCCCAACTGCTGCATTTTGGGCTTTTTCCATACCTGTCCTCACTCCAATATGTTAGCCGGGAACAAGTGTATTTCAATCCATGCCCAGGGCAAAATTGTCCAATTCTGTTCTGTGAATGGAAGAAAACTTTTGAAATGTGAGTTTCAGTTCTGCAGGATACCACCCAAAATGAGCTGTGCAGAGAAACATGGAACAACTTGTACACAGAATGTTTTGCACATCTCTAAAAAATATCCTGTTGATTCCTACTGTTTGTACAGATTCATTAAAGTTCTAGTCTTCAATCTTTTCTGATTACTTATTAGCAATAGCAATAGCACTTAGACCACGGGTCGGCAACCCGTGGCTCTGGAGCCGCATGTGGCTCTTTGAGCCATCTCCTGCAGCTCCAGAGCCTGCTCCACCATTTGGAGAGAGAGAGAAAGAGAGAAAGAGAGAGGGAGGGAGGGAGGGAGGGAGGAAAGGAAGGAGGGAGGGAGAGAGAGGGGGGGTACTTGCACTTCCCTTGTCTCTCTCTCTCTCTCTCTCTCTCATGGGACTTGCCCTCTCGCAGGGCTCCTGATTGGCCCTGCGCCTGGGTGGCCCGCCCCCTGGGAGATGGGCGGCCAGGAAATCTCTTTCCCAGGCTTGCACAGTTCCAGGCGCAAGTGGCCGGGGAGCTGCATGGGGAAGCCCCAGGATCCCCCCAAGGAGCGGCCCACCGAAGCCTCCGCTAGCACGGGAGGCTCCAATGTCACCGGTGGACAGAGCCTATCGGTCAGCGGGCCGTTGCAGCGGTTCCGGCCTGAAGACACTGGTGGCGCAGAAGGTGGCTGGCTCGGCTGCCCGGGGACGGCCCGGGGAACGATGTTCTCGCTGGTCACTGCCCCAGCCAGAACTCCACGCTGCCCGGGCTTGCCCTGCGCGCATGGGATGTAGCCATGGCACCACTGGGGGGGCTAGTGCCACGACAGGCTGTCCCTGGACAGCAGTGGCGGTGGCGGGCACTGCTCCAGGGTGCCCGGGCAGCGTAGCAAGAGGCTCTCTAGGCTCTTGGCCTGATGGCGGCATGGCGCCACCTGGGCGGCCATGACGTGCTGCCGCTCTTGTGGCCCTTCAGCCATGAGACCATGTCGTGGTTGCAGCAGTGCATGCACTTGGGTGTCCGCTGCAGGGGCGCCTGGGCTGGCTGAGCCACCAGGCCGCCCATGTTCAAGTACGGGGAGCCGTAGCCGTTCATAGTGCCCTCTCACCACAGCCGCTAGATCCGCCTCACTCGCGCCGGGGCCATGCTCGGCCAAACGCAGCAGTACTTCCCTGGCTTTCTTGGCACCAAACCGGGCACTGAACTAGCCCTGGCTTTTATGCTGGCCAGCCCGGCATGCACACAATGACGTGGGGTGGGGCGGGGCTGGTGAGAGAGATGCACCTTCCTGGCCCAGTGTGAATGCCTGTAGTCCAGGTGGGCATGGAGGTCAGGAGGAGGAGAGGCCAGCTGGACGCTTTTGTGGGGCCCCACCTGGCCCTGGCACTGCCTGCGCTATGCCAGCTGTCCCCAGTGCTGCCTAGCTGAGCACCTGCAGGGTCCGGATCAAGCCAGGCGGAGGGGCTCAGACAAGGCATGGGCAGCACAGAGGAGCTGCCCCCAAGTGCTAGGGTGGAGGAGGGGACCCCAATCATTCACCAGAGTCCCAGTATGTCTTGCTGGGCATGGACCTGATAGGTTTGTTCACTCGGGTGTTGGGTTGTGGGAAGCTCACCCAACAGTGTCCTGGCTGGAAGAGGGGAGGTCCTGGGCCAGGCTCGGTCTCTGAGCGTAATTGCAAGCTTGCTGCCTGCCCAGGGAAGGGAGAGCTTAATAGGGGCATGGGGGGCACTCAGCTACCCTTCTGGCTACTGCGCCCGGGTGCCGGGGCTGCTACCCCCTTTGTGGCAGCAGCATCACCTTCCATGCTGATCCCATCGCAAGTTAGGCATGCCCCCGCATGCTAATGGGAAGGATGGGAAATGGGGTGGGCAGTGCCAATGTTGGGGTGGAGGGAGGCAGTTGAGGGAGGAAGAAGGGATCCGTGGGGGTGGGGAGTGTGGGAGGAAGAATCGGAATCCAAGATGCTCAAATCTGGGTCGGCTCCCAGCAAACGCGTGCCGAAAAGTGTTGGGAGAAGGAAGAGTGGAAGAAAAACAGCGGGTGGGGGGAAGCGCCCCGTTTCTTCTTCTTCTGGTGCAAACTCTGTGCTGAAGCCAGAATGGGGGGGATGAGGAGGAGGAAGAGGAAGAGTGGCGATTGACAAACTCTGCCAGCCAATCTCTTTGGGGGAGGGGGGTGCAGGATGGAGAGGGGGGCAACTTGCCTTGGAGAGGGACAGAGAGAGAGGGAGAGAAAGAGAGGGGGGAAGAGAGGGAGAGGAGAGAGAGGCAGAGAGACCCTTTTGACATCTAAAATGAAGATAACACTGCATATATCCTTTTTTACCTTTAAAATACACACACACACACACACACACACAAATATATAATATAATATATATAAAGGTAAAAAAGGATATATGCAGTGTAATCTTCATTTTAGATATCAAAAGGGTTTTGCAGCTCCCAGTGTTTTGTTTTTGGTGGGAAATGGGTCCAAGTGGCTCTTTGAGTGTTTTGGGTTGCCTACCCCTGACTTAGACTTATATACCACTTCATAGTGCTTTACAGACCTTTCTAAATGGTTTACAGAGTCAGCATATTGCTCCCAACAATCTGGGCCCTCATTTTACTGACCTCGGAAGAATAGAGCCCCTGAGATTCAAACTGCTGAACTGCTGGCAGCCGGCAGTCAGTAGAAGTAGCCTGCAGTACTGCATTCTAACCATTGCGCCACCACAGCTCATACTTATTCCAAGCACTTCAATCACAAATTTAAAAAAAATAATTATAGGAAAAAATGGTTAGAAAATAGAAAAATGATTTTAGTAGGAAATTACCAAGGGGAAAAAACTTTAGCACTATATTGCATAGGATCTGTTTTTATACCTGTGAATATTTATACCTGTGAACCTGCTTTCCACAAAGTGAGGAAGCTCTATCACTATATGAGTAATAAATGTTACAGCAGAAATAGCAAAAGCTTCCTATTTGGATGGTATTTTACATACCATTTTCCATGATAAGGCCTTAATGGTGTGCAAAATACCATCTAAATAGGAAGCTTTTTCCTGTTTCAGCTGTAACATTTAGTAGTCGTGTAGTGATAGATCTTCATCATGCTAATGTTGCCAATCAGTTAATCAGAGGTGAGTTTAGCCCCAATCCTCCTGGAAAACTCTCAAAGCATTTTTTTTTTTTTCAATTAGGCCTGGAAATCCTGACAGCAGGGAGCCTATATGGTGATGACACCACACATAACTTTCTGATATAGCAGGCCAGTTAAATTAAGCACCCACTGTCTAGGGCTAGGCAAAGTTATATATAGTTGTGGACCTCCTCTCCATACATGTATATGTATGCCTCAGTAATGAATATCATGTAAGATAAAAATATGATTTATATACCTAATAAAAAGACATTTCAATGTTGACAGCTTTGAAATATGTTACATAAATAAAAATATGATTGCAGAACTTCTGTCTAATACATGATGGAATCAGATGTACATAATGCCCTGTTTCATGGAGTTTGTTTGATGTCAGTGAGGCACCAGACCAGTTTCACCTGGATAACAGCCAATTTCTTTGTAAAGTGGGTAATTGTAGTTCACAGTTTTAAAATTTTTAAATGGTTATATTTAAACCAGCCATTTTAAAATGGCATACATAAATCATTCAGAAATAGAATGTACTTGAAACAAAAAGAACTGCATGAAAATAAAGCCAGGGGCTTTCTTTTTAGGAAAACTTCACAGCATTATTCGAAGCTGCACTAATTCTTTTTGCTGTAAAAATCAGTTAGATAGGCCACGGTGTTTTTCAAATATAGATTTCTAACCAACCAAAGTAACTGGATAAGAGTCATCCTATAACAGCTTTACAGCCCCCTCTAGTAGCTGGTCTAGCAGGGGATTGCAGATTTAGGAAACATTTCTGAAATAAATCTTCTTTCAAACAGATTTTGATACCAATAATTTTCTCTCCATATTTCTAATAAGATACATTATTGGTCTTAGGGAATCTAAGAATTGACCCTTTGTTGTTTTGCTGCCAGCATGTTATACCCATGTTAATACCAGTCTCATGCTTTTAACTGAGGCCAAGTCCTCTCAAAACAAAGCCCCATGTTTGTAACAATGGTATTGTGTATATACAAGATCACAGTTTGTTCCATATACTAATTACAGCTATTGTATCAGTGCAGGACCTTCTGTGGTGTAGAATTTGTACATAAACCAACAACATAACATAACATAACATAACATAACATAACATAACATAACAACATAACATAACATAACACAACACAACATAACATAACTGCAGCAAGGCAATGACCCCCACACACAAATTGTACAAAGAACGGCTAAAACGGAAGAAAGTTAATGTTTTGGAATGGCCAAGTCAAAGTCTTGATCTTAATCCTATAGAAATGTTGGGGAAGAAACTGAAGTGGGCAGTACATGCAAAGAAGTTCACCAATGGTGATAAGAGTGAAAAACAGTCATAAATCACTTTTTTCAGTGCCATTGTAGCAATAGCACTTAGACTTATATACCGCTTCATAGTGCTTTACTGCCCTCTCTAAGCGGTTTATAGAATCAGCATGTTGCCCCCAACAATCTGGGTCCTCATTTTACTAATCTTGGAAGGATGGAAGGCTGAGTCAACCTTGAGCCGGTGAGAATCGAACTGCCGAACTGCTGGTAGCAGGCAGTCAGCAGAAGTAGCCTGCAGTGCTGCCTTCTAACCACTGCGCCACCACGGCATTTAACTTTGAACAGTCATTAAATGAATGGTTGTAAGTCGGGGACTACCAGTATATACATGTTTTAGGTCATATTTATGCAGAAATATTGAAAATTCAAAAAAGTTCTCAAACTTTTAAGCATCATTGTAAATGTTCAGGATTTTATTTTCTTTCTTTGAACATTATTGGGTAAACCTTTGCAAATGTTCTACATATCATAACCATCTTAAATTTATTTCTGTGTGATTTAGCCTCAGAAAATAAGAACAGAATGCATAAAAGAAAAGGGTGAGAAGGGTTATGCAGACATTACAAAACAGCTTTAATGTTACATTTGTTCTTACACAATCTGGAAAGGTAGAGTACATCCAACGAGAAAAGGAATTCCTCTAATGTGATTTTTGTCAGCATAATTTAAAATTTGCACGCTTTCTATAACTGTATTACAGTGCGACAGGGTTCCTTTTAAAAGTGGGGATGCATTTCTTTGCCAGGGTGATAATGGACAAAGAAATACCAACAGTGGATGCTTTTTACCCTAATATACAATTATTTTCAGCAGGGATTTATAAGAGGCTAAACAACAGAGTGCTGGTGTTGAATTTCCTCCCAGATCTGCCAGCAGTGACCTTTCCCCCCTCCCTTTCCTTTCCTCCTCCTTTTTCTTCATCTTCATTTTCATCTTCTGACAAAAATGAGAAAAGAAAGGAATGGGCTGGGATTACTGGAATGTGCTCAGTATTGCTTGACCTTTTGCCACTTCAGCCAAAATACCATCTGCTTCTGCATGGGGGCAGGGGTCTTCTGCCCACTTTTCCCCCCAAAACCAGAGCTTTTCTACCAACAACCAATCCTCTCCATCCCCTCAAAGGCTTGGAGTGAATCTGGCACGTGCAACTAGTTGGATCTCCCAATAAAGGAGAATATTTGTAATTCAGGATTGAAATGAGGGGTCCTTAGTGTTCTCTGAATTTGGTTGTTTTCTTGCAGATGTTTCATTATCTCAACTAGGTAACATCATCAGTGCTAGTGCTAGTCCTAGTTTGGGTAATAATTGGATATCTCTTAGCTCTTCAATATCTTGGGTCTTGGGTGGAGCTCTCATCCCTCTGGACTTCTAGGGAAGCCATCCTGGACTGTTCTTCTCTGCCAAGGAACAAACACTTGCCCTCTACCCTTCATTCTCCAACTTCTGTCCAACCTTTTCTCTCTGCCTTCTCCTGTCTGTCTGTCTGCCTGCCTGCCTATCTATCTATCTATCTATCTATCTATCTATCTATCTATCTATCTATCTATCTATCTATCTATCTATCTATCTACAGTTGTTGTGTTTCATTCTGATTGTGTTTCTTTTGAATTTGAAAACTTCTGAATAATCTGTTTTTAATTCATTTAGCATTAAGAAAAAGCTGTTGATATTATTTAGCATTAAGAACGCTAGGAAGCTGGTAATTATCAGCTAGCAGACATGAGCAGCAGAAGATGATGAAAGGGCAATTGTAATATTCTTTATTTGTTGAGCAACTGTCTTCAGTTCTAATCCTAAAACTATTGAGAGGGGAGCAGACAGGAATTTGAAGTGATGGCACATGTTTCTGGTCAAGGGCAGAATATCTGAATTAATTAAAATATAATGGCAAACTGAGGCTGGAATGGTATTTTTAATTTAAACTACATGTTAAGTTCTATTTATTTAGCAACTGTGCAATGGTACAGAAAACAAAAGTTGTTTTTAGTTGGATATCTCCTAAAGGCTATAACACACTTATATAATTTTAAAAGATCCAAGAACTAGCATGAAAAATAGCACATTAATTATAAAATGGAACTACCCATCACTGCATTTCTAGGAACAAAGCAAATCATTCACTTTGACCATTTCATTGGCAGGACTGATGCTACCTAGCATCTTTTGGGCTGGAATAGAGATACAGGATTATAGCAGGAATACCCAAACATTTTCTTACCAAGGCAGTTCTCAGATATTTAATGAAGTAATATGGCCAGTATAAAAATCTGTAACTCAATTGTAAATTAAAATTAATATGTTAATGAAATTATATAAACATAGAGTAATAATATTCCCTTTGTATCACATTAAAAAATTACAGTTTGGTGGCAGCCATTGGAGGGGCTTCAAAAACCACATTCAGATTTTGGGGTCTCTGGGGGCTGTAAAATGCACCCCTGTCATGTGGCAAGAGATTGTGAGTCACAGCATCAATAACTGCTGCTCTGTTCAGATCATAAGATAATCAAATCAGAATTGGAATCCCTTTATATGTGTTATAAGGGTTATATGTGAATATATAGGTTATATGTGAAATGTAGAAGATTTTTCAAGAACTTAAGAGAAAGTTTTAAAGCAGCTTAATTTTTATCAAATTAATTCCAAAGTGGGTACAATAAAACAAAACTTTAAAATTATAATGATTTAAACAATAAAAAATATAAAATAATAGCAAGATATAGCAGCGTAGAATTAGAGAAAGGCCTTGAATTCAGGGGTAGGCAACCTTGGCTCTTTTATGACTCATGGACTTCAACTCCCAGAAGTCCTGAGCCAGCCATGCTTGCACAGGAATTCTGGGAGTTGAAGTCCACGAGTTAAGAGCAAGGCTCTACCCTGGCCTTGATGAACAGAGATGCTTAGTTAATGCCAAAAGTTATAAAGATTCAGTGCTTATTGCAACTGGATAGGAAGGGTTTCAAAAGTATCCTCTCAGATTGCTAAATGCCAAGGCGTAACTAGTGTACCACATCCAAAGGAAGGCCCTGCTGTACTTTAATTGCTGGGCAGGTATAAAAATGATAAAGTGACTAGATATCCTAGTTATATAAGGCTTTATATATCAGTATAAGCATTTTGGCCTAGACTCGAGGCTGCTGTATACTGAAAGAAAAACTCCCAGACCAGAAGTGTGGGTAGACTCATATATTTGTCAGACACAAAAAGTGAAATGAACATGAACTCTATCATGACCTCTGGTTGGTATTGATGATGCTAGGCAAACTGAAATATGCAACTGCAATGCTTTTATGGTGCATGATGCACAAAAGTAAAGTCTGTGTTTCTTCGCTTTACTGCTGATCTTGATGCCACATCAGCACATGTATTGGGAAATCTTGAAAAAAAAATGAAACAACATGGCAAAAATGTTGTGGCAAAAATGAGAGTACAAAGGCCAAGATCCTCTACAAAATGGCCTGCACAACTATGTTAAATTCTATTACACTTTAATTACCTGCAATTACTACTCATTTCTGCAGTATTTGGGTCCTTATAATTATTTTTTTAAATCTATTTATCCTTTTCTTTAAAGAAAAACATATTCTGGGGGTCTGGACTTGTTTTGTTCTTGCATATATGCTGCATTTCAATGAACAATTCCTGCTTGAATTTGATTAGACTTCTGCTGTGAATATATATAAAGTCATTTTTTCAGTATCCACATATTTTCCAACATTAGTCTCCCAATCCTGTGTTGAAGGCAAAGTTTCCCTTATCTGGTGTTGTGCCTCATTGATTCTTATCACTGTTTGAATATACTTTAATAAATTCTGGTGCTTTTAATTTAGTCCTCTGGAATCATATCTAATAAATATATTACATATTAAATATATTAATTCAAATTTTATTTTCAGAATTTTTTGGATGGAGTTTCCCTTTTCAGCATTTTTAATCTATAGAACACTTGCATCAATTTTTCCTCAAATTGCAGCTTGGTGTACATTTTATTGATTTATTGTTTTGCGTATTACATAGCATTTTGATCCTAATTTGTCGTATGTATCCTTTTCATTATTTGACTGACTCAATAAAAAAGATGAACTACTTACGCTTTTATTAAGTTTATTAAATTTCAAAATCAGAGTCCTCTTGTGGATATTTGAGGAGAGGCTTAGTATCAAACCCAGGTCAAACGAACAACCTATATGCTGCAGATGCTATGAAAATGATTTGTACTTTTTTAGCCGACCAGCATGGGTAGAAGTAGGCACATACACATTGAGATTGGCCTGATTAATATAGGGAACACTATAGGCTGTAGGTCTGCCTCAAAAAGTTACTTTAAAATATTTAAAATAATTTAATATTAAATATTAAGATTTTAATTGCTTTAACTAAATTATAAATCAAATTATTGAATTTAATTAATTAATTAATTTAATTAACACAAATGGTATATTCTTGATTTATAAACTGAATTCTTTCAGAAGAATTTAATTCTGACCCTAAAATTGAGAAAGCAGGAACCTGGCATGGTGAGCTGGTTAATAAGAAAAGTCTGAACTGTGGAATTCTTGTGGTTAAGAAAAGAACATCTGGTGTTTATGAATAATGCCTTGCATACATTGCTAAATAATGTAAAGCTGTATTAGCTAATAAGATGGCATGTTTTGTCAAACTAATGTCAGGATACAGTGACGTATTTAATTTATTACTGCTTTTTTAGAACTTTGCAAAAATGTAAAAAGGAAGATCTATGTTGCGTAAAAACTTTCCTGAATTGTAGAGAATGCAAAAGAACTGCCAGAGAAGTGGACTCTGCTAGGCCCTTCCTCCATGTGGCCCAACCAGGACAGAGAGACCTGATTACTGTAGCTTATCTTGAACAATCGTAATAATTTAGCTGAATTATAATCATCATTTGTCTGCCTTCATTATTTAGCATTATTTTGCCCGTTATTGCCATTAAAATAGCACAGCACCATCCTAGGACATTCCATTGCTAAACTGATTGCTGTAAATCTATTTGTACAAATGAAAACAGTCAAGTTTGCTTATGCTTCTTGATTTCCTACTCAGGCAAACAGTCATGCACTCTTCTCCTACCTGCCAAAATCTCTCCGTGTTCTTAGGACATGTGATACCAGCAAATCTAAATCTGGCTTATTTTTTTTCTTTTGATGGATGTGCTAACTGCACAGTGTTTCTCAACCTTGACAATTTTAAGGCACGTGGACTTCAACTCCCAGAATTCCACAGCCAGCAATGCTGGCTGTGGAATTCTGGGAGTTGAAGTCCACATGCCTTAAAATTGTCAAGGTTGAGAAACACTGTGCTAGCAGCTCTTGCACCCAGCTCTCCTCTATGACTATGCTTCTTGGGCCAACCTGGTTTGTTAGGCATAATGACTGAGACCCCTTCCCATGTACTTCAGTGCATTTTCAAAACAAAGTTGAAAAGTCACAGTAATTTTTAAAATCAGAAGCTTGACACCGGTTAAAATCAGAAAAGAACAAAATTAAAAGGAAATGTCAACCCATTTCTGTAGACAACCATAACATGCCTGCACTTTATTGATACTGGATATCTCCATTTGCTACAGATTTTAAGGAAAAACAGTTTGCTAATGGATAGACGACCACATGATTGTTCTCAGACAGCCAAATGTAAAAAAACAGATTAATAACTGCCAATAGTTTGTGCATGCTATCCACACTATTCTTTGCATGTTTACTTTGTTTTCAAAAATCCAGAATGTTCACTATTGAATGCTTCAGATAATCATCTACCTCCAAAAATGTTTATTCAAATGATACTTATGTTTACAGATTATTGAACATTCAGGAGAAAAAAATAGTTCTATTAATATTTACTGTAAATATAGTTTATGGTCAGGAAAGTGCTATTATTGTCGCTTATGTAAATTTGCTGAACAATATAAATATTGATGTAACTGGGATATATACGTGCAGATAGAGGAGCTTAACAGTTTTAGATCTGTAAAACATTTTCATGTTCAGAAGTCATCCCCAGAAAGCAGTTAATCAGGTGATCTTTATTTAGAAGTCCTATTGCAACATAAAAATAAGACAAAAATATTAATTATGAGACAAATTTTCCTGAAACAATACACAAAGAATTAATGAAATAGATTTTACCAATATTGTTTAGGTTGATAGCACATTACTCTTCATTCACATCTTCATCTTTCAGCTCATCTGCACAGAAATAAAACCATTCTTGGATTATTGAAAGGTCTTCAATATTCAACTTGAAAGAATAAATTTTGAACTCTCATCATTACCACCTCAATATTTTGTTAGGCTACACAATTCTATAATCACTTATTTTTATGATGTGCTGTGCATAGAATTTTATCTACATATGCATATTTGTACATGTGCTATGAGAGACCATAATAATGTTTACCTGCCTACCTTATTTAACCTCTGGCAGTCAATATTGACATTAGTAAGATCACTCCTTTTCTTATGACCTCTATACAATATTGCGGGAGCCAGAGGTACTTTGACTAATTTCATAATTTACATTGCAATGACCTCCATTCTTAATCTTTTTCCCAGGGAGGTTAATTGCAAATCTGTTCACACAATAAATTATTCTATTTGTTATCACTTAATAAAATTAAGATCACCTCAGATGGGGACTGCAGCCAAGAAATTAAAAGACGCTTGCTCCTGGGGCTTAGGAAAAGCTATGGCAAATCTAGACAGCATACTAAAAAGCAGAGACATCACCCTGCCAATAAAAGTGCGTATAGTCCAGGCCATGGTTTTCCCAGTTGCAATGTATGGCTGTGAAAGTTGGACCATAAGAAAGGCTGAGCGCCAAAGAATTGAGGCCTTTGAACTATGATGCTGGAGAAGACTCCTGCGAGTCCCTTGGACTGCAAGGCGTTCAAACCGGTCAGTCCTAGAAGAGATTAACCCTGACTGTTCTTTAGAAGGCCAGATCCTGAAATTGAAACTCAAATACTTTGGCCACCTAATGAGAAGGAAGGACTCACTGGAGAAGGGCCTAATGCTGGGAAAGATTAAGGCAATAGAAGAATGGGACAACAGAGAATGAGATAGCTGGATGGAGTCACTGAAGCAATAGGTGTGAACTTAAATGGACTCCAGAAGATGGTAGAGGACAGGAAGACCTGGAGGAACATTGTCCATGGGGTCGCGATGGGTCGGACACGACTTCGCAATTAACAACAACAACAACAAATAAAATTAAATATTATTAAGTAGGTATTTAAGGGTTATTACATACCATGCTGTAAATCTTACTTTAAAAAATATGCAAGACCCAGACAAAAATATTTAATTTTATTTAATTCAGTGAAAGCTAAAAACTCTCAGAGAGCCTAAAAATATTCTTAATCCTCCAAATAGATAAAGTTTCAATGGCTCAATCTGCTCCCGAGGAAGAGAAAAACTAGTTAAAATCAATCTTGTCCATTAGATCTACATTCAAGAGTGGAAAGAATGAGTCTTGCTGTTCACAGATAGAATTTCGATTTAATCCATAGATCTGAGTACCATAGAAATTGTTTGAAAGACCACTTTTTACATTTTTATCTACATCCAGGTTCAACAGAATAACTTTAAAGGTTGAACAATATATAGCAATTTTTAAAATTCTCTCCATAAGTATGACACTTTGTCACATTTTTTTAAACTACAGAATCTTTTAAACCAGAGATCCTCAACCTTTTGGGCACCAGGGACCAGCTCCATGGAGAAAGGTTTTTCCACAGACCAGGGAGTGTGTGGTTTTGTGTGCTGCCTGCATCCCACAGATAGGGCTTTGCTTATTTGTGCGGACAGGTTGCTGGCATGCCATAGCCCAGTACCGGTCCACAGACAGGGGGGTTGGGGACCCCTGTTTTAAGCTATAGAGTCATTGGGTATGGGTTAGGTGGTCACACAAATCTGTTTAATAAATAAAAAATAAAATCTCACCTCTTATCAATTCTGACATCTATTATTCATTTCTATGTAACTGGGATACAGTATTATTAATTCTGATGAAGAATTAAGGATACTTTTAGACAAGTTTGACATTTCAGCTAATAGAATATTGGTATCAAAAGGTTATCTGGGTTTGAACAAGGAGAAACAAATACAGACAACTCAAGAGAGACAGAATGGCTGCTAATACACATTGTCTTGGACTCCCACTGAAAAATAAAATGATATCCAAGATAATAAGTGTCCTTCAATGTTAAATAATGTATATCTATTTCTGAGCATGTGTTAACTATATTTGTTTACATCTATTCTTCATTATTATTCTTTTCCCATTCTTGCTATTAGTTTCAACTTTGGCTATTTTAGATTGCTAATTGCTCATGTACCAGACCTGCCTATTATAAGAAATTACCGTATATAATGTTCTAATCTGTGCAGTCTATGTTATCATCATTTGCAGCTGCTTATTAAAGTAAACAATATTAAAGATATCAACAGAATAGCCACTGAGCGAAAAGATCTGAACAAACAATTCTGGGCACTATTTCTGAGGCATAGGTAAATTTAAATAACATGGAAACATTATAATCTATGTGACACTGGGGGTAGCATTAGTAATCTATGCCTAGGGCATGAATGGATAACTCTAGACTTCATTTTGGTGCAGATAGAGACCAGTGTATTTATTAGGGCAAAGAGGCATAGTTAACATTAGTAGAACCAAGGAAGACATGGACTGAGCCAACTAAGTCTATTTTGTTATCCATGTACTTCCCTCCCTCCCTTCCCATCCCATGACACTTTTTTCCCATCTTCTACCCTTATACAATTCTTTTTTTCAACAACTGCATTGTTTCAGAGAAACCAACTTGTTCAGTGGCATTTAATCCATTAATTTTAATCACAAGCTTTGACAATGGAAACACAATGGACTAGTCACAATCCATTCATACTGACATTTAAAAAAAAGAAAGAAATGGTGAAAGAAGAGTATATTAATGAAGCAAAGGTTAACCATGATCTGATGGCTGAGAATCTCCATAGTCATTATATTCTAAACCTGTCATGAAATGTTAGCAAAATAAGAGGTGGAATTTAGTGAACACTAAATACAACCTAAGTTCTGCAAGGAAGGAAAGCAGCAATAGATAATGTAAGAAAGATATTGCTATTTACCTCTGAAGTGGATAAATGAGTATATTCTGATTTTTTATTTGATTTAAATTTCTTCATCCAGTACCAATGTTATTTAACTTCACAATATTACAAGCAAAACCAGATGTTGCAACAGATTCAGAGAGAGCATCTTATTTCAACCGCAACATTATTTATTGACCAGCAAGGAGCAGAAGAAATATTGTTGTGTGATAAAAGAATACACTTAAGCAAAGTTTAAGAATACTATTAAATATTAGTATTCAAATTAAATTCAGACTAATCTAATCTTCCAATTAATGCAATTGATGCAGATGAGAAGCCTGTATTTGAAGAGAAAAATGAAAAGCTTGGTAGCATTTTAAAATAATTTGTCATTATTTTAACAAAATGAAATTCAGTGGTGAAAAAAGTAAGGTTGTATATTTAGGCAAGAAAAACCAAATGCACAGGTATAGTATAGGTGGTATGTGGCTCAACAGTAGTAACTATGAGATGGATCTTGGACAATTACTTAAATATGAGCCAGCAGTGTGCTGCAGCTGCCAAAAAGGCCAACACAGTGCTAGGCTGCATTAACAGAGGGATAGAATCAAGATCACGTGACGACTTAATACCATTTTCTAATGCCTTGGTAAGGCCACACTTGGAATACTGCATCCAGTTTTGGTTGGAATGATGTAAAAAAGATGTTGAGACTCTAGACAGAGTACAGAGAAGAGCAACAAAGATGATCAGGAGACTGGAGGCTAAAACAGATAAAGAACGGTTGCTGGAATTGGGTATGTCAATTTAATGAAGAGAAGGACGAGGGGGGACATGATAGCAGTGTTTCAATATCTCAGCGATTGCCACAAAGAAGAGGGAGTCAAGCTATTCTCCAAAGCGCCTGAAGGCAAGACAAGAAGCAATGGATGGAAAGTAACCAAAGAAAGAAGCAACCTAGAACTAAGGAGAAATTTCCTGACTGTTAGAACAATTAATCAGTGGATCAACTTGCCTTCAGAAGTTGTGAATGCTCCAACACTGGAAGTTTTTAAGAAGAGATTGGACAACCATATGTCTGAAATGGTATAGGGTTTCCTGCCTGAGCAGGGGGCTGGACTAGAAGACCTCCAAAGTCCCTTCCAACTCTGTTATTTTGGTATTCATATCTTTATGTAGGTTGAAATTTAAGAATTCTGTGTCACAGCAGTATTGTTTTGGTTATATAATTAAGAAAGATTGCTAGACAATTTTGGTTTGTAACAGGAAATATATCTATCAAGATACCATTGCCAAGTAAAGGTAACAGTTACACATTCTCTTCTCTATGATTTTGAGCTTTTATATTATAAATATTATCAGCTGATATTTTTGAATTTTTTGTACAATTTATCAAAATGAAAAAGAAAGGAGCATACTTGCCTATTAAATCATGACATATGCCTATCCCACCTTACCACTAACTGACAAAAATGTTACTTTTGGTACTTTTTAAATAGAGAACTAGTATTGTTTCTATTTATGTCAGTTAAAAAATGTCAGAAAGCATTTTGAAATGTTCTGTTATTCTCTGCTGTTTGTGCTTTTGCGCCCCACCAGCATAACCATCAAACATTAGTGCATATGTTTGATGAAATCCTGCTTGAGTCGTTTGGGCTTTTAAAATCATAATCAAATGCTTCGTCTAAAAGTTTATTAGCAGCCTCACCTCCACTGGTTTTTAGTGGTATGCTAGGAATGCTGCCATCTGTGGAAAGCTCATTGTTCACGCTGACACAATAAAAAGATTCATCAAAAAAAGAAGGCTTTTTCATCTTGTCTGTACTGAGAACCTTTGACATGGAGACATCTTCAGAGCTATTAGCAGTGTCTGCTGCCTCCTCTTGGTCTTCTTCATTTCCCTTTTTCTCTGACATGGGAAATTCAAACAATGTCTTGCTGGGATTGCAGCAGGAGTCTATATTTTCCTTTGAAAATATGTCTTTATACTCATCTCCAAGCATTTCCTCGTTTGCTGGTAGTTGAATATCATCTGACACGTCACTCCTAGAGTCTGACATGTCCTCTTCCAAGGTGTTACAAGGGCTCCTCCTCTCCACCGAATTTTCCTGACATTTGGTCAGATTAAGATCGCATCCTCTTCTTAGGCTTTGTATACAGTCTTCCAGAAGGGCATTAAGTTGCTCTTCTGTGAGGCAAGGGGGTACATCTGGCTGCGAAAATAAGGGAAAAGTTCCCCCCATCAAAATGAAGCTACAAATAATTTCATCATAAAATAGCACAGAAAAATAATGGTAGCATTGATTCCTGATGCTAAAGGTCATAAATTAAAATCCGAAAGAAATGAAAATGGCCAGATAATGAACCAAGGCTTTTTCAGTGTGATCTGTTATTAGAAACACACTTGTCACCTTTGAATTTTTTTTAACAATCTACCCATTCATTGCTAGAACAGTGAAATGATGTGCTCCTGAGAAACACCACACAAGATATCCTATTGACAATATGAGATCCCATTATTAATTTAGATTTAATTCTTTTTTTCACTGAACTACAATATAATTCAAATGAATGCTACCTTAAGGCTAATGTATATTTTAAGAAGGATTCAAATATTAATTCCTAATAGATATTTTATGGGGGGGGGGCAACGGTTCAGTGGTTAAAGACCCTGAGCTACCGAACACCACAGAATTGGGTGAGCTTCTGTTCCTTGCCCCAGCTCCTGCCTATCTAGCAGATTGAAAGTATTCAAATGAGTAGATTAATAGGTACCACTTTGGTGGGAAGGTAACAGCATTCTGTGTGACTTTGGTGCATAGTCATGCTGGCCACATGACCACGGAAAATGTCCTTGGACAATGCTGGCTCCCTCAGCTAAGAAACTGAACTGAGCACCACGTCCTAGAATCAGGTACAAATGGACAGGGAAACCTTTATCTTTACCTTTAGCTGTTTGTACAAATGTTCATGGCAAGCTAAAATCCCTAAATAACTTTGTTCATATTTAGACTGCTTTATGATAGTGGCTTTAATCTATCAGATTTTTAACTCTAACCATTATGCTTATATTCTAACACCTATATTTCTATGGACTGAAAACTTGTCTAAATATTATCTTCCAATAGCTCTCTTATTGGATCCAACATCCATGTATTTGAAAAATTGGAAACTTTGAGCACCAAGATTAAGTAAAAGGGGATGTTCTTTTTCCAGCTTGAAAGCTGTTGGACCAGTGGTTCTCAACCTTTTTAATGCCGCGACCCCCAACTGGTCGTAAGTCGAGTACTAAACCGGTCGTAAGTCAAGGACTAACCCAGTCGTAAGTCGAGGACTATCCAACTGGTCGTAAGTCGAAGACTTTCCCTGCCCGGGAGCACCGCGCATGCGTGGTGCCGCCCCCTGCGCCAGCCAAGGCACAGCTGGCAAGCGGCAGAGACGGAGCAGACCGACCACCGGCTGGGCCACCAGCTGGCCCAGCCCAAGGGAGGTAAGGCACCCGCCAGAAAAGGGGAAAAAATGATGGACAGCCTTGCTTGGCGACCCCCGTGAAATGGTAGATCAACCCCAAATGGGGTCATGACCCATAGGTTGAGAACCACTATGAGACATATTAGTTATTAATAGGTAAGCAGTTTGGTCCCAAAATTACAGAAGAAATTGAAGCTGTGGTATAATCCAAATGTGAAGATAGCAGCAAAAATAGTTAATTGGAAAGCCTGGGTCAAACATGGGAAAAATACTTTAAATTAGTTGATGTATAATGGTTGTTTTAAAAATTTTGAGATATTATATCCTGCCTATGATGTACCTATATCCCCTGCTGGGCAATCTATATAAATGAAAATGAATGTACACGATATGATCCATATGCCTTGGCAACATTTATTATACTGCAAGATCCAGTGCTGGAAATGAAACCAACCATTCAGTTTTACTTGCAATTAAAGAAACAAGATGAAGGTTAGCATTATCTATCAGAAGTGTAAAATGAAGAATTGAACTATCCAATTTTGGAAAACCAATGTATTATCAATGAGAATATATTTGAGTATGTTTTTCATTTGGATATCACTTCTGGATTTTGTACTTGTGATGAAAAAAAAATGAAACCTTGACTTTAGTTTTGTCGATTAGATAGATTTGTCATTATAGAAATGGCTAGTTATATATTAATGTGTAAAAGCAAAAAGTTGAGGCTGGAGTGTTTTTATCTTGTACTGTCAGAAGTCGATGCTTTTTTTTCCTTTTTTCCTCCCTTATACCTGACACTTCTCTTTCCTCTTCCTTTCCTTCCTTTAATCACCTATTTCTTTGTATGTTATATATTAAATAAAATTAAAATAGATTTAAGAATGAAGCTAATTTATCAGCAAATACTGCTTTGTGTTTATTCTTACAAGATATACATAGCTGACTTTGTACATGATAACAACTGCTAGGATCCCCCATGCTTCTCATTGGAAATTATGAACAATCTCTTCTGCAGAAGAATGGCAAATTAAGTTATGGCAACATACATCAATATTAAAACTTACCTCATACTCTCAAAACATACCTGATCTAGAATTTAACTATGGATTAAATATGGAAACAATTTTTCCACTACAATCTTTGTTGAAGATTAATTACCACATCCGTTACCACATCTTAGTCACTACATTTGAACTTTGAGTTTTCCTGACCTTATGTTCAGCTTTTTAAACTTGCAAAATTTTCTAGATTAGTCAGAAATTATTGTAATTCTTTTACTTTAATATTGCTCACAGTTGTTAACAAAAACCTAATTCTAACACTGCCTAAATTTAATACCAGTTTAAATCTTCAAATTAATATATAAGGCATTTCAATATGCATATTTAAATTATTGTTAAATTATTGTTATTTCAAAATTTTACAGCAAACTCGCATGTTAAATTATATTCCCAAAAGGCAGAATTTGTCATTTTATGAGCCATTCGGCTTTATCAAATGTGGTACTCAGCAGAATACCCTTACACAAATAAAAAAGGAAAAAAACCTTACCCTCTTGATTTTAAGGAATCGATTTCAGATATTTGTTATCTATTTTTAAATATTTTTATAGTCCAAAAACTAGAAGGTGGGGCAACTCTATATGGTCTAGATTTAGTGATAAGATGAAAGATGAATAAATCCCAAATTGATATTATATGGATTTTATATATTAACATAGTTTCTTTTCCTGTTCATTTTATTTAATAACTATGCAGTTTGTATCATACTGAATAATCAGTAGTGCATTTTGTTATAGTTTGTTATAATGATAAAAAGAAAAACCCTGACAATGGCTCACTGAATCACATTTTATAGACTGTACAGAAAACAATATATAATGGTACTTCTGTAAAATATAAACTATCAGATCAACTTATCTAAACATATAAAGGAATCAGGAGACTATTATCACTTAACTAGAGATTACTACAACTAGTTTCAATAGTTACAGATTTTTTTAAAAAAAATATGTCTCCAATTATTATATTTTTTAAATTTCTTCATGTACCGGTAATCTGAAAGATTCCTTTTGTATAATCTCCAAAGATCCTTAGTGCAGCTTTGGGTCCAGAACAAAATGTATGTAGCAGGACTGTGAGTTCTGCTTCTCACAAATGCTAATCTGAACCCAATTCATTGTAAGGGAGCTATATAGTAAACTGTCTGCATTGAGTGGTATTAAGAGTAGTTTAGGACAAAAGTACAATTTTATTAATAAGGAGAAATGCTAGAAATGTAAAAAAAAAAAAACCAAAAGTACAATTTTATTAATAAGGAGAAATGCTAGAAATGTAAAAAAAAAAAAAACAGTTCAGTTCTGCCACCCTTTCAGATGGCTACTCAAAAAATGATTAAGCCCACTGTAAGTGTTTTGATTGACCTTCTATTCAGTTAAACATTTCTATCCAAAAACTTTATTTATATTGAAAGTAGCTACCACATTTTTCTAAACAAAGAATCAAAATACAGATACAAAATATATGAAATGAATGGCATGTCTTAATTAAAAATCAAAGTATATAACTAAAATGTTTACATAATAAATGTTAACAATTAAAATAAAACATGTTAACAGTTCAGAATCAACTAAATCAATTACACATATAAATCAGTTAAAAATTCAATATGTAGTATAGCAACACTGAAAAATTAGATGAAGGTGATGGCTACTAAATTCCTGATTTACTGATTTCCCCAAGTAAGCTATTTCCTCATTTAATCACCAAACACACAAAGTCTTGTTTGCGATGGCCAGGCATTATCTATAAGATATTCCATTTATACTCCTGAGAAATTTCATGTTCCACTTATCTAATTAGCACATTGAGTGTTTTAGGTTTATAACCAATTCTTTCAGTAAATCAATATTGGATTCAATTCAGCCAATCATTTCAATTCATTCAATCAACCTTGGTTCAGTAGGAAATATTTATATCTATACTGAACGACAACATGAAAATCAATGGAGCTTAAAGGTTTTGGCTGGTGGGATCTTGAAACTACATGGTCATGGTTGGATAAATTTGATGAGATGCTATAAAGGCAATATATTAGGCTGTGTTAGGATGGAGGAGCTAAAAATGGTTTCAAGAATAGATTGGGAATGAGAGTTATAGTGAATGATATTATATGAATTAGATTTCACTATATTTCCTTTAGCTTTGTTTTTCATGTCTTTATTTGGTTTATGTTTTTTTGTTTCTTTTCTGAACTTTACATATTATATTTATCTTGAAAGAAATTAATGTGAGGATTTGTAAGGACATTCAATTACTAACCATTCAGGAGAATGTTAATGTTTTGTTGTACAAAATCAAAATGAGTTTAGATTTTGCATGTAATTTTCTCTTTTTTTTCTGTATCCAGGAACAATTGCTTATTCAGTAGATGTAACATTAAAATCACTCTTACAATTTTCTCTAAGGGGAAGTTCCTTAGAGAAGGGGGTTCCTTTCTTCTCATGTTTCTTGTTGGCCTCCTTATACAAATAGTTCTTGACAAGAAGTAAATCATCTGAGACAATCAGCACATGGTCTGACATTTGGAGAAATAATTAAAAGATTGGATTACATCTATGAACCCATCTAGTTTTCTGCTTAAAGACTTGGTAGTCATACTGTACATAATTATACTAAAATTATTAAGCCTGTAAAATACCAGAGGAGACATCTATGTTCAATGGAACCCAACAAAACTCTGGCAGAAACCCCATATCATTTCTTAATTTTCTCTTGTCAAAGGTAAAATGCAACACCTTAATTGTATGTTATTGATACAATAATACAGTGATGAAAAGGGCAAAATCTGGCCAAAAACAGCTCTCTGAGGTTTAATGGGAGAATTAAATGGGAAAAAATCAAATCTCTCCCTGAAATCACTAAGACTTGGCTTCTCTGGTTCAGTTGTACTTTTGTGATTAGCAAGTTCTTACTTCTTGAAGCAGGAAGAACAGGAAGATGTGTAAGGTGAACAAGGAGTATTGGAGTACAAGGTGTTTGCAGTATTGCCATAATAATTATGTGGAAATTATTCCTATTTCTCCAGATAAACAAATATCTGGCTGAATCTATAAACATTCTTGGTCTTCTGTTAATAGACTAGAGAGAAATTTAGCATTTTACAATATTTTGCAATTTTTAATAAACCACAATTGACAATCTGCTTTATTTGCTAAATCATAAGCCACTATTTATAACCACAAGGCTAGAGTCATATAAATAGCTAAACCAAAAGTAAATAAATCACATTACAGTTTGGGCAATGTATGAATGTAATCCTTGCCTTTCCTTAATGTATTTCACCATCCTTGCTCTGGCCTTTTAGTGCAAACTGGAAGTCCTCTGGAATTCACAAGACTTCTACAGTCTTTCAATATTTAAAACATTTAAATAAATATTTGATAGCTAAAGTGAATATATTTAAAGGTTAATTATTTAGATATGCATTTCGACTGACATATCTGCAAGCCACATTTAAAGAAGAATGAATATTGCTATACAGTTCAGATAGAACTGCAGTAAGTAATGCCCTCCTCATTTTTCTTAATTTTTTAATCGGATGCTGTGTCTACACAGACTATAGCTTTCATTGCAAAAAATGGAGAATGGGGGCTTATTCATATTCAGTCATGCTGGATGCCCTCGAAAGAATCTTCCTGCCAGCTCTCTTTATGTAAGCTAGAGAGGGAGGCTACTAGCATGGTTCTCCTGACCCAAGATGCCATTTTCCACCTGACAGTTTTTCAGCTTAGCTACATTCCTCAATTGTATGAGGATATAGGATAAATCCAATCTATAGGACAAGTCCTCTGCATGTGGTAGGAATGTCCATTCATAATCACCTTTTGCACAAATCCTCTTGGAAATCCAGGGTTTCTAGTTCAAAGTTTTCTAGCTGTTTTTTGTGACAGCACAACAATGGGGAATTGGTCACCAAAAAAGGTTAAAATGTGTTACTTTTTATGGTTCTGCCTATGCTTTTTAAATAAGTTTCAAATCTAACTTCAAATAGCACTCAGGGAAAGAAAAGAATGTAGCTCAGTTTGCTTCTCCTACAGATTTCTCAAACAGTGTTCTAGAAAACAAGAGGAACAGCACACATATTTTAAAAACTGTACTTCTCTAAAATATATTATTCAGATCTACAAATAAAAAATATATATAATGATAAGGACATTAGAGAAAAGTGTGCTGCAAACTTCACATATTGCTAAAAATCCTTCTTTACATGCAAAAACATTCCTTTCAGAAGTTCATACAATGGTAGCATTGAACAGTAAGATTTCCCTGAAATGGGTCACCTGGAGCATTATGATCCAGGTCTCTGCAAAGGAAGAGGCTCTATGGATACAAATGACTCCACCATCACCTCTGGCCATAGTTTTGCTCACTAGAGACAAAACACAAACCCAGGTCCTAGGGTGAGTGGTAATATCTGACCTAAGCCCATAAATAATTACAGTACTTTTATTTCTTATTTATTAACATTTTATACCAACCAATAACCTAAGCTTTCTGCAGGTATACAGTGGGAGAAAATAATTTAGATAAGAAAGGAGAATAAATGGTAAGGAAAGGTGTTGGCATTTTAGTATCTAAAAATTAAATGTCCTTTGCATTAATGAATAATGACTGTATTTGACAATATTGTCAAATGATCGAATTATTATATGGGGATGTGTAATAGCTGTGAATCATAGAAACATCTTGAGATTTTCTTTTTGCACAATCTAACTATAATAAAGAGGCACTCCTTAAAGAGGGTCTAGCTCCCCACTTAAAACATTGCTTACGCTCTTAAATCAAACCTTAAAATGGTGCCTTTTCCAAAATCAATAGGAAGACCTGAGGTTAGGAGACAAATCAGTTACTGCCATAAGCTGTTTAAGCCTCACAAAGAAACCTTTCAGTATACTATTTGACAATCCGATTTAGCTTGCTCAGATATAGGCGTGTGCATGCATACACAGTATTTAATAATTCCATGTTATATGCCAGCACATTTTTTAAAAGAAAAATATGAATCTTGTTTCATCACATAGTCCTTAACTTTGACTTTCAGTTAAAGCATCTCTTTAAGCCAAAATTATTTCAGTGTGGTTTTGGCTCTTTTCAACGATAAAAAGCCACATAATTTTCTAGTATGCTTTTATTTTCTACTTAGATATCAAGTGATCTCAGTGTTCACCATCTGAAAAATTATATTAAAGATGTTAGATAAATCTAGGAATAACATTTATTATTTTTGTATAGTTTTAAAGAGTGTTTATTAATGATGCTTTGTATGATAAGAAAGATTTTTTGAGCAATAACTCAACCTGTTCATTCAAACAGTTATTTCAGTTCACCAAATACCTTTTTAATAGCTATCTTTAGTCTTAAAGGGCACTTTCAGATGAAATAAAGAAAGAATAACAGAATGAACTCTTTCAAGAGAAGAAGCCTTTTGCATTTCTTTGTTCCTCCAAACTCTATGGAAATATGTCTGAGTGGGTTAGGAAAAATTTGCAAAAGTCCAGCCCCATTTTCCTAGTAAGAACAGGGAGCACTAAAACCATTCAGCATTCAAAGATATATGTTTATACGACTGCATTTTGAGAAATAGTTTGACAGAGACAGCTTAAATACAATATTATTGCCATTAATTTGACAGGGAAAAAAGGCCGTTGACCATCGATCATTGCACTACCCATTCTTAATTAATCCCAGATGTACAAATAATCATTGCCAACTGCACATAACTGTCTTTAAAGAGTCAACTATTTTGTTACCATATTCCCAACACATTCTTTAGTGTAAACCATTTAGGATTGTCTTGCATTAATTTATTTATCTTCCATCACAGACCAGGACATGAAAAGCCAGAAAAGGGGAGGTGGGGACCCTTAAGCTCATTTATGAAAGTTTATGTTTTTCAATAAAATGTATTAGTTGGAAATGTGGCTACCAGGCTGCTGATCATTTGCCACCATAAATTATCATGGTTTGTCTCCTACAGAGTATTATGTAGGCATTATATGCCTGCTTAGCTAATTAAGCTTAGATACATGCTATTAGTCAATGTTGCTACTCAGAATTCCATTCAACCTATGATTCTACCCAGACTGTTAGTCTGCCATCACAATCCTTTTTGGGGTTTTTTGTTGTTTTATTGTCATGTTTTTCGAGTTTCAAATAATTTGTAAACTGCCCAGAATCAATTAGAGTCAGGTGACATATAAATTTAATATGATAATGATGATGATGTGATGATGATGATGACAACGACAATGATGATTCTTTGTGTAATTATGAAGTGATAGAAGATAGCATGACTCTTCTTAGGGCAAGAAAAATAAAGTACATAGTGTAAGAAATACTTCATGGATACTGCAGAACTTTATACTTATAAGCATATTTGTGTGTGAGATCCTTGGTGCTCTCCAACCTTGCAATGGGTTGCACTGATGATGTTACCTACTTTGGTAATGAAACATCTGCAAGAAAAGAACCAAGTTCAGAGAGCATGAAGGACCCCACAGTTCAACCCTGAGCTACAAATATTCTCTTCTATTGATATTTGTGTGTTATTAATAAAAGCCACTTTCTGATGGCTAAGTGAATTCATATGAGTGTGTATCAATGGATGATTAGTTTATTTTTCCTAACTGATTTCAGTAAAGGTCAATTTAAGAGTCCCTCTTGTGGGTTTTCCGAAGATTTTAAGTAAATATGCAATATTGAATCTGTGCTCCTCAGTGTAATTAAAGAAAAAATACATACATTTCTTCTTAATTCAATCTGCAATGAAACTATATGATAAAAGTAATCAAAGGCTGGCAGCTCTGGCAGTATTTCCCAGTTAGTCTATGTAATTCAGAAGAAAACAGAAGTTTTGAAGCAAAATTTTGGATAATTTTCAAGCAAGATGTAAGGCACCAAAATAGGTGCACTTACAAAAGTCACCTGAGCATCATCTTACCAGTGTGGTTTTTTTCAGGTGCTTTTGTTGTTATATAAATCATCAGATTTTTTAAAAAGCATCAATACTGCTGCTGTCCATTTGTGTTTCCTTTTCCTTTGGGATCTGATTTACCCGATACCTGGAAGGAAGGCCACTCCTGATTTTCTTTCTAGTGGTCAGATCATAACAATGCAGAGAAGAATAAGAAGCCACAGAAAGAATGAACAGTAGCAGGGTATGGAATTCTGAAGATTGACAGCTGCTGGGTTATGGGACTTAGAATAGGCTGAAAATGCTGATTCCCTAATGTAGGCTTTTTATTAAATTTCATTCACTCGTGTCTGATTTTGGGAGATTGCATGACAAATCCATGCAGTTTTCTTGGCAAAGTTTTGCAGAAGTACTTTGCCATTGCCTCCTTCCTAGGGCTGAGAGAAAGTGACTGACTCAAGGTCATCCAGCTGGTTTTGGGACTAAGGCAGAGCTAGAACTGATAGTCTCAAGGTTTCTAGCCTGATGCTTTAACCACTATACTAAACTGACTCTCTAATGTAGGTTTTCCATAACAGGAAATGTTATTTTTAAAATATTCCTTCTTTTAAAAGGCACAAAGGAAATGACATATGCATTTAATTGACACAAGACAGCAATTAATATGAGAGTCTATTATAAAAGTAAGACTGTTCAGTGTTTTCCTTTTTTCTTTTATTTCCTATAGTTTATATTTATTTATGGGAATTAAATAACATTTAGCTCTTTTCTTATATTTCTTTGCTCATTACTTTAGATTTCTCAACATTTAATAGCATCACAAACGTTCCCTTAAACTATTTCTGCTTGTTGTTAAACTGATATAGCACACCATGGGTTGCCTAAACTCTTGCACTATTTCAAGTGGATGAATTGCCTAATTTCTGGATTGTTTAAACCAGACATTAATTCAACTGAACTCTTTTGTGTAGAACATTACCTATTATCTTCCAATAACTACAACAGTGTTGAGAGAAACTCTAGTTAATATACAGCTCCTGTGAATCACAAAACAGCCCCTCAGAAAGAATCTGCTGGAATGTCTCTGAGTGAACAATTGCAATAAGAATACCTCTGCCAACTTGGCCTCTGGGAATAAACAACACTGCTTTGTCTTTAAATCAGAAGTGACTGAGTGCTTCAGTAGCACTTAATGCTTGCTCAATTGAGGCAGAGGTTGCTGCTCTGCTTTTGTTTGCTCCTAATCAGGAGGCAAATCTATGGAGAAACACAGAGAAGTGTATAACTCTTGTGAGACAGATGATTTTTATCTTCATGCACGCTAGAATTGTAAATATGAAGTGCACCTCTTAGTCTAAGGTGGGAAAGTATGTTTCAGCAGGCAACAACTGTTAGTACTTCAAGCTGTCAATCACTTGTAAGCAATTTATTTTTCCAAGAGGAAAGAACTAGTCAGCTAAAAGTCAGATAGAAATCAGAGAGCATGGGAATCAGCTGGGGAATGGCCAGTGTTATACTCCAGAATGGGAGTTAAACTCCAATTCTACCTGAAGTGCTATAAATAATGGTATAAATAATGATGTGAACTTTTTATATAAAAGGAATGTGGTAGAACAAGTTCCTTCATTTTTAAGTAACTTTAACTTACTGGAGGAATATGAATGTAAGACCAAAACAGACAAAAAGAGAGATTGCTTAATTCTTCCCATCTTTTTCAAATGATACCCAGTCTCTTTCTCCCCTTTTAAGATCTTATTGCCAGTTTGAGCCTATTCAGTGGGAAATAGATTTTTTAAAAAAACTGCCTAGGGAAAATCATTTTTAAAAGAAGGTGGGCCTTTTAGGAGAGATTTATAAAGAGAAAAGGTTCTCTTGTCGTTTCTTTTGTCAAAATACTATTAGAGAATGTATCTGTTTCTTTAATATTTATTTATTAGAGTTTTATCCTACCTTCATTACTCTATAGATAACTCAAGGCAGCTAACATAATACTCCTTCCTCCTCCTATTTTCCCCAGTGAATTGAGCTGAGAGTGACTGGGCGACCAAAATCACCCAGTTCAAAGTCACAAATCCCTAAGTCACCATCCCAAGATTGTTTTCAAATGTTGCCTTGAAATGTAATATCCAGATTCTGCTGTATAATTCTACCTATACTCCCAGCAGGATATGCTTGGGAAACTGGAATGGAGGTCTAAATACAATACTATCCAGACATCATTGTTAGGTGTTCACCAGTACAAGCATGAACAAGGCTGTGACTCACCAAAGCCTTGGACAAATACTTCTAGATATGAGAGCTAAACTAGGCAGGAAACAAAAAACCTGAGAATGGATTGGTCCATTATAATAATAATGTGCAAGCATCAAACACTCCTCCAGCCAAAAAATAAATAACCCATTACAATATATAGACAGAAGAAAGCATTATAGGATTTGAACATGGATCTGCTTTATACATGACTCAAATTTGGTAGCTACTAGTTATGGTTTACTAATATCTTTTCCAATATATGTAGTAAAACTTACAAATAATTGTATTTTTATTTGTCAGCCTTCTACTTCAAATATTGGGACAGCTGGTCAGCTATCAGTTTAGGAATTAAGGGTTTATTCTTAATTCTCTACCAGCAATCACAGTAGACCATTGATAGTTTCTGAGGAGCAGAAAACATGATATAGAATTTATAGCAGTCTTTTAAATCCAGCCTGCTTTTTTCCCATGTCTCCCTCTCCAGAGAGGTCAGCCTTCCTTTTTTCATGTCCCCAAGTCTCATCTGTTGAAGGTTGTTGCAAGTTTGCATATTCTGCATTCCTGCTCTCCTGTCCAGACAATCCCTCTTGCTGTGCTCAGATTCTTCTGCAGCTGGCAGAGCCCTGCCAGTTATATCTAATGAGCAGTAACTTGTTCTTGTAAGAAGATGGAAGGATGAAGAGGTCACTCATACTAGATAGCTATAGTTGTTAACCACCTGGGATGCATTACACTGAAATCCTGGTATACATTTTAATACATAAAAAGGATGAATAAATAAGAATTAAATTGAATGCTACTGATAAGATATGAAAAAACTACAGTCTTGAAACAGCAGCTTGACAAATCACACTGTGCCAAAAAATTGTATTTTTGTTCTGAATTGTTTTTTCATAATTTGGACCAGAAAGTTACTTCACTTTCAATGGGAATTTTTATTAAAACTGTTATTAAATCAGGCAATACATGTGTCAAAATTTTGGAACAGGTCTTCTGAGGACTTAACAAAGGATTGCTTTGTTTCATAACAAAGGCCTCTTGTGGAAAATTATTATTAATATTTCTTAAGCAATAGTATAGTAGCCATGGTTGTGCAGTGATTAAAGTACAATATTGCAGGCAAACTCTGCCCACAGCCTGGAGTTCGATGCTGACAGAGTTCATGGTTGACTCAGCTTTCCATCCTTCCAAAGTCAGTAAAATGAGGAGCCAGACTCTCGGGCAATATGTACCGTATATTCCGGCGTATTAGGCGACCCGGCGTATAAGACGACCCCCGAGTTCGACGCCGGGTCGCAAGACGATTGACGCCGAGTCGCATATAAGACGACTTTCTAGGCATGCGACTCGGCGTCGATCATCTTATACGCCGGAAATGACGTCATTTCCGGCGTATAAGATGACTTTCTAGGCATGCGACTCGGCGTCGATCATCTTATACGCCGGAAATAACGTCATTTCTGGCGTATAAGATGATCGACACCTAGTCGCATGCCTAGAAAGTCATCTTATACGCCGGAAATAAACGTAGTTTATAACGTTATTTCCGGCGTATAAGATGACTTTCTAGGCATGCGACTCGGTGTCGATCATCTTATACACCGGAAATGACGTCATTTCCGGCGTATAAGATGATCGATACCGAGTCGCATGCCTAGAACGTCATCTTATACGCCGGAAATAATAAATAAATAAATAAATGTTATGACTCGGCGTATAAGACGACCCCCGAGTTCGGAGGCTGTTTCCTCGTTCTCAAAAGTCGTCTTATACGCCGGAATATACGGTAAATAATGCTTCTACATTATAAACTGCCCAGAGTGTGCTGTAAAAGTCTATGAGGTGATATATAAGCTTAAATGATGTTGATTTTGCTGTTGCTATTGCTATTAAGATTGTAGAAAGTCATTTCTATTTAATAGGTAAATTTACTGAACATAGAAAGAAAAAAATCAGGATTCTCAAGCAAACTATTCAACATTAAGAGGCTGATTAGCATGTCCCTATCCTAAGAACCCTAAGTGGTTTATAGACATAATAAAAAAATCCTCATCCTAATCTATGTTATATTACAGGTAGCTCTCAGGTTATGACGGCAATTGAGACCTGATATTAGATCAGGACAATGGTGAAAATATTTTTCTTGTTCTGGTTTCTTTTATAGTGCCAATCACTCAGACTTACTTGTACTTGGGGTATTAAATCTATGAAAAAAAAAATCACATATAGAATTACCAATTTAAACTAATATTAGTAATTTTAGAACAAGGGAATGCAAGAGAATTGTGTCTAATTACATTGTGAATTTTGATAAGACAAATTTTGATAGGATTTTTCCAAATGACACGTTCCTATTTATGGTATTGTTGCAAATAATTATGCCTAATATCTGATAAAGAGGCTTTTTCCTCTCTTCAATTTATATAAATGACAGTGATTAGAAAACAGATCTTGTCTGTGGTAGCATCCAAGTTCTAGGACCAAAATTCATCTGAGTGCCTTTTTTGAACTTTCTACCAGCTAATGAAACTCACTCCATTCTGAGCGGTGACTACTTTTATCTGTATTGCCTCCACTGCATTCTATTGAAGCTGTATTTTTATTGTGGCATTTTCACTGGTATAAGATCCAATGGTGGGCATAACACCCGGCCATATCTTTTGCTTTAAATACAACAAATAAAGCTCAACATTCAGCTGGTCTCCCTCAGAAGTCTATAAGCAGGGCATGTAATCCATGAAAAAGCCTTCCTCTTCTGTTTGCTGGCTGCACCTGGTATTCAAAGTATGCCGTCTTTGGATTCCATTTAATAACAAACTGTCCATCATAAAATCTTTTAAAGCTATGCTATTTGTGCTAGTAACATTCTTGAGTTTATCATGTTGTATATGAATGGTTTCTTTTTGGTTTTGAATGAGAAACAATTTAGTTAATTCCACTGGTGGCTGAGCTCTAGCATTATGAGCAAGGAAAAGGGAACACATGGCTGAAGACTTCTTTAAGCTGTATATTCAACAATATTTAAACATGTATAATTCTTATCAAGTCTTCTCTCAACTGCTTTGCTCGATTCTTGCCTTCCCCATTGCAGCCCCTTGTCCAATGGAATATCCAGTCCTTGGGGATCCAACAAGCCCCCATACTTTTAATCTAGAGAGTATTAAGACCTAGCTCTTCCCCCAGGCCCTGGGATAGGGTGAGGTTATAGTAGAATATGTGGCTACGATACCAAGTTTTTCTGCTTTTCTTTGGTTTTATTGCTTTGGATTAGTTTTATATATATGGTTTTACTGCTTGGGTATCCAGAGGTTGGTTATAAGATGGGTGGAAATAGAAATATTTTAAATAAATAAATAAAACTTTTTATTAAAGAGAAGATATTGAATACCATTTGAAGGTTCCCGTTTTATTTTTTTAATCTGAATGAGTCAAAATACTATATTTTATATAGTTTAGAGAGTATGACTCCCTACCTGATAAACAGAAGTGACAAATTTGCAGAGGAAGTTTTGTTGTTATGTGACAATCTGTTTCAGGTAGCATGTACACAACTTTTCTTCAGTAGCATAAATATCCAGCAAGAAACTAAAAAGAAGATATAATTTGTTCTAGCTTAGTACTGTAAAATCAGCCAACAAAACTCTGCGTACATGCATGGTTATCTGCCATATATACACACCCTTTCTTTGGAACCCAGCCCAAACCTATTACAGTGGTTTGTTTAAATAAACTCAATATTCACAGCAAGCTAGCTATTTATTTTACTTTTCAAGCATATTAGCAATCTTATCCAAAGTCAGTAACAACCTTCACTAATGCCAAATACTAAGAAACTGTAAAATATTTAGAAAACAAAGTCAGAGATTTTTAAATGTACTAGAAGCAGCAGCTTTACTTATCCCTCATATGAAGCACATTCTTTTCTTTCAAAATTTCTGAAGGTTATCTTCTATCAGTTTTAAAGATCTCTAACAGCAACAGTGCTAAGAAAGATCCCTGAGATTTGAAAGGGGAAAATGTGCTAGATGCCACCATGATCTTATTCAACCATGCTATTCAGAAAAGTAAACTGAGGTGACAATGTTTAGCCTCCACCCAATTTCTACAAAGCCTCAACACATACTCTGTATTTTATAAGAATTAAGTAGATGCATAGAACATATGGGAGTGTTGTGCACATTGTGTGAAAGTTTCTATATTGATATTCTATACTGTATCCAGGCTGTAAAATTATAAAAAGCATGTGATTATGTCTGTGGAAAAAGAAAGAAAGAAAGAAAGGAAGGAAGGAAGGAAGGAAGGAAGGAAGGAAGGAAGGAAGGAAGGAAGGAAGGAAGGAAGGAAGGAAGGAAGGAAGGAAGGAAATGTCTGTAGATACTCAGGCAAAGTAAATCAAGAGAGGAAGTGAACATACGCTTTTCCTGAACAGTATTACTACAATCTGTACATGATTGATTGGGATGATGGGGATAAATTTAAATGTTCTCGCACAAAGCAGATTCCATTCACACAAATGTGAAATATCGCAAAAAAAAGCCTAAAATAAACTCCACTTAACTTATATGTCCCTTGTCTTCAAAGGAGCAATATAATGAAATATTCAACTGTATTGTGCAATTGAAAATTTATAATCTAAAAAAATTAGAATGGGGAGATAAACCAAAATTCTTGTTGTGTTTATCTGTTTTTCTGTTTGCCCCCTCAAGTTAGCCCAAATAGTGCATTACACCAAACATTTTTGAATCAAGATATATAAAATCCACTAACCTAAAGAATCTGTCAAAAACTGGGACCCATTACTCCTGTGGAATTGAAATTTCCACAAAGTTCAAATTAGTTTTGTTCACAAAATTGCAGCTGGTGCAGTGTATCCACATTCACTGTAGATTATGATTTCTTGCATTTTCCCAAGCAAAGTCAGTGGGAAAGCTAGCAAGAAGTCAGTAGTCACTTGGAGGTTTTTTGCTTGTCTGTAACTCTGTTTAGATAAATAAATATTAACTTATTATTGAAGTTGGTTTACCACTACCATTATTTTTCTATGTATGATATATATTTTTAGATGATAGACTCTGTAAACTGCTTAAAGAAGGCTGTAGAGCACCATGAAGTGGTATATAAGTCTAAGTGTTATTGCTATTGCTATGATTATGGACCATCCAATATTGGGGTTAAAAAAAATCCGCTTAAATTTTAATGTTCATTCTGGTAACATCAAACTCATCTTTTCCACAAAGGATGACCCAACTGGTTGTCTCATTAGGTATAAGATCATGGAATCCCAAGTTCAACTCCATCTTCAATCATGGATACTCAATGGTTGATTTTTTTTTTCTCTCAGGTCAACCTACATCACTGGCTTGTACTGCCTGCTTTTGCTGTCAAAATTCTAACAGACACATCTTGACAGCATTTAATATCGATGGCCTGTGCAGCCACACAGCACCCTCTTCCTATACATTGGACAGAATAGCCCTTTGCTTCTGCCACCTGTTATAAATTTCTTTTTTAAAAATAAAATAGAGCATTTAGTATATTAAAATACATAACTAGAAGGCCAAAACTTTTAATTTTATAGTTTTCTTAGCACTGATGTTTGCACAGTTTTGGTTAAAGCCAACCATCAAACTTCAAGATACACATTGCTTAAGCAGCAGAAAATGCCAGATTCAAATTTCGAATCCTAGATTGTATCTAGGATTCAGTCAGGATTACCAAGGATAAATTCTATACATTTGTTGTATTGCATGTTTCCTTTGAAAGCTAATGGATTACCAGCATATTACGCTTTGCTGGAAAAACAACTAAATCTATACATGGCGACTAATTTAAGAAAGAAAGCAGATATCCTATATTTCCATGGGGAGAAGAACATAGTAGGGATCCCATTTTTTCTTGCTAAGGCATCTGAAAACCATTCATAATTCTTACAGTTGAACAGAATTAGGTCAGAGAAAGATATATTTATCTCTAGACTAGTGTCTATATATTATGTTTTCCAATCTGTACCTTAGCCCAAAGTGACAAAGTCACAGATTGTACTTATCAGGAGTTTGCATGATGTCACTTGTAAAAATACCCTGTGGTGAAATACATTGGCCATGTGCAAATGCCTCTCAGAATCAGAATCACTTATCAAAACAGGTGGAAATACTTTAAATTGCCTGCTTTGTCTGTTTTTAATCAGTCTGTAAAGACATTGTGCCATTTGAAATATCCAGAGACAGAGAGCAAATAAATAAATAAATAAATGAAAGATTAGAATTAATGTTGATGCTTTAAAAATGGAAGGGAAAAAAATGAATTTAGTCCAGACCTATTCATGTAACTCTAGACATTTATACTCTGGAATTTTTACTTTATAATTTACAATTTTGTAGGCATGGTAAAAATAAGATAATACCACCTTTGTATCTAAAGTACGTTTAGCGCTGTCTGCTTAAAACACTCTCTTTTATTGCAGCTTCAACTCTTAGTCTAATATCATACATGGTACAACTTTTCAATAGACAGTATGCTTCATTGCTTTATAAAAAAACTTTACTATGAAATTCTCTGTCATTGTTTTCAGCTACATTTATTAAAATACTGCATTTATTAAAGTACTGATTAATATATTGTAATTTCATTTAATAATTTAAAGGCAGCATTTATCATATAAAATTTAAATAGAAATATTTAAATTTAAATTTCAAAAAGGGCTGATGAAGAATGAATAATTATTTATTTTGGAGGGTAAAAAAACAAGTCAAACATATGCACAGAATTTCAGTGGAAATGTTTATATGACAGTTTGTGGCTTATGTAGACTAAATTAACTCATTGCAGGGGGCATTTAATTTGCCTTGTTTCTGTTAATGATTAATTAAATTATATTTTAAAATACAGTAGCTCTTGTCGCAATTGGTAGCTAGATTACTTTGTTCCAATAATTAACTTTTGTAAACTAAACAAGTTCAGCAAGACCCCAAATTGGAACAGAAGAGATTGTTTTATTTTCTTCTATTGTTTAAACTAACATTTCTCAAACTTTTCAAGACTATAGAACACAAACTATTTTTAACAATAAAAAAGCTATGTTAAAAATAATACAAGGCTTACAAAAATATTTAATAACTATTTTAGCTTGTATTTAAGACACTGCCTATAAATCTTAATGGGATATATGAGTATATATTTGAAAACAACAATATCTGAAGTCAGATTTGTAACCCAGGATGTTTTAGACTCGGGATAACATTCAGCTACACATTTGGTCTTGGTTATAAAGAGCTAAAAATCCACAATCACGCACAAAGGCTTTGTGTGTGGTGGTGAAGTTTTGAAAGAAAAAACGGGTGTTTGAAGAAAGAAGTAAACTGACTTCCGGTTCTGGAACGTGGCAACGCTGGTCGTGCCTGGAGACTTGTCTCCACGCCATCCGAAGTTTCCTTCGCCATAGACCCCTAGGGGGTTGAAAGTCGCCCTGGAGGAGCGACCACTGAGGAGGAGACTTGCTGGTAGATAGGGGAGGGTAGCAGTTTCCCCCGTGTCTCCAGCTATCTCCTTAGGGCCGACAGAGCAAAGATCGGCCTGCAAGATGGCTGATCACCCTGCTGCACCAATCGAAAGTCATATTGTCATCTAAGTATTATAGACCCACCGCGGATGATCCGGGTGAGACCCCTTTTGTTCCTCTCTTCACCCCATGCTGTTTTTGCCTGTAAAAGCTTGTCCTTGGAATTACTTCCCCGTCTGGAGAAAGCAGCTTTTGTAATTGTGGGAACAAAGGGGTTTTATAAAAGGACAGGGAAAAAAAATATTCATTTAAAGACTATACTTTATCTCTATCTACACTGAGGTACAGAAAAAAATGTTCTTTGTTTTTTTGTTTGTTTTTCCACTCTTTCTTTAAGAAATAGAAAAAAAAGGAAAAAAATGGCGTTTGAAACAGACTTTTCAGCTTACTGAGGACATCTACTGGTCAAAAGTTAATATTGTAATTGTTGACTATTTGGAGATGATTTTGGCCTTCAAACTATTTTTCAAGAGACAAGATGATTTGAGCCAGCTGTAAGATTTGTAGGGGTGGATACTCTTCAACTGTAGTCTCCACACAAAAAAAGAAAAAAAGGGGGAAAAAAGGATTGCTTTTCAACTATTGTTAAAATGGAGAAGCCTCAATCACATTTAAACTGTAAACTTATACTGGAAAAGATCTATGAGGCCAAAGAAGAAATATGCACTACAATAAAAGAGTTTACTATAGAATTAAGAGCCAGAATCTCTTCTGTAAACCCCAAAATTGACTCTCATATTACACCTGACTACTCTACAAAACAGATTATACAAGAAGAGGATTTAACTGAGAATAAAGAGAAATTTATCTTGCCTTATAAACAGTCTACTTATGGCTTTGAGGACCAGGAAAAGCAAAGATTGAGTTTTGAACTTTTGAAGCAACGAGGATTTATGAATAAGAGAAACAGAGGGCCAATGCAGAGGCCAAGATGGTTTTCATCGAATCAAAGGACACTACAAGCAACAAAAAGAGACTTATCAGCTGGAAGGGAAGCTCTGCTATGGAAACCTGCCTGGCATAAGAGGAAGGTTAGAATAAGATTGAAAAATGAAATTTAAAATTTCATGCATTGTACTAAAGGCAATCTAGAACTATAGACTGATTTAAGGATTAAGATTATGAGTTAGAAGTAAAGAGATGTTTTAGACTTGGATTGAATTAATAATTAATTGAATGTTAATCAAATAAGATGACTTGTTTGTTTCATAATATGGATGTTATTAGCTGCGATAACTAATTGGATGAAATTTGTATTCAGCTTAATGGATTGATATGAATTAAGGTTTGATACTATTCTGTCAGCTTAAAGAGATTAATTGATGGATTAGATATGTATAGGATAGATAGATAGACATGTACATTTAGATATATATAGGATAGATAAATATTTTTGCTTAAAAATGAGGTATTTTCTATATAATGGATTAAAGATAATCTAGAATATTAAGAATGTATTTTTAGAATGATACATTTATTTGTATGAAAATTATTATGTAATGGAATGAAGAAAATTGAGATGTTTTAGATTTGGATTGAATTATTAATTAATCGAGTTAATTTAATAAGCTGATGTGTTTGCTGGATGACATGGATGTTATTAGTTATGATAATTAATTGGATGAAATTTGAATTCTGTCTAATGGATTGAAATGATTTAAGGTCTGATATTATTCTGTCAGCTTAAAGTGATTAATTGATGGATTAGATAGGCATAGGATAGATTAATATTTTATTTTAAATAGGGGAGATTAGTGGAAGAAGAAATAAATAAAATTCATGATAAAATTAAGGAACCAGAATATATATGGAAGGGATACCTGAATTGATAAGGTTTTTATTTAAAGCTAACTTGATTACGGTATTCTAAATTTATAAAGCTTTAAAACAGGTCCAGGTGGAATAAATTTAAGCTAGAACTGGATATTTTAAATATACTATGCTATTTGAGGGAAAAAGAGAGGGAATACCTGATGTATTGATTGTACTATATATGTTTTGTTCTAGGTTGTTTGATTACCCCAGCACCACAGTGTGTTCTGAGTACTTTGTTGTAAGAATTAAAAAAAAAAACAATAAAATGTGTTTCAAAAAAAAAAAAGAAAGAAAGAAGTAAACTGAAGGAGGAGTTAACATCTGCTGATTTTGGATATGGTGTCACACCATAAACTTTGTTGCTATCAGCACAATGCATGCAGAAAAGGAGTAGGGTGCAAAGGCAGCTGCTTTCCTTGTTTTGACCTCCCCACCGCTTTGCAGACACCATCGACCCTGACTGTGGATATTAAAGTATTGATGGGCAAATGCTCTGGCTTCTGCAGTCAGAATTTAAGAATCATTAGCCAGGCAACAAAATTCACTTGATATATGGGAGGGGGGGGGGAATTCTTCAAATATGGATAGACAGGAAGCTAGATAGTTTAAAAATATACAAGTATGTGCTAAATATACAGTATATTGACCATAGCCACTTGTCTCTTGCCCCTCGAGATACAGAAATGTTTCTCAATAGCAAATGTGGTCTTCAAGTAAAAATTTTATGGCATCTAGCTTATACAAGAAAGGGAAATAACATTAAAAAACATACACTTAAGTCCTTTTATTTTACTATTTCACTGAACTTATTTTAAACAATTATTTGAATAGCAGACGCATAACCTATGCAAGCCTCAGAAAAGCCAGGTTAATTCCAAAATTACTATTCATTCTAGTAATAAATAATCATTGTATTGTTGCAACCATGTGGGGTGGGGTAGGGTTTTTAATGATTTTATTAGGTAATGGATTTTTTAAATGTGGTAAGTCAGCCGGAGTCACTTATGTATAAGTTGGATAGCAATATAAATTTGTTAAATAAATAAAATAAACAAATAATAAATAAAATAAATAATAAATAAAATAAATAATAAATAAAATAAATAATAAATAAAATAAATAAAGCCTTTGCTCAGTATGTTACCAAACTCATTGCAAATGATGACTATATAAACTTTACCAATCTTGATTTGAAACAAAAGTTTTCATTGTGTCAAATATTAGAATAAACTCATTAAAAGAATGAAAAAGTACAGATTTGCCCTACCCATCAGATTTTAAGAATTAATTAAAATTTGCCATGGTAAGAATACGTAAGGTTTAAATCTTACAAATGCAAGCTACAATACAATGAACTGCTATGAATTAACTTTGGATGGATTAAACTCATTCTTGGAATGTTATTACTGAGTGCATGTTGTAAAGAAATAATGATCTTTCTATTTGCACTGTAGCTAAATAACTTCAATTTACTTTTGACCAGAATGAATAGAAAGAAAGGGACAACACTTCATTCTAAACATGGCATTCTAAACATAATTAGCTGAATTATGCGTATTTTACTATGCAGAATCTGGTTATTGACATAAAGGATAACTCTGTATTAAGGTTATTTAACTACTTAATTTATATGGTAATTAGCACAGTATATTCAAAGTAGAGTCTTCCAAACTCAAGATGCCACAGTAATAAAAATAGAAGTGTGTTATAATATTGCTGAAATGCTAACTAAAAATTTATTTATCTCTTCTTCCAACTATAAAAACACTAGTTCCTGTTAGGACTAGTGTGGAATTTTAATAGCAGTACATAGACAGCAATTATGTAACACATAGGCCAAACAACAGAGTTTCACATCATTTAATAAACCCTTGAGATTTCCTTAGTTCCAGTTCTCTCACTGGCTAGATTTTATGGTCTGCTGGCTCCATCTGACCTTCAGAATACCCGAGTACATCCATAACAAAAGCGGGAAAACATCACTAGAAACAAATGATATAGATTTGCATTTGATTTATTTGATGAACAAGATATAGTGAATATTTATGATATAATGAAAAGAATTTGCTCAGTGACTTAGTCTTTGTGAATAAATTTGCTTCAATCTATTATTCTTGCAAAGGCAACAGCTTTGAGACCTAAATACAGAGTGGAACGCCTACGAACAAGGGTTTCCACTTCAGTTCAATGAAGAGCAGCTTCTCTTTCCTTTCCACAACAGGAGTGTAGCCTTATAATAGATTAATCAAATTCCCTGTAATCTGATAACTTGTGTAAAAGTAAAACTATCAAATTACAGGAATTTGATTAATTATTATATTACTGCTTGCAGTCTCCAATAACAAAATGAACAGACTGAGCGTGGGGAGGGATCAAAGCTGGTGGTCTTAATATTCTTTCATGTATATATATTGTTTTCTTATTTAATTTACAGTCTCTCTCTCTCTCTCTCCCTCCCTCCCTCCCCCCCTCCTCCTCTTCCCTCCCTCTCTCTCTCTCTCTCTCTCTCTCTATCTATCTCTCTCTCTCTCTCTTGTTTTTAGGCAAAGCTATTATAGGCACATTTGTGAACAGGTCCCAAATACAATTGTTTAACTGAGCTTTCTTGTTTGCTTGCAGAGGTTTTATTACCAAACTAGGTAACATCTATAGAATGAGCTATGTCTGTTATTCCACTATGAGTAACTACTGCTGTTTTAAAAAAATAAATGGAATAATTTTGGCCCTAAATACTATCATTTAAAACAAGATTTGGATTTATTTTATCTTTGATTAGCTGTAAAATTCAATTTATTCTACCTGATTATAGAAAATAATGCTTACGTTTTGAACAAATCGGAATATCTTGTGGCTTGATTTTCTGGTTCCTTAATTTATGACTTCAGTGAATTAGCATTTAACCTTAGTTGCACTAAACCAGAGGTCTCCAACCCCCAGTCCATTTACCAGTACCGGGCCACAGCATGCCAGAAACTGGTCCACGCAAACAAGCAAAGCCCCATCTGCGGGATGCAGACACTACATGAAATAACGTCCCCCTCCAGTCCACGGAAAAACCTTTCTCCATGGAACCGGTCCCTGGTGCCCGAAAGGTTGGGGACTTCTGCACTAAACAATTTGTTCCTAACCAATAACAGAACCTCCTGTTGCATGTAAAAGGAGCAACAGAAAGAGAAAAGTTATTATAGCTACAGAAAATCTATATGCAAAATCTGACTGTAAAATAACTTCAAAAATGTGATTAAAATAATTTGTTGGCTAATAACTGTTTTCTGCTGCATATTCTTTATAAAAGAAAAAAAAACATGAGGGCCACTGCTGACCTTACATAACCTCACGGCACCATGGAATTTCTATGGACTAAGAAAATGAATCAAATTAAGTTAATTAATTTGGCTTCTGCTCTAAGAATATATCTGACAATATTTTCACAATATTTCTTTTTGTGCTACAGGATGGGACATCTTCCCACTGGCAGGAACTGTAAGGTGAAAGAACATAGAAAAAAGAATAACAGTCCCAGAGAAGAGGAAATGAATTGAGCTCAAAACAATCAAGAGTAGATTATGACTTGATAAGGATGTTGCTTTTCTTTCACTGATTTAAAGCATAATTGTTAAGTCCTTCGTTTAACGGTGAATGAAGATCACACATGGTTGAATCAACAGCTCTTTATTTCTCCTTCTGCTCACTCCAACAACAGCTGTGAGACTCGCAGTTCTCTGCTTTTGTGTCTGGATCCCCAGGCAAAACAGTTACAGTTAATAGCGCGCTTTCGCGCCTTGCGCATGCGCGCAAGGCTGGCGCTGCTCAGTCTGGTCCCAGGCAGCTTGCAGGCTCAGGACACAACAATAATTATTTAGGTTATGATGGTGGTTAAGTCCCTATTATTTTTGTGTTTTTTTTTCTTCTAGTCAGCTGTATTTTTTTTCATTAATAATGTCTATTTTAATTGTAAGCAACCCAGTCACTGTAGATTCGCAAGCGTCAAATTTGATATAATAATATCTATATTTTGTCCTCCTGTCTTTGGCCTTGAATCCTTCCATGTTTTCCCCGACCCCACCCCTTGCAGATGTCAATTTCTCTGCTCATAGAGTACAGTCAGCTTTTTAGCTTGCTATTGGACCCTCTGCAGTGTTATATAATGGTATAAACAACTATTAGCACTTATTTTTGTACATTCATTCTGCAATCCTAGCAACATATCACAGATTTGTATATTACAAAAATACTTTCTTAGTTGAGTTTTAATAATGAGTTCAAGTTAGCAAATGCAATGATTTACATGTGTATGTGCAAATGCTCTCATTTTATATTTGTGCCTTGATGTCTGCAGCAAATAAACAAGGTATAGAATTTGCATAATGAAATAATGCATGTTTCCCTTCTCTTGTCCTCCCGGCAGATGGTCCTTCAAAAAGGTCTTGCAAAAAGTAATTAAGTAAAATGAGTAATAAGGTAAAATAACTCAAAACTAAATGCAAAAAGCAATTGCAAAACTTGCAAAATGTATATAATGCTGGTATGTGCATATGAGGAAAGGAGACTGAAGAAGGCATGATCCTTAGTATCACAGATATCTCAAGCATCTCTCCATTTTCATCTACACTACATTGGTAAATCTGAATAAGGGTCATTGTTTTTCTACCATAATACAACTTTTTTCTTGCATATAAACTGTTCCACTACCTCACATATCTCCTTTGAAAATGAGGGTCAAAAGTACTAAAGGATTTTCAAAGTATAAAGAAATGCCAACCTAGCTCTAGGTTATGCAACAGTGCAGGTGGTTTATATGTTTATAATTTAATAAGTGAAGAATAGTTTCTACTTCCTTAATGTCTTATGGGCATTCTCTCAAGTCAAGAAAAAATGTCTGGTATGCAGTGAAGGAGTGGTAAGTACCTGCTAAGCAAATTCCAAGGAACAATGTTATACTAATCAGACCTTGAAACTGACCTGTGAACATTCATTGTATTTTAATGAATCAGTAGCCCAAAGCATTCCAAAGCATTGGTTATTGCAGACTAAGCCACCAATGTCCAGACTTGTATTCCATAAATAGCAAGGCTCAGTGACCGAGTGGGAAAAAGGGAGCAAAGGTCAAGAGCAAAAAGAAATTACAAGCTTGAATTAGTTTTGTTTGGAGGCTTGGCTACTCACTAAATTGACATTACAAAACCGATATAAGCTACTGTATTGCCATTCTAACAAGGAACTTTTTGACCATAAATTTTCATGAAACAGTACCTTGCTCTTTGTTTGCACAAGGGCAAATCCCATGTTATGAGATTAATTTATGTTAAAATGCAAGGTCAGCTTAGGTGGCAATCTACCTCTCAAATATAAAAAGTGAAAGTAAATGTAAATACAAAAAGTGAAAACAATGACAGGTAAACATTGATTCATTCAATCAATGTCTCTTATTTTCAGTTTGGCTTTTCTTACCCTACTTTAAATAAGATAAAGCTTTTTTTTTTCCCTACAAAAAATCTCACTGTTCTTTGTGTTAACTGAAGGCTCTTGCTGAATAAGAATGCTCCATGGGAATCATTAATACAGGAATGTAGCATCTTTTCAAGACATTTTTCAGTCTTTCTCCCCCTTCTACTCCCTTCAGTTTTTAAAGCTGGGACATACACAAGGAGATTATTGTTGTCTTTTTAGCCTCTGGTATTTCTATTGGATTATTGGTCTTCCAATATGAAGTAGAAGAAGCAGCACAGAAAAAATATTGACACTTCTGAAATGTGGTGTTAGAGAAGATTCCTGAGAATACCACGAACAGTCCAGAAACCAAACAAATGGATCACCAAAAAAAAATCAGTCCAGAGTTCAGAGGCGCAAATGACCAGGCTCAAATTATCCTATTTCAGGTACATTATGGAAAGACTCCACTTTCTGGAGAAGGCTCTAGTGCTGGGAAAAGTGGAAAGAAAGAGAAGAGAATGACCAGGAGCAGGATGGATGGATTCAATTATATGAGTGATGGGTACATTGGAAGACCTGACGGATCAGGTTAGGAGCAGATGATTGTGGAGAAAATCAATCTATGTGGTCACTAAAAGTTGACTCCAACCTGATGATGCATAAATCAATTTGATATAGTTTTAGCTGCATACAGTGTGAAGATAGGAAATGAAAAGAAAAGTTTTTTTAAATATCTTTAGAAAGCTGTTTTTAGTAATAGATTGTAATTGATCATACAATCTAATCTGTTTCATTTTACCTTGACATGTTATAGTTATAAATAAGCAGAATACATATTTATTTCTAATCTACTTAGATAATTTGTCTAATGTAAGATCACAGGAGTATTGCAACAAAACAATTACTGATTAATCTAATCAGTATATGCAATTTTCATTTATGCCTCGTATATAGTATTTTTAAAAATTATAAACTTTAGAAGACTTACAATTTCTTCTAGGTTTTTAAGCTGTTGGTTGATTTCTTTAAGTCTGTTTTGTTGATCACGTTCTTCTTTAGTGTCTCTTAAGATCTTTTCACCTGGAATTTTCAGCTTTCTATTTGCATAAGCCAAGGATTCCTTTACAAAGGAAAATAATAATAAAAAGTACTGAATTTTAAAAGGAAAAAGGAACAATCTCGACCAACCCCTTGTTACTGAAGCATGGTCACCATACATTAAATGCCTTCTACAGATTAGCCTGAGTTCCAGTTCAATTCTGTGTGCTCAGTAAAATTCATTTGTAAGTCTGGCATTAGCTAAAATTTGAGTTTCATTATAATATAATTATATATAGTGCTATAGAAAATGTAAAGTTGTCCCATTTCTGTTCCAAAATAAAAAGCAAAATTAGTCATGCCAGCAATGATAAAATAATTTAAACTGCTAATTAGAGTATGATCTTTTCTAAAATCCCAATTAAAGTATTAACTTTTCTTGGCAAAATTAGGAACCCGGTTTTCAAATCTATTTACACAGTGAACTTAACTGGGGCAAGGGGGATGGTATTAATTGTGTCATGTAAGCAATCTATTATAACAAATTACTCACAACAACCAACCCCCAAAAGCCAGACTTTATCCCCAAATGATCCCACAGTAGTATGGAGCTAAACTAACCCATTTTGCTAACAGTATCATGCAAAGTATATACTGAAAGGGTTACCTATACTTTCCTGCTTCCAAAAATAAGATCCTACCTACAGCAACTCTGTGAAATCAGCTTCTCAGTTTGTGTGTTTCAAACTATATCGATAGTGTAGTTGAACAGGTTCCCTACAAACATTACCCTATAAAGAAACAATAGCTACTCCTCATTTTAAAAGTATAAACTTTTGAATTAGAAAAATCAAGATTTTAATTAGAAAATCAATCTGTTAAATGTATTTTACAGAAAAAACATTAAGGTCCCTTGGTAAGTGGAAAATGGAAGACATCAGTCCAACAAAGCTGGAAGACCATTTTTAAAGTACAAGCTCAAATAAAAAATAAAATCCAGAAATGACAGCCAGAATTCTCCAATCTCTAGGAATAGTAATAGCCCACAAATCCATAGCCACACTTCGCCAGGAACTATCCAGAACCAAAGACAAGATACAGAAGGATGAAAGAAACAGTGTAATTTACAAAATCAACTGTAATTGCAACCAATCTTACATGGGACAAACATCACATAAATTAAAAAACCAGGATCCACGAACACCAGCTGACAGTCAAACACCACAATCTCAAATCCTTAATCTCTACCCACACCGACACCAAACAGCACCAGTTCGATTGGAGCAACACAAAAATCATCAAGCCATGCTACCACCTGCCCTGGCATGTCAGAAGCAATTGCATCAACAGACATATTGACCTCCAACCAGCCTATGAACCCTTCAGAATCCAGATCAACCACACAGCCAACCAGAGACAGCACCGACCCTCAACCAACCCATGGAAGCCCCCCCCAACCAGCACTTCATCTCCCAATGATCCTCACCTGATGTAACCATCACAAGACCTACCACAAGACTCTCACTTGACACACCCACGCCTGACCCATCACAAGACTTTGACCTGATGTGACCTCACTACCACAAGACCTACTGACCACATGACACCCTTATAAACAGAAGAACATTGACACTGACATCCCCTAAACTCCGCTGACGACTTTACCTAGCCAGGTAATGAAATGTTCAGAAACCAACCCAAAAGCTCAGAGAATGAACCTTCACCTTCAAAAAATAAAAGCTTAGCAGGTTTACTTAGAATTTCATTGGGGAGTTATTCTGTAATTCATGTTTCCCATAACATTTGTAAGAATTATTACATATGTGCATTCAGAATTACTGCAAGCTGTGAACTATGTATACATATGCATTAATCTCTTTACACTTCATTTGCCCTACATTTCAAAAAGTGTGTGAAATGAACTTATTTTTATCTGTTGATGATCCAGATTAGAAAACTGAACAAGAGACAAGAAGAATATTCTTCATCATTGGAATGAAAGTTTCAACAAAGTTCAGCTTTTTACTTTTTTTACATCTTCTCACTTTATGCTATGACATATTTTATATCTCAAGTCAGTATTTGGCAAATATGAATGATCAAAGTTGGAAGCTGGGTGGCTTTTCAAAATTTGCCAAAAAACCCCACAATTCAAATCTTAACTAAAACTGTACATTTATTACCTAAGGCATACTTTTCTTCCAATGTTGTGTAGTTTAAGCCAAATCACTGAATAGAATTTAAACTATTTAGAGTTGATGAACCACAGAAAAATTGTTAGTAGCATTTCTGGAACAGAGTCAACAGGTATGCCAGTGAAATCAATGTTTTTCCAACTGTCTAGGCTTACAATTATTAGCTTGTTGAAATAATGAATGGATTTACAGTACATATCATATGAAGCCATGATTTGTTGGACCTAGTTTTGTTAAATAAATCACAAACAGACGGATTCACCCAACATTACTCATTACTCATCTTATAAACAGGTTCCTCTGAAATCCGTAGGAGGTAAGGGGCAGGGGCAAATAACAAAAGCAGTGTTGTGCTTTCACAATGCAAGCTCTTTAAGCACAAAATGGTATTGAATATTAAGTTCACAGAACACTGTCTTCTGTATATTTCCTATATTCTGATGAGTAGTACATAGTATTACAGAAATATATAATGTTACATGTTAAATTGTTAATTAAAATCCTTTTCTTACAAAGCTTATGAACTTTTGAGATTGTAGAAAACCAGGGGGTCTTGGTCCATGGTTTGAAAATCTTGAACATAATGCTTCACCAAAAAAAGAAAAACATTACAAACACCTGAATTCTTTTAAGGCACAAATTGGAATATTCCCACATCCCCAAACTACTTGCTTCCACCTTTTGCTGATTTTGCTGGACTCCACCAATCCTAATTCTGTAAGTGACCTATACCCTTGGGTTTATTAGGAAAGATAGAGTATCAAGAAGAAATCTGTATTATTCTGGGCTTCTGGTATTTGGTATAATGGCACAGCAAAATAAAAGTGATCTAAGAAGATAAAGCAGCAAACATCGGTACTAGAAAGAGACATTTATCCATGAAATGGGAGGAAAAGAATCAAAATATTCACAGCAGCTGGGAAAAGATCTTTATTTTAACAAAAAAATCTGAAGGAGGAAAATTGAAGAAAAACAGGGAAGAATTATTATAAATGAAGTGCCTTGGGTGGATGGGTGGGGACTAAGAAAGATTATTGATGTCTGCTAAGTTATATTAGGAGTTTCTTTTAAGGGCCAGATGAAAATGGTTGGAGAGTACAAATCTCAGACTTCCCAGTCCCCAATCACATTTCCTTAATATAACTCTTTATGAGAAACATACTTCCCTGTCTGCTTGAATCTATTACAGAATGTATATCAATTAAAAAAGAGATTAAATGCCAATATTGTCAAAAGAATAATAATTTTTAAAAGTATAATATTATCACAGCAAAGCATCCTCTAGCTATTCTGTACCTGATAAATTTTACTGGAAGCTTTTGAACAGGAGCCCTGAAATACAGACAAATCTCCATCAGATATTATTATTTTGAGTTTAGCATCGATTTCCGCAAGGTGATGATATTCCATTGGTTCGGGTGTATATCCTTCACCTGGTACTAATATTCCAGTTGTTTCTTCCTATTAAAATAAAATGAAATAATTATTTTCCCCCTCAAATTACAGAACTAAGACAAAAAAATAACTTCTAACATAAGAATAGAATATATGATATATTACAAGAGAAACATTGTCTTTAGGAAAAAAGTGCAGAATCAGAACCAATCCTGTATACATATTAAAGCAGCAGTTTGATAGCTAGGACTGATTATAAATAATACACAAAGGGTAAGTGCAATGTTCAGAAAATCATTTCCTCAAGCAAATGACTAAATTCCTAACTTTAGTACACCGATTTCCAAACAAATGCATAATATGTTCTAATCGTAAGATAAATAATTGAAATATTTTAGGGAAGGGATTTATAAGTTCTAACTGATCTTTGGAGTTTTCTTTCTCTTTGTTTGGCTATTTACTTTCAGACTCTTCATTATGTTTAATATTCTCTTTTATTAGTAACTGATCTTACCCTATCTATGAAAAAAATGATTTTTTCATGATAAAATGGGATAAAATATTTGGTTACAACATACAAATGTAACAGTGCGAGAACATGTGGTTCAAAAGACTGAAATTTATCTATGTTATAAACTTAGAGAATTTCTATAAAATGATGTATCATTGATATAATCACTGGAAAAAATATCTAGAATGTATCAAGGTACTTCAAATTTATGTTGGAAATATAAACAAGAGATGATATTTAATATAATTGGCGGATATGCAAAAAAGCCAGAACATTTTGGACTCATATATAATACAGAAGATTTGAAAGATTAATATGCAATTGAAACCAGAAGTTTTTCTTTTGTGTCTCATGAACAAACAACTAAAAAGTACCATGGGAATTTTGTTTTTATATATGATAACTGTACTGACATTATTATATGCACAAAGATTGAGAGATTTGACATTATCCACAGTGAAAGAATGGATAGTGAAGATGACAGAACTTGCTGAGATGGCAAAACTGATGACAGAAAGGACATTGTTTAAATTGAATTGTGACTGGAAACTCCTTATTGACTTTTTGTGTGAAATAGAAATTAATAAAATTATATTTAGTTTCGATTATTAAAAAAAATAATTATATAAAAATGCATGTCATGCTGTACCTACAGAGTAAGAGGTTAATTTACTTTTTATATGTATAACTGCTATATAAGAAAATCAGAAGTTATTTCTTTATACTTTTTTCTCCTTTTTTCTTTTTCTTGCACATTTAGCTTTGTCTTTTTCCTATCTTTTTTCTTCTCTTTCTTCTAAACATTAGTTCTTTTTCCTTCAAATTTTTAATAAAGTTATATGAAAATGAATATGTATTTCTGTTGACAATCCATACTCTGATAAATCAGAGCATGCATTTCCATTATGTATTAAAGTCATATGCACTTTAAATGAATTGTAGTTTTGGAAAAGTGGAAGACTGCTATGTCCTCTATTGAGTTCTTAGAACTTTTTAAAATATTAACAAAAAAGTCTCCAATGCCACATTTCCAAATTACAAGTGCACCCCCTACTGGCATATAAATACATAGCATACATAGAATGACCCCCAGATTACTCAGGAAATTCTACATGTCTTCAGCTGGGAACAGCTGTTGCTTCTTCACAAATCTAAATTGTTGAAGTGATGATCTTAAAAGAGATGTTTGGACCATCAATGCCATGGAGGAATCAAATATCACGTCTGCCACAAGAGCATTCAGGCAATTATGTATATAGAACAAGCTGTATAACCTTTTTGATAATGGTCTATCAATAGGTGAACACAATAAAAAAAACTACTTTGGAAATAACTCCATATGTCAGTGTTGGTTCCTTTGGCCTTATATTAATCTTGCCAGACTCAAGACAACAATCTGCATAACTAATAGATATACTTTGTGAATTACTGGGGAGGGTTCACTTTCGTCCTTTTCCTGCATATCAAAGACTCCAAGCTTTTCTATTTCTGCTTTCTAGGAAAGGGCCCTTTCCTCCTGTGACTACATTCTCCATAGATATATCCACTGACTATAACGGGTTCTATCCCTCACTGGATCATACTCATAACCAATGATTGATTTATCTGAGCAAGTTGTACTGGAATGAGTCTCTGGCTTATGCCCCATGAAAGATGCATATAAATCCCAGATTCACTTAAGTTGTAATGAAAGTCAGTTATCACCCACCCTTAGCTCCATTCTTATAACCAACAATAATAGTTAGTAGGTTCCTTCCTCCTGGCTCTGAGACTCTAAGTAGGCCTCCACATAGATGGAAATGATGCCTGGATGACAAAGGTTCAGGTGTAGAGAGGACTCTTCCCTTCTTCATGCCATTTCCCACATCAACTCAGAAGCTAGGATACTTGCTTATTACAGGAAAATTGGATGTTATCTGAATAGAACTACATAAGGCAGGTAAACACAAAGGTACATGATTACATGTATATCGCTGAAGTTTGTGTATAAGCACTGGATACTATGAGCATGAAATGTAAAGAGTACCAGTTCTGATTTGAGCTTGTTTGTTGAGTTTGGAAATGCAATGTATGCATGCTTTTGTATCTTGCTCATGTTAAATTTCAGGGTGCCTTTAAAAGTGAAGAAAATTTCCATTGTTTCCAAAAGTTGGAACACATTCTGATTTTCATTCTGACAGAAGAAGGAAAACAAATTAAAGTTTTATTCCTTTGCAACACAGCAGATTTGGAACATTCATTGCAAAGTACTTTGCTCCAAAGGTAAAACAAAATACGTTTCCATTTTCTTTAACTCCTACAATCTCCTGAAGTAATTTGAAAGAGAGTAAATGGCCCTAAATCACATAGTGAATTTCATGATCAATTGAAGACCTGAATGTGGATCACCAATCCTGGGCTAATACCTTCTTCACAATACCATATTAGTTTTTCTCATTGTAGCAGCAGAAGCCCAAGAAGACAGCACTACAGTGAATTATTTGGGTTGCACAGAGCTTTGAATCAATATTATTAGTTCATACCTCAGCTTGAAGTTGATTACTATCATTTTCTGTATCTTTCAGTAATTCGGATAGTCTCTGTCTTTCTTCATCTAGCATAACAACTTCGCTTGATGAATCTTTGGCCAACTGCATAAAGAGGAAAGCAATTTGGAAATTGATAGTTTTGTGAGATCAATAATAGTCTTTTGAAAATCAGTAAGGATTAGAGTTGTGCATGCTTCGTGGATATGGATAAAAGATGTGCTTTCAATCTTGCACATCTCTCTGCTAATTCAATAAAGCAACAGGCTTTTTTCGGATTTCTGACCAAGGCAGAAGAAAGAGGCTGCAACTTTAAGGGGTGATTCCTTAAACAGTAGCATCTTTTCTTTTCAGGTTGATGTGGAACTGTGGAAAAAATGGGTTACATAAAGTAAATGAATATTGTAGAGGTGCTGCACTTGATAGGCTCCAAAGCATTTCTTCCAAATCATTTTTGAACCAAGCACATTTTGAATAAAAAAGGAAGAGGACTAGCTATGTGTGTAAAATACATGTAGTCCTAGATTATCAACCACATTTGGGACTCCCAAATTGGTCACTAAGTGATGCAACTGCTAAGTGGAAAATCACATGATCATAACTGAGCTTTCTGTCGAAGCTGACAAGAGTAACCAATTTCATACCATCTGCTTTTGTTTGCCTCCTAACTATCTCCTGCCCTATAAAATGCTCACTGCAGTGCCTGATAATAAACAAGAAGGAAATTAATATTTGTATTTACAATCACTGGAGAGAAAGAGATTAGAAAAGAGCAATGCATTCATGTCAGCAGCCAGTTGGCAAACAACCTGTGTATTCACCATTGTGTACTCTCCTCTAATCCCTTCAACTGCAATCTCTCTCTGCTGGAGGATGGGAGGTAGAGAAGAGATTGCCCACAGAAATTACTTGGCAGGGCCCTTTTTTCCAAGGACAATGAGGGGAGAAGAGGGGTTGCAGTTGGTACACGGGAAGAGAAAGAGGGCAGAAAAGCAGTGGAATAATTTTGACTGGTGGTCATCAATTACTTTCCCAATGGGGTACTGCACCACGATGGAGCTCAGGGTTAGAAGAGAATAAACGGGCATACAATGGCTGCTGAATATCTCAATCTTTCTGAGAGTTCTATCAGCACATTATTTTTCATGTCTATTCCCCATTGTGTGCCTGCTTACTCTCTTCTAATCTCTTCTTCTCCAATCTCCCCATTCTGCAAAGGTAGGAAAAAAAGAAAAACAACAGGTCAGATGCAGGACAATATATATATATTAATTGTAACAGAGATCACATGACTGGGGGAAGCTGAGAATGTCATAAATGTTCATAAATTGTTCATAAATTTATTTTTAGCACTGTTGTAACTTTGAATGATTGCTGAATAAGTAGTCGATAGGCTTTACACTTATGTTGGCACTACATGTGCCAGATGCTACATAAATTCCATAGAAATCTTTTGGCAGCGTGGCTCCCACCACATCATTCATAACTTTTAATTATAATGAACTTTGTAAACATTCTTATCAATAAATGTCACATAGCATAAGAACAACTTTAAATAGAATGTGCAATTAAGAGAGAATATTCTATTATGTGGATATAATTACATGGCAGTTTAAAAAAATCTACTTTTCCAGCAAAACCTGACACTGAAAGCAATTAGAATCCAATCATTAATCTCTGATATATTTCAGATAAACTGTAGAGAAATTTTTAATAAGGTAATTTTCTAAATGAGTAACAAGATAAAGCTTAACAAAAAATTCTAATCCTATGTTTTGTAACAAAGGCCTTTAAATACATACCTCTATGTTCTTTTTAACAAAGTTTGAGGGTTTTTTAAAGCTTGCTGCACTTTTTGGCCAAGTGTTTTCCATTTTCTTCACTGAACTTCTTGTTACACTATCAGTTGAATCACCTTCAGGTACTGAAACAGAAAAAGTATTGAAGGAAACAAATAATATAGAAAAAAAAAATCCATCTCAATTAAATTTCTGAATTACATTTTACTATTTTATGTAAAATTCTTTATTTCATTACTATATTGTAGATTGTAAACTATGTTTTCAGTACTTTCCCTACCAAAATATTACAGGCTTTACCGCAAACTCATTGATAGCAATAGCAATAGCACTTAAATTTATATACACTTCACAGTACTTTACAGCCCTCTCTAAGCAGTTTACAGAGTCAGCATATTGATCCTAACAATCTGGATCCTCATTTTACCGACCTCAGAAGGATGGAAGGCTGAGTCAACCTTGAGCCGTTCAGAATCAAACTGCTGGCAATGGGCAGTGAGTTAGGCTGCAGTACTGCATTCTAACCACTGCGCTAGAGATTGCAATAGCAAGCACAAAATTGCAGACAAAGAAAACCAATGTGAAATGCAAAGCCAAGCTAATCATTCTCGAATCCAAAATGCATTTTTCTGTAAATAATAATAATAATAATAAAGTTGGAAGGGACCTTGGAGGTCAACAAGTCCAACTCCCTGCTCAGGCAGGTAACCCTATACCATTTCAGACAAATGGCTGTCCAGTTTATTCTTAAAAGTGAACATAGAAATGAACATGAAATTGAAACTTTTGATCTCACATCAAATGTAATAAACTATGAGGGAAGGCTCATACAAAACAATACTTGCAATAGAAAAACATAGTTTTTACAGTATTACGTCTTAAATATTGCTGGGCCAACATTTAGGCAAAAGAAATGCTTCCATTTTATGCAGCCTATATAATAATAATAAAATAATCGTCATCAATATAATCAAAAGGCATGCTTCCACACATTTGTTGTTTTTTTAAAATTGTATCTGGAGAACAAAAATGTATTGTACCTCGCTTTGTTTGTCTCCCATTAGTCTCATAATTTTCTGGAGGAAGCTGAGTTTTAAATATGTTAAATGTGTCATTATCTTCGCAAGCAGAAAGATCTGTTAATGAAGCATATACAGTGAAATAAGAAAATTTCTATTCAGGAAGTGAGGAATCAGTTTGAATCTAAACTGATCCAAAGAGGCTGCTGAATTGGGATCTTTAGCAACATTATTAGCTGAACCAAATTAGCTACAGTAATTACTTTCCCTGTATTTTCAAAGTGAATTTAAAAATAAAAGACATACTTGGTCAGGAAAGCATATGTTCTGGTACAACATCCAGTCTCAACCGATATGAAATGCAGGAGTTTGGAATTAGAGGACAAATTACCTTTTTTGCTACTATATATCAAATAAGAGGGGTGAACAACCTTTTGACAACAAAAAGCTGCACTCAATGTTTGGGGGAATGCTATGAACCACAGTGATAATACAACAATGCAAACTGGATGCATCTGATTTTTTTTTTAAATATGTAAAGAACATATGCTACAGATGTAATGTTTTCTAACCTAAATGGAAAATAAGAAAGCCACCAATTTTCATTAATCACCTTCAGAGAAGGTTCTGAAAGTTGTTATGGAGGGTTCAAAGGCTGCAGGTTGCTAGCCCCATATTAGAATTAATACCAAAAATTTATTTTTTTAATTCTTACCAGGTGTTCCTGATAATGGTGAGTTCAAAGCTAAAAATCTGCTAGTGTTTTCCTCCTCTTCAGTAATTATTGAAGAACTTCGGGATGTCATAGACTGTATTCAGGTAATTAAATACATATGTACATATAAGGATAAATGGACATCCCAGAATATTTATGCATACAGCTAAACTTTTCCTTACGTTTCTAAAGAGCTTCCACACACAACTGCAAGTTTTACCACTTTGTTTTTATCCCCACACGATTTACACACACTTTTAGTTAAAGTATATGTTTTTATCATTGGGCTATGTAGCCACCAAAATTTCTTTGGTAATTGCAACTTTTTGCAACAGATTACAAAAGTTATAAGAAAGGATTTGAGCAGAATATTTTCAGAAAATACTTCATGATATATATATGTCATAGGAACTCTACAACATAGTAAATTCATATAAATTTAGCACAAAAATATTTTATACTAAGAGATTTGTATACATTGTGTAAATTGCTCAGTAGCAATTCATGAAAAGTATCAATAATTTATCAAACTAGATCAGCGTTTCTCAACGTTTGTGTGACGGCGACCCCCGTCATACGAACGTGCCGCGCATGCGCGGCGGTGCCCCCCATGCGCGGTGCGCATGCACGGCGCGCCCCCTGAGGGGGGGAAATGGCGGATCGCATTGTTTGGCGACCCCCGTAAAATGGTCGTTCGACCCCAAATGGGGTCGCGACCCATAGGTTGAGAACCGCTGAACTAGATAAACTTCTACCAGGCCATGTCTACAGACTTACTAAATAAATCAATAGCCAGCTTAATTGAGTAGAAAATCAGCACGCAAGGCAAATACATATGAACTAGATAACTGATTTTTATATACCCAAAAGCAATTCCAATGTAAACAATCAGCAATTCATCATCATGTTATGGTTATATAAATGATGGTTCATAGAAGTATTCTGAAACTGGTTTTAGATTTCTAACCTGAAATTCTTCCCATAGTTTTGCTCTCAATTCTCTGCCTTGCTTTTTGACTGCTCTTTCCTGGGATTGTTTATTTGCCAATATCTGGTCCAACCTTTTCATCTTCTTTATTGCTTTCAGGATGAGAAGATCTACACCTTTCTCCTTAGAATCATCCAGGTTTGCAGACCTGAATGTCTCTTAAATATAAAAGTGACTATTAAAATCAAATCATCTTTCCATCAAAAAATATTCTTTATTGCATTTCAAGTTGATCTACTAAAATGTCATCAAATAAAGAATATTATTCAGTAATCCACTAGGAATACAACATCAATGCTATAATATTTTAAAGAAAATATTGCTCTTAATGAATCTCAAAATTGTTTCAAAACTATTACTGTTAATACAAACGTTTATGAAATAAACTGATGTCCATCCATAACCAGATGTGGTGTGGTGGCGATGCTGGCTAAGTGTCTGGAGGCTGTAAGGGTCAGGATGGGGAGCAACCGGCTTCAGTCAATCCTGGCAAGACTGAGTGCCTTGGCCCCCCAAGACCAGATGATTCTCTTATCTTTGACTCTGGACAGGGTAGTACTTCCCGGGAGTGTGTGAATTGGTGTGTAATTTGGGGGGTTCTTTAAGACTCCTCTCCTGCTTGAGGAGCAGGTGACAGCTGAGGCCAGGAGCCTTTACAGAGATTTGTCTAATGAACCAATCACACATTTTCCTAGCCTGGAAGTCCCTGTTCACAGTCAACCATGCCTTGGCCATCTCCCAGTTGATTATACATACATATAACAAAGGAAGATGGAGGAAATTCTAGCATTCATTTATGCTGCAATGCATTCTACATGGAGCTGTTCTTGAAGACCACCCAGAAACTTTAACTGATCCAGAATGAGGCAATACACACAGTAATAGGGGCGCCTAGGTCTCTACAGGCTTCCAATTTCTTCCTGGTTGCAACTCAAGGTGCTGGCCATCACTTTTAAAGTTCTATATGGCATAGGGCCAGGCCACCTGAAAGACCACCTTTCCTTAAGAATTTCTACCCATCTGCCCATTCCTTAAGGCAGCGGTTCTCAACCTGTGGGTCGCGACCCCATTTGGGGTCGAACGACCATTTCACGGGGGTCGCCAAACAACGCAGTCCGCCATTTTTTTCCCCTTTTCCTTAGCTGTGCTACTCCCTTTTATTCTATTGGCTTTTGAAAGCCAATAGAATAGACTCTTTTGAATAAAGTCTAATTCTATTGGCTTTCAAAAGCCAATAGGAATTGTCCAGGCTGTCTCTGCTCTGCTGAGCCCACCAAAAGTCCCATTCTGCAAACGGTGCTGCAAATTGTCTGCAGCGAAGGTGTTACAGCTCACCTTCCCTGAGCAACTACTAAAAATGTAAGTAAAAGAGGGCCAGGGGTGGGAGGTGGGAGGCCGGCGGGTGCAAGGAGGGTTGCTGGCACGCATGGGGCCCGGCAGGTGCCTTACCTCCCTTGGGCTGCGCAGCACTCCCAGGCAGGGAAAGTCCTCGACTTACAACCGGTTGGGTAGTCCTCAACTTACGACCGGTTGAGTAGTCCTCGACTTACGACCGGTTGGGGTCATGGCATTAAAAAGGTTGAGAACCACTGCCTTAAGGCCATGCCAGATAGGGTGGGCACACTCCTCTTTCCCTCCCCCAAACATTGTCATCTAATGGGAAGCATGCCTTTTCCATGGCAGTCTCTGCCCCGTGGGACATCTTGCCCCCTGAAATTCAGCAGACCCCCCCTCCTTTTAGCCTTCTGTAAAGCCTTAAAGACCTGGTTTTCTCCCAAGTGTTGGGAGTTAAGGCAGTGTTATATTTGCTTGGATTGGTGACAGGTTTTTATTTTTATTGTTTGTTAATGTTTTGTTTTAATTTTTAAAATTAAATTTTAAGTAGTGCATTGTACAATTTTTAAATGATTTTATTGAGAACTGCCCAGAGTTGTCTGAAAGATGGATGGCTATATAAATGTTTTAAATAAATACATAAATAAATAAACGCTAGAATTTCCTCCATCTTCCTGTTTTATATCGTATAATCATTCAGATTATCATCCTGACAGAAAGCTCAGAAACAGAGAACTTTATTGCAGTCATTAACAAGCACAAGGGAATTGGTATTCAAGTATCCAAACTAAATTAACAATATCAGGGTCGCAGGAAAATAGAAAACTCAGATATGCCCATAGAATCTGAAGCTTTCATCAAAATGACAAAAACAGCATCCTTGCATCATAATGCAATCTCCATTCCTTTTGTATAAATGTGTACCCTCATGACACACATTTAAAAACTGCAAGACTTGTACTTAACACTACTTAATAACTTGCATTTCCTTCTCATCATAATTATTAATGCTTGTAAACTAAGGTGGCTTTCTAACCTTAACTATAAGAAAGAGTACAAAAGATAAATACCTTTTTGTGGTTCAGCTGGCTTATTCTGTGAAGCACTGCTGCAAGAGAGTTTATTTTCACCAAAGTCATCTTCAGAATCCACTGAACTTGAAGAATATTCTGAAAAAAGAGAAACAGTGCACAGAAATGCTATTTAAAAGTATTATTAAAGAATCAAACCAACTGTAAAAGAGAATTACTCCAAGGTGGTTGCAATCTGGAACAAACTATTTAATCTTATGTTCAGTCCACTGACCTTAATCTTGTCAAATATCTATATCTATGAGTTAACACTTATATTTCTATATTAATTGTCCGTTATTTTTCCACATTGTTCTAATGTTTTATAAAGATTCTAGAACAGTTGAATCTGAAATTATGTAACTGCTATAGTAAGAACTATACAACTTTCAACGCCCCAGTCAAAGCCTAGACCAGCGGTTCTCAACCTGTGGGTCATGACCCCATTTGGGGTCGAACGACCATTTCACGGGGGTCACCAAACAACGCAGTCCGCCATTTTTCCCCCTTTTCCTTAGCTGTGCTACTCCCTTTTATTCTACTGGTTTTTGAAAGCCAATAGAATAGACGCTCTTGAATAGAGTCTAATTCTATTGGCTTTCAAAAGCCAATAGGAATTGTCCAGGCTGTCTGCCCTGCTGAGCCCTCCAAAAGCCCCAGTCTGCAAACGGTGCTGCAAGTTGTCTGCAGTGAAGGCGAGCTGTTTGGAAGCTTCCACCCCTCCCTGCTGAGCAACTACTAAAAATGTAAGTAAAAGAGGGCCAGGGGTGGGGGGTGGGAGGCCGGCAGGCACAGGGAGGGTTGCTGGAGCACGTGGGGCCCGGCGGGTGCCTTACCTCCCTTGGGCTGGGCCAGCTGGTGGCCCAGCCAGTGGTCGCCCTGCGCCGTCGCTGCCCCTTGCCAGCTATGCCTCAGCCAGCGCAGGGGGCAGCACCATGCATGTGCGGTGCTCCCAGGCAGGGAAAGTCCTCGACTTACGACTGGTTGAGTAATCCTTGACTTACGACCGGTTGGGTAGTCCTCGACTTACAACCAGTTGGTTAGTCCTCGACTTACGACCGGTTGGGGTCGCGGCATTAAAAAGGTTGAGAACCACTGGCCTAGACATAAGCACTAATTTAGCCAGTTAAAGTTACTTTTATTCTTTTTTACAGTCATGTAATTCACCGAAACTTCATTTTTTTATTAAAGTTCTTAACTACAGTAGCAAACGAACAACATAAACTAAACTTAGAAAAAGAAATCAAAATAAAAATAAAAATAAAAAGTGAAAAAAAGAAAACTAAAGAAAGTGAAGGTAAGGTAAAGAAAAGGAAATATATAAAATATTAATTTCCAATCAACATCATAACAAACTTTGGTTACTCTTCACTCCATATAGTTACAAACAAGTATCCCTTCTTCCTATAACCCATCCCATATCTATTAGCAAATCTATAAATCATCAACTTTTCAGCCCTGGTGTCAGCAAGAAGTCCTTTTATAAAGCTTACTAGAGTTTTATAAAATATGTCTTATTTTAATCTTGATCAAACCAATCAACTGTATACTCCTTTTCTTTTGGTTCTAACAATCCTGATCTTTAATTCATATATTGTTGTAGAATTTGGATTTTCTGCAGAGGTTTCTTCAAGGTTTTAACAAATCTCTTTTGTAAATCCAGTAAAAAGTCATACACGTCATTGTCTTAGTTAGTCATTTATATTTCCACTTTGATTTTCAAAGCTTCCATCTGTTTCTTTTATATATCCAGTTAGAAATTCTTATTAGGATTATTCTCTTGCCTTGTCATTTGTAACTCCCTTCTCTGCATTATAATCCACACTTTTTTTATTATCCATTATTTCTGGTTATAGAATGTTTGCATGAGGTTTAATATATTTTGGACGTAGCCTATCCATAGATGCAGACTTCATTTCTGATATTGTAGCTATTGATGTGTGGTCCCATTCTTTGAAAATCCCCTGAACCATTTTTGATAGCATTTTGTACCATTTTGTAAATCCCACAAAATGTTCTGATTTTGATTCCAGGTGTTTTCCCCTCTTTTCCTTTGCTGCCTGGAATTTTTAATCCCTTCTCATGTCTCAATGTCTAAAGCTGTCTGGACCCTTAATTCATTTATAATTTTCTTAGATCAAAATCTTATTTAGCTTTTTGCCATTTATTTCCAATTCTTTAAATTCCTACACTTATAGTTAATTTTTCTTTTGCTGAAGAAGAGAAGTAAACTCACTAGGTGGCTTTTTAACTTGTCATTCGAAGATCTCTAACAGTCTTTATAATAGTAAGTAAGCAATTTTAAAAAAATAATTAAAAAGTGAAGATTGCAAACTGAATGTCCTTTAAAAGGCTTTACTACAGATGTGAGCATGATGGCTGATTCTTACATCTCTCAGCTCAGCTCATCTTTGTTGGAGATATATTTAGTTTGCATTCTTTCCCTGGAAGTCACTTTTGAACCACAATAAACAAGATATTTATATAGTTATATCATTATATTATTACATTAAATATATTTCTTATAGGTTTTATTATACAATTACTCTACATAAATATGATTAAGGTTATATTGATCATATACCGCTTGCCATACCTGTCATCTGATTTGTATGCTGTACCATCAGTTGAAAATCACCAGTTTTTTCTTCAGATATTTGTTCTGAGAAACTCATCTGTTGAGTTTTATATTCGTCCCCATTTTTATCATAATTTTCTTTTGAGTTCTCCCCTATGTGATTATTGCAAAAATCAACCTAGAAATGATAGCGCAAAATGAAAACTTTTAACAAGCATATCAAACTTTTTATCCAAGGGTCCTGATTTATTATCATAACTAACATCCTTGGGTAAAATCCTCAAATTTGACATTGTACAAAAAAATTAAATAAAGCATGTAATTATTCACTTACCTACTGGCTTGCAGTAAACATCTGAAATTCTAGGCAAAACTTTGAAAAGTCTGTAGAGAGCAGAACAAGTAACAGAGCAGAATGTGTAACTACCTTAGACTGGTCGGATTCTGGTGTTAAAATCTCCAGAGATGAATTTAAAATTTTGCTTCCATGATTATTTCTTGAGTTAGAGGCTGGTCTTGAAATTCCATCCAGACTTCCTCTTGTAATATCCATTGTAGCCTTAAATGATTAGAAAAGGAGAACTTAATTATATGCAATCTATTTTTAAAATTCTGCAAGCTTCATTTTCAGTTATGAATTTCAATTATCTTGTTACTTTTGCAGTTTATATCAGTGATTTAGTTTCATAGACAAAAAAATGAATGGATATTATTTTATACTCTGTTGACAAAACCACTGGCCCTGCTATGGTCCGGAGACTGCAAGACTTGACCTTGACTGGCTGGCACATAACTTCGGGATGGGAATCAAAAATCTGAGATTTTCACAGCTTTGAAGTTACGTGAAGATTTTTCCCCTTCTCCTTTGTTCAGCAAGCAAGAAAAAAAAAATCCAGTAGGCTAGCTCAGAATGAGTTCTAAACTTCTATACCAGAGGCCCCCAATCTTTAGGGCACCAGGGACCGGTTCTGTGGAAAGAGATTTTTCCACAGACCAGAGGGGGTGTGGTTTTGTTTGCTGCCTGCATCCCATTGATGGGGCTTTGATTGTTTATGGGACCCAGTTTCTGGCATGTCACAGCTCGATGCTGGTCCATGGACCAGAGGCTGGGGACCCCTGTTCTACACTTTTCTTGATATGAAGGAAAAATCAAAATATGTCACTAACTCCTTGTACAACAGTGGCTTTCCCATATTGCCACTACAAACAGATCCAACAATAGCTCTTGTTAGAGAATACAGAGACAATATCAGTTAGACTATCTCTAGATTAAAAAATATATATATTAAGTAGGTTCATGACAGTTAGGGGGAGTCTTGAAAGCCAAACATCAATAGTAAAAAATGTTATTTTTGGAGATAGGCTGATTTCATCATAGAAACTATAACACAATTATATTTGCAGATTCTTTAGCATATGTGTTTAGGCTACTGATGTTAGGGGTACTTCACTATCTGATGTCAGGCACATATTTGCCATTGCAAAATAAAATACTGGTTGCTTTACTATCATTGTGTGGTTAATTGGGACAGTCATAGGATAATGAAATAATATTTAGAAATTATTATTTCTGTGATTATTTGGTCCAAAACAACCATAATAGCATTGTTTTGTATTCAGGCATGAGTGGAAGCAGGAAGTTCAGCCAGTAAATTACTACAACAGTCCAGCCATGAAGCATTGTTGTTATGGGGAAAATAGAAAGGAGCAAGGAGTATTAGGTATATTCACCGCCTTGAGCTATTTATAAGGTAATGGAGGAAGGATAAAAATCTAATAAATAAATAAACTACTTAAAATCATTGCAGTCAAGAACTAATAGATCTGGTTTGTATTGATATTTTACACAGTGTAGATGTATTTTATTTATATTATTTATTTTTACATAATTTCATTACATGTTAACCTGCTATTGACTGTACATTTTGTCCCAATGTTTAGACTATATAGAAAAGTAGTAAATTATCAGAGGTTTTTTTTCTTCCATCTTTGACTTTCAATGCCAGTGTATTATTGCATCTGTTGTCTGCACAAATAAGCTATAAGAAAAGATCCAGATCAATAAAATTTGAGCAAGAGTCCAAAGTAACTATAAATAATATGTCTCAAAATGGATGCGAGGGGGGGAGACATCTTTTGAAGCCCGTGTTTATTCCTTTGGGAGTAAGCCCCATTGGAAGAAAAGGAATTAATTCTGGTACTGCCTGTAAATACAGACAAATACAAAACAAAACACACAAGACTGATATTGGGCTTCCTGCTACTGTACTGCTATCCAACGCGATCATGAACGCAAAAGGTTCGTCATAACGATCACTGAAAAAGATAATTTCCCCCCCACCAGACCAAAAAAGGGGGGAAAGATAAGCTACATTCGACATTCTGCCTAGCATACCCCGAAAGAACATTAGAAATGCACCTCCAGAGGCAGACAAAACAAGCAACAATTTCCATAAAGAAACAGCAACTAGCGGCCCAGCTTCTGTGTTGCTATGGCAACCCACAGGAGCGAGCGGAAACAGGAAGTAGGGCAACCACTGAGGGCGGAAGTTAAAACGCTGTCTTTTGGACGCTTTGCAGGTCACGCTCAACGGTTTAGTTGGCGTCGTCGCTGCACGGAAAAAGGCACGGGCTCGTTACCAAAAATGAGCTGGAGCACTCTGGACAGATACTAGAGAGCAAAATGAGTTGGGGGGGGGGTGTTTCCGGACTTTTGCACTCCCAATCTCGTGGCTTTATTTACATAGGTCTCTTTTACAGAGCCCCTGGCGAGTTTATAGAAACGTCCATGTAATTTTCTTTGCATCAGTATCTTTGCCTTTTTATTGGTTTTCAACTGTCCAGTCTTATTCTTAAGGGCTTTTTTTTCTTCTCAACCTCAGCAACTTCGTGGACTTTAACTTCCAGAATTCCCCAGCCAGCGTGCTTGCAGTTTAGGGAAGTGGGATTTGAGTGTTAAGTGGACTTTTTAAAAACAGCATTTCTTGGGGGTGGATGAATAATGAAGATAATAAAATATTCTAAGCATTTTCCCTCGATATGACCAAACAAACATAATTTTAAATGGGTTCATTATTTTTGATTGTTGCAGGAATTTTATTTTATATTGCTTTAGTGTAGTCTAATCTATCAGGAGTTATCCCCTGAACGCATGATAGTGTGATATACACTCATGATAACTATAGGTCTTTCTAATATAATCTATTCCTCTGGATTTAGAATTTTGAAAAGAAACTGCTTTGCTTGAGAATAAAAGCAGAGGCATGTCTGTTGGTTCTTTATATGTGAATAAAAAGCCTAAAAGGACATGAACAGCAATGAATGAATGGTTTAACTTTATGTGTAGACAAAGCCAGAAATTATTTGATGATAGGATTCTTCTTCACCCACCAGGTGGAGTCCTCCAACTTGCATTCTATTACTCCATTTTTCCTGAAACCTATGAGTAATTGGCTTAAAATATCAACACAACCAATATTGTTTTACTAAAAAAGGGTATGCAAACTTTGATTTTCTTTACATTCAGTGAAACATAGATTTGTTATGTTAAATTCATTCCACTTCCTTTCCACTAACCTTTACATGGGAAGCTAGGCAATAGAGGAGTCCAGACTAGACTGAGAAATTGAAAAATTCTAGCACAAAGGCAAATGGCAAATCACTTCTACTGTGTTGTCAAGAAAACAACTTAAACATGTACACATATCATTAGGAATTGAGTTTGACTTGGAGTTAACACCTGTGGAGTTGTTTCAAAAGGGACTAGGTAGTAAAAGTAGTGTCACAATGCAAGCCCTTACACCTTTTGCATGTACAAAAGGAACAGGGCATGCATCATGATGTTGCTTCTACTTCACTTTTTTGATACGTGCAAACATACCATAATTGATACCATAATTTACTTTTTAGAGTTCTTTCTTGTCTTGATTTTCTTCAGGATAGCAAATACAAGTGAAAGCTGACTATATGACTGACCTACACAAAGACTGCATTTGCATGAACTATTTACTTATGGTAATCTAACCATGATTTGCTTATTAGTTTGCATAATACATTGAAATATAAAGTAGCTGCATACAGTGAGTTTGCCCAGTACCCTAAGTTGACTAATTCATGGTTCAGTGTGTCATGTATAAACAAGCAATGAACTGTAAAGAGAGGAAATTAAGCACTGGCAATCAATTGAATGCTATTTAGCGATGCTAAATACCCAGAGACTGTGGGCAAGAGATGTAAACATGACTTATACATTGACATTGTCAATGTCATCAGAATGAAGGAGCAGAAGAGAATAGAGCCTCAGAAAAGCTGGCAGTGGCAAAGTCCTACTTCAGATCTTGCATCATTTGTCCGTGAACATTTCCTAGGAAAGTTAGTGTGCCTAGCTGCACTTTCAGAATATTAACTAAGACTGTGATTCACAATCTTCAGATGATATTAGAGCAGGGGTCCCCAACTCCTAGGCTGCAGCCCACTACCGGGCCGTGGCCTATTTGGAATTGGGCCACACAAGTGGCTGGTGGAGTGATGGGGATTGGCATGCTATTCTTATCAATGACACTTCCTGATAATTTTTTTTCTTGCAATTAACACATTTCATGCAAACACATTCTTTGAACTGAAGATAAATTCTCTAATCTGTGACATATATTGTGAAAGAGGTTCTAGTATTAAAGCTTTAAATAATACAAGTGAGTTGGAAACATGACCCTGCTTTCCCTTTCTCTTCCTTTTAGTTAAGATCCTTTCTATGTGTCTGTCAAGTGTGTATATGTGTGTGTGTTTAAATTTATATGTTCTTTCAAAATCCAGCACTGATTGCACTGGATTTTGTGAGCAACTTTCTTCTTAGAAGCATGTTGCAATCAGCATATGGATTACTTATTCACCAGCTGATTTTATTGCATATAAGAATATCAGAGGTCCCTATTCCATGCAGAATCAATGTGCAATCAGCAAAGGTTTATATTCACTATTTCCCATTCTCTGGAGATTTCCGAGGCTCAGCAATCTGTAAATAGAACTCTGCAAAGGAGCTGCCTAACAAGGTGACTATAAAAACATTAATAATTACATTTATTCCTGCTGCTGCACTCTTATTACAAGCAGAGTTCAATAAGGCTGTTTTAAATCTAAACAGATCTATTGGTAGTGTTGGTTTTGGGGGATTTTCAAAAGAGACTGTTCACAAAACTCATCTTGAGCCTTTGCATCTACCAGGATAGGAACTGCTAAAATGCAAACATTTTTATTTGATTTTTGCAAATGTTGAACCATTTCCCTTCCTGCTCCTGCTTCTGTTAAATATTAATCATATTGTAATCAAGGTCAGCTCCTAGCGAGAGGCATCCATCAGGTGGATCAAAAAAAGTCAAGATGGCACCTGTAACCAAGTGATCAAAGCCCTGGTCCCTCCACTTTTTAAAAATGTGATACATGTAAAAGAGGGGGTCAGGCTTTAATCATGCAGTAATGACTTCAATCTTGACTTTTTCTTAATAGCCCTTCTCCCCCTTTCTGCCTAAATACTCTTCCTCCTGGTGATTTTATGGACAAGACCATGTTTTTCTCTTGCAACTGATTACTCCATGGGATGTGTTTGTGAATTCTGGTCTTACTACTTCCTTAGTTTTTCATTCCATATACTAATCAAGTGTAAGTTTTCTTAGCTATTTAAAACCACGAGCATACAGTTTATGGACCCTTCCTTGCATCGTAGCTTACACTCATTGAGTATTAACTCTTTTTTAATTTCCAATCAATACTGTTTTATCATAGCTAGCTGTTTCTGCTTTCAGAGTAGAATTCTCTTCTAAAAATGGATTCTGCTTTGAAAATATATCAAAGTGTACTCAAGGCTTTTAGCATTTCTTGTTCTACTAGTACTAATTTCTGTCAGCAAACAGTATAAGTGGAATTCAGTGTTCTTTATTCAGTGCTATATTCATATAGACAGGAAGGATATCAAGACTTAAAAACATTACTATGTAAATACCATTTAGGGACAAATTAGAATACAATTCCTCATTTGTCATATGAACATCTCTGCTACCAGCTCCATGCTAGTAATGATATTGGTGGTGTTACTAACAGTGTTTCCATCAAACATAGCCATATTTAAATTCAGAGCTATATTTATCAGTTACTATATCTTGCATTTAGTTACATTGATTTCAATGGAAGTAAAATGGCAGGAATTTCCTTTGGATTCAACCCAAAGCAAAGAAAACCATTGCTTTTCCAAAGAGACTGGACAGCTATTTGTCTGAAATAGTATAGGGTTTCCTGCCTGAGCAGGGGGTTGGACTAGATGACCTCCAAGGTCCCTTCCAACTTTATTATTATTATTGTTGTTGTTATTTTAATGAATGGACAGACAAGCCCTCAGGTCCCATTCACTGACAGCCAGTCCTGGGTGTTTCAATTCACCTTGTCTCAGACATGATATGAGTGACATGCATGCAGATCACCCCAATCTTTCCCCACTAGGAGAAGAAACACTTTTGTGAATTTAAAATTTTGGCAAAAAGTTACACAATGAAGTTGGCAAAAGGTTTACCCTTCTGATAAAAAGGGGAAAAAAATATAAGCAAAAATCCAGGAAAGCAAACAAAAAGTTTCAGGATTCCCAGAAGAATCTAGGAACATGTCTAGGTAGAAAATTGCATTAGATTTCATTTTTTTCTCCGTGTCTGAAGGGACATGCATTTTCTCTGTACTAGTTCAGTACTTGTTTTTATGTCAGTTGGATTTTCTCCGCAACACAAATTCCTCTAAGAATCAAGCCATTGTCATATTATGGTTTATCCATATTTGTATATTTTTCTTCCGGAGATCACTTTTAAATTGCTGTCTGTATTTTGAACAGTTCTATATTTTTGTTTTCTATACCACTAAATATTCTTTCAGGATAATATTTAATGCTAAAAAAGAGTTTTGCACTTTTATTTTTTTATTTTAAAAAAGTTGATTTAGTTTATCTTCTCTGAGAGTGGTCTGTCTCCCTCCCCCCCAAAGAATATGGTGAAAAGACGATTTCTATAGCTAAATATCTCCACACTACATGGCTAGGAGATGGCATTGTAGAATTAATTTCACTTTTCCCATTTTCCTCTTTTAACTTGTCAGAAAAGCAGCACAGGCACTATCCAGCCAGTACACCAGGGTAGGAGGCAGAGTTAAGGTACAATAGGTCTACTCAGAGGACTTTTAGAAAAGTTGGTATGACACCTACAATCTTTACCTTATAAACTCAGCCATGTTGCTGAAGTTATAAACTCATCAGTTCATTCATTCATGAAGCGAACCTATCCATAACAGATCACTAAAAGTCAACATAATGGCACATAATCAGTAAATCAATTAATTGTTCATAGTTTATTGCCTCTCTACAGGGATGTGTTAAACCTAGTTTATTATTGCTGTGATATAGTTTGGCTCTTAAGAATTTTTTTGGGATACAAATAAACACATGCACACAAAGACTATGTTATATTTAGAAGTCTAACTTTTATTAAATTATTAGACATGTCATCAGATGAGGAGATGGAGGAAATGGACCAAGGAACAGATAGTGGCAACAGTCTTGGCAGGGATGATTGCAGCAGTATTACAGCCAAGTATTCCATTCTGGCTGAAGACCAAGACTCCCTGCCTGCACCCACTCTTATGATTCTGAAGTTTAGCCACTCTGCCCTAAACAGACGTGTACAATAAAGGTGCAACAGAGAAGTGAACTTTATAGCTTTGAGAGGCTTGCCAACAAGCAGAACCATGAAAGAGCAGAGTCTGATGTCTAACATCCTCAGTTATACATTGATTGGAGGCTCAGTGTGGTAGACTTATGGCCTCAGTGCTAGAAAGAAAATGTTGAGAACTATTCAAACTTCTGTTTATGTACCTCGCTACGCCATGCTTAGCACTCTGAATTCCATTCCAACATTTCCCCTGTCCTTCGATCAGATTTGTTAATTGTTTATTGGATTTCTACCAGACCCCATGTCAAGTCTTTTAACTGTGTTTACCATGGCTGTCTTAAGATGATGGTACAAAAAAGAGACTTTTTTCTTCCAAAAACTGTTTTGCTTGAGTTTATACATCATTAGGCTATGGCAGGCATCCAGCTTGCTATCTTGTTCACTGGCAGCCAGTGAAAGAAATTGCAAAGAGGTTATCAGCTTGTTCTATACAAGGAAGACATTTGCTTCATAAAGGTAGATGTGGAAAATGGTTTCAGAGTTAGAATTAGATAAGGTGATTAATATACAGATGAATATGAAGTGAAAAGGAATAACATACTTGATCTTTTGCTACAATATCTGCTGTTGTTGTTGTTAATTGCGAAGTCGTGTCCGACCCATCGCGACCCCATGGACAACGTTCCTCCAGGTCTTCCTGTCCTCTACCATCTTCTGGAGTCCATTTAAATTCACACCTACTGCTTCAGTGACTCCAACCAGCCATCTCATTCTCTGTAGTCCCCTTCTTCTATTGCCCTCAATCTTTCCCAGCATTAGGCTCTTCTCCAGTGAATCCTTAATATCTGCTGTAAAGCAGATTATTTTAACTTTATTTAATAACTTTAAACTTATTTTAATAAGTGTCCTTATTAATGTGTTCTTGAATCAGTAGAAGCACCACATTGCTATTACTGGGACCAAATGTTCCAAAAACTCTTCTTTATTTAGCTCCAGCTTAATTGAATTATGCAACTCATGATTAATTAGTTTGTTTATTCATACAGCAGCGGGACAAATCAGTAAAATTTATGTAGTTGTTAATTTATGGCACATTTGCTACTCAGTACACTAATCATTTTTTATGCTTTTTCATGACATTATTTTAAACAAATGTACAAAACATTGAATTTATTGTGCAAGGATATTTAGCACATGTTTCATTAGGCAAATTATAAATGCCAGTCCTTTTAGGTTCTCACTGGTAAGGGTATGCACAAAGCAGAAAATGTATTTTGTACATTGACAAAATAAACACGTTGTGTCTCAGAATTTCATCACTATCTCCAGTCATGCCCATCAATTTTTCTATTACCTTACTTGCCCTTAACCATATTTGAATTCAAGTGTACCATTCTCCTTCAGCCTACTGGTACTTGCCTGTCCCTCTCTCATCTTTCTGCTATCTTCCTTCAGCCAATGGTTTTGCCTTTTTCCAGCCAAGAAAAAAAGCCTAATGCAACCTAGAGTCCTAATGCAGCCCAGAATTGCACTTACCTGTTTACTGCCATGTATATGCTGAGTCATGTTTATGAACAAACAACCCCCCTGCATAACAAACAAACAAAAATTGTATTCACAATTTAATAGGGAGGAGGTGTTTCTGTTGTTGAGGAAAGCCCACTGAATTGGAGAATTGGACATTGTGGGGATTAATTCAAATTATGCAAATTGCAGTATTTCTATAATGGTGTCATTGTGCAAATAAGATAAATGGGCATAGAAAACTGGTTCACAGTATGCAAATAAGTTACACTGAAGTCTAGTGTAATGAAGTCTATACATCCAAAATACTTTCCAACTTGATTCTATTGAGAATGAAATTTAGAAATAAAATTCAAAATGATTTTTATATATTACCTTCTTGAGCATGGAGAACAATTGCTGATTTCTGGGGCTTGACTTGGCATTTTTAGAGGCCCATGGGCTGCAGTAGACGATACTGTATAATGAAACAAGCTAGTTTTTTTGGGGGGGGGGAGGTATCCAAATATTTTTGTGGCAAAATTGATCCTTCTGTCTTATGAATTATTTTAAGTTACTGCAAATGGGGAGAAATTGTATTTCAAGAAGTTTAGACACTGGCAACCTGATTGTCTAATCCATGTAAAAGGCAGAAACATTGGAAGCTCATGAAAAATGAATACTGAAAAGTCAATTAGAAACAGGAAATTCTCTTTTAATGGGCTTTGAAAAAGTGCTCTGAATTATCCATTTAGCACAAGAAGCAGATGGCATCATACAGGGTTTTTTTTTTTTCTTTAACTGTCATGCCCTTCAGTCTTTCACTGCCACACTTGACTTTAGTTGAATTTTTTGTAATTGTCCTTATCTGCCACGTTCAACTTTAATCTGCATTGTTAAAATGTTTGCTTTGTCATGATGAATGGCTATAGTTTCAGAGTTTGAGTCTTAATATCTTGTCAGTTAAGCAATGGATGGGTCAAGGGCCTTTCTGTCACAAGAATCTCTCTGAAATGTCAGAAACTAAATGCAGATTATAATACGGGGCATTTTTTTTTAAGGAAAATGTTTTGAGCTACGGCTTCTTTGTTACATTTTATTACTTGTTTTATCCTGTTTCTGAGGGTGTATAGCGAGGTGCTGATTGAAGGAGCAACAGCTGGGATAATTCCCTTAGAAGACATTGTTATTTTCTTTTGCTTTTTTCCTTAGTTGTTTAACTTTAATATACCCAAAAAAGATTTGTATTATTATTAAATCACAAGCATTTGTTTAGAAAAGGCAAGCATCTTCTTGCTTGGTTAATACATAAGGATACTGTACAAAGCTGAGAAGAGTCACCACTTCATGTATGATGTATAATTTAACACTAGAGAGGATATTCTCTATGGAATATCCTCTGGTGTCAGACATTACTGAAAAGATACACTTTCCCTGTGTGTGAGTGCAGTACTAATTCTGGAAGACACCCTCAGGGACCCCTACTCAAAGGAGCAATAGGGGCAAACCTACCATATCCAAGATGCATGATTTTGTACATGAGTCCTTTTACATAAGTCTATTTAAGGGGTCATCATATTGTATTGCTTAGAAAGGCAATTTGGTCTAGTGGCTAAAGCACCAGGTTAGAAACCAGGATACTGCGAGTTCTAGTTCCACTTTAGACATGAAGCCAGCTGGTTAGACCTGGGCAAGTCACTCTGTTTCAGCCCTAGGAAGTATGAAGCAATGGCAAACCACTTCTGAAAACTTTCCAAGAAAACTTTAAGGACTAGTCCTGACAATTGCCAGAAATCAACACTTTTTGAAAGCACAAGCCCCCTCCCCAATATTGCTAATATCTTTTCGAATGGCAGGAAACCACACAATAGGGAACCTGATGTAGTCCTGGTATTCTAAGATGCCCACCCATGTTCTAAAGTACTATGTGTCCCATCCAAAGCATCTTTGTTACATATACAAATTTGGCAAGCAATCTTTTATCTGGTTATGAGTGTCATTCATATAAATCTTGACTAGTATTCAGGACCAAACTCTGCAGCATCACACTTGATACCATTCTCCAGTTTGCTGAGGAACCACAGATGAGCAGAGTAGTTTTTGAACTAGCTATGTATCCAGATAGTTGTCATGCCATTTAGCAACAACTAAATGTTTTCAAGAACTAAGTGTTATGTCCTAGGCCAGCAGGCGCAGGCTGCAGCGTTTGGCCCAGGCAGAACATGTGGATGCCCGGGACAAGAAAGGCTGCTCCCAACCTTGCGTGCATACGCACGGCGGGAAAAGATCCTTTGCAATGATTGGCCAGCAAGGTATTATGCAGGGGGACTATAAAAGGGGGCCACACCATTTTAAAATCTGTTCTGTTGGTGTTTGCAATAAAGGAGAACTGTTGGAACTCGTTGCTTCGTCTCAATGCCTCTTCTCCTGAGACAGAACACTAAGGATTTAATTAAAAGCAAAATCAACAAAAAACCATTTTTATCATGAAACGTTGTGAAGCAAAGACACAGAAAAACTTGGTCCAGTTGTAGTAAATTATTTATTTACTTTATTATTTATAAAATGTATTGCAAAGTTTATTGTTGGTAACATATAGAAATAATTCTTAGATTTCTTAGAAACTGTAGACCCCTTTCATATTTCAGAATTAAGGAAGTACACCTTTGTCTTATAAGCTCTGCTTACACTGTCCCCCCCCAATATTAAATATGGTGCTATTTAAATATGATTGTTACAAACATAGCAGTTATTTCAGTAAATGATACGTTAAACGTAAAAATATTTTACCAATAGTTAAAATCCGGAATCCTATTATATTCAGTGGTTCAGAAGCACACGCTATCTATAGTATTTGAAAGCAGGAGTGTGTAAGTTTATAAAATCAGTTTAGGACTTTGGGAATGAATTGCAGTAATCATTTTTTCAACAGAGGGATGGAGAAGAGAAAGGAGATTGTTTGCAAATTAATAAATGGAGGAGACAAAGGATCTTCCAGATTGGTTTAAAATGGAATAAATAATAAGCCACAGTCAAGATAAAGAAGAGGGGGGAAAAGACCAGAGTAAAGTATCTGGATACACTTAACATGATTGTTATTGCAATAGACTTTTGACTTCTACAGTGTGTAATACTGAAGAGTTGCCCACTGCATTAGATAGTCAGGAAGGATTTTCAAATATTTAATTGCTTGTTTGTTTATATTTCCTATTTCTAGCCCCCCTCCCATCTTCCTCAGAGGTTACTAAGATGGGAACTATTCACAACATGCTACATTTTTATATGCATATACCAAAAGGGGAGAAAATAGTCCATGTTTAATTGTTGAACTAACTCACACAATTCCTAATAATTGGTTTTAGTGTATAGGAATTGAAGTTCCAGTATCTGAAGTTCAGTTCTCCTAACCCTCCTGTAATGTTCTGTCTTTATCATGGCATTTAGGCAACTTGGTTCCAAACAGTATCACAATGAATTAGCTGTGATCAGTTCTTGAAGAGATTTTTTTTCAATTATAGGTTCTGTTTAGATTAATGCATACCTCTTTTAAGCCTTTTTAATGGTTGATATTGTCTTAAATATTATAAAACTGTTATTATTTTATTAATATTTTCATCTGAATTTCCATATTCAGTTTGCATAAACAGCGTGCCAATTTGATTAAAAAGAACCTAGGTCAGATGTATTTTGCATCTCTTCAGTTACTGTATTACAAATCAGTACTAAGATATCCCTTGGAATCACACAAAAATCAACAAATCTAAAGTCTTTCTTTTCTTGCAGCAAACCGAATAAACTGAAGTAAATTTCCTGGCAGTTAGAACAATTAATCATGGAATGACTTGCCTCCAGAAATTGTGGGTGCTCTGACACTGGCAGTTTTTAAGAAAAAATTGGACAACCATTTGTCTGAAATGGTATGGGGTTTCCTGCCTGAGCAGGGGGTTGGACTAGAAGACCTACAAGCTTCCTTCCAACTCTGTTATTCTGAAGTCACCCTCAGCAAATAAAAGGATGAAGAATCAAAGACAAAATGATTAGATAGTACTATTTAATTAAAATGTAATTTTAAAACAAGGTAGGAATGAGAAAAAAAAAGGCTGTATGTTATCAGATTTTTAGTATCATACTGAAGAGGTGTGGTGTATAAGATTATACACTTGGAATGTGCAAGTGTGTAGAGTGCAGAATTAAGGCTAACAATAACACAGTGGCGCCTACTTCAGTTTTTGTCTCCATATCAGACAAAACAGCAAAAAACCATCTTGAAAAGATACCTTTTCACCATAGAGGTGAATACATTATCAAGAGAATCTGAGAAAAGATTGAATACAAGAGAGAGAGTGAAGGAGAGAGATTGATTTGGGTAATTATTAAATGTCATAATGGTAATTATTAAATGTAATAATCTTGTATCTATATAGACCTTGATTTAGGACCACAACTGGGACCAGAACATTTGTTGTTAAGTGGAGCATATCACATGTCTGTGACTTTCAACCTCCTGCCGGCTTCTCCATTGACTTTGCTTCTTAGAAGCCAGCTGGCAATAATGTGATCTTGGGATGCTGCCACCATCATAAATACCTGCTGGTTACCAAGTGCACTCAAATCGCAATCAGGTGACCACAGGGATGCTGCAAGAGTCATAAGTGTGAGGACCAATCATAAGGTGCTTTTTCAGCACCATTGTAATTCTGAACGGTTGCTAAGTGAATGATCATAATTCAAGAACTATCTGTATTCAACATTTGCTGTGTCCATTTTAGGTAGTGGCATCATCAAATGTATTTGTTCTTCTCAGTCAGGTTCCTGCAGCTTCACTGATGAAAAGCATGCAGAGCTCAAGACTACTAAAAATCAGTCCTTAAAGGAAATCTAAAATCATATGCATGGATTTAGCACATGCTTACTGCAACAGCAGGAATCTGCCAAACATACTTAAAAATAAGAGTCCAAAGTAAATGAACAAAATGCTTAGTAGTTTATAAAATATAATTGGAATGTTCAAGGTCTTTTTAATTGCTAAAAGACATCCCAAATCACCAAATCATACAACGCTCCTAAAAGATTCTGGTCGATTTTTATGTGAGAATAAAAGCATGGAGTCCCAAGGAATGGACATTCCTAAATATTCAATGAATTCCTTTCCCTGGAATTCTATAACTGAAATGCCACATCTCTGTGTATGCATGTGCACATGCACGCATGAAGTATAGCAAGACTCCAAATTACCACTAAATGTCAGCAAAGATTCTAGATTTTCTGTGCTGCCTTGCTGTCCTCTAGGGTTCATCCTAATCTTTGCAGACCAGATTTGTTAGCCCTAATTATACAGACTTGCTGTATTTAAGTCTTACAGATCAGGGCTTTTCAACCTTATCACCAATTGTACCACTTTTAGGATATGGTAATATTCGAATACCACCTAGGAAGGGGTCAAAAACTTGATGACCAAAAAAAAAAAAAAAACCTGTTCAAAGTTGCAATTGCACTGAAATGACTTATGACCATTTTTTCACACTTATGACCACTGCAGCATGCCTAGGGTCATGTGATTTATATTTGGATGCTTGGCAACTGATTCATATTTATGATGGTCACAGTGTCCCAGGATCATGTGATCTCCTTCTGCAACCCTTTTACAAGCAAAGTCAATGGCAGGGCTGCTGGTGACCAAGTGCTAAGGCGGGACTTCCTTCCCTCCCTCCTGCCTCCCTCTTTCTCATTCCATCTCCTTCTGAAGGAAGAATTTGAAACCCCCCTCCCATATTTGCCCTCTTCCATATATTCATCAAACGAGGAAAAGCCTCCAGAGACAGAAAAGACAAGCCGCTGAGGGAGCTAGCTTAAAAAGGCGCATTCCTGTTTAAGAATTAGCTACTGGCTAGAAAGGAAAGTTAAGGAGCCGGGAGCCGGCACTTAAGGAAGAAAAAAAAATGTAGTAAGTACTGGCTGCCGGCTAAGGCAGCCTCCCCAGATGGCTCCATTCATAAGTAAAGGAATGCTACAGGCAAAATCCATTCCGGAAAAAAATACTTCAAAATCCCTTGCAGCAAAACTTACAGCTAACACTAGCAGAACAATAGAAGCTAACATGAGACATCAGCCATCAACCAAATAGAAATTGCCAAACACTCCTTAAGAACACAAAGCCCACATTGCACAAATCCCAGAACTTTAAAGTCACAAAAGCACATAAGAATCCTTCCACTCTCCATCTCTCTCCCTCCGTGCCTCACCTCCAGCCGATGCTGCCTTTCTTCATTGCTGTCTTTCTTCATTGCTGCCTTTCTTCATTCCTCATGGAGGGCGACCCCTCCCCCACTGCATTTCTTGCCTGTTTGTTGCTGCCAGCATGGATAGCTACCACAGAAGTTGTAGATCAGCTCATGGCCGGCCTGCTTGATCTCCTCTCCTCTCCCCCCACCCTCCTCCTCCTTCTTTCCCTTCAGTGCAGCTACAACTGACTCTGCCTCCTCCTAAGGTTGCCTCTTTTTTTCTCTCTCCCTCTCCTACCCAAACTGCCTCCTTTTATAGCCTCTCCTGTCTCCTCCCCCTCCTCCTTTCTCATCCGGGTGAGCCAGAAGTGAGCCTGGGTCCTTTGCTTCACCCCAGCCACTCTGCAGCTCCGAGGGATTCTCTCACAGTACGTCCTGCCCTGCGCTGGCTTGTTCCCTTGGCTGGGCAGGGCCGCGTACCACCTGCCACGTGCTAATGTACCATGGGTGGTATGTGTACCACTGGTTGAAAAGCCCTGTTATAGATCACAGTAGAGGGAGCAGTCTGTAGGGCAAGAATAAACCAAACATACCTCTTTGGAAAATAGTTCATTTGTCCTTTATATAATGGGGGAAATGGGTATTGTGAAATAAGGAAATACATGTTCTTAACAAAACCCATGTATAAGGAACACTTAAGTTTTAGTTTTTACATAAGTTGGCACAAAAATAAGCCTTTAATTTCAATTTAGCACAGATCCATAGGATCACATATATGCAAAAAGGCAGTCTTCTCTCATCATATGGAACTCCTTCTTTGACTAGGAATCTGTTTTGGGGAAGATGCTGACTTTATTGTTTCTGCTCACTTTTCGTTCTGATTTACCCTTGGATTGCTTTGTCTGGATCAGCTCCTCTGGTGTATTTCCTAAAGGAGGCAGAAGTCGTTTCTTACCATTCCGGTTTTCAGGTAGCCATTGTGGTGGCAACTCAAAAGGTCCAAAGCCCAGTTGTGTAGAAAACTTTTCTTTGGCCGATTCGGCTTCTGTAGAGAAAGCTGGTGCTATTTGTGCAGCAGAATCTGCAACTGCGGGACAAACAGACCTCTGAATTTGGGCTCGTCCTATATCTAAGCTGGTTGTGGGCATCTCCTCCTGTTGGTAATCATTGGGGTCCACAGATTGAGCTTCGTTTTCATGCTCTGTGGGCTTGAAAATTTGCTCCTGCCCAATGTGAAACATTTCTAGGAGTTGGCTGCCAGAACGAACGTGAGATTCCAGATTGGCCTCCCCAGAACTGACTATGTTCCTCCGACTATACCTTTGGTGTAATTGCAGTATCGTCCCTATTAACCATTTCCGTACAGATTTGTTAACGGTCAGGAAGAGGAGTGGGTTGGCCAGCAGTGATATTTTAGGCAACCAGATAGCAGTAAGAAGCAAGTATTCAGAGGTATCAGAAGAATCCAGGACAGCGTGATAAACCACCATAGTCATATAGGGAATACTGCAGAAAATGAAAATCATAACCATAGACAGCAGCATGGCATGAAGTTCAGATTCTCTCTGGGAGGCATAAGGAATAGAGATTGTATTTTGAGGGGTTCTTAAGGCAGCTATAATGACTTTTTTCTTCTGGCTAGCACTCAATGCCTTGCGGATGAGGATCATGAAGAGAAATACCACAGTCACTGGTAAAACCACAGTAGTAAGGTTGTAAGTGATAACATATGCTAAATGGCCGACAGAGTAACTCCAGGGCCCGGTACAAGTTGATATAGCATATATGTCTGACACATGGGTCACAACAAAGACTGGAATGCTGGCCACCACCGCATGAGCCCAAATATAGATCACCAGATCTCGTGATTTGGCATCCGATATCTTTCTTTGCAGTGGGTATAAGACTGAATAGTACCTATCCAAAAAACAGAGGAGAGAGCAGAAATATCTATAAGGGATACAGAGATGCCATTCCTTCTTATTCTATCAAATTAGACTCCATCTCCCAATAGTTAAATATACAGAATACTATTCCTTATCCTATTATGTAGATTAAACTTGGACTATTATCAGAGATGCTAGAATTTAAGATGTTTCAATGTTAGTTCTAGTACAGATAGTCCTCGACTCACGATCACAACTGAGTCCAAAATTTATGTTGCTAAGCGAGACATTTGTTAAGTGAGTTTTGCCCCATTTTACAACTTTTCTTGTCACAGTTATTAAGTCAATTATTGCAGTTGTTAAATTAGTATCACAGTTATTAAGTGAATCTGACTTCCCCCTTGGCTCTGCTATGTCAGAAAGTCGCAAAAGTTGATCACATGACCTCAGGACACTACAGCCGTCATAAATAAAAACCAATTGCCAAGCATCCAAATTTTAATCATGTGACCATGGGGATGCTGCAACAGTCATTTTTCTCAGTGCTGTTATAACTTTGAGTGGCCACTAAATTAAAGGTTGTAAGTCAAGGAATATCCGTATACACTTTTTTAGTCACTAATTTAACCTTATATAAAATAATGACAACTGCAACTTATATTAATTAATTTGTATCAAAAATGTGATTAGAATTTACTCTGAAACTCCTATTTTTCTATATTATCTCATAATCTCTTTGCTCCAAACTGGTTTGTGAATAGAACTGAATTAACCATGTTTCTTAGCATGTAGCAGTTCCAGCCAAACTGCATAATTCATTAATGCATGTGAAAGATTGCCACATTACAAAAAGAGTAGATTTGCTAAAATACCTAAACATAGCATGTGACATGAAAATTCCACTATGGTACTCAATAGCTCAGTTCACAGGTTACATTAAGACATAATACAGTTTCTTACTTTGGTCTTAGCATAAGGCCATTGTGGTTTATAACCAATAGAGTATGATTTAACCTTAGCTTAGCTAGCTGTGACTTATTCAATAAATGATTAGAAGACAACCTATCCAGCATCAGCTTTCCTAATAATGGGAGCTAATGAATAGATAAGACCAGTATTAATTACCGTAGCTAGTCAAAAATCAATACAGAACTTCTGTCATGTCCTTCAATATTATTACAGATTCCAAGACAGTAAGATTGAGACTTGGAATCCATAATATGTTTTGGTAAGTACTTTTAAAAAAGCGTGATTATCTTCCTTTCTTCTGTGGGTGATAGATACACAAAGAAAATTAACTTTTTAGTGGATCAGAAATATTAGAAAAGAGCCAGTCAGGTTAAATTAGCAAGGATTTAAAAATTGTATATGCAATCTTTTTATTTTTAATTTTTTTAAAAAAAAAATATTAAATTGATAGGGAAATAAGACAAACAAAAAACAGAAAAATACATCAGAGGAAAGATAATTAACAGATTTATCCATGTTATACTTCAAAGATAACCAGTGAGTAATCATAGTGTCTTACCGATCCAGAGCAATGACGGGAAAACTCAGGATGGTCACTGAGCAGAAGACCTTATGCAAGAATTTAATCACTTTACAGAAGATCATGGTGTAGATCCATCCACAGCAATGTGGACTGGTACTGAGAACAATGTCAAAAGGCACACAGACAAGGCTGGCACAGATCCCAGAACAGGCCAGGTTCTTAATAAATCGATTTGTTACTGACTTAAAAACTGATGTCCTGCATGTCGACCACAAGACCACCACGTTTCCTGGATGAACAGAAACAAAAATCAAACTATGAAAATTAAGAAAGGCATGTGTAATGATCCAGTTAATTCTTTCATTTTATTCAGCAAACAGCACTAAAGTTTAATTCAGACATAATTATATACCTTGCTATCTTTCTCAAAATAGGATCATGTTTAATTCTGTAGATATTTACCCAGAATTAAGTGTTGCTCATTACTCACCCTAGGAGTAATGATGTTTCCTAGTAGGAATATAGGATTGCAGCATGAGTTATAATTTCAATAAAAATATATTCCATAAATGTCCTAATTTCTAGATAAGGTGGCAGTTAATATAACACATAGATCAGTTTAATATTAACTGTACTTGGTGCATCTCATTCCATACATTCCTATTTAATTAATGTGTATGCAACCTGACTCTCAGCATCTTTCAACATCTTACAAATTGTAAAAAAAGATGAAAACAAGAAATAGCATAAAACAGAAAAGAACAAAGAGACAACCACCCCAGGTAGAAACAAAGAAAAAGGGGGGAGAAGTGAGGCTTCAGTTATGCTCACTTACAGGCCTAAAACCTCCAAAACACCAGAAGGGTTGGGGGCTGTTTGAATTTCAGGAGGATCCTCATTCCAGAGAAGGTGCATTTCTGTGATCCAGAAAGATGGCAAGGTTTAACTCAGGGGTAGGCAACCTTGGCTCTTTTATGACTCGTGGACTTCAACTCCCAGAATTCCTGAGCCAGCACAACACAGCTGGCTCAGGAATTCTGGGAGTTGAAGTCCACGAGTCATAAAAGAGCCAAGGTTGCCTACCCCTGATGGAACCCTATCAGATTATCTGCCCAATAAGAATGGAATTCCCTTGTGAGTCCTTGCTCCCTCCCAGTTCACTTTGTATCCATCCTTTCCACTACAGCCAGGCTCTTTTTTGACGTAGATTGGCACTTTCTCCTAGGACCCCTGTGCCCAGGACCTGCTTATCAAACATTTTTTTCAGGTGGATAAACCAGTTGTTTTATGCACCCATCTCAAACCCACCACACTTTATGGAGAGCCATTTGTGGTTGCTTTTCCTGCTGGCAGGCAACACTTGATTGGAAAAGAAACGAAGACAGAAATTCAATGATTGCTTTCCTTTAGCTGTTCCATATTAAAAGCATAAAAGTATATCCATTGTTGGTCTGAATACTGAGGCAGAGTAAGGACCAGCAAGGAGGCAGTTTGGTTTATGCTAGCCTGTTTTTTCTGCTGTCTCATTGACAGGAAGAAAATACTTTAATGCAGTGATCTGGCCATGCAAAAAAAAAGAGGAGGAGGAGGAGGAAGAGGAGGAGGAGGAGAAGGAGAAGGAGAAGAAGGAGGAGGAGGAGGAGGAGGAGGAGGAGAAGGAGAAGAAGGAGGAGAAGGAGAAGGAGAAGGAGGAGGAGGAGAAGAAGAAGAAGAAGAAGAAGAAGAAGAAGAAGAAGAAGAAGAAGAAGAAGAAGAAGAAGAAGAAGAAGAAGAAGAAGAAGAAGAAGAAGAAGAAGAAGAAGAAGAAGAAGAAGAAGAAGAAGAAGAAGAAGAAGAAGAAGACAAATCTCCACTCTACATTTCAAATCATGGCTCATTAGGAGCCAGTTAAATGTATCTATTTTTCTTTGCATTTATTATCTTGTTGTCAAATCATTCATGAGTTTTTCTTTTCAATACATGCTATAATTTATTCAATTTATTCAAATGGAGGGGGAGTGGAGTTTATGTTGTGGATTTTTAATGCTGCAAGTCATCCAGAGTCTCCATATGTGAGATTGGCAGCTCTCTTTCTCTCTCTCTCTCTCTCTCTCTCTCTCTCTCTCTCTCTCTCTCTCTCTCTCTCTGTGTGTGTGTGTGTGTGTGTGTGTGTGATGCAGTAGTTATTTTCTCTGGATCATTTGTGTATTATATTATCTTACATCAGCTGTGGTCTTCCTGGCTGAATTGTCTGTAAAGGTCTACCTTATTAGATTTAATCTATCCAATAATATGCTCATTTTAGGCTGAATCATACCTTTAGATAACATGGGAAAACGTTCTTGAATAGTCATTTACCTATCCTTTTTCATAAAAATAACTGCTATATATGAGATTATTGGCCTAAAAAACTTTGGAAATTATCATTTTAGAGGAGCATCTTTGGAAGTTATATATATATATATATATATATATATATATATATATATATATATATATATATATATATATATATATATATATATTAGACAAATAGGACCCTTGTGAAAATAGGATTCTGGATAATTCAGTAGAACTTTACTATCTCAAATAAACATAGTTCCAAAGGAATATGAAACCAAAATGTTTTTTTTTTCTAAATGTAATGTTACAAGCATAAAAAAATGATTGGATAAATTTTGAAATATTTCTGTATTAGTGGAGATTTTTTTAAAGAATTTCACAGTGGAAATATATTATGGGTTGTTTTGGGGCTGTTGGTTGTTTTTTTTTTTTTTTTTTTTTGCCTCCTTGCACTGTTCTTCATGATAAGTATAAATATTTGAAATTGCTTGGCATTAGGGCAAAGCAGTGTTAGTACAGGTAAGGAAAACAATCCTGATACAACAGCATTAATTTGGGGGAAGTACAAGAGACTGAAACACAATATGATGAAAAAAGCTTTAGCGAAGGTTTATATGAAGTGAAGTTTCTCTTAAGTCAATGAGTTCTCTTAAGTGCCCAAGTTGTCACATAGATATTTTACAAAACCAAGGGATATTTTCCCCTCTTTTCATTTGGGCTCTTCCCTACAAAGATCACATTATTTTAAAAAGCTGGTCACAAGAGTCTTGCTAATTCATAATTAAATCTTTCCTATGCTCAGCGACTTATTCTCATATAAGTGCACAGAGAACTGCAGCCTTAAAATGCTTAACTCTGGAGAGATCTTCTGAATGATTAAAGCAAGCTCTGCCAATATATTATTTTCTCCCCAGCTCACTCTGCCCATTAAGTTTATGGTACTTGCCTATTAGCAACAGCTTCAAAGGGGAGCAAACAACACAGGCTACTCTACAGTTACCATAGCAACAATAATCCCATGAAGCTAAAATCATTTTCTTTGGCTAAATCGCTACCTATGACTCAATCATTTTGGCTTTATGTCTAACGTGACAAATGAGAACCTAGTACCAGTTCTGAAGCAACGTGACTTGTTCAGGGATTTTTTCCCCCCTTATTTGAACAGAACTCCGACATATTCACAAATACACGCTATATTGTTTATTGACCTTGACAGGTAGTTTAAGATTATGTAGTTAAATTTAGTTTTACATGAAGATTGTTTTACATGAAGAACGTGGGCATGTTTACTTCTTCCCTGAGACTGTTAGAGTAGTCCTTGACGGAAGAATACTAAATAGGAAAAAAAGTTCCCCATCTCTTCCCCAGCATAGAAATAATCAGATCTGACTAAATACTAATTTCCTTGCCTTTGTGTCAAGAGTGTTTCCAAATCCTAAGCATAAACGATTTCTCAGAAATTATGAAAGCTTATTGGAGAGTGTTGTCTGCTTTGGATCACTAAATGGAAATTTGGTCTAAAGTAGTATTCAATCTAAGGTTCTAGGTAATCCAACAGTATATAGACAGAGTCAAAGGGAGGAAAGTTTAATTTAGTGGTTCTTAAACAGGGAATAAGCAATTTCTAATTGCTTGTTTGTAAGTCAGAGATCTACCATGGGACTGCCAAGATGCTTATGTATAACCACAAAGTCTGCCTGGGTGGGAGGGAGTGATAATAAAGTTACTCAGGAGTGGAGAAATTGGGTCAAACAGTTTAAGAACCACTGGTTTATAGAATCAGGCCCTATACAAAAGTTTGAAATTCATTGTTACAAATGAAATTAAAAAATAAGTCATCGGCATGTAATAATAGTTCTAATTTCTGTTGTGTTGAAAATATCTTCCATTTGTCTAATAAATCATGTCCATTATTCCAGTGCCAAATAAAAAAAACAAGAGGAAATAAAGAACATTCTTGATGAGTTCCATAAGACAATATGATAGTTGAAGAAATAATTCAATTTTTATTAAATAAAGTAGAGCATCATATATTAATCCAAGTAGTAAAAATCTATTTTAAATAAAACTGGATTTAAAAAAATCTCTACTGGAATATATACACATATTCGTCAACCAATAGGACCATCACTGCAGATACCATTTTTTTCTTGTACCCAGAATCTCAGTGAGTAATCTAATATCATCAGAAGATTTGTGACTTTCTATAAAACCAATTTGTGCCAGAACCATGGTATAATTATCTACTTACCAGTATATAATTTTTATTAAAGAGTTTTTAGGAAGGAAGATAAAATATAGTATAAACAAATATAACATAAGAAAAAGAAAGAAATTAAAGAGAAAGGGGGGAAAATAAAGTAGAAAAGAAAAAGATACAAAGAATTAGCCTCCAATCTTCTTCACAGAAGTACAAATATAAATTTATCTCCTCCTCTAAAATTACATCATGACTCTCTTATATCCATCATCAAAACCATAAATCACATTATTTTTTTTTCATTTTAATGCAAAAAGTTCATAAGGGGTTTCCAATCAATACTAAATGTAGCTACTGTCTTTTCTCTGATCAAAAAAAAAATCAATTTAGCCATCTCAACAACTTCCATCACCTTCACCAACCATTCCTCCATTGGGGGTAGTGCTGAATCTTTCCATCTTAGTTCATACAATAATCTCACTGCAGCTATCACGTATAAAATCAAAATTTTTCCAACTGTTTATTCATCAATCTCTAAAGAAAAACCTCTAATCTCAATTGTATATTAGTCTTCAAAATCCGCTGAATCAGTATATATGAGTTTTTCAGGTTTTTTTACACGTCCACCAAACATGATAAATTGTCCCTTCTTTTGCTCACATGTCCAATATAAATTTGAAGTGCCCTTATACCAGTGATGGTGAACCTTTTAGAGACCAAGTGCCCAAAAACTGGCCCCGCCCCTGCCCCACCCCCTGCCCTGCCCCACCCCACTCCACCCCTACCCCGCCCCCACTCCGCCCCACCCTGCCTTCCCGCAGGGCCACTCACCGCCTCCAGGGTCTACCACAGATCACCCAGGCAGCCCAGCAGCACCATGGCAGCCATGCCCTCTGCCCGCGCCCCGCAGCATCAACTGTGTGTGATGGGGCGTGAGGGCAGAGTCTTGTCACTCTGCCTGGCTGCTATGTCCTTGGCTGCGCTGCTCCGCATGGGCCACGCTCGGGGGCGACTCTCCTGGGGAGTTGCTGGTGAGGAGGGGGTCATGGGCAGAGGCAAGGCTGGGGAAACGGCATGTGTGCCCACAGAGAGGGCTCTGAGTGCTGCCTCTGGCACCCGTGCCATTGGTTCGCCACCACTGCCTTATAGATTCTAGACAATTTCTCTGGTGACGTACCAAAGCTGTGCTGGAAGCATAATGGAGTAATATCAATCTCACTTAGACTTATACACCATTTCACAGTGCTTTACAGCCCTCTCTAAGCAGTTTACAGAGTCAGCAAAGGGCCCCCAACAATCTGGGTTCTCATTTTACCGACCTCGGAAGGATGGAAGGCTGAGTCATCCTTGAGCCGGTGAGAATCAAACTGCTGGCAGCAGCAGGCAGCAGAAGTAGCCTGCAGTATTGCATTCTAACCACTGTGCCACCAGGGTAATATTATCAGTTATTTCTGTGCGAGGTTCGCTGTCAAAATTTTTGTATTAATATTTTACAAGGAAATTGGGTGATACTTTGCAAAGTCAGCAACTGTGATTTTGAAGTAAATATCCTGCTGACTCTGCAAATTCTCATCCAATTTTTTTGTACTGTAAAGTATAAATGCAAAAAAAAATGGCATTAAGCTTGGCACCAAGAAAATATTTTAAAATGCATAATTACTGATCTTTAATAACACTGAGGCAAAGAATTCAATATATAGCTACTAAGTGGAATATCTATCTGAAGCAGGAGTTTTTCTGTTCTTGTAGATTTAATATCTATAATTTGTTCAAGAAAAGATTGCAGCTAAGGAGTTTCATAAGAATTGAATAACTTCTTCCTTGTTTTCATTTTACCCAGTATTATACAGGTCAAGAATAAAAATAAAAATATATGGATTTATTTAATTAGATTCATTATGTACATTATCCTGAGTGTTCTTAGATTGTGGCAGCTGTTAGAGCTAAGATGCGAGTAATTTTATTAGTCTTTCACTGTGCTTTGCTTTATTTAATTTGGTGAATATTCTACAGCAAGTGTAATGAGAGAATTATGCTCTTATTTAGCTCTCATAAAAGCTAATGTTTAGACCTCTTCTTAATAAGCCTAATCTGGATTTATCAGAGATACAAAATAATAGGTCAGTCTATAACCTTGAATAATTGGATAATGTGATTGAAAGTGAATAACTTCCTAGCTTTAGGCAAACTAGAAGAAACAGATTTTTTTGACCCATGTCAAGCTGATTTCAGGGAACAAAACCTTGATAAATCTGATGGCTGATCTAGCAATCTGAAATTAAGGAGAAACTTCCTAACAGTGAGAACAATTAACCAGTGGAACAGGTTGCCTTTATATGTCATGGGTGCTTCATCACTGGAGGTTTTTAAGAAGAGACTGGACAGTCATTTGTCTGAAATGGTATCGGGTCTCCTGCTTGAGCAGATGGTTGGATTAGAAGACCACCAAGGTCCCTTCAAGCTCTATTTTGATTGATTGATTGATCTATACATGGGGCTGAGTAGGGAGCATGTTTCTGTTGTTTTTTTCTTGATTCTTATGACTTTTGAAACCATTGAGCAAGATACCAGTCAGATCACCTAAGCAATTTGGGAATGGCTTTGTAATTATTTTGTTTTTATCTCTTATGTATTCAAATGTATCTCTTAGGCAAACCTATCCCTTGAAATGGCTCATACGGTATCCCTCTGGGCTCTATTTTCTGTCTAATACATTTTTCATATTTTGAATAATATTTTAATAAAACCACTGACAGAGATACTCAAGGGATTCAAAGCTGAGTAAGATTCACATACTGATGACACCCAAATATCTTTCTCTGTGACATCTCCAGAAAAAGGATAGTTCCCTTGAACACCTGCCTACAATCAATAAAAGAATATAGTAATTGGTATTTTATTTTATTGGCATTGGTATACTGGCCAAGGAAGATAATTAAGAGGAGGTATTCCAAGAATCCTGAATCTCAGGAGTGGTGTCACTTGAAAAACCAGCAGAGTTTGATGCAGATCAAATGTTATTTCACCTACGGTAGTTTTTGAGAGCACTGCCTTCTGAAGAAAGAGCATCAGAAGATAGAGAGGCATAGAAAGGCTTGGTTATTGTAAGAGACATAGCTACCAGGCAGAAGATGTTGATATTTATGGGCTCAGCAGTATCACAATGTAATAACAATGATTTTTCTATGTCTAGCATGCATAGCCACAAAAAATTCTTATAATTCACCTTCTCTCTCTCCCTCTCTCTCTGTCTCTCTTTCTCTCTGTCTCTGTCTCTCTCTGTCTCTGTGTCTGTCTCTCCCTGTGTCTCTGTCTCTCTCTCTCTCTGTCTCTTTGTCTCTCTCTGTCTGTCTGTCTCTCTCTGTGTCTATCTCTGTCTCTGTGTGTCTCTCTCTCACTGTCTCTCTTTCTGTCTGTCTCTTTCTGTCTCTCTCTCTCTGTCTGTCTCTGTCTCTCCGTCTCTCGCTTTCTCTCTCTCTCTCTCTCGTTCTCTCTCTGTTTCTCTCTGTCTTTTTGTCTCTTCCTGTCTGTCTCTGTCTCTCTCTCTCCCCTCTCTCTGTCTCTTTCTGTCTGTTTCTCCCTGTCTGCCTTTCTGTCTCTCTCTCTCTCTCTCTCTGAGTCTGTCTCTGTCTCTTTGTCTCTCTGTCTCTCTCTTTCTGTCTCTCTGTGTGTGTCTCTCTCTGTTTCTCTCTGTCTCTATGTGTGTGTCTCTCTCTGTATGTCTCTTTCTGTCACTCTCTGTCTGCCTCTCTGTCTGTCTGTGTCTATCTCTCTCCCTGTCTCTCGCTCTTTCTCTCGCTTTCTCTCTCCCTCTTTCTGTCTCTCCCTGTCTCTCTCTCCCCCCTCTCCTCTGTCTCTCTCTCACTGTCTCTCTTTCTCTGTCTTTCTCTCTGTGTCTGTCTCTTTCTCTCACTCTGTCTGTCTCTCTGTCTCTTTCTCTCTCTCTGTGTGTGTCTGTCTCTCTGTCTCTCTGTTTGTGTGTGTGTCTCTGTCTATCTCTCTCACTGTCTCTTTCTCTGTCTTTCTCTCTGTCTGTCTCTCTGTCTCTCTCTCTCTGTTTGTGTATGTCCCTGTCTGTCTCTGTCTCTCTCTCCATCTGTTTGTCTCTCTGTCTCACTCTGTCTCTGTCTCTCTATCTCTAACTCTGTCTCTGTCTCCCCTTCTCTCTGTCTCTCTCCCCCCTGTCTCTCTCTCTCTCTGTTTTGCTCTCCCCCGTCTCTCTCTCTCCCCCGTCTATCTCTCTGTCTCTCTGTGTGTGTGTCTCTCTCTGTCTCTCTGTCTCTCTCTCTGTGTCTTTCTCTGTCGCTATCTCTCCCTGTCTTTGTCTCTCTCTGTCACTCTATCTCTGTCTCTCTCTTTGTCTTTGTCTCCCTCTGTCTCTTTCTCTGCCTCTTTGTCTATCTCTCTATCTCTCTGTGTGTGTCTCTCTGTCTCTCTCTCACAGTCTCTCTTTCTCTTTGTCTATCTCTCTGTCTCTCTGTCTCTCTTTCTCTGTCTCTCTCTATGTCTCTGTCTCTTTCTCTATCTCTGGGTATCTCTCTGTCTCTCTCTCTTACTCTGTCTTTCTGTCTCTCTCTCTCTCTCTCTGTGTGTGTCTCTATCTCTCTCTTTCTCTCTCTCTTTCTCTGTCTCTCTCTCTCTCTGTCTCGCTCTGTCTGTCTCTCTGTGTCTCTCACACACACTTTCTGTCTCCCTCTCTCTGTCTCTGTGTGTCTTTCTTTCTGTCTGTCTCTGCCTCTCTCTCTCTCTTTGTCTCTCTCTCTCTCTGTCTCTCTCGCTCTACCTCTCTCTGTCTCTCTCTCTCTGTGTCTCTCTGTCTGTCTCTGTGTCTCTGTCTCTCTCTCTCACCTGCTCTTTCTAATGTTATCCTTCTTGTGAGTGTGCTTGAATACATGCTTAATTGGAATTAAATTTATGAGTACAGGATTAGTTTGATGGATTTATTAGGGCAATAATGTAGATATGAACAACTGTTCACCTCCCAGTACATTCAGAATATTATATCTTTTTAGTTCACCTTCCTATCTACTGATTTGAGTGATGAATTTTATCAACATTACCAGCTGATATTTCTGTTGAGCGTCCGCATTAAAAGGTTTAGAATAGAATTAGTTAGAGTAGAATAGAGCTGGAAAGGACTTTAGAGGTCTTCTAGTCCAGCTCCCTGCTCAAGCAGGAGAACTTATATCTTCTCCAGCATGATTGGATGGAGACTCCACTATTGGTTTGTCTTAATTTTCCTGCTCCAATCAGACTAAATCAGAGTTAAAGTTATGCCTCCCTTTGTCCCCATGCCCAAAAGACTTAGTCTTTTGCTCCCAGACACGTGTTTTTCATATCTTGATCAATCCTTTTAAAAAAATTCCCTTTCTTCGGAGAAAAGAACCTCGTTCCATTGCATCCTCTACTCCTTTGAGTTTCCTCTGCCCTGCAGCTAAAATTCCACCCCTAACAAATTGGGCTCCTCGTGAGTAAGGAGGCCCTTTTGGACAGGGGAGGCAGGGTTCTGAGGCTTACCTTGGAGGCTGAGGTTTAGCTTTGGAAACTGAGAAAAATTGCATCGGAGGATCTTTGAAGCTTCCACAGACCTCCGAAGCTCACCCGAAGCTCAGCTCAGCAGAGCTTTTGGAGCCATCCTAGGCTGCCACGGACCTTCTGGAGCCCAGCTGTTCGTCGGAGGCATTCTGGTGAGCTAGAAATCCTTGGAGCTGTTCAGCTGTTGGTCGGAGGCTCAGTTGATCATCGGAAGCCTCCGCAGCATTTTTCCCATTGCTGGAAACCTCAAAGATCCTCCGATGCAGTTTTTCTCAGTTTCCAAAACTAAACCTCAGCCTTAAGAGCCTCAGGTATGTCCCCTGGAATATTGATGTTGGGGAAAAGCGACATTAGAGGTTCATCCACTTGTGGGATCTCCAAGCCTTAAACCGTTATTTGATGTACAGGAAGTTTAAAATTCAATCATTGCAGTCAATTCTGGCTAGTGTCTGGTGGGGAGACTTCCTGACATCAACAGACCTAACTGAGGCCTATCTCCATATTCCTATTCTCCCTGGACATCGCAAGTTCCTCAGATTTTGTTATAATCACCAGCACTATCAGTATAGAGCCTTACCATTTGGTCTATCCGCAGCACCTAGAGTTTTTACAAAAGTATTGGCAGTGCTGGCAGCTCACTTCAGAGAGATCCTGGTCCGTGTCCAATGTTACCTAGATGACATTTTAATACAGTCCTCCTCATTCCAGAGGGCTCAGTCAGATCTCACCCTTACTATCAGGACTTTTCAGGAACATGGGTTTTCTGTTAATTTTCAGAAAAGCCATACTGCACCTTCAACCCAGCTCCTTCATTTAGGGGCAGTCATAGACACCAGCAAGTGCACAGTCTATTTATCTCAGGACCAACAGGACAGCACCAGGGCCCTGGTGCAGAGAATACGACATGACAAGGTAGTTACCCTAGCATTGTTAATAACTACTGGGAAAAATGGCATCCTGTGTTCACATCGTACCATGGGCACGTCTTCACTCCAGGGAACTGCAGTGGGTCCTTCTTCCCTTTCAGAGACTACGCATCAGCGCTTCCAGGCTGAAGGTTCGAGTTCCGCAGTCGGCGTTGAACTCCCTTCGATGGTGGGCCTCTCCAGTGCTAGCACGGGGCACAGAGTTCAAGGAACCAGCCAGAGCTGTCCTCACCACAGACGCCAGCCTATTCGGCTGGGGAGCACACCTCCAGTCGCAATGGGCTCAGGGGCGGTGGTCCTAGCAGGACTTAGAAAACAATATCAACTGGCTGGAGCTCAGGGCCATTCATCTGGCACTGCAACATTTCAAAACCTTGATAGCGGGTCAGTACATATTAGTGCTTACAGACAATGTAGCTGCCAAAGCTCATGTCAACAGGCAGGGGGGGACCAGATCCAGACCCCTCTTGTAGGAGGCCAGATGACTGGGGTCTTGGGCAGAGCTGAACCTGGCTTCCATCAAGGCGGAACACATATCTGGGGTGAACAATTACCAGGCGGACTCGCTAAGCAGAGCCACCGTAGACCATGGTGAATGGCGCCTGGAACCAGGAATTTTCCGGGAAATCATGGTCAGGTTTGGTGTTCCAACCTTAGATATTTTTGCATCCCCAACCAACTCACAACTTCCAAGATTCCTTTTCAAGTTCCCGACCCCATCAGCAGAGGGGACAGATGCCCTCCGCAATCCCTGGCCCAGGGATCTGCTTTATGCCTTTCCTCCCCTACTGCTTCTTCCAGCCACGATCCGCAGAATTTTACACGAGAGGGCGGAAGTTCTTCTGGTCTCTCCCCATTGGCCGCGGCAACCGTGGTTTGCGGACCTGGTGGAACTCTCCGTCTCACCTCCATGGAGGATTCCAGCAGGTCGTATCTCCCTCACTCAAGGGGATATCCAGCACCCGGACCCGCAATGGCTCAAACTAACCGTTTGGCACTTGAGTGGCAGGCCCTGAGCCAGGTCTCATATTTGTCGAGAGTGATAGCGCTGATTCAGCAATCCAGGCGTCCCTTTACGAATAGGATCTATGATGCAACATGGCAGAGTTTCTGCAATTGGTGCACAAGTCATAAGGTGGAACTCACGGGTGTTTCGGTCCCTATTGTACTAGAATTTCTGTTGGAGGGGTTAGATAAAGGGTTATCCCCGAACACAATCCGTAGACAGGTCACTGCTCTAGCTATTGTTCTCACGTGCGAAAATGCCACTCCTCTGACTCACCATCCCTTGGTTCATTCCTTCTTGAAAGGAGCAACCAATGCCAAGCCACCAACAGTTCACCGATACCTATCATGGGACCTACAGCAGGTCTTGCAGGCCCTAGTTGCTCCCCCCTTTGAACCTATGGAGACATGTTCATTTGATCTGTTATCCATGAAGGTGGCATTCCTCGTGGCAATCACGTTGGCCAGGCGAATTTCGGAAATGGCCAAAAGTCAGAGAGGACCTTTGCATTTCCTTCCCAGACAGAGTAGTCCTCAGACTTGACCAATCCCAGGACAACGAGAGTCAGTGGAGTACACTGGACGTCCGCAGGGCATTACAATGTTATATCAGTCGGACTGCGCCCTTCCGTAGATCTGAGGCCTTGTTTATTTCCTTCCAACCTTCGGCTAAAGGCCAGAAGATCTCTTCATCGACTATAGGGAGGTGGATCAGGGCTTGCATTGCCCTGGCATACAGAACACAATCATTACCTGTCCCTAGAAATATTACGGCCCATTCCACTAGAGGTGCCACTACTTCCACAGCCTGGGCGACACAAGCATCTATAGGGGAGATTTGCAGGGCGGCCACATGGTCTTCCCCTTCGTCCTTCATCACAAGATTGACAAATATGCATCCTTAGATGCCTCCTTTGGGCGCAGAGTTTTGCAGAGAGTATTAACATCTGAAACATCACAGGCCCAAACTGACTCCCTCCCTTAGGGACACAGGGCTTTGGTAAGTCCCACTAGTGGAGTCTCCATCCAATCATGCTGGAGAAGGGGCGTTGGTCTTACCTGAACGCCTTTTCTCAGCATGATGATGGAGACTCCACCCCCTCCCAGATAAGGTCAGTTGGTCCGGATTCCAATGAGAGGAACGCAGATGCGTGGACCAATGTCTGTACACCGACTCAGTCTTAAACTGGGCATGGGGACAAAGGGAGGCGTAACTTTAACTATGACTTAGTCTGATTGGAGCAGGAAGATTAAGACAACCCACTAGTGGAGTCTCCATCATCATGCTGAGAAAAGGCGTTCAGGTTAAGATCAACGCCCCATCTCAGACAAGTGACTGTCTAGTCTCTTCTTAAAACCTCCAGTGATGGAGCACCCACGATTTCTGAAGGCAAGCTGTTCCACTGGTTAATTGTCCTCACTGTTAGGAAGTTTCTCCTTAATTTCAGGTTGCTTCTGTCTTTGGTCAGTTTCCAACCATTTTCCTGCCCTCTGGTGCTTTGGAGAATAATTTGTCCCCTCTTTTTTGTAGCAGCTCCTCAAATACTGGAATACTGCTATCATGTCACCCATTTCTTATTTTCTTTAGACTAGCCAAACCCAAGTCCTGCAGCCGTTCTTCATACGTTCTAATCTCCAGGTCTTTGAGCATTTTAGTTGCTCTTCTCTGAACTTTTTCCAAAGTCACAATATCTTGGTTGCAGTATTCCAGGTGTGGTCTTGCTCTATTAATCCCGGGAAAGCTTATAAAAATAGAACAGATTACAAGTAAAACAAGCATCACTTCACATTATTATTTGTACACTAAAATCATAATGCTCTTAGGACCTGGGTAAGCCACTCTGGTGAGGAAATCCCATAAACACAATACCATATCTCCATTGAAAAATATGTTTCTTAGCAATTATAAAATATTTCCATAAAGAAAGCAAAACAAACCTGTAACCGCTCCAGTTGTTGCTCATATAATAATATATAGGTAGAATATAGGTAGGCCTCAGTTTATGACCACAATTGAGTCTGGAATCTTGGTTTCTGAGCAAAGCAGTCAAAGACATCATGTAACCACTTTGCTCAATGACGGCAATCCTGGCACTTCTACCATTAGGCAATCTTGCGGATCGTTAAGCAAACAAAATCTGTGATAAGGATTATGGGGGTAGCTCATGGGGATGGGGGAGGCACTGGAATGCCTGTTGCAGGCTACAGGGCCCCCAGTGCATAGAAACCTGCTACAGCCTTGGAAGCCTTGGCTGATCCTCATGTGACAAGCCTGGGAGGCTTCAGCCATGTATAGGGCCCATCAGCTCAAGCAAATTGCCACACTTATCTTTGTGTTTTTTTCTGCAGCTACTTTTCTGCACCCAACCTATTGCGAGGTGTGGCCTTCCTATCCAGGCTGCCTCAGGCCTTTCTGCAAGTGGACATCTTTCTTCTGATCGTTCAGAACAGTTATTCTCCAAATTGTGCAATTTGGAGAAGGAATCTTCCAAATGATCACTAGAATATTACCCCTTCTTGTGAATATACCAATCCATCTATGAATAATCACAATAGCAAGAATAGCACCTGCTGTCATTGTCTGCTGATAGGTCTTAGGCACTTGAGCTACCATATTTTTAAACAGAGGTTCCAGTCTAGGTTAGGAAATTTACAGCCATAGAAGGAGGATTGGATAGAGCAATGGGGGGGGGGTACTTTCTCCCACTTCACTGAGCATCCCTCTATTAAACTGATAAGCATTCTAACCTTCTCCTTCATTCTAACCATTAATAAAAAATAAAAATTGAACATTGTCATATCCCATGCATTATTGCAGTCCAACCTGATAAGGAGATATTACTAAAAACTCTTTCAGCATGCATTTTGAGCACCTATTTATCCATGTAATTATCATGTCCAACCTACACTGAATCAGAATGTTATGACATACCTTGTCAAATTGTTTCCTGAAATCAGGATATATTGCTTTTAAAGCATTCCATAATTAATTATGTAAATAATAATAAAAAATATCAGCATAGTCTAATAATAGTTTTCTCTTGACAATTTCATATAAATTTCTAGTAATCACCAAATAGTTTTTAAAGTGCTTACAAATCACTCCATTTATAATCCCGCTACAGTGTTCCCCAGCATATTAATGTCGCACGTATCAGTTTGCTAATTTCCTCAATTTTTCAACTTTTTAAAAATAAGGTTAACATATGCTGTTCTCTAGACATCTGGCATTTAATCCATTCTTCTGGGGTTCTCAAAATTAACACATAAGGTTTTAGCCAAACCAATTGCTAGTTCCTTCAAAACCCTAGAATGCTACTGATCTGGATATTGAGTTTCAAAATAATTCAAAACACTCCCTAACTATGCTTCTGTTAATTTCAAGTTTTAAAAGGTATTTCTTCATTCTGTTCCTCATAATCTGGGACACATTTCCTTTCCTTGGGAAAAAAAAATGCCACATCAAAACCTATAGTCTGTTATGCAGTGCCTGTAGAGTTTCCTGATAACTTTTGCAATATATTTTGTTGGGGTTTTGTACTGTGTACATATGATGTGTTTAACACCTCAGCTCACCAAGTGTCCTGGAAATGTGAATTTTGAATCTCAGTGGACGTACTGAAGGAGTAAAATGAAACAAGTAAAGGATTGGCATGATGTGAAGAAGAGGATAAAAGAAGACGGTTTTTCTCCCACTACCAAATAACGTGATCAAATGTAACCCTCTTGATCCTTGATGACATGCAATTGTAATACATTGCTGAAGTATATTTGGGTCCTTACAAAGAGGAAGGAGGGAGCAAAATACATCTAGTTCATCCTCTCTATCCAGATGTCTAAATGGCATACTGTTATTCTGAAAATAAATGGGGAATCTACAATCAGCTTCTAGCAAAGCCCAATTTCTGTGAGGCAGAATTAAAGATATCATAATGGGCAACCTTTTGTACGTAGTGAGGTCAGTCTATAATTTTTTTGTTATGTTAGTCTGCTCGATGCTCTATTTTCAGAAATCTCAAATATAACGTAATTTAAAATTGATCTACCCAAAAAGAAGTACCAATGGTAATTGCCTGCCATCTGCAGCCTCTGCAAGGTCTTGATACTATACCTGTGAAACTCACAAAACATAATGTACTGCACTCAGGAGGCCCTAGAAAAGAGAACAAAAAGTCCTTAAGATTAAAAGAAAACCGAGGATCAGCATGCTGTTCCTTGTGAAGCTGTATATGTTGTTTTAATAGTTTATTTCACACTTCTGCACAGCCTTGTAAATTTGGACAGCTGCCCACAATGCCTTTGGAAATCTGAAAAGGCAATTAATCTGAGTTCCAAGCCTGGAACAAACTGTAATATCTGCTGCTCAGCAAATTAAAGGTGAATAAGAAATGGCAGTAGGACTGAGTAGCAAATGACCATTAGAAGGATTGATTTGAAGGCAATATGCCAGTTAACAAGGAAGGCACCTGTTAAGTGCCTTGCATTTGTGTGAAACTTCAGTTAGATAACCCAAACTGGAGTTTGCTGCTGGAGAAATCTGATTCTCTTTAAAACAAACAAACACTCAAATGCATGAGGATGTGAGATAGCTTCAGCAATCAAAGGAAGACAATTCTTTTGCTGTAAAATTTTCTTGATTTAAGCCGTCAGTTGTCACAAACCAAATTGAAACTTATCCTGTAGGGAGAAGTTAAGATATTATGTAAATACACATATTTCATATCTTGTATATCATGAGGGAGACCACCTAGATTAGGAAACTTGCACTGGGGCAGGGATAGGCAACCTTGACTCTTTATGACTCGTGGACTTCCTGGCTCAGGAATTCTGGGAGTTGAAGTCCACGAGTCATAAAAGAGCGAAGGTTGCCTACCCCTGCACTGGGGGAACAAGAATTAATCTCAATTCATAAAGCAAAAGAGGAAAAAAAACTTTTCTTTGGTTTTCAGGGGCTGGCTGGGGAATACTGAGAATTGAAGTCCATGTATCTTAAAGTTGCCAAGGCTGAGAAACACTGGCTTCAATGATCTATGACTGTCCACTGCTATTAGTGGAAGCAATCCCATGGTCACCAAGTTGATTCTCAGCCAGACCATTAATATTGCTCACCAGATTTTGGCTTCTATTCTGGGGAGCCAGCTTCTTAGTTTAAGAGGGCTCTTAAAAACTAGCAGTTTATTTTCATGTTTTAATTTTCACAATTGCTTTTCCAGAGGTGATGCATTCTCCTATTATTTTGGTTAAAAATTCAAGGTCTACTTATCTGCAGATGGGCTTATACATGGGTAAAGTATATGTATATACTTTAAAAAGGTATTACCATAAATGTTTGGTTTCTGCTTATGAAGTGTCTTTTGATGAAAAATGATCAATATTATTTAGTGTGATTAAAGTCACATTATATATGCAACATTCTACCCATAACCATAAAAGTGATATGGCTGAACTTAAAATAGGCAGTTTTGTTCTAGATATAGAAATTTTAAGTTTAAAAAGGGGGATTTCACAGGTTATGTTCCACAGCTGCTTTATCTCCTAGAAAGTTGTTATGGAAGAACCCAACCATGCTGAATCCCTGACTATTGATGTCTCCTGTTTTCCCTTGGCAATTACTCAGATGTCCCAGTTTGAAGCTTCTTTTTTATTCTAGGAAGTGCACAAAAAAAGCTTCTAGCAACAACTAGGATACCCTGAGAATGAAAGTCAGTAGATGTTTCACAGACAGGACCATTATTGTTCACATACCTTCATCGAATCATTGGCTGATTCAATGAAAAGCCGTTATTGGCAAAAAAAGAAAAAAGAAAAGAAAAGAAAAAAGTACCAGCATTGGCTAGTGACTGCCAGTTTCTATCCTGTCAGTAAATGCATAATACAAGATGGAAAAACTAATTGCATTCAGAATCATTATTGCCTCTTCATGTTCAGATGAACACTATTATTATTCCCGTGATGACACTCTCCATTTTCCCCCTGCAGTCTATTTTTGGTTAAATGGATCTCAAGGTAATCAAGCAATCTAAAATTCTGCAGAATTATTTTTATTAATTCACATTTCAAGTGTTGTTTTCTTCTTTCTGTTTGACTCTGAGTACATCGCTTTTGTCAGAAACTCAGCTGCTTACACATGGCTTACTGTCTTTAGTCCTTGTAGCCCTCACAATATTTTTTTCAATCTGTAAATTGTGGGAAATGACCAATTTGGGATGGGTCAATCCCAAAAATGATGCAAAATAGGTATGCTAAGCATTAAAGATGCTTTAAACAGCTATTTTGCAACTGATCGCAGAACATTCAACTCATGCCTCTCTAGACACACTACAATCTACAAACTGCATCCCCTTCTCCCCCAGCAGAAACATATTTTCAATACTCAGCATAAAACATGTTTTAACCTATACCAATTTTATTATCAGCAAAGAATGGGTAGGACAATGGAAGGTTACCCCTCAAAAGGATTGTTTAATCCTGACTTGGGCTTCAAAATCTGATTTGATATAAAAAAATGCTCTGAATTTCTTTTCAGAGTTATATAATAGCCATTTTCCATTTGTGTATGTCAAAGGAAAAAAATGGCCATGTTCAGAATAAAGACCACATTTCTCCTAACCCCATTTCATTATTTTTATAAATTAATTCCTTTGTACATTCATTGTATCCTATTTATCCTTTTCAGTTTATTTTGCATTATTAATTCAATATAAAATCAAACAAAGATAAGCAATATACAGTACAAATTATAGAGAAAGAAACAGAAACCAACTAAAATTAGAAATAACATATAGGACATATTTGCACAGATACATTCTCTCTCGCACACGCACACAGACACACACACACACCTCAATAAATGATAGCAATCTTTCATTATAACCATCCACAGCTAATCTATCTCAATTCAGTATCTCATTTGTTCATAAGTTGCTAACATCAGCTCAGTATAGATGGTACTCAATGGTATGCAAAGATGAAGTTATCTCAGATTTTTCAATTTCCTCATTTAAGAACGATGTGCAGTTTGGAGGTTCTCTTGGATTCTCAGCTTCTACAGGAAGAAGAGATGGCAGCTATGATCAAGATGGCCTTTGCATTGATCTATCTAGTGTGTCAACTGTGCCCCTTCAGGGATAGCCGGTCATTTGACTATTCATGCCCTATTCATCTTAAGAAGAGACTGCTGCAGTGCATTCTACAAGTCAAGATGTCTTTATATAACTGAAAATCAATTCACAGTTTCAAGTCTTTTAGTGCAGAGTAGGGGAGACACCAACTGGGCAAAATGATACAAAAGCTCAGTAAACAATGCTCACAGCCATTCATGTGGGCTGCGGAATAGATTTAACATATCCAGCCTCAAAATGGCTTACAGCCTTAGAAGGATGGCTCCTCTTTATAGACAATTACTATCTGTGCCATAAATATCACTATCTGTTTCTATTCTGCATCAATTTAACCTGCATTTTACTTTTATTTATATTTGGGATTTCATTTGATTTGCATTTTATTCTTTGTGCTGTATTTTGTACTTAATTATTAATTTGCTCCAGCTCAAGTCGTTATAAATTCTTAATTTGTTGCTAATTCTAAAGGAAACTCTTTGATTCTTTGATTTGCTTGTGTTACATGTATCAATGAAAATTTGTTTACCTGGAAAAGACTGTAGAGTGTAGGATATTTGGATTTAATTCCCCAAAATTCATTTTCAGCCATTGTTTAAAGTTCCTTTGGTGTAAATGTTGTAGAGAGGTCTTAAATCTGAATGCCCTCCTGAGAGGTGAGGTAACACATAGGCCTCAGATGACCTAATTATCATCTATCATATAATTGGCAAACACTATCTATACTTGAGTTTAAAGATAGGAAACCTAGTTAAAAGCAAAAAAAAAAAAAAAAATGCCTTACTTCAAACAGTAGGCAAGAATACATGGATGTCTATGGAGATTCTCAATCATCCAGATCATGGTTGTCCCAAAGGTGCTTTTCCAAAAGGCAACAAAACGGAAGAAACTTCCTGGAAGAGAAGTGAAATGTTTTCAAAGAAAGGAAAAAAGAACCCCAAGAAAGTCCAGTTGGCTTTTGGAAAAATCAATTTTGGAAGAATACACGGGGTTACATATTTTTATACATAACATCCTATGGTACAACATGCTACACAATCACGCAGATATTTTTAAACAATTTTTTATGGACTCATGTATTCTTCCATATTCCTGTTCATTCAAACATTTCCACTTTTCTTCTTTTTTAAAAATGTTGGCATTCATAATATCACAGGGTTGGATTCATTACAGTCCAAAAGGTACTTTTTCAAAAAGCAACTGGACTTTGTTTTTTTTTCCCCTTGAAGATGTTTCGCTTCTCATCCAAGAAGGTTCTTCAGTTCTGACTAAAGAACTGAAGCTTCTTGGATGAGAAACTTCTTGGATGAGAAGCAAGATGTCTTCAAGGAAAAATAATGTCCTGTTGCCTTTTGAAAAAGCACCTTTGGGACAACCATGACCTGGATGACTGAGACTCTCTATAGAGATTCATTACAGTGTTATATGTTCACCAGCAAAGTTAGTCCACATTACAGTTTGCAAATTGATCTCTAATCATGGTTGCAAATTGAATTATTTTATTATATTTCTACATCTTGTGTAACAAGGAATAATTCAGGGCATTTATCTTTTATAAAATACCAGTGAACCTCATGTAAAATTAACTTAGAGCAATTCAGAGCAGAAACAAAGAATACCAGCCACAGAGGTAATAGAACATGTAAACGTTCAATAAGCAAAATAACCTGGAAGCATCACAAAGCAGAAATCGTTCTTGAACACACAGAGATAACACTATATAAAACACAAAATGATAAACATATCTAATGGATTTTTTAAAAATCATATAAAAATAAAAATAATATAGTAATACAACTAGGAACTGACTTACAAATGTACTGACTCACAAATATACTTCCATAATACTAGAAACAACAATCTTTTGATCTAATAAGAAAGCACTGGATATGAGCAGAGAATTACAACTGCAGTTGCCTGAAGCTTCAGAGATGCTCAAAGAAAATAGCAGGAGTTTTGCTCTAAACTCCAGATATCTCCAAAAAGTATGCAGGTAGGAACTCTTTGTCTAAACATGCCTAGCCATTTAATTTAAAAATTAAACAGTATTAAAAGGAATTACTCAGGAAGAACTTTGACAAAAGAATTGTCTGTATTAATAGTCTCTGTGAGGTTAAATGACCAAACCATTTGTTATCTAAGACAACAATTAACTAATCAATAAGTAATGATTCTTATTTTAGTATCAAATAAGCATATTTTAAAAGTCATATATTATATTAAGATATCAAACTTTTCTATCTCCAATGAAAAAAAAGCTAGAACCCACAGCCTTTCTTTTTGCTTATGTTTTCTATTAGAAATTCAGTAAAATCCTCAACTATTTCTCTTTTTAAATAATCCCTCAATTAATATCACAATAAGATTGGTTGGAATGTTTTCATTATGCTTACTTTCTAATAAGTATACATAAAGGTTAGTAACATCCAAATATGAACACCATAGAATTCTTCAGATGTTCATCCCACATATCTGCATACAAGAAGATTGGATTGAGAATTATAGAATATAACTACATATAGATTTTCCAGGGACTTATATGTAATTCACACAAATAGAAAAACACACATAGATCATTTCTGCAGAAAGATAGCAATCCTGAACATGTGAGCCACAGAGTTGGCTTCAACCAAGGAGAGAACTAATTCAAGATTGTGATTTCCCTATCTAGAACAAGTGATCATGACAATATGGGATGCTGCAGAGGACTCTCATTATGCAGCTGGCCTGCCACTAGAAAAGTTTTGCAGATGCATAGAATGTGAACAAGGAGCAGAAGTAGTGCATTGATAGGGAACTCCTATAGGAAAGTAGACTTCTTTATAAAGCTTTCTAAATGACTATGGGCAAGCCCTTATTTCTCACCCCCTATTTGGAAAGTACAAAGTATCTGGACTTTAAAAAAAAAAGACTTGTGTTACAATCCTGCATAGAGTTTAGCTGGGTAATTTCCTTTGCCTTCATTGGAAATAGGCCAGCTGTGCAGAAGACAGCAATTTCTGATGGTCAAAGCACAGCATATTGTCATTTAGGAAGCAGCATCATATTGAACTGTGCTAAGTGTAAATCTGCTAAATGATCCTCTTTCTGCTCCTTCTGTGTGTAGATCTCAGCCCATAGCCCTTGGAACAATAAGTCCCATAAACAAGACCACTTCAGAGGAGGGGGAAAAAAACCCCACCCTGCACCTGTGTTTACTTACCTAGCAGAGAACCTATTAAGATGACAACCTGCATAACGGTAGTAAAATGTCGATATGTTTGTTCTTCTTCCCTATATGCCTCGTATTCTGACGTCCCGACCGCGTGGGCGCTTCGGTTGATTCCCACGATTTGAGGAGCACCGGATGCGTTCAAGCTTTTGACAGCCTGAAAGGGACCGCGCTCGCTCGCGTTGGCTGAAGCCCAGCTTGCATTGTAGCCCATGGCGAGGTGTCTTGCTGCCTCCCTCTTACTTAACAATCACCTCCGCACGAAGCCAGCACTCTTCGCCGCACAAAGCACGCAGTTCGCACCTGGTTTTCTAAGCGGAGCCGTTTCCATTGTGTTTCCACTAAATGTCTGGACCCCGGAAAAGCCGTCTGACGTTTCAGGTCTGCATCTCATTCCAAAGAGGGGCATACATCAGGGCAAAATGGGGGCGGGGACGGGGGGAAAGCTGACTGCATCTGGTACTCCGTTGTCCCATATTTCTTGCTTTTCCCCCTCCTCCCTCGCTTCAATGCCACTGCGCGCCCGTCCCCTTTCAGCGCGTTTGCACAGCCAAAACCACAAACAAAGCCTAGATAGGATCCATGCCGCCTGCTCATTTCCCTCTAGTAGGCGCAACCAGCATACCTCCAAGTGGGACACTTGACAACCCTTTTTCGTGGTGCAGTTTCTGGCATGGTGAAACTGAGGACCGAAGCTCGCACATCTTGGTGAGGCAATGCCTTTCTCCCCTTTCCATTTGCCTAACACAGATGCCGTTTCAAGTCTTCTGCGAGCCTCGGGTGGTTTCCGATCAGTAAGGCTTTAAATTATGCTTGACGTATGCTTCTCCGGCAATCGCATTTGAAGAGCTTGACGCTTCTGACCCTCACTTTACAGATTGGCATCAGCAACTGTTCAAAGGTTTTTGAGAACCACGTTGACTGCAGGTAGCTTTTCTGTTTTCTTAGAAAGAAAGTACGAATCACATGACACGTGACCCTCAGCGGGTGGGCTCTGGTTTTGTTTTTTTTTTAATTTTTGGGGGGATGTGGCAGCCATTTTGCCTTTTGGACTGTCAATTTAAGGTCTGAATAAAACCGCTTTGGAGAATGGAAAGCTATTGTACTGCAGAAAGGGGCTGCATTTAACCGACTGAAGTTTTAATTGACAAAGAACTTTCCAATTTAGCAAGCCTTGCAATAATGTAATATTTTGTTTTGACCTCCCATTTGTCATACACACATAAAATACTTCTTTTAAAATCATTTTGTCTATTAAGTTGTTTATTTATTAAATGTAGGTGCCAATGAGTATCCAAACATTTGCAAATGTCTTTTAAAATTTATATGCAAAATATCAATAAAGGCCAAATTGGCACTAGATTTTGCCAACATTGCACCCATCGCCACTATACCTGAGTCCATCTATCTTGCTACAGGTCATCCTCTTCTTCTCATTCCATCCACCTTTTCCTGCATTGAAGACTTTTTCAGAGAATTAGGTATTCACATATTATATCCAAAATAGGATAATTTGTGCCTGGTCATTTATGCTCAAATTTGTTTGACAATCCATCTGTTTGTTTTCTTGCTGTCCATGATGGGCTCAGGAGGCTTCTTCAACACTAAAATTCAAAGGTGTCAATATGTTTCCTCTCCTACTCCCTCAGAGTCCAACTTTCACTTTTCCAAAATGTCACACAGAGTCCAACTTTCACTTTCCCAAAATGTCATAGGGGGCTTGCACAATTCTGATCTTTGTAGGTGTAGACAAATCACAGAATGTGAATATTTTCCTCAAGTCCTTTGATGTTAGTCAACCAAATATTAGGCTGTGGTAGGGTTTTTTTATTGCTTGTTCCTTTACTGTTAATGGTTGACAGTATCTATAGCTATCTACCACTTCTTCATTGACCACTCCAAAGTTGGTTGTTGTGCCTGGATTTCTTCTTGTTCTATAGTTTAAGTTTAATTCTGCACTTCTTCCATAATTCCCTTATTTTAGTTTCATCCAAATCATTTTAGGACCTTTATTTTCACTTTAATTCACTATCCTGGAGGATCCTTGTTGCCTTCTCATCTACTTCCAAAACAATTGGCATTTAGAAAGTCTGTCAGTATACTGAGTGAAGCATTGAATTGGTGGGATCCGGACAACAATACATCAGCTTGCAAGATAGTCTTTTAATAAAGATGCTAGCTTGCATGGATGAGCCTGAGTTGCACTCATTGATACTGGCCAAATATTCAGATAATGTAATAGCAAACCAATTAATACAAGTAACATCAGGTTCTATACATAATTGCACAAATCACATACATTTCATCAATTGTCAACAGTTCTTCAGAAGCAATGGAGTTTGTGCATTGTGTGAGGGAATAGTGTCTGAACTAAAATGTTGTCTGTTGTATCTGAAGTACAATGAATACATGTCTAGAGAATTTAGGATTGACTGTAAATACTGTAGATATCTACACAAGCTTTTGATAATCCTATTAGCAACTTTCCTAAACTCTGAGACAAATTCTTGTTCACCCTGTTATTTGTAGACAGGTAGTCTGCTAAAACTAATAAGGTAGAACATTTTTATTGGTTAAGACAGGGGTCCCCAGCCCGTTTGGAACTAGGCCATGCAAGCAGCAGGCAAGCACATGTGCACACTTCATCTTGCACGAGCTGTGGGTGCTTACACTCATATTATGAAGCTCCATTTGCATGAAGTTTCATTTGCATGAAGCTCCATTCGCGAGCAGCAGGCACACACATCCGCCACTCGCACAAATGGAACTGTGTGCACAAACACGTACCTGCCACTCACACAAAACCATCTCATCTCCCACCCACTCCCGCAACAGGACACTAAGCTGGAAAAGTTGGGGAGTTAAGGCACCAGACTAGAAATTGGGAGACTGTGAGTTCTGGTCCTGCCTTAGGCATGAAGCCAACTGGGTGACATTAGGCCAGACATTCCTCTCAGCCCTAGGAATCAGGCAACGTCATGACAACCACTTCCTAATGCTTGCCAAAAAAAAGATGCAGAGACTTGTCTAGACAATGCTGATTCAAGGGCACCAAAAAGAGAGAGAGAGAGAAAGAGAGTTAGTTGTCAATAAAACAGTTCATCCATGTTCCTCAACAGCTGCACCAATTTGTCTCCTACTGCTTTTATGTTATCTATTTTATTATAGTAATATCTGTTTTATGATGTATTTTTATTGTCTAAATGTTTTTAACATTTGAAAGCAATTTTAAACTGATAGTCTTTGGCCAAAGCAAAGTATTAAAATATTTAAGTTATGAGATAGGGAAAAAGTAACTAAAACTGGCAAACATAGGGAAATTGCAAATAAACATCAAAACCTCAGTTTCTATAGTTCTGAAAAGTACTATGGGGCAGTGTATAAGTCTAAGTATTATTGCTATTGTTATTGCTGTTTCAAAATCTTTCATTTTCTGAATCACTTTAATGAGAATAGATGCAGTTGCTGTATTTAAAGATAAGGATACATTTTGGAGCTCTGTAAAAGTAGAATAATGCAGTCAACCAGCAATAAAAATAATACATATCAGTATTAGAAGTCTCAAGCATCTGTGTAACTACATAGTCTATGAATAACTGAAGCAAAAATCACCTTCTCTAATTTGGATTGTAATACCATCTTAACTTGATAAAAGGTACTCTGAGCCATTGATACACCTTGCATGTATGCAAATAAAAGAGACTTTCAGGCAACAAGCATAGTTTGCATGCTTACATCTTCACACAGCACACAACCCCCTGGCTTGCTTGACTATAGTTTAATAAGATACATAGTCTGGGTTCACACAATGCCAGGACCATAAACTGTGGTTTACAAAACCACTGTGGATAGGTTTCATTTTTGCTGAATGAGTTCTCAGTCTCTCTTCTGCTTGCCAAGACACATCCAGAAGGGAGGCGGCTACAACTGGAGCGCAACTAATTGAAGCCAGCAGTTGCCACCAGGAAAAGCAAATGGAGGAAAAGTGCCTAGTGGCGCCCAAATTGGTTTCATGAAATCCACAACTCTGGGCACCCCAACCATTCAAACTACAAAACAACTTGAACTTCATTTAGGAAGTAGAACATCTGGAAAGCACAGGCCAGCAGCCTCTGTAGGGAGGATTAAGCTAAAGAGGCAACCTAGACTACATATACTATTGCAGAAGGTGGGGCTGCCCTTCCTCAGCCACAAAGACCTTACAGAGCTGGGGAGGGAAAGTTGACCACACACACACACATATATATATAGGGGGACAAGATAGTAGGAATTAATAGATTTAGAATGATATAGATATCAGCCCTGCCTTTTCTTTGTGGCTGAGGAATTCTATATAAAGAGAGCCACTGGGAGTTGAGGGACGTCTTGGGTAGAAAGCCGCAGACACAGCTTCATCGGCAAAACAGCCCCAATTCCACTCTGGGTTCCTGCTTCCCCGCCGTCGCAAGGGGCAGCACCGATCTTCGGCGGGGCCTCCAAGCAAGGCGGAAGAGCCGCGCGGTTCCGCCCACCGCAGCTCAGCCGTGGCGACAAGGCAAGGGCCCGGTGGTTGACCGCCGGCCTTTAATTGCTCGAACTGAGATGGCCCATTTGAACAGGGTCTTGCAGCCGCGAGCCGAGACGGCCGAAGTGACCGCGGAGCAACCGGAGAGCTACCAGCTTCGCCAAGAGAACGAGCTGCAGGTGCTGGAGTCCATCTACGGGCGGGACTTTCAAGACTTGCGTCTTGACCGGCCGTGGGAGGTAATACGAAAAGGCTGGCTGGGTTTCCTGTTTGTCGGTGTTCTGCAGACGATGCCTGGTGGTTGCAAATTGGGAATCGCCGCAGAAGCTCATGTAGATTTTGATTTATTGATTTATATATTAAACGGATTTAAAGATGGCTAGAAGTTTCTTTTTTGAGACTGAACTTTTGGTTTTGGTTGCCTGACTCGTCCCAATCCTTGTTTTCACCCGTCCTTTCCTAAAGTTGTCTGCTTGAAATCATAATATTTGAAGGCGTATTAACGACCTACACCTTTTGCTTCCACATCCAGGATGCTTATTTTAAAAATGACTGTAATCCACTGAAACACCTATCCAATGAAGTAGCATGGAGTTTGAGTCCAATGGTAGCTATGCCTCATTCTTGTGTTTCTGTAACAGAGATTTAATTATCCAAGTAGCATTCATCGTTTGCTACAAACCCATCTAGCACTTGCATTGGCTATGTCAATTAGAAGGAAGTAAATTATAACAGGATGTGCTACCTAAAAATTAACAGCATGGTACAGTATGCTTCAGTAGCATGATTTAATTTCAAGCTATATACGTATGTGTACGTATATACACTCAGAGTTAATTTTAATGGAGATAACTTGATAGTTATTTGTAAGGTAACAATTACTAAAACATAATTAATGCCAAACAGAAAGATGTGGTTTTTCTGTCCTTCACTTAAGTCTTCAGTATAACTTTACAGTTTTAATGGCTTTAATGGCTGTGGTAATATTCTTGTTACTGTTAGAAACCTCACTGAGATAATCTAAAATGCAATGTGTAATTTTTGTAAAAAAAAATAAAATGGGATCACTGGGAATTAGTAAGGATTCATTCACAACCAGAGAAAAAATGAAGAATTTATACTGTAGAATTTCTCAGTTATGTATGTCTGTGGATTCCTAAAAATATATATTCATCGTACTGTATATGCACCTGTTATTAATTGTTAATAACAAGTCCTATCATTGCAAGTATTACCAGTTAGAAGGATGAACATGTACATCCAACCCGCTACTTATTTACTTTATCCTTTCGTATTCTTAGCTGAAAATCAGAGAGAAAACTCTTAGTTTTGTGGGTTAAACTCAAAACCTCACTTAACTCTTTGGCCCAGCCTACTTCTGTAGTTTTAAGGCAGGGGTGTCAAACTGCCGGTCCACGGGCCAGTTGCATCACCCACTCCTGGTCCGGCAATGCAAAAAAAGTCGCGATACATCGCGACACGTGATGCGGCAAGTTTGCACCCGTGTTTTAAGGGGATAAAACTAGGCAACACCTTCATCTATATTATCTATGTGAACTTCCCTGGAAAAAGTGGGTGTTAATGGAATAAAAATGTCATCTCTACCGATCAATTATTTAAGATAAAGGATGAGAATATATTTTGTGTTCTGGCAGTCACAGGTATAAAAATTATACAAGCCTAGTTCTACTCCCTGAATTTAAAAAAATAGCATAAGAAATTGTGTGTAATGTCCTAATACCTTTTAACAGTGTTGCAAAATATTTGGCAGACAGTTTTTTTTTAACAAGTCAGCTGTCAATAATGGTATGGCTTTGTCCAGCCAATGATCATCACCAAATAAATAATTAAATCCACCTCTTCTGCTTTCTTCTCTCGTATTAATTGAAATTAATTAACTTTAGATTTTACCTACCCCAGGGCTAAGCCTAGAGAAATTTAATGGGAGAGTAAGATTATCTGCAACAAGATGAGTTTTTTTTCCTAGTGTGCCTTTACTTCATTTTCCTTCCTTTTCCTTCTTGAATTTGAGACACATGAGTATCAAATTATTTCTTAATATGACTGTTTATCAAAATGAGCAATTAGGATAAAAAGTATGAAAGGGAATATTTTTTTTTCTTTTCCCAAGCGCTGCTGCTGTTTTGTGAATGTGCTGTGAAAACCATCAACAACTTACTTGCAATAAGTAATTATGTTTTACTTAAACATAATTAGCAAGGTTATTACTTCCCCAAAGACTATGCTTTTCCCCAAGGCATTTATACATGACACTTGATAAATCTTTCCTTATTCAAAGCTCATTCACATATTATTTAGTTTGTAATTTCTCTTGGGAACAAATTCCACTTACCAGAAAAATAAAAACTTTGATTCCATTCTTGTGGGTCAGATAGAAAGTCTGTGAGATTTATTGAGCCCAGTTTCTTACTAACATTCAGAATTTTTTCAAAAAATGTTGCAGATACGACAGTCTCCTGAAATCAATCTAGTCTTGAGACCTCAGGGATTAACTGGTGACCATGAAGTCTATGCCAAAGTTGACTTATGGGTCAAATGTCCTCAAACCTATCCCGATATGTGAGTAAATAAAAAATCCATGTTATACTTTTTCTAAATTTAAAAAAAGAAAACAAAATTTTCTGAAAAATCTGGACATAGCATAACAATAGATATGGATGAGTGAAAGGATATTTAATTGAGGAACCATGCACTGGGATGGGAAGCAGACAGGATCGGGGCAAAGGCTGTATGTCTTTCAGATAATTTGGAACACTGCCTTTGCTCATTGTTCATGTAGACAATTGGCCTTGATGGGCTTGAAGTCCAAAACATTTAGACAAACCAGATGTTTTCTACCTGAAAATTGCTTTTGTTGTATGCATGCAATGTGTATTAATGGCTCAGAGTACCTTTTATCAAGTTAAGATAGTATGCCATCTACAATCCAAATCAGAGAAGGTTTTCGCTTCAATTATTCCCAAGGGGTCATCTCCCTCTGGGGAGGAAAAAACTTCATACATTAACCACCTCAGCCAGCCCTACTCACCAGCAGGCATCCAAATCATCCTTCCTTTGTTATCTACTGCCGTTAACAGATTTTAGATTTTGGCCTAATTCCAAAGTAGCCAATTGAAATGGGCATGAAGACAGCGATACATTTCTCCTTACATCACACAACCTACAAGTTTCTTGAAAGTATAGTTGAAAATCAGAGTCAGTTGATTGCAGCTAATAGGCACAACTTTGTGAATACAATTGATGTAATGTTCCTTGAAATTTCAGTTATAGGAGTAATACGTTCTGGATTCTGGATGCATTCTTTAAGTTAGCCTATTTCAGATACCTTAATACACAAATTGTTATGATGCACCATTTCACCCGGTTGAAAGTTAGAAACAGACAAACAGGAGAGTTTTTGTAATATATGGGTAGATGCTCTAATGGCTTTCAAAATGCTAAACATTGTGTGCCAATTTGCCTGCAAGAACATCTACATTATATGCAGATGCCTGGGACTTCTGGCTTAAAAAACCTGCGAGGCAATTTTAAAAATATTTACTGGTAAAACTCAGCAACTGTGCTTTCTCAGTGTTGCTTGATATTTTTAGGATTCAAGAAATGGTTGACTTTAGAAACTATTTAATCTAGACTTTGTTGATTTAAAATTATATTTTAAATATTTTACATTACTTAACAGCTGTTTAAATTAATTTTTGTGGCATGTTCTTTTGAAATGTATAAATACATTTTTATAAATTTTTATTACAGTTATGTTCTCTTGTGTTTAGGAAAGGACATTGCAATAAAAGGTGGCCTAGTTTTTTAAATAGCTCAATATGTTTTCATGATTTATTGGAAATAATAGTGCTGTGATATAACATGGGTAACACTTCGTAAAATTCCTGTTCTAGTGATTTATTTTTCTTCCCTCTAGTGTTCCAGAAATCGAACTTAAAAATGTGAAAGGCTTATCAAATGAAAATATAAACTTATTAAAATCCAAACTAGAGGTATTAGCAAAAGAGCGTTGTGGAGAGGTAAGTGTTGATGTTGAGTGACATTGTTGATATAATATTTGAGGTTTCAAATGAATATGGAAAATTGTTTGTGTGTGCACATGTGTATTTTGTGAATGTGATCATCAATTTTGAGCAAAAATAGATTTTTTTTCCTATAATTTCTATTAGCTGAAAAGATTGTACCAGAAGCATTCATAATATATGTTGGACATTATGCACTGGTGTTCCTTTACCCCGTGTGTACTAACACCTTTATCTTTACTCTCTAAGCAATCTGAAGATCAGTTCTGCTTCTAATAGCTACTTCTGTAAATACTGTGATCTTCAGACCTTTCCATTTCTTTCTGTAAATCATTACCAGATGTGTGTCTTCTTGCTAGAATGCCCCTTTTAGTGCTGTGTATTTTATTTTTATTTACTGATTTATTTATTGCACTTCTGTACTGCTATAATAATAAAATAAATCCTCTCAGTGTCTTCGGTCAGTGAAAATACAAAGAACCATATCATTGCAATATGATGATAATAAAAAACAAAATCGTAATGAAATGAAGATCCATAAAATAAAGGTAAAAATAGACGAGCGCAGGTATCAAACCCATTGCAGCAAAAGCAGCTCTATAGTTGAAAAAGCTCTACATAAAAGTTCTGTTTTAACAGCTCCGGGGAATAAAGTTAGTATAGGAGCCAACCTATGGAAGGAGGCATTTTATAATTATTAATTAGCTTATACATTACTTTTTATATATATCCTTGTATTACTTTTTGTCATGTTTGATTAGAGGGTTTTTAAAATCTCTTTGATTACTTCGTGAGTGTTCATTATCTAGGAGGGATAGCTATATAAGTGTTTATTATAAAATTGTCATAGAACATTAACAGGGTCTCATTAGAGTTGGCAGTACGTTAATGCTGAGAGAGATACTATTATCTAGCTACCTTTAGTAAGTTCAATGAGGTAAATTTAATGGGGCTCGTGCACAGGCACAAAAACCGCCAAAACTTTAGGTTACATGAAAAGTTGGAAAAAAAAATCCCAGAGGAAGCAGTGGTACATCACATAAATAGTGTTTCCCAAAATATACAAATATATGTCTGTGAAGTCACCAGAAACTAGGCTTGTCTTGAAGAAAACATCACATTAGTGATGATGGCGAGCCTTCTCTTTAAGAATAAAGAACTCTGCCTTTTAGCACTATGTGCTGTTGTTACCTGCCCCTCTTTATCGGGAGAATATAACTTTTATTCTCCTAGTGAGACTTAATTGCAGCGACGTCATGTCATCTTTGCCTTAAATGATTGCTTTCCAGTGTTACTTATTTGTTAGTATGAGTTTTGAAGTAATTTAGTACTTTTATCTGAATAGTTCCTGTTTTCCCAAACTAGAAAATCCTGTTCTATTGTTTGATGGAGTTTACATATTATATATTATTTTCCAGTAACAGTGTGCCCCATAAAGTAGAACAGAAATGTGTGTGTTTATGTGCCTTTGAGTCAGTGTTGATTCCTGGACATAGTCCCTTCAGTTTTCTTGGCAAGATTTTGGAAATCCTTTGTCATTGCCTCCTTCCTAGGGTTGAGAGACAATGACTGGCCCAAGGTCAACCAGCTGGCTTTGTGCCTAAGATTGAACTCATTTGGTTCCATAATCACTATATCAGCTTGGCTCTAGAGCAGAAATAGATATGAATAAATGGAATGATTAGTCTCCCCCTTTTTTTGGAACCAATTAAATGTAACAAAGTTCCATTGTCAATTTCCAAAGTTTCAAATGCAGTTTAGGTTTGAGAAGAATGAAGCCTACGTTTCTACAGCAATTATGACTATTATATTTTTCTGCCAAAAGAAACACAGGCATTAATTTTGAACTTGATATATTTTGATTATCTATTCAAAGCAGAAATGATATATTTAGAAGGATATGAATGTGTAATCATATTTTAGCAAGGTGAACTGGATAGTTAAATTAATGAGACAGATCAATACAAAGTTATTTTTTTACTGTTATGATTATTGTTAAGTGTAAGTCTTAAAAATGATAGATATCATCTTTAAATGTTGGTATAGACAGTATAATGTTAATGGTGTCCACACGTATTTCCTATATACTGTCAAATGCAGATTGCTAATGACTTTTCAATATAGTTTCATCTGAATCACTGCTGAGAAATTATTTTGATTCTGCTTTAATTAGTAGGATTTAGAAATATAATACATTTAAAGACAATGCGCTATGCCTTACCACCAAGGTACGCATTCAATAGAAACTCTTATAATAGTCATTATTGAAATGGGACAGGATCTTCTGAAGTTAAGTTTAGTTGAGTCTTATGCTGGTTTAGTTATTTAGGTTAAAAGAAAAAAATCAGTTGTGTTTCATTGAAGGATGTGCTGCTGTGTATATATAAGTGCAACTAGTGCAAGCATTTGAACAGTTTTATCTTTCCTAGGTGATGATATTTGAGCTGGCAGAATACATACAGTCATTTCTTAGTGATTACAATAAACCCCCTTCAAAATCTTTCCATGAAGAAATGCTAAAGAATCAACAAAAGGAACAAGAAAGACTAGCCAAGGAAGAACAACAACGAATTCAAAACCTGAAGAAAAAAGAAGAACAGATGGTGAGAACATTGTAATATTTCTGTCCTCACCATCTTATTCCTTTAATTTCTGTTCATCTCAGCAGAAAAAAAAGACCATGCCTACAGTCTGTATTACTCATTTATATGAGTATTATTACTAATATATTTTATACTACTCTTCCAAAGGACAAAGAAGTGTACAAATCAATCAACCAGTCAGTCTGTCCAATAGAAAAGAATATACGTAGTTCACGGTTGAACTATGGAGTCCTTGATGCTCTCGGAGCTTGGTTGTTTGCTTGCAGATGTTTTATTATCTAACTAGGTAACATCATTAATGCTAGTGAATGTGAAGTTTGCTTCCTGTTTATATAGTAGCTTGCCCTGCCAATGTTGATGAGGATGTGGTTTCCTCTTTAGTAATTCCTTGATTACTGTATTGTTTTATGCTTGATTGTTTGGTGTTAATCTTCTAAACTCTTGCCTAGTAAAATAAGATACTATTCTATGGCATATCAATGAATGTATTTCAGCAACGTGAAATTCTTGATGAAATTCAGAAAAGAGAGGAAGAAAAGAGAGAAGAAAGAAAAAGGAAGGAAATAGCAAAACAGGTATTATAAAAATATCTCTGTATTGCCAAAGAATAAGAAATATGTATATCAGCCACTTTTTTCTTCTCTAGAATTCTTTATGAATTGCTTCAAAATGTCTTGATTCAGGTTTGGAGACTGCAGGCCATAAACATCATCAGTATTCTTCAGAAAGTTTGTAGGCAGATCTCTCTTTGCTTACGCCCTGCAATTCTCCCAAATTGAAAACATCTCCTAAAGAATTTTAAAACTGGATAGGAGCATTGGAATTTCTCTCATGATTTGTTTAGGAATAAGGTGGCTCTGGAATTTTGAGCATTGAAGTCCACACATCTTAGCTGCCAAGTTTGAAAAACACTGATCTAGATTCTCTGTGGACTTGGAAGTCACAGACTTATTTGCTGCTCATCTCTCTCTGAGATAGCACAGGAATAAGCAGGGGGGAATAAAAGGGATTGAGGATAGCAAGAGAAGATTGGTGTAGTATTCTTGCCATAGATTTATATGTTCCAAACATAGAATGGTGGGTTTTACCAATGCAGACTCTGTATTCCTCCCCTTTTCTAAAAGCTACAGATATATTTGACCTAGATTACCCCAATGTTTACATTTGTACTCAATAGAGATTTGCACGCAAAAGCCGCATATAATAAATATCTCTGCCTCTTGCCTCAGGTTGCAAGCTGTCAAAACTGACTTTTTGAATAGCAAGGATAATAATTTTCAGTTAAGGAAGGAACTTATGACTCTTAAAGCCATCCCCCGAAGGGAGCACCAGTCAGGAGCCCATCTACAATAGTCCTAGACTTATGACTTGTTTTACGACTATTCAAAGTTATGAAAGCCACCGAATGGGTGATTTATGGTCTGGAAAGCATTCTCAGCCTTCGTAAATGATTGTATTACCCCCCCCCCAATCACATGACTGCATGTTGGGTGGGTCAGCTTTACAACTGGTCAGGACATTCTGTGGTCACATGAATGCATTTTTTTGTTTGTTTCTGGCAAAAAAATACCCATTCAAATGAATGGACTAGCTTAATGACCACAGCATTCACTTAATAACCACCGCAAAAAAGGCCCCAAAATTACTTCCTCTCATTTGAGTCTCAAATTATGATCATAATGATTTATGACCAGATTCCTGGCCCCAATTCTGGTTACAAGTCAAGGACTTGTAGTTACTTAAAAGATTTTGGTGCACTAATGTGATTCACTTTCCCCGCCTATCTTTCCAGGAACGCTTGGGTAACGCCACTCTGATAAAGCAGGATCCTTCTATTGTTCAAGATGTTGCAGGGAGCAAAACGACTGTCAACATAACAACTGGTGCAACAAATCATGTAGGAAATAATAAATATCGTGCAAATTCCACAGGACGTTCAAAGTATGTATTTTATCACAATATTTTAAGAGAATTAATTGCTTTCATTCATGAAACTTCTTGGTTTTTGTACATGTTCACGTCATTTGAATGATATACAAATGATGTGAAAATTAACAAAAAGAACAAAAATAATGAATACTGCATGCATTACAATTACAAAAATAATAACATTTGTAAGGCTGGACAAATACTTGTTTTCCATCTGTCTTTGTTTGATTAAGTATTCTATTGCAGGAGACTTAGACATCTTAGAAATTTGCTTATGCCATTATATATGTTTAATTTTCCACTTAGATAAGTTAGATAAATATAGTAAACTTTGATTTTTCTGTCCCCCTATAGTGGACTTTGAATGCAACAAACAAAATCTAATTTTAGACAGTATCATCAAACAATAGACTGGTCCATTATTTGACAAAGTAGACTGAACAACATTCATATTTTATGCAAATATGTAACCCTCTTCTAATTTATACAAAAGCTATATACATTGTTAACTTTTAGTTCATTATGTAAAGTTATGTAGAGTTCATAGATGTTCAGCTATAATTGACTCCTGTTCTTCACAGGAAGTCCATGAAGCTGAGGGTGTACTATATAAATAAATGAATTTTATATAGGAACATATATAAAAATTCTTGCTTGGTTATCTTTTTCTTTGAAAATGATATACATTTTCTAAAGAACATGATAATGACTTTCTGCTGTTTCAAATGAACAGTTCTGTTTTATAATAGTTTAACTGAAATTAGAAATGAACCAAGTTCTGTGGAAATACATTAATTTGCCATTAGTACCACACACTTAAACTAGTATTCTGGCCATCTTCTCAGTGAATTGAATGGCTGTTACATATATACAGAGAGAGGGGGATGGGACATCTAAGCATATGCATGTGTGTGTGTGTGTGTGTGTGTGTGTGTGTGTTTTGCAAAGAAAATAATATTAATGTTGGCTGTATAGGAGAGAGCGTCAGTACTCTAGCTGCAGCAATGAAGAATCTCAAGGAATGTGTGAAATTCTGAATTTTCATAGCAGTGCAAATGGTCAGCTTAAAGTGCATAAAGGAAAATGTATAGGTAAGTTGAACATAAACATATTAGAAATGCAAAAATATATTGTGTGTTTGTCCATTTAATTCAGGATAAAAATATCCTATTTGTACTTTGAGAAAGAGGAAAGCTACCCCCCTTTTTTTGTGATCCGGTGTTTATTTGACAGTTCAAAGGATCCAATCTATTCATTTTTTATCTTTAAGCATTGTTAAATGTTAGAAAAGGTAAACTTGCCAAATATTACATTCTTTCCAGTTCTGACATTGTGCTTTTACCATTGTTTGCATCAAATTAGGCCAAAAAAGCTATGATTTTTTTCCACCAAATGGAATCTCTGTGATATCAGATGCCTCTGCAAATAAAGACCCAGGGTGTGGCTAAGGCTGTGCTGGTCATTCTGCTGAAGCAACAAGCCACTTGTGAAGTTGAATAATAATATGATGGCTTTTATGGTAGCAACAATTGTGAGAATGATTGTCTCTCTACCATGTATGTGTGGTCTATTTGGGCAATTGTGAATATCAACATTTTTTTATTATTTCCCCTTCCATATGAGAGATGATCAAAATGTCCCAGGTTAAGTCCACCAAAATTGTTGACAGTTTTTTTTATTAATTTTGAATGCAACCCTTCCTCACCCCAGTGTATCTAAAACAGTAGCAACAAAAGGAGAGAGGACATATCAGATGGAATTAATGCTTAATTTATTATGAACCTGGGATCTATAGGAATATCTGCATTAATAACTGATATCTTAACCTACCTTTATCTAAAGGCAAAGATGAACAACTTGGTAAATCAATCTACAATGCTTTAGATATTTGTTCTGGCAACTTTGTCCAAGTGAATGAATGGGTACTTCAGTGGCAAAAGAAAATGGGAAAATTTCTCACAACTCAAGAAAAGGAAAAGGTTGAAAAGTGTAAAAAACAGGTAATCATTCTTTTGTGTGTGTGTTTTATTTAGTCTTGTGGCCCCTTTGATTATTGCTACTTGACAATTATAACTGAACATCAAGCATCTGAGATGCGCTGTATAACAAAAAACTGAATTAATATCAGTAATGCATTTGAAAATCTTCCTGGGTACTTTGGAACAGAACATACAGTACATACATACATACATACATACATACATACATACATACACACATACACACATACATACATACATATTTTTGTAGAAACTGTTAAGGTTTTATCAAATGCATGAAGGAAGATAAATCAATCTTTGTCTATTCTGCAGTCCTATAGATGCCATGATTCTGTGAGAATTCAAAGCATAAATGAAAGACATTGGATTTAGCAAGGTTAACATAGATTTCCAGTACTAATCTGTAAGCATTTAAACACAGCATGAATATTCTGTGTTATATTAATCATTAGGATTTTGCATGCTTTGAAAATGATTCAAAAGTAGTTCAAGAATCAATTCATTAATTCAGCTCTTTCAAAGATGCCATGCTTGCTTCCTCTGAATAATTTTGGTAGCTTGCACAGCCCTAAAGGTCATCCCCATAATCCTTTCTTTCCATAATTCAGATCTTAATGAAACGTTCTGTGCAAAAATAGAAAAAAAATAGGTTGTACACATGATTAAAAGCTTACAAATGTCTTTTATCTAGCTTCCTCAGTTGAATCAATGGAATTCAGTTGAGCTGTTCAGTGCCTTGTACGGAAAATATCTTGAGTGATCATATTCCTTCCATAATTCAATACTAATTAAAATGTTTGTTTTCTTTTAAAGATACAGGGAGCAGAAACAGAATTCAGTTCTCTGATGAAATTAAGCCATCCTAACATAGTTCGTTACCTATCTATGACCTTTAAAGAGCACAGTGACTCAATTGTAGTACACATATTGGTGGAACACATCAATGGATCTAACCTTTCCGTGTACTTGGACAGAGAGATCCCGCTTCCTGTTGATCAGTTGCGCCATTATGCAACTCAGCTTTTGTCAGCTCTTGACTATTTACATAGTAATTCAGTAGTCCACAAAGTTTTGAGTGCATCCAGCATTCTGGTAGATACTGAAGGAAACATCAAGATGACTGATTACAGTATTTCCAAACGGTTGGCAGAAATCTGTAAGGAGGATGTTTTTGAGCAAACCAAAGTCCGATTTAGTGAGGACGCCTTGCCCAACAAACCAGGGAAAAAAGGAGATATATGGAGATTGGGTTTGATGTTGCTTGCTCTCAGCCAAGGATGGCTAACCAAGGAATATCCAGTCACAATTCCAAGTGATTTGCCTGATGATTTTGAAGACTTTTTGAAAAAGTATGTAAATAGCCCATAATGTTTAACTATTATTGAATATACATAATTATAATTTAGGATATAGGTGTGAATTTTAACAATAATTTAATAATAATTGCTCTTTGTGATTTCAACATGATTCAAGGATTAAAAACCAAGATAATTATTTAGATGTGCAAGTGGAATGTATGCATCCAGGAATATGAGGTTATTGGGTTTTTTTGTTTTAAGTTTTTCCCTATTAGCTGGTCAATAAAAAGCATGCATTATTCTAAAATTAAATGTTGGTACATAATTAAAAGTAATATACACCTTATATTGATTTTATAATGCTGTGTTAGCTAACTTGGGATGGGTGGGTTGTTGTTAGTTTTGGTTCTACACTTAAATTTTTTCATCTGGATTTTTTTTTCTGTTTTTTTTTCTGTTTTTTTTTTACTGTCTAATTACCTATCTAATTTCCTTTGTTTACATTTCTTTATAAGAATTTATGTTGGATAATTTCTCCCCTATTTTTTCCCTTTTGGAGATATAAGCTGTGCATATGTGCTTCTATACTTTGAGTTGTAGCCCAACATAATATTTCTGTTACTTTTGTGGGACATAAAAGGCCTCAGGCCCAGAGGAAGTCGACTTTTACCAAATAGAACAATGTAAATCCTAAACTTTTATGGCTGTACTAAGGATTTCAAGAAATACTTCACAGATGTTTTGCATGCTTATTTTTACTTTGACTGTGGATCAGATAATTATGAGTGGGGGTTTTAATCAAGTTTTAGGTCCTTTATTTGATCAGAAGACTAACCACTATTTTTTTTGTAGATAAAAAATATTGCAAACATATGTTTCAGTTTAATTTGAAGGATATAATGCAGCTTTTAAATCCTTTGTGATAATACACTATTTTAGTTGGATGTAAGAGGGTTTTTGGTTTAGACTGTGCTTTGGTATCTTAAACTTTACTTAAATGGATTAATACATATAATATTGGTACTTAAGATCACATCCCAACTACTAAAATAAATAGTGATCCTTTTTTCCTGGTATTTATCAGGTATATCTAATTAATATTTTAATGTTTCATATTATTGCTATTATTGATTGTTAAGCCACATAAAGTTGCCACTAAGTTTAGATGCATGATATAAAGTTTAATAAATAAATATCAGGATCAGACTGTTAATTCATAGCAATCTATGTATGTTGTGGATTATATGTAATTTATGTCCATTTCCTCACATCCTTTACGTTCTGCTCTGGAAGGAGAATTATTTTATTTGCTGACAGAAAACTACTGTATACATAAAACCTGGGATTTTTGAAATGCTAAAATATGACTCGGACAATATCTGAATAAAGTTATATGATTTGGCATTATTATCTAACTTCATTATTTTAGGATGTTGCTACCTAATTCTTCTTGTGATAAATTGCATATTAAGAGACATTGATTAAGGAAAACATTTTACTTCCTACTTAGCCATTTTTCCCAGAAAGATCTGAGACTCCGTCTCCCAAGATTTCAACCCTTGAAGAGCACAAGGCTATAAAAAGGCTATATGGATAGTCCTCAACTTATGACCACAATTGAGCCCAAAGTTTCTGTTGTTAAGTGAGACATTTTGTTGAGTTTTGCCCTATTTTACGACATTTCTTGCCATAGTTGTTAAGTGAATCCCTGCGGTTATTAAGTTAGTAACCCAGTTGTTAAGTGAATCTGGCTTCCCCATTGACTCTGCTTTTCAGAAAGTTGTAAAAGGCGATCACATGACCCTGGGACACAGCAACTCTCATAAATATGAACCAGTTGCCAAAGCATTTGAATTGTGATCACAAGACCATGGGGATGCTGCAAAAGTTGTAATGTGAAAAATGGCAATAAGTCACTTTATCCAGTGCTGTTGTAACTTTGAACGGAGACTAAATGAACTGTTGTAAGTCGAGGACTATCTATACTTAAGTTTTGCAGCTTTAATTGCAAACATGTGAAAGATTCATGGAGTAACAACCTAAATAGCAACATTAACCCTATCTTTTTCTGGATTGCATTCAGGTGTGTTTGCTTGGAAGATAAAGAAAGATGGAGTCCTCAGCAACTACTACAGCATAGTTTTATAAATCCACCACTAGTAAAAGCACCCATATTGGAAGAAAGCCCAGATGGTAAATATTTCAGTGTTTCTAATGTGCTAACCTTTTAGGTAAACGTATAACTGTGTTTTAAAAATGCCTGCATACATCTTTAAATTATGTTAAGAGAGTTGCATATTTTAATATAAAATGCTTGTCAAAACAATGAGGTGATTTTCTAGTTTTTGGTACATGTTTATTTAAATATTTTGTTTGAATTTCAGATATGCAATATCGTCATTAGGCAATAAAATAATTCTAAACAATTATTTATGCCTGAGTCATTACAAAATGGTCCTGTCTTATATTCTTGATGTAAATATGTTTACATAGTCCTCATCATTCGAGTTCTAAGTTTCCCTTAGGCTTGAAAGCTGGCTGGATAACTTTGAGACACCTGCCAATAAAACATTGTAATAATCAGCACTTTAAACTGCAGTCCAGTAGAGGCTTTAATCTTCCACACTGAGGGTCACACCAGCTTTTGTTAGTTTTAAATATCAGATTATATACAAATCATTGCCCTTTCTATTATATTTTTTTTAACAAATTCAGATTCACCAGCAATAGATGATATTGAAACAGTTATTTCTAGCAGTCAGATTGCTAGTGATGTTCATGTCACAGAAACACAAAGGCAACTTTCCCGTTATTACAATGAATTTGAAGAACAACAGTTGCTTGGAAAAGGAGCCTTTGGAGCAGTCATCAAGGTAAAGCAGCGTTCACTGTGAAACAGATTTTACTCTGTAGAATCTCTTTGAGGTATGTGTGTAAATAAAACAGGGATTGGGTAATAAATGTTGACCTTATCCAGCTTTGCAGATAATAAAAGGTTTAGAGTTTATTTGGGATAAAAGGAAATGAGTGGGTGCCCTGAAGAAACTGTTTTATATGATCTCCATTGAAGCATCTTGTCAAGGATGAAACTTTGGCAGCTACGTGCTTCTGCGTTTCAACTTGCCTTTAGAACGTGGGTGTCATACTCGCTGCGTCATGTGACGTGTCATAACATATCGTGACTTTTTTTTTTGCATTGCTGGAGCTGGGGTGGGCACGGCCTCCGTATGATGCAACCAGCCTGCAGGCCGCCATTTTGACACCCCTGCTTTAGAGTAAGGGGGGGAGGTGTTACTTTCAAGTGGGTTAGTTGGAGAAACGAAACTTGTATGATTCCACTGAAGACTGTGAGAGCCTGAAACCTTTTCAAGGACATCATAACAGATGTGGATTTGAAGCAGACAGTTCCCATAACAAAGTGAAGTTTATATGGACTACATAAGACGTTGGGATTTGGCTGGGAAAATTATTGTTTTTAAGTCTATGAACTGATGTCTGGGATCCTCAGAGTTAGTTTTGCTTCGACATTACCATGCAGTGTATTCAATAAACAGTAAGATTTTCGGGGACGGAATGAACTCGGATTCTTGAGCTGGATGTTGACACATCTGTCTTGTATCATTTTTCAATGGGCAGGTCCAGAACAAACTAGATGGCTGCTGTTATGCTGTCAAGCGTATTCGTATAAATCCCACAAGCAAGCAGTTCCGAAGAATCAAAGGGGAAGTAACACTTTTGTCACGACTAAACCATGAGAACATTGTGCGATATTACAACGCCTGGATAGAGAAATATGAGGGTTCTCTACTTCCTAATTCCACATCAGAAAGCACAGAAGAAAAGAAAGTAGCTGAGAGGCTGGCTGAAAATGGGAAAGGTGAGCAGGCGTTTGTGGATGACATAGAAGCAAATGCCCCTTCTCCTGTTCTGACCAGTTCGGTGGAGTGGAGCACCTCCTGTGAAAGATCAACCAGTGCCAGGTTCAGTGGAGCTGATCAGGAATCCAGTGATGATGATGATGATGACGATGAAGGGGAAGGAGTCTTTTCACAGTCTTTCTTGTAAGTAGGAACAATTAGTTTCTCTTTCCTTTTGCTTGTTTACTCTCAATTGATTAGGTTGTGAGTTGTTCATTCATGGATGGGCTTATTTGATGCTTGGAATCTAGTAGAAGCAGCTGTGAAAATGGAAGATGACTTTTGCTGATTCCCCCTAGACCTCCGACCTGCAGAAACCTTCCACTTTTCAGGGGTTACATGGTACAAAGTTACATGCAACATCTTTCTGCAGATATGAACATATACTTATTAGTTATGTACAGATATTTACAGGTTCAGACTCAGAGTAAGAAAACTAGAATGTGGCAAATGCAGAAGTTTAGACATCCTTTCAGTTAAAATTTTGTAGCACTTCCTTTGGTAGAAGTAACATTTTCTTTCTATTCTTGCTTTTGGAATTTTTTTTCCCCTTGCTCTTCCTTGCAGTTCTAATTCAGAAATATTTTTAAGTCTCCTTGGATGCACCGCATGTATTCAGTTTCCTCATAAATTTTTACTAATATTCAGCATGGAATCTCTGAAATCCACTCCAAAATCTTTATCTTTCTTTCTTGTAAGTACTTCATGGTTTATAAGTTTTATATTGTTGCCAGGTTGAAATGTGCAGTCTCTTTTCAGCTTCAATTTCTTCACTGACTATTGGAAATCAGCTTGAAAAACCTCGATATGGCCCCAGATTACTTGCATCTGCAAAATGGATCACTGCAAATTTTTGTCCCTGCCATGTTTACTATTTTGTTAATTGAATCTGTGAAATCTGTAAAATCTGTAAAGTAAGTATAGACTCAAATCTGCAGAATGATACTTTCATTTATTTGTAAGTCATAAAAGGGCCAAGTTTGAAGACCCCTGCACTAGACCATGCTGGCTCTCTGCTGTGTTAAGTTTGTGTTATGTAGAAGTGCCACCTTCTGTTCACTAACAGATTCCTTGAAACATGCATTTGACTAGCAGAGTTTAAACTGTGTACAGTATCTGAAATGGAAGATAAACCACCTTTTAGGATTTTTGCCTGTCTAATATAATTATACATTGCATTTAATTAAATAGATCGTATTGATTCTAGTGTACAGTGTAATTAAAACAACAAAATTAATTAATTAATTAATGGAAGCTAGAATTAAGTATCACAGTAATAGAGTAATTTTTTAACCTAAGGAATTATCATTAAGCATACCTCTGTGGAACATGTGAGGTAAAATTTTTAAAACCACCTTCTTCACCTTCTGCAAAGATTTGGATATTTAAAAACTCTTGTTTCTTAATTTAGGCCAGCAGCAGATTCTGAAAGTGATATCATTTTTGATCATGAAGAAGACAATAGTAGAAATCAGATGATGGTAAATATTCTATTGAAAATATATCTTTAAGCCTCTTCTTTCAAATCTGTGGATTAATAGTCTGAAAATCAAAAGCTATAGCAGGATTCTGCTTGCAATTAAAAGCCACAATAACATTGCAATTTGCTTTATTGATAGAATATTTGTACCCAGCATCATGTTGTGATGATGGATGGTAGAATACAAATAAAGCAGGGTTTTTTTGGCATTTCAGCACATAAAAACTTTGTTTTCAAATGAAAGAAATGTTATCAGTGGATTTATGGACTGATTAAATATATGTGGTGAAGAATTAGGTTTGCTTATATTGTACTTCTATACTTTTGTGATCTAGGATGAAGATTACAAGGAAAAAGATAGTCATAATGAAGAAAACAAAACATCAGTGATACAAACCGTGCACCATCTTTATATTCAGGTTGGAAATTATCATTTGGTACATCTAGAATAAATGTATTCAGAATAAAATGAGCATTTTCTATTTCTGAAATAGAAGTAACGTTATAGTCAGTATCCAGAATCAGAAGCCATCTAAGAAATCAGTGAGAAGTGATTTTTTTTCAGACTTACAAGTTTTGGAAGCAAACAATTTATGTTTTCAGAGCATGCTTAAAATAGCAAAATCTCTCTGAGCTCAAGCTCAGCTTTTAATAATTACATGGATTCATGCATGCTGTTTTCAATAAGGACATGAGATGTTGTGCTGGGATGTGTTTTGATTAACCAATTTGTAGCTTATTACCGTGGGATATTTAACTTTAGCTTAAAGCTTTGGGATTTCCTGATTGTCTCTGCTCCATGTCAGCTTCTTAAGGCAGCTAGATACTGCCACCTGCTGTGGGAGAACATGTCTATGTGTTGCATCTGATGTGAGAAATATTCCACAAGGAGGTGCTAAAAGCTTTTGCTAATCTTCAAAATAAACCACTTTGTATTAAATTTGCCTCATCCCATTGCATGAAACATTCAAAATTGCTATACCTGAGTTAATCAAATACTGTGTACCTTTGAAAAGTATAATGGCTATCATGACTGGGTGTCATACAGCCTTAGAATTTACCAAACAATATAAGTATGCAGAAGCGTTATGAATCATACAAATTTCCTCTTAGCATAACAAGATGAAAATGCATTGATTTCTTTGAAGGACTGATTTTTCCAGTCAGGGAGCTAAGCAAATATAATTCAGGTAAACAAACCCATAGTTTTCCTTCTTTGTCTCCTTCTGTGTCTGCCCTCAAAAAGAGGATTAAATTTAGCCAGTCAGAATACATTTCTTTAAATACATTTCTTTTAAAAGAGAAGCCTCCAATATTTGAATGATTAATCACCCCAAATCTGAACTGTAGATTAGTAACAGTTATACATGTGATGACCTTCCCAGTTGCTTTCAGCTTTTTTTCCCCTCCTCAATCTTGCATGTAAAGATGGAATACTGTGAAAAGAGCACATTACGAGACACTATTGATCAAGGTTTATACCAAGATACCAATCGTCTTTGGAGACTTTTCCGGGAAATTTTGGATGGTTTAGCTTACATCCATGAAAAGGTCAGTGATGATCGTGCCAAGCACACCTCTTGTACTTTACTGGGTTTTAGTTAATTATTTACCAAAAAGTTATTCTGTCCTTGATAAAGGCAGGGGAAGTCTCAGTTATTACATTGCTCTCCAGTTTTCATTTGTGCTTCCCACAGCTTTAAGCCTAAATAAAACTCCTTATCTGTTTAAACAATCCAAAACAATATATGCTTGCTTTTGCCAACAAGATAACCATCTGACTAACCAACTGATTAACCATTCCCTTGCTCAGAGATAGGTAACCTTTAAATCCTATTTTAAAAATCCTAATATACTATATTTAGAATATAGAATAACAGAGTTGGAAGGGACTTTGGAGGTCTTCTAGTCCAACCCTCTGCTTAGGGAAGAAACCCTATACCATTTCAGACAAATGGTTGTCCAGTTTCTTCTTAAAACTTCCAGTGTTGGAGCATTCACCACTTCTGGAGGAAAGTGGTTCCACTGGTTAATTGTTCTAACTGTCAGGAAAATTCTCTTTAGTTCTAGGTTGCTTCTCTCTTTGATTAGTTTCTATCTGTTGCTTCTTATCCTGCCCTCAGGTGTTTTGGAGAATAGCTTGATTCTCTCTCTTTTTTTTTTTTTTGTTGTGGCAATCTCTGAGATATTCGAACATATTTATTAGTATATCCTCTTTTTAGAATATAAATCCTACCAATGAGGCTCACAAGTAGCATTAACAATAATAAGAATTTTTATAACATATGCTATAATATTCTGGGTGGTTTTCAAAAATTGTGACTATATGTTATAAACCCACTAATAATAAAGTGTTTTTTCTGTCTTGACAATTTACAGTAAAAGTTGCCAAGCTTGAGAAATACTGCACTAATATATAAGGCTTGGATAAAATAAAAGTCAGTTAAAAAAGACTAAAATATTTTCGGAATGAAAGATATGGAATGTTTTAATTAACAACTCAGCCACTCTCCACTTCCATCCTACACACGTGCATACACATAAATACAAACAAAATGAAGATGGGAACCCTAGTAGATTTCTGACAATCATCATCCAACATAGAATTATAAACAGAAGTTTGCCCTACTATTGTTAAAGGCTGAACTAACTCATACTGGAGGGTTCAGTCTTGGTGTTCTATTTGAGGTGTGATTCATATACACACTGTTTCATATCAAACTTTATTTGATTTTATTAAAGGGAATGATTCACCGAGATCTGAAACCTGTCAACATTTTTTTAGATTCAGAAGATCAGGTGAAAATTGGTGATTTTGGTTTGGCAACAGATCATCCAGCAAATACAGTAAGTGAATGCTGTAATATATAATTTGTGATATATCATTATTTATTGAACAAGACAGTGTTTTAATTTTAGCTTATATGGCTAATAAATAAATCTTCAGGAGAAATGTTAATTCTTACACTGTGTATCATATTGTGGTTTACATACTTGTCAACATCATCTTTGTATCCTTACTGTCTAGTTCAGGATCCTGCTAATGAGTTGCATAACTGAACAGGGATTGAAGTCTAATGCACTGCCGTTTGCATAAATTTTCAAACAGCTCTGCTTTTTACTTTTCAGCCATTAAAGATCTAAGAATGTGGACTATATAAACAGATATGGTGGGTTTTCTTTTTCAGGTAGACTCTAAACCTGGAGAAGAAATTTCCACCCAAAATGTGGTTAAAAATGAATCATTGGGTAGGTATAAGGCAGCATGCTTTCCTGCTTTTTTTAAACATATTATTTTGAAATGCAGATTTCCAAGACTGAAATGAATTAATATCTTTCAAATTACAAGATCAGGGATAGCATTTGTCCTTCAAATGCTGACCAAGCTTAATTTTTAAGCTTTATGCCGGTCGCTGGCAACTCCCAATAATGCTCTATCACTTCCTGTATGAATATTTTTCATATTTGAACACAAAGAAATTTTCATATTTATGACATTCATTGTTCTAACAAGTGTTTCTAGCATTGTGTCAACAGCAGCTCCGTTGAATTCACCAGCAGTTTAAACCTCACTTGCCTTTTCTTTTAGTCTAGCTTCTGTTCAAGGACTTTTCTCCAACATTTCCCTAATCATTTTGTAATGAAAGCAGGAATTCTGGTCATAAAATAATGTACATAATATTGGTAAAAATACAGTAAATACCTGGAACATAAAGAATTTCAATAAATACTGAAAACTTGGATTTTAAAAGAACACATAACCGCACATGCATATTCACAGCTCTGATTATACAGAGAGAACAGATTATACAAAGAGAAGCAACCTAGAACTAAGGAGAAATTTCCTGACAGTTAGAACAATTAATTAATGGAACAACCTGCCTCCAGAAGTTGTGAATGCTCCAACACTGGAAGTTTTTAAGAAGAGACTGGACAACCATTTGTCTGAACTCGTACAGGGTTTCCTGCCTGAGCAGGGGGTTGGACTAGAAGACCTCGAAGGTCCCTTCCAACTCTATTATTGTTATTGTTATTAAGGAGATAGAAAAAGTCTGATTCAGTAAAATGTTTAGGCAGATATCTCTACTTGGATTCATACGTGCAGACTGACTGTAGAATAATTGCATTTTCAAACTATACGAAATAATGCAATGTGTTACTTTCTAAGCATTCAGAATATATTAAATTAATTAATAAAGTTCAATAATTAAATCTTTTTTTTAAATAGGAAACTTAACAGGAATGGTTGGCACTGCTCTTTATGTTAGTCCAGAAGTCCAAGGAAGTACTAAGTCTACATACAATCAGGTAAAAATGTCAGTAAGACTCACATTCGTATTAGGGAAATTGCCTCGATGACATCATGTGAAATCCACAGAGGGGTTTCTGGATCCAGATTTCTTGTTTAGATCCAAAAATTGCCGTTTACTTCTGTTACTGCACGGAGCGCTTGTAAATTGGGTTTGTTTTATTGAACGCCCCTGCATTGTCTATATCAGGGGTGTCAAAGTGCTGGCCCACAGGCCGGATGTGTCATGCCAAAACCATGGCCACACCATTACCAGCAATGGGAAAAAAGTCGTGATACGTTGCAACACGTCACATGACATTGCGAGTTTGACACCCATGATCTGTAGCAGCGTGTCTCAATCTTGGCAATTCTAAGAAGTCTGGACTTCAACTCCCAGAATTCTTTGCATTTAAATCCACATCTCTTAAAGTTGTTAAGGCTAAGAAACAATATAGGCAAAAAAGGAGGATATAAGAAATAATTATTCATAAAATTTTATTACTCATAGGAAAGAGCTTTTAGAATGGCATTTGCTATCACATAGAAGCTTTAACAAGAAGAGAGGATTAATTTTACATATTGACTATTTCCACACTTTCCTCTTGCCTAGTGAGATATTTGGATACTATTTTTTGTTTACTTCAAACATTAGTATTATATAAAAGTATAATGGCAGCAATTGTACAGTATCATTGTTATTTTGTCAACTGTCCTAGAATTCAGCTTGCAGTCAAGAAGTTCTTTGCACTTTCCTTCACAATATTTTTTTAAATGTGTCTATTGGAAGATAAGCAATTTGATTAAGTAAGATATCTGGACCATTTAGATTCTAAATTCTATTTCTTGCAAGTATATTGACTTCCAGTCTTCTTTTTCTAGAAAGTGGACCTCTTCAGCTTGGGTGTAATATTCTTTGAGATGTCCTATCATCCAATGACTACTGCATCGGAAAGAATCTTTGTTCTCAGTCAGTTAAGGCTTGTATGTATAAATTTCACTAATAATTTGTTCAGCAACAATTGATAAAGCAATTTTTTAAAAAAAACATTTCATGACAATTGTTCTAGGTCATTTAAGACTAACTCAGTTGCTAACAATAAATAGCATTATTTATTATAAATATCTAGGTCATATCTGCCTAAAGAAGTATTTGTTTTAATATATATACCCAGGACAGTGTGTACAAAATATTTAGAGCATTGATATTAGCCTCTTTTGAATTTGTTATTTTGTAGGATATTTTTTTAAAAAATCTGGTATGGTAATAATGTTGAATAGCAACATCTAAGTCATTTACAAAGATACTGAAGAGTACTAAGCCTAAAATGGAACCTTGTTGTACCCTATAGAAGGTAACCTTCTGAAAGATGTGACTGCTTTAGCACTCTGAAGAGAGATGCTTTGTCTCCACTAATGTACTTTATGAAACACTTCTTTCTTTCAAACACTTTGCTTACATCTAGCTTACATTAACAAAGTGATGGTTTAGAAAAAGATACAGGATCTGCACCAGACAATTGCTGGTGTTAAGTATTATATGGGAACAGTAGAAAGACAGGTGTGAGGAATTGGTTTAAATAGTTATTGGTCTGTATTTCATATTTACCCAGTCTGGTACCCTCTAGATACAATAGATTTCAGCTTTTGTAATGTGTAGCTAGTATGGTAAACATATTTTTATTTAGATACACATAATTTTTAAGATCATCTTTGTTTATTCTGTTTTATTTTTCAGCCATCTGTTGAATTTCCTGAGGACTTCGATGAAGTGAAAAATGCAAAGCAGGTATTCATTTTTTTAAAAAAGTAATTATTACATTGTGTGTTTAAATTTTAATTTATTTCTTTATCAAATTTAGAGACCACCCATCTCACTATCAGAGCAACTCCAGGTGATATCTGTTTCCTCCATTGGGATTCATTAGGTCTGTTTCCTACTTAAACCTGAAAATAATTAATAATAATTCCTTGATACTCTCTGATCTTGATTGTTTACTTTCAGAGGTTTCATTACTCAAACTAAATAACATTATTAGTGATAATCACTGATGTTACCTAGTTTGAGTAATGAAACATTTGTAAGAAAACAACTAAGCTCAGAGAGCACCAAGGAATCCGCATTTCAACCCTGAGTTACAAATATTCTCCTTTATTCGTAATTAATCATAAATAATATCTGTTTGCCCCTTTAGGATTAAATAATACATATCAAAGTAATCTAGTTCCTTGAAACAAAATTAATGTTTAGAAAGAAATATTGAAGTAATATTTTTCAAAAATAACTTAAATATTTAGTTTACAGATGCTATTAGCATGGCTGAAAGATTATTAGCATGGCTGAAAGATTTTGCTGCAGCTGCCAAAAAGGCCAACACAGTGCTAGGCTGTATTAACAGAGGGATAGAATCAAGATCACATGAAGTGTTAATACCACTTTACAATGCCTTGGTAAGGAATACTGCATCCAGTTTTGGTCACCACGATGTAAAAAAGATGTTGAGACTCTAGAAAGAGTACAGAGAAGAGAAACAAAGATGATTAGGGGACTGGAGGCTAAAGCATATAAGGAATGGCTGCTGGAATTGGGTATGTCTAGTTTAATGAAGAGAAGGACTAGGGGTGAATATTTCAGGGGTTGCCAGGGAGTCAAGCTATTCTCCAAAGCACCTGGAGGCAGGACAAGAAGCAGCAGGTGGAAACTAATCAAAGAGAGAAGCAACCTAGAACTAAGGAGAAATTTCCTGACAGTTAGAACAATTAATCAGCGAACAACCTGCCTCTAGAAGTTGTGAATGCTCCAACACTGGAAGTTTTTAAGAAGAGATTGGACTACTATTTATCTGAAATGGTATTGCTGCCTGAGCAGGGGGTTGGACTAGAAGACCTCCAAGATCTCTTCCAACTCTATTATTGTTGTTGTTATAATTATTATTCAATGTTTTTGTATTTTCTGATATTAGCTGTAAATATGATATATTTACACACTTCCTGGTGTGCAACCAGGACGACATATCTGAATATAGAAGTCAGAAAGAAAACTCTTTAATTTATATATTTAAAATGTCACTATGCATTTAGAAACTGGTGATTGCTTGGCTATTGAACCACGATCCTTCAAAACGGCCAACTGCTATGGAGCTCTTAAAAAGTGAACATCTTCCACCTCCTCAGTGGCAAGAGTCTGAACTTCACGAAGTCCTTCATCATACTTTAGCAAATGTGGATGGAAAAGCATACCGGATCATGATGGGCCAAATATTCTCCCAGCGCATTTCTCCTGCAATAGATTATACCTACGACAGTGATATCCTCAAGGTGTGTTCTTAAGTCTGCATTAAAAAGAAGCAGCGACTTAGATATGATTGGAATCTTGTTTTATTGCTTTTAAAATAATAGCAGGACAAGAAACAACAAACAGAAGAGAAAAAGGGAACAAAATAACAGGAAAGAAAAGTGGAAAATATTGGGAAATATTGCTTTGATTACCTCTAATGCAGTGGTTCTCAACCTTTTTAATGCCGCGACCCCCAACCGGTTGTAAGTCGAGGACTACTCAACCGGTCGTAAGTCGAGGACTACTCAACTGGTGCAGCACCGTTTGCAGAATGGGACTTTTGGCGGGCTCAGCAGGGCAGAGACAGCCTGGACAATTCCTATTGGCTTTTGAAAGCCAATAGAATTAGACTCTATTCAAGAGAGTCTATTCTATTGGCTTTCAAAAGCCAATAGAATAAAAGGGAGTAGCACAGCTAAGGAAAAGGGGAAAAAAATGGTGGACTGCGTTGTTTGGTGACCCCTGTGAAATGGTCGTTCGACCCCAAATGGGGTCCTGACCCACAGGTTGAGAATCACTGCTCTAATGCTTCCAATGTAGAACTTTCGTACACAAAGTATGAATATTGACAGGGGAAGAAAATGTTAGTGAATGTTTTGGTTGCTATTTTGTGGCTTCCTATTATGTCTTATAAGCTCTTTTCATTGGTAGTGGTATTTGCTTTTGAAGCCACAATAATAATTTTATTTTATTAATCAATTTATAGGGCTGCCCATCCCAAATTAATAGCTCTAGCCATGTTAAAAGTATAACAAAGGGAAAAAAAACACACACGACAACAATAGCCAGAGTAAAAACAGACCCACCCATAACACTTAACATGGCCAATGCTCAACCCCACCTTATGCCTAGTGACAAACCAGGTCTTTAAGACTTACAGAAGATTGACAGAGTTGTGGCTAATCTGATATATTATTGCTTAATAATAATTTATTAACTTTGTATACTGCCCAACTAACATAAAGTAGGTAGTGCTTCCTTTTCAATCTCAGTTCTTTCAAGGCAGAATTTCTGAGATGTATTTAAACATTCTACCGCTCGTTAGCTTTAAAAAATCAAGACATGATACATATTCATTGCAGAAACATGTTTCACATTAAAAAAATCCAAAAAATTAATTTAAAAAATCTTAGGCTCTATTTCCTGTTTATTAGGACAAACTCACTGTAATATGTTCAAATAAAATGCAAGCACTGAAGTGCCGACTCAGGCACTGTTTTCAAAGTCATCTGTATTAATTTGTGAGCTGAGATGGACTGTGGGAGTAAGTTGCAGAGATGAGAACCAGATTTCAAGCATACAAACTCTCAAAGGCTAATGAAGTGAAAGTAACAGATAAACATTACTTGGTGTTCCCTTTTTGGGAATATAAAACTAATTTGATACTTTGAAACTGCAAATATTTACTGAAAATATCTTTGCTAATTAATACTATATGTTAAGCTGAACTAATATAGATTTGCTGCTCATGGTCTAGATGCATTCTGGGTTTTTGTAACTGAAGAGGGAAAAAAAATGCATTGCTTACGTTCTGATCATTGTTAATTTTAGGGTAGTTTTTCAGTTTGGTCAACCAAGATTCAACAACATGTGTGTGAGACAATTAGCCGGATTTTTAAAAGACATGGTATGTATGCTTTGTTGAATATTTTTGAATTAGACTGAGATATTTTGATAATAGGCAGCATTATTATTCTGAGAGCAGAAATAGATGCTGTACTGTACTCTTCCTACCTTGTTCTTGAATTAATTTCAGACATATTCAGTATTACATTTACAGTATATGAGTTTTCAGTTCTCAAATAATTAGATTTATTGAAATAATGAGTAAACAAACACTGCACAGAAGTTCAATGTCCCTACTTTATATAAGAAGGCTTCTTTAAGGAAATGTGTGGCACAAAAATTATTAATTAAGTAAAAATCACCAAAAAGTTAAATAAATTGGTAGTGCCAAGGAATAATCTCAAGAAAATAGCAAAATCAACAATCTCTCTCTCTCTCTCTCTCTCTCTCTCTCTCTCTCTCTCTCTCTCTCTCTCTCTCTCTCACACACACACACACACACACACACACACACACAATCTTTGTAACAAATCATAAAAACAACTATTTGAAAAATGAAAATGTTAAACAATAGGTTTCTGAAACAGTTTCTTTAAACATTATTTTCTATTTGTTGTATGGAATTATAAAAGTGGTTTGAACTCTTGCGCAGGCGCTGTCAAGATGCATACTCCCCTGCTGATGCCCAGGAATAGAAAACTGTATGAGCACAATGAAGCTTCATATTTGATGGACCACAGTGGAATGCTGGTGATGCTTCCTTATGATCTCAGAGTGAGTATGATTTTCATCTTCAAGGACCTTGGACCAGCCTTGCCTAGTCTGGTGGCCTCCAGACTTCTTGGAATACAGCTCCTGTAGTTCCCAGGGCAGTATGGCCAAATCAACTACTGTGGATTAGAAACTGATTTAAAGAGCTTACACAAGGGGGATGCATTGGGAAGAAAGAAAAGAAATATCAGTATAGTTCTGTGCTTGATAGGAAAATAAGTTTATATGCATAGTAGAACATCTTGATTTCTTTATATTACAAACTATATTTTTACTTAAAGATTGCTGCTCATAACCATGACAATTATGTTTTGCTTTATACTGCTTGTTTCAGACTATAACCTGCTTTTATACCTCTTTTCAGATTCCATTTGCAAGATATGTAGCTAGAAATAATATAACAAATTTGAAAAGGTAAGGGCAATCTCCCAGGTATATTTTTATTGTTTTTAAAACTGGACAAAGATGGATTGTTTATGCATTGTACTTCTGTAAAATAAAGCTGGCTTAGAAGAGGGACCAAAATTTACTGAAAACCATATGTTTTGAATGGAGCTTCTTGGCCTCTATAGTTAAAAGGGATCCCCAGGAATAGATCCTTATTTAGGGCCTTGAAGCAACCATTCCCAACATCATGCACTTTAGGTATATTGGAGCACAATCCCCATCATTCACGGTCATTGTGGGCCTTTCAAATAACAGTAGTTACTCATGCCTGGTTACCTCATGGCTTGACTACTACAGTATGGTCTACTCGAGGCTGCCCTTAGGCATCACCCAGAAACTTCAACATTGCATGCAATAATAGATGCCTCAGTAAGACCATGTAAAACCTCTGCTTTGCAAGCTGCACTGGTTGCCTGTTAGCTTCAGAGCATAATTCAAGATGCTGAACATTACCTATAATGTACACGGCATAGGACTTGATTACTTTAGTGACCACCTATCTCCCATAATATCTGTCTGACTGATTTGATCTTACATGGTTGGTGCACTCCAGGTTCCTTCAGTTAAACTATGTCATCTGTTGGGATCCCAGAAACACACCTTCTCTGTAGCAGCACGTGCCTTTTGGAATGAGGTTCTTCCAAGATCCGGGTGACCCCCTTGAGAAGGGGCATGAAAACCTCGCTCTTTGTCCAGGCTTTTTGTGAGGGAGAGTGAGAACCCTCCCTTTGTATTCATCCTTTCTGTCATTCTTACCTTTTATCTTCTTTTTAAATTGATGTTATTGTAATATCCTTCTTGCAAACCATCCAGAATTGTTGTGAGCTGAGCTGTAGTCAAGTTTGATGGATAAATCATGTCCCAAAATATAGGGGAAATTATGGGAGCATAGCTTAACAAGTTTAAACAATATGCTTTTGAAAATCATTGGAGTAGATAAAACTGGAAAGATTGATTTATATATACCACCACAAATGTGTTCCAATTGAAAACATTTATCTCTTTAGATACTGCATTGAGAGAGTTTTCAGGCCTCGGAAATTAGATCGTTGTCATCCAAGAGAACTCTTAGAATGTGCATTTGATATAATCACATCTGCTGGAAATAGTTTTTTACCTATTGCAGAAACAATCTACACACTCTGTGAAATAATCCAGGAATTTCCTGTATTGCAAGTAGGTGTTTTTCTGCCATGTCCTTTCCAAAAGGCATAGGATCAGGGGTGGGAATATTATTTTTTTCACTTGCTATGTGAGAATCCAGGATTTAACTCCTCCTACTTTAGTAATAGTAATAGTAGTAAAGTTGGAAGGGACCTTGGAGGTCATCTAGTCCAACCCCCTGCTCGGGCAGGAAACCCTACGCTATTTCGGACAAATGGCTGTCCAGTCTCTTCTTAAAAACTTCCAGTGTTGGAGCATTTACTGCTTCTGGAGGCAAGCTGTTCCACTGATTAATTGTTCTCACTGTCAGGAAGTTTCTCCTTAGTTCTAGGTTGCTTCTCTCCTTGATGATTTTCCACCCGTTGCTTCTTGTCCTGCCTTCAGGTGCTTTGGAAAATAGCTTAATTCCCTCTTCTTTATGGCAGCCCCTGAGATATTGGAATACTGTTATCATGTTCCCCCCTTGTCCTTCTCTTCGTTAAACTAGACATACCCAATTCTCGCAACCGTTCCTTATATGTTTTAGCCTCCAGTCCCCTAATCATCTTTGTTGCTCTTCTCTGTACTCTTTCTAGAGTCTCAACATCTTTTTTACATCGTGGTGACCAAACTGGATGCAGTATTCCAAGTGTGGCCTTACCAAGGCATTGTAAAGTGGTATTAACACTTCACGTGATCTTGATTCTATCCCTCTCTTAATGCAGCCTAGCACTGTGTTGGCCTTTTTGGCAGCTGCAGCACACTGCTGGCTCATATTTAAGTGATTGTCTACTAGGACTCCGAGGTCCCTCTCACAGTTACTACTATTGAGCATGGTGCCACCTATGCTGTACTTGTGCATTTGGTTTTTCTTGCCTAAGACTTGCTAAGACTAGTAGACATATGAGTTGGTTCCTTCGCCGTTCCTATTCTGAGTAGATGCAAACAAATCATTATTATTATTATTATTAATAATAATAAATTTATTTGCCACCTATTTCACCATGGAGCTACTCTAGGTGACTCACAAGTATTTAAAAAATGAAGAAATAAATAGGAAGTTTAAACAAAAGTAAAATAAACAATAAAACAAGGAAAAAAACCAAAGAAAATACATTGATATGTATAAAGTAAATAGTAAAAAAGATGGGTGAATGCTATAATTGTATAATAAAGACTCCAATATTGATATAATACAATATTATACTATATTATTCCAAAAAGTAGTGATTTATTGGTGACTTATAATTATTGATATAGTATATGCTTGACTTAATTATTCTTATCTGGCCATAACTAAGGATATTTTTCATTAATGAAATCCAGTGCAATTTGATTAAATCTTAATTCATTAATGAAATTCAGTTAAATTGAATTAAATCTAATATACATTGATCAAATCCAATTCAGAAGCTTTATGTTATCCCAGAATATTGTTAAGAAGGAAGCTTCTATTCCAGAAGAGCCTCTGTGGGTTCATGGGTCTTCAGACTCCTCCTTTAGGAATTAAATTCATTGTCAGGTAAGATTCTGTTAGTATAGGTAGTCTCAGTAGTGATATAACACACAAAAGAGGTGGGATAGGAGAAGAAACACTGAATGCTGAAATTTAAGTTTAGCTGTCATGAAAAAGTAATGGAAATTCAACTGAAATTCATTTGTGTCTGTTAGGAAAGAAACTATAGTATCTACTTAAATCATACTGCCTTGCTGAAAGCAATCCTTCTGCATTGTGGGATCCCTGAAGATAAGCTCAATCAAGTTTACACAATCTTGTATGATGCTGTGGTAAGGCATTATGTTGTTCTTGAATTGCACTTTTATGTTGTAGATTATAGGATGGGCTGACAGGATACCTCTGTCACTGAAGAGGGATGTTTAAAAAAGAGCAGAAAGAGTAGTTGTTCACTAGGCTCATAGAAAAGATAAAAAAAAATGTATGGCCATTAAAATACCCTTTAGAACAGTGGTTCTCAACCTTTCTAATGCCGCGACCCCATAATACAGTTCCCCATGTTATGGTGACCCCCAACCACTTATACATCACCAGGTGCCAGGGGCGTGGCCAAAGAAAAGGGGGAAAAATGGCGGACAGCCTTGTTTGGCGACCCCCGTGAAATGGTCGTTCGACTCCAAATGGGGTCCCGACCCACAGGTTGAGAACCACTGCTGTAGAAGGATAGTGACCAAAAAAGTAAGCTATGACAAAAAAAAGAGGAAAGCTCTATTTCTTTTACAATGAACTGCACTTCAAACTAAAAAGCCTCTATTATCAATAAGAAATGAATAGTCAGTAATGAAACCGATACATACTGTCCCTCCAAATACTCATACACTATATAGACAACTTTTTCTATTTATTTTCCTCCCCATATATACACAGATTTTTTTAAAACTAGCCGGTCACGACAGCATTAGCTCTCTGTAAATAAAAGGAAAATGCTTGGAAAGTTACCTCAAGGTGCAGCTGCAGTATTTGTTTTGCCTTATCTACATCTTTCTTGCTCAGATTTTCAGCCTCACCCGTGCATAGACTCTTTAAAGAACTCAGCCTACTCAGTCTTATTCCTGGATGCAGTCCTGTCCTACCACTGGACTGAAAAATCTGGATACCCATTAAATGACAGCAGAGAGATACAGAAACTTCTAGCTCTTTATCATCATCTGTTGTTTGTTTAGAATTTTGTAGCCCAAATCAAAGGAAGGGAATTAAAAAAAAAAAAGCAAAGCAAAACGGTGGAGAAAAGGTGGAAATAAATGAAGGGCAAACTTTGAAAAATCTGGATTATGCATCCATTGTTACATGGGGCATTCTAAGAAAAAGACTTCAAGTTGCATCAGAACAACCATGTTGGATACTGAGTAAAATATTTCAATTGCAATTAGGCAGTGGTGCAATCATTCTACTTGTCATTCTACTAAAAAAAGGTGCTGCTAAACTTGGCAATGACTGGAGATTGTATTTTAAAAGAGAGTATAGGTCCTCTCCTTTTTCTTTATTACAGGAGAAATGGAAATATTGCATGTGACTTCTTTGTTCTGTTCTAAAGATTCTGTTTCAAAATCTTTAAGAGTTAAAGGAAAGGGATGGAAGACATGTCAGTGCCACCATCTCATAAGGTGGATTTGGTGGCAGGAAGAATAATAGAGATGGTTGAGGATATAGGAGAATAAAAGAAGAACCAGAAGTAGGGTGATACATCCAGAACTATGTTTGGCCTTATAGAGGGCATTGTTCTTGGTGATTCCTAGATCTTGACATATCCACTGCTCATAGGTGGCTTCCATTTGGACTTTGTTTCTTTCACTGCAATGAACGTTTGAACATACACTCATTCTCAAAAAAACAGTTATATATACATTTTTAAAGTGGCATGATAATTGACAAATAATATCAAGTGGAGGTATTTATTTAGGCATTCCTCCAAGGTCAAGATAAAGTTGGGAGATCTTACATGAAATGAAATTTATGGTAATTAGTAGCACTAACCATATTTACTTAAAATTTTGCTAATGATTAGCCTGCAGTTGCTGATTGTTGTTAGAATGGAAACCACTTTTAATATTTGCAGGATAATTTTTTAAATCAGGGATAAGGAAATATCAACTGATCTGTTAAAATTATTTGTGTTATTGCAGACTGAAAAGCTAACTAAAAGAGAAGTAGAGGCCAAGTTCTGCAATCTTTCCCTTTCATCAAACAATGTAAGTAATTTTTAACTTCATTGTTTTATTTATACATTATTTATGTTCCATTCATCAGTCCTGCAAACTTTCTTTGATTAGTGTATACATTACTAAAACTCTCATTCCCGTAACCTTTCAGCTGGTGAAAGGTGCATAATAAATGGTGCATAATAGGGTAACAATTTTTAAACCAAGGTATCTCAAATGGGCTAACTTACAGAATGTGTCCAAAGTCTGAGACCCATGTCTCCCATGGAATTCAAATTTGGTGAGTTTTGTGAAACATTTTATAATTATAAACATTAAAATCATTATAAAACAGTTTATAACATAATACAAAATGTCATAAAACATTTCCTATGCTGATGATTGTCTGTGTTATACAATTCAACATGGACCACCGTATATTCCGGCATATAAGACGACTTTTGAGAGCGTTGAAACAACCTCCGAACTCGGGGGTCGTCTTATACGCCGAGTCGTCTTATACGCCGGAAATAAGGTAGTTTCTGGCGTATAAGATGACTTTCTAGGCATGCGACTCGGCGTCGATCGTCTTGCGACTCGGCATCGATCGTCTTGCGACCTGGCGTCGAACTAGGGGGTCGTCTTATACGCCGGGTCACCCTATACGCCGGAATGTATACGGTATTTTCATGGCCCAGATACATCTCTGAAGTATCCCAATATTTCCAATGAGGCAATATATTAGAAATTCTATTTTTGTTGAAGGCATCAAGGAATCTGGTAAAGAAATACCTCTGAAAGAATGACATGGGTTATCTAGTTAACTACTAAACCCAATATTTTCATTTTTTATCTTTCATACACAGTATCAAAAGGTTACGTTGGCCAAATATTTCTATTTGTCTGAAAACATAGTTAACCTTTTCTTTGTGTTTTTCTCCATCGTCAGATGAGGCACAGCACTTCTGATGTCTCAACTGAGATGGCTGAATGGGCGGAGTGCAGATATAATTCATAGCTGTTTTGTGTGAACAAATAAATCAAGTAGTTCATTAGGTTAGTACAAGATTGTGTACACGCTTATTTTATAAATTTACTGTCTCACCTCACCACATCATCTCCTGCCAGTTATTTTACAAAAAGGGATGAAGAGGAAAGAAGAGTCTTTACAAAGGTTTGCTTTGAATTACAAGTAATCTCTGACTTACAACCACAATTGAGCCCAAAATTTCTGTTGCAAAGTGAGACATTTGTTAAGTAAATTGTGCCCTATTTTATGACCATTCTTGCTACATTTGTTAAGTGAATCACTGCAGTTGTAAAGTTAATGACATGCTTGTTAAGTCATAAGTGTAAAAAATGGTCATAAGTCACTTTTTTCAGTGCCATTGTAACTTTGAATGGTCACTAAATGAATTGTAAGTTGAGGATTAGCTGTATGTTTCACAGTTTTTTTAAAAAATGAGGTCAAAGCAATTAATACAAAGGTTACATTGGACATAAAAGTGGCCTTTGCACCTTTAGTTCAGAACTCTAGCATGCAGCAGTTCATATTCATGTGTCTCTTCAGCTTGTTCGACTCTACAGATTTATCGAGCAAAAAGGGGAGCTGCAAGATATATCCCCGTTGTTGAATACTATGGTGAAGCAAAAGACAGGAGTTGCCTCCTTGGTGAAACTTGGCATGAAAGAACTGGAGGAAACAGTGGGTCTGTTAAAAAAATTTGGCATAAAATTCCAGGTTTGTAAAACAAAGTGAATTGTATCATTGGTATTTCTTACAGGCTTATGTCAGTCAACTGTGTAAAGAATATTCAGACATCATAGAGAAAGAGGGATCTGGGTGTAAAATTTTGGAATCTTGAAGGAGGTAGTATTATTTTACAAAAAATAAGCAGGTTCCAGATTTAACTACATTATTTGTTTCTGTTTAAGTGTCACTAATATATCATTGCAAAGGAGATGTTACTTGTTTACCTCACAAGGGTGTTCATGGCAGGGCCAGTCAAAAAAGTCAAGATGGTAGCCACAACCTTAGTATTGGTGCCTGAAATTTTCCAGAAAAACAAATAGTGTATCCAAAATTTTTAGCTTAGCTCACTGTAGGAATTTCAGGAAATTGAAAATGGGCCTTGCGGCTCACATGTAGTTTGAGGCTTGCCCACTTCTGAGATGTGATTAAAATAATGACATAAGAATTTTCTCTTACAGATATCCATAAATTTGGGCTTGGTTTATAAAATACAGCAGCACAATGGAATTATTTTTCAGTTTATTGCATACATTAAACGGAGACAAAGAACAGTTACTGACATTCTTGCTGCTGGAGGTAGATATGATCATATGGTAAGTGTTACAAATTTGTCCAATAAGGCATACGAAAAGACCCTGCTCATTTTCTAGCATATTTCTTTTTCTGGTTTCTGCAGATTTCACAATTCAGAGGCCCAGATGCAGCTGGTCTGATTCCTTCAGCTGTTGGAGTCAGCATTGCTGTAGACAGAATAAGTTCTACAGTTTTGAATATGGAAGAGCCAGTATGTTTGTCTTTCTACTTTGCATATTTCAGGTAGACTCCATAAAGGGTAGGAAATATAGATCTTTCTCAAGCAATCTAAATAATGAAATGAGATAACTCAGTTTCAAATTGACATTACTATTTCCATTACCTAATTGTATGTAATTGTACCTAATTGTAATTACAAATAAAAGAGGGCAGTGCAGAAAATGGTAATTTCAAACTGCTTAATATATCTCTTCAGAAGAGCCAAGATATTGTCTTGGGGGTGTGTGTCTCACATACCCCCAAAAACATGATCAAAATTGTAAAATGGATTGTATTAAGTGACCAAGAATATCTTAACCTTAGAATAACATTGCCTGCCTTTCTAGTTTAAATGATTTCAGAACAATCTATCCAAGGAAATAACATTCTGGTTTCCATTTCTCTTTTCTTCCAGTTTACAGTGAGCTCTTGTGATTTGTTAGTTGTTAGTGTTGGCCAGAAGTCAATGGAAAGAGCCATAAATGTTGTTCAGAAGCTCTGGACAGCAGGAATTGCAGCTGAAATTATGTATGACTGGTCCCAGGTAAGTTGTCATTTATTATATAATAATAATTTTTATTTTGCGGTCACAGACCAAACTAATGTGCAACAAAAGAAAACACAAGAAAAATATAATCACAAAGAAGTCATTTATTATATATGTTAATTATTGTTGTTTCTGAGCTTATATGCATTTTTCCAAGCGCACCAGGAGTAGAATGGTAAGCAAAGCTAAATTAAAGAAGAAATCATTAAAGGAGGAAAAATTTCAACTACCAACAGAAAATTCACTTGTGAATTATTCGTCTTGCCTTTGAAAACCACCAATCACAGATTGGTCTATTATTATAAGGCAGTGATGGAGAATCTTTTAGAGACCGAGTGCCCAAACTGCAACCCAAAACCCACTTATGCATCGTCGGGTGCCGGGTGGGTGTGGCCCATTGGGTGGGCGTGGCTGCGGTGGTAACAGCAGACTGGGTAGGACTAAAAAGTTCAATCAATTCCAACTTGCAAGATCTTTTTTTTCCCGCAAGAAGTTGAAATTGACTGATTGAACCTTTTTTTTTTTGACACGGCATCGGAGACCTAAAGCAAAAAGGTTTTATAAAACCCAGCTGAATGCCTAGGACTGGGGCGATGGCATGCATGCCCACAGAGAGGACTCTGAGTGCCACCTCTGGCACCTGTGCCATAGGTTCGCCACCACTCTTATAAGGTGTCAGGAGTTTTAAGTGTTTTTTTTGTTTTTTACATATGGCATCCTTCAGGCTTACCAAAACCCTAAGTATTTACTCTAGAGCAGGGGTAGGCAACCTTGGCTGTTTTATGACTCGTGGACTTCAACTCCCTGCCCTAGAGTAAAAGGATCATTAAAAGAGCACTGAACAAGAATGTAATCAGCCTGTCTCCTGTTGAAAGCTGTGGGGCTCTGAAGAGCATCTCAGTTTCGCTGTTAGAACCTCCCATTGCTCTGTGGTACATTGAAATAAAGCAAACACCTGCTCTATCCTGACACTGACTGATTTCTGTAACAATTTTAAAGTAGTTTTCCACAAATATTATTAATAAAACTGGATGCACTAGTAGAATCTACTGAATCCATTGTAAAGATCTGCATTTTCTAGCATTATGTTTTTCAGAAGGGATTCCATCTATCTTTCACAATGAAATCGAAACAGTTTATTATTATTGTGTGAATGTTAAAAGGCTTTGTTGGAGTATTAGATAGATCATCATCCTTAATCTTTCCTTTTCATGGAATTATTTCCATATCAGTCATGTAAAATTTATTTTTATTGTTCATTGCTCTGTTTTAAAATGGGCCAGTTTAATTACTTTAAGATGTTATATTTATATTACAAGTCGTCCTCAACTTACAACCAAAATGTCTGTTGCTAAGTGAGTTTTGCCCCATTTTATGATCTTTCGTGCCATAGTTGTTAAGTGAATCACTTGCAGTTGTTCAGTTAGTAAGAAGATTGTTAAGTGATTCTGTACTTATTTAATATTTGGAATTCTTTTTTACTGCTAAATGTTTCAATGCAGATCATTTGGAGTCTTTAGAGATTATAATTTATTTTACTTATTTTTATTTATTTGCAAAACTTACTGCCTCCCCCCCCCCAGCTTACCTCAGGGTAACTCTGAGGAGCTTACAGTCATAAAAGATAACAGTATGCAAATGTGATAAATAGATAAAAGATAGGTCAATCTGTAAGATAACGACCTGCCTCAAGCAAGCTATTAAAAAGGAAGGGATTTAAATCTATTTCTGTTTAAGTACTACTCAAATTTCTTTGGGGAAGAGAAAAAAACTCTTTAGCGATATAAAAATATTTTTATTCCTTTTTAATAATGTGCTAGTCCCAGGAAGAATTACAGGAATATTGCAGATGTTCTGGAATCACCTATGTGGCCCTCATTTATGATAAAGAAGGAAATCATGTAAAGGTAAATGTGATGGTGGCATCATTCCATACTTCTTTTCTCAACTCTGTCCACTCAATGCATTTATTTATTTACTAGATTTTTATCCCCTCTGTATTATTTTTATAAACAACCCAAGGAGAAGATCATACCTAATTCTCCTTCCTCCTCTTATTTTCCCCACAACATAAATCCTTTGAGGTAAATTGGGCTAAGAAAGCCTGGCCCAAAGTCACCCAGCCAGCTTTCATGCCTATTTAAAAGTTTTGTATGAATATAACTGGGGCAGATATCAGGCATGAAGAAAGGACTTGCAAAGGCCTTACTTGTCTTATTGGTCAGTGCTAGTTTCGTTCCTTCAGGCTGGTGGTTTTTTAAAGGGTCATTTACTTGCATCTCATCCATTTCCTGATTTAAATCTGATAATTCATTCTTTAGGCTTAGCAGTATAAAGGCTTTAACACTTTTGGGGGCTATTTTGCAGGTAAAATCCTTTGAAAGGGAAAGGCAGACAGAAAAAAGAATCTTGGAGTCTGATGTAGTAGATCATCTGGCCCAGAAACTGAGGACCAAATTCTATGATGAAAGAAATAGCAGGTAGCGACAAGTACTCTAACTTGAAGAATAAGATAAGGATTATTTGCAGCAGGAAATGAAATACCATAAACAAAGTGGTTGTGCTGTAGTTTTTGCAGTGATTCACCTTAAAGATTATAAACAATGCACCATACAGTGATTTGGCTTTATTGTAATATGTCTTGAACTGAAATGTTATAAACGTTGGGGCTGTAGGCTTGGGGAGGGGGGATCTTCCCTGTGTAAATATCGGATGGAATTCAAATTGTTTATATGTAATATACACTGAATTGGTTCCAGACTTCCATAAAGTAGAAGCTTTGAGAGGTCTTTTGAAACAATTTGGTACTAGGCTGGAAAATACTGACAAATGACTTCATTCCACAAAGGATTAAATCTGGATCCAACTTTGTGAATGTTACAAAGATAGTCAATTAATATATGCTGCAAAGTATTATATTATATACTTTATATATTTTACACTTTATATATTTTACACTACCTAGCAATTCTTGGTAATTCACAAATAAATATATAAGGCTTTCAGTTATTAATAAAGTATCAGTTTCTGTCCTAATCTGTTATTTTGAAATCAATACTGAATTACAAACTTTGGTTTTTGAATCCTATTTTAGAGAAATTTCTGATAATGTTACAACCCAAAATCTAAAAGGATCACTTTCCAGTAATTCAGGTATGCAATGACTAGTGTGTTGTATTTTCAGAAATCTAGTAGTTATTTATGTAGCAGAGGTTGAGATTAAAATGGAAAAGCAGTACCCTACAAGATGGTTAAAGAGAATGCAGAAAATAAATGAATCTATAATTGTGTTATTTTGAAAATTAGTATTCAAATGAGGCTGTTTATCATACATAAGACATGTGAGGAGGGGTGGGGGTAGTTTAAAAGGAAAGTTTTAATAATAAAACCTGTGGTCCAGCATCCAAAATCTGAATGAGGTTTCAGACAAACTTTTTATAGTCCCTGTTCTACTGTGCACCTATGAGAAATAGTAGAACTTTTAACTAAATCATTGTGTATTTCAGGTTTGTCTGAATCACATGGAAATGTGATAATACCAAATGTATGCATTATTCCACCAGAAAAGTTGTCAGCAAGTGTCAAACGACGTTATGAAGCTCAGGTATTATAGATGTATCTCTTCTCTCAATAATTAAATTGCAATATGACTTGTAGTTTTGAAATTATACCACAAAGACTGTATAGAAGTTGAAAGAAATACAAGAAATGGTGAGTAGGCAAGCAGAATTCTGGTTCTTTTATTTATTTATTTATGAGACTTATATACCGCTTTTAAGTACAAGCACTCTCTAAGCGGTGTACACCAGTAAGCAATGTGTATATATATTTACATTGCCCCCAACAATCTGGGTCCTCATTTTACATACCCCGGAAGGATGGAAGGCTGAGTCAACCTTGAGCTGGTGAGATTTGAACTGCTGACCTGCTGAACATAGTCAGCTAAAGTGGCCTGCAGTACTGCACTCTAACTGCTGCGCCACCTCGACTGTTTTAGTTCATTATTCATGGGGCGCTGTGGCTCAGCAGCTTAATGACCCTGGGGTTGATCTCAGCTCCAGCGGCTTGAGCCCTAGCACTGCATGATAGGATGAGCTCCTGTCACTCACCTCAGCTTCTGTCCACCTAACAGTTCAAAAGCATGTGTCTATGCAAGTAAACAAATAGGTATCACTTCAATGGGGAAATGAACTGGTGCTCTGTATAAGCAGTCAAATTCCTGATAGTTCTGAATCTTCCCAGATTTGCGCCTGTTTGCGAGGCAACTCCAGGAAGGGAGTGGATCTTGAGTGACACTGCAGGAAGAGTCGTTCATCTTTCTCTGGCACGAAGCCAACTCACCCTCCTGTGGCGTACTTTGGGAAGCTTGCAAGCATTTCCTAAAACAGAGCTGGTACCTTGGCAAGCCAAAGTACTACTCTGCAGTAGTATTGTGGTCTTCTGGCTACTGTAACAACGCCAGACATTAATAATAATAAATATTAATAATAGTTCACTATTTTCACTTTTTTGTACTCTTTGTGCTAGTGACTCCTTAGGATATCAGTTAGAGGTCTCTCTGTTTCATCTGGAATTCTAAAGATTGAGCCCAGAAACTTTCCTCTGAAAAACTTTTATTTAACTCCAGTCCTATATTTGAAGACAGAGGGAGACAAAGATCAAATGATATGGCGAGATGATTCATTTCTTAATGTTTTTCTCTCAGAGCTGCTTCCTTTCCTAATCTAATGGTTCTTTCTCCCTCTAGCAAGTTCAGTTCCCCGTCTAGCTGATGCACTTCTCCTTCATTGAAATCTGATTTTAAGGAAGAATTTCTCCAGTACAGTTAGAAGGTGGTTACAGAATCAGGAGTAGGGCTGGGAGGGGCAGGGGACAATTGGCTAAAAGTAGAGAACCTGGGGAGGAAAGCTATGACAAATCTAGACAGCATACTAAAAAGCAGAGACATCACCCTGCCAACAAAAGTGCGTATAGTCCAGGCCATGGTTTTCCCAGTTGCAATGTATGGCTATGAAAGTTGGACCAGAAGAAAGGCTGAGCACCAAAGAATTGAGGCCTTTGAACTATGGTGCTGGAGAAGACTCCTGCAGTTCCTTGGACTGCAAGGCGTTCAAACCGGTCAGTCTTAGAAGAGATCAACCCCGACTGCTCTTTAGAAGGCCAGATCCTGAAGTTGAAACTCAAATACTTTGGCCACCTAATGAGAAGGAAGGACTCACTGGAGAAGGCCTAATGCTGGGAAAGATTGAGGGCAATAGAAGAAGGGGACGACAGAGAATGAGATGGCTGGACGGAGTCACTGAAGCAGTAGGTGTGAACTTAAATGGACTCCAGAAGATGGTAGAGGACAGGAAGACCTGGAGGAACGTTGTCCATGGGGTCACGATGGATCGGACATGACTTCGCAATTAACAACAACAGAGAACCTGGAATTGATTTCTTTTTGGGAAAGGGCAGATACACTGTCTTTTGCCATAGCTTTCAGAAGCTATTTCTTGGTTAAATCCAGGAATAAGGTGGCCTTTGTGTGGAAAAAAGAAAATCACTCCAGAAAGATATACTGGAGAAAGTCCAGGTGTGACTTTCCCTTATTAATCTGGAAAAGGAGGTGGAAAGATGGAAATCCATGAGTGTAGGGATTTCAAGAATGGAATTGAGAATGCACCCCCTTCTCCCGCTGCTCATAAATATGAAGATAATTCCCTGCATGTCACTTTTGAGTTAAGAACAGTTAACAGATATACTTGTTTAATATAAAAATAAAATATTCTCTCTGTGTTTGTGTCTGGGTTTGTTAATTATTTTAATCCAATGTAACTTCCAGGTACAAACCAAACTCCAAGCTTGCTTTACTAATTTCCCGCTGAAGCTGAGTGAAGTTGAAATTTTAGCAGTAAGTTACTTTGCTTTTTTTTTTTTTTTTTTTTACAACAAGCCAATTGTTAGCTGGATAACTGGATAAGAAACTAGTAACTATTTAAAGCCGTATCGGGGGTACAGATGTAATTTCCAGGAATCAATATGTTTCATTAGTGGTAAATTTCCTGTTCACTTATATGAAATCCATTGAAATCACTTTCTTTATCCTGAGTCTTTCCAAAACCTTGTAATGATTGCCTCTAATAACTTGCCCGCAACAAAAGGTAATAATGGGCATGTGGAGCATTGAGTGACAGTACTCTATATTAGGGACTTCATCGACCTATTAATTTCCTAACTAAGCCTGGGCCGGAATATTCTGATGGGAATCCAAAAGGGAAACCTCTTTTAGAACTCCTGTAATGTCGGAGTTCAGGCTTTCAAGCTCTGTTCTCGTTGGGGTTTGGGTATTTATTTATTGGTCATCAGAACCTGGTATGAATGAGTGCTGTATGAATCTATGTGACTACAGATCAGGGCTTCTGATACTTTTAATTTTCTTGCAGAGCTTGAGGAAATTCAATCTAATTAATTTTTGTGCTGGTAAACAGTCCAAAATTTGGATACCTTATAGCAGTGATGGCGAACCTTTTAGAGACCGAGTGCCCAAAAACTGCCCCCCGTCCCTGCTCCGCCCTGCCCACTGGGCCACCCACCACCTCCACGGCCTGCCACAGATCAACCAGGCAGCCCAGCAGCACCATGGCAGCCACGCCCTCCGCCCATGCCCTGCAGCATCATCTGCGCATGATGGGGCGCAAGGGCAGAGTCTTGCCCCGCTGCCCGGCTACCATGTCCTTGGCTGCACTGCTTTGCGTGGGCCTCGCCCAGGGGCAACTCTCCTCCAGGGGGGCCTGCTGGTGAGGAGGGGGCAGTGGGAGGAGACGGGGCTGGGGAGACGGTGTGTGTGCCCACAGAGAGGGCTCCGAGGCCTCCTCTGGCACCCGTGCCATAGGTTCGCCACCACTGCCTTATAGATTTAGCCTTCTGCAAGACCCAATTTAACATGGACTAAATGAAACAAATGTAACTGTATCTCATAGTTTATGTCATTATAATGATTTTGTTTTATTTTTTTTACAGGTTGATCTACCAAAGGAAACTATAATACACTTCTTATCATTAGAGGTAAACCTACAAACTAAGTTATTGGCCTTTACTGGTGGATTTAATTAATAACTTGAGTTTTTAAAAAGCTTGATTAGAAATTCAACATACCCATTTTCGTAAGCTACTTTTCCAAAAAAATCAAAGATTATAATCTCTATTTATATCCCCCCCCCAAAAAAAAATAAAAACACCCTGATGTTCTCAGCATTACTTTTTTCATAGTCCCTGTTTCAGACTAAGATATTGGTTTGAATATTTTCCATCTTCTCAGTTTGATGACCAAGCTTTCTATACAACTGTGAAACAATTGATGTCTCGATTGCCGAAGCAAAGATACATTAAACAAGTTTGTGATGAAATCTATACCATCAAAATCGAAAAAAAGTAAGTATTCCTAGGCATACTAGGAATTCAGTATAAGTCTGTCATGCTGAATCTGGAAGATCATTTTGCAGATTTTAGGTGATTGTATAAACACTACAAGAATTCTATAGTATCAAAGACTGATATTAGTGTTAAAGGCCGCTGAATTTTCTCTTTGCAAGATTCATTAAAGGAGCTGCAATCTGGAACCATTATAATGTGAAATCCTGAATCATAAGGCACTATGATTTCAACTGGGATATAAGATCTTTTAGAACAACATTAAATTTGTTCAGTAGCTGTTGGACAAATTTATTTGGTCTTCTGATGAGGAAGCCTAACACAAATTTGAAATACAATAGCACCTTTTACCAAAATTGACTATGTTTACTCAATTTTCTACCTGTTTATTTCTTGCAGAGTGCCTGTCCTTGTTCTCTACAGTTACAAAGATGACTACTACAAATTCCTGTTTTAGTTACTATATTAAAGTGAGGATAATGAATGGGACAAAATATGTGCTTCCAATTATATTCATGTAAAGGAAACTTGCACTTTGTTTTTGCTGATTCCCCAGGCGTTCCTCGGACAATCGCTGCCTTTAAGTATTATGTTGAGCTCATGTACTATAGTTGGCATCTAAAGGTGTAAATATTTTCAAAATATATTGTACAGTATCATTTTCAAAATAAAGCAATCTTCTGATACTTTTGGATGCACTTGTTTTTGCTTAAAATAGAATTGGCAGATTGTGGCATTTGGGTATGAAAAAGTCAAGTTGCTGCAATTTTCACTGTTCATCCCATGACTCTCCTTCCACATCTTTTGAAATTGGGAAGGAAGGCTAAGCAGAAAAGCAATGATCTCTAGTCATCCCACTGTTGTGAACTGAAAGGAATTTATAGGAAAGAGGCTGAGACACTTGGATATATTTTTCAGTAGAATCAACTAAGATCTCTAGGACCCCGTTTTTCTTAAAAGGGAGGTGATTATTGTACTTTTGTAAATCTGGAATTTGTGTTTTTTTTTCACATCTATTTTCCTTCTCTAACGTGTTGTAATGAATTTTGCTTCTGCCCCTTCTGAGAAGACCCTTCCTCAAATCCAAGTATGAATAATTTGCATGGATCTAATCCAATCTAAGGGCAAGGATGTACAGCAGATCTGAAGTGCAAGATGTTTTGGAGGGGAACGGACATATACCTGCACCTGTCAAAGCCTTCTTTAAGAAGACACTTCTTTTCCAGAATTCACAGCTGCTTCCCTGGGACCACACAATTCCAATGTGAGCCCTGGAAAATGACACCGGCAGGGCCAGCGAGAACACCCATACTGTCTCCAAAACACCTTTCCTGCTTCAAATCCAGATAGATTGCAGAAATATTATCAAATGAGTTCTCACCTCACCTCTTTATATTTTGCTTAATAACTTGAATCCTAAGGAATAAATACTTGTAAGGTGGTGGTTGGTGACTGAATATACATATACCCAGGGCTTTTTTTGTCATAGAACACCCAGAACGGAGTTCCGGCACCTTTTTTGGATGGAACCTTGAAGGGTAGACAAGGCGGTTTGTATGACGTGTGTGAGTTCCGGCATTTTTTTTTTTACAAAAAAAGCACTGCATATACCCATGTGTGTAATTGATCCAGTATAAATTCAGCTATCCACTGCAAATATGAGATTGTATGATGCATATGGAGTGCAGTCTGAAAATATGATGGAAAATGGAATGAAGAATTGGAATACGAAAATGCTGAACTAGCACAAGTGGATGAATTTATGTATTAAGAATGCTTACAAATGATGGGGTTTTTTGAAAGTACAAAAGGTATTGATTAGAATGTAGTGTGTTGCAAGTGTTTGTCAAAAAAAGAAAGAAGGAAAAGGAAAAAAAGTAATCCCAGCTGTTGTTCTTTCAGTGTATACGCACATACACATGGCAGAACAAGTAAACCGAAGTATAGGAAAGGTAGCACTGCATATCATTTTTCATTAAGCAACAATTAGTCCTAAGATTGCTGTATTTTTCCTGGTCTCCAACCTGTCACTGGGCAGGAATGTTTCTGTTTCTTCTGCCAATGACAATGATGAAATGGAACTCCTCCTATTTTTAAAAAGCCTATCTGAAAAGGAAATCTTCTTCTTCCCAATAGGCTATTTAACAATTTTTGTCGGTCCTGCCTCAACTTGAACCTTTAGGCAACAATGATTGTTGACTCCATTTGTTGAGAAAGGTATAGTTTACAAAAAGTCAAGTGAAATACAGTAAAGCAAAACCAGAACTGAAATTCATGTGCCAAATCCGGAAGTGAAAACTTTTCCCCGTTTTGGCACTTCCCGTTCTGGGGCCTCCCACTGTCCAATCGATTTCCAAGATGTTTTTGAATCGTTCACTCTGATGGTAGGCTGGCTTGCAGCTGCATTCTTCTCATAGTGGAGCGACCTTGAACGCCACCTCAGAAAGGCATCTTCACTTTCTTAGCTTTCACTTTCCCCTCAAGCACTCCTCCCTCTCACCCTCCACACAAAGTTCATGGCACCGGATGATCTCTTCAGTGCAGGCCTGAGGTGGCAGTTTTGACAATTTTTATTGTATTTTGATTGTCTTTGCTCACTACCTAGATTGATACATGTAGGTCTGATAGCTCGGATATACACTTTTAAATACCATTCTGCCTAAAGCCTTTTAGGTGACACTTTTCTCCTCTCAGTGTAGAGACACAGGCTAGTTCATTATTCATACACACTTTAACGCAAAACTACAGAATTACTAAGTATAAAGATACTTCCAAAGGAGCATCAATCATTTGTATTTATTTATCATAGGGGTTAACTGCACATAGGCGTGTGAGCCATAACCAGTTAGGGTCTTTAAAATGGCTCTTCTGCTGACCAAGTCTCTATTGACTATTATTTGCACAAAGGGATTCATGGATTGTCACATTTTCCAATATTTTAGTGGCCAAGTTCTGTTTAGTTTGAAAAAAAAACCTGTACAAGAATGTACAAACAGTAACATTTTTAATGAAAAATATCATCTATAGCTGTGAACCAAATTCATTTCTATAAGATGCATGTTTCTAATTATAATCTCATTTCCATACAAGTACCATTGAATCAAACTTTTGACAGTTGTTACATTAAGAGCAAATATTTAAAAATCAAGATACTAGTAGTTGAAAGTTACTTCAATGATTTTGCCATGTAGATAAGCAAATTTTACCATTTTTAGTTTTAAGTTTGCTCCTCTTCTAAATCCCGTTGCAGCAATTAAACTTGTACATAACTATTTTAATCTGTTGATTCTAGATTTGTTTCAAGAGTGCAAAACTTGCTTCTTAAGATTAGTTTGATTAGTTTACCCTGCCACCATAAAGTAATATTTTAAAATTATAGAAAACTTATTTTGTGCCATGCTTAACAAAAGCAACAGATATGCTCATCAGTTCACTATATAAAACACTGTTAAAGCATAGTAAATGCTTCTTAGAAGCTCAGATCCATAAATCATTGACAATCTATTTCCAGTTTTTTTTAAAAAAGCCTATCTGAGAAGATCTTCCTCTTCCTGATTAGCTATTTAATAATTTTTGTCAGTCGTGTCTCAATTTGAACCTTTAAGCAAGAACAATCCTTGACTCCATTTGTTGAGAAAAGTAAAGTTTACTAAAGGTCACGTGAAATACAGTAAAGCGAAGCCAGAACTGAAAGTCGTTCTCAACCTTTATTCCACTTATAAAACTTTTGTACATACTCAACACAAACTACTACATCAAAATTATTTTTCTAAGTAAAACTTACTTATTGAAGTAAGTCAAAGGTATGAAGCAAATCAACTGCGCAAATGTATGCATTATGGATATTTATTTTTGTGTATCACAATCCTGAGAGCATTCTCGGTTTATATAAGAATCTTATTGTTAAGTTACTAGATGGAAATGAAGTCAAAAGGTAAGTGGTTACATAAAGAAAAAATGTGTGGTAAAACATGGATCCATTTTTTACAGAAATTTTTTTTATATCATTGTGTTGCTTTACTTTTCTTGTTTTTGCTTTTCTTGTCTTTCTTCTTTAAACCATCCATATTAGCTCTAATCAAATTTGAATATGCCTGCAATCAAAAACAAGATTTTTTAAAAAAAAAAAACAAGTTTCAGGAAACTGCTAATCTTTGTCTCAAAATATTTGCAGAGATAAAGCAGCTACGCTTTTTTATAATAGGTTTCAGTCATGCATTCAGTGTAAAAACTGAAAATTAATTGATAAAAAAATCTGACGTCTTAAGTGAATAGATGCAAACTTACCATCTGGAATTTGTTAACTTCCCTTGAACTCACCTATAGGGAATTAATCACATGATAAAATTATTAGATGATGAACCAATATATTCAAAAACAGTTGGTTCTGTTGATCACAAAATTCAGAAAAATAAGAATTGATACATTATGTTTTGGTGCATTGGTTAAGTGCTGAACTAAAAACCAGGAAAGTGAATATTAGATCTTCCTTCGGTATGAAAGCCCTCCGGGTAAGTCATATTTTGTCAGTCCAACCCACATATCAGGACTATAGAGAAAACAGGAAGAGCATAATGTATCTAACTGTGAAGTATACAAAATAATAGAATAATACGTGGCAAAAAAGCAAAGATAGCAATAAGTGTCTTAGGTGCAATTGCAAAACATCTCGGTACCATTTGAACACCACTCACATTGACAAAATCACCATTAGTCAATTCCAAAAGGCAGTTTTATTTGGAACAGTTTGCATCCTTTAACACCATCAAGTAACATCTTCCCACCCTAAGTATTTGAGAAGAACTTAACAGGTGGATAAAAATGCCCAATCTAGTCTAATCATATGGCTGTGTGACCAACAATTCAGTCAAAGTTACAAGTCCATAATGTAAATCATGTACATATAAAGAGACCAATGAAATCACTTCAAAAGGTATAATTAATAATTTTGAAATTAGACCTTTTAACTCTTCTGAACTTGATTACTCCATTTTTGGAATTTACAGAATGCAATGGTGAAAAAACATCCTTTCATAAAAGAATAGTACTTACCACTGTGCTTATTTTTTTCTTCCCATCTGTGGCTCTAAGAAGACATTTGTTGTCTACAGGCTCAAAACTCTCAAGATGGCCCTTCCGTGGAATTGGTCTTGTCCGACCATCATCTACATTAAACAAAAGCATCAAAGTTAGGTATCATACTTAGCAAAACTAGCAAATTAATTTTTCCCATCCAAAAATGGCAAAATAATGTTTTAATAAAATACATTTCTCCATTTTTGAATTCTGCTTCACATATCAGAATTCTACAACTGCAGATTGGGAGGCAACAATTTTGTTAGAATGCTGGTTGTTATAGTAAGGGCATAATACTGTTTCACAATATTAAGCACACATGAAGCTGTTCTTTAATAGTTAAAGGACTCAACTCACTTCCCAGTTGTGGCAATGCCAATACAGATTGCTCACTTGGAAGCAAACATTTTTCCTCCCATGCTACAAGACAAAAAAAATATTTTTTTTTCTAAGAGAATTTATTACCTTTTCATATTGTTTATGATTCAAGCAAGGGGAGGAGAATAAAATTTGGCTTGCTTTTTTTTTCTGTTACCCCAATACCAGGTGAATTGGAGGCAAGATACCTTAGAAGTACAGAAAACCCCATTATTGTTATGTTCCTCTTTTCTCCAATCCACTATTCCAGCGTTTCTCAATTGTAGCAACTTTAAGGTGTGTGGAGTTCAACTGTCAGAAATTCCCAGTTAAAGACTATTAGAAACAATGGGTACAGCGGGCCACAGATCACCTATCTCTGTGAAAACTATATCAGGAAAAAAGTTGGAAGTTTCTATCCAATAAGCAGAAAATATTCAGATTAAGGGAAAATATGTTTAGGAAGCATTAAATACCCCTGACTTAGTACAGATCTAAATCAGGTTTCCCTCCCAAAAAAAGTTTAAATTTGAAGTAATCAACTCCTATATTATTACTGAAATTACTGAAGTTACTGCTTACCCACTTACTAACTGAACTGCAGTTCAACTACTCAGTACTGCAGAATCTTCCTTTTATTTTGTTATGAGAAAATACTGATGAGCTAATGTGAGACAAACTGTAATGTAACACTTACATTTCTTTAATGTTATATAGACACTGCCTGTGGTCCTGCATTTCTGAAAAAGCCTGGTTAGCTCTGTCAAGAACTGTAAACAAACAAAGCATCTAATTGTTACAGAGATCACAACTCTGAATTATTTTCTTTTTCTAGCTAGTGAACAATTCCATCCTAAAGCTTTCAGTCACGCCAACTGAATTGAAACCGCTGCATTTGACTATTAACCCACAGCATTATAATCTATTCATGGAGCTAGATATGCGCTCAATCTACATCTTTCATTGCCCCTTACCTCCCTATTAAACAGATTCTAATTTGCGTTAAGCTAGACTTCTTGATACATCACAGCCAATATTCTTAAAGTAAGTGCCATGTAAGCCACTTCAAATGAGCCCCTTGTAATGATAATTAATTTTCCATGGCAAGGAGTTTCCAACAAGCACGTTAACAGTTGCAAAATGAGATGGGGCCAGGAAACGAACTGGCACGTAGCAAAGAACTCGTGCCATGGGCTGGAGCTTCTGGCATTCACCATTAACTGCGCTCTTAAAGCGCCCCCCGTGCCAAGAAATGCTGGGGCGGGGGGGGGGCTAAACAACCTTCAAGAGTGACATAATACTATGAGAGGGAAGGGATGGGCGCTCCTCCTTGCCTGTCCAAGCGCCTTATGCACCATTAGTCCGGCTGCTAGAATCCAAGTACAGATTTTGAACAGACCCAATGCGGAAAAGAGATAAGACCTCTGAAACTGCCTCCTTTTTTTGTTACCCGTCCCCCCCCCGTCCCACTGCCGCCTAATCTGCTCTACACAGCAAGGAACAGCTGGAAGACAGCTTTTCCCTATGAAGGGGCCAGGTCGGAGGACATTTCCGCTCATAGCAACGGGCTTTGCGAGCTCAAAGAGCGGCCCCTTTCCTAAAAGGCACCCCCGGGACGGAGCGTTAGGCCACGGCACCTGCTCGCTCTCCAGCAGCACCATCGCTCGCGGGCTTCTTCCCAGCAGCTGATGCAAACTCAGCCAACTCACAACCGCGACCGAACTGACGGACAACCGGCCAGGAAACAGAAGTAGCGAGAGCACGAGTCGGAAACTCTAGACAGAACGTCCACCGCGCACAGCATCTCTCTGCTGCCCCCTTCAGGGCTCCAGACAGAGTTGCATACAGAACTGTTCTCGGAATCGAAGGTTGGTCGCGTGGGTCGGCTTCGGAAGGAGCCCCAGATCGGCCTGATTTTTCACGGTTTCTCCGCTGTGCACGCAAAGGCTGAAATCTATGAGGTGGCAGTTCTGCTCTCCAATTCTTTGTAAAAAGAGAAGAATCCCAGTAGTGTGATATAGAAGAGTTCCTGATAGTGCTTTGAAAAAGTATACAAAAAGCCACACCAATACTGGGACTGCTGGAACTGGGCTGCCAAAAATCTGTATGGCCACAAGATTACAGAGACAAATTGTTTTTTCTTTTTCTTTTAGTGTCTCTTTGCTATCAACTAAGTTTTGACAACCCAGATCCAGTAAAATCCTTGGTTGTGGTGCGTTGCCGCATTTTGAAAACTGTGGAAAATTACCATCAACGGAGGGGGGATGGTGAGGAGCAATATTAAAACCTAATAAAGCCTTTGTTATGGTATTTATTTTATTTTATATTTTATTTTATTTATTTTGGTTCTTTCCAGTCACTGGATTCCTGGCCACTGTTTGGACAAGTCCCTGCACTTTTCTTGGCAAGATTTTTAGAAGTGATTTGCTACTGCCTCCTTCCTAAGGTTTAGAGAAAATGGCTGGCCCAGTAGTCACCCTGCTTCATGTCAAAGATGGGACTAGAGAACTCATGATTTACCAGTTTCTAACCTGATGCTGTAACCAGTACATCCAGTGCTTTTTTTGTAAAAAAAAAAAAAAAAAAGCCGGAACTCACACACTCATACAACCCACCTTGCCTATCCTACAAGGTTCCATCCAAAAAAGGTGCCGGAACTCTGTTCTGGGCATTCTATGACAAAAAAAGCCCTGACTACATCAAATGATTCTCTTTATTATGGATTATCTCATAGCCATAAGAGTAGCAAAATATATTTTTCTGCTCTAACAATGTCTGCATCCTGTCACCCATTACTTTAGGTGATCTGGTCCCTCCTGCATAAGTAGAAACCAGTGGATTTACCTGCAAGGGTGCTATCTGTCAAATAAAGTTATTCAGATCTAGCCTGAGTTGGACACTTGTTATGTAGGTTCAATGGAGTTGATTCAGACAAGCTCTAACTTGATTGGGAGGAATTTGAGCCTGTTAGTCCTGAGGAACTGAATAGAATCCCAGTGTCATCTCCACCTGTGTTACAGACCCATGCCTCTTCCAGTAGCTTAAGGCAGGGGTCCCCAACCCCCAGTCCGTGGACCGGCACCGGTCTGCGGCATGCCAGAAACCGGTCTGCACAAACCATCAAAACCCCATCCACGGAATGCAGGCAGTACATGAAACTATGTCCCCTCCAAGCCGCAGAAAAATCTCCACGGAACTGGTTCCTGGTGCATAAAATGGTTGGGGACTTCTAAGTTAAGGCATCTTGGGAGGTGATGTGTGGTTCATTCACTTGATGGTGAATGCATCTTAGCAAGAATGAGGGATTCCATTATCTTTAAAAGAACCAATAGCCTGCACACTCCTCGGAAAGCCACTTGTCTGGGACACTACACATCCTCTTCACGACCTGTTTTCCTTGTTACCTTCTGGGAGGAGGCTTCATGGTATCCAAAGCAGAACATCCAGATTCAGTCATAGTTTTGTTCCATACAGTGTTAACCTTGTGAACTCTAAAGCTTCCTCTTTTTGTAACATATTCAAGATGATCAGTGAGTAATATTTATATGTTATTTATATGTAAGGGTGAAGGTTTATACATATGTTGTATATAGCATGTTTAAATGTGTGTTATGTGTACATTTGTGGGAGCAAGCAACTAAATTTCATTTTTAATGTGTGCCAATGTGCTCACAGTAAAAAATGACAATAAAGGTTATCCTACCCTATATACATCTGCTGGTGGCTGCCCCAGTGAAGCTGTCTTGGTTTTGTCCAGTATTTGGAGGCTGTGAAGATCTGGATGGAGAAAAACAGGTTATGACTCAACCTTAGCAAGAATGAGTAGCTATGGATTTGTCGGAGGGTGTGAGGGGGCTGGGATCCAGTTCTGGAGACTTTTCACCCTTCGTTCTGGATGGGATGGGATGACACTTCCCCATTCAGTGCCAGTTTAAAAGTTGGGGATCACTCAGTTTTGTATGAATTTTCCCAGATGCTAAGATCATCTTTAGAATGGTTTAGAGCTCTAGAAGCCATATTTAGATGGTATTATTATTATTTACTTGTTACAAAAATTTATATGGCCATTGAACTCACTCGAGATAACTCCAGATGGGTTACCGAAGAGATGTGGGAGTTAACATTTTCAGAGATTTTCAAGGCACACCTTAACCTAGGCTAATTTCTGGCACCTTATAACTTAGCAGATCTTTCATTTGTTTTCTTGAAATAATAAATGGCCACAGATATCAATATTTTGATATCAATAATGATATCTCATTATTATTTAATAATGAGATATCACAGGTTCATAACAGATAAGAAACAAGTTTGAAAAACAGTTCCAGCAGTGAGCATTATTGAATAAGTTTGTCTTTAAACCATAGTGTGAAATAAAGCAGGTGGTATCTCCTTCCAGAAAATCAACTTTGGATAAAAATGCATTTTACCATTGTATCTTGGGGAGGCGCTGTGGCTTCACAACAAAATGACAGTTACTACAGTATTATACTTTGTTCCCCCAGGATGGTGAAATGAAGTTAACAGCATTAATTCATTACTGTAATGCAAATCAGCTTCAAAATATGTTAGTGCTATCATAGGAAGCTCAGTGATAAACAGCCATCATTTTTAAAATCGTCTAAGGAGAACCATAACAACTAGAAAATGTGTTTATTTAAAAACAAATTTTATGAACTTTCTTTTCCAAGGGCACTATTAATATTTCTGGAATAATATGTCATTGGATTATTTACAGAATAGAGCTATTTCCTATGGTTGCTAAGCATATGCTGTTTTTAGTGGGAGGTATTTAAATAATAATCAGATTTTTATGATTTAATTGTCCATTTTATTTGCTTCTCATTCGGTGTCTAGATCAAGAAAAGCCCATCACATTCTTAATTAGCTTTATAGTTCATTTCTTTTCAAAGCTGTCAATATTATGAATCCAAGTGGAGACTATAAACTACAAGTTGGCATTAAAATAAAAAAAGCTTTTTAAAAAAATAAGGCTGTTGAGCCTTTAATAATTGTGTTATAGCTATAGATTTGACAGATAGAGTGGTTTTTTTTCCTCACTTGATTGATTTCTCCTTGCCACAAAAGTGTTAAAAGATCTTGCAAGATGTAAAGGAAAAACAGTTGGCAAACAAATCAAAAGTTTTGTAGGTCAACTGGCAAGACTGAATTAGAAGTTTACACTGGGGAATTGCATAATACAAAGCAGCAAAGAGTATTTCTAGGTCACTCTTTGTAACAGATCCTAGAAAAGCCAGAATTCTTTGGTTCGTGAGAGACAGATATTTGGAGACTGTTGTTCTCACAAGCTCCTGAGAAAATAAAAGATTGCAGGAGCTGCATCCAATATAACACTGAGCAAATCCAAATGGTTGTAGTCTTTGCTACTGAAAAGAAGATAAACAAGTCTGGCCCCATCAGCAAGAGGGACTGTGAATCGGCCTCTCAGCGTGTAGACATGGGGAAGGGAACAGATGCAAGGTTTGAGAAAGTAGAACTCTTTGCAACACACAACCTACTTAGTGTCCCCTGAATTAGCCTGCCTTCTGCTGTAACAGAAGTTGATATTCTACCGCTAAAAGAGAAACAAATCTGACTTGCACACAGTTTAGGAGAAAATCTGTAGAAGATTGGACAAGTGACATTTATTATTTATTTATTTATTAGATGCATATTATAAATTATAAAGTTATAGATTTATATTTCCACTAAGACCTGAATTTCTCACAGTTCAACAGAGATGACAAACTGATTTGCCTCCACTCGAATATATCACTGCAGGATTAGACTGTAAAATTATTCAGCATTAAAGACAAGGATATTTAGACTGAAGCAGAGATTAAAAAGCTAATACAGGTAGCCCTTGTTCAGCAACTGCCTCATTTAGCAATCTTTTGCAGTTATGATAGCGATGGAAAAAAGAGTTAAAACTGCAGGAAAAAAAGTGAAAATACAGAGAAAAGTAAGAATATAATAATATCGTGGTTACTATTTTCTGATTCTATTCTTTAAAATGCCCCTTCACTATTTTTATTGGTACAAAATTTTGCAACATTTTTCCAGATTGTAAATCTTACCTTCTGCCTAAAAATTTCAGTCCCCTTTACTGTCCAGTTTTTGAAAGCATAAATTGCTTATCTTTGTTTTGTCTTATAAAAACCAAAACAAATCTATTTCAAGAAGCTATTTGTTATTAATTCCAAAATCTTATTGTAAAAGTTTCAATATCACAAATTTATCTGGACCCTTAGTTCATTTATTTATTTATTTATTTATGAGACTTATATACCGCTTTAAGTGCAAACACTCTCTAAGCGGTGTACCCCAGTAAGCAATGTATATATATATTTACATTGCCCCCAACAATCTGGGTCCTCATTTTACCTACCCCGGAAGGATGGAAGGCTGAGTCAACCTTGAGCCGGTGAGATTTGAACTGCTGACCTGCTGAACACAGTCAGCTAAAGTGGCCTGCAGTACTGCACCCTAACTGCTGCGCCACCTCGGCTCATTTATAATTTTCTAAGATCAAAACCTTATTTAGGTGTTTGCTGTTCATTTTAAATTCTTTACATTCTTAGGCTTATGATTATTTTTTCTTTAATTCATTCATTGAAGGCACACCTATCTGGTGTTTTCAAACATATCATTTTGAGGGTCTCTAATAACTTAACAGTTATTAATGCATAATTTCCAAAAGTGATTAGAAAGAGATTTATGAACTTAGTGTCCTTTAAAAAGCTGAGGCAATTGCAAACAAGATAGCTGATCTTTCCTCCTAGGCCTGGTATTCTTTGGTCTTCTTGTTCATCTTCATTTCTAGCTTGCTTGCATCTGATCTTATTTTCCAACCTGATCTTCCATTTTGGTGATGCATTCATTATTTGTCTTTTTTTCCCCTTGTTAGTTGATTTTGCATTCAATATATTCAGTTATAATTGCAGCCATGTTATACATTAGTTGGTTTGTATGCCACTGACTCTCAACAACTTTGGGTGGCTCAAAACAATCAAACAAGGAAATTGCAATAAAATATGCAACATAAACAAATAAAAATAGCAAACATGATGAAGTAAAGTCAGGGTAAACAGGGCTGCTACAGAGAAAGCGGGCTTCTAGGGTCATGAGAAATGACATTGTTTAATCAAAAGAACCCAGAGCAACCCAATCCTGGCTGAGAAGATGCCATAGGCACAGGAGATAGGTGGTCCCTCAAATAACCAAATAAGTACAGAAATACCTTCTTTTGGTGAATTTAACAGATATGCATGCTTGAGAAGAGATTTCCATGGTTTTTGCAACATTTACAGTATTGGGATTATCTTTAAAAAGCACAAGGACATATTTACACGTCTTCCTCATATTGATAATGTGAAGATCTATGTATATACACTTTTTATGCAACGTGAAAGTTAAATTCTAAACATAATCAAGTAAAAAGCCAGCTAATATTTCTGAAAATGTGAAGATTGAACTGTAGAAGATTACTTTTTCAAACTGGGTCACAGATTCTTTTTCAAAGACAGAGTACAGCACTAGATAGACTATGAAGCATCAGAGCTCATGGATTGCTTGCCAGAATATTATAGATGAGTTAATAACAGATAATGGCTTGTAGTTCATGACTCATTTGAGTAAAGCCCTTTGATCATTATGTCCAGGAACAAGACGCTATTATGAGAAACTGGATGGGAGAAAAGCAAAGTCAGTCATAATAGATTATGAGGTTCAAATTAAATGAGATATTATGATGTTCATGGAACATTCTGACATTAAATGGCAGATCTAGATTGAGAACCAGGCTCGTGGGAAAGAAGACCTGATTGTGATTTGCCTTACACATCAGTAGTTGGAACTTCTGCTGGAGGAAACTGATCTAAACATTTTTTATACCATACAATCCCAGGAAAGTCAGCCCACAATAATGTCTAAAAAAATTAGTAAATGACAACATATTCAAATATATACGCTATAAACTTATACCACAGTAAATAGCTACAAAATTTAAAAGTATTCAGAAATATCATATATCCAAGCACGAAATCACATTAAAATTAAAAGACTAGACAGTGGATAAAAACATATCCTCTCTGGGACAAAAAAAGTCATTAAAAAAAAAATCTTAAACACACCAAAGTAGCAACAGATTACAATGTTAGGAGGAAGAATTCCATAGGTCTCCATGGAAAAGAGGAGAGGAAAGAAAGACACTCTAACTTTTTTTGGATTCACAACAAAAATTACAGCAAATATTCACAAAATTACAGCAAAAATCTGCAAAAAAAATGTGCTTAGGTTTGTGTGTGTGTCTGTGTGTGTGTGTGTGTGTGTGTGTGTGTATGTATGTATGTATGTATGTATGTATGTATGTATGTATGTATGGTGTTTTCCAGCATCAGAAAGATGATTTTTCAATCAAAATATTTTTCCAATAAATCTTTATTTTCAAGAATATAGTGATAATATAGAATCAACAATGTACTGTTTAAATTTTACCATAGAAACCTATGACAAGTCATGTGATTTTATTGACAACAGTGATCATACAGCTGAAGGGCCTTGATTGGCAAATTCAATACCAATCTACATTTGTTAAAAATGGAGAGATCCAATTATGGTGTCTTCAGAAAGAGCTCTAAACTTCTAGACTTTTCTTAACACGAAGGAGAAATCAAAATATGCCACTAAACTCCTTGGAATAACAATTATTTTCTGCATGGCCATTAGGCTACCAGATCTGAGCTAAAAAATGACCACAAGATGGCTGTAAAAAGATAACAGAAATTTTTAATTCACAATTGTCATACACTCATCATTAGAACTTGGTAGCCTGGGTCTTGCAGCCACAGCTAAATTAACCCCACCCGGTCAACCACATTATGGTGATAGAAGCCCCCCTTCCCCACTCTTTTTAACAGCCTTCAGATCTGAAGTCAGAAAAACCCATCTCCACTAATAAAATACAGTGTTTCCTTAAAGGCAATAGAATGCTGACAGACAGCCTTGGAACCAATCAACATTTAAAAGGCATGAAAGTTTAAACACTTGGGCCCATGCTCTTACACTTCTGCCGAGTCAGGAAGATCTCTGCTGATAAAGAAGATTTCCTTCATCCATAAAAGCTATATTTCCTGCTTTCTCGTGATCATAAAAACATATTCCACTCACACCAAAGGCTAAAAATTGTATATAAACCTTGCTGGTGTGCCCGTGTGTTGTCAGCTGTCCCAGAAACAAGCTTTGTACTGTTTCTGACCCAAATAAAATAAGTACCTTCTTTCCAAGCAGCTGCCTTTTGCATTTTTTTCCCCTCAGAGAAAGCATCCCAGGGAGATTCTTGCAACAGTGGGAATACTTAACCCAGTCCACTGACACGCAGTACAGAGCTTCTCTCCCAGAACATGAAGTGAAGCAAAAGAACAGCTGAAAAGGCAAGCCTGTTACAAAATGCAGTATCCAGGACTGAAAGCATAAATCACTCCTCCTGTACTGTACGCAAGTAAGCCTACTGTCAGGCTATGGACTAATGGATTATGGGCACCTGGCTATAAAGATAGGTGCTCACTCAGTCACTGCTCAGTTGTTTGTGGTCAGCAAAGCAGATTGTCTTAAATGTGCCCCAATTGCCAACCCAAAGATGCATTTTCAAGAGGCAACTGGACTGCCTTGGTTTTTCTTTGAAGAGGTTTCGCTTCTCATCCAAGAAGCTTCTGACCCTTTTGAAGAGATGAAGAAGCTTCTTGGATGAGAAGCAAAATGTCTTCAAAGAAAAACAAGAAAGTCCAGTTGTCTCTTGAAAAAGCATTTTTGGTACAACCCTGACCTGGATGACTATGGAGAATCTCCATAGAGACAGTTGCCGATGGAACATCATGAAATCGGTTGTCTAAATCACAGTCCATCCTGAAGCCAAATCTACTGATCAGATACTGAAAGCCTATACAGTATATGATGCTGTAAAACCTTATCAGTACATTTCCAGTGCAACAGCTTGTGGGATACTAGGCCAACCCTGGAGAAATTGGGTAGGGTTTCCCTTCCAGAATAGTATTTTTTTCACACAGTGTGGTGAATAATCTAGTGGCTGACTGGATAATGTGATTTTTTTGAGAGGAGGTCAATATCTATTTGCAAATGACATTTAGAGGGTTGGACTAGAAGACCTCCAAGGTCCCTTCCAACTGTTATTCTGCTAATGCTACTGCTACTCTATTATCAAAAATATGAATTTACACAAGTAAACATACATAGATACATACAAGGTGATTTATTTGTTAATTCTGTGCATTTCCTTTTAATAACCCCTTAGCTTTATTGCTGAATATCTTTCATAAATATATATCAGACAGAAAAAGGTATCAAGGAATTTGAACATTCAAGCAATTGTACAGCGTAGACCAGGCATGTCAAACTTGTGACGTCACATGACGTTGCGCGACGTATCGGACCTTTTTCCCCATTGCTGGCAATGGGGTGGGCACGGTTTCATCATGACGCGTCCAGCCCATGGGTTGCAGTTTGACACCCCTGGCATAGACTATTATTCAACCTGCAATTTAAAGAGTGCCCAAATCATTTCTATTTACAAAAATTAAAATTGTAACAAAAACTACGATTGTAAGAGTAAATTTAATTTTTCAAATATTCCCAGTGAAGAAACTAAGCATCATTACAAATATTCTGTTTGGCTCGTATTCATCTTCCACAAGCTCTTATTCTCTTGTAGAAACTGAGAAAGTGTTACATCATGATGGAATTAGAATGCCAAATTGTAGAGAAGGCAGATAATCCTGATACACTCAGACCTCTTCAGCTTAGGTTAAAATGACACAACAAGGAAAGGAAAAGACCATGTCAAGGACAGCCTGACTCATACCCAAGCTATTGGTTTTAAGTCTTTCCAAATTCTGGTTTGTAACCAAGAGTTATAAAACCTGTTCATGTTCCATTGGCTTCCTTAAGGCTCTGTATCAGATAGCTGGTTGGCTCTGAAACATCCAGATTTGAAACATTATATATAAATTTTCTGTTGTTATGAAGGTGGTAAGCATGGGCAACCCCATGGTGGAATGCCTGCTACAGTGGAATTATGGTCTTGCTATCTTTTTCAAGAAAGGAAGGCTTCCCCAAACTTTGCTGTTGTTGCCACTATTAAATTTGGCCCAGGAATGCCCTCTTTTTCATATTTATAATAGTCAACCAAGATTTTCTTACTGTACCTCTCTTAATGTGAGTTGGCTTATAAATTAGAAATGGAAAAGCCAATGAGGAAATGTGTCATTATTCTAGTTTTTTTGTGAAGTAGAATAACATTGTATCTAGGCAGGATAGTAGAATAGAAAAAGCACAGAAACTCTGTCTGGCTATCTGGTCTTTTGAGGCCTGATCAGATACATCAAGAATGAATTTTCCAGTCTGGCATTCTCCAGATGCATTACTGCAACTCCCAGGATTCTTAGCCAGGCTGAGAAAGGCAGTATGTAGAAGAAATTACAAATGAAAGAAGATACAATCTCCTAATTCCAAACAACTCCAACCCATTCTTCTAGCTTCATTAACCATTTTTAGACTTCTCTCAAAAATTGAAAGGGGTTAATTCAGGGGATGACTGGTGCAGTCACTGAGAATTAGACATGACAGATGCATGAGGGCTGTTTGCTACTCAGAACAACAAATAACTGGCCAAGTGTAGGAATGACATGTTTGTTTGCTCTACCATACAAAAATTGGGTGGAAGAGGAAGCCACTAAATGTCAAGAATGGTGATGCCATTACAAAATATTGTCTTATTTTTGCCCACACCTAAACATGGTTTTGTATAAATTGATTCAAAAGGTGAAGAAAAAAAATTCTAAGCAACATTGGAGGGAAGCATCATCACTTAGCTGAAGTTATTTCAAGCTTTTCCTTCTAGGAAACCCCAGAGCCTGTTTTTTTTACTGGTCTTGCCAAACTGCAACAGCTTGACCCTGTAGAATGATGGTAATTTTGAGGACTAATACCATATTTGTCACAAGTACTTACTTTTTGACTTGAATAGTGCAGAGAAAAAGAGCAATTTAGGTTAAAGTGGCTCACCTACAACAAAGTTCACAACAAGTACCTACATCCTTTTAGCTTAGCGAGAAAGCAGGTAAAGACATAATACAAGCATAATACATAATAGAAGCATAAACTGATGTGTAAAATGGAAAAGGAAGTTTTTCTCCCTCTCTCACAAATATTAGAATCTGGCTCATCCACTGAAATTTAACCTAGAAAGATTTAGTACTTACAAAGAGGTATTCTTGTGTTGACCTTGATCTTAATGACTCACGCATCTTCCACAGCAACAGCACAGAAATGGTTTTTCTGGAATGTTTTAATTTCTCTATCTTGTCATCAGCAATGGGATTCCTATGTGATCTCCCATCCAAATATTAACCAAGGTCTATCCAGACTAGTTTCCAAGATCAGCCAAGATTGACTAAACAGCTGGTCTTGGAGAGGTTAAGCCTTGGACCTCATGAGTTCTATAATAGATGATTAAGAAATCCTATAGATATAGGCATAGGTGTAGAAGTAGATACATACACATGGATGCACATACACATATACATATAATTTTATTAACAGTTTTACATGGATAAAAGACAAATATAAAAATATATAGAGAAGAAAGAGAAAGAATAAAAAAAAGTGCAGAAAGCAGTGGAATGAAAGAAAAAGAAGCACAAACCAGAAAAAATAAGCAATTTCCAGCCTTCTTTTCAGCAGTTACAAACAAATTAATTATTCTTCTCCCTTTTTTAATATATAAAAATCCCTTCAAGTTTTCATTCATTCCCTTTTCAATCATCAAATCCAGAAATCCTCATTTCATTCTTTTCCACTTTCAGCAAAAAATCCTTAAAAGGTTTCCAGTATTTTATAAAAGCATTTGTTGTTTTGCCCCAACAATACTGAGCTTATTTGAGATATGATGCAAATCAGTGTTTCTTAAACTTTTTTTTTATCTCAAAATCCATTCCCAGCTTTAAATGTTATGGAAGATTCCAAAATAACTTTTGTTTGTATAGGTTATATGTATTGATACTTGCTCCAACACTGGAAGTTTTTAAGAAGAGACTGGACAGCCATTTGTCCAAAATGGTGTAGGGTTCCTGCCTGAGCAGCGGGTTGGACTCGATGACCTCCAAGGTCCCTTCCAGCTTTATTATTATTATTATTATTATTATTATTATTATTGTTGTTGTTGTTGTTGTTGTTGTTGTTGTTGTTGTTATATAAAATTGATGAATTCATAGTTTATTGAACCATGTTAAAAACATTGTTAAATCCATTAGATTTTTCATTTTCAACTTTACATTTTTAACAAATAAAAATAATCAAGAGTGACATTATTTTAATTTTTTCTAAATTTGTTCAATGTCTGGCAAATAATTTTCACAAACCCCTGAGAGGGTTTTGGGGGAGTTCCAGGAATCCTTGGACCGTGCTTTAAGAAAAACTGGTGTAAACAAACTTTTATGAAGCTAATTGAATACTCTGTGTTTGTGGGTGTGCCTATGTTTCAACTTCCACTCTAGTCCAGACGTCCTCCTAGGATTGCCAGAATCTGACCCAACTCTTGCCTCAATTCTTTCTCCCTAGCAGGTCTTTCTTAGTTCATATAAACCCAGCATGGCAGAGTTTGTTAGCTTCCCTGTTTCCCTCTGAAGGAGACCAGCCAGCAGGCAAAATACCAGAGGAGAGAAAAACATCTTCCTGCTTTATGCTGCTGTGGGATTTGGCTGCAGCAAAATTTCCTCACTCATTGCAGAAAGGAAAGGTTAAAAAACAAAACTCTAGTAGGGCCTTCTCTGTGAGTTGATTACCGTAAATGCCAGTGTATAAGACAACTTCCGCAAGCGCTGAAATCGGCGCCAAAGATGGAGGTCGTCTTATACGCCGAGTCGTCTTATACGCCGGAAATACTGGTAGTTTCCGGCGTATAAGACGACGTTCTAGGAATGCGGCCCGGCTATAAAGACGGGGGTCGTCTTATACGCCGGGTCGCCTAATACGCCGGCATATAAGGTACTTGTGGAGAGAATAGGATGCAGGCAAAACTCTTCTCAGGCTCAAGTGTATTTGTTCTCCAAATTTTGCTGCAATATGCTACATATATTTGCAATTGCACTTAATAATAATAATAATAAAGTTGGAAGGGACCTTGGAGATCATCAAGTCCAACCCCCTGCTCAGGCAGGTAACCCTATACCATTTCAGACAAATGGCTATCCAGTTTCTTCGTAAAAACTTCCAGTGTCGGAGCACTCACCACTTCTGAAGGCAGGTTGTTCCACTGGTTAATTGTTCTAACTGTCAGGAAGTTTCTCCTCAGTTCTAGGTTGCTTCTCTCCTTGATTAGTTTCCATCTGTTGCTTCTTGTCCTGCCTTCAGGCGCTTTGGAAAATAGCTTGACTCCCTCTTCTCTGTGGCAGCCCCTGAGATATTGGAACACTGCTATCATGTCCCCCCTCGTCCTTCTCTTCATTAAACTAGACATACCCAATTCCATCAACCTTTCCTTATATGTTTTAACCTCCAGTCCCCTAATCATCTTTGTTGCTCTTCTCTGTACTCTTTAGTCTCAACATCTTTTTTACATCGTGGTGACCAAAATTGGATGCAGTATTCCAAGTGTGGCCTTACCAAGGCATTGTAAAGTGGTATTAATACTTCGCGTGATCTTGATTCTATCCCTTTGTTAATGGAGCCTAGCACTGTGTTGACTTTTTTGAAGTGTAAGACTTGATTCATGAGAGCACACTGCATATAATTCTTTTACAGGGTGTCACTTGGAATCGCAGTAGAACTCTTGTGGCTGATGTCTGTTGTATGTATTTAACAAGCTGCATTTGTCTCTCTTGGGATGGAGTTAAGAGCACTTTGGCTGACAGTATGACTCATAAACAAGTTGAAGCTTACTTTATGGTGATCACTCCTGCCAAATCTAGTATGCTGCAGAACATACATGTTGCTCAGGAAAGGAAGAAGGAGAGCAGCAGATAAGTCGGAGGGGGGTGTCTAATGGAATTGAACTGATTATGGTGTATCCCACTCTATATAATTGATGGCCTGAGAGATTTAAATAGACATCCAGATGTTGGCTTTACTGTATATATCATGCTGCAGGTAAATAATAGTGTATCTTCCAATACTGTACAGATCTTTAGGACAGAATATATAGTATCTCCCAGGCATATAGATGACTCATCAGTCATTACACTATCAGGTTATTGTTTGGGGTGCATTCAGTTTGTCCCTTGGTTTTGATGAACAGCCATCAAATCTTCTTCAGACATAGTTTATTCCATTCAGCCTGTTAAAACAGTGCCAGACAGATCCAAATGATAATACAGGTAGTCCTCAACTTATGACCACAATTGAGCCCATTATTTCTGTTGCTAAACAAGACAGCATTGTTAATTGAGTTTTTCTCCATTTTACGACCTTTCTTGACACAGTTGTTAAGTGAATCACTGCAGTAGTTAAGTTAGTAATACTTGTTCAATGAATCTGGCTTTCCCATTGACTTTTCTTGTCAGAAGGTCACCAAAAGGGAATCATGTAATCCCGGGACACTGCAACCGCCATAAATATAAACCAGTTGCCAAGTGTCCAAATTTTGATCACATGACCACAGGGATGCTGTAATGGTCGTAAGTGTGAAAAACGGCCATAGGTCTCTTTTTTTCAGGGCCATTGTAACTTTGAACGGTCATTAAACGAATGGTTATAACTGTAATATTTAGCAGGTATGTACCATACAGCACTTTCCATGCTTGATGAAAAACATTTTACACAAAATATTGGTTTTATAACACCCCAATAAAGTGGCTAGTGGTATCCTTATATAATAGACTGTCGAGGAAAAGTAGCTCGTTTAAAGCCCGTCATCATGGGTATAAGAAGATATATCATAAATTGATGACTTTACAATCCACTCAGAGAGACGACCAGTTCTTACCCAGCAAATATTTCAAAATCATTTTTTATTCAGGTAAAATTAAAACTGTATTTTTAATTACACTGGTATGGGATGCCTATTAAAATGTTGAACTTTCTATTTTTTACTTTTTCATATTAAGAAAAACTTGAATTTTGGAGAGGGCTTCCACATTAGGAATTTATTCTGAAATTGCCATTATTTTATTCATTAGCTTTTAACAGGATATCCATGCTGTTTTTGAATAGATTTTCCATCTTTCTTTCATTAATATTTGGTGGTAAGAAAAAAAATGAATCTATGAATCTGTTATAAGCCTCTTTTAAGGCTCATAATATATAATGTACAATAATGCACACTGTCCATAGCAAAAATGTAGCTGTTAAACTACTGGAAAAAAAATTAAAATATAATAGAAGTTTATACTATTTTTCCATCCTTTCCAAAGAAAAGAAGAAGTCAAGGATTTGAGGAAAAAATAAAAGAATCACATGGGGAAAAACAAAACAAAACAGAGCAACTATGACTGGATTACAAGAAGCCACGGTAGGAAATGAATGAATAAAACAGTTTTACATCAAACCCATAATGTGGAAGCATTCTGAGCACATAGCCATAAACCAAACTAACTAACCAGGGATATTGTTTAATAGAACAGCATCACTGCAACTGAAACTATAAGCCACCAGATGTGCTACAGACAAAAGAGCAAATCCTATGATCGTTAGTCAATCAATTGTAGAGGATTCCTTACCTATGATTAAATTAAAACAGCAACAAATTCTAAAAATGAACAAATGCTTACTGTGAATTATTTAAACTCAGGCAACATACTCCCTCTGCTTATATGAATTGATAAGAATGGGGGAAAGAGGTGAAAAATGAGATCATTCACACCGAGTGAGGGAAAGTAATAAGGAAAAGTCCTTATTGGTCGTAAGGACTCCTTCAGGGATTTGATCCAGCTTTTAGAAATCAGATATATGCCTTATTCTTCTACAGCCTTTTGTTCTAAGAAGACTTTTATAATAGCCGAATCATTATCATCAAAATCTGCAAACGAAAACACTGTTACGTGAACCACTTAAAGTGGAGATCAAAACTCCACCACTTCTTTGTAAGAGACAGGTACCCTTAAAAAAGGCAGAGTTCAGCTTTGCGGTTAATAAAAACAGAAATCCCTGAGTCAAACAGTGTAATGAGACTGACAAAGCTTTAGATTTCCTCCAGGCCCTGGTGAGGTCATGTGCCTTCAAGCTCACTGTGCCTTGATTTCCCTTCCCCTTCTATTACCCAGCATTTGTCCCCAACCTCCACCCTCCTCTCAAATGAACTGTGGTGGAGCGTAGAGGCTGTGGGTACTCATTGCTGATTAAATTCTGCTGACAGAGGAAGATGTCAAACTCTACCCAAAGCATCCAGCTGCCAAGGAAAAGCTGCTTTTCTTTGCTTTTGACAGCTGAAGCCATGAATTTAAGCAGAGGTCTCACCTTCAGCTAGGCACGGAGTATACCTCTTCTTAAAGAGAAAGCACTCTAAACTTTGGCAGGAGTTTACTGTTACAGAAAGGTGAGAGAGCAGAGCAATACAGCTGAGAGATCCAGGACAACTGTTCTTTGAAAACGGCTTTATGACTGTGTTTAGAACGTATTGCCTTTTCTCCTATTGTTTTAAAGGAGCCTTCCTGAAAGTGTTATCCTCTGTGATGCATTGGACACCAATTCCCATCAGCCCCAGCCATTTTAGCAATGGCAAGGGGTCATGGGAATTTAGTCCAACGACATCTGGAGGACCAAAGGTCCCCCACTCCTATTTAGATTAAATGTCTGCCTCCTGTGGCAGCCAGCAGGTGTCTCTGGGATTTCTTCTGCAAGGCACAGAGCTCATTCTGGACTGGTGCAAAAGCTATCTGATCTCATGATGTCAGATGTGTTTGAGAACTGATCTCATCCATTCATTTCTTTTCCCAGAAGCACCACATTTGAAATCACTGCAGAGGACTTCTATTTGTTTAGATCACTACAGTTCTACAAAGCGAATGAGTAGGCAGTATTGTAGGGATGGGAACCTTGTCTTTTCCCATCTGCCAGCTCCTATTTTTCAAGGTCAGGAATGGGTGTTTGGAGATATAGATATCTGCAGAGAGGGAAGGAGGAGCAAAGAATGGCCTGTGTTATGACATTATCATACAACTGATGTGACTTGTATACTTGCATCAGATGTCATTGCATCATTACTTTAATGCATTATTTGCATGATGTTGTCATGACACATATGAGTCAAGGTGGTGCAGCAGTTAGAGTGCAGTACTGCAGGCCACTTTATCTGACTGTGTTCAGCAGATCAGCAGTTCAAATCTCACCTGCTCAAGATTGACTCAGCCTTCCATCCTTCCGAGGTAGGTAAAATGAGGACCCAGATTGTTGGGGGCAATGTAAATATATATATATATATATATACATTGCTTACTGGTGTACACCGCTTAGAGAGTGCTTGCACTTAAACCGGTATATAAGTCTCATAAACAAATAAATAAAAAAATATGCTGTAATACTACACTATCATGGCTTGTATTATTCACCAGGTTGGATTTTTGAGAATTATCTTTCCTGTTCTACATCTTTTTCTCACGGGAAAGATGCTCTTTTTACCAAATGCTTAATTTTATCTACAATCTCCCCTCCCCCCAACAAACAGATGTGGGGTATTTAAGCTATTTCTAAGGGTTTAATTTGCCCTTGGAAATAGGTCTAAAGAAGAATGACATCACGAACATTTGGTTCAAGAAAAACACTTTTAATTTGCATCCCTCCAAAGGTCTGTACAAACAAGAAAAAAATGATTTATATCCTTTGTGTGCATGTATTTTGATCAGAGAAAGATGATAGCGTCCAATTCCATTTTAAAAATTCACAGAATAGCAAAACAAAGCTCAGAAATCTTTTTAAAATGTGCTTTTTAAGCGCTTCTTCCACAGCTCACCTGATTAAATGTTGTTAAAGTCCAGGCCAGATATCATACAAGAATAGGGAAGATTTTAGCAAAACTAGTAAACAAATGCACTGTCATTTTACTCTTGTACATATATTCTTTTAAAAATTCACAGAATAGCAATGTTGTTAAAGCCCAGGCCAGATATCATACAAGAACAGGGAAGATTTTATGGGTGAAATCACTGAAAACTCTGTTTGCCTACCTTAAGATTTTCACCTGTTTGAAAAGGTGGTACCTGTTTGAGGTGATACCAGGCACCTGAGAAGTACTGACCAATAGAGAGGGTAACATTGGAAATGACATTCAGTAAACAAGTAATCAGTTAAGAGAAATTATTCTAAAACATGTATATACACTTAGTTTTAAAACATTGTACAGCACAAAGATAATTTTCTCCAAGAATTAGCATCTTCCCTGGGCACATAGGTTAAGAAAAGTGATGTCTGATTATCCAATCTTCAGAATGTGGTACTAATGGAAGCTCACTTCATGCTTATCCTTGAATCTTCTGTTTTAACACAGTTCTTATTATGTATCTTACTTTATTAGATTTGTATTTGTATAATTACCCTGCTGATCCACAAAGTTTTACGAGGGATCCAGATATTATTATATTCCATACATAATTTGTCTGTGTTAGTTAGTTTCTCTTTTAAAAAAGGATAACATCTAGTGATGAAGATAAGCTACAACAGCTGCACTAGGCCTTTTGAATGACAGCAGAAGAAGCTGCGACGAAGCCTCTTCTACCTTGGAAAATAAAAATGTCATCGGCAGCTGCTGACTGAGGGTGTGCCCAGATGCACAGTTCTTTGTACTTTCAGTCAAAATGACATGTATGTTCCATCTTTGGGTGGGGGGGCATGGAAAGCAACTGAAGCAATGGGAGAAGATAGGACAGCTAGTGGAAAATAACACTGTCTGGGCCACCCATAAAATTCTATGAAGAAAGCAGAGGGATTGTATGACATAAGCCTCATCTCAAATCATCCTTACAGCCTGTCCATAACCAAAAAATAACCCCCAGAAGGCAAACATTTTATCTGTTTATGTCACACATACTATTTGCCAAGCCTGTGAACTAAGACCAGAATCCTGGATAGTCTCAGGTAACAAAATAGTTTGTCAGCAAAATGTAAACACAAGCCGTTTACTGAAAATGTGCTCCTATATTATTTATCAAACGAGCCATTTTATCAATGCCATCATGACATCAGAATTTGCCCAAGCTAAGGCTGCCAACTACTTTCTGGCCAGCTTCTGCCCTTTTATAATTGTCTCAGCCTAAGAAGAAGAAATTTAGCAGGTGAAACATTTAGCTTTAATTTTTTTGTCTCTATGCCAGGAAAAGCTTCACCTGCTATATTTCTGCCTCTCCCACTTGTCATTTAAACACACCAAGAGAAACAGCCATGGCTTCCAATTCCAGCAAGATATTATGCTGAACAAACAAATTAGGGAAGGTCAATGAGGTGTTTATATACACTTGTCAAACATATACAGTGTTCCAGACAAAATATTCCTGTGAACCTTAGCTCATTCTTATTTACTTGTAGTGCTCCAGGTGGAATGGTCATTCCATGTTTTTTTTACAGGCAGACTTAGATTTATTCTATTTCTTTTCAACTGAGTTTGACCACCTCATCCTACCTACTTTTTTTCACCTCTGTTTATAACCAGCAGTGCTACCAGATGTATCAAAGTCCAGGATGATATAAGTCATAGAGAATTTAAGTAGCCATTCAAATAAATCTTCAGAAATAATCAAGGCCAAAAGAGTAGTAGCCATTTCTAAGTTGATGTGTGTGCTAGGATCTCCAAAACTAACAGTGGTCATCACAGGATCTCTCTTCTTATATGTCTTATTTGTGTTTAATTATATTTAGAAATCACCCATCTCCCTCACAGAGTGATTCTGGATAGTATACAAATAGACATAAAAACATGAAAGCCATATATAAATATTATAATAAAAATAGTTAAAAACAAGAATATAATAATTACAATTAAGCAGGCGAGGAGAGGCTTCAGCCCTTTAGCTGCATGCTCCTTTAGTCAAGAGAAGCTGTCCAAAAATGAAACACAGACACAAACACATTATTTTTCACTTTAAAGTATATAATTTTCTTTAAATACTTCTTACTCTGAAATGACTATATTTAGCATCGAGGAAGCAGAAGCAAACTTCATTTTATTTCTGTCATGTTTATTCTCCAATTTAAGTAAGATTGCCATGTGCAATGGCACATACTCAGAGTATTTATTTTTAAATTCAGAATTGGTTTAAGCCAATATTCTCCATAAATGGGACATCCCTTAAATATCTGCCTAATAATGACACCAATCAACTCAATCTGTAAGGGTCTTTGTTGTCACTTCCTAATTATTGGAATGACTGCCTCCCTAAAAGTTTGAAACACAGCCTCATGGCTTTACAGGGCCTTCTTCAACTGGTACCCTTACCAGATGTGTTTAGACTATAGTTCTAACATATTACAGGATGCTGGGACAAGAAAGACTGCTCTAAAGTAGAGTTTCCTGCAAACATTGCCCCTGCATTGGAATTGTGTGTCTATGTTAATGGAAATATTCTTCCTCACAGGGCCCAGACACACCTGCAGATTTGTGGTGTGTGGTTTCTTCTGTCAAATGCATCTGTGATTCTTCTGCAGGTGACAGACAGAGAGTAGAACTCTAAATAGAAGTTTATGACATGACACTCTAGTGGTAAAACGCCTAAAGGCTAATTCCTATAGTGAAAAAAGGAAAAAAAAAACCTCTGTCATCACAGAAATGAAGTTTTGTGAGTTAAGCATTTTGACTAAAATGCGCTTCTCAGATCTTATCAAACTGCTGGCCACAAAGAAAACATTTCCATTTAAGAACAGAATATTTTCCCTCTCAACCACCCTGCAGGCTGTATTGACCAGATGATAACAGAATCTTTTACAAATATAAATAGCTATCCTTTTGGGATAAACCCAGTTTTATCTTATATGCTCACACTAAATTATGCAAGTTAAGATCTCTAAAATAGAGGCTACTTTGCAAACCAGTACAATTGCTGGCATCCTATAAACTAAGAAGCACATGTAATATACCAGGAAATGCACAAGATATAATTTTTTAGTAAAGTTTTATTTATTCATTTTTAGAGTTAATTATTGGGCTAGTTCTTTGATCAATAGTTTGACCACCTATCAGTTATTTATGCTACTCCTCATTTAGAGACCCCAATTGGGGTGGGCAATTCAGTAGTTAAGTGAAGAGGTTGCTACGTGAAACCACAACCATGCTTATAATCTTACTTCAGCTTTCCTTTGTTTTACAAACCTGTGAAGTTTATAAATGTGAAGATTTTTCATCATCATCATTGTGAATGGATGCAAAAAAAGGACTACTTGTTTTCAGCATTAATATATATATATGGAACTATATAGAAGAATCAACTAAGAAGAATAGCTTTGAGACACATTGGTGATAAACAGTAATAAGGAAATGACTTAATTGCATAAAAATAGTATAAAAAATAGTTATATATATATATATATATATATATATATATATATATATATATATATTACCATAACTAGTGACAGTCTCCTGGTGTTTAAATTGTGGAATCATAAAAAAAAACAAGACAAAGTGATATAAAACTCACAAAATCAGGAGCAGTAAAACCGTCAACCAATAACTATAAATTACAGATGACTCCAACTCTATCCTCCTCTAAACAATTTCAGTTTTAATTTTCAGAAGGCCATAACAAACCTAAAAGGCCGTAAAAAACCTAAAAGGCCATAAAAGGGAAGAATATTCTTCCATGAGCGGTAGTGATGCAGTGATTAGAATGCAGTACTGCAGGCTACTTCTGCTGCCTGCAGTTTGGCAGTTCGATTCTCACCAGTTCAGGGTTGATTCAGCCTTCCATCCTTCCAAGGTTAGTAAAAATGAGGACCCAGATTGTTGGGGTCAATATGCTGATTCTGTAAACTGCTTTGAGAGGGCTATAAAGCACTATGAAGCTGTACAGTATAGTCTAAGTGCTATTGGCATATTCTATATGGATGCTATGGAAAAAAAAAAGAGTACTTCTGGGTCCAGTCCTTTTCACCTCACAAAAATGAGGAGAATGATGTTTCCTAGCACTTTTTTCTCCCTTTTCCTTCTACTGTGCATGCAAGGAGTAGTAAGTGGATGGGCTTCTTTCTTCAACCTGGCATTCTGTGTTGTGGCATTGGGCTATTACTTTTCTCATTGTTTTGTGCCCCCTCCCCAATGTCATGGCACCTTTGTGCAGGGCACAACTTGCACACCTGCTTGCAGTGGATCCAATTTTATACTGGACATATTCTTATTGCTAAATGAACTGTATTTCACCTATATTTTTAGCTATCAGAAAGCTATATTAGCATGACATTTGCTGTTCCTATTGCTGATCCCTATTCTGCTCTATTGCCTTTATTGCTTTTGTTTTCAGTCACTGCTGACCACCTGACTTCAAGATAATGGCTGACAAAGCCTAACCAGTTTTATGTTCTCTAAGGCTGCCCTGTGTCTAAATAAGAGGGAAAATGCCACTTAAGGGGTCAAATGCTTGTTTGAGATCAGTACAACTAAGGAACTGGGAATGAAATGAAGATCATATCATGAGGACATGGCAGAAAAGAGATGTTGCCCAGACATGTTTGCAAGTGGGTTACAAGTACACTAATAATCTTGAAAAGTCATATTTTGTTTTGAGACTAAGCAGTGGCATTTTGAAGATACATAAAATCAAGCTAAACTAGTCTTCCTTGCTGTGGTATATTTTAGATGTAACTACTACTAATCATGCTGTCTAGAAATCTAGGGAGGCACAGTCAAAACATCTGGAAAGTAACAGGTTAGAGAAGGCTAAACTAAATATTGTAAAAATGCATGAACAGGACTGTCTCTTTAACAAATATTTCCTTTTATTCTTTTTTATGAATATAATTTTATTGAAAGTTTTAATAGCAGCAATAACTAATACAAAGTAAAATAGAACAAAGAAAATGAAAGAAAAATAAAATGCTAAAATGCGATAAGAAAAAAAGTAGAAAAAAAGAGAAGAATAAAGAGAAGACGCTTCTGATCTTCTTCCCAGCAATTATAAGTACAATACATTTTAACTTCTCTCTGTAAAGTTATATCATGACTCTCTTCGGTCTACAATCTATCCTGTCTAATCATTAAAACCATAAATTACATTCATTATTTTTCATTTTTAAGCAAAAAGTCCATAAGAGGTTTCCAGTCACCAATAAATGTAAATATTGTCTTTTCTCTAATCAATCAGCCATTTCAGCAAATTCTGTGATCTTTACCAATCATTCTTCCATAGTAGGTGTTGCCAAATCTTTCATCTTTGTGCATATAGGTAGTCCCTGCATTAAGATCCAGTGGTCTTCCTAAGTCTGTCTTTAAGAGACAGATTTAGGAAGACCAGTGGAAAGAGTACACTGGAAGACCACTGGAAAGAGTACAGAGAAGAGCAACAAAGATGATTAGGGGACTGGAGGCTAAAACATATAAGGAACGGTTGCTGGAATTGGGTATGTCTAGTTTAACAAAGAAAAGGACGAGGGGGGACATGATAGCAGTGTTCCAATATCTCAGGGGCTGACCCAAAGAAGAGGGAGTCAAGCTATTTTCCAAAGCACCTGAAGGCAGGACAAGAAGCAATGGGTGGAAACTAACCAAAGAGAGAAGCAATCTGGAACTAAGGTGAAACTTCTTGACAGTTAGAACAATTAACCAGTGACAACCTGCCTCCAGAAGTTGTGAATGCTCCCATACTGGAAGTTTTTAAGAAGAAACCGGACAGCCGTTTGTCCAAAATGGTATAGGGTTTCCTGCCTGAGCAGGGGGTTGGACTAGATGACCTCTAAGGTACCTTCCAACTTTAAAACAAAAACAAAAACTCAAATTTATACATGGGTTGCCTATTATTATAAATAATGGATAGCATTTTCCTTCCTTGAGCCAACAAACCACTGAAGCCACACAAGGAAAGACCTACTCTTTCTGCAGTCAAACCAAACCAGCTAAATAGCAATTAAAGGAATCAAATCAAAATAACACATCCACTCTTAAAAGCAGCAGCAAAATGTCTAAAAGAGCAACAGTAGATAAAGTTCCCTGATATACCAGGAAATGGAAAGCAAGGGACACAAATTCACTCCCTCCTTGCTAGTTTTTCAAAGGTTCATAAAATCAAACTGTTTAGGAGAGCCTTCCCCCCCTGCTTTTGATATATTTTTATTTTTTTAATCTATCTTCTTTGTATTGTCATAGTGTTGCTGTGTTTTTATTTTTATATTAGATATGTTTTATATTACATTTTTATGTAGGCTGCCAAGAATAATTTTGATTGTGGCAGGAGAAAAATATGTTAAAAATGAAGAATTAATGGGTGAAAAAACAAAAGTATTCATTGGTGTCATCTACATCAGTGCTCTTCAACCTTGGCAACTTTAAGACTTGTGGACTTCAACTTCCAGCTGGCTGGGGAATTCTGGGAGTTGAAGTCCATAAGTCTTAATTGCCAAGGTTGGAGACCCCAATCTACATTATTTTGGTTCCATATGAAAGTAGGAATTCCTGTAATGTTGATAGTTGCTTATTTCACTTTAATGAATGAAAATAATGGAAGAACCATAGGTGATTTTTGGGGGGGGGGAGGGGGGAGTGCAAATTTCTGAATAAACATCCAGAAGAAAGAAGTTTCTGTTAGGTGACATGTATGAGTAGGATGGATGGATGAGAAAGTACAGAAAAACAGAAAAAAGATCATTGCTTGAAAAAAGTCACAGATAAGCACCTCCATAGATGTTTCAACTAAGCCTATAAATGCATGTACATGGAGGGAGATGTTATGTCCCGAGCCTTGCAAACGGCTCGGAGCGTTTGCAGGCGGTCCCGGGCAGGTGCAAAGCTGCCCGGGACCAGACAGGCTGTCGCCAGCGCCGTGCACATGCGCGGGTGCTGGCGTGGGAAAAGTATCGCATTGACCCGGGAAATGTCTATATAAGAAGCTGGGAGGTTTTGGGAGCTGCTGAAGCCATCTACTTGTGAACTGAACACAGAATAAAAGAAAACTGAGAACTACAACTGCTTCTCGTGTCTGCTTTTCGCCAAGGACTCAACACTGGCGACGAAGGTGGGATTGCCTTACATCACCTGGAAAGGAAGAAATGTAAGCTTACCCAAGTGAGTCCTGAGCGGCGGAACGGCGTTGACTCGGCAGCTACTCGCCAATCCAGTGCGCATTCGGGGGTAGGCTGGCTGATAGACCCGTCTCCTGAAGATGGCAAAGGTTGGAAGGCTTTCGGAGTTCGACGTCTCACATCCAGAGCGGTGGGAGTCCTACATAGCCAGGGTGGAGAACTACTTCAAAGCAAACCAAGTGAGGGAAGAGAGCTTGAAGGCTGCCATCCTGCTTTGTGTTTGCGGTCAAGACGCTTTCGAAATCGCAGAAAACCTTGCAGCACCTGTTCCAGTAGAGTCTGTTAGCTACGCAGATCTAAAGAAGCTACTGAAGGAGCATTTCCAGCCTAAGATGTCCGTCATCGCATGGCGCCACACCTTCGAGCAGAGGGATCAACGATCTGGAGAGTCGGCCAAAGAATACATCGCCGCATTGAGGAAGGCCACCAAGCACTGCGAGTTCAAGGACCTCGAAGAACGACTGAGGGACCGATTCGTGTGCGGTTTAAGGCATCGAGATCTACAACAGAGGCTTTTCGCCAAAGAAGAACTGTCCTTCCAAGATGCCTTAAGAGAGGTCACCGCAGAAGAAGCAGCAGGCGGCGCCGTCAAGAACATGCGACCGATCAGAAACAGTCCAGAAGTTGCATCCGTGCACCAGGAAGACGTCCAAGGAAACTCCGAGGAGGATCCGGACGAGGAAGTCGACTGTCTCCACCCCACGAAGGAAGGAAAGCAGAAGGGAAGCTCTTCAGCTCCACTCAAGTGCATCGGCTGTGGAGGTCGCCACAGGAGAACCGACTGCAAGTTCCGCTCCGCTACCTGCCGGGCATGCGGCAAACAAGGACACATTGCAGCTGTGTGTCTGGGCCGACGAAAGGTACAACCTCAGGAAGAACTGCGCCTGAAAGGTACCGGGGTCCCCAGCCAGAATAGGGTAGGTTTTTGCGCTTCGCGAAGAAGCATCTTCAGGACAGGCACACACAAGCCCATCAAGAAAAAGCTGTCACTCAAGGTGAAGCTACAAGGGGTTCCATTAACTATGGAACTAGACACAGGGTCTGCCCTTTCAATCATCTCCTTGCATACATTTAGGAAGATTTGTTCCGGTAGTGGAACTCAGGCCAAGTTAAGGCCTTCTGACATTGTGTTAACAGATTTTCAAAATTCAAGAGTGTGTGTTAAGGGGGAGGCCACCCTTAACGTGCAATACAAGAATTTTGAAGGTCCACTAGACTTATTAGTAGTAGGGGTGAACGAACGAGTCTCATAGGACTCGATTGGTTTGAGGCCCTGGGGATACACGTCACAGGACTCAACAGCTTACAAACACTCGACCTACAGGAAGTCTGCAAAGAATTTGCAGATGTTTTCAGCCCCCAGCTGGGCACATTCAAAGGACCCCCTGTGTCCTTAAAGCTAGACCCCACTGTCACTCCCATTAGAATTAAAGCAAGAAGGGTCCCTTTTGCTTTAAAGAGTAAAGTTGACACTGAGATAGACAAACTGATCCAACAGGGAATTCTAGAACCTGTTGATTCCAGTCCTTGGGAGACCCCCATTGTCAAGCCTCTAAAGGCAAAGGGGACATTCGCATTTGTACTGATTACAAATGCACTCTTAATAAGGCATTGCAGCAACATGCCTATCCTGTTCCTGTGGTCAGTCATATTCTGGCCTCCCTCAAGGGGGGGCGCGTTTTTGCAAAGCTTGACCTAGCTCAAGCGTATCAACAGCTGCCTGTTGATGATGCTGCTGCTATAGCTCAGACTATTGTGACCCACAGGAGAGCCTTTAAGGTAAAAAGGCTACAGTTTGGAGTGAATGTCGCTCCTGGGATTTTCCAAAGCGTAATGGAAAACACACTACGGGGCATACCGGGGGTTTGCCCCTACTTTGATGATGTCTTAATTGCAGGAGACTCCACACACATTCTAGCTGAAAGGCTAAGGGCTGTTCTGTTAAGATTCAGGAAAACAGGCCTCAAGCTCAAAAAAGACAAATGCAAGATTGGGGTGCCTTCCACTGAATTTCTGGGGTTCAAAATTGATGCTGCTGGGATTCACCCTGCTGAATCCAAACTAACTGCTATTTTAGAAGCACCTAGGCCAAAGTCTAAGGCCGAACTTCAGGCCTTCCTGGGCCTCCTGAATTTCTACAATTCCTTCCTTCCACATAAAGCCAGTGTGGCTGAGCCTCTTCACAGGCTACTAGACAAGCAAGCAGTGTGGCACTGGTCACAAACACATGAGGCTTGTTTTAACAAAGTCAAGGCCTTGCTCACTTCTAACAGTGTACTTGCACATTTCAACGAGTCCCTTCCTGTGTGCATCGCTTGTGATGCGTCCCCTTACGGGGTAGGAGCTGTCCTGAGTCACCTCAGGTCTGATGGAACTCAGGTTCCTGTTGCATATTACTCCAGAACATTGTCTTCTGCTGAGCGCAACTACGCTCAGATAGACAGGGAGGCTCTGGCTGTTGTTGCTGGAATTAAAAAATTCCATGATTTTCTATATGGCAGGCATTTCACGGTCTTCACTGACCATAAGCCTCTGCTGGGACTGTTTACCACACGTAAGCAGACTCCCCACATCATTTCCCCTAGAATGCTTAGGTGGTCTATTTTCTTGTCTGCATATGATTTTTCTTTACTCCACAAGCCTGGGAAAGAAATGGGCCATGCTGATGGCCTCAGTAGATTGCCTCTGCCAGTAGTAGAAGCTGACCCTGCGCCAGCTGTCAACATTCTATCAATCCAAGCCTTGCCCGAGCTCCCTCTTAGTGCCAGGGATGTTGCCGCTGAAACAGGTACAGATCACACACTTTCACGTGTCCGTTCCTGGGTTTTGTCCGGGTTGGCCTGAGCACTGCCCTAGTCCTGAGTTTCAGAGTTCTGGTCCAAAAGGAACGAGCTGTCCCTTTCTCAGGGTTGTCTGCTTTGGGGAAACAGAGTTGTCATTCCCACCTCAATGAGGACTAGGGTCTTAGAATCCCTCCACGAGGGTCATCCTGGCATTGTTCGTATGAAGGCTCTTGCGCGCAGCCACTTGTGGTGGCCTAGTTTAGATAAGGATATTGAGGCTAAGGTGCATGCATGCCACCTGTGCCAACGATCTCGCCCAGAGATGCCCCAAGCTCCCGTGCATAGATGGGAGGAAACACAGTCCCCATGATCTAGGGTGCACATTGACTACGCTGGGCCCTTTCAGGGCCAGTTCTTCTTGGTCCTTGTTGACAGCCATTCAAAATGGCTTGAGGTTGTACCTGTCTCATCCACCACCACTGCAAAGACTATTCAGGTACTGAGGGGGATTTTTGCTGCACATGGGCTTCCAGATGTCATTGTGTCTGACAACGGCCCTCAATTCACTTCCTCCGAATTCCAAGCTTTCTTACAGGCTAACATGATTCGTCATGCCACGTCTGCACCCTTCCACCCGTCCACCAACGGTATGGCTGAACGTATGGTGCGCATCACAAAGGACGCATTGAAAGACTCACCTACGGGGACTGGCATCACAGGTTGGCTGACTTTCTCCTTTCTTATCGCACCACACCGTCCACTTCTACAGGGAGAAGCCCAGCTGAACTTCGTTGGGGGCGCCAACTTACTACTAAACTTGACCGGTTGCATCCGGACAGACTGCCTTCATCTACCTCACATCCTAGGGCACCTAGACAACTACTTGTGGGTGCCCCGGTTTGGGCTCGCAATTATGGGCCTGGTCATACATGGGTCCCCGCTTCTATTTCCAAGGTCACAGGTCCTCTCTCCTACGAGGTAGCCCTGGACAACGGTCATGTCCTGCGCCGGCACATCGACCAACTTCGCCCTAGGCGGGACCTTTCAGATGAGACTCCTGGGTCTTTTCCAGGGGGGGAGGGGGACCCTTTGGAGCAAAGGGAAGGGCACGAGTTGCTGCCCATCTCCACTGATGGAGCCACTGACGGCCCATTTCAAGCTTCCGCAAGTGCTCCGAAAAGGAATTCATGGAGCTTACCCACACAACAGGCACTCACGCCTACTCCAGCCAGGGAGTCACCCCGGGGGCATACTCACTGTCCACACACATCACACAGCACTCCGGTCACGGAGGATACCCGGGAGCATCCCAACAAATCATTCCCCGCAAGAGAGCTGGCACACAATCCCCAGAGTTGGCCTGACCTTACCCCTAATCCTACAGGGGGTCAAACTTACAGGGAGGTGGTCGAGGAACCAAGTCCCGACCGCAACACCTCTAGCCCAAATCAGGGAGTAACTGAGTTTTGGGAAGGTACAGAGACCCACACGAGCCCGGACACAGAACGGGGCTTAGGGATTGGACAGCCTCCTGACAGGTCTTGGACGGACCTAGGAGGTTCTATAGAGACGCCCAGCAGTGGCTATCACTTCAAGGGGCCCGAGGGCCTACAGCTAGGCAGGTCAACCAGGTCACAAAGTGACAGAAGCCCTGGCCTGACGAGCCCGGTGGGCGAGCAAGCAGGCCAGGCATCGGGGCAAAGTCCTTGGAAGGCACCAAGGCATGATAAGGGGAACAGGCTCTTGTCACCCCTCAGTCAGGGAACACCTGTCAGAAACCCAGAGCTGAGAAGGTCACAGAGAGCAAGGAAGTCTCCTAAATACTTAGAGGATTACATAACATTGCTGGCTAAACAAAAGCCAGGTAACGGTAGGAGCACTGAGAAGCAGAACACTGCATAAAATAATGATTATATGTTGGTAGTAGTTTTAGCCCGGGGGAAAGGGGTGTTATGTCCCGAGCCTTGCAAACGGCTCGGGGCGTTTGCAGGCGGTCCCGGGCAGGTGCAAAGCTGCCCGGGACCAGACAGGCTGTCGCCAGCGCCGTGCGCATGCGCGGGTGCTGGCATGGGAAAAGTATCGCATTGACCCGGGAAATGTCTATATAAGAAGCTGGGAGGTTTTGGGAGCTGCTGAAGCCATCTACTTGTGAACTGAACACAGAATAAAAGAAAACTGAGAACTACGACTGCTTCTCGTGTCTGCTTTTCACCAAGGACTCAACAGGAGGAATCTGATAAAAAGCAGGATTGATTTATTTGTTTATGATAAATTACTGAGAGAATTTGGGAAGGATGCAAAGGTGATGAGAGATTCATTTATAGCAATAGCCATTTATAGCTATAGCACTTAACCTTATATGCCACTTCATACATGCTTTACAATCCCCTCTAAGCAGTTTACAGAGTTAGCATATTACCTGCAACAATCTGGATCCTCATTTTACTGATCTCAGAAGAATGGAAGGCTGAGTCAACCTTGAGCTGATCAAGATCGAACTCCTGGCAGTGGGCAGAATTAGACTGCAATACTGCATTCTAACCACTGAACCACCATAGCTCATAACAGACAAAGGTATTGTCTGATATAGTAGCATCTTGGATGGATCCACATGTGGATTTCCTCCAAAAATGGGGGGGGGGAAGGACATAGGAGAAAAGAGGCATGAGAAATTAGAATGAAAGAGGAGTGATTATAGGAAGAGAAAGTATATGTTTTGTGTGAAAAGGCATTATAAGATTAATTTCCCAACATGGATATAAAGAAAGAGGATGTGGAAGCTGCTTTTCTGAATTCCTGAAGAGAAGAAGTGTGGGAAGTTACTGTAGGTGGAAATACGAAAAATAATACTCGATGGATTAATGAAGTGAAAAAAGCTATAAGGGATGCAGCAAAAACAAGGATAATAGGATATTGTATAACTTGCCTAGGGAGAAATATATTGCTGCAAAATGTAATTAAAGAAAGATTTTAAAAGGCAAAAAATACAGAGTGCTTTGTATGGAAATGAAAAGTTATTTTGGAAGTGAGTATACAAGAAATACCTAGCATAGGAAGTAGAATAAATAATAGCTGGATAAATAATAGGGAGTAGAATTAATAATACCTAACACTGGGAGTAGAATAAATAATAGCTACTATAATAATAGTAGAATAAATAATAATAGAATAATATAATAGCAATTATACGGACATGAGGAAGTGCTGAAAATAGTGATTTAGAGATTTATATTGGAATGACGTTGAAAAATATGTAAATGTGGTTGGTGCCCTTGAAATGATGAAAAAGAAGTCATAAATATAGGGGGAATACCTAAAAATAATAAGGATGTAGGAGTAGACAGTTTAAGTGAAGAGTTAACATCTGGATATAGGCTTGCTATAGAACCACTTGTGCAACTTGTTCTACCATGTGTGTGAAGACTGCATCTGTGCCTGATAATTGGAAGAATACTATTATTGCCCCCTTGTTTAATGAGGGAAATAGAAAGAATGAGTGCAAAACTTACAGGAGGATTAGATTGTTAGGTGTGTCTGGGAAGGCATTTGGCAGAATTTCAATTGAAAGCTGTAAAAGGTGACCCCTTGAAAATTTGGGAAGTACAATGCTGGACAGAGAATTGCTGATGTGGTTTTTCCTTAGCAGTTCATGAAGAAATGTGAGAAAGAAAATTTTGATTTAGTGAAAGCATATGATAAAGTTAATTCAATTAAATTATGGAATGTTCTGTGCACATATGGAGTCAAAGATTGTTTAAGTCAATAAGTTTATATATGTGTGTATTTGTATATGTATATAAATATGTGTGTGTGTATGTACAGTATATATATATGTGTGTGTGTGTGTGTGTGTGTATGTGTCTGTGTGTCTGTGTCTGTGTAGATAGAGATAGAGATAGATGATGTTGAGAATCTAATTTATTTGCTTCAAAAGTTAAACAGATTGTCCTTCCAAGATGGAATACATGTTGTCAAAGGATATTCAGGTAATCTAGTTATGCTGACACTACACAGGATCACACTCTCTCTAAGAATTTCTAACTTGGCACTTGGTTGATTTACTAGTTCTGATTTTAGCTGGATCAAGATATCCTGTCAATACTATGTCATGATGCCCCACCTGGCTGAATTACGTATTCCACATGATACAGCCTTGGAGATAATCTAAAAACTCATCTGATATAAATGTACCAGCTAAACTCCTGGGGCACAGGAGGTGGCAGTCCTTTCAGTAGTAATCTCCTTTGGAACGGTTACTTTAGTCATAGGTTTAGCTTAGTTTAAGTTAGGTTAATCATAGATGCATGTGAGATTTATTTTTAAGTTTAGATTTTGAACTACACCAAGGTTTTAATAAATAAAATCAAGCTTTCGATGGCTAACATCTGCCATCATCGTCAGGATACAAGCCAGCTAGTGAGGAAACCTGCTTATAAGCATAGCCACACCTCTATGCTTATAAGCAGGTTTCCTCACTAGCTGGCTTGTATCCTGACGATGATGGCAGATGTTAGCCATCGAAAGCTTGATTTTATTTATTAAAACCTTGGTGTTTTACTTCCTGGTGATCGCTTTCCTTTTTTACTGAAATGTATGTACCCAGGAATCGCTATTCTTCAATTTTTAATGTAATATTATATATATATATATATATATATATATATATATATATATATATATATACTATTTTCATTTTTAGTTTTTCTTGATGTATATGATTTTATTATATGCAGACCAGGCAACCTAGAAATGTTAGTTATAAATATGAGCTCACTAAGTGGGTTAGATTTTATGCCCCTCTCCAAATATATATATAAAAATAATGTCTTGACTTGATGGTTTTGCTGTCCCTGCTCACACAAACTATCTGAGGAGTCCTAAAGGGGTCCAGGATAAAAGAACACCATTTTCACCACACACAACAAAGATGAGTTTACAGTACATCAACAAAGATGAGTTGAGAGAGAGAGAGAGAGAGAGAGAGAGAGAGAGAGAGAGAGAGAGAGAGAGAGAGAGAGAACACCCCAGCCCAGAAGATGAAAAATGACATCAAAGGAAGCAATGGCCAATTGTCCATTTGGAGCTGTGGCTTGTTATAAAAGTGAAGGAAAACCAAATTGGTAGCTTTTAAGAATCTTACATAATATTTCTTTCACCAGGAGAAGAAGGAGAGTGCAAACTAAAGGATTTGTAAGTTGGCTTGATGCCCAGACAAAATCACTTAAATCATGTTTAGTGCCTCCAATATAAGTCACTGCCTTTGTTTATAACAATCGCAAGAGAATCAAAACCAATATATTTCTCAAATCAACCTCTGAATGTAAGCATGGATCAAAAATTAACATCATAAATTTCCAAAACCCTTTAATTCAACAAACATCTTTAACCTTATCACTGGGTCATTTTAGTGCCCCACTTAAAAAAAGAAATCCCACAAAACAAGCACTGCAACAGAATGTGAGCCTTCCGAGTTTATAAAGCCAGCTTTATTTTAGAAATTATTTGGTACTTGCGGATAATAATTACTAGTAAAGTTTGGAAATGTCCAGAGAACTTTATCTACTTGGGCAATATATAAATGTCATAAAACACATCTAAAGTGCTCTGTATGGACAAAGAAAGTATTATCACATTGATCTTGAAGCTGTTTTCAATACATCACTCATAATACGTATACTTCTGGATTGGTTTTGAGGTTTAAAAGTGGAAGATCTTCTATCTTCTTCTATAGTAATTTCAAGTCAATTTTGGAGGAAATAGATCTAGCCCAAGACCTCTATTCTGCAACTTTGCCCAGGCTCTTTTTTCCCCTCCATTTAATGCCTACATGAAATAGCTGAGTGAAGTCAATAATAGCAATAGCAATAGATTTATATACTGCCTTATAGTGCTTTAAAGCACTCTCTGGGTAGTTTACAATAGTGCCTCCAGCAATCTGGGTCCTCATTTTGCCACCTTTGGAAGGATGGAAGGCTGAGTCAACCTTGAGCCCTTCAGGATCCAACTCCAGACTGTCAGCAATATTGCATTTTAACCATTGCACTATCATGGCTCATAAGTATGGGGTCAAGCTGCAGGGGTTTGGATCCCAGATTCTCGAAATTCTCTATCTTTGCAATTTGGAGATCCTCTTGGAGTCTCAGATTCTGTTAGAAGAGCAAATGGCAGCCATATCAAGGAAGGCCTTTACACAAATCTATCATTCCAATTGTGCCTATTCTGGAGTGAGAGATTCCATTCACAGTGATTCCTGCCTTACTCATCTCCCATCTACACTACTGCAGTACACTATACACAAGAATGTTCTTGAAAACCATCCAAAGATACAATTGGTCCATAATGCATTGACACAAGTAGATGTGAATGCACCTCAGTGTGGCATGTGACACCACTGCTTTGCTAGCTGAACTGGCCTTCCAAAGTTTTAAGATGCAATTCAAGGTGCAGATTATCATCTGTGAAGTCCTTCATGGCTAAGGCTATGTTACTTGCAGTAATCCCTGTATCTGTCTCTGCTCTAACAGATATATAGCACAAGTGTGCACACTTTGGATCATTTCGTTGAAACAGGGTCACCTTATGGGTCCAAGGAGGCATGCCTTCTCTGTTGAAAACCTGCCCTATGGAACCTCATTCTCCCAATTTTTTTCAGCTGGCGCCAAACTTTCTATTGCCCAAAGACCTAGTTCTTCCTCAAACATTGGAACAAACTGTGGGGTGAGTCCATAGAGAGTTCAAGATTTTTAAATTAGATGTGTTGGTTGATCTTGGTTGCTTCTGTTATTACTCTAATTACTGCATTTTTAATTCTTTGTTTGCATAGTTTTTCAATTGTAACTTTCCCAGAGACACTCTTGTGAATTGGGCTACCATAGAAACCAAATAGATAACACACAATCCCTGTATCCAGATCAGAGTGATGTCTAAGCTTTATTCGTCTCATAAATTCTACTTGTCATTGTTGTCATTCATTGAAGGATCATGGTATTCTGTCACATAAGGAAATATAAAAAGGTAACACAGTATTATCCTATATCAACAATACCTTCCTCAGGTTCCCAGAAGTGACCTAACCAGGACATTTTCTACAGATGGGCAAAGGAGATAAAAAGGAACATGATGATTCAAAACAAGGAATAAATCTCTTTGGGCTGATGTCTCCCAGTGCTATCTTCTGAAATTTCCATACATGGGATGTGTAGAATCTCCACAAGGCAATGTCTCTTACTTTTAATCCTTGTAAAAGTTCCAGAAGAATACATTATGCAGCGACTTCAGAATCTACTGAGAGAGCTGGAAGATTAATTGACCCCTTCCTATTAATTTTCCTAAATGTTGGCCTTAGGCCCTATTGAGCTGTTTCCAAAGACACCTGCTGCTGATAAGCGACTGTTCACAAAGGCATTTGAGCCAAAAATAGCAAATGTGAAACCGTTCTATAATTTCCCAGTGAAGGGGATGAAAAGAAAGTGAGCTCTAGCCAATCTCAGAATAAATGGCGTAGTTCTATGAAGTACTACTTTCCAAATGAGAGAATACAGCCACTCTGAACATTGGGAGAAGGTTGGGGGAAGGCAACCTTTCTGCTGTTTTAATCAATGCCATGTAAGGATAAACAAACAAAGATTTTCATCAGTTGGAAGAAAATTGTTGTGGTGTAGTTAGCATTTTGAAAAGCAACTTCACACAAATGTGACAAGGAGAATAGAGCCCCCTGATTTGAAATGTGAAATTTTTGTCCTTGTTTCCAACCATTCTGACTGTTACATGGGATGTTGCAATTCAGAATCACAATCTTTGGGAAAGAGTCTTCAGCATGCAATTATTCAGTAATCCTCTTCACAGAAATGTCAGCACCACCTTTGTCAATGATAAAACAACTTTGTCTTGACTCTTTCTCCTCCAGACTACCTCCTGACCTGGCCTGTGGCATCAGCCTCTCATGGAAGGCAGGGGTTAATGTCTAGATGTAACAGCAAAGGCTGACTTGGCTGCAGCAGACGTTAACTTCCACATAAAATCTGGCAGGAGTAGAATGATGGAAAAAGCAGCCAGAGGTCATGCCCAACCTAAGCTCTGGAGTAATGAGTAGAAAATCAAAACAAAGGGGGAAGGGAAGTTACATTCATCCGTTACCGTAGGCTTCAGTTCCTATCTCTTCTGAAGTATCAAGGGCCTGTCATCAGTTTGTTATGCTGTAAAAGTGCCTCCAGGAAGATGAGGTAATATTAAATATTAACTGCATTAGTACTCACTGCACAGCAGCAAACCTTTATCCCCAAGACTTTTTTCTTCTCTGCAATGGCAAACAAGGTGTTTATTCCTGTGACTTTATCCTGAGACCTTCTCAGAGTTGCTATCTTACCTCTCTGGTTCATTCAGTAATAGCATTTCCTAATTCTGCCTCTTTCAAACCAGCAACTGCCATTTTCACTGCGATATAATTCCCAAAATTTCTAGCTGTCTTGGCCACACTGAGAAACCCCATGAAGTGCTATTTCAGAACCTCTGGAAGGCACTGAATTGCCTTAATCACAAAGCAGCCATCTTTGTGTGCCACACTAAGCTAGACTTAGTGCAAAACATGTGCAAGATGCTTATTAGTGGTTGGTATGCCACAATTGTGGCAACTCTTAGTCAGCTAGCCCACCAGGTTTATCAGTCATGGTTCTTGGCAACCAGCAGCTCTAATATCCTGTTGTGCTTTTGTTTGTTTTAGAACCAAAGAGATTAATATTTTATGGAGCTGGACATTTCTTTCTTATCGGTTAAGAAAATAGCCTCCTCACCTGAATCTAAAAGCAGATTCAGCTATATTTTTTGCTCCATTATCAGAACTGACAGACAACTGTTTCTGGAAGGCAAAAAGAGACAACATCCTCTATCAATTTTTTGCTTCCCTTGAGTGCAGCCTTCACACACATTGCTATTCTCTGCTCTGCTCTGCTCTGCTGCCAAATCACAATTTTCTTACCTATGTTGGCTCCAGAGCAAGACATTTGTTAAATGAATTTTGCCTCATTTTACAACCTTTCTTGACACATTTGTTAAATGAATCATTGCAGTTGTTATGTTAGTAACATAGTTGTTGAATGAGTCTGACTTCCCCATTGACTCTGCTTGTCAAAAGGTGATCACATGAACCAGTTAAATATGAACCAGTTGCCAAATGTCTGAATTTTGATCATGTGACCTTGGGAATGATACAATGGTCATAAGTTTGAAAAATGGTCATGTCACTTTTTTCTATGCCATTGTAACTTCAAACAGTCACTAAATGAACTGTTGTAAGTTGAGGACTACCTGTAGTAAGACTTTCATTTCTTTCTCTCTGTTACAATAACATATTATAATAATAAATTTTATCTGGGACCCATTACTAGTTTGAATACTAGCAGAAATGGCTTCTTTAAGATTTTTCTTACTAACCTTCCTTCTTTTGTCTGTTTTATTATTTCAGATAGTGCCGTTGCACCTCTTGAAATATAGTAAGATAATCATCTTGTTGTCTTATTCAGCAAGGCTTGTGCTTGCTTATTTTCTCTTTAAAATATTTGCAGCCATTTTCACTGAAGCAAATGTTAAATTGTCTGGCTTATGATTTTCTTTATTCTCTCGCAATCCTTTAAAAATCAGGATCACCCTGTCTATTTTTGACTACAGTATTGACAAACAGATGTTAATGCTAAAGATAACCTGCATGAACTTTTGTTTAAAAGTTTGGCAATCTCATTTATAAACTATTACTTGAGAATTCTTGGATGAATCCATCTGGCCAGCGATTGATTGATTGATTGACTGATTGATTGATTGACTGATATGTTGTTGATTATAATTTCATTTGCCATTGGCTAAGTTTGTCTCAATATATTTAATCTTTCTCCTCAAGAATGTAATCAATTTTCTATTCTACCTACATTTAAAGATATTTTTATGGCTTGTCTTAATGTTCTTTATGATGTACTGTATACCTTTAAGGTTATTTTTCATATTTTATTGTCAGCTTTTTATTAGTTTGTCAAATTTAAATACTGCCCATGTCACTCACAGAATCTGCTTACATTTATGTTAAGAGTTTATGTTGTTTATCATATTATTAGGGCAAGACTTCAATTTAAAAAAAAAACCTCTGGCCTTTAATATCTAGCCCTGCTCATTAAAAGCTATTTTTCCCCTTTTGAATCTTATGGTATATTTCCTGATCTGAGGTATACTTTCTAACTGAGATTCTATTATTTCTCTCTCTCTCCCCCCCCCCTCTCTCTCATCTAAAACTTGCTATTTGGAAGCAAAGCATTACATTATTGAACTTTTGAATTATTTACATTGAAGACATGATCACAGTTCTTGATTAGCTCAATAACTTTGGATTTTGGACAAGATTCTAGGCATTATTTAAGAGTAAAATCAGTGTTATGTTCTTTTTTTATCTTTCTGAACAGCAGTTCCGTGGCATAATCATTAGAGCATCCAGTTATATAGGTAGTCCTTGTTTAGTGTCAATTGGCGCTGACAACTCAGGCATTAAGTGGAGCAGTCACTAAGTGAAACCACAGTGGTGCTCATGATCTTACTTCAGTCTTCCTTTGCTTTACAGATCTGTGAAGATCATAATTGTAAGGATTGGTCATAAAGTTACATTTTCATCACCATCATTAAGTGCAAATGGTCACAAAACAAAGCAGTTGCTAAAGAAAGGACTCCTGTATAGCCAGTTTGTCACATGTAAAATATGCATTTTTTCCATTCTAAATGAAGATGACCAATACCATTCTTTGGTATTGTTTCTTTTTTAGATGCCTCTCTGTTAATAAATGCATAAATGTTTCCATATGTACATCAGCTTTAGTTTCTTGATCAGGGAGCAATAGCACATCTCTAGTCTTAACTTGCTTTCTAGAGCTGACATGTAACTTACTCCGGTTTAATCAAAGATTTGGTTTCATTTTTAAATTCTACTTCATGGGGCCCTATGTTCTTTTTGCTATAAATGGCAACCTTCCTTCCAGAATCAACTGAATGTCACTGGTTATTTCCATTCTGCTAGGTTTTTGCAATGCTTGCTATATCTATGATTTCTTCTAATAATAATGAGAACGCTCATTTTGGCTTAAGGATTCCTGACATTTATATATAAACACCTTTGCACAGCTTAATCTTTGGATTTTCTCTGGCATGTGCTTAAATCCTTGTGGCTTTCTTAATTGATTACACATATTTGCCTAAACCTCACAAATCTAAACCCCTTCTTCTGGCACCTCTATCACCTTCTGACATGACTACTCAGCTCTGTTTGCCTGAGTTTCTTAGTTTATCAGCCCTAAGTATCAGGATCCCACTCTACAGTTTAAATTTCGTTTTCAAGAACACTCAGTAATTTTTCTTCACATTGTTTGTGTCAAATTGTACCACAACCATTAGTTGTTCCCTAGGTCTATGTACCAGACTATTTAGATAGCGTGTAATGTCCACATTTTTGGACTAGGCAGTCAAGACACTATGTGGTTGGCACATTTTTCACTACCCTATCTGTATCTAAAATAAATCTCATACTATAATGAATCTTACCATGTCACTGCCAAAGTTGTGCAGATGCTTAACTCATGGGTCTTTTTTCACTGCAAATGATAAAAGATTATTGTATTGCTAAGACTATAGATGCTTTGCTATCATTTATAAAGAAATATTGAGACTGTATTGAAAGGTACTTAATTTTCAAGTCTGCTTCATTGTAATCTACAAAGAACTACCAATGCTCATCACTATGGCTGGGGTATTTTGTGAGATGGGGCTCCCTTGTTCTTGGGGAACAAATTGCTCCCCTTAACCCAACTCTAGACTGAAACAATTGAAATTGGGATGGTCGAGCTTTACAGAATTACAGAATAACATCACTAAAAGGGACCTTGAAGATCTTCTAGTCCAACATCCTGCTCAAGCGGAAGACCCTATATCATTCCAGACAAATGGTTGTCCAATCTCTTCTTAAAAACTTCCAATGTTGTAGCACCTACAATTTCTGGAGGCAGGTTGTTCCACTGATTAAATGTTCTCTTCAATAGGAATTTTCTCCTAATTCTAGGTTGGATCTCTCCTTGATAAGCTTCCATCCATTACTTCTTGTCTTGGCTTCAGGTAATTTGGAGAATAAGTTGACTTCTTCTTCTCCGTAACAGCCCCTTAAATATTGGAAGACTGCTGGCATGTCACTGCTGTCCTTCTCTTTGTTAGACTAGACATTCATCTTTAAAATGGGATTATGTTTAAGGAGGAAAAGAGATTAATGAAAGCTCTGGGATATGAAGACTTTCCTATGTCTGAATAGTCATTAGAGTGATGTTTAGAATGGAAGCTTAGTTTCAGGAAGAGTATAAACCTTTGAGATGAATGCCCTACTTCTTTGCAAGCCTGTCTTAATATATTCTTTTCTAAAGCTGCCGTTTAGTTTTTTGCGTTTTTATTTTAAGTAGAATTTTAAGCTAGGTTTTGTGAACTGAAATCATTGTTAGACTATGCTGTAAAATATAATGATTTTGAGAACCAAGTTTATGTTTGATTCAGAAGCAAATTTTGTAACTAGAGAAGTGGCTCTTCTTTAAAAGTCTTTTCTTAAAGCCCAATCCCCAATTCAGTTAGTATTTAGTACAATAGTTAAAAGTGCTAGACCAGAAAGTAGAAAACCATAAGTTCCAGTTCTCATAGGGACAGAAATCATCTGGGTAACTTGGCACAAATCATTCTCTCTCAGATCATAAGATTGTTGTAAGAAAAATGGCAGTAGGGAAAGTTAAGTACACTATCCTACATTGTACAAAATAAAGGGATGCACATAAATAATGATAATAATAACAATTGTCAATAAGAAAGATTAAAAAGTCTAGCTAGTAGATATGGCAGTGCCTGGAGATAGCAGAAGAGAAGAACTGGACAAAATCACAAAATACAAACTCCTGCAAATAGAAATAGAATGAAAGCAGAAATAGTAACAATACTAATAGGTGTCATGGGTGCAATCTCAAAACAACTGAAACTCTATTTGAACACCATTGGCATTGACAAAAATCACCATCAGTCAATTGCAAAACGCATTTTTACTTGAAACAGTTCACATCTTGCAACAATATCTTAAACACCATTAAACAATGCCCTCTGCCAATTCCAGGCACTTGGGAAAGACTCAATATGTAGATAAAAATGTCAAATCAGATCTAAACATCTGGCTGACTAAGCAGTGAACCAAAATAATAAAACGTCCAGGGAGGCCCTACCTTGATGTGGTTGTGGAGCTTGTGTATTCTAAGGAAGATGAGAGCTGTGCCAGAGTTCAACCATACTGGAGAGGTCTCATTAGAGGAGCCAGACAAAGAATGTCTCTCCCATAGACAATATGGTGAGACATATTGGATTGTTTATTGCCCAGTTCAACAAGGCCACTCTTGGTGTGGGAGTTCCTGGATATCTGGTGACAAGTATGCTATGTTGGCTGAACAACCACGGCCAGTAACTGCAGGATACTGGAAGAAAAGTTGTTTACCCATCACAAATATACAAAGTTTGAAAACAGAGAAATAATGCTTGGTTATTAAATCAAGTCCAACAAGAAGAAGGCATTTGAAAAGAGTGTATCAGTTCTGGAAAGAACAATATCCAAAATCATAAATTCCAGAACAGAGGCTATCACTTTATAAGTGATAACCAGTAGCTTGAATTACACCTAGAAATCTACAGATAACTGGTAGAAAGTCAATCAAAATCCAATATTTAGAAAACATAATGTGCAAATTGGAAATATTTCTGGGATTTTTACATTTAAATATATTTAAATAATATTTATGCACTACTTATTAATCAAATGTGTGTATAATGGGTGGATTCATCGCAAGGATGAGAGTGTGAATTGAAGAAAGAAAGGGCAAGATCTTAGAGATGAATGGAGTTTTCCTTAAGATCCAAAGTAATGGGACTCAGATATTACCTTGATGGCTTGTTTTTAGGAACAATTGTATGAGAACAGAGAGTTTCCAAAAGAATATGCACAAAAGCAGTTCTATTCTTTAAAAAAAATAGAGGTAGTAGGGGAAATACTTTGTGGGGGGAGAAAAGCTATTGATTCCCTTCATGATGATGTTATGGCAGATGCCATTTTCATATGATGAACTCACATGGATATATAACACATTCTCAATTCTGTTTGTTGTAATGAGTTCATTTGACTTTGGCTGACTGATTGTCACATGCATAAAATCAGCCTCCTCCTTGAGGCCGTTCCAGTTCAAAGAGCAAGATTCATCAGAGTCTCTTGTATGTTAGAAACGAGAACAGGAGGCCCTTCAGCTGCCTGTTGGAGTCTCCTTTAAGGCTGAATGCCTGTAGATAAAGCTGAAGGGGGGGGAAGTGTGTTTACTCATTAAACCTTTAACAAGCTATCCTCTATGTGGCTTGTCTGGTGCATAATAGGTTGCTTAATGAAGCAGAAATACACTAAAATAGGAATTCCCTTATTAAGAAGCTCAGGGCCATGAACTTCCTCAAAGAAAAGGCAGAGTCTTAGCAAGAGCAGCAAAGAGGTCCAAGGTCAGCCCTGAGTTTTGCCGAATGCTTTTGTCTGACATTTTCAGGTTACGATGCCATTCCCGACTAAGTTTACTTTGTGCTAAGTGCTGGCTTTGGTGATAAAATATCCAACACCTTACATTTCCATTGGTGCATTTATGATGGCAGTTGCCTTTTTGTGAGCAGCTGCATAGACTCTTCAAAAAGTAATTGAGCCTGCTGAATGTTCTCAGAGCTTTACGCCAACAAAGGGGATCCATATTGTGTATTCATTTTCCATATGTGGTTTCATTAAATCAAAACATTATTTGGAAGGCTTCCTAGCTGAATGTTTAAGCAAATGCATTCATTAAGTGCTTCATTCTAGACAATTGGTTTGGGGATGTGCATTTTGCACTGGCTAAGTTCCAACTTTCAGCCCACATTGGGCTGTGGATTGTGTACGGATTATATCTTGTCAAGCTAAAATCATACATACATGTTTAAATGGTTTAATGATCACTTAAGGTCATCTTATGCTTCAGTGCACATTAAGCAAAGCAGGGTAAGACTCCAAATGATGCTTCTTCAATATTAAATGTCATCACACTCACTCCAAATGGTGTTGGAGAAGATATTCCTCCCATTTCTTATCCCAGATGCTAGCTCATATTGCTTTTGACTATGCTCAGATGTAGTTATATGGTTGGTGACAGTCCAACAATGTGAGAATTTGACACAGATGCAATGGTTTTAGTGGCAGCCCTGCACTGAATGTAATATGTAGTTTGGCTTTTTCAAATGTTGCTAAATCTGAATCAGATTAGCTGAGACTTATACATAAGTAGGTGAACTGTCAGAATACTTATAAAGCAACTAGTAATAGATGTAAAATTCATAGCTTTCCATAGCTCAAAAATTGAAAGATGGGAGATTGTCCTGAAAATAAGAAACAGACCTTCTTCAATAGATCATTGCAGCAGTTCTGGTATTGATCTAATTCATTATTATGTGACAGCTTAATATTGTTCATGGAACAGCCATACATATCTGGACAAGCTGAGGAACAAGAATGTGTCCGTGATCACAAGATGTCTGTAGTATGGTATACAGATGAATTAGATTTGAAGAAGGCTGACTACAAGAAGAATTCCCTATAGACATCTCTTTCAATTTACATGATAATATACATGCTGACTAAAAAAATGAAAGTATTTGTTGTTTTCGTCAACAAAGGATGCTGGTACTTTTAAGAATAACTAGATGCTTTTGTAGATCAGATCCCAACAGATATGGATGGTCATATCTGAAGAAGGAAACAGTAGTCACCTTCTAGCTTTTTCTCCCAGACCAAAGAATTCCAAATCAGAGTCATAGAAATGGTCCAGGCATCTTTGGGGGCTATTGACTACAGCTAGCTAGGCAATAATCCAGGGATAGCAGTGGGACCGTTTTACATGCATGAGTTTTAGAATAGTGTTATGGGTATCCTTGACTTACAACCATTTGTTCAACGATTGTTCAAAGTTACAACAACACTGGGAAAAAGTGATTTATAACCAGTCCTTAGGGCCATTGCAGAATTCCCATGGTCACGTGATCAAAATTTGGGTGCTTGGCAACTGGGATGTATTTACGACGGTTGCAGCATCCTGGGATCGTGTGATTGCCACTTGTGACCTTCTCTGACTGCTTCTGACAAGCAGTGTCAATGGGGGGGGGAATCAGATTCACTTAACGACTGCATGACTCACTTAACAACTACAATGATTCATTTAACAAAAAGGGCCATAAAATTGGGCACAACTCATCTGACAACCACCTTGCTTAGCAACAGAAATTCTGGTCCCAATTGTGTTCATAAGTCAAGGACTATCTTTTAAAAAGATAAATGGGAGGGGGGTGTCTGCTAAATAAACTAAACCTTTTAGCAATTACTGTGCTTCCAGTCTAAAAATGCTTAGTTTTTATTTGCTTGTATTTTAGACATATTTCTAAGCCACTGCCACTATTTCTATTTTTATGTCACTTGGAGCTTACATAGAAAAATTATATATTATAAAATATACGATATAAAGCACACTCTGTATAAGGAATAAAAATACAACACAGAGCACAGAGCAAATAGAATAAGAATGGCAACATCAAGTCAAATCAGGGGAATACTCTCCAAAACTGCTAAACTTCATTAGGACAATAACAGGAGGCTCTGGAAGACATAAAACTAAAATGTTGTAGCTATAGATTAGTAGTACTTAAAATGATAATAGGAAAGACAATATAATGAAATTCAGCTGCCCTTTATGTAACCAGAGATCTGAACTAGCTTTCACTGACTACACAAAAGAATGTATATTATTATAGGATGATTTATCATGCTTCTATTTCTATGTAGCCCTTATTGACAAAAATAAATATGTGTGTGTTATTTACGCATGATATTTATAGATATACAACCTTATCCCACCACATTCCTTCCAGGCAAATTCCTTTCTTATCTGAAAGAATTAGAAAGAAGATTAAAAATATCCAAGATGGTATGTGCTTATTCAAAGTAAAACTTAAGAGTTATTTTGAAATTGATTCATTTACATTTTAAAGGCTCTTTTTGCAACCTTTCAAATGTTACATTAGGGAACAAAGTGGTTGGAGTGTGTTTCTTTGTAAATAAATGGGGAGGTTTTGTAAAGTTGTTTGTAGAGTTATAGGTATGTTTTGTTGTTAAGTGTGTTTCTTTGTAAATATATACCTGTAGAAAATGTGTGTGTATGATTCAGAAGAATTTATTGACATGTTTAAGAAAAGGAAATTATATTGAAATATCAAGCATTCATAAACTCATTTTAGACTTTGTGGAAATAGATGTTTATATTTTACTCATATCATTAATTTATTTTAATTTATAGATTTATTTTAAATTATAATTTATTTATTTTCCCCCTTGCTCAGTCCACTTTCACTCAGCCCACTTTTTCTGTCCATTTTGGAGTCCCATTGCCCATTGCTCAACTTCCTTGCAAAACTGTTGTTTTGGTGTTCACCAACTGTTGTTTGAAAACAGCTCATAAGAGACCTATCAACACTGTAATCTCTGAAAGACAGGAAAGACTTTATATTTGTTGCCATGCCTTTGCCAGGTAACACAATTTTAATTAAAGCATTGTCCCAGGACAACCTATCTTAACTTGGCTTCCTTGAGATCTCTTGTTCCAAATTTTAGTTTTGAAGGACACCATATTTAAGAACTATATTCTTGTGGAAAACGCAAGGACTCTTACAAATTCCAGAGGGTTTTAGCAGAGAGATTTATTGCGCAGGTTCAGAAGCAAAAGCAACCAGCAATTCTGAACCCCGAGGGTGGGTTCAGACTTCAGTTTTATACTTTCCCTTTCTCGGGAACAAAGGAATACACATTGAAATACACATTGTGATACCTTAGGTCCGTTTCTCACGGGTATACAATGGAGAGTTCGCTACATACATTGTATCCAAGTGCAATGCGCATTAGATTAGTCACATACTACTGACACAGCATTATTCCAGTAATTATGTAGACACATCATTATTCTAGTGATTGTTCATTATACCACATTAATATAACCCTGTAGTATAAATTGGAGGCCCTTTATTTAAGATATCATCATCACCACCACCACCACCACCATCACTCTAGGAATCCAAAGTGAACTTTTTATTCTGGCAAATGTGGTTGTGAATATGGCCTTCAGTGGCAAAGTCACTTTCATCAAGACTAATAGACATTGATCCTTTTAATCTAGAACAGGGTTTTCAAACTGCCGGCCCACGGGCCAGATGCATCATGCTGAAACGGCGCCCACCCCATTGCCGGCAATTGAAAAAAAGTCACAATACATCGCAACACGTCACATGACGTTGCAAGTTTGACATCCCTGATTTGGAAGGATGGAAAAAGAATATGCACTTAGTGATATACCCAGAAGACTGAAATGGTAATTGCAATTCCATATTTAGCTTATAGAGGAAGACCAATGGGATAGCATTGGGAGTAACTGACCTGATGTACAATAGAAGGACTAAAGCCACCATAAAAGCTCCAGGTACAGAGAAAAGGCTGCATCTCACACGTTTTCAATGTTTTGCTAGTGTATTTATTACAAGGAAGCAGTCCAAAGGTTTGTTCCAGAAAATGTTTCAGATTTATTTAAAAGATTTCCAGAACAAGCCCAACCATCAAATCTTTTGATTTCTTTAGCAGCTGGAAATGACACACCAAAGCTGTCCTCTGTGAGGGAACTGGTGCTGCTAAATGGCCTCAGAAGCTTCCTCCTCCTCCTCCTCCTCCCCCTCTTCCTATTAAAATTTGGCCCTTTCCAACATGTGATTAATTTTATATACTACAAGATTCTGCTATATCATCCTAAGTAGCATTTTATGGGTAGATCTGCTTAGATCCAGGATAGATGGCTTTTAATCCAAGGAAGGAAATCTATCCCATAAGAGTTTCCACAAAAAAGTATTATTAAGCAAATAGGGTTTTCCCCATCACTTTTACTCTGTTGGCAGAAAAAAATGTACCTTTGGAGCTTTTGCTGCCTCTCTACTCTTTAAAAAATATCCCTTTAGAGAATATACTTTTTTTGTTGTTTCATTTTGCCAAAGTGAAGGAGCCTTTCCAATATCCATGTCTAGTACAATTACTGATGAAAAATTAAATTGGGCCAGTCTGATACAAATATGTTTTCTCCCTTGGAACTGCCGAGAGTATTGTTTTCATTATCCTCTTGTATGACTACCTTGAATTATCTGTGAATTCATCTTATTTATACTCCCTCACAGGTACCCATATGAGTAAATAATTTCATATTAGTCTGTGTTTATGCCTCCATGACCTTTGGCCTTTTGATTCATAAGTGGCCATTGATGAATGAAAACAATTGTTTGCTTTGGGCATATTCACAATGATCCTGAAAACTGTTTTAGAAACCTTCTGGGGGATGTGTTTATGATTTTTTTGTTGGTGGGGGGGACATAACTTTCATGCTGTTAATAGCAGGTTAGAGAATTTAGAAACAGTAATAATTTTGTAATAAAATCCATCCATGGAAAAGTGCCTCAATCATTTTTTTTAGGGCTTTCAGATCTGGATGTAAAAATACAGGCAACCATCAGATGGCAGCAAAGAGAGAAAACAAAACTCTTTACTACCCTCCATTGGTCATGTGGGATTTTTGCAGCCCTGATCTACTAGCCCGGCTTATTCTTCCTCACCCTTTTCAACCCCCACCATTTATCCACTGAAATGTTGCTCTTGGCAGGAACTGGGCCATGAGGGAGGTTACATTAGCATCAGCACACATTGTTTTCTGAAATGTTTTTCTTAATGTCTGAGGGAAAAAAAGAAGTCAGGCTGAAAGGTTGTTTGACCTCTTTATTTACTTTGGAATTCTGACTGAAACCCTTCAAAATGTTTCATCTACTCTTCCCCTTTTCATATTCCACAGAATGTTTCTTCTTCTTTTTGTACTGTTAACCTACACATGCTCCATTTCACAAAAGAGGGGGGAAGAAGCTGGAAAAAGATACTGTGCTGAGCATAATAAAATAATCGCTTCTCTTACTTACACATTAGGGATAATTTCAAGAGTTGATCCAGAGAAAGACCTACTGAGTGGAGCATGCCTACTCAAATTGCAGCATCGTCCTGCAAGTCTAAACACTGCTTGGAAACAAATCCTATTTAAATTAGTAGGGCTTACTTCCATGTAAACCTAGTCAAGACTAAATGGCTGTCATTAAGACTCTTGAGGAATCAAATAGAACAACCGCTCAGATGAAGTCTGAATGAGAAAACCTGTAGATTTTTAAATAAGTAATTATATCAGAAATACTGCACGTAGATGGCTAAATATTTTGTGTGTGTGAAGCAGGAATCCATCCTTGCCAATTTCAAAATATTTGTATTGGACCTCTATTACACAAAGATTTGTTACTTTATAGACAACAGCAAAAAAACTTTTTATCTTGGATTAAAAATTGGCTCAATATGTTTAAGCTATATTCACAAACTACTTGAGAAGCTCTAATGGTAAATAAAACTTAATTTAAAAGTCACAACATTAAGCAGTATTCATAGACACTATAAATCAAAATGTATTGAGTTATAGTAGTAGTTTGGTGGCATCAGAAAGTCTATCCTGTACAGTCAAAATATGGAGCAAGAATTAATTTAGGTAATAGCCCACACATCAAACCTTGTTCTTATGAAAATGTGAGAGAAAATTTTATAGCGTCTCATGAAAACTCATTGGGAAGAATAAACAATAGTAAAAATAGAAAGAAGCTTCCAAATTATGAAAAAAGATGAATGGAGGGAGATCATGGGAAGAAGTTGAATATGAAAAAAAGAATCAAACACATTGGATGGGAGAGGCCAACAATGAAGAGCAAAGCTGGAACATAGGCTGTTTAAGTAGATATAAGCAAGAAATGGCTGGATGGAAAAATTGCTCCTCTTTGACAGCTGTGCATAAGGATTGGTTCAATGCTGTTGAAACTTTAGAAGCCCGGTCAGTTCCCCAAGTGACAGAAATTTCATGACAAGACCAAGATTTATAAGATTTCCTCTCTGTAATTTTCTCAATTAAAACCAAGGTTGTTTAAACATCTGTTTAGGATGAATAGTATCTTTGGAACTATAGGGATACAGTACAGATATACAGTAGTATCCAAGTGAAGTGGCCATACTATTACTCAAATAGGGAATAGCAGATCTAGGCTGCAAAAATCCAAATGACCAATACATGGGCAACAAAGGGATGGAGAAAATTCTCTTTGCTATCATCCAGTATTGCCCAGATTTCTTTAGTTCAGACATGATATGCCTGACTCAAGGGACTTCCCAGACAAGGATAATTACTCATATATGTACATGAAAAAAAAGGTCTTTGTAGCTTTTTGTTTTTGAAAGAAAAAAGGTGTTTTAGAGCACACAGGGGTTCTTACAGAATACCAGACTAAAACTTTGTTGAAAAGCTGGATCCTTTTGCTGCCTTTTGCAACTTCACTGTGATCCCAGAAAAAGGATGTATTCGAAATGCAAAGCTTACCACAGCCCTTTGTTTAATATTTTTCAGTTACTGCTTTCCTCCAGCACTTTTTAAAACTGTCATGTTTTGCAAATAGACCTTCCCTTGCAGCAGGGGTCTTCAAATTTGGCCCTTTTATGACTTGTGGACTTCAACTCCCAGAATTCGCTGGCTGGGGAATTCTGGGAGTTGAAGTCCACAAGTCATAAAAGGGCCAAGTCTGAAGACCCATGCCTTGCAGAATGCAACTCAGCTTCTCCTTCATCTTGTTTGCAATCCTATCCCATGTTCAGTTTCAGTCTAGAGCAGCAGTCCCCAACTTTTGTAGCTCCACACTGACTGGCAGAAATGGTGGCGGGATGGTGGTGGTGGCAGCAGGGGATGGTTTCACAGGCACAACCTAATCCCACGCATGTGCAAATGAAGCTTTGCAGGTTCACCTCCCACTTGCACAGACCTGTTCTCAATGGGTCACGGACCAGTACCGTCCATAGAGAGAACCCCTGCTCTAGAGGGTGCCTGTGACATGCAGGGGAATTGCAGTGGTAATGCCTAGTTGCAGTTGGATTCAATCTGTTCTTTTCTAGAATAAGAAAAGAGGTAGATTTTCAGGCTTAGTGTACCAACTTTTTTTTAAAACTAGAAGGAACTATGGCAAAGTGAAAAGATAATGATATTCTACACAATTTGCTATCTATGAAGGAATTTTTTATCTTAAGACAGGGGAGCATCACACAGAAGGCAGTTGATGAATTAAGAGGCAATCCCATCTCCCCTCCATGCATCCTGTTCCCTCCTTCCTCATCTTTTAACTATAATTTTATTTTGATTTTGATTTCCATTTTTATGGTTTTATTTATCTGTTAGGATTTTAATGTTTTAATGATGTAAGCTGTCCAGAGTCGTTTCGATATGAGAAGGTCAGCAAATAAATTTAATGAATGAATGAATGAATGAATGAATGAAGGAAGGAAGGAAGGAAGGAAGGAAGGAAGGAAGGAAGGAAGGAATAGATGAAATTATCATGTTACTATATGTTATGTTATATTTTCCATATTGCTAGAGGGGTCTAAGACAATTCAGCACGGCCAGCTGACCATGCCAACTCGCCATGGCCGACTTGCCACAGCCAACTCGTTGCGGGACAATTCACCACAGCCAACTTGCCATGAGACAACTTGTTACAGGACAAAAGTTACACTAATATAGAAGAAATGGTAGAATCGAATCATTAAAGACAGTATGCAAAAGAAGGGACAAAATGAAATGTGAATGACAAAAATTAAAGTATGTTTATTTACTTTAAATACTTAAATTGAATTGTTGAACTGTCCTGTAGCCAGTTGTTCCACTGTGCGTTGGCCATGGTGAGTTGTCTGCGGCATGCTGGCCGCACCAGGTTGTCCCATTCCATTGCTAGAGGCAGTAGGGTAAGCTGGCAGTGGCAATGGGTGGCTTAGCCGATATGTTCTGATGGCCTCGTCACCTTAACGCACAGGATGTAGCTGATGCACCTGAGATGCATAAATAAGAATTTGATGGAAATGCTTAGGATGAAAGAACATTGGGATCTGGAATTCGAGTTATGAGAACTGAAAAGTGTCCACATTCGATCCATACACTCTTCCATTGCTGGTTCTTCCAGGAGTATAATTAGGAGGAGAGTACTTGGTTTGCTGCAGCTATTATCAAACAACTGGGAATTAGAAACTCAGAGTGATTGATCTGAAAATAATGAAAGGTGATGAGTGCTTTGCCTTTTGTCCAGTTACGTGCTAACCAAAATACTGTTGCATTAAACAGGACATACTGCCTAGAACAGTGTTTCTCAACCTTGACAATTTTAAGGCATGTGGACTTCAACTCCCAGAATTCCACAGCCAGCATTGCTGGCTGTGGAATTCTGGGAGTTGAAGTCCACATGCCTTAAAATTGTCAAGGTTGAGAACCACTGGCCTAGAATGTGAGCAAAGGATTGGAACCCTAATGAATTATCAACCATTAAATGGCACAGATTGCTGAAGATGCAATTTTTACAAATATGTATACCTTTAAATCTGGGCATTAAAAAAATCTACTGCAAAAACTGTATTTTTAATTTGCATCACATATGTTTTCCTTCCTGGTATCTTAAAATAACCTATTGGGCAAATAATGCGGTCACTTTTCCATGCCACAGTCACTTAATTCTTTTATATTACAGCAAGTTACCATGTCAGCCTCTTTCATCGCATGTCAGCAGTTGTTCATGTTGGGAAATGGTAAATAAAATAATCAGTTAGCTTCTCATCAGAATGTTACTTTCTCATGTGAATGTTATTGTTCTTAATCCCTTTGTGTACTGTTATATGGAAAGCAGCATAAATAAAATAAGTGTACTGTGGAAGAGCAGGCTGCTTAGCAAAATGGCAGGCACCTGGGCTGCCTTCTTTCTCACACACTTGAACCTTTCCCTGAGTGTCAGCATGACAAACTTGCCAGTAAAGCTGCAACCTTGAGACAGGCATGGGAGGAGACATGTGTTTTGGAGTTTAGAACAAACCAAAGAAGGCATTTTTCCTTCAGAATGAATGGATGATCCAAAGGAGATGGTTTCGCAGCCTAGAACACAATGTTTAAAAAAAGGTCCAAGAGAATAAATCTCAGAGAGAGGGGATTTCAGGCAGAATAGGCTCAAGAAAGAAATGTTGATGCATACAAATAGTATAGAGCACAGTGTATAGATAAATTGAAATAGAGACATAGGTAATCGTAAATTGAGTACATTTTAATAGAAATTATCATAGTAATAGCATAGAGCAGGCATTTTAAACTGCTGGCCCGCGGGCCGGATGCATCACGCCGAAACTGTGCCCCCCCCATTGCCAGCAAATGGGGAAAAGGTTGCAATACATCGCGCGATGTCACATAACGTTGCGAGTTTGACATGCCTGGCATAGAGGTAATAATAAATAGAATATAGGAAGGACTATATATTACTTGTATATGTTTGTTTTTACAAAATAAAATATTTCCTCGATCCTTATAAGGCGATAGAAAGAAGTTATCTGACCATGATCCAGCATTTTTCACAAATTTTGTGAATTTCTTGAATCTGGATCAATTCAGTTGGCATGGTTTTTTAAAAAAGCCCTATGATAATTGGTGGCAGAGGTGGGCCTCATTCAGACTCAAAGGACTCATTAAGTACTGTTAAAAAAGAAACTGAGTTTTATATGTATGCTAGCTATAAATGTTGAAGTAAAATAGAAAACAGTCAAACTTTGGGCCCTATCTACAAAATGAAATTCAATGGTGAAAAAAGTAAGGTTCTACATGTAGGCAAAAAAAAGTATAGGTGGTGCCTGGCTTAATAATAATAATAATAATAATAATAATAATAATAATAATAATAATAGAATAGAATGACTGTGGCAAAAGCAAGCAAGGGTAGTACCAATAGTAATAGGTGCCTTGGGTGAAATCCCAAAACAACTGGAGCACCACTTGAACACCATTGGCATTGACAAATTCACCATTAGTCAACTGCAGAAGGCAGCTTTACTAGGAACTGCTTCCATCCTGCGACAATATCTGTAATATCATCAAACATCAACATCTGCCTATCCCAGGTCCTTGGTAAATACTCGATAGGTAGACAAAAATGCCAAATCCAGTCTGAACATCTGGCTGACTGTGCAATGATTAATAATAATAGCAGTAGTAGTAGTAGTAGTAGTAGTAGTAGTAGTAGTAGTAGTAGTAGTAGTAATAACAATAGAGTTGGAAGGGACCTTGGAGGTCTTCTAGTCCAACCCCCTGCTTAGTCAGGAAACCCTACACCATTTCAGATAAATGGTTGTCCAGTCTCTTCTTAAAAACTTCCAGTGTTGGAGCATTTTCTACTGGAGGCAGGTTGTTCCACGGATTAATTGTTCTAACTGTCATAAAATTTCTACTTAGTTCTAGGTTGGTTCTCTCCTTGATTAGTTTCCATTCACTGCTTCTTGTCCTACCTTCAGGTGCTTTAGAGAATAGCTTGACTCCCTCTTCTTTGTGGCAATCCCTGAGATATTGGAACACTGCTATTGTGTCACCCCTAGTCATTCTCTTCATTAAACTAGACATATCCAATTCCAGCAACTGTTCTTTATATGTTTTGGCCTTCGGTTCTCTGATCATCTAATCATACTTAAATATGAGACAGCAGTGTGCTGCAGCTGCCAAAAAAGCCAACACAGTTCTAGGCTGCATTAATAGAGGGATAGAATCAATATCACATGAAATGTTAATATCACTTTATAATGCCTTGGTAAGACCACACTTGAAATATTGCATTCAGTTTTAGTTGTTAACGATATAAAAAAGATGTTGAGACTCTAGAACAGAAGTCCACGGCCCACTATTAGGCTGTGAGCCATTCGGAACAGGACTGCTGAAGCGGCAGGCAAGCACGGACACATGCACATACATCTCCACTTGCACAATCAATAGGCAAGTGCATTCGCATGTGCCCCATTGCAGTGGGCTTGCAAGCAAATGGAACTGTGTGTGCACTTGCTGGCCACTTGCATGGAACCATCCCCTCTAAACACCAGCCCCCATCCTCAAAGCTGGAAAGTTTGGGGAACTCTGGTGTAGAAAGAGTGCGGAGAAGAGCAACAAAGATGATTAGGGGATTAGAGGCTAAAAACATATAAGGAACGGTTGCTGGAATTGGGTATATCTAGTTTAATGAACAGAAGGACGAGGGATGACATGATAGCAGTGTTTCAATATCTCGGGGTTTGCCAAAAAGAAGAGGGAGTCAAGCTATTTTCCAAAGCACCTGAAGGCAGAACAAGAAGTAATGGATGGAAACTAATCAAGGAGAGAAGCAAACTGGAACTAAGGAGAAATTTCCTGACAATTAGAACAATTAATCAGTGGAATGATTTGTGGGTTGTGGGTGCTCCAACCCTGGAGGGTTTTAAGAAAAAATTGGACAACCATTTGTCTGAAATGGTATATGGTTTCCTGCCTGAACAGGGGGTTGGACTGTTATTCTGTTAATAAGAAGCTGGCTTTTTAAATATTTATTTCTGTACTGTATTTATAAAAGGATTCTCATCAGAATCAATTATGTCTAAAGATTTTTTTTCTTTCTTATATGTTCATATGCATATGTTCTATGGATTATACCTAGTCCATTCTCACTTTATCCATATTTATGGCTTCAATTCTAAAAAAAACCTTTCATACTGATGATAATTTTTCAGCTATGGCAGGCAAGATCACTGCAAATCAACACAATATTTTTTCTCAAGGTATTAAGCCAAATGCTCAAAGTCAAGCCAAGTTGGCGAGCAAAAGGATTTTTCGCATGTAATGTTTCACTGTAAATATGGAACTTTACTACTTTTGTTTCACAAAAAAATATTAATGTTTCTGCAATACACCTGAGAAGATCCAGTTTTACCCTTCTTGCTATCCAGCCTGCCTGCTTGTCTTCCCAATACAAAAAGGAATATTTTATCCTTTGAATACAAGCTATAACCACAGATACTTCAACTCAAAAAACAAGGCAAAAGATAAGTGTTTTGTCACTGACCTCAGTTTAATGCAAACAATAACTATACATATGCCAATTTTTCCATTCTGGATAAAAGATGATCAATTTTTAACTTTCATGTTAAAAAAAGCAGTTGGAGAGAAAATATAGAGCATTAAGAATTGCATGTTACAAAACTGTTTCTTTTTATGTTCTTAATAGTTCAGAAGTAAATATTTTCTTCCTCCATAGAATTACAAAAAGGGGCACTGGTGCAAACTCCTTGGTCACCTGTGACCTTGCAACCTTATGTAGTGTCACTGATGGTCATCTCTGCTGTAAAGCATCCTTGAAGAAACAAGGAAATTTGCAGGGAGCAAGGCAAGATGTTAGGAAGCACACTGTCCAGTTCCCAAAAGCCTTTCAGAGAATGTCTCTTTTGTTGCTTTATCTTGTCTTCCATTGCAAATAAGATTCTTTTAAGAAAAGCTTCCTTAGTACTGACCTTGACTCTTAGCAACTTTATGGACAGACATATTAACAACAGGACGAAACAGTGCAGACTTCTCACTTCAGCTTACCTCACTGATATTCCTGTTAGTCTCTCATCCAAGCATTAAATGGGTCTATTTCTGCTTAATTTTGCAAAATCTGCCAAGGTCGGGCAAGTATAGATACACAAAGATTCGTATAGAGAGCCCCAATCTTTTGAGCACCAGGACCAGTTCCGTGGAGAGAGATTTTTTCACGGACCGGAGGGTGTGTGTTTTTGTGTGCTGCCTGCATCCTGAGGATAGGGCTTTGCTTGTTTGTGTGGACTGGTTGCTGGCATGCCACGGCCCGGTACTGGTCCACAGACTGGTATAGATGGATCATAAGGGAAGCAGCAGAAAAAAATAAACTTTAAGCATTCCATGAGCCTGCCACTTTTTTATTGAAATATTGCTTTTCAGACAAGACAATGTGTAGGGCAGCAGCTGCTGCCAAACTGTTCATGCATGTTGTTGCATGTATACTGCATGGCACTGGGAAGGTAATCCTAAAAATAAGCCAAGTCTTTATTTTCTTATGATGATGCTAGCAACCTGTGGACTTTTTTAGGAACTTGTCCTATATTACTAGAAAAATGAATATAGAGCCAATAATTTGTCTTCTACGAGAGAATAAGTATCGTCATAGGACAGAATTTTTGCATTCCACAATTAAAGAATGGGAGTGGCAAAAAAGTATTGTCCTGGTATTCACCACTAAGGTGTCACACAAACCTTCGGCTTCACAGCAATCTCTTAGGGAAGTAACTTTATCAGTAATGTGATTGGCAAGACTACATCCATAAGGTGACTTTGGGACAAAACCACCTGCCTTTAGAAAACATTAAGAAATAATTATCTTCATTTTCTCAGATGCAAACTTTGGCTACAGTAGTCATAAAGAATTATAAATTGTTCTATTGACCCACCCAGAGAATACTACCATAATAGAGTGTTTTCTTGGCAACTTTATAGTAATAATCTGGCATATCATTTTCTGATATCAAAAGATGGACCTGATTGTCCCATTCTACTTAAGACGGGGAACAATTAAGGCAGGGTGACGAAGAAGAAGCAGAACTATACAGGTAGTCCTCGACTGACGACCACAATCAAGCCCAAAATTTCTGTTGTTAAGTGAGACATTTGCTAAGCAGATTTTGCCCCATTTTACAATCTTTCTTGCCACAGTTGTTACGTGAATCACTGCAGTTGATAAGTTAGCAATCTGGTTGTTATGTGAATCTGGCCTTCCCCATTGATTTTGCTTTTCAGAAGGTCTCAAAAGGTGATCACATGACCCTGGGACACAGCCAAGGCCATAAGTATGAACCAGTTGCCAAGCATCTGAATTTTGATCATGTGACCCTGGGGATTCTGCAAAGGTCGTAACTATGAAAAATGGTCATAAGTCACATTTTTCAGTGCCTTTGTAACGTTGAATGTTCACTAAACAAACTGTTATAAGTTGAGGACTACCTTTAAAGAAGGAAGGAAGGAAGGGAGGGAAGGAGGGAGGGAGGGAGGGAGGGAGGGGAGAAGGAGGGAGGGAGGGAGGAAGGAAGGAAGGAAGGAAGGAAGGAAGGAAGGAAGGAAGGAAGGAAGGAAGGAAGGAAGGAAGGAAGGAAGGGAGGGAGGAAGGAAGGCTCTGCTGCAGTTTGTATGCTGTACTTTATGGAGATTACGTGTACGTGCAGTTCTGGGCTTCAAAAAACAGAATTTTTACCCTCTTTTTAGGCACAATGGCCAATACCCTGGCAGCTCTCTGAGTGCTCTGACTCTGTTACCTAATCTCCAGCTGTGGGCCCTGCTTTGTGCCAAGTCTCCTTTGGCTCTGTCCCTCAATAATGGTTTCTGGAGCCCAGCCAGGAACCCCTGCCAGTTCCAGTCACACTCTGCTAATGCAAGAGGCAGAGTTTATTAATTCACCGCCAAGGCCTATTGTCTGGGACTGCCTGCCTGTTTGTTTACTCCAGTTGATGGGGTTATATTTATGCAGAAACAGCAAGCCAGTAAGGGGGCACTGATTAAAAATTGTGGCCCCTTCTGATTGTGGAGAGGTGGGATCCTTTTGCAATGTAAAAGTTCAGAACTTCTCTTGAATTTCTTTTCCAGGAGAAAATTAATCTCACCACTATATCCTCTTCCAAAGTGCCTTTATTTCTTTTCTGAGCCACATTGATTTATTTTAAAAAAGGATCAGCAGAAAATTGAGATTGTAAAGTGCTAATCTAGAAAAGAGATAAGAAAAAGTACAGTACTGTGCATAAAACTATAGTAGTAAAAAGAGACTTTGACTTGCTTTAATTCTCTCATAGATGCCTTTCAAGGAGACTAGTCATGGCATTAGATAATCAGCAGACTAAACTGCAGCCTTTCCCAATATAGTTGATGATAGTTTCCATCTTTCCTATTCACATGGCCCATGACCATAAAGGTAGTTTGTATTGTAGTCCAACACATGGAGACACCCACATTGGAGAAATCTCCCATGATACATAACGGCATTTAGAGGTAAGAGCACATATGAAAGATTGCTTACCTATAGTAAATGCCTTAATTTAGTCTTATTTCAATTATTGGGGACAGAGGAAATTTTCACTGCAGAGCTAGCTCTGAGTCTTGCATCTTTACCATATTCTATAGGACCTTATTGTCTCTCCGGTCTATTCCACTGGTTTTCCTGTGGCTTTTGCATCTTGAAGAGAACAACATTTCTACTTTCAGTACAGATAGCCAATATATCAGGAGTGGGAGAATAAAATATTTTGCCAATAAAAAAGTAGTATAGAAAAGCACCCAATTTCTTCATCCAGCTCATAGTTGAAGTTATTATTATAAGATGTGGTAATAGCTGCCAGTTGGACTGTCTAAAATGGGATCAGATATATTCAGAGTGGATGAGGCTATTCTTATGACTATATGCTACTTGCAGAATTAAAAGCAGAAGATGGGGCTACCCTTGAAGAGCGTTCGGAGGCTGCAGTTGGTTCAGAATGCAGCCGCAAGAGCGATTGTGGGCGCGCCAAGGTACGCCACATGTCACCTATTCTCCGCGAGCTGCACTGGCTTCCTGTGGGTCTCCAGACACAATTCAAGGTGTTGGTTATTACCTTTAAAGCCCTTTATGGCATAGGACCAGGTTACTTACAGGACCACATACTGCCGCACAGTTCCCAGAGACCGGTGAGGTCCCATAGATTGGGCCTCCTTCAGGTCCCGTCGGCCAGACAATGTCGGCTGGCGGGCCCTCGGGGAAGGGCCTTTTCTGTGGTGGCTCCGACCTGGTGGAATCAACTTCCCCCCGAGGTTCGAACTACTCCCACCCTGCCAGCCTTTAAGAAAGCCATTAAAACTCTCCTGTTCCGGCAGGCCTGGGGCTGATGTCCCCGGGGGGGGGGATATGATCGGACACGCTGTATGAATGTATTTATTTTATTGTTTTATTGTTAGATTATTGTTTTAATTTTGTATGCCGCCCTGAGTCCCTTGGGATTGGGCGGCATATAAATTTTAGAAATAAATAAATAAATAAATAAGATCTTTAAATACCAGTCACTGGGAACCAATAGCTGGAGAGGGTAAGAGCCTTATGTACTCTTAGCAGTTTTTCATAGGCATTAGGTTGGCAGTACCAGATGACAAAAACCTTTGATCTATTCTAACAGAGTTCATCACACATTCTACTCCTGGTGGAGAATTTAAAAGGTTGACCATCATTTATCTGAGTCAAGATGAACGTTGTGCCCCATTTCTCCCAGATCCATTCAAGAGGCTTGGTAAGCTCTGCACAAGAGACTTTGAAGTATCACTATTGGATGGGCATTTTAATGTAGTGATTAAGATGTTGCACTAGAAACCAGGAGACCATGAGTCCTAGTACTCCCTTAGAAACAAAAGCCATCTGGGTGATTTGGGGCCAGTCACTTTTTCTCAGTCCAGATACCTCATAGGACTGTGAAAAAAATAGGAAATGACAGCATTATGTATACTGCCTTGAGTTGTCTAAAGATGGGCAGAAATGCAATGGAATACAGTACAATGCAGGGAAGTGCATTCTTGCTTTAAATCTGCTTCTTGTTGATTAGTTTAACATTTAATTTCCTGTGTTTGTAATATTAGACTTAGACTCCTAGCGATGCATAGGTTCTTGAAAGGATCTTACTGCAGAATTGTAAAATATGTTTACAATTAAATTGCAGAACTATATTTTTTTTCTCAACAGTAGATGGTTCTTGTTAATGAATAGTCTAAAGGGAAGAACAGGTTACACATATAATAAATAGTAGACTTTAATTGTAATAAAAGATCACTAGAAGCAGTGGCCTTATTCTGTATTACAGAGACAGGGAATATGAGGTCCTCAAGACTATAACTCCCGGCATCCTTTATCACTTGCCATACTGGTGAGACACTGGGGAATTGTAATAGCTATTTGGAGAGCTACTCATTTCTTATCCCTGCTGAAAGAAGAGAATTGCCAGTCTTATCACTCTCTAAGGACAACTTTTATCTCCTACAGTAAACTTTAAATTACTCAGCCATATTTTAGCCCATGTGATTGGTTCTATGGTTTAGTATGATGGCAGCTTTATATGAAGAAGAAACAGTAAAGTTGATGGCTATTACAGGCCTGGATACAAATAAAAATAAGACTACTAAAATATTCTGGCTGACATCATAAAGCAGTAGTTTTTAAAATGGGGATAATTTGGGCAGATCCTGGGATAATGGAACAATTTGTAATTGCTTGTTGGGGATCCAGTTTAGAACAACCAATGCCAAGAAACTTAATAATAATAATAATAAAGTTGGAAGGGACCTTGCAGGTCATCTAGTCCAACCCCCTGCTCAGGCAGGAAACCCTATACCATTTCGTACAAATGTCTGTCCAGTTTCTTCTTAAAAACTTCCAGTGTTGGAGCATTCATCGCTTCTGGAGGCAGGTTGTTCCACTGGTTAATTGTTCTCACTGTCAGGAAGTTTCTCCTTAGTTCTAGGTTGCTTCTCTCTTTGGTTAGTTTCCACCCATTGCTTCTTGTCCTGCCTTCAGGCGCTTTGGAAAATAGCTTGACTCCCTCTTCTTTGTGGCAGCCCCTGAGATATTGGAACACTGCTATCATGTCCCCCCTCGTCCTTCTCTTCATTAAACTAGACATACCCAATTCCAGCAACCGTTCCTTATATATTTTAGCTTCCAGTCCCCTAATCATCTTTGTTGCTCTTCTCTATACTCTTTCTAGAGTCTCAACATCTTTTTTACATCGTGGTGACCAAAAGTGGATGCAGTATTCCAAGTGTGGCCTTACCAAGGCATTGTAAAGTGGTATTAATACTTCGCGTGATCTTGATTCTTTCCTTCTGTTAATGCAACCTAGCATTGTGTTGGCTTTTTTGGCAGCTGCAGCACACTGCTGACTCATATTTAAGTGATTGTCCACTAGGACTCCAAGATCCCTCTCACAGATACTACTGTTGAGCAAGGTACCCCCTATACTATACCTGTACATTTGGTTTTTCTTGCCTAAATGTAGAACCTTGCTTTGTTCACCATTGAATTTCATTTTGTTAGATAGCACCCAGTGAAGTCTGTCCAGATCCTCCTGTATCCTTGTGTAAAACAACATTCTGGGGTTTTTTAAAAAATGGGGGTAGTGATATTACAATATTCTAAGGTGACCAACCATCCTCCTTTAGGGAGGACAGTCCTCCTTTTGTAAGGTCTGTCCTCCCTCGAAAAGTGGCCTCCTACATGTCCTCCTTTTTGATATTTGAAGACTAATCTGCAGGGCTTTTTTTTTCTCATAGAACGCTCAGAACGGTGTTCCAGCATCTTTTTTTGATGTTTTTTTTTTCAACTTTTGCATGAGCTGTGCTACTCCCCCCTATTGGCTTTTGAAAGCCAATAGGAATTGCTGCTGAGCCCGCCAAAACACCCGGCCGGCAAACTTTGCACATGCAAGTTGTCTGCAGCGAAGGCGAATTGGCAGGAACTTTGCACCCCTCCCTGCTACCCAACTACACCATCTCCTAGTTCAGTGGTGGTGAACCTATTGCACGGGTGCCAGAGGCAGTACTTGGAGCCCTCTCTGTGGGCACACGTGCTGTTGCCCCAGCCTTGCCTCCACTGGTGACCCCCTCCTCTCCAGCAGCCCCCCTGAAAGAGAGTCGCCCTCGAGCATGGCCCACATGGAGCAGCGCAGCCAAGGACATGGCAGCCAGGCAGTGTAGACAAGACTCTGCCCTCACACCCCATCATGCAGTTGATGCTGCAGGGCGTGGGCAGAGGGTGTGGATGCCATAGCGCTGCTGGGCTGCCTGGGCAATCTGTGGCAGGCCCTGGAGGCGATGAGTGGTCCTGTGAGCAGGTGGGGTGGGGGATGGGGGGCAGAGCAGGGGCGGAGCAGGAAGGTGGAGTGGGGGGTGGGGCCAGTTTTTGGGCACTCGGTCTCTAAAAGGTTCGCCATCACTGTCCTAGTTAGTTCCAAAGATACCTGGAGGAGACTGGAGCGGTAAGTTTCTCTTGATCTTCATCTCTGCTAGGGCAATAATGGATGTGGGCACAAGAGGCAGGGGCGGCGGGGGTGCTGCGGGCGGGAGTGTGAGGGGCGGCAGCGGCTGGCTGCCCCCCGTGCTGTGGGAGCCGTGGGGCCCTCTTTACCCGGGGCTGTGCAGGGTGGGCAGTGGTGCTGGCGGGGCGGCTGCAGGCAGGGTGTGTCGACAGCAGGCTGCTCCTCGGGGCCGGAGCTGGCACGGCTGGTGCTTTGGGAGCCACGGGGCCCGCTCTATATGGCAGGGCAGCGGTGCTGGCGGGGCGGCTGCGGGCAGGGGCACAGTGGGCGATTGACCTTCCATGGGCCAGGCCAGCTTTTACGATATTTTTTTCTTCAATTTATTTGTGTTCTCCTTTTCATTGTAAAAAAGTTGGTCACCTTAAGTATTCAAGAGCAGGAAAAAGGGTAATTGGATCAAACAATTTAAGACCTATAGTCATGAGGAGTCTTGAATTATGGCAAGCTGATGGGTGCCAACTTTCATAAACCTTGCTGAAGTTGTACAGTACTTTTTTAAAACCTGAATTCTCCATCTGTAGGGAAGACTTTTGTGAAATTTGAGGCAAATATGCCCCTGGTCTGTACAGAAATTCATTCACTGGGGGCTGGAAGGAGCCAGACAAAAGAAAATTTGGAGATTTAGGGGGTCAGGCGCCAGCCAGTGTAGAAGAATTTGACCCTTGTATCTCTCTTTTCTGAGTCCCCTGAGTGTCCAAGAATAGCAAATTGAATCAAGAGTCAGAGATATAGATGTGCCAGGCTCCTTCAGGAAGAAGCTCCTTGCAATAAATAGTCTAGCCACACTCTGAAATGAGCATATACAGCAGGGGTAGTCAACCTTGGCTCTTTTATGACTCGTGGACTTCAACTCCCAGAATTCCTGAGCCAGCACAGCTGAAGTCCACAAGTCATAAAAGAGCCAAGGTTGACTACCCCTGATATACAGGGTAATTGTGTTAGGGTGGAGGACTGAAGTCTGCAGGGATAAGTATGCCTTTTGAAGAAGACCCAGTGCTGAAAAAGAAGGTTTGGCTTTGAGCTGATTTAGTATTCAGCTACTAAAAACCTTGCCTTTTTCTCTAGGGTTTATTACTTGAACATAGACCTGATGATACTCTGACTTTGCTCTTCTCTGTTATGTTGGGGTCTTTGGAAGTCTCTTGCCAGCTCAACTGGCTCTGGGGCTCTTGGTTGAAACAGGTTTTGGATCAGGCAGAAAAGGGTAAATCCAGACTCAGCAAGCCATATCTAACTATCAAGCACAGAAAATCTTTGGGAACAAGATTTAGAGTGGGCTAGTTGCTGGGGCATTTGTTGGTCTCCAAACAAAATCAGGTTGCAGCAAAACCTGGTTAGCTAGCTAGTGGAGCTTTAAAAAAAAAACATTTAAGATGAAATGATGTCATGTCATGAAGTAAAACTCACAATTAAAGATTTCTTGACTTCCCTTGCCTCCCCATACATGACCTTGTCTGCTAAGCAAGATGATATGATTCGGGTGACCAATAGTGTTTAATCATGGTCTAATCATTTTTGATAATTTTATTAGACATTTTATCCTAAAAAGATAAAAAATGAACAAAAACTATTCATTAAGATAAGAGAAAGAAAAAAGTAAAGAGTCAATGAAGTCAAAAGTGCAGAAAGAAAAATATAAAAAAAGATTTCTGATTTTATTTTTCAATAGTTATAAATTTAAATTGAATTTAAATTCTAAGGTTACAATATTACTTTTAATTTTTTTAATCAACTATTTTTTCTAATCATCAGACCCACATATCGTATTTTCATTTTTTTTCTGTCTCCCACAAAAACTCCAAAAGAAGTTTCTAATCATCATTAAAAATAATCAATACCTTCTCTCTAACCAAAGCTGTCAATTTTGCTATCTGAGCAAATTCCATCATCTTCAGCATCACTCTTCCGTGGTGAGTATTGTCGAATCTTTCTCCCATTATATATATAAAAGTCTAACTGCTGTTATCAGATATAATAACAAAGTTCCATGAGTTTTTTCAGATTTTGTCAATCAGTAGCAAAAGAAACATCTCTGGTTTCAATTGTATCTTAATCTTTACATTTGTTTGAATTAATGTATGTTTTTCAATGCAGAAGGGGGGGGGGGCACAATATTAGCTGGAAAGCTGAAGAGCCTGAGTTCAAGATCTGAGAACGGGGTGAGCTTCCATTACCTGCTCCCGCTCCTGCCATTCTAGCAGTTCAAAAGCATGCAAATGTGAGTAGATAAATAGATACCACTTTGGTGGGAAGGTAACAGCATTCTGTGTGCCTCAGCATATAGTCATACTAGCCACATGACCACGGAAATATCTTTGGACAACGCTGGCTCCCTCAGCTTAGAAATGGAGAGAAGCCGGATGGTCGGACATGACTGGACAGGGATAAACTTTCTCATTTCCCTTTAACTTTATTTCAGTGCAAATAAAGCTTTTTTACATGTCCACCAAGTGTGACCAAAAAAATATCCCCTCTTCTTTTTATTTCCAACATATATTCAAATATCTTTTTACATTTTAGACAATTATTTAGACAAATACTAGTGTTGCATTCTTTTATAAAAGTTCTCTTTAAGATTATAACTTTATTGTGAATTTTAGTCCTTTCATCTACATATTCGTCCATTGTTCCATCTGTATATTATAACCAAAATTTTAGCCCATTTTATCATCCATTCTTTTCACGTGTTCTTCTTTTGTTTCAAATTTTAATAAGTCCATACACTTCACAGTAGTGTGATTCAGCTGGTTTGCACCAGTTCAGCAGAACCGGTAGCTAATTTTTTGTTACCCACGCCCAGAACGGACTTCTGGAAGCAGCATCCACACAGAGAACCAGTTGTTCACATATCTGAATCCCACCACTGACACTTCAGTAATAACCTGTTTATCATTTGCACCTAATTCTGTTGAAATTCATTCGTATATTATTCAACACCAATTCTTTTCATCTACTTTAAATCTTTCTAATAATTGTATACAAGAAAACCATTGACATGTATATCCTTTTGAAGTCAAATCTTCTCTTGTTTTTATTTTGAAACTTCTCTGAGAAAGTTCCAATATGTCACCATAAGTTAACTATTTATGTTTAGTTATAATTTCTCATCAATAATATGCTTCTTGTGGTGAGAGCTGCAACAGTGTTTTCGGACAAGCCTATATTTATATCTATTCTACAGTCCCAATATGGCACATCTAATAAAATGAGTTTTAACATCTATATTAACTTTGACTTTATGATACCATAAATAGTCATGCCACCTAACCTCAAATCATGTCCTTCTAACTCCAATAACCTTCTATTTCTTAGCTGCACACAGTCCTTCATCCAAATTAAACAGCAGGATGCAAAGTATAATTTCAATCATCATCATGGTCTAATCATAAAGGCCACGCTGACTGAAGAGCAGAACCATCCAATACTGAATCCAAATATCCCTCCATCAACCCTCTGGATTAATAGCTTAAACTGTGTCTGCCATGGTGTTGCCATTTAGAGTGTGCTGGCACTCGTGAGAAATTGATTGTGACCACAGCTTTGTTGGCACATAAATATAGAAAGCAGGCTCAGACCAATCTGCTTTGCTCTACTTAAATTATCCCACGTTCCCTTGGAATTCAGGCTTTAGCTAAATCCAGTGCACACCCTGAATTAATACCTTCATTAACTGCTATGTGTATATGATAAAACCATAGTTTTGGAGAAAAAGGGAAGTACATATTTAATTCTAAACAGTATAAGTCAGGGTTTAAATATTGGATTAAGGTAATCAGAGGTTTATAAAAAGGTACCAAATGCAAAGAAACTCCATGAGAAAGGGGGAAAATATTATGGAATAGAATTGTTGGTATGAATTGGACAATAGCAGGGGAAAAAAGTTGCTTAAAGCATTTGTTTTAGGGAAGGCAGTGATTTCGTGAACTGAATTATTATTGTGCTAAACAACATCCACACTCCCTGTTGAACATGACTGCAATTTGCACTGAGTACAGAATTTTAAAGGTTCTTTGCTACAACACCTTTATTCTGCCCACTCCCCCTTATAAAAAACTCAAACGATTGAAGTCAGAATTTTTATAGGTTGCATCTAAGTGCTTGATGGGTCTTCAGTTAGTGCATATCTCTCTGTTTTGTGCACACATGCACTCTTCTGGTTTTGGGCTACTGACAATTATCTAACCATCCCAGCTTTTGGGGTCATCCCTGATTCTTATATATATGTCACTTTGAAGCTGATAACATAAATTTGAAAATTCAATAGTATGACAATATTGCACACTACTATAAGAATTCGTGAATTACCTCCCCCTGTTAAACTGTCCCTAAAGTATCCGATGCTTTTTTCTTATAGCCATTTCATATATCTATTTGGCTGAATTTTTTTTTGAAGAACCTGCTTTTGCTTACACCAAATGATTGTAATGCTGTCATCATTCTATGTAGCTTTAGAAGAACGTTATTTCTTTATTGCTTTATGTTTCAGAGCACTGTTAACATCTGGGTCAAAAAGCACTTTAACTTTTTTATTTTAGTTTTTCATTTCTTGCCCATCGTCTAGAGAATCCAAACAAGCTTTCTCCAGCAAGATTAGGCCAGTATTTCTCAACCTTGGCAGCTTTAATACGTGTGGACTTCAACTCCCAGAATTTCCCAGCTAGCTTTGCTGGCTGAGGAATATGGGAGTTGAAGTCCATGCATCTTAGAACAGCTAAGGCTGAGAAACAGTGGATTAGGCTAACAGATTTCTGTTGGCCCAGAGTCAACCAATGGGCTTTCTGACTAGAGAGGGGGATGCAGGCGCCAATCTTTTCCATATTCTTCTGACAAATTAAGTATGGTAAATTAAATATATAATTAAATCATAATGCCATGTGTGCCAGCTATCATATGCAAAATTCAGCTTCCAGAACAGATATACTATGAAAAAGCAGAGTCTTTGACTTGCATCCGGTTGGTTAGCTACTGTTTGAAATGACCACAGACCTCCCTAGGGATACTTACAAACTTTTGATGGTTGGGGATCCCACCATAGGGTTGTGGGATCACACTTTAGGCACTCAGCAACCACCCTGCATTTATGACCGTTTGCAGCGTGACCACATTTTGCCAGTGTTGCAAAACCAGCCTTTACTTGGAACTGGTACATAACATTAGTTTGCTTAATGACTATGGCGTTCTAGCATTTCTTTCTAGAAATAGTGAATTTGTAGTCCAACAAATATGACAGCAGGAAGCGACTAATATGTTTGGCCTTTTATTTATAATTAATTTAATATCGTCTAGTGCAGAGGTCCCCAACCTTTTGGGCACCAGGGACGGGTTCTGTGGAGAAAGGTTTTTCCGCGGACCTGAGGGTGCTTGGTTTTGTGTGCTACCTGCATCTCGCGGATGGGGGTTTGCTTGTTTGTGCAGTCCAATTGCTGGCATGCCGAAGCCCGGTACCAGTCCATAGACCGGGGGTTGGGGACCCCTGGTCTAGTGTACAACTTGGTTCTGGAAGAAATGTTGTTCCCAGCAGTTCATATTGGATCATATGATATTTTTTCTCTGGTTTCCTTCTCTCAGAAACAAAGGAACTTAGCTTTAATTCTGTGGTGATGTCATTGTAGAGAGCAGAGTCAAATCTTGTGAAGTCAAATCCTGTAAAGGTGTGTTACAAAATAGGTGTGTTAAGGTTTCTAGGATCTTAATGCATCTACTGTATATATATATACACAGCATGAGGCCACGTTACCTGTAGAATCATCTTCTCCCCATTATATTGGACCATCCCATCATGTCTGGCAGAGAAGGTATGTTACAGACTGTCAATTAAAGAATTTTGACTGGCAGAACCCAGGAAAAGAGCCTTCTCTGCTCCTACCTTTTGAAATATTCCTCCCCTCAGAGGAGAAGTGGGGTCCCACTCTTCTGGCCTTTCAAGAATTTGAAGACCTGGCTCTGCCAACTCACATGGGACTCGGAGAAGAACACGCAAGCTTTGGGTTGGTTAGCGACTTTAAAGTCCCCCCCTGCCTTTTTAACTTAATTAATCTATCCTTGTTTTATCTGCCTCCTTTTATCAAGGTTTTTATATGGTTTTTATGTTTTGAATTGTACACCACCCAGAGCCGCTCTGTGAGTGAGATGGGCAGTCTCTAAATTTGATAAATAAAAATAAATAAATAAAATGTAGGGTACTATTGCATTGAAAAACACAGACACACACAATTGGTGATATCTTGCCAAATTGCAGTGGAGCAATCTGTTGCTTGCAGGCCACATGTTGTTATTCTCGCACTAAGCCACTCCCCCCTCAATCACAGGAGGTAAGTTTGAAAAACACGGCTAAATTAAACCACATGACAAGGAAGCCATTGCTATTCCACACCACCGAATCCAATACTCTGAGCTAAATTGAAGGTATTTTAATCAATACTGCTGGTTTTGCAAGTAGCTGGATCTGCACATTTCCCTAAACTGTAAACCATGGTTTATCCACCACAATCTAGCTATGCTCTGCTTTTGCTTTAATCTGGAATGGAAAAATTTGTTTGTCAGTTGTTTTCAAGCCCTATGCAGGAAAGCAAGACCAAGAAAGCAAGAACTACATAGTATTATTGGTCATGGGTTAAACACAGAATCTTGGAAATTATAATAGGAATTTCCTGATTTCATTTATAGTCTGTTAATTAAAATAGAGTCTTTATAAATATCTTGGGGGGTTTTCCCCACCTGACCTTAGTCGTTGTTTATAAGATAAGCTGCCAAGTGACTTGCTCACAATCTCTTCCTTTTCTTTACTAGTCTGACCACAATCTCTCCCAGTGATGGGTTGGTGGCTTTATATAGACACATACGCCCTTTCATATTCATGTATCACATAGTGTTTATGCCATGCCAAATCATAAACAAGTTTGCTTTGGTTTAAGCTTTGCTACATATGAGGCAGGCCACTGTAGGTTACTTATAAAAGAATGAGATTATTCATGATCAAAACTTCAATAACTTACATATTTGCACACATTTAAGTTCACAATACATGATCTCTTCCTTCCTGTTTCCTGTGCTAGCTCAATCACGTGTGACTGTACCTTTGGTCCTGAATTACTATTGTGATCAATTAACTGCAGGAAGTGGACAATGTTTTGAAGCCTTCGCCCTTCTTGCAAGGTCCACTAATGAGCTGAATCCAGGAAAGAAGTCAAAGCATCAATAAAACAGATGTGGAAAAAAAATACCTTAAATGTTCAGTGTTCACTCATCCAGTGGAAATTCAGCCTGATAGAAGTACTGTTCTGAGAAGTGGATGTGCTGAGTATTGAAATCAGTTTGTTTTAATTAGGAAAAATGCTGAGCCACAGATTACAAAAAAGGTGGAAAACCCGGTTTTATATCAAGTTAAACAATATTGTTTCTAACAATGCAGCCTCCATTTCAAAACTAAATAAGAACATTGTAATGTGTCTTTATTAGTTTCTTGGAGTGTACGCTATGAAGTGCCTTGAATTGTTTACTCTGAGAAAGTTCCTATGTTCTTCTTTTCTCCAGTTAATATTTGGTCTGCTTTTGTATCTTTTCCCATTAAAGTAATAATTCCCAAATTTAAAGCACTTCATTTCAAGACTCTGTCAGATTGTCTAAGTTTCCTTAAATTTTCATTTCTTCTGGCACTTTTTCCTTGTTTATAGTTACGCTAATGAGGGGGGGGAAGGTTTCTAGATTGAAATTTCCACTCTGTAATCTTCATTTTAATATTGTTTAATTCTCATGTTTCTCTGAACAGCATATGTACCTGCTTTTTTCTGAACTTGTTACTTCATATGAAAATGTTAAGATCTTTTCTGGCACTTATAAAAAAAAATCCTTGCTGTGCAAAGACTTCCATTTCTCTTTTTGGCTTGCACAATTTTGGTGGTCTGTATTCTTGGTTACCCAAAGCATTTCGCTTTTCATACAAGTCCTTCATTTCATTCTGCATAGATTTATTTATTGTCCATAATAAGTGTTGTGCTTTGTTAAGAATGAGCTAATTGCAGCCTAAGAGGCCTGAGTTGGTGGAACTGAACTTTTGTTTTCAACCTGCTCCCCACAGCCTCCCATTTAATCCTTTTTATACAAAATTACAATTGCTGAAAATTAGTTATTGTCATTATTGTTCAAAGATCATTAGGAAGATAGATTCAGCACTAGATAATCTCTGAATCTGCTGGTGAGATCCATGATATCACAGATGGAGGATTCTGTTGGGGAGCAAACAGTTCAATGAAGCTGTCTTTCTCTTTCTCTGTCCAACCTAAGCTAAACTTCTCTCCTTTTCCTCAAATATATATTCAGAAATGTTTTCCCTTAACTTAATATTTGTGTTCCACATCAGAATTTTACTCTAATCTGTATGCTTCCTGTCTCTATCCTTACATGGTTTAGCTACCAGTTTGTAATTCTCATTAGTTTTCAGTTCCTGTTTCCATTGCCTATATATCTTTTTGCTTTTTAGGTTTTAATGAAATCATTATTCATTCATACAGATCTTTAATGTTTTTCTACTTTTTCTTCCCATGAGATAATGTATGCCTATATTTTCAATGTCTAATTTTTGTTGTTTATCCCATAAGATTCAAGCCATGACATGTTGTTCACCTTTTACCTGAGTGCATTAAAACCTGTCTTGCTGAAATCCCTGGAGCGAGTCCAACTTCTTTCAAGTTTTCCTCCCCAAGCTATCTTGAATTCCAATATGATTTAATTGCTTCCCTCCCCCCAAAATGGCTTTTCATCCTTTAATCAATTCCTGTCTGTTGGTGGTCAGGATTTACTCTAGATTGGATGACTGTCTTCTTTCTTCCTGTTTCTTCTGAAAAATGAAATTGTCTGCAAGAAAACTCCGTGAGTCCTCCTGCTTCAAACCACTTTAGTTTTCCAGCAGATTGTCAACGCTGCAAATATTGTATATTCTTGCTTTTGACAATATGCAGAATTGTCTGGTAAATATGGGGTTAATAAAGAGCAGAAGGGGTGTTGGGAGTAAAGCCCGGGGAAAGAAAGAGGAAGAAAACAGTTGACTTTCACACTAATTGCATAGTGTGAGATATGGCGGCTAATTTAGCCAGGGAACATGCTGATAATTTAACTGCTCAGAGGAAGAGAACTTAGATCCTAGCATCCCTCCCTTGTGCCTGTGCCGACATTTTGTAACATTAAAAGACTTTTAGGAAAATAAATGCCTGGAAGTTCTTTGGAATGTTTCATTAGCCGGAACCACATCACAGATATCAGGATCTCTTGAAGTTTCCCAATGCACAATGGGAAAAAAAAGAAGCAGCAGCGATAAAATGGACTTGCCTAACAACATCAAGATGCAATGTTTCAGTGACCTCTCTCTATCTCTGCTCTTGGAAATGAACTGTAAACGTGCTGAAATTCAAGAGTTCATTCAAGGAAGAAATAGATAATTACTTATCTCTAGTGATGATAATTATTTTATTCAGAATTCTGTATGGAATTGTTTCCTTACTTTTTCCCCCCAAGTATGTATTTTTCCAATAAAATTAATTTTTTATATCTAGATATTGGTTTTGTTTGTTCAAAAGAGGAAATATTCATGAAAACCTACACACATGTAAAGCTGCACTGATGCACAGAAAATATTTGTGCTTTTTCAGTTGATTATTTCTGGGCTTTGGTTGGAAAGATCCCCAAAACATTTCTTTTTCTTTTCTTAAATCTGGGTTGAAGGAAAAAATCCTTGGTAATCCTTGGTAAAACTCCCCAACAAGGCACGCTAAAGCGAATCAGAATTATTCTGACGGCTGCCAGCCTGTCATAAGTATATTTCATCAGAAAGCTTTAGAAAAAAAATGAGGTTTCAAATCAACACTTCTCCCCATTTATAACACATTGTCACAAAAGTGTTAGGTTTTCAATATGAGCGAAAAAGAGTGAGAGTTAGGCAGTTAGATTGATACACGGTACATTCACATTGAACAAAAGTATTTCTTATGGAACATATATAATGTGTGATAATATTTATTTATTTAATTTATATGCTGCCCATCTCACTATCAAGTGAATCTGGGCATTGCCAACGCATGCTATTTTCAGAATCAGACACAACATATTTCTTGATTAATTTCTTCATTAGCCAAGGAAGAGGAGAATTTTCTCTCCTTGTTCCAGAGGCATTTGGTTAACTATTAAAAGAAATAGGACACTGGATTAGAAGACAGAGACATAGCAAAATCATATTCTATAGCAGTGGTTCTCAACCTTTTTAATGCCGTGACCCCCAACCGGTCGTAAGTCGAGGACTACTCAACCAGTCGTAAGTCGAGGACTACTCAACTGGTGCAGCACCGTTTGCAGAATGGGACTTTTGGTGGGCTCAGCAGGGCAGAGACAGCCTGGACAATTCCTATTGGCTTTTGAAAACCAATAGAATTAGACTCTATTCAAGAGAGTGTATTCTATTGGCTTTCAAAAGCCAATAGAATAAAAGGGAGTAGCACAGCTAAGGAAAAGGGGGAAAAGAAAATGGCGGACTGCGTTGTTTGTCGACCCCCGTGAAATGGTCGTTCGACCCCAAATGGGATCCCGACCCACAGGTTGAGAACCACTGTTCTATAGCCTCTTCCTTATTATTTTAGAGAAATCAGGAACCTTCAATGAAGTTTGATGAAATTTTAGATAATAGGTTTTGCAGGCATTGTCAACAGATCCTGAGATGCATCCAAGGAATATGCCGGTATGTCCTTTTCTTTCTCCTTTTGCAGCATTTTCTAATCATGTGGGTTATATTAAGATTTTCATAATCTTCCATGCATATGAGCCAGCCTAACTGGGAATTTGGGAATCCATCAGGGATTCCACACCCAAGTGGGAAAAGCTGATTTACTCACTTCCATTCTTGATATTGCTGTAATTTATACCACCAGATTAAAATTTTAATGAGCTAGAAGGAACCACTTAGGCAATCCAAACCAAAATACACTCAATTTTGACTGCCTCAGGGGGGTGGATGCCAGCATCTGCCCAACCCTGCCTGAACTTAATAATTAAATGTGATTGGGCCTAATTAGTACTTGTATGAGAAATCATTCAGAAATTCATCCAAGGCTGTAGATTAAATGGGAATTTTTTTAAAAACAATCTGGAAGAAAATCAATGGTATTTATACAATTTATACAATTTATACTAACTTTTGCTAATAACAGCATTATTTTCAAGGTTCTTAGAGCTTGGTTACTTATGGCCTGCTTAAGAATCTATACGTATCAATGTTACACTGACTATGTTTTGTAGTTTCCTGGATTCTATTTTCCTTCCCCTTCTGAAGACAGAGGTAACATTTGCCTTCTTCCTGATATTAGGAATTCCAAATGCCCTCCAGTATTTCTTAAAGATAATGCAGTCTAAATGAACATATTTCATTCTAAAGTAAATGTTAATATTCCTAACCTTCCACATATATTCATGAAGTACCTGGAAAGGTTGATTACAAGAGGATCTTTAAAAATTAGAATAGCCAGCACTTGAATGGAATAGCTCTTTAGATAGGGAGGATTCATTGACCATTAGTTGGAACGAACATTGAAGAGGAGCACTCTTAATTTCATATAACAACTTGTTCTTAATAAAGATAAACGGTTTCTATAAGATTCCAGAATTTCAAGAAAAAGAGGCTTCATGTTCAATTCATGGGAGTTTGTCCTCAGTTAATTTTCCTCAAAAGTTTGTGGACAGAATCTTGGTAGATTTTCAGGAAATGGAATATATATTGAAGGTTTGAGAAAAGCTGGAGGAAAATTTAGTGTAATATTACAGGAGCATACACAGACAATGTTGCCATTTTTTTTGTTCTTCTTGTTATAGGTGTATAAATTTAGCCTATTATTCATTATTATTCAGTATCCACTTTGCTCTCCCAAGCTTTTAATGGTGACTGAAACTTCAGTCCTAAACATTAGGGAGCTCATTAAACACAGTGGGACATTCTTCTGAGCAAACAGTCATATGAGTTTGTGCTTTTATTAACTGAATCCCTTCAGAAATGCAAGATTATACTAGGAAAATTCCGCCTTGCTCACTCAGTAATAGCAATATGTCACTGAACACATCCCCTACAATTCTTAGATAAAACAAAAGTAAGCATGATTCCGAGGCTGGAAAAAGTTGTTAACCTGTGTTTTAGAGCAGTGGTTCTCAACTTGTGGGTCGGGACCCCATTTGGGGTCGAACGACCATTTCATGGGGGTCGCCAAACAACGCAGTCCGCCATTTTTTCCCCCTTTTCCTTAGCTGTGCTACTCCCTTTTATTCTATTGGCTTTTGAAAGCCAATAGAATAGACTCTCTTGAATAGAGTCTAATTCTATTGGCTTTCAAAAGCCAATAGGAATTGTCCAGGCTGTCTCTGCCCTGCTGAGCCTGCCAAAAGTCCCATTCTGCAAACGGTGCTGCACCAGTTGAGTAGTCCTCAACTTACGACCGGTTGAGTAGTCCTCAACTTACGACTGGTTGGGGGTCGCGGCATTAAAAAGATTGAGAACCACTGTTTTAGAGCAATGCATCTCAACCTTGGCAATTTGAAGATACGTGAACTTTAACTTCCAGAATAAGATGAATTCCACACATTTTAAAGTAGTCAAGGCTGAGGAATATTACATGTTTGCCACCTTGAGTTGTTGATAAAAATAATAAAGGCAGGAAAAAGATTTAAAACAAAAATTTAAAAAATCACCTTAAGAGTTTGGAATGTCACATTATATAAGTTATATACATTTCTTGATCATGTTAGCCCTGCTGTACACATTACATAGATGGAGAAGCATCGTGTTGCAAAAAGAGGTACAGTAGTGGAACTATCTCTGATATCCCAAAGATGCTTTTTCACGAGGCAACCGGACTTTCTTGTTTTTCTTTGAAGAAGTTTCTCTTCTCATCCAAGAAGCTTCTTCAGCTCTTGGATGAGAAGCGAAACGTCTTCAAAGAAAAACAAGGAAGTCCAGTTGCCTCGTGAAAAAGCATCTTTGGGATAACTATGACCTGGATGACTGAGGATCTCCATAGACAGGATTTCTGATATCATACTAATTTCAGCATCATGTCATACTAGAGTTGGAGGTAGATAATTGAAGGGGAAAAAAACCTTCCACATGGAGATATCTGCACATCCTGCAGACTCTCTTTCTCTTGAAATAGCAGCATGAAATGTTCATCACTGTTGCATGGCCACTACAATGCATTACCTTAGACCCTTTCTTCTGAGCTATGCCTGTTTGTGCATAGAGGCTTTTAATTCATGACTCACTTTTTCTGACAAGACTATGTCATGAAGATAGGTGTACCAACTCTGTGAAGAATCCCGAGTCCTTCCAAGTCTAACCACCACTTCTTTTCCATAACGGATCCTAGGGGGAATATGGATAAAAAACTGACCTTAATCTTCACAGACCGCAGTGGAAAATACAGATCTTTTATATAAATCTGAACATCATCCAGAATAAACATATATGGTCTGAAATAATTATAGCTGTACATTTCAAGGTTTATATGAGAGAAGATGCCAAGAACTGATCCTTTGCAACTGCTAAATATGAAGACAAATTGCTTAGTGAGGTGTAAGGACAGCTGCTTGTAAACCAGGCTGACAATGGGAAAACCAAACATCTGTAAGTCCAAAAGACCGTATGTGGCTACAGATGTACAAAAAAAATCTTTATTGCAACTTCAATATCCATATTTTGGGTTATTACTTCAAAAGCATATTTAGGATTGTGTACATTTTGAGTGCCCCCAAATCCCTATCAATTAATGCAAATTAAAGAGATCATTTTGCGTTTTATTCTGCAGTTGTTGGCACTTTTCATTGAACTTACATCTCTGTGAAATAGTGCTATTTTCCAGTTGCAAAAGGGCAGGAATATGGTAGAGAGTGAAGCAGCTATGGCTTGGAAGCCGTTTGCATAAATCCATCTTGTGCACCAGTTGTGCCCATTCCTGGACCAGAAAAACCCATCTATAGTCACTCATGCCTTAGTCATCTCTCATCTGGATTTCTGCAATGCACACTATATAGGGCTGCCCTTGAAGCCCCCCCCCTCTCAGAAATTACAGAAATTGCTCCAAAATGTGGCAACTGATAGACACACCTTAGTGTGCTTATATAACTCTGCTACTCTGTGAACTCCATTGGTTACTAATATGTTTTTGGAGGAGTTTCAAGATGCTGGCTATGACCTACAAAACATTTTACAGCTGCCTGTCTCCAAATGCTTCTGTCCATACAATAAGACCTGACAGAGTAGACCTACTTTGGATCTGGTCACTTAAACAGAGTCATTTGACAGGAGCCAAGAGATATGCTGTTTCTATTGCTAAGCCAGCCCCATGGAACCACATTCCATTCCTAAAGATTTGGGTTGCCCCAACCCTAATTATCTTTCAAAAGGCTCAGGCATTAGATCAGGTTTTCATGTTTTTCCTGACTATTTTTGACTGCCTTGACTGACTAAAAATGCCACATGCACTACACGTTTTATTGTGCTTTTAATTCTTATCATTATGTGTTATATCTATCTGTGTTGTGTCTATCCTGAGTGGCATGTCAATTGGGTAGATATACATATATAAATATATCTAATAAATAAGTAAATCTTACATGGTGCACAAAACTCACGATAACAGTTAGAAATTATTTATTTAAAAATAATTCTAAATAAAAAATAATTTATTTAGAAACAAGATAAAGGGGCCCTGAATATCCTCCTTAGTTTATGGCCAGCTTGGAGGTTGGATGCTATTTTGACATAATTTTCTTTCTACTTTTAGCACCTTTCTCCAATATTGTGTTTAGCTGCTTGTCAAACATCCAAAACTATGCTAGACTGAATGCTGCTCCCATTAGTACTCCCTATCCTGCTTCTGTCATCTGTCTTCCCTCCAAGTAAATGTGTGACAAAGCATAACAGGCTTTGTATCTTTTAAGGGTACTACTAGAACTAGATGGTGTCAGTATAAGGGAAAAAACACTCCTTTAACATTGGTACAGTTGAAGTTGATTTAAGGCAATTCCACTTTGGGCTGTAGATGACATGATACCACCATCATAAAGACCTGCCAGAACAAGAAGTTGCCAGAAACATATTTTAGACATGGTGACATCCTTCACTGCAACATCTGTTCAAATATTTGAAGGGTACTGGTATCCTCCTTGCCAAACCTTGTTGAACTCTGAACCTATTCCAGTTGTCTGAGTTCTCTTTCAAGTGCAATATCCACAATAGAAACACATTAAGTTCTGCAGAAATCAATCACTGTTTATTTATTTATTTATGAGACTTATATACCGCTTTAAGTGCAAGCATTCTCTAAGCGGTGTACACCAGAAAGCAATATATTTACATTGCCCCCAACAATCTGGGTCCTCATTTTACCTACCCCGGAAGGATGGGAGGCTGAGTCAACCTTGAGCCGGTGAGATTTGAACCAATGACCTGCTGAACACAGTCAGCTAAAGTGGCCTGCAGTACTGCACTCTAACTGCTGCGCCACCTCGGCTCATAATCACTGTTGCTGATTTTTGAAAGGCACACAACAGGAGAAAGGAGGTTTTCCATTTGTAAATTTGTAACTTTTTTGGGTGAGTATGGCCCAAAATTTTTCCTTGATCCAGCTCCCCAAATCCAATTTTCTCAACTAAATATAATGGGGCTTTATTTCCCACACAATTGTTATTTGGAATGGAATGTTACATGTAAACAGGGACTCTCGAGCAATAGGCAGAATGTCCCTGGAGTAATCAATTTTTGTGCTAGTGCGATTAAACTTGAAAGTAGAAGAGCTCTTATTTCCAAGAGGAGGTATTAATGGTGCACATCCTCTGTGTGAAACATATGTAATGGGAAGACCTCAAGCTTCTATACTAGACTTTGATGTAGCTTCACCAGAAAAATATTTAAAATGAAAGCCAGAAACCAGTACTTTCCATTTTGTGGCTGTTTAATAATTCATAAGGATAAGGGAAAGAAAAAGTGGCAAATAATTCTGTAGATTTTTTTTTTTCCTTTCTAGCTCAAATTGAAGAAAAGTGCTGAGAAAAGTTACACGTTAATCTAAAATGAGTAAGCCCCAGGCTTTTCAAATTGGCAACAGTGATCACTCACCAAACTATGACAGATGAAGCCACACCAATGTGATTCATGTCCAGCTTTAATCATTTCTGCATCAGGAGCAGGAAGCAGAATTTGGTTGGACCTCATTTGTTTTTAGTGGCTTAAGCCAGGGATGTCAAACTGCCGGCCCACTGGCCGGATGCGTCATGCTGAAACCGGGCCCACCCCATTTCCGGCAATGGAAAAAAAAATCACGATACATCGTGACACATCATGTGACATAGAGAGTTTGACACCCCTGGCTTAAGTTGTCAGGTTGAACCAATCCTTGAAGCTGGTGCATTTCTATCATGTTTTACAGCAAGACTGAAGATACTGTCCATGACACATATCATTCGTGATTTGCAAGCTGAAATAGCTGGGTTCAAACAATAAATGTAGCCAAAACCAAACAAGTTGGAGGATGAGAAAGTGTCTCTCAGTTGCAAGATCAGGAAAATAATGGCTAAATTTCCATTAACTAAAAAAAGCTTGAGGAAAGGCCTAGAATTTAAATGCTGGAACAGACCTTAGATATATAAGGCTTGGTTCCTGTGTTCTACAGAAAGCAGATATTTTGCTTATATATAATTTTAATCTTATCTGCCATAAAGCAGCTTGTTGTAATAGTGAGCTTATGCTGTATGCAAAATTGTAAATATGATTTTATGATTCTGAAGAGTTAGGTAGTTGTGTCTGGCATGAAGCTTGACAGCAATATTCACTTTTTTTCTACACACATACACACACATAGGAACATTTTGAATATTTTGACAGACACACACAGTGCCATATTAACGTGAGAGAGAAGGCTGTCTGAAATTGGCTAGCATCTGGGCTGATGGTGCTCTGCCCCCTTTACACCTCTCCCTCACCAGCCCAGCTGCCCAGCAACAAGCAGCTATAAAAGCTGAGCAGAAAAGCAGCTGGGTGTGAGGGTGCTGTGTGGTGGTGGTGGTGCTGGTGCTGGTTGGAGTAGTTATGTGGTGGAGTTGTTCTGGGAGGGAGGGAATAAGAGTTTCTGTTACTTTATAGAAACAAAGCAGCAGCCTTGGGCTAACAAACAAAAATATGGTTCTTTTGCAAATTGTAGTAGTGTAGTATATTAGTGAGAGTAATAGTAAACCTGAAGAAGTGAGAGAGAAGGAAGTGTGAGTACTACCCAATGTCTGCTTGTGTAAGAGGAGGCCTAAAGGTTAAGGGGGCTTGTGTTGGTCCTCTGGGATTTTGAGATCCCACTGACTTTGGATTTAGATTAAAAAAAAACAATCCTACAGCTAAATGTGGTCAAATCACGTATTGAGTCAACAAATTGTATCCAACTGTAATATGATTTATTTAGTTTTGGCTCATTATAGATGATATGAACTACTGTAGCTTATATCATGTTTAAACAAACAATGGCTTAGCATGGGATATATGGGCAGTCATTATCAGACCAGATTGTGTAATCCTTAGAATATAGTCACAGGTATATTTCCTTAGCTACATCATAGAATTATCATTAGGGCAAATGAGGTCATTGAATCAAAGTCTTGGTTTGGCATCAGAATTGAAATTAAGCTAAACATGCTCAATATCCTCTTTGTAAGACTTACTTTTCAGTTTTCTGATCATCTTTGTTATCCTTTTTATTTGTCCAAATCCATGTTCAAGTGTGGTGAGTAGAACTGGATTTAATACTTGAGATAAAAATCTAACTATTGCAGAAAATAGTTTGGCTATTATTTGTTGTGTTTTTGAAACTAAACTTCTGCTGATACAGCTAAAACTCCATTTGTTTTTTTCCACCAGTTATTTTATCCTGATGACTCATATTCATTGAGATTATTTAAAAGTACTTACTCCCAAGTAAGGGAGGGTAGGATTTCTTTGTAAAAAAATTCAAACCCACTTTTTGCATGCCTGTAAACAAGTTTTAAAAGAGTAGCCTCTATTTTATTTCATGGGAAAGACCACAAAACTGAAACAATTTTTTTCTCTGTACCACTACAGAATATGAATGATGGATCTTTTAAAAACTCCAAATAGAACAGAAGGGAGAACAGCAATGGGTGGCCTTGTAGTCTTGAATTTTGACATGTGTTCAGGTTTGAATTTCATGAGGAAGGCTAGCATGACCTCTGTTGTGTCCTGAGCCTGCAAAAACAGGTTCGTGACGTTGCATTGGTCCCGGGCATTCCAAAAGCTGTCCGGGACAGACAGAGTGGCGCCAGCCTTGTGCGCATGTGCAAGGCGCGAAAGCACTCTGTTACTGTTGCTTGTCATTGTATGGGTTTCTGGCCATATAAAGGGGCCTGCAAGCCTTCTGTTTTCATTTGGTTGTTGTTAGAAGAAGAATAAAGAGCTGTTTAACATCGCCATGTGTTTTCATCATTCGTATGCGAACTAAGTACTTAACACTGGTGATAAAGGTGGGATCCTTTGCAAGCTGAAGAAAAAGCTTTAAGGACTTACCCAGGAAGTCCTGAAGAGGGAAGACGGTATCTGAATTAGCGTCCCAGCCTGCCAGTATAGCGTCGCTGGAGGGTGAGCTCGGCTAAAGGACCCTTTCCCCAATAGCAGTTTGCAGAGGAACAAGTGATGAAGGTTGTATTAGTAAGATGGTGAAGATTGGCCATTTGTCTGATTTTGATGTCTCACATCCAGAGAGATGGAATTCCTACGTTGCAAGGGTGAAGAATTACTTCAGAGTAAACCAAATTAGAGAAGATGGCATGAAGGCTGCAACTCTTTTGTGTGTCTGTGGACAGGAAGCTTTTGAAATTGCAGAGAATCTGGTGGCCCCTGCACCTCTGGAGTCAGCAACATATACTGACTTGAAGAAAATGTTAAAGGAACACTTCCAGACAAAGTTATCTGTTATTGCTTGGAGGCACGTGTTCGAGCAGAGAGACCAGAGGCCAGGTGAATCTGCTATGGATTTTACCGCGGCCTTAAGGCGAGCAGCCTTGTGAGTTGAAGGATCTGGAAGAGAGGCTGCGAGATTGCTTCGTATGCGGTTTAAGGAACAGAGACTTACAGCAGAAATTTTTGCAAAAGAGGATGTCTCTTTCCAAGATGCACTATGAGAGGTGACAGCTGAGGAAGCAGCAGGCGGGGCTGTGAAGACCCTACAGCCGACCAGGAGCCCTCCAGAGACAGCTACCGTCCATCAAGAGGACGCTCGAGAAGGATCGGAAGAGGATCCTGAAGAAGAGGTGGATAGACTTCACCAGCCAGCTGAAAGGAGGCAGAAGGAACATCCGGACAAGGCCCCAGAAACTCTTCAATGCTTCGGGTGCGGAGGACGCCATAAGCGAGCTGACTGCAGGTTCCGCTCCGCCATTTGCAGAGCGTGTGGCAGGCAAGGCCACATTGCATCTGTCTGTTTGGGTTGCCAGAAGGTCCAACCTCATGAAGAATTGCGTCTGAAAGGTACCAGGGTCCCCTGCCAACATAGGATGCATTTCTGTGTATCGCGCAGGAGTATTTTAAGGACAGGGACACATAAGCCCCTTAAGAAGAAGCTTTCCATTAACATAAGGCTGCAAGGGGTTCCCTTATTAATGGAGTTGGACACGGGATCCGCTCTCTCCATTATTTCTATTAACACATTCAAAAGGATATGCAGCAGCAGTGGCCGAGTTAAACTCAGGCCATCCAATCTAATACTTACAGATTTGCAGAATTCTATGGTGTGTGTTAAGGGGGAGGCCACCCTTAGAGTACAGCATAAGGATTTTGAAGGTCCCCTAGATGTGGTGGTTGTTGGGGGTGAACATACGAGTCTTATTGGATGCAGATGTGTTTAGTTCAGAGTTAGGATCCTACAAGGGGCCTCCAATTTTGCTACGGTTAGACCCAACCATCACGCCCATCAGGGTTAAGCCTAGGAGGGTACCTTTTGCTCTCAAAGGCAAGATTGATGCTGAGCTGGACAAATTGCTCCAGCAGGGCATTCTAGAACCTGTGGATTCAAGTCCATGGGAAACCCCCATAGTAACGCCTCTAAAGGCTAATGGGGATGTACGTATATGTGCAGACTACAAGTGCACACTAAATAAGGTGCTGCAACAGCATGCTTATCCAGTGCCTGTGGTAAGTCACATTCTGGCCTCCCTCAAGGGGGGGCACATTTTTGCAAAGCTTGACCTGGCACAGGCCTATCAACAGCTACCTGTTGATGAGGCAGCTGCAGAGGCCCAGACTATTGTAACTTCAAGGTCAAGAGACTGCAATTTGGGGTAAATGTAGCCCCTGGCATATTCCAAAGTGTCATGGAGAGCACACTTCGAGGTATTCCTGGGGTCTGTCCCTACTTTGATGATGTCCTCATTGCTGGGGAGTCATCTCAAAATTTAGTAGAGAGATTAAGGGCTGTCTTGCTTCGTTTTCAAAAAACAGGCCTTAAAATAAAGAAGGATAAATGTAAGATAGGAGTCACTTCTACTGACTTCTTAGGATTCAGGATAGATGCTCAAGGCATTCACCCTGCTGAAACTTGCAAAAATTGCAAGTTATCCAGCAGGCCCCAATCCCTAAGTCTAAGAGTGAGTTGCAAGCCTTCTTGGGGCTATTAAATTTTTACCATGCATTTCTCCCACATAAAGCTGCAGTAGCAGAGCCATTACACAGGCTCTTAGACAAGCAGGCTCCTTGGCAGTGGACTAAAGTCCATGAAAAGTTTCAATGAGGTTAAAGCCTTGCTCACTTCTAATGCTGTTTTAGCGCATTTCAATGAGCAACTGCCTGTTTGCATCGCATGAGATGCATCTCCTTGTGGGGTGGGAGCCATACTTAGCCATCTGAAGGCTGATGGGACACAGGTCCCTGTGGCCTATTACTCAAGGACTCTGTCTTCTGCAGAGCGAAATTATGCTTAAATTGACGGAGAAGCCTTGGCCATAGTGGCCATTAAGAAATTTCATGATTTCTTATATGGCCACCATTTCACGGTCTATACTGACCATAAGCCTCTGCTGGGTTTGTTTACCACTAACAAACAGGCCCCACATATCATTTCTCCTCGTATGCTGAGATGGTCCATTTTCCTGTCAGCATATGACTATACATTAGTCCACAGACCAGGAAAAGAAATGGGCCATGCAGATGGCCTGAGCAGATTACCCTTGAACCAATTAGAGCCAGCTCCAGCTCCAGCCATTAATATTCTGTCCATTCAGGAATTACCTGAGTCTCCCCTCAGTGCTAGGGACATGGCTGCAGAAACTGCCACTGATTACACACTTACACGCGTGCTGACATGGGTGTTGTCAGGATGGCCTGACAAGTGCCCAGACACTGTGTTCCAAGGTTTCTGGCACAAGAAAGCCTGAGTTGTCCACTTTCAAGGTATGCCTGTTATGGGGTAGCAGAGGAGTGATCCCAGCCTCATTGAGGTGTAGAATCTTGGTCTCTCTGCATGAGGGACATCCTGGCATAGTCAGGATGAAAGCGCTTGTGCGCAGCCATCTTTGGTGACCTGGGCTCGATAAAGACATCAGAGCCTAGGTGCACAGGTGCCAAGTGTGCCAACAGTCCAGGCCTGAAATGCCTCAGGCCCCAGTACATAGGTGGGAGGAAACTCAAACCCCATGGTCTAGGGTGCATATAGATTATGCTGGGCCCTTTCAGGGGCAATTCTTCCTGGTTGTTGTTGATAGCCATTCCAAGTGGCTAGAGGTTGTTCCTCTTTCCTCCACTACTACTGCCAGGATCATCCAGGTGTTGAGAGGAATTTTTGCATCACACAGTCTTCCAGATGTTCTGGTTTCAGATAACGGTCCTCAATTTACCTCTTCTGAGTTCCAGGCTTTTCTTCAGGCCAACCTGATCTGCCATGCAACTTCGGCTCCCTTCCATCCATCCTCCAACGGACTGGCAGAGAGGATGGTGCGAACCACCAAAGATGCCCTCAAGAAACTGACTTATGGTAACTAGCATCACAGGTTAGCAGATTTCCTTCTTCCACACCGCACCACACCATGCACAGCCACAGGGAAGAGCCCTGCTGAACTCCGCTGGGTCGCCGCCTCATCACTAAACTGGACAGGCTGCACCCTGACCGGGTGGCTTCACAGGTGTCACAACCGTGGGCACCTAGAGACTCCAGGTGGGTGATCCGGTTTGGGCAAGAAACTATGGGCCTGGTCATCTCTGGGTCACAGCTGTGGTCTGCAAGATCTCTGGGCCATTGTCATACGAAGTTGCTTTGGGAGACGGCTGCGTTCTTTGCAGACACATAGACCAACTGCGTTGGAGACTGGACTCTCACCCTTCCGCTCCTAGCTCTGCTCTGGGGGAGGAGGAGGACCATAACATGCATTCTGGGTCACAGTTTCTAACAGGCCATCACTAGCTGCTACTGAGACTATTTGGGATTCATCCCAAGGTTCCGCAAGTACTCCTAACAGGAATTCATGGGATAGGAGGTCATCCCACACATCCATAATCACTCCAGACAGGGAGTCACACTGGGGGTATCCACAGTATTCATATATGTCAGATAGTGCTCCAGACAGGGAGACTGACCAGGGGTATCCACACAAATCACAAGCAGCAAGAGAAAAAGAATTCCATCGGGACACTTGCCAAATTCTGCAATTGCTCCCAAAAGGAGGTCACCAGCAAAGGGGGTTGCCATGGAGGCGACTCCTGACTCTGGCACCTTGGGCACGTGTTTAGGGGCCACAGTATTGGGGCACTTCCACTACCCAGTCCTCTCCATCTGCTGGCCTTGGGCTAGAGGGACAGTGTTCCTAGGAGGGGTCCATTGTGGACTCGGGAAATTTCACCCCTCCATGGTATGCTGGCTTGGACTTAGAGGGTCCAGCCAGCCAGCAGCGGGGCAGGTCAACCGGGTATTTGGGGCAGCAAAGTCCTGGCCTGCCTTGCCTGGTAGGCGAGCAGGTAGGCCAGGCACCCTCACTGGGGTTACTGGGAATTTAGGGCAACGCCCTGGCCTGCCTAGCCTGGTAGGCGAGCAAGTGGGCCAGGCAATCTCTCTGGCCCTTAGAAGGTCACAGCGGGCCAAGTGCCCACCCAAACATCTGAGACACTTTGTGAAATTGCTGTCAAATCATGAGGGTTCTGTTCATGAGGCCCCTGAATAACGGGAGTAAGGTAGATTATTTTGCATTATTTTTTGATTTCGGATACATTTATTGTATGCATAAAGTTGAAGGGGTGCTCGAGTATTCCACATTCCTTGCATTTAATTAATGAAACTATATAACACTCTTCCAATGTATGACGTACATGTGTATGCGCAGGTATGTTCCATCTAGGGGGGAGGGGTGTTGTGTCCTGAGCTTGCAAAAGCAGGCTTGGGACGTTGCATTGGTCCCAGGCATTCCAAAAGCTGCCCGGGACCAGACAGAGTGGTGCCAGCCTTGTGCACATGCGCAAGGCGCAAAAGCGCTCTGTTACTGTTGCTTGTCATTGTACGGGTTTCTGGCCGTATAAAGGGGCCTGCGAGCCTTTTGTTTTCCTTCGGCTGTTGTTAGAAAAAGAATAAAGAGCTGTTTAACATCGCCATGTGTTTTCATCATTCGCACGCAAACGAAGTACTTAACAACCTCTACTTGAATTTATTCTCTGTTGATTTAAAAGGGTTTTTTTTCAAAATAAAAGTATTTACATTGTTTATGTCTGGGTGTGATATTTTAGCACAAAATATTCAAGCTGTATCTTATCTGAAGTTTTACTGAATAATTTTGCTTTTGCAAAAATGAATTTAGCTGAATTGTGATGGTGTTTAATTCAAAAACATTTGGTCCCATAGATAGATACCCATGGGCTAGCTAGCCAATAGCTGAAAGTGAATAAAATTACATTTTCCTGAAAACACAAACTGTATGATTTTCTTGGATAGAGATCATGTATTGTGTTAAATGATAATAAGCTTAGTGTTTTTAGGTTGAATCTTATTCAACAAACCATGACTGAACAAGCCAGTTTAGTGTGATATGCTAGCTCAGATATGAAGACTAGAGGTTATGGCTAGTCAGGCTGGCACAAATTGCTTCCAAGAAGCTACTCTCTGGTCTTATGTCACCCACAATAACCTCTGTTGCATTTCTGAAAGATGCTGTACACCAGCTTTCTCCAGCCACCTGTTATCTAGCACAACTTCCCACTGCAGATGGAACAAGCTATAGGTTTCTTCAACCACAGTGATACAAGCTGCCAATTCACAGAACAAAAAGAAAACATTTGATTTGATTTTAAGTATTTATTAAAAATTGTACCAATTATGAAAAAAAGAGTCCAGGATGCATTTTAAATAGTCAGAAATAAGAAAAACAGAGAAATCCAGCAGTAAATATTCTGCTGGATAACAAAGATAACAAAAACATGGAACTCTTCTGAGTTGCCACTGGTTGAGACAGAACAATCTGAAGACACGTAACCATAGTTAGATAAAATGCTACATTTTCACTGGGTCTCGGTCCATGGAAAAGGAGGTCTGTGTACTTCAGGCCCACGATGGGAAAAGATATAACAACAGAAACATCCTCAAAGTGGGAGAATATATAATATATACAATATGACCAAATTCTTTTTAAGAACACTTTTAAAAATGATGTGGCAATATTTGCTGCCTACCAGCTTTCCCAGTATAATTGGCTATTGACAAATTACTGTAATTCCTTATTTACAAAGTTGAACATGTCAACAACACGTCTTAAATTCTTCTTTCTATAGCACTCAAAAGAAATCTGCAGCATACAGTACACAATGCGTGATGGAAAGGCAGAAGATTATAACAGATAGAGATTATCAATTACTACATCAGAATGAGAAATTCAAGACAGCTTAAGATTGTAGAATGACATTTCTTTAGGATCCCAATTTTACAGTTTAACAAAAATACATTTGACTAATATTTATAGATTTTATTGACTTCAGTAGACCCGAATATTGGAGGAAAAATGAACTCCTGCTACACTGGGATTGCAACTTTCCAGACTCCCATCTGGAAGTCTCCAATTAAAGACCACTTGTTTAAAGAATGGTCATCAGTGTGTGATTTCTGGATTATTTTGTCAACTACAAGGAGCCGGCTGTCCTCTGATAAGGAACATGCTCGTATGCAGAAAGTGTCAGGTTCAAATATCTGGTATGCTCATTTCAAAAGATCCAGCAAAATAATGGGAAAGACTTCACTGTGCCCAGGATCTTAGGGAACAGCTGCAAGTAAAAAAAGGCCAACAAAACAAAAACAAATCCCAGTTCTCCATTGTTGGACACACATCCTTGTATCACATAATAAGATTGTTACAAACAGTTTGCACTATATAGTGAAAAGGCACAATAGATCTACAAAGTTAAGAATGAAGTGACAGTGAGTTTTGGGGTTAAAAAAATGTGATCATTATTTAAATAACCCAAACTGTGTGAAATAAAGAAAAACTAATTTGGTTTGGTACAATGTACCCAGTAAGTACAAAAGGAAAATAAGATCCTCTATTTTTAATAGTCACAAAACAGGTACAATTTCCATTTTCAAGCCCATAACAAAGTTGACCTGCTCTCTTTTACAGTTATTGAAGGCGCAGAAAATCCATCTTTACACAAAACATGCTTCCTTAATTCCTATGACTCCTATAATAATGAAATAGGCAATAAAAGCACTGTGAACAAAAAGAGTTATATAAATATTTATAAAACAATATAAACAATTGCCTTACAGGTTTGGTTAGGCCCATATCACTGAAAGGATACTAAATGCATCTGGGGAATTACTAGATGGCAGCAAAGAGTTACAGAAAACTCTAGCAGTGTTTCTCCACCTTGGCCACTTGAAGAGGTATGGACTTCAACTCCCAGAATTCCCCAGCCAGCTGTGCTGGCTGGGGAATTCTGGGAGTTGAAGTCCATACCTCTTCAAGTGGCCAAGGTGGAGAAACACTCCTTGCTGTTGAGCCCAGTATACCAATCCTAATCAATATTCTTTAAATAAACATCCTTACCAAAACATTTTTATAAACATTGTACACATGGTGATTTTCTTAACAGCATTTAAAAATATCTTTCCTACTCTTAAACTCATCCTGTACTCTCATTAGTCAAAGGTTGACAATCATCCCAAGGCCTCTAGAAACACATCTCAATTTTTTTTTCTGTGTCCCCAGTTTTTCCTGACCAGAGAGCATAAGCTGCAACTGAAGCTCATAGAAATCAACAGGACAAATGAGTAATTACACTTCAGATGATTTCAATGGAGTTCATTTAAGCATTATAAAGTCCCTCTCACCCCCAAAGGCACATGGCTTTCTGTTTGCAGGAATCATCTTCCAAACTAGATTTCTGAAAAGTTCCTATTTATTCTGCCAATTTATGATTGGAGGAGGGTAATATGGTGGCACATGAGTGCTCATTAATCCAGTTTCACAGTCAGTGAGTTGCAATAACCCAACCAATAAATCTGTCTGGATTGCCAGTGCTTCACCCAACCTATGTCTTTAAGGCAACTTGGTTTGAATACATGAGCAGGAATAGTTTTTATGGCAACTTGCCAATTTCTTCAGCTCCAATCACTGTCAACAGAATGCAGCAAAGGCAGTTAAATACTGGTGATCCTATCTGAGGCAACGAGAAAGAGGAATTTAGAGACCACATTTTATTTATATACATACACAACTATATTCCAATGCATGTGATATATTTGGCCTCTTATGTCCTGTTGCTAATGATTAAGAATCAGAAGTGTGTAGGAGTTCAGAACTGGTTTAGATACTTAAAAAAAATGGTACTGTTCATTGTGAAACCCAGAGCAACAATCATTTGTGTGTGTTTGTGTGTGTGTGTGTATTTGTGTATATATATAACATTTAATACCTAGAATGACATTTGCTAACAAGAGCGGCCAGAATACCTGAAAAAAAAAAATCCTCATATCTTGAAAAGCAGATGAAGTTTCTCAGACCATGAAAATAAACAGTGGTTTGGATCAGTGGTGGGATTCAAATATGTGAACAACCGGTTCTCTGCGTGGATGCCACTTCAGGAAGTTCATTCTGGGCCTGGGCAACAAAAAAGTAGCTGCTGTTTCTGCCGAACCGGCTGAATTCCACCACTGGTTTAGATACAAATTTAGTTACTTTAAAAAAGAGAGAATTGTTAAAATACAGGCCTCTTTCCCAGGTTCCATCACAATTAATAGCTCTACTCTAGGGAGGACCAAGCTGGGATTCAACCCACTGTCGCCTCTGAACAAGTAGCACTTAAAAATCAGTTATAGTTGGAAAAGTTGGCAAACTTTACTGTAAAGTAAGGCAGGCATGTTGTGAATCTTAGATGGAAAATGGACGTTTGACTATGTAAAGACATGTCTGTATTTTTAAGATATAGATCTCAAGCTTCATTTGTTATTTTAAACTATTAAGATATTAAAAGGACATGCAATATGATTCTACACAGGCTTACACAGAAGCAAGACCTTTTACAGTAAAATGGAATTACTTTCAAGTGTACATAAAGTTGAAGTTTTGGTTTATTAACTTCACATTTTACACTCCACTGAAAATTACATTTAAAAAAAAATCTTCAACTAATAGTTAAGCATTATATGGTTGTCATTAGAACCAATTATCCCTTTTCCTATTTTACATTTGAATAAGTGAGGGTGAAATATGCCACTGATGGATAGGTTGCACCTGAAGTTCTGTTTTTACATGTTGCTGGCTCCAGTGTGAAACTAACCCCAATAGAACTGAACACATATTGCCAGATGTTTTAAAAAATGATATAATGTAATTAACCACAAGACCATCTGCTTTCAGTACACAAAACCAAGCAGGATAGGAATAAAACACACACACACACACACACACACACATAAATGTAAGCAACTTCACCTTTTGTCATAAGCATGCTTTGTCTTACCCAGGGTATTAAAACTTGAGTCTTGAGACAAGGCTTAGAAAATTGGGCTCTCCAGATGCCACAGGATCAAGCTCCCAGCATTCCTCAGCATTGGTCATGTTGTCTGAGATTGCTGAAAACAGCTGTATAACAACAGTTGGAAGACCTCAAGCTACCCATATCGTAAAAAGATATGTATTGATTGCCGGACTTAAACTTAGTGATCTGCCCTGTAAATTCTCACCATATCGGGAGAGAAGGTAACCACAAAGAACTGTTCAAATCCCTCTATCTGAAGAGGGGGGGGGGAAGATGCTGCCTTCATCTCAATGGCAGAAAAGTAGCTGGAAATGAAACATTAATTCTATATTAAGGATAGGACAACCATCTCCTCATTTGCAGGATAATTGAGGAGCATAACACAAACCTTACTTTTGTTCCCTACCCATCAACTCCAGCTTCCAAAGGGTGCTTCCTTGAGCCTTGCTTGTTTTTTTGACTCCAGCCCCAGATTACAAAAGCTACTTGCCTGCATTCAGGGAGGGTGGATGAACAGCGCTTCAGCTGACTCATCTACTGGGGAGATTAACAAGGATATTGGAGTCCTGCTCCAATGGTCTCATATTAGATCTCTGGGATAGTAAAAGGGGGATATCTGTCTGAAGGTTTGGCAGTGCTGCAGATAAGCATTGTAGACCAGGTTCAGACAATCCTTTGTGACTGGAATCTACTTTAAAAAAAGAAAAGAAAGGAAAGAAAAACCCTGCAAGGATCTCAGGGCATGGTGATGACATCATGCATTGTAGTTTTCAAGGGCTTTCTTCAGTTGCTATTTTTCCAAAAATAAAGAGTAGGGGGAAATGTCTTTCATTCCCTGCATTTACCTCCTAATTTTGACAACATAACCAGGAGAGGATACTGGAGGAAAACAAGGCTGGGTTGGTGCCTGTGGCCTAGGAGTTAGATTATTTGTTGTTCTGAACCAGTATAAAGAAACTTCCCATGTGCCACACTGCAGCAAGACAATTTGAGATGACAGTGCAGTTATAGCAATAATAGTTGTGGTGTTTTTAAGGACTCCTTTCTTTAATTCATTACAGCCAGTTAAATCTACTAATTGCTATAAATTCCGTTTATAGCCCTTGGGTAATTTATATGAAGCACTGGAATAAATGCATGTCCCATGTCATAGCTCTCTTTGACTTTAGAAAAGCCTTTCTGTCTTGCATTCTGCAAGGCACGTCTGACTCTACTTTTTGTGTGATTAATGCCTTTCCCAGGCTTTTCTATAGGATGGGATTGTCAGTTTGTGGCCAATCTCAGTTACAGTTGTAATTCCTGTTGTGTATGTCCTTATTTGTACCAAATAGTGATTAGAGTTAATTAATTCAAGCTCACATGACAACAGTATCCCTGCGTATCTAGGGTTTGGTCACAATGCCAGCAGACAATTTTAATTCCTAAAGGAACAAAATAAAATCCAAGATTAATGTGTTTGAAAGCAAAGTTACAGATACAGTTTTCTATGGGGATGTTAGAATACCCTCTTTGGCTGATATAACCAAAGCTTGCAAGTAGGTGACGAGACTAGTAAAAGTCTTCAAAAATGAGAATTCCAGCCTTTGGGAACACTGACAAGAACTTGCTGCCAACAGGCCGCTTAAGTTGGCAGAACAAGACAAGCAGATTTGGTACAATAGGAGAACACAATGCCATGGAATAAAGAAAAATCCACACAATTGAAAGAAAACAGCAGCTACATCTACAGACACAGAAGTTGCACAACAAACCCCAACACAGGACAATCAGCCAGTGTCCCCAGGGTCTTTATCCTCAGGGTCTTTATCTTAAGACCATTCCTCTATTCTCTCCCCACCTTGGCCTGGCTTTTGGCAGCTGGAAGTCACCTCAGGCAGTACAGTTTGTTACGATTGCTGTCTCAGTTTCCAAGAACTGCAGCAAAAGCACTATTACTGGAGAGAATGCAGCCAAGGAAAGTTTGATTTAAAAAGGATTAACAAAGAACCAGCTGAATTGAGGAGAAAGAGATAGTAAAAAAGAAAATTCCTTTCTCAGTGGAAGCTTTTGCTGTAAAATTGCTCTGCCTCATTTGCAACATTTTACTGAGGTAGTAGTGCCTCAGATAATGTTGCAGGTTATTTGGAACTCTTTCTATTAAGACTTTCTTTCTATTGCTACAGAGCCACTAAGGAGAAAAGACAACCATGTAAACTAGTGGTACAAAGCAAACTCCCACCCCAAGCCAAGGACTCTTGCTTATTTTGAATTAAATGATCATGAGAGAAGAGCCCTCTCCATAAGGGTTAATTGATGAACTTCAGAAAATGGAAGTATTCTTTTAGAGAAAATTTAGATGTCCTAAGCTGGCCCTGATTTTATCAATCTATCCATTCAAAAATTAAGAGTTCCAAAACCTTGGGACTCATAAGCAACATCAGTTTGTATTATTAATAAGATTCACAGAATTCATTGTCATTAAATCAAGGGGGTAGTCCAGCTAGAATACATGAGATAAGGATACCAAATGGTCACAAGAAGCCAGAGGAAGTAAGAAATAATTACGTGCTAATTTTCTATTGCTAGTTGTTCTCTTCTACAGGATATGAAAAATCTAAAATTCAAATAAGCTTCCCAGGTCCTCCTCCAGAAATAGAACACATTATTTAATTATGTATGGTGGGATGAAGCTATTATGCCTTTTAACCAGGTCAGGTTCTGTTCTTGATTATACATGGAAATAGATACACATGTATTATTATAACTTTTTAGTATAGTTAAGCATTGGTAATAGTGGGGAGGAGGGAACCAATGTTCAACAGTATTTATTTATTAGATTAAAAAGACACAATGTAAAACTCTTAAAGATCCTAATTGGGACTTCTAATCTTCACACAAAAAGAATTGTGTAAAAGGCAACATGCATCTGCTAATATGCCCTATTTCTCCAGCACGTATTTACTGCTTGGTCCATTGCAGAGAATAACACAATAAAGCTTTGTGCTTCAGATTTCTGCCTTGTGTCCAAACTGATGATGGGTATGTAGGTCATGTGTTAAATAAGACAATCTGCTCTCGTGGCAGAAGGGCTAAAAATTCCTTATACTGATCAGGAGGAGGAGGAACATCACAAGGAGCTATCAAAAATGAAATTGGCCCATTAAAGTTCAAAGAAATAATCTTCCACTTTTATCTGCCACGATGCAGTAATGGTCAGCAACATTATTTGTCTGAGTCAAGGAAGATATAACATGGGACCATAATAATCATATGTTCTTGATTCAGAAACTTCGATTCTTGGAGCCACTTTGTTTAAGTCAGCTTTTCTCAATCTGTTGCCCTCCTGCTGGCTGAGAATTAGTGAACTGAATCCTCAAGCACACCTAAATAGTACCAGATTTGGTGGACCCAGTCCCAGGTGATCTATTTTCACATCTGAAAATTATAATCTCTCAGGGAGATGGATTTGGGATAGATTCCTTTCAAGAGGATGAAAACAGGAGTCTCCAGCAGGACCTCCCTAAGCAGAATTCCATTAGAGGGTTCTGGTTCACATCTTCTTCTTCATTGTCCAAAACCCCCACAATTTAGAGAAATCAAAAATCACCTCTTCCTTCATTCTATCAGCAGGAATGATCCATTAACCAGAATCTACTATGAAAGAAATCTGTTCTTTTTGTAGAGGTCAAAAGTTGGATTCAGTCCAGGATTCTGAGCAGCAAGTTTCCAATTCACTACACTGTGTCGAGTGAGCCGTGATGTGTGCAGGAACTGGAAGTGACTGCGAAAGATAGGCCTGAACAATGCATGCCCTTATCCACCTACCAATGGTCGAAGATGAAAACTTCTGACCCATGGCAGAGGGTTGAAAAGACACGAACAAGGCCTCCGACCTGTGAAAAGCTGAGGTTCGCTTGACATAATGACGCAGAGCCCTGCGCACATCCAGTTTATGCCACTGTCATTCTAGACTATGTGAAGGATTTGGACAGAAATTTGGAAGAACCAAGTCTTGGGACCTGTGAAACAAGATATTAACCTTAGGAATGAAGGAAGGGTCCAATCTGAGAACCACCCTATCCTTGAAAAAGGTGCACAAATCACTTCTAACTGAAAGTGTGGCTAATTCCGAAATCCTTCTAGCCGATGTTATGGCTACTAGGAACGCCACCTTCAAAGACAGAAAATGAAGAGAACAAGAGCTGAGAGGTTCAAACGAAGGAGAGGTCAGAGCCTGTAACACCCTAGGCAGGTCCCAAGACGGGTAGCGATGAACCGCAGGCGGTCTAGCGTTAACCGCCCCTTTTAGGACAGCAGTAACTGCTGAATGTTGCGACAAAGGAACCAAGTTGTCACAGGTAAGGACTGTTGACAGAGCTGCGACCTTCCTGCGGATGGTACTAGGTGATAAACCCTTGTTCATACCTTCCAGCAGATAGTCCAAAATATTAGGGATTGTGACCGAGAGCGTCCTGAGATTTTGTTTAGTGCACCACGTGCAGAAGTTCCTCCATGTGGCGTCATAAATCCTATTAGTCGAGGGGCGCCTTGAGGCTTGAATCATCGAGATCACCCCGGGCGAATAGGATTGCCTAGCTAAACTTTCCCGCTCAAGTGCCAGGCGGCCAACTGGAGCCACTCTGGGTCTGGATGTTGAAGATTCCCTTGGCTGAGAGCTACTCGGTCCAGGGGAATCCTCCATGGTGGCAAGAGCGAAAGATCCACAAGGTCGGCAAACCACGGACGCCTTGGCCAATGTTCCAGAATTAGGCCAGATGGGGCAAAGGCTTTTAGCGAAGAGACAGCAGCAAAGCTGGAAGGAAATCTAGCACAGAGACACAAATGTCTGAGACTAAGCTGCTTGCTAAACTCTAAAACCCCTCTCCGAAAAGATGAAATTAAAAATGTAAGAAGCATTAGAAACTTTTGAATAAAAGTTTGTCTGAACTATTTGTTCCTTCACACTGGGAAATATTTAAACAATACTGATACTGTTAATTCATGTTGTTTTTATTAAAAACCAATATATAAAAAGGCCATACTGTTAGAGAGACTCTCATTACAGCTATTTTGGGAAGAAGTACTAAACACAAATCACGCAATTGCATTCCTGTATTAGTCCATTTTCTTGGTCCCCAAAATACAATGAAGCACAAACTAACCAAACTGACTAGATCTGGACAACATGCTAAAGCCATGAGGGCAAAACCATAAATGCACTTAAGGTTACCCAAGTTGTGTGACCTCTAACTCTAAATCTTAAAAACACCTAGAGTAGTAATACTGCCTCTTAAGATAGTGGGAAAGTATAGCTACATAGTTCAGAATAGCAAATGTCTTCAGGAGAGCACTTAGGAAGGTAGGTCTTTCGCAAAAAAATATAGCCAAATCTTTGCATAACCAGCCTTCTAATTCATCTTGCTTCTCACTTGTTCTACAATTGAAAAGTCCAGAAGCCTGAAACCAGGGGGCAGAGCCCTTTCAAAATCTTTTGGATTGATGCCCCTCTACCTATGGCCAGGCAAAAAAAAATCATTCCTCTTATTTTCTACAATACAAAACAATATTTTCTTGTTCTCCAAATAAAACCTTTGCTTCCATTTTTTTCTAAATGGCAAAAGAAAAATACGTAGCATGGGGCATTCAGTAGTTTGTGGTTCCATCTCTGATATTGAATATGATCATAAATGAGGGTTTATGTAAAATTAAAGCACTTTTCTCTGCTAACTTAAACTAATTCTGTTAGATGTTTAGACTTAAGAAAAGAGAGAAGCCAAAGTAGCTGAATGCTGCTTCTGTAATTCTAACGGCTTATGTCAGCTGGATCCTCCCAAAAGAGGATTTTCCTTTCCTTGTCCCTCCCAATGATTCCAGTGGGGAAGAAAAAGGATGGTGCAAGCTCCAGGCTGCCATGATCCTACCCATTTTAGAGGCGTGTTGGCATATGAGGACAGTGGAAAGCAGGGCCTCTCCTAGCAACCCAGCCCCCACCCCCATCCCGGCCTTCATAGTACCAACTGCAGGCAGTTTGCAGCTTTAGGGAAAATCCTTGTGAGGCTGAATTTCTCTCTCCGAGGACGAACTTTTCTTTCTCTCCTTAGGGAAGTAATCTAAGAAATCCTATTGTTTGGATAATGGCTTATTAGTACAAGGATTACTGCTTTAGAGTAGTAAAGAAAGTTACATTTGATAAGAAAGTACTGTTTATATTTCATTTTCCTGACTTGAATTGAAAGACAGGAGAGGAGCCCATATGTTCCTGAGTGTAATGATTGTGTGTTATTACGTATTCAAGACTCACTCCTTGTTTACACCAGTATCTCCATTATTTAAAATGTCAAGATTCAGTCATACATACTCTATATGCTGCTTCACAGTTGCTGTTTACAGAGTTTCTTCAAAGTTTACTGATCAGGAATCTGGTAGTTGCCCCAAACCTCAAACCCAAAACATCACCAACAGTCCATCACCAACTCATGCAAAGCTTCCTTACATTAGTTCCTCCTTGCACCTTGATTATAAGCCACACAACTTGGGAAGATGTTTCTTCAACAGTGTTGGACCAAAGCTCCCCACCACAGAAGACAAGGGAGTCAGAAGGCAAGTCCATTGAAAACAAGTCTTTTGTACAACAAGCACCCTCAGGTCCACAGGAACCTCACATCTGTCCAGTGGCATGCGCATTTGTAACCTGGGTTTGTTTGGTGCTCCCAGCAGACTGGATGGAACCTGGAAGAGGCAGGGCAGATCTCACCTCTGACCCACACGTTGTCTGTTTGCTTCCACGTTCAAGGCCAAGTTGTGGAGGAAGAGAAGGATCTGCCACCAGACCTGATTTCTGTTCTGCTGGTGCTGTTAAAAAAAAAAAGGGGGGGGGAGAAAGGGTCTGAACAAGATTACTCATATAAAATGTTAAAGCTACCATTCAAAAGGTTAACTTGTCCCAATAAAAAATGTTATATTTTTAAGAACGGGCACTTTAATCCAGCAATACTACAAATATTAAGGAAAAAAGCATTGGCCCCAGGGTGTTTGTGTGTGTGACTAGTAGTAGTTTCTCTAGGAATAATTGTTGCTCCAATATTATGAAAGAAAGAAGCAAACCCTTTATGTATTGTGCACAAAAGGATTACCCCCCCCCTTTTTTTTTTTTTGCAGGATTCTGCAGAGTTTAGCCAAGTGCTGTTTTTAATCAGATTGGCTTCTGAGTGTCTCATAGCCCAGCTGCAAGAACAAACAACTTTTTCCCCCTCTTTTTTTTCCTAAAGGAGAGTGCCCCCCTCTTCCAGCAAACACAGGAGAGGGGGGAAGGGAGGGAGGGGAGAAGAGAAGTGTAGCTGGTGATCCATCTGTAAGTGATTTGACACTGTGAAGGTCAAAGGGTTAATCTTCAATTTAAACCACACTGCTGAGACAGCAAAACTGATTTTATCCAGTACAAGAAAACACACTCCTATACACACACACACACACACACACACACACACACACACACACACACACACACGTTCCCCCCACCATGCTCTGCTTCCAAACATCTCCAAGATAATACTGCCCTTTTTTAATAGCTCCTTTTGACAGTAAGCCATAAATAATCAGTCTTGGAGCCCTTTCCTACTGCCTGGAGCCAATTAAACCTTAAGCAAGAATACACTTGAAAACAAAACCCAACAAAAAAAAAACCTTAGGGGTTATTTCAGGTCCCCATTATCAAGCAACACATTTTAAAGCTTGACTGGGGGCGGGGAGCCTTCAAACTCTAATTTTGCTACCTTTAGATAGGGCTAGCGAGAGCTTAGCTTTCATCAAATGTCACAATCCATGCTTTGTACGATGCATGCCTTTGTTGAAAGACAGAGACATCATTGATATGAGAGTTAGATCTAGAGATCCAGCAAGCAGGGTCCCATGCACATTATGTCAAAGAGGCAATTTTCTCCTACCTTCCCTTTAACGATCCCCCCTCCCCACAAAAAACTTGCTCCAGAAAATTGGCAGACGTCCAGCAGAGCATGAAAAGTGGCTCCGGGAGCTGCTGAAGAGAGGAGAATCAAGGAATTGATGTTTGAAGGCCACTTTGCCTTCAGACATCAGCAGGAGTCCTGCTAGATTATAGTCTCGTCCACCAATGGATCTGTTTGTGAAAGAAGAAGTGAAGCCATGAACATTGTTTTGTAAGGCTATACTTTTCGGAAATGGGGCAAGGGTCTTGTGTTTTAGAATGCTGCAGGGATTTAGAGAAATGATCCTTTAGTTTAAAATAATCCTCTGGCAATTCCAGAACTGTTTTGTCTTCAGGAGCCACGGAGTCTATCTCAACCAGAAGCCAGACCTCAGCCTTTTTTCATCCACAAGTGCCATCTTTCTTAATAATGTAATAGCAACTGATATTATCCCCATATTATCCCAGCTCACAAATAGTGACGAAAACTATAACAAAACTAAAAATCAATACAGGTATTCCTCATTCTAGTGACCATAATTGGGGATCAGCAGTTCTGTCATTAAGCTAAGTGGCTTTGCACTTGAGTCAGAAGCATGGAGGGCCTTCCAGGCTGAAAGGATTAGCCAGTTGCGGGTTCCTTACATGTCCCCAGCAGAAGCTGGAGTGAAGGACAAGACCATAACCCTCCTCATGGCAGCTCTCAGGTCTCAAACACGGGCTTGTTAACCTCCTGCCCAGGGTTCCAACCACTTGAGCCACTGTGCTCCAGCAAAGTGGCTGCGAAGTGGGAAATCACATGACAGTGCTTTTCTTTTCCCCACTCCCCCACCCTTTGGGATGCTCACTCCCATGCAGGGTGCTGGGATAATGAGCAAGAAGGGAATTAATGTTTGTATTTACATTCATTGGAGAAGGGGTTACAAAAGAGTAAGAAGGCACACAATAAGGAAAATTCATTTAGAGCAATGTGTTGGCACCCACAGTCCAAGCTTGCCACTCACGTGGCCCGGTATATTCCTCACTGTGTGCCTGCTTATTCTCTTTTAATCTCTTCCACTCCAATCTTTCTGCTCAGCAAGGCAGTTGAGGAGAGCAAAACAGGTCCAGCACAGTACATTGAGTATGGACTATAATGAAGATCATGTGACTGAGGAACACTGCTAAGCTTGTCTATGAGGTCATTAGTTGTAAAATTATTTTTTCAACACTGCCATAACTTTGAATGGTTACCAAACAAAACAATAAGTGAAATCTACCTACTGAAAACTCCCAGTGCCCCCAACTTCCATACATCCCCAAAAATACACACACACATAAAAAAACCTTTTTGGGCTCCAAAGTCATCCTTGTGAGAAAACCAGGCTGTCACGGTTTTTGGAAGACTTCAGTGGAATATTCAAAAGGCAGAGACAGCTACTGAGAAAGCATATTGCCTAGGTCCCACTAGATGGCAACATTTGAGGAAAGGGATCTAAGGACATCCACCTGATCATATTTAGTGGAATGGACAGATACTCTCAAGGAGAGGCAATCTTGTAGATCATGGGTGTCAAACTCACCACGTCACGTGATGTGTTGCGATGTATCGCAACTCTTTTTGCATTGCTAGCAATGGGGTGGGTGAGGCTTTGGTATGATGAAATTGGCCCGCGGGCCGGCAGTTTGACACCACTGTTGTCAAGAGCACTCCAACAAAAGAATACAAACAAATGTGTGATGTATGACACAAAATCTAACACAGCTGCATAATTTGAAAAGTATTTTGCCTGTCTATCAGGTGTATGGAGTAGGCATACTCTGCTACCACAGAACAAATTAAATGTTAGGTAAAGCAGAGAAATAATTCACATTTCCCAGAGTAACAGATGAATGAATATATTCCAATGGCAAAAGAATCTAGTCCCCACAGTGGACTTAAAGTATCTGGAAAATGACTCGGTTAACCTTATAATTCTCCATTCTTGCTATTAAAACATGTATGGATGAGAATATTGATTTAGCAGCACAGATGAAAACTTGCCATCATCTTCAATGTTGGATCTTCAATTTTTAATCTTCCAAAGCCAACATGGAAGGAAAAGTGAGAACTTCGTTTAAGAGGCTGAAAATGTATGTGTAATACAAAAATCACAACATGGTTCTTTATTTGATACCTGATAATTATTTTAGGAAGAATGCCACTAACCATTCCAGGGCAATGCACTGTGAATCAGGAAGAACCAAAGAGGGTTTGCAAGGGGGCAGAAGCCTAGCTTCATTAGCCAAAAGAGATGATTGTGCAGAATCTATACAATGGAGTTTCTCTGAGCTGATTGAAGAAATATTTAGTAAAAAAGGACTCCTGGTACTTGCTGCAGTTCACCATCGCACTGATAGCAAGAGAGTGAAATAACAAGACCCAGTTGACTTTGTTTTGGAAGAGACAACTGCTGTCCCCAGGCTGCCCCCACCCCCGGGCTGACACATTTTCCCAGGTTCATAGCATCTCGACTTGTGTAAGTTAATGGTTTGTTTAGTTCCCTTTTCCATTTGCAAAAACAGAGAAAAAGGAAGTACAAGAACTCAGTGCTATTATTGCAAGAAAAAGCATTTCAAATTAAACTCCAACTAGAAAATAAGGTTGTGGTTTTTTGAATGGTTTAAATCAGGGTTTCCCAACTTTAGTATCTTTAAGATATGTGGACCTCAACTCCCAGACTTCTGTGTCTTAAGTTGTCAAGGTTGGGAAAGTCTAGTTTAAATTATGCAGGTGAATCCACTCTTGTTCTCAGAATACGGACATGAAAAGGAGGACAGTAAGGAAGTAACCATATTTTATTGGCTCAAGAAATGCCACCAAATGCCAAAGGGAAGACTTTATGGAAAATAATAACTCAATTTTTTGAGCTTGCAGCTTACCAGATGTTTTCCTACTGACCACCAGGCCTGGGAATCTCAGGCAGGATTGGCAATGGCTTTCTTCTATCAAAGGCATATCCAAGGAGGAAATTATGGTAGACTCAACACTCTCTGGCAATTCTGTTTGGCTCCTTAGAAGTCCAGCATTCACAGCCATGTTCTGGAGCAGAACTCTCCCATCCTCTTAATTTATTAATTTATTATTTTGGGTTTTTAATATCAAGTGTCTGGAAGGCAAAGCTCCATACTTTTTTCTGCCTCTCCCCTCTTTCCTCATCCCTGCCTTGCATGATTCCCCTCTGGTCCAGAGACCATTACTGGATAGAACAGATGCAAAGAGAGCATCTGGAAGTTTGTGACATGCGCATTGTAAGCACTCCTAGCCAGTTAAAATGTTTGTGCTTTTTTTTTAATTGAAAAGAAAAAGAAAAGAAGTTGGCCATTACTTGATAAATTTAAGGAACTAAATCTCTGTTTGTATGTTTCTGGCATGGATATCTGAGATATTTTAGCCTTAGTGTTTTTGAGGCGGGGTTCAAATACAACTCTTTGAGCATCATTTTTCTGTTTTGCTATGAAAGTTGAAGTTCAGATGCAAACTCAAATTCATGCAGTTTCTAGCACATCCCGATGCCCTTTTTTTAAACCAGGCACATCTTGATTGTGGCCATGTTTTGATGCCAACCATGACAATTTTGCAGACTGTCAAACACTAAGAGCTTCTCCTCTCATAACACTTTTTTCTCTAATCACATATGAGTTTGAAGCAGAAAAGTAATGTTCTGAAAATTGCAAGTATGTTCACGTAATCTCTTTTCATCTAGCTGCTTTTTTATCTATTTCACTTCTCTTTTCAATATATTAACTCACTCTGTTATTTTAAGCATCCAAGTTTTGTTTTGGGTTTTTAATTTGCATTGATAAGTATCCTATCTTATGAAGTTACTTCTGCCCATGTTTTAAATAAGTTTTAAAAATATTTACTTAAAAATCTTTACTTAAAATCTTGCTTCTTCCCCAGCAAAGCACAAGAGATGAAGGGGAGCTATCTTCTTAAAATCAAAAAGGGGTGTGTGTTTTTAGCTTGGTTTTTTGCAAATTCTTTCAAATTTTCTCTCCAAAATACTGAACATTACAATACATGCTGTCCAACATTTACCCTTCCCTGTTCAGCTACTTCCCTTCAATTTATTTCAATTTCCCCTATTTTTTCCCCCAGTGCACTATCCCTTCCCCTCCTTCCCCTTATCTCCATCCTGCCATTGTTTCCTCAGCCTTATCTATTTCTGTTGAAAGGAGAATATGTATGTGCATAACTGTGTTTTTGTGTCTCTGTGCAAGAGTGTGAGGATCAAGTAAGATTTTTTTACTGTAGAGGGAATTCATGTTAATCAATAGTTAAGAATTCTATATACTGAATTAATAGAAGTAGTCCTCAAGTTACGACCACAAATTGACCCCAAATTTTATGTTGCTAAGTGAAACATTTGTTAAGTGCCCCATTTTATGACTTTTCTTGCTACAGTTGTTAAGTGAATTGTTGCAGTTAAGCTAGTAACATGGTCATTAAGTGATTCCCCATTGACTTTGCTTGTCGGAAGGTCACAAAACCTGATTACACAACCCCAGGGCCCTGCAGCCGTCATAAATATGAACTGCTGCTGCAGACCCCAAATACTCCAGAGCAGGTGCTAGGAAGACAAAGAACAGCTGAGGTTGGATGCAAACATGAGATTATGGAAGGAGAAAAGATAAAACACCAGCAGCGATCAAAGCAAGAGTCCATGTTGTTGACAAGAGACAGGAAATAATTTTAAAGGCAGGGATCATGATCTTTACAGGATGGGAAGTCAATACCAGGAAAAGGCACTTTTGCAAATATTTTCATTGGCAGATCTATAAACAAATCCACACTTTACACATCATCATGGTACAAAAATATTGGATCTGCTTCAAGAAGAAGCAACAAAATTTGAAGGACTAGTGTCAGTTTCATGCCCACAAACTAATGAGATACACCCACTCACTGCATTCCCTCCAGTTGACTCTCCTTTGCATACTTTTTACCACAGTTCACCCTTTCTTTTTGTTTTGTAATATTTTATAACATTCAAATTTGCCATTGCCACAATTTGTCCTTGTGTTAGATGTTGATTTTTTTTTGTTCCTTTCAGGGACCAAACTGCTAGAGAAACAAATATTTTATTCATAACCACTTTGTTTAAAGCATGGGCAAAAATATCCTTCTGCTTCTAATCTTTTAACAAGTTTTACAAGAAATCAGTCTTTCTCAATGCATACTTCTCATAAGGAGACATATGGAGCCCAAAACGTCAGGATGAGATAGTTAACGAAAAAAAAACAACCTTAAAAATTAAAAATATAAATATTTAATTAGTATTAATGTTGAGATAATGCTGAGAAAATCTTTGGAAGGTGCCTGCTAGAAACAGATAAAGACCAGAAGTCAGGTGTAACAATGAAGTCTCCATTAATTCAGCCTCTTTTGTCAGCAGTTATGATGACTCAGTTACTAAATCTAGAAAATGAGTTAAACAGTGCTGGCCGCAGAGAAATTCCTGCTAAGCTCCTACCTTTCTCACGCACAGTTGTACAGACAAGAATGCCCTGAACCATTTTTTCCCTATGCCTAATTAAAACAAAAAACTTGCCAGCAGTCCCAAATGAAACATTTTTTAATTGATCGTGACTTCTTGCTTCAAGGCAAAGTTCTTTCTCATAATTCCTTGGAGTTGTGTTGCATCATACAAACTAATCATAATTAGTAAAGGCAACTTTTTAAAAGGGGATAGTGTAGGAGACAAGAAACATGTTGCCAAAAAACAAAACAAAACCCCACAACCCTACCACAGAAGGCCAGAGAAACAGTCCTTGGGGGTGGGAGAGGACAATAAAACTTCTGATTCTGTTTAGTTGTACAATACTGCATTAACAACAACACCTTTAAAGGAGTGTCTCTTATTTGCCTCCTGTACTGCTGCAGAAGCCAGGAAGAATGTAACAGTTTATGTTTTTCCTCCTTCTTGCCTCACAGCTGTAAACTTTTATTGGTCAATATATACAGCTTTCAATTACAGCTCATTTTCTACAAAAACCTCCCAGAAGCCCTGAAGCATTATCTCAGCCAGATCTAGGGGCCAAGGCTGGAGACTGGAGTCAGATCTCCTGGATTCTATTGACATGCCACTCTCATACTGCAAAAATAAACTGCCTCCATTTTTTATAGACTCCCAGTCTATTAAGTAAAACCCTGGGAGCCACAAGAAAGTCGAGAAAAATGTTTACTTCTGCTTTTTTTCTAAAACAGAACAAACTGATTAACCGTGATTTGATTTGCTAGAATTGCACTCATGCACTGCATGATTGTGATGCATTGTTACTTGAGATTAAGTCTGAAGTGATGAATTTAGCAGGCCTTGCTTTGAATAGATACAATAAAATAAGCTATTCTACTCCCTAGATCTTGTGAAAATTTGTATCCTAACAAGATTCAAAAACTTTGTTGAAGTTAGACAGCTATCACAAATTTAAATAAATTTGTAATTGGCTGAGAGGGAGAATGAAGTCTGACAATCTCCAAATGACTAAAAGAAGTTTCAGTGTGTAAATTAAAAAATGGGTGAGCCACGCTCAGACATATTACAGATGGAGTATTACTGTGTCATAGACTTTAATATGCCCCTACTGTACACCAAAAGTGCAGTAGAAATCATTTAAAAATATTTTCCAGTATTTGATCCTTTGTACTTCTATCTTCAGATAGGAGGTTTATGTCTGTTGTTACCTAAAATTAAAAATTAAACCACTGGCTGTTGGAAAAGTTATTCAGGTGCTATGATGTGTCTCACTTACAAAGATCAGAACAGTACAAGTCGGTATTTTCTATTATCTACAGAAATGAACGTTGGAATTTAAGAGACCAACATAGAAAGAGTATTGATCCTTTTGAACTCTTGAGAATAAGGAATTAACAAATGGGTCATTGAACAAATCAACCCATAGTGTTCATTCAAGACACAAATGACCAAATGTGTCCTACCTCAGATACATTATGTGAAGAAGGCTAAACTGCTAGTCAAGGCAGAAGAAAACAGAGAATGACCAGCAGCATGGTGAATGGACTCAGTTGCAGTAGTGATAGATAGATTGTTAGAAGATCTGAAAGACCACAGTGCATGGAGGAAATCTATCCATATGGTCACCAAGAGTCGATATTGACTTGATGGCACATAATTAATAAATCAATTATCTATAATGGAATACTTGCAAAGAGGAAATTATTAGGTAAACCAATTTCTTCCCCCCCCTCCCCCCAAAAGAGGAGAAATACAAATTATGCATGTCTTAGGTTTAACACAAATGCTAATCAACTGCAGGACAAACCAAATGTTTAACTGGAGTCTATATTAAACATTGATTCCTAATTCATATATAGGCCCAAAGTCCAAGGAGCTGAAAATGAATCATAATTTTTTTTTATCCAGTTAAAGAAGGAGAAGCAAACATAAACTCAAGGCTTCATTTGGCTCACAGAGTCTCATACACATAAAATTAAATCCAGGCTTAACATTGCCTGTAAACATAGTTTCATGGAAATGTAAACTTAAAAAAAGAATCAGATAAACTCCAAATATTTGTTATTGAAGCTGGTGTAGGGATTATGATACTGATCAAGGACCAAGGAAATACAAATTCAAGTCAACCTGTAACCAATATGATTCCTTTCTACTGAAGGTTCATGGCTATGGATATGAAATAAGAAATATTGGTAAATTTTAGCTCTGCGTGTTACAGTGAAAGAATTTTTATCTCAGCCATGTAGGATTTCTTCAGGACACCAAGGCTGAAAAAGGCTGTTTTTACCCATTCATGTTCAATGGATGATCATCTGGTCATTTTAATAATTCTTCTACTAAAAAAAAGTCATCTCTTTCCTCAACTATTTCTTCTATGTTCCAATTGTGCATCATCTTCCTTGTTCCATTTTAATTAGGGCTGTAGTCCTTAATAAAAGTATTGGATATGTTAAATTTTATGTTTCCCTGTTTGTTCTTATAGGAACATCTTCATGGAATAGGAATTGTTCTTTTCATTTACATAGGAAAGATCATCAGTCCTAAGACAATGTTCTTTCCTTTTTACACAATAGTGCAATCTGATTGCTACCATACCTCTTTGAAGTGACACAATAAACAAATTACAGTTCTGGTCACCAATAATCTTCCAGAAAAGTACTGTACAACATACCACTGTCTTCATCAACAGCTTGAGAGGGAAATGGCCAAAAGAAATATAAGCCACCAGCACAAACTTAGTAATAAATTGAGTGGTAGCAGATCAAGTGTTTCTGTTTAAAATAAGGAATTTGTGCATATACATATAAGGGGGGGGACTGTCAGCTTGCACACACTCCTTTATGCCACTTCATTATTTCAGCTGAAAAAGGAACAGCTCCTCCTCTCTCGCCTGCCTCAGCTCAGCTTGTAGTAAAGAGGGACGCTTTTGTTTACCAACTCTCCCACATGCTTGGATGACACATGATGCTCCTACATTATTTCTGCTCTGCAGTGGTTCCTCACTGGCTCTTGGTGCCACAGCAACGCACACATCTTGCCTGAAGAAAAGGGAGGGGAAGATCCACATTTCTTTTTTTGGTTACAGCTTTTTTCCCCTGGGGCATTCTTGGACACATTTCCCAGACAAAGACATTGGATAGCTACACTCCCCAGATGGAACGGGTCATGTTACAACCAGTTCTACAGCTTCCCTTCAGGACTCTTGACAGGAAAAACAAAGCCCTGTTAACCTTTGCCACTCTAAACAAAGTTAGCTACCCCAGAACTGACATTAGGGACAGATGCTGATGGAATGCTATCTAGGATGGGAAAAACATTGCCAGAAAGATTTCAGCGGAGAGGGAGGTGATTAATTCTTCTCTCACCTATCACACATAAGGAGTTCCTATATTTACTAAGAGCAAGAAGTTAGAATGGCACTCCAGCACTTGAGGAATTGCTTTTATTCTAGTAAATCATTCCCCCCTACACACACACACTTTGGCAAAATTGTTCTTTTTTGATGAATGTGAAATCAGAGATACCACTCTTTGTGTAGAACCATTTGCCCTACCCCCACCCCCAAACACACTTCACACAAGCACAGTTACATCCCAAAAATTGTGGGCAGAAGTCTGGGAGAAAGAGGGTAAAATGAATGAAAATGAAGCTCGAGAATGTAGGAAAAGCAATGGAGCAATCTGAACATCTGGCACTCCATGGAACTCTAGCCACTGTAGTGAACATATACAACATCTGAGCAAATTCTGCCTTTGCAAGAACTTGGCAGCTGCCGCAGAGTTCCTATAGGAAATAGCAATGGCTGTAACTTAAACTCTAGCCCTCTGCAGCCATTGCCTAGTTTCATCCCCCACATGACCCAGGTCCATAACAGCTTCCTGAAATGGTTGCAGGCTACCACTCCTGTTCAGTTGGAAACACCACAATCGGGCAGTGAAACTTTCTTTACTTGATTTATATCCATTAAAACAGCTCCAAGGAATTTCTTATCTTCCACAAGTACATTCTTTTCATAAAAGCACAAGTTTCCTTTACAAATACGGTAGACCTCATTATGGATCTCATTGGCCCCTAACCAAAGCACTTGTCTTTAGAAAAGAAACAGAACCCACAGCAGTGATAAACTCCTGAGTGCAATTCTTCTCAGAAGGAATGTAAAGTGGCCCCAGCTGAAATCAGATAAATCTGGGTAGGTTAAAATAAACTGGCTTGGGTGATTCCTGCTCTCCTGCAAAGCATTTTGAGAGATCTGCTTCGGAGGGTTTCACACAAGGTAGGACAATCCACAAGCGTACCTTACAAATTAGTAGTGGGAAGTGGAGGCTGGTGGGGGTGAATAGAGAGAAAAAGGAGAGGGAAGGGAAGAAAAAAGCACCCAGTGTCCAAAGATAATATCCTTGGAAAGATCCTCCTACTGAAAGACTCAGAGGAAAGGACAGATGCTCAGAACTTTATAGCTGATTGGTTAGGTGTAGGATATTTTATAAAACAGATAGAAAAGTTTGTGGTGAGCCTTCTGAGGACTCCTCCTACGGTACTTCTGCAAATCTTCCCTTGCAGAGATCTTTAATCAAAAAGTCTAACACAATACTTCTTTGAAGATGGGTTGGCACCAAGATCTTTTTTGTGAAGATGCCAAAAGACACCTCGGAGTGCCAATAGAGTGGTGAACTAGTGTAGCACGACTTCCCATCCCAAATTTAGCATCTCACCTTTGCTAAAACTCAGTGGCCATGCTCATACAAAATGTGATTTAAGAAAATCAATTCAAAACCTAGCAGATGCTAGGCTTGCTTAAGGTTCATCCTGGGCTGGGTTTAGATCTTCTTTTATGTAGCTTAGCGTGCTAGATATACCCAAACTTTTCTGTTAATTTATGGCTCTGCATATTATGCAAACTGGTTATTGATATAACTTATTTTCAGGGTTACTATGTTATGTGAACACATCCACTAAGAAACTTTAGGCAAGCCCTTCTATCGGTCTTGGAGACTTACATCTATTTGCAATCTGGGGAGAATAGAACTAAATAGGGTTTGCTGGCTTTGAAAATGAGAAGTGTTTTGGATTATGCATGTGCATAAGTGCAGTATCTCCCAGCTCTTCGCTTAAACAGCCTGCCTTTTTTCAGCTTGCCTTGTGAGACAACTGCTGCTTTAACAATCACAATTAATGAATGGATAGAATATACTGTAGCAGGAGCACTCCCCCCCCACCACAATTATAAGAAAGTCTGGAAAAACTCTGGCTGCTTTAAGTAAGATCAGAAAAGTGCTGTGTGTGTGTGTGTGCAAGTTTCAAAGTACTTGTTTTAAAACATTTCTGAAGCATGCAGGGCCTCGGTACTAATTCTCTTTATTGTAACAATTATAATATAGACTACTTTTGGTACCTGGGAGAATTACACAGGTGCTTTGCACTGTTATTGTTGCACTCAAAGCTTTTGATGAACAAGGACTATTGCCATGGCCTCATGCTTCACCCATCAGGCCATGCTAATTTCTTTCATCTGTTTCACAAGAGAGCCCCAAAAGAAGAGCAAATCTCCAAAGTGATGGATACTTCAGAGCACTAGGGGAGAGAGTTGGATTATTCATGGTATTTAAGGCTGAACTACATTCCAGACTAGATGTCAAAGCATGAAATTTGGCTTCCTGGGGTTAAGATGATAGAATTATATTGGAAGCCTTGCTTACTTTTTCTGCTATCCAGCTGATGGACTTAATCAGCAGAAAATATACCTTTTCATGATTAATGGAAACAGAAGACCAGCCCCTTACAGCATCTGGGATGGCAGAGAGGCCTTGTTCTTTCTCCCTCTCCTAACACCCCTGCTAAAGTGATAAATCTGAGGTAAATAGGTACCCATTAAAATATTTGCAGTTTCTAAATTGTCCTTGGGAGCAGAAGGCAAGGCTCAAAGTGGTAGACTGGTAAGCAGAAAGAAAATAAAAAGCATATACTGTATTTAGGAACCCTCCTCAGAAGGACTAAACCTGCCCACCACTAAGAAAGATTATTTTCATCTTTGTTTCATTGTTTTCTCTTTACTTTGTTTAATAGTCTTAATAGAAAACATTCAGAAACAAATCTACTTCTTTCTTTATACCAGTGGTTCTCAACCTGTGGGTCGGGACCCCATTTGGGGTCGAACGACCATTTCACGGGGGTCACCAAACAACACAGTCCGCCATTTTTTCCCCCTTTTCCTTAGCTGTGCTACTCCCTTTTATTCTATTGGCTTTTGAAAGCCAATAGAATAGACTCTCTTGAATAGAGTCTAATTCTATTGGCTTTCAAAGCCAATAGGAATTGTCCAGGCTGTCTCTGCCCTGCTGAGCCCGCCAAAAGTCCCAGTCTGCAAACGGTGCTGCAAGTTGTCTGCAGCGAAGGCGAGCTGTCTAGAAGTTTCCACCCCTCCCTGCTGAGCAACTACTAAAAATGTAAGTAAAAGAGAGCCAGGGGTGGGAGGTGGGAGGCCGGCGGGCGCAAGGAGGGTTGCTGGCGCGCATGGAGCCTGGTGGGTGCCTTACCTCCCTTGGGCTGGGCCAGCTGGTGGCCCAGCCGGTGGTTGGCCTGCGCCGTCTCTGCCGCTTGCCAGCTACCCCTCAGCCGGCGCAGGGGGAGGCACCACACATGCGCGGTGTTCCCGGGCAGGGAAAGTCCTCGACTTACGACCGGTTGGGTAGTCCTTGACTTACAACTGGTTGGGAGTCGCGGCATTAAAAAGGTTGAGAACCACTGCTTTATACTGTAGCTCCCTGCAAACTTTATTTATTTATTTTTTGGTTCGGCTGCAGCATAACTGAACAAAGGAAACCAGCTTTACATTCAGAAACAATAATTATATTAGTATTTCTGTGAGGCAAGCTACCTCTGTAAACAAATTACAATAGAAATGAATAAAGAATAATATAGACATATATTTCAAAAAAATAGTTCCCAGTTTTGAAACAAACTGTATATTATTAATATTAACACAAAGCGCATTCTAAGCATATTGGCAGTGATGGTGCAGAAGTTACACTACTTGGCTAATCAATATATTCATAAAGCCTTCTTCCAATGAATTAATTCTTACAGCTACCCCTACTTTACTTGCTCGTCAAGCTGCCTACCCTCTGTAGATGAAGCCTGTGGAACTGATCTGCAATGCACTGTAACTTCCGTGCAATCTGAACTTCGGTACGCAATTCCTGCAGACTTTCCTGAGGTTCCTCCTGGAGATGTGGATTCAATGTGAAACCAATTGGTTGGACATGTAAACGGTATCCAGCGTTTCCTGCCAAATATCATAGAAGAAGGTGTTTATATCATAATATGGTATGCCATCAACAGTATGACATTCAACAAATTTTTTGTTAATTGTTGTGCCTCTGAGTTAGCACTGACTGGCTGGATTAGGCCCTTCAGAAGTGGGTTTGCCATTGCCTGATTCATAGGGCTGAAAGAGAGTGACTGGCCCAAGGTCAACCAGGTGACTTTGTGCCTAAGTCAGGACTAGAATACATAGGCGTCTGGTTTCTAGCCTAGCACCTTAGCTACTACACCAAACTGCTTCTTTTAAATAATATAATTGGACTCTAATTCGGAATATTATACCCATGGCAACTAATATGATTTTAATCAACATTTAATTTAGTTTTGTTATTGCATCTATGCCCCACCTTTCTACCGGGAGTTAAAGCTGATACTCCCCTCATTTTTCCTTCACAACAACTCCATGAGGAAGATTGGACTGAGAGGAAGTGACTAGCTCAAATTTACCAGCGATCTTTATGCCAAGTCCCAATTCAAAACCATAACAACACACTAATTCCCTAATAGGAATTAAATTTGAATTGCAGTTAGTTACCAATTAATTTGAGAAGAGGACAACTTAGATTACTTTTCTTCTAAATTATTATTGCAGATGCTACTATTGGTCTATAAGGAACGAGAGCCTATAACACATCCTAGAAATGTCAACTGAGAGCAATTCATTCATTAATTCTGCATTTAAGATGCAAACCATTAATATATTTTTCATTCATCATCTACTTCTTTTTGTACTTTGAACTTTTTTTGGATAAACAGGTATTCCTCAACGTATGACCACAATTAAACCCAAAATTTATGTTGCTAAGTGAGACATTTTGCCCCCTTTTATGACCTTTCTTGCCACAGTTGTTAAGTGAATCATTGCAATTGTTAAGTTAGTAACATGGTTGTTAAGTGAGTCTGGTTTACCAATTAACTTTGCTTGACAGGTTGCAAAAGATAATTACATGATCCCAGGACACTGTAACCATCATAAATAGTTGCTAAGCGTCTGAATTTTGATCATGTTACCATGGGGATGGTTCAACGGTCTTAAGTGTGAAAAATGGTCATAGGTCCCTTTTTTTAGTGCTGTTGTAACTTTGAATGGTCACTAAATGAACTATTGTAAGTCGAGGATGACCTGTATTAGGAAGATTGTTTCTAAGTGACTTGGCACCAAAATCCAATGGAAGGTTTCATTGCTGCCAAATGTTGGCGAACAAAGACAAACTCTCTAAAACAAGGGTCTTCAAACTCGGCCCTTTTATGACTCATGGACTTCAACTCCCAGAACTCCTCAGCCAGCGTGCCTGGCTGAGGAATTCTGGGAGTTGAAGTCCATGAGTCATAAAAGGGCCAAGTTTGAAGACCCCTGCTCTAAAAGAATGCAAATGACCAGCTGTCTATAAGGAGTATAGATCCTTCCATTCCCCATCATTTCCCCAAAGGGAAACAAGAAAGTCCAGTTGCCTCATGAAAAAGCACCTTTGGGACATCCGTGCCCTGGATGACTGAGAATCTCCATAGACTAAGACAAGAGAGAACATATATGTCTTGAGGTACTGGCGGCCCAGACCTGCTCTAAATAAAATACACTGAACATGATGCAGGACCTCCCTGTATCTGTTTCAAGCAGAGCCAGGCAAAAGGTTCTGAGATAACTATCTGAAGCGGCAATTGCTGCTTTGCTCAAAAACGGCACAGTTCATTTAAAAAAAAGGGAACAGGTTATATCTGTCGTTCATTGCCTTTTTTTTTTTTTTTTTTTTTTTTTTGTTTCACCGTAGACTAAGGAGCAAGTATGATACTTACCATAAAAGAGTCTCTGAGGCTCTTCAGTGACTCCACAAGGTAACATGATATCCTGGCTGGAAGAGGATGCATTGAGGGTCTGTGTTGCCTTGTCCTGTTGTCTGGCATGCTTGCTGCCTGGGCCACAACAGTGTGCAAGTGGGAAGAGCTGGAACCTGCCCAGGAGGCAGTTGTAAGATTTGCTTTGGGTGAAAATGCCACGAAAGGCCATTTTGCTGGACTGACTGACCAGTTCACAATCATCCGAGTGGAACACATCGTCATCCAGGCCATCCAAATGGGAAAAATCATCTTCCAGGTAAACGGGGGGATCCATTTCCCCTGCAAAAAATATAATTAATAAGAATAATAAGAATATTACAAAGCTGGACAATATACTATTGAATAGCAGAATAAAAACATACAAGCATTTCATTTGTGCTGCCACACAAAGCTATTTCTGAATGCTGTCTGGGGAATAAAAGTTAATTGGTTAGGGAAGGAGGCTCTCTGACCCAGTTCTCCCTTCTTCTTTAAAACAAAATTCTGAAGCAAATGGGAAACAAAATGCCATTTAAAGTTCAGACTGTTTACAGTCTGGTCAGCCCTATGAAGAAAGTTAAAGGGGGAAAAAAAACAGCTTCCAGGAAAATTATTTTAGAATGCAAAGGCTATAAACCACATTAATGCTTTAACAAGCAAAAATCTCTCAAAAAATACTGTTCTAAATTCTCTACGCAGTTTTGAGAATTCATAATGGTATGGTATCTGAAAACATTGATTAATGTTTGTTAATCTAAATAATAGAGCCAGGGGATCCTGGGACTGAGTGTGCTACTCAAATTTACTAGGAAATACATCCAAGTACAGCTGGGTTTTGCCATTTTAATGCAAAGTCTTGAAAATGAACTACTTAAAGTTCTAAGTCTGCCATCGTAAATTTGGAATGGGGAGAAATACTTCTCATGTCCATAGGAGAACTAGAAAAAACATGTATCACACACATGCGCGGGCACGCACACACACACACACACACACACACACACCCTTTTTAAAAATTCTGCAGTGCAAAATGCATAGAAAAGTAAAATTTAAGGGAAAGTGTGCAATACATCTCTCTGTATCCATATAATATATATGAATGTCTCTCTTGTGCATCTGTGTATATAAACTCTACATGGCATAGGGCCAGGCTACTTATGGAACTGGCTTCCCCCAATCACATCAGCCCATCCCACTCATTCAGGCAGGGAATGCTATGGATCCCACCAGAATTTACACTGGTGGGATCTAGGAAGAGGATGTTTTCTGCTGCTGCCCCTGCACTGTGGAAGATCTTGCCCTTAAAGGTAAGGAAAGCCCCCAATGTCTTGGCCTTCTACAAAGGGGTTAAAACTTGGCTGTGCAGCCTTGCGTGGGCACACAGGGGCCCACCCAACCACGGAGGCTGGTTGGCCCCATGGGAACCTTTTCGTCTGTATTAACAACTGCTAACCTTTCCATCTTGGAACTCTCCATCTCTTGCAATTTTATAATGTTTATATTTTTTTAAAAAAAATAATCTTAAATCATTCTGTTATTAATGCTTAATTTCACTGATTAAATTGTACAGCACTCAGAGCCCTCCTCTGAAGGAGATGGGCCGTTAAGAAGTGTGAAATATAAATAAATAAACACCATTCATGGCGTGGGACCAGGCTATTTAAAGGACTGCCTTTCCCCATTTACATCAACTTGCCCCATCAGATCTCGCAGAGAAGGCATGCTGCAGATATCATTGGTCAGGGATCTACATTTGATGAATCCTATGACATGAGCCTGCTGTGGTGCCCGGCTTATGGAACATCCTTTTTCCCAAAATTAGATTGGCCCCATCCCTTTTGACATTCCATAAGACCCTGAAGATCTGCTTATTTGCCCAGACCTGGCTAGATAGCTCCACTATTGAGAGGGCCATTTCTTATTTTTCCTCCACTTTGATTACATTTTTAAGGATATTTATTACTATTTTTTTTATATTTGTATTCACTGTTTTTATATTTTTATTATCTATTGTTGTATGCCACCCAGAGGTACCTTGGTGAGACAGGCAGCTATATAAGTTTGATAAATAAATAAACTCCCAGAGACAAACACATTGTATGTTATATCCAGAAGCAGAGGGGATTTAAGCTGAGAAACTGGAAGAAATTAATCATCCTAGCTGATCTTGACAAAAGTGTTCACATCTAGCTGATCCAGTCAACACCTGATAAAGAAGAAAAGTGTAGTTCCGGGCACAGCTATGGGACAACCCAACTAGAATACAACTAGATGACAAACTAGAATGCATAAAGGAGGTGAATACAACTAGAATGCATAAAGGAGGTGAATAAAAATAAAAAAAGAAGCTAAAATGAAAGGAGTAACAGCAGATGTAGTGGGAAAAGCGCAAGAATGATCAAGAACTGGTCAGCATCAGGTGAAGGTGAATTGCATGGTTTGCGGTTGAAACATTTGATTGGTCTACACCAGGGGTAGGCAACCTTGGCTTTTTTATGACTCGTGGATTTCAGCAAGGTTGCCTACCCCTGGTCTACGCTTACCTGTTGCCAAGCAGTTTAATAACCTACTACAAGGAGGTGAAACTGAAGATTTGTTAACATCTGGCAAAATCTACCTGATAATGAAAGATCCAACAAAAGCAACTCAGAGCACATAAATTTAATAAATAAACAAACAAGCAAGGACCAGGCAACTACAGGCCAATTACCTGCTTATCAACAACTTTCAAATTGCCAACTGGTATGGTAGCTGATGAAGTCCAGCAGCATTTAGTTAAAAACAAGCTTTTTCCACCTGAGCAGAGAGCAAATTGCCCACACAGCAGAGGAACAAAAGATGAGCTCCTAATTGATAAGAAGGTTTTGGAACACTGCAAGAGAAGAAAGACCAACTTGAATGTAGCTTGGATTAATTACAAGAAAACATTTAACTCCCTACCACATGATTAGATAATCAAGTGCCTAGAAATAACAAGTAAGTAGAAGCATCAGAAGCTTTGTACAAAGATCAATGGCACAATGGAAAACACAGTTGCCAGTCAATGGTGATAGATTGGGAGAATTTAATTTCAAGAGATCCATCTTTCACGGAGACTCAATCTCACCACCAGTGTTTGTCATTGCTCTGATTCCTCGGTCAATAATACTGAACAAGTCAGATCATGGCTATCAAACATTAAAAACATCTCCCACCTTTTTTCCATGGATGATCAGAGGCTGTCTGAAAAACAACTGCTGAAATAGAACTGCTGCTCAACACTGTCCATATATGCAGTCAAGATATTAAAATAGGGTTTGGATAGGACAGATGTACCACTTTCACCATCAACAGGGAAAAATAGTGAAAACTGAAGGAATCAAAATGCCCTATGTGGAAATAACAATAGTCTGGATGAAAACCGTTACTACAAATACCTGGGTATTCTTCAACCTGACTATATCAAGCACAGTGAAATCAGGAAGAAAGTTAGAAGTCAATATATCAAGACAGTAAAAGTTTTAAACACCAAAATCATTAGAAGGAATGCCACCTGGGAAATTCCACAGCTGGAATAGTGGCCTGGACTCAAGCAGAAATAAAAGCCCTGGATAGGAAAACAAGAAAAACAATGATAATGAATCATGGCCTTCATGCATGTTGACAAACTCTATGTACCAAAGAAAATGAGCAGGTATGCAATATTGCCAGTACACCAGACAGCTGAAGAAGAAAAAGGGGAATTGGAAGAATACCTAAAGGACAATGAAGAATAGAATAGAATAGAATAGAACAGAACAGAATAGAATAGAATCTTGGAGATCTTCAAGTCCAGCCCCCTGCTCAAGCAGGAGAATCTATACCAGTGATGGCAAACCTTTTAGAGACTGAATGCCCAAACTGCAACCCAAAACCCACTTATGCATCGTCGGGTGCCGGATGGGTGGGGCCAATTGGGTGGGTGTGGCCCATTGAGTGGGCGTGGCTGCAGTGGTAACAGCAGACTGGGTGGGACTAAAAAGTTCAATCAATCAATTTCAACTTTGCAAGATCTTTTTTTCCCCGTGAAAAGCTGAAATTGACTGATTGATTGAACCTTTTTTTTTTTTTTTTTTGCACACGGCGGCGGAGGCCTAAAGCGAAAAGTTTTTATAAACCCCAGCTGAAGGCCTAGGACTGGGGCGATGGTGCGTGTGCCCACAGAGAGGGCTCTGAGTGCTGCCTCTGGCACCCGTGCCATAGGTTCGCCACCACTGATCTATACCATTTCAGATAACTGAACCTAGTATACCAGGAAAGCTGACTGAGACCTGGATAGACTAAATTGGCCTACAAGAAAGACCAAGATGAAAAACAGAAAAGAGATGTGGCAAGACAAAGTATAACATGGTCAGTACATTAAAAAAAAGCAGGCAAAGCAGACCTGGCAATGGCTAAGAGCATGAAAATTGAAGAAAGAGACAGAGGGGCTAATTCTGGCTGCATAAGACCAAGCTTTAAAAGCAAATGCCTTACAAAGCTAAAATTGAGAAGACAACAACAGATAGCAACGGACAGCAAGTGCACCCTCTGCAAAGAAGCCAAAGAAATAATGGACTAAAAATAATGGCATGATACAGTAGCCACAATGGTGCATTGGAATATCTACAAGAAATACCTTTTGCCTCCAAGCAAGAACTGGTGAGACCACAAAAGAGACAAAACCATAGAAAATGAAGAACTAAAGTGCACTGGGACCTTGAATTCAAACAAATAAACATCTGCCACACTACACCTCATATATAACAATTGTTGATAACAAAGACAAAAAAGTCTGGATCCTAGACATGGCAATACCTGGAGATAGCAGAATAGAAAAGAACTGGAGAAAGTCACAAAACATAAAGACCTGCAAATAAAAGTAGGACAATTGTGGCAAAAGTAAGCAAAGCACCAACAGTAATAGTCCCAAAACCAGCTGAACACTATCATCTCTGACAAAAATCACCAGTCAACTTCATAAGGCAACTTTATTTGGAACAGCTTACATCCTGTGACTGTACCTTTAACACCATCATCTTGTTCCAGGTTGTTAGAAAGAACTTGATAGGTGGATAAAAATGCCAAATCCAGTCTAAACATCTGGCTGACTATGCAATGAACCATTATAATTTATTAAATTTGTATGCTGCCTGATTCCCAGTGATTTTTTTTACAGCAAAAGGCAACAATCTCTCCTAATGGCAATTGAAGAAACATCACACAGTTCTCATCCTTATTAATGACTTCCCACAAAAAAAGTGATTTTAAATTGTCTTTAGGAAAGGAGAAATCTTGTTTCCTTTTTGCCCACCAAAATGTTTTTCTTTGCCAGTGTGTTTCACGCAACAGTCAATTCCATCTGCTTGTTTCAGCTAGGTTATCCTTCTCCCCCCCCCCACCAAATGTGATTTAATGTTAGGGTTACTGATTGATGGTTGACAGTTATCTCTATGAATTTATGTATCCATGCTATAAACACAAGGATGCTGTACCAACTGGCAACATCCGCAGCAGGACGTGAGATTTTAACATTAGTAATGGGCAAAAAAAGGAACAAGAGCCAAAAGAAAGATAAAAAAATATATATTTTGAAAACAGCCAATCATGGAGAATGGAGAAAAGGGCTCAGATCTATTTCTAGCAGATAAAGAAAAAGAAAAAAAGCACTGTTGGCAAGCATTATAGTAGAAGGAGCTTTGCTGGGACTCATCTATTCTGCAAAAAGATAAAGGACACAGCACAGAGTCCAGAGCCAGAAGATGCTGCCAGAGGAAGAAGAAGTGGTATCTCTCTGCAAGGAGTCCAATTAATAATAATAAAGTTGGAAGGGACCTTGGAGGTCATCTAGTCCAGCCCCCTACTCAGGCAGGAAACGCTACATCATTTCAGACAAATGGCCATCCTGTCTCTTCTTAAAGACTTCCAGTGTTGGAGCATTCACCGCTTCTGGAGGCAGGTTGTTCCACTGGTTAGTTGTTCTAACTATTTGGAAGTTTCTCCCTACTTCTAGGTTGCTTCTCTCCTTGATTAGTTTCCATCTGTTGCTTCTTGTCCTGCCTTCTGGCACTTTGGAGAATAGCTTGACTCCCTCTTCTTCCTGGCAGCCCCTGAGATATTGGAACACTACTATCATGTCCCCCCTTTAACTGATTCATGAACCTCAAGAATCAGCCAGAAGACTGAGGAAATCAAGCTTCCCTGGACACTTATTTTTTTTATTTAAAAAGTTTTATTAACAATTAACAGAATAAATCCACTAACCCACCCATCCCCACCCTCCTACCCCCCTCCACTTCCCAGAGCCGAGTACAGGGTTATTACAAACATATTAAACTTAATCTAATTAAATTTAACAAATAGGTTAAACATAATCCAATTAAATTTAACAATTTATACAACAACTAAATTCATACTTAACCCTTAACTCCTTTTAAACCTTAATAACATATTATAAATAAATCCATTTTTAAACAATTATTATAAAAAACCATAATAACAATAAATAAACTAAATAATTCCAATTATAAAATACTATTAATAATACTTATTATATTAAAATTTAATCATAAAACAAATGGAACTTTTTAGTTCCATATTTAATCTGAATATAATCTATCCATCTTCTCCATACCATAATATATCTTTCTTGTGTATGATCCTTTAAATAAGCAGAAATTTTAGCCATTTCTGCTAAATTAGAAACCTTAAGTGTCCATTCTTCTATAGTAGGCAACGAATCTTTCTTCCAATATTGACCTATCAATAGCCTTGCTGCTGTTATTAAATTAAATTAAATTAAATTAAATTCTCTGGACACTTCTTAATGCCATATTGCATTACCTATTTATATTTATTCACATGTATGGCTACATAAATATTAATGGAGTCTGTTTACGTACTGAAAAGATTGAGAGATAGTCCTCAACTTGCAACAGTTCCTTTAGTGACCGTTCAAAGTTACAACGGCATTGACAAAAGTGACTTATGACCATTTTTCACACTTACAACCGTTGTAGCATGCCCATGATCACGTGATCAAAATTCAGACGCTTGGCCACTGGTTCACACTTATGACCATTGCTGGGTCCAAAGGTCACATGATCACATTTTGCAACCTGGGGAAGCCAGATTCACTGAACAACCGAGTTGCTAACTGATCAACTGCAATGATTCACTTCACCACTGTGGCAGGAAAGGCCGTAAAATGGGCTTCACTTAGGAAATGTCTCACTTAACAACGAAAATTTTGGTCTCAATTGTGGTCGTAAGCTGAGGACTACCTGTATTTAGATATCTGCAGTTTGTACTATGTGTCTGTAGATGGCAACGTTCGGGAGCTCTTGGTGGAGTGTTGATTTTCTCCTTATAAAATATCTTGGCACTGGCTTTGAGAATAAACTATTCTCAGAATGGTTTGCAAAGTTTTAAAAAATGGAAAAAGCACAATGTACCAAAATGAGAGTTATGATTGGCTGTTTTTTTTAAAAAAAATTTTTTAAAGCAAGTACAGGTAGTCCTCAACTTACACCCATTCATTTAGTGACCTTCAAAATTGCAACGGCACTGAAAAAAGTGACTTATGACTGTTTTTCATGCTTGCAGCATCCATTGCAGCAATCCCCATGGTCACGTAATCAAAATTTGAATGTTTGGTAACCCGTTCATATTTATGACAGTTGCAAGTCCTAGGATTACATAATCACCTTTTCTGATAAGCAAGGCCAGATTCACTTAACAAGCATGTTACTAGCTGAAAAACTGCAGCGATTCACTTAACAACTATGGTGAGAAAGATTGTAAAATGGGGCAAAGCTCACTGAACAACTGTCTTGTTAAACAACAATTGTGGTCATAAGTCAAGGACTATCTGTACTACTTTTGGTAGCTACTTAAACTGGGCTGCCAAAATCCAGATGCCAATAATGTATAGCAAAGGGATACTGAAAACTAGTTCCTCAATGCTGCTATTTAGTGATCACCAATACTGAAGTATTGTTTGAAACAACAGCAACAACTCTAGGCTGTAAAATAAAGATGGGAGACTGTTTCTTAAAGAACAGAATGAAATGTTCAGTTCTTTCAAGAGCTGTTTAAACACCTAGTTCACATATAATGCTATTCCATCACTTGGTTTGTTTCTGTTTGACTTCGTAGATTGTGTGAATCTAGCTATTATGGCTAAGTGATGACTGCTGTAGATCAATTACCAGCGATTGGTACCCCAATGAACCAAACTACTAGAAACTTTAAAAAAATCTTTGTATCTCCCCCTTCAAAATCTAATACACATTGTAATTTGGCAGCTTGTGTAATCACGCAACACTCCACTGTAGATTATTCCATCAGGTAAGGACAACTGCACAACAAACTTTTGCTGCTGTACCCAGCCAACATTTGATTCTTCAAGCATATTTTGGTTTTTTTTTTAATATAATCTTATTGAAAGTGTAAATGAGTATGAATTAACACAAACTAAAATAGAGTAAAATCAAACAAAGAAGAAAAGAAGAAAAAAAAAGCTAAAGTGCAAAAAGACAAAAAGGTAGAAGAAAAACAGAAAAGAAAAAAGAAATAAAGAAGTGGTTTCTTATTTTCATTTCAGCAGTTATACATACAATTTTAGATTTACATCTTTCTCTAAGTTATATCATAACTCTCTTTTTTCTACAATTCATCCTATTTAGTTGTCCAAACCACAGATCATAAGTTCATTTTTTTCTGTTTTACACAAAATATCTGTGAGGCATTTTCAGTCAGTAATAAATGTTTGATTAAAAAAAAAGACAAGATCTAAAAAAAAAGACAAGATCTGTGAGGCATTTTCAGTCAGTAATAAATGTTTGATTAAAAAAAAAAGACAAGTCAATTTGGCTGCCTCAGCAAGTTCTATCATATTCACCAACCATTCCTTGGTATTGCCCAATCTTTGAAGTCACATTTTTTTGAATGTGAACAGTGCCAGGGCCCAGACCTAAGATCAAGTAGAGAAGGAAGTGGTTTACAGTTTCTGGATTGGAGATTAATTTTCCCATTAACTGGATTTTGGAAGATCACCTTGTGCAATCTCACTTTATAGAAAGACGAAAACCCTGGTCAGCAAACCTGTTCAATCAGGCTGACTAAAGAACAATAGGAGTGAATTGACTTCAGAATCGGCTTAGGGACAATGACGGTGCAAAATTATTTTTGCAGAACTGTTTTAGGTATGTAACAAGTGCACTTAAATCTAAGCATAAGATCTAAAACCTTATTGAATTAAGAAACAAAACTCAGTTATCTAGCATCTAGATAACAGAGTATACTTATAATAGCGAAGAATGCAGTTGTTTAGAAAATCTCTAACAAAATTTATAACCTCAAACAAATGCTATACCGGGATCCATGGCCATGTCTTCACTGAGCGTACAATTTTAATGACATCCATCCAGGCAAGGTATAGGCAATTTCTCTCCCATTGAGTTACATTTAAAGAAAAAAAATGTTTTTGAATGATGGCTCTTGAATCAATAACCAGTCTGCCCACAACAGAACATGTAAACTATGTAACTCCATGCCCAATCATAGTAACCACCATATAAATATCCCTTGGCAAAAAGGATTAAATATACAGCTGAAATGGTGGCATAGGATGGCATGGATTTATTTTTCTCATCCCATGCCAGTGGAGTGGGAAGTGAAAAGAACATCCCAAAGTAAGCCAACAGCAAACCCCTTCCACATCGTACTATACCAAGAAAACTGCATAGAAATACTCATGTAAGTCACTATAATTGAGCTTGACTCTGAGATCATATTATGCATTCTCAAGAGCTTATATAAAGAAAGTCTGGCAAGCAGAAACAGAGTTTTAAAAAGTGTTTTTCATAACAGAACATGCTGCACAAAAAAGGAGGCACTTCGCAAAACTAGTGTCTCTTGAGCACATCTGGCAATGTGCTCAATTTATACTTTCACTCTAGCAACCGAAACCACTGGGATAGATAAGAAAAGGAAACTGTGCTATTTCTTCTGGCCTCAGGCAGGAGTTTGTAGGAATCAGGGCAGGGATTTTGGTTGGCCTAACTGGCCAGGGTAAATGGAACTACTCAAGTAGCATCCATCAGCCAAAAATAATAAAAACAAGAGGATGAAAGAAGCCAGAGGAAGATTGGTGTGGTTCTGAGGCTTGGCTATTTTGTGGGCAGAGAAAGTGTTATCTGGAGGCTTAGACTATTTCCTATAGTTTCCCAGAAAGCCTTGGGAACTCCTTGACTATGCTATTCTGAGACATGGCTTAGAGACATTATAGATTATTGTAGACTAGAGGTTGCATTATAATGCCATCTTCAAGTTGACAAGGTTCAGCCCCTTGTCAATGTGGAGGTGTTAGCTAGTGGTAATGTGAATGTGGAGGTGTTAGCAGGTGATAATTAAATAGAATGAAGGGATAAGTAGCAAGGAAGAGGGGAAAAGCCCTGAACAAGTCAGTGACACTGAAATGCAGGCACGTCAAACTGCCAGCCCATGGGCCGGATGCATCACGCCGAAACCGTACTCACCCCATTGCCGGCACTGGGGGAAAAGTCGCGATACGTTGCTCGACGTCATGTGACATTGTGAGTTTGACATGCTTGCTGAAATGCACCAAGATGCATAGATCTTGCAAAACAGACAACTCTTTTCCTGAAATCCCAAATCCAAACGTTATATGTACTGTACCTAAAAAATGCCCTCCACCCAATAAATAAATAAAGAAAACATCTATAGAGCGTTATCTCATTTTAATAAGCTCTCAAAATGCTTGGCCTATTAAAACCAAAAGTGTTTGTTGATGCATATTTAGGTTATAGATTATAACAGACGGTGCATTGATTTTTGAACATCTTGAGGCCAACAATTAGTCTTTCATGATTCTCTCAACGCTACCTTAATTTAAATACACACAAAGCACACAAGAATTCTCCAGATCTTTAAAAAGTGAAATTCAGTATTTGGATTATTTATTCTGCTGTGGTTTGTTTAATCTAACTTGCAATTACTGATGAGATCTAACAAGTCTGAAATCTATTGTAAATTTACTTAGGAGTCGGAGGGTTTATTGCAATCTAAGGGATTTTCTTTTGAGTATGCACATACAGAACTGGGCTATAAATCTTGTTCAGATTTGAGTATCTGTATATAAAAGTATTTAAAGTTTAAAATAACACCTCCCAACCTAAACTCTAACCCGAACTTTCACTAGATCAAAAGACTTGGTCTTAATTTCATTTGTAGTGTACTACAGCCCGCATATTTAAAGCCCAGGAAACAACACTTTTATGTACTGTATTGCAATTCTAAGTTTATTTAACTTTAAACAATTTTTTATTCTACATTAATAACAGGTGCCATAATTATAATACTTTACAACTAGTGAACAAAAGAAGGGCTACAGTCAGGTACAATACAGAATACACACAACAGAATTATTTCAAGAATCATTCTTCTTTGTTGGTAGATAGTTATTGCCAGGGCTTTTTTTCTCATAGAACACCCAGAACGGAGTTCCGGCACCTTTTTTGGATGGAACCTTGTAGGGTAGGCAAGGCGGGTTGTATGACGTGTGTGAGTTCCAGCACCTTTTTTTTTAAAGCACTGGTTATTGCCATATCTTTTTTTCTTCAGAGTTCTAAATAATAATAAAAGTTGCTGTTACTAGAATACATACAAGTTGTTATACTGTAAGCAAAGTGCCAATCAATCTTTCTCTACAAAAACTGAACTAGTTTCCACAGAAGACCTATCAATATTGTTAGAAAATAAAAATGGCTGGGTTCTACCTGCCCACATGTTAGACAACAGAAATCTCAGATAAAAGGTGGATAGGGTTTACAGTTCTTCAATGTAACTTCTGATAAATAGAAGTTTTTGTGAGGTGGACCTTTACCATGCAGCCAAATCACACTCACAGTAGTCAAATATACTCCTGAAATAGAAAAGATTCCTACTACTATTTTTAAAGATGCAGCTGAATGCACATTTATTTGGAGGAACAGTCCTGCTGAACTCAATAGGCCTTACTTCATAAGGTAAAACTATCTAGCTTTAAGCCTAAGCAAAGCAGCTGAAAGTAAAGCACACCCTTATTAAAATAAAATAACTTCCAAACACCTTGCTGTATTCCTAACACAATAAAACTCAAATTTGTAGAACATGTACTGTTTATAGATAGTCTTCACTTACCAACCAAATTGGGACTGGCAACTCCATTGCTAATTGACACTGGCATAAAGTGAAATATCACAGGACTGTGCCTGACTTACATCAGTTTGTCACTTCTGGCTGTAATTGTTAAGCGAATCACCACAGGTTCTTAAGTGTGATGTCACTTGACCCCAATTTGTGAGTTCCTGCCAACTTCTCCATTGACTTTGCTTGTTGACAGATGGCTGTGAAGATCACAAAAGGCAATCATGTGATTGTAGCACTCTCCAATTATCATAAATGCACACTACAGTAGTTACCTAGAGTCCAAATCGTGATCATGAGACCATGGGAACAATGCAAAGGCTGAAACTTTGAGGACTGATCACAAATCTCTGTTTTCAATGCTGTTGTAAGATGCTGAATGAGTGGTTGGAAACAAAGAACTTTGGAAGAGACAGAGTAAAAACTGAAAACAGTGATAGGAAATTGTTCTATGGCATGGGACTAAGGAAATAATTAGCTTTCCAACTTGACTTTTTAAATATTATTAAATGCATATCTGTCTTTCTATTTACTTTAATGCTCAAGGTGATTATCAACAAGTGAAAAATATGGAATATGAAAGATTAAAAATAAGTAAAACCCAAACCAAAATGAAAATCAATCACTAAAATAATTAATAATCAAAAACTTGCTAAAAATACATTTTTTTTTCATCTTCCTAAATACTGAAAGAGTTGGAGCCAAATATAGCTCTTTAGAGAATTATTTCCAAGCTTGGAGCCATAGAGAAGGAGATTCTTTCCCACAAAGATGAGCTGTGACAATGGGGCATCTTGAGAAGGGTCTCGCCTACCAATCTGAGTAACCCGAAAGGAGTTTCCCAGGTAATCTAGCAATAAGCAGTTTAGGGATTTAAAGGTCAGTGCTGCCATCTTCAATTGTGCTTGGGGCACATTTAGCAACCAATGCAGATTTTTTTTTGTGCAAACAACACCATTCCTATATTGCATACCAGACCAGAAGCTAGCTGTTTCATTTTGCACCAACTGCAACTTCGGGATACTTTTCAAGGATCGGCCCAAATAAATAAGAAGAGTTGTAACCAAGGTGCAAACTATTGTCACTAAATTCCACTGGCTCAGGAAGGATTCCAGCTGTACCCTAGCCATAATTGTGCGAAGCGCTACTCATTGCAGCTGCCATCTGCAAATCCAATGACAGCTGATGGTCAACTTTTTCTTGGGGAATGCAGTCCCATCCAAAAAAGGGGGCATCATAGTTCCAGAGTCCAGCTTTCTTCTTGCCAATGGTATCTCTGACTTGTCTGGATTTAATTTCAATTTGCTCAATTTCATTCTGTGAAGAAGTTCTTTTGACTGATTCTGAATCTCACCTTCCCTCGTGTTTGAGCAGAATGAAATCCAACTCAACGTTTGCCATGCCATGCACCTTGTTTCCACTGTATTTCTTTTAACAGCCTTCCCCACCTTGGAGTAAAGAACTCCCAAATGCCTTAATTTTTTTTTATTATTTCATTTTACTCCATTTATGTATCTGCTCTAAGTTGTGAATGGAAGAAAGGGTGGCAGAAATGAAACATGAAAAATGGAAAGGACAGAACAATGTTCTGAACTATGAGGAGAGTGGGAAATGAGTTGTTTTGCCCTTTCCTCAAAGACCTCATGTTGCAGAATGCCTAAGTTGGAAAGTTCCTTTAAAATCATCTAGTCCAGTGTTTCCCAAACTTGACAATTTTAAGGCCTGTGGACTTCAACTCCCAGAATTCCACAGCCAGCATTGCTGGCTGTGGAATTCTGGGAGTTGAAGTCCTCATGCCTTAAAATTGTCAAGTTTGGGAAACACTGATCTAGTCCATAGGTAGGCAACCTTGGCTCTTTTATGACTTGTGGACTTCAACTCCCAGAATTCCTGAGCCAGCAGAGCACAGCTGGCTCAGGAATTCTGGGAGTTGAAGTCCACGAGTCATAAAAGAGCCTACCCCTGATCTAGTCCAATCTCATGTCTAGCATAGGAGTCCATGTCTATAACATCTTTTATATACCACCATCCAGTCTGTTTAAATATTTCCAGCAAAGGAAGAGTCCACCCCCTCCCAAGGCATTTGTTCCACTCTGCTTCTACTTTTAGGGCTTTTTTAAAATCCTAATGTCCAGATGACTTTGACCTCCTTGTCATTTCAACCCATTATCTTTTCTTCCATCATCTGGGATAGGACTTTGAGTAACTCTGCCCCATAACTGTTCTGATACTTGAAGACAATGATCATATCTCTCTACAACTGCCTCTTCTCCAGGTTAAACATAGTAAAAATCTTGCATGTATAATTAAGACTTTTATCCAGTAAGTATTCATAACAATATCTATCACCATAGCCAGGGTTTTTAATGTATAACCTAGAGAGAAAGAGGTCTCTCAGTACAGATCCTATGTTCGTAACTATGTTACGAACAATATTCATTTACCACACACTATGCATAAGAACTTTTGTGTTCAGTGGGGGCTCATCTTGAAATAAGAGTCCATGAGTCTGTGAGGTTCTGAACAGTTAGCAATATGGAAAAAAACAGAACTGGAGCTTGGGAACTCATCACTTTCTTTTAGGCTGGGGTCACAGATCACTATAAATCATGATTCATTTAGCCATGGTTTGTGGAATAAACCAATGTCGTGAGGGTTCTTGTATCTTGCTAAATCATAAGCTATATTTCATAAGTGACAATAGTTGGATTTGTGCTATACACTGAGCCAAAAACAAACACACTTCATTCGGTTTAGTGTGATGTGTGTAGACAAACACACTTCATTCGGTTTAGTGTGATGTGTGCAGTTATGGGGCCAATCCAAGATCCTTGAAAGTAGGACAAATTATAAATATGTTTTGAGCAGAAGACCAAGGTTTATGTAGTCCCTTCTTACACTATGTCTATTATTTTTATTTTCCAAGAATGCCTATGTGAAATGCAAGGACACTCTTGAGAAATGAAAATAAGAATTAAAATAATATTTTTAAAAAATAAGAAGAGTGGGGCAGAAAGTAGCAAGAAAAGTGTCCATAAATACACTGGTATCCAAAAGCAACATCCTGGGATTTAAGTGTACATGATGCAATTATATTGGTACCATTCAGCACATCTGAGCACCTGGACTGGAATCCCCTGAAAGTCCCAAGCAAGCAGTTTTATATTTCCTGAAATGCTATAGAAGCATAATAAATAACCATCATGCTCTTTGGAAAGAAGGAAATCAATTCAGCAACCACCTTCACAACCCCGAATGTGAAAGAAAGAAACTAATTCTGCAGTTCTTTCCACTTGGAAACACCTGTTGAGGAACCATACAATGCAGGCATTCTTCCATTACCTCTAGCATTCTCCCAGGGGAAAAAAAATCAATATACAACCACTTGCCTTCGTTCAGGAATGGAAGAAAAAGGAAGAGAGTGGGGGAGGACATAACACGCGTGCATGCCAGTTAACCAAAACAAAGTGACAAGCTGGTTTCATGATCTCTTTAGCTCTTCCTTTTGCCTTCTTCCCTGTGCTTAAATGACTCAATCATAAATTATCTTTAAGGCTGAAATGCATTATATCAGCCCAGGAAGAGATCAAACCAAATGTTTACAGTGAAAAAGAGAAGGGAGGGGGGGAAACAGATAACTCATAAGTTATCCAAATGAGTCAACAAAAAGCAATACCTTACTTACAGCATCCATGGTACATGAAATTCATTGAGTCTTTCAGTACTAAAATTTCATTTGTAGCACATTTGTGACCACAAATGTCTCTTTCCTATTTTGCAGAATATAAATTTGCATTTCCTAATGATTCTGTGGGAACTATTTCAGACAGCTATATAGTCTTGGTATCCGAACAACTATTTCAGTAAATGACAAATGATCTTAGTTTTAGGCATACAGAAAAGACGGGATGGAAACAATCATGAACCATTGGCACAAATTTTAGCCACAGTGGTCCTAACCAGTTTGTTGTACTTATATCTTGGACAACTTTAATGGCCAACAGACAAAAATCAAAGAAAAGACGTTTTAATCTTTGGGTCCTGCTTGTCAAGCAGTACTGAAAGCCATTTAGCCATGACAAACCCCCTCCCCCCACTTTTACTTAGGCCAAGTAAGGACCAAGTTATTATGACTTGGAAAGTTAACTTCCTTAATTCTTCAAGTTGAAGAATCCGCTGATGCCTGCCTCTCTAACGAAGGCTCTCGAGGGACTCGCTTTTTTCGTCCCAGTCCTTTCCTCACTAAAGAAATCCAAATCCCAATGGGCGATGAGCACAATGTGATTTAGAACTTATACAAAGCAGAACTTATAAATACAAACAACACAGTTGTCACTCAAGTGCTCGTTTCTCCCTCCCCTCCCGCCCTCCCCCCAATACTGACCTGTTGCCCCGACTTGCGCCTCTGCCTGGGCAGAACAGTTGCAGAAGCTTCCGATCGGACCCCGGAGACAAGAGACGGGAGCCCTTGGTCACCTATTCAAAGCGGCGATCTGCGAACCCTCCTAAACGGATCCCGCTTTTCATCTGGTCCGCTCCTGAAGCGCCAACAAGAGCCGCCAGCGGAAAGAGCGGGAGCCGGAAAGTCCCCGGGCTGCAACCTGAGACGCCGCCGCCGCCGCTAGCACCACACGGTATTGTTTCCAAAAAGACACTCGCTTCCTGGCATTACCCGCACAGCTGATGAAAGACACGCCTCCCCCCGTGACGTCAGAGAGGGGGTCTCGCCAATGGGGAGCGGCAGGCGCGCATGTTCCCAGCTCGCGGCGTTCGGGGCTGTCACAACGTGGGTAATTTGTTGAGTCCGGCTCGTGATCTCGGTTCACAGCGAGACTGGAGCTCCAGCAGAGCCGTTTCTAAAGCCCGCTGGCTCAAGACGGGGCGACCCCCCTCCTTTCCCCAAATCACGGCGCTGAGATTGCGAGAATTAGTTGGAGACCCGTAGGCAAAAGAGTTTGCCCCAAACCTTACCTATTGGTTGCCCTTGCATTCCACCACAAGCCTAACGTCGCGATCTGTGGAAGACAGGGCAAGTCCAGACTTGCAGAGAAGCGATTCTTGTGCGATCCTTAACGCCTTCGTTTTTTCGAGTTCTAAGGATGGGCATCGGGTTGAGCTGTTCTCGTGGTTTCTGGGGACTTTTGGTTGTTTGCAGTCCTCCTGAAACGTATAGGGTCTCCTGCTCGAGCAGGGGGTTGGACTAGAAGACCTCCAAGGTCCATTCCAACTCTGTTATTTTATGTTTTATGTCCTCAGCCTGATGTCCATTTGCTAAGACTACAGTTCCCATCTTCTTCAGCCAGAAGAGTGACTGGAGATTAAGGGTATATGGTAATGCAATATATTGAAGGATGCCAGACTGAGGAAGACTGGATATTTGTTTTTCCTTGGTTGGTGCCCCCCAGATTAGGCACCTACAAATTGCCAAATAAAAAGGAAAAACTTTTAGCTGTACAATAGTAATCCTAGATGAAATTAAGTGAGAGGGCACAAAGAACTGTTCCTAAGTTGTTTCGGGTATTAAAAAGATGAACTATATGGCTTTTAAACAGGGAGGTTTAATTTAGTTGTGATAGTAGATAACCTTTCATAAACTTACCCTCCCAGGATTTGATTTAAACTGTTCTAGATATAATTTCCTTCTAAAAAACCCCATTGCTTTTGCTTTTTATGTACCTTGAAGAATTCCCAGTGGATAGCCTTCAGTACTTACTTCCCTCCATTGTGAGAGCTGTCAATTTATTCTTACCCTTGCTTCCTGTTTTGAAACCACTTGCTGCTCTATAGGAGGAGTTTGCCTACTTCGTGAAACATATTTTTTTTCTAAATAGTCATGCATAGAACTTTATACTAGCAATATTAATATAAAACCTGCCATCTTTCTCTTTCTTTCCTAAGAAGGAACCTGTATTTTGCCTAATATAGGACACAGATCCAGATAATATTTTCATTTATTAGATTTGGAGACCATCCAACTCCAAGCTTAGTCTGGTCAGTTTATCATTTTAAAAACAGAAAAACACAAGGCAAACATTCATACAATATCTATCCATCCATCTATCTATCTATCTATCTATCTATCTATCTATCTATCTATCTATCTATCTATCTATCTATCTATCTATCTCAGTGGTTCTCAACCTGTGGGTCGGGACCCCATTTGGGGTCGAACAAGCATTTCACGGGGGTCGCCAAATAACGCAGTCCGCCATTTTTTTCCCCCTTTTCCTTAGCTGTGCTACTCCCTTTTATTCTATTGGTCTTGAAAGCCAATAGAATAGACTCTCTTGAATAGAGTCTAATTCTATTGGCTTTCAAAAGCCAATAGGAATTGTCCAGGCTGTCTCTGCCCTGCTGAGCCCGCCAAAAGTCCCATTCTGCAAACAGTGCTGCACCAGTTGAGTAGTCCTCGACTTACGACGGGTTGAGTAGTCCTCGACTTATGACCGGTTGGGGGTCGCGGCATAAAAAGGTTGCGAGCCACTGCTCTATTTAGTCACCAACATGGTTCTACAGCCACCTAACATTAGGCCTGGGAGAAGATACATGTTTTTAAAGATCTTCAGAAGATCATTCCGGAGGCCAGGTGCCATGACAAAGAATTATTTATTTGAATAGTTCTGAAGAGAGCAAGTGGGCCTGATTTTACTAAATGGTCAAAAACATGATGAGATAGGCAGTCCCTCAAAACTCCTATGCCATGAAGGACTTTATAGTTAATAATTGGAATCTTGAACAGCACCAGAAGCTCACCAGCAACAAGTGCAGTTTACAGAGCACTGGTGTCACAAGACACAACACTTCCTGCACCACTGCATTCTGGATTAGGCCATTAGTAATTCTATGATATAATCTGAAACCTTCATACTATGTTTATTAGATTTAGGTCCTATATTTTCGTCTATCTTTCATTTTAACAGTATGTCTCTATAAAATATCCTGTCTCTGGAATTGTACCCTAGTTCAGTGGCTCTCACCACAGGGGGTCTGCGAAGGCTTGAAGAATTTTTATGATTTAAATCTTGAGTTAAATCTTGGGGGTCCATGGCTATGGTCTGTGGCCACAAAAGGTATTTCAAGGGGGTCCGTGATGAAGAAAAGATTGAGAACAACTGCCCTGGTTTGTAGAGTCACATCAATCCTTTGCTCAATTCCTATAGTACAATGTTTCTCAACCTTGACAATTTTAAGGCATGTGGACTTCAATTCCCAGAATTCCACAGCCAGCAATGCTGGCTGTGGAATTCTGGGAGTTGAAGTCCACATGCCTTAAAATTGTCAAGGTTGAGAAACACTGCTATAGTAACTATTTTAACTTTGATAATGTTAAGCATCAATTGAATGATAGTCTCCCAGAAGATGGCTTTCAGGGCTGTGCCACTGCCACCAGGGTTAATAGCCATGGATCTCTTTCCCACCAGCTCCCACTTTAAAAAGACAGGATGAGCTCTTCTGTGTTAGATAGAATGTGAAACAGGAGAAGAACGTCTCATCTTAAGGGGCAGGAGATAGTAGTCTGCTAATTGTGTCCCTTGTTCCCATGTAACACAGCTTCACGGCATTCCCACAATAGCCACTTATCTTGGAGAATCTAAAACAAAAATATTGTGACATTCTGCATTCATTTTTTCTGCACTGCAGCGTTCCTGTTTTACCTGGGAGAAAGAATGGCATGTTCCCAGATCCAAAATGCACAGCCAATGACTAGGGGAAATGGTATCTCCTTGCAACTTATATCATCTCAAATCAGACATCAGATAACTAGATAACTCTATAGAAGAGACAGGTATTTGTGCAAAACCCTGATGTTTAAAAAACACCCCTTAGAACAGTGTTTCTCAACCTTGACAATTTTAAGGCATGTGGACTTCAACTCCCAGAATTCCACAGCCAGCAATACTGGCTGTGGAATTCTGGGAGTTGAAGTCCACTTGCCTTAAAATTGTCAAGGTTGAGAAACACTGCCTTAGAAATACCGTGGGCTGTTTTTCTTTGAACTTACCAGTAGAAGGCAACATAACCAACACACAGGATTGGTTTTAGCACTTTTCAAATAAAAAGTACAGTATATTAAGACACTATTGGTTCTTTAAGATTCATCATCTTCTTCAGAGGAAATATTTGAATTCACTTTTGCTTCTTGGGGAGAGTGATTTTAAAAGTGTTGGCCAGATTTCTATAATTACATTTATTTGTTTGTTTGTTTTTGTTTGTTTGTTTATTGTTTTAAAAAAATGACAGAAAAATAAAAAAACACAAAGATCAAAATTCACGCATTGTCCAAGAAAAAAAAACACATAGAAAGTATATTTTTTTAAAAAATGAAAAATTGCAACAAAATTAAAAAATGTATATTATTTTAGTTGTAAATAATTACAATTCTAAATATAGCTATCTAATGCAATTGTTCAAGTACATATGTATAATACATTTATATAACTATATATAGTAATTTACCTTTTAACTTTATACCTATTTTTTTATAAATGAGTCCCATATTTCACTATGTATGTGTCCATACAAAGTATATTGTATATTGGCTACCTACTCTTAGGTGGAAAGTACAATCAGTCCATTAAGTCAAAAGGGACATATAGTTATCTTTCCAATGCTGCAATACCAGTCCTTTGACCATGATAAAGGGACAATCCATTTACATTGTCCAGTTTTTAATTTTCAAATATTAGGTACAATATGGGGTTCAAAAGAATATTATCATGCGAAAAAAAATAGTTTTTGTTTATGCAATCACATTTACATAATCCAGTATTTTCTCCACATTTACATAATTCATACTTTATAAGCATAACTTCCATTTGAGTTGCTGCACCACAATATGACAGCACGTGACTGATTTTTCTTTAATCCTATTATAATACAATATATTATTTTCCAGGTAAGTTGACTTTGCATTTAAAATAAATCTATTTACACAGGCTTCGTTCACACAATACAAAACGTTTAACCTGAGCCAATCAGGTGAACGCAGCATTCACCAATAGCTGGGCCTGCATCTCACAGAAGTTGCTTTCGTAAAAGTGACCCAGCCTCTTCCTTGGTTGATCAATGCTATGGAGGAGCATCACAGCAGGTCTTAGGGACCATGCTCAGATGACACAAGACTAACACATACTTAGTCATGACTGCCCCTTGGTTCCTCTCTGGTCTAATTTATATGTGCAGAGTTTCTGCCTAAATGATAGAAATAAATTCTCTATCATCAGAGAATTATAGCTAAAACAAGACATTTTTAAAAAAAAAAGTCATTTCTATCATTAGCAAAGAAAAGTAGCTTCTTTTTTTCTACCTCTTGTCTGTTTCTATCTCTTTGCTCTATGGACTGGCAGAGAAGCATCAGATCATTCTTATCAAAGATCTGATGATTTCTTGAAGGTTTTTGAAATTAACAAGTTATCTGCCCTGCTCTTAACTGAGGTCCTACTAGACAAAACTCCTGTCTTTTATCAAATAAAATACATTTTTCACAACAGGCCTAAAGAGAACCATCTAAGGGAGGAGCTTCTTTATAGGGCAGGCATGTCAAACTCGCAACATCATGTGACGTCGCGTGACGTATTGGGACTTTTTCCCCATTGCCCGCAATGGGGTGGATGCAGTTTCAGCGGGCCTGCAGTTTGACATGCCCGTTATAGGGCATGGTGAGCTGACTACTTCTGAAACTGAAAAGAAAATCTTCATCTGAAGAACTGTTTTTGTAAGAAAAGCGAGCACCAAGAATTTCAAGTTTTTTTTAAAAAACCGTTTAAACTGAATTTCTGGGCCTACATCCCAGCCTCATTTTAAATATGAGTCTTGTAGCACAAATGAGAAGCAAGTGAAGGAACCAGCTGGCAGTTACAGAATGGAACACTTTGTCCTCCTTCTGTACCCAACACAGAAACCCAACTGGTTGCTGTAGGAGAGGAAAACTATTTTCAACTTGTGTGGAAAAGAAAGTATCACTCTCCTCTTATCCTTGTTCATGCGGTGCATAATTAATCTGCAGATTTCATTCTTTAGGATGAAATTTAGGATGATTGTCAACAGTTTTAAAAGAAGATTATACACATTTTGAGAAAAACAAAGGTAGCTAGGCTTACTAGTCACAATGTCTGTGACCACGGGCGGGATTGTAAGCTGTTGTGAGCCTTTGGTTTAATATGGCAGGTCTTCTCTCTATCAGCTTCTGATTAATAAACCTTTTGCAAGAGATTAACACTGACAATTGTATGCCTACAGCCTGGCGCAAATCAAATGTAGTAAATTCATGAACTTTACAACTATCCTAACATATAAGAAAACTGTGATGGACATGTTTGCTACCATAATTTAACTCTTAAATTTGAGCAGGTTTCACTAGTCTAAAGTTACTGAAAATGGACGTTACTATTCATTGGTTAGGATTTTATCTAGGAAGCATACCATTTCAGGAAACATTCCTACATCTTTTACTATTATCCACCTTGACTGGGGTGACAGCTGTTGCATTAGGACAGTGTTTCTCAACCTTGACAATTTAAGGCATGTGGACTTCAACTCCCAGAATTCCACAGCCAGTATTGCTGGCTGTGGAATTCTGGGAGTTGAAGTCCACATGCTTAAAATTGTCAAGGTTGAGAAACACTGCATTAGAAGCACATGAAGTTTTCATGGCTTTCAATATTGCATTACATGTGCAACGTGCTGTGAGGCCACAGCCTTGGCAAACGCCTATGGATAATGGGCCCATATAGAAATGCCTTTTATATTTTGGAAATTATCCATCTACACGCACAGGTTTAATGATTATCGATTTCCGTGTTTGATTTTTGGTGGTAACTCTAATTTCTATTCTAAACGAGCATGAATGAGAAGGACAAATGTAAACTAATTCATTCTGAACTAATATCACATGGGTTACATTTTTCCTATTCAAACCACTAGTTTTAGGTCTCTGCATCTTTGATGGCCCTGATTTCAATTCTGAAAGCAGCTATTGTAACAGATGTTCTGGAAAGTTTTAGATGGGCTGCAACCAATTTCAGTCTTTTGCTGCAGCAGCCCAGTCATTTTCAAATCAAACAATTGTTTGTTTGGGCTTTAGAGATTCCCTGAGGCATTTGAAGTCTAAGCAGTCCACTACTTAAGCATAGGAAACAATGAAACATACTAAAATGTGTGTTTATGTCTGTGCACCTAATATGAAATAAAATTAATGATCTGTTGGAACAAAAGAGGTTAGTAAAAGGACAAAAATTTCTCAAGAGACAGCTTTGTAAAAAGCCATATCAAGCAACAAAAACATTTGAGGAAACAAAAGAGGCCAGACATCACATACAATAGTGCTTCTTAAAGGATTTTTTTTTCCTGGACTCCAGTTCTGGCATTAGATATAATAAGAATAAAACTTTTGCTTCCAAGGGGAATTGTATCAAGCCCTATCCATGGAAAAGAGCCATATATTGAATTGTCTTTAAAATCCAAGTAACTAGAATACTGGCTGTAGGTACCAATATCCACTATCATTATTTTGGCGAATTATTTGAGTTTGTATTCCAACAGAGAAAAGAATGAGAAGTTTAATATTATTTCCAGAAAATTACCTGGGTGTCATATCATGGTGCTGATGTGTATATCTGTGTGTGATTGTGTTAATATTTAAAGAGCCTACTTTTAGTATGCCATCAAGATTCAGTTTGTTTTCCTTGCACATGTATGTAATATCCTTTCCTAATGAATCCTTCTCATACTAATTCTTCCTCCACAAATGATTTAATCCAGATATTTTTAATATCATTTATGGATTCTGTGTGCATGGTACAAATACCACCCTGGTAGATGGTTGCTTTTCTATATATTATATTTATTTTACTACATATTAATATTCCTTATTTTTTAAATGATTTGCTATCTTATTACTTGAACAAGTAATTTGATTCATTATTGGGTGAGTAAATTTTAATAAATACAATTAACATTTTGTGAACAAATTTATTCTGCATTTTTTATTATTGTTTGATTTTAAAAGATGGAAAAAAGATGAAGTGGAGATATTTTGGACTTAATTTAGTCTTGAAGGGAAAGTGACTTTCATTATACAATACTGTATCTGTAATCTACAACAGATTAGTAATCTACAATGCTAAAATAAACTCATTATCATTGTAAAAAAATTTTCTAAAGGCACTCCTAACCACCTTGAGAATGAGATAGAATTACAGAACCCCCTTTTTATTCAAGGAGAAACAAAAACAGCACTGATTTCTGAAGGATATTAATATTGCCTCATAACCTTTTGATTTGTGGTAGATAAATAAGAAGCCATGTATACATTATGCTGCAGTTTTGCAGAAATTAGAGAGAGAGGGATGGCAAAGGAATCAAAAGGCTTTATGTATCCTGAATTAAAAGCAAAATGCAAAAAGATTCATGGCATGATCCTTGCCTTCAGTGACATTTCTTCATGCAAAAGATTTGGGAATTTGAAAAATTACATGAGAATAAAAGTGAGCACCCAACTAGTCATGACAGTAGCAGAATACCGTAATAATAGCCTTGTAATGATTTTCAGAGAGATATAACGGGGTTTCATCAAAGGTAACCTGGGGGGGGGGGGTCCTCAAGGAAATTAGTCACTGTTAAGCAATGGGTTCTGAGTAAACAATCCAGAACAGAGACAGGTTGTCTGAAAAGAAAAAAAAAATGTTTCAATTGAACAAACTATGTAGTGATGATTTTGCTTGAACTTTGCTGATGAAGCTAGCATAATAGCATAAAGTACACTTTCCCCCCTACCCATGCTAGTTCCAATTAAATGTATAGAAATAGTTTGAAAATGCTGTGTCTTTGCATTATTTCCACTGGATAATCACTCTCATTGAAAGCAGAAGCTTTCTGAAAAACAAAACACAAAATCAAGATTTATTTCCCACAGATTTAAAATGTAAATGAAATTATTTTAATCATTTCAACTACTCACTTGTTACACACCACTTCCCTCTTAGAGCCAAACTAAACATGACAATGGGGTAAAAACAACAGTGGGAGTTCATCCAGGCTCTTTGGAGGACAGATTTCCCAGAGATCCATAGCAAGAAAGAAAATCGTTTACATCTTCCTTGCCCGCTCTGGAACTGTTGATTTTCAACATTGCTCCACATGCAAACACAATTGCTATAATATGCACTTTAAATGAGACTGGCAAATGAATAAGTAGTTCTGTTTTCTTTGTATTGGCTCTCTATTTTGTAAGCTTTAACTTACAAAATAAGTATAACTATTAAATGCTTTTAAAAGTCTGACAAGAGATTCTTTGCCAATTGCCTGTGGTGCAAGAATAGACTCTTGTTTCTAACTTCATTGTGAACTAATTGGATTTTTCAACTTGTATATTTAAGTGAAAGCACTAATTTAAATATTAAGGATCCAATTCAAAATGTGATAGTGTCCGCAGAAAACCTTCTCTGGTTTCTTGGGAGATAAAATAAATTTTCCTGCCAACCTGAATGCAAGAGCTAAGAATTGAAAACAATGAGCATATCTCAGTAGTCTTATACATATTTGGGAGAGTCTTCCTGAATGGAAAAAGGCTTATATCTAAAGAAACATGGAGGTAATTACCCTGTGAGATTTTGTAGCTAATAGCAATTATTTTACAATTCACTGTTTATTCTCCTAACACTATTCACTTATTTTGGGCATTTTAAGTATACCTTAAATAAGGTGATTCTAGGTAGCTTTCTGAATATTTGATTGTTATAGTTCTGAAGATTTCACATTTGCTACACGAGTCATTTCTGAATCATATAAAGAATTAGTAATTGCTCATCATAAATTTTTCTGCCGCATGTAAACCCATCCTTCTTTGTCCTGATGCCCTCCAAATATCTTGGACTACAATTCTTATACTCTCGTGCTCAGTATGGATACTGCAATTAAATAAACTTACAAGGTACTAGGTGGGACAAGGATGGTGTATAAAAACAAAAAAGAGGGTATGCCCAATTTGCTAAATACAGAATTAATCAAAATAGCTCACCCATCTTTCTGTCATGCCTATATTAGACTGATTGGCACAGATCTTCTGATCCTGGTGATAGGAAGAGTTTCATGTGAAAAAGATTCTATTTGTTGGTTCTTTTTCCTCCTTCACTCCTTTTAAATGTTTATCCTTTCTAGGAAATTGACTGAAAGCCAGAGACAGATTTCCATTTTTAATAACAACTGAGCTTCAAATTCCCAAGGAGGAAAATGTTCTCCCTTGGATACAAGAAGGTCTTGTATCACCCAAATTCTTTACTTATTAAAGAGGTAGACCAGATCTTCTTACATGCTCCTCTCTCTTGTAAAGATGCCTCTTTAAATCAGACAAGATTATTACCCTGCCTTCCTCCTGTAGAAGAGCAATGAAAACATACACTACAGAAGTTATGCAAGTTGGAAATCTGATGGTCAGAATTTCACTATAAAAATCTCATAAAGATTACCCCCAAGTCCTAAATATATTTAGAGTTATCCTAAAATCTGGTGCGTGAAGCCATAGGCAAAAGTGGATGAGATATATTGCAGAGGGCTTTTTAAAACAGACCTAGAACAGCAGGCTTTCCTTCTATGGGATTGTCAGTATTAACAGAATGTAGAAGCCCATTTTCTCCCTGGTAAATGATTGTTCATATTATTTGCTTTAGTTTTCCCCCTAGTCTGGCAGAGCAGAAGAAATGTCCTCACCATTTTTCCAAATCCCCCATATTCTTTGCTAGATATTGCCCCCATGCGTTTCCATCCTCATATCTGCAGGCTTTCTCTTCATTACTTTCACAATATATTGGCTTGTTGTTTTTCTGATTACTTTCACAATATATTGGCTTGTTGTTTTTCTGATTTCAAGGCTTCCATGCATTTTGGTCTGGAAAATGGCTTTTGTTTAGGCATTTGTTTTTCAAAATAAACAAAATGTGACACAGATGTGTAGAGGGCTATGAGATGACTAGGCTTTGCCCTATTCCATACCAATAGACCTGGAGGAACATTGTCCATGGGGTCGCGATGGGTCGGACACGACTTCGCAATTAACAACAACAACAACAACATACCAATAGTCACCAGAGCAGATGCTGAATTCTAAATAAGCATTTAGAATTTTTTTACTAAATTTTTAAAACTTCAGTGAAGGTTTTTTTTTTTAAAAAAAGCAAATATTACTTTAGCATCACACACAATGCTCACATTAGTCCTAAAACAAGAAGCAGAATGTTAGAAGTTATAGATTTCCAAGAAAATTTTGGGCTGCTCTAGCCAATGAGGTAATGTGTTGAATTCATTGCATCATTCAGTGTGACTAGCAATGATCATGTTGTTAAACAGTAATATTGTAGACCTTTATTGGTTTGCAGCCATAAAATGAAGGTGACAATTTAGCAGCACAAAATGTTGAATATTCTATTACAGCTTCCAGATTTGTAAACTCTTAATGACATTCTGTCACCAAGTGGATTATTTCACTTTTCCCAGTCTGAATTCTGGAGGAAAGATTTCCCCAGAATTAGAATCAGAAGAAAATTCTTACACTCCTTGGTTTTGTGCTACAATCTCAATTGTGGGTGTACTACAGCTGCAAATTTTTAACTGGAGGTATTTGCAGGGAGGAGAGGTAAATGAGAAGATATAAAAAAGTAGAGTTGGTTCTTAGTGTAGATGGACTCACCACTGAGAATTAACTAGCTAAAATAATAAGTATTTAGTTAGATCAGTGGTTCTCAACCTTTTCTTCACCCATGACCCCCTTTAAATACCTTTTGTGTTTACATCAAACAGGTGCCCTGCAAAAGGCTATTTCCCAATAAACGCCAATAACTTGATTCAACACCACCTGTTACAAAATATTCTTCTGGAGGTGTCCTGATAATTCTTGTGGATAAAGCAAAATATCTCCTTTCAAGTTTCTAGCTTACTTTCTTTTCACCCTTTGTCTCTTTTGTTTGAGCACCTACATTTTTGAGCACCTTAAAGCTGACAAGCAGATCTACTGTATGGGTAGGTCACCTCCAAGGTCTCTTCCAACACTCTTATTCTGTACATCCTGGAAGTGCCATGCCTTGTGTTAATTTTTCTGAGCCATGCAGGAAATTAATTTGGCACACATGTTATTTCTATTACCTTTTGACTGTGGAAATTACAGATTATATAATTTGTCACCTTCTACTTGCCTCTATTTTGGATTCTGCTAATGCATCTTGATTTTCCATCTGTACTTTTGCATCTGTATGCACATAGTAGTATAATCTGACTTACATGTATTTCTATATACTATAACTACAGTTATTCATTAAGGTAATGAGGGAATGGGGAGATCTTGGCTCTCATCTATTATGCTAACTCTTCTTAGTGTATCATTAAATCTGCATGATGTTTTCCTTTGATGTTGCTTTACTCTTTTGTTTGATTCAATCCACTGCTGACCAGAACAACTCCAGAGCTAGTGAAGGGGGGGAGGGGGGAGAGAGAGGGAGAGCAAATGACCTGTCAATCAAGAGCTGATTTTATAGTATAATCTGCTACTGCAAGAGTGAACAACATGATACATAGTATGCATTAAATTGCAATTAAGTCCAATCACAATAAGATATATGACTGGAAATGAGTAATCAAAGTTTTCTTAAGACTGATTGCCAACTTATATATTCTAATTTGATTTACACATATTCAAAATTTACTGGGCTTTCATTCTAAAACACAGCAAAAATCCCCTCTTGATTCTCTAAGACTGAATCCTGTGTATTGTGTTAGTAGAATTCATTTATGGAATTAATATACACAGGATTGATTTAAATTAGATAAAATCATGACATTGTGGATCAGAGTTTTTTTTTAAATCCTTCTTTAAAACACTGTTTTATCTGAGGCTGCTTTGGATGCAGCGATCAAGAATTTTTGAATAAGGTATTATCAGTATATTAAGATTACCCAGGGTAATTTTCTTTAATGATCACACTGGGAATGTTGATTTAGCCTCAATTATCATTTGAGTGCATTAATACATTGCCACGAAAGTTAAAATATTCCGGACATGTGATGCAACATCCAGAAAAATACAGCATACTCCATGTAATCTTCCAGGGAAAGATTGAAGGCAAACTAGGTCCAGGCAGAAGAAGAACATCATGGCTTCAAAATCTAAGGGACTGATTTGGACAAAACTCAGCAGCACTTTTTCATGCAGCTGCTGATAAAAATAGGATCGCCAATATGATCGCCAACATCCAATAATAGATATGGCACAAGAAGAAGAATACATTGCCGCTAAACCTGAACAAGATGGAAACAAAGCATTCCCAAGGAGGACTCTCTAGTTGATACAAATTAAAGGATTTACTTGTCACTCTTTTTATGAGCCAGAAGGTTCCTAAAGTAGGTCAATTCTATTCTGATCAAATGGCAGCCTTCCGCCCCAACTGAAATTTCCACAATGTTTTCCAGAGCAACAAGAAACATAAATTTACAAAATAGATCACTGCTGGTTTATGTATGATTTAGGATTTTGCATATCTAGGTAAGTCTGGAAAATGCCTACCAGACATCTTGAGGTTCTGTTGGTTATTAGGCAATAACCTGGCTTGCATGTGTAACTAAACTATAATACTGATTGACTGATGTTGGATTAACACCATATGTGCATACAGTTAATGCTGTTTTTGTATTCCATACTTTACAGCCAAGCATGGCTCAACCTCAGTAAGTGTGAGAGGGATGCCGGAGTCCTAGTGGATTACCACTTAAGTATGAGCCAGTAGTGTGTTACAGATGCCAAAAAAGCAAATGCAGTCCTAGACTGCATCAACAGGGTAGTATCAAGATCACATGAAGAGTTAGTACCGCTTTACACTAAACTTGTAAGATGTCACTTGGAATACTGCATCCAATTTTGGTTACCCTAATACAAAAAGATGTTGAGACTCTAAAACAGGGGTCCTCAACCCCCAGTCCGTGGACCAATACTGGGCCATGGCATGCCAGCAACTTGTCCGCACAAACAAGCAAAGCCCCATCCGCAAGATGCAGGAAGCACACAAAACCACACACCCTCCAGGCCACAGAAAAACATCTCTCCACAGAACCGGTCCCTGGTGCCCAAAAGGTTGGGGATCTCTGCTCTAGAAAGAGTGCAGAGAAGAGACTAGAAGGGACTAGAAGATAAAACATATGATGAACAGTTGCAGAAATTGTGAAAAGAAGGACTAGGGGTGACTTGATAGCAGCCTTCCAATATTTGAGGGGTTGCCACAGAGAGGAGGGGGTCAACTTATTCTCCAAAGCACCAGAAAGCAAAACAAGAATGGAAAATTATCTAAGAGAGATTCAACCTAGAACTAAGGAGAAATTACTTGACAGTGAGGGCAATTAATCAATTGCCTCCAGAGGTTGTGGATGCTGGAGATTTTAAAGAAATTGAACAACCATTTGTCCAGAATGGTTTGGAATCTTCTGCTTGAGCAGGGGATTGGACCAGAAGACTTCCAAGTTTCCTTCCAACCCTGTTACTCTTTACGTTTTATTATAATGTGAGAATCCAGTCAATAGTCACTACAGCCACAGATTAAATCATTCTTTCTGTGGGGTTGCCTGTAAAGACCATTTGGAAACTACAACTGGTCCAAGATAAAGGAGCCTGAGTACTCATAATACCAGTTTGATAGGCTCTGCACTGACTGCCAGTTGGTGTCATGGTTCCAACAGACAGAGATGAATAAAGCAGAACTCAGAGGCTTTCAAATTCCTCAAAGAACATGTTTATTGTACAAAGTATTGGCACGTTCATAAGTGAAACCAAGTCTGAATACACAAGTAACAATTACCCAATTACAAGGTATATTGTCCCACCCACAAAACTATGCAAGCAACTATATTTGTTTGGCGGGCTTTTTAGGCAGCGCCCAGTCTCTGGTCCCGGAGCAGGAGATGACCTTGGTTCCCATGGGACAGAAGATAGTTGTGATTAGCAAAGCACCTGGACAACCCCCCTCCGTTCATACTATGTGGCAACCTAAAATGAGAAGAAAAATGGCTGCAGCCATGTTCATTGCAGAGTTGACAGTTGGTTTTGGGGTATTTGAAGTCCTGGTTTTAACCTATAAAGTCCTTTATGTTTGGCACATGACTATTGGCAGAACCATCTATTCTAACTAGAATGTTGGCTTCAATTTTACCATGCATCGTGCTAAATTACGTTCTCTCCTCCAGAAGTCTTTCACATCTGCTTTATTGATGTTGTAAGATATATTTTATTTATTTATTTGTGGGGAGGGATGTGTTGAGTAGTGTTGATTCCTGGCAACTGCATGGACAAATCTTGCAGCTTTCTTGGCAAGATTTTTCAGAAATGTTTTGCCACTGCCTCTATCCTAAGGCTGAGAGAAAGTGACTGGCCTAAAGCCACACAGCTGTTTTTGTGCCTAGGATGGGACTACAATTCACAGTCTCCTGGTTTCTAGCCTGGTACCTTAACCTCTACACTAAACTGGCTCTCCTTCAGAAGGTAATGTATTTATTGGCATACCTAGCTAAAGTTAGACTGTTATTGTTGGAAAACATATCCAACTGATTTCTAAAATGAAGGAGAAACCAAATCCTTCACTATGTTTGGTGTATAGCAAATCATTTAAAACAGAAGCAAGAAAGTAAAGCAAGATAAGAACTGTCTGAGTGAAAGATACTGAAGTACAATCCTAGTGTGAATTATTGAAGTGGAATCTGGAATGCACACCACATTATCAGGGTTTCTTAAGACTGCATCTGATCAGAAGAACTGAGTTACCTGAGAAGTTGTTGGCTCAAAGCTTTGTAGTCTCAGCCTGCTGAGGAACAGTGACATTGGAGATGGAGACAGGGGAGGGGGGGGGGAAGTAAAGGGAAATCTAGGGAAGAGGAACCTTCATTCAGTGCACACAAGTGTATTGCATTTCAAAACCAGGCATAAGTCCAAAGTTTAAATACAAACTCACAAAACAATTGTTCAGTAATCGCTAGGGCAATCGAGAGTTGGCCTTTGAAAAATCCAGGCCAGGATTCCAATCGTAGAGAATTTAAAAGATACAATGCATGAAATAATTTTTCAGTTGTTTTCGCTGTAGAACATTTTTTCAAGAAAAGTAACTGAAGTGCTGTTTGCAGACCTAGCAACTCATAAATGACATTTTGAGAAACACATACGATGTTATAACTAGATCTGTAGCCAGTTTGGTCTAGTGGTTAAGGCACCAGGCTAAAAACCAGGAGAGTCTGAGTTCTATGCTGGCATGAAAGTCAGCTGGGGGACATTGGACTCTCTCTTATCCCAACCCCCCTCACAGGGTTGTTGTGCAAAAATATAAGGTGACCAACTGTCCTCCTTTAGGGAGGACAGTCCTCCTTTTTTAAGTTCTGTCTTCCCTCAAAAAGTGTCCTCCTTCATGTCCTCCTTTTCGATATTTGAAGACTAATCTGCAGGGCTTTTTCCCCCCCTCATAGAACGCTCAGAATGGCGTTCCGGCACCTTTTTTTGATGGTTTTTTTTTCAACTTTTGCATGAGCTGCGCTACTCCCACTATTGGCTTTCGAAAGCCAATAGGAATTGCTGCTGAGCACGCCAAAACACTCGGCTGGCAAACTTTGCACATGCAAGTTGTCTATATTATTGTTGCAATGAAAAAGATGTTTCTTTTATTTACAATATTTTTTTCTTCAATTTATTTGTGTCCTCCTTTTTATTGTAAAAAAGTTGGTCACCTTAAAAAATAGGAAGAGGAAAGAATATTAGATATGTTTGCCACCTTGAGTTACTTATAAAAATAATAAGGGTGGGATTTAAAAAAATGAGTGAGCTGATACGGGTAGTCCTTGACTTACAACCATTTGTTTAGTGACCATTCGAAGTCACAACGGCACTGAAAAAAGTGACTTATGACCATTTTTCACACATACGATCATGGCAGCCTCCCCATGGTCACGTGATCAAAATTTGGACGCTTGGCAATTAATTCATATTTAAGTTGGTTACAGTATCCTGGGACCATGTGATCACCTTTTGCAACCTTTTGACAAAGTCAATGGGGGAGCCAGATTCATTTAACAATCGTGTTACTAACTTAAGAACTGCAGTGATTCACTTAACAAATATGGTAAGAAGGGTCATAAAATGGGGCAAAACTGACTTAACTGTCTCACTTAGCAACAGAAATTTTGGACTCAATTGTGGCCATAAGTTGAAGACTACCTGTACATTATGCTAAGCCATAATGTGTTGTTTTGGCTTTGGCTCCATGTGCCACCCAAACCCAAATAAATATATATCCAGCATGAAAAAAACCCTTTCTGCAAACATGTTTACAATTAATACATTCTATGAATAACATCTCTGCATCCAATTCTTCTTTTACTGCGGAAGATCACTTCTGTGGTCACAAGGCTATTAGCACTAAGATGATTAGGGGACTGGAGGCTAAAACATATAAGGAACGGTTGCTAGAATTGGGTATGTCTAGTTTAACGAAGAGAAGGACAAGGGGGGACATGATAGCAGTATTCCAATATCTCAGGGGCTGCCATAAAGAAGAGGGAATTAAGCTATTTTCCAAAGCACCTGAAGGCAGGACAAGAAGCAACGGGTGGAAACTAATCAAGGAGAGAAGCAACCTAGAACTAAGGAGAAACTTCCTGACAGTGAGAACAATTAATCAGTGGAACAGCTTGCCTCCAGAAGCAGTAAATGCTCCAACACTGGAAGTTTTTAAGAAGAGACTGGACAGCCATTTGTCCGAAATGGTGTAGGGTTTCCTGCCCGAGCAGGGGGTTGGACTAGATGACCTCCAAGGTCCCTTCCAACTTTACTATTATTATTATTATTATTACTATAAATTTCATCATTTTTGTTCCTAACAACAACGTTATAGAAACATCGAAAAGGAAATATTTAAAGAAATGTAACTCACAACTATTGCAATGATCCATATTGTCCCTTCAGAGGTCCCTTCTATGAAATTTTGGACCTCAGAAGCATGCCTTTTCTATGGCTGCTCCTACCTGATGATCCAGCGGACCTGCACTCTTTTAGGTTTCCAGAAGGTCATAGACCCCCACTGGCCCTACCACACCCTGTACTCTGCTGGTCCTGCTGCCCATTCTTGTCCAAAATACACATGACCTTGTCCAAATCACATACAACTTTCTCACAAGGCTTTGGAAGGCTTCAAAACCTTATAAGAAAGTTGTGTGAGATTTGGACAAGGCTACATGCAGCCTGGCACAGCCAGTAACTACCTCATGAAGGGCTAGGCGAGATGTGCCTCATTAGCAGCAGGAGGAAGAAGACGGTGAAGGCCAGTTGAGAATAGCAGGGCTGTAGGTAAGCAGAGCACAAAATGGTAAGGTTAGCAGAGGCAGTGGAGTGAAAGTGGTCAAAAGGGCAAGGTGGGAGGAGATAGATAGGTAGGAGGGAGATGAAGTGTCCCTGAGGTTGTAAGTGAGGGCAGGCTGTCAAATTTTGATCACATGACTGCATGTGTACTGCAATGGCTGCAACTTTAGGGCTCAGGTGGCTGTTGCAACTTAATGATCATTGAATGAGGACTACTTGTACAGCAAAACTGACTCTTGTTTACAGCAGAACCATAAGATATCTGTGGTGAAAGGATGTAACAAACACAATATTAAAACATTCGTGATATGTTTAAATATTTAAGATATGCAACAATGAAATCCCCCGATGGTGTCCATATACTATGGAGAAATAACAACAGCTTATCCACCTTTGATTATTTCCTGAATGTTGTCTGGAAGCGGAGTAAGCCTGATGTCAATGACAGCCAGTTCCAGCTGAAGTAATCCTGGTAACAACCCTTGAAATTTCTTAGAAGTGGTGCCAGTCCTTCAAGATAGGCTAGGTCAGGAAATAGGCATCACAAGTAATACTAGAACTCTATTTTATTGATATAGGCATTCCCCCTTCCCTATCTCTTAATACCAACGAGAATCAAGGTGGGACAATCTTTAGTTCCTTTCTCGTGCTCTTTTTTTCCCAAGCTAAGCTTTGATTTTATTAATAGCTGAAACATATTTTCTGCAAGGTCATCTCTGTGCTCTTCTACATCTGAAGTATCAGTAGAAATTTCTCTTGAATGATCTTGTTGACTAGGAAATTCAACAGAAAAGAATTTAGAGAATGTAGTCCTGGAAACCTAAGTACCAAGCCATGGAAGATTTTGTAGGTTAAAACCAGCACTTTAAATTGTACCTGGAAAGCAAACGGAAACCAGGATAGTGTGTAGGGAACAAATGTGATATGTTGCTGATGCCAAGTGCTGATCAGAACTCAGAATGTTGCATTCTGGAATAATAGTCGTTTCCAATACAGTATTGTATTGCAGGCCCATGTATGGAGGATTATAATAGTCCAGTCATGATGACAAAGACATATGTCACTTAGCTTAATTCTCACATCTTAGCTAAGACTGCAACTGGCACACCAGTCAAAACTGGGCAAGGGTCCTTTGGGCCACAATCTCATCCTGATAGAAGCTTTGAGTTCATGAGGACCTCCAAGTCACAGAGCACTCTTTTAGAGGTATCACTTCCCTGTGAAGAAATAACACTGGAGATACAGGAACAAAGGCCTGAAAGCTCTTACTAGAGTTTAAGCTTGTTCTTCCCAATCCAGACTCTTGCTATCAATCGTCAGGATGATGAAGGAAAGACCTTCATGATATCTCCAGTCAGTGGTGGGATTCAAATATGTGAACAACCTGTTCTCTGTGTGGATGCCGCTTCCAGAAATCCATTCTGGGCTAGGGCAACAAAAAATTAGCTACCGGTTCTGCCGAAGTGATGTGAACTGGCTGAATCCCACCACTGTCTCCAGTCCATCCTGAGAAAAGATTGAAGACTGGGAAGAATTACTGGATTCAGAAAGAGTCTTTTCAAAAAGGGGCACAGCTTTCTTTTTAATGCCACTGACAAAATGCCCTCTGAAGTGTTGACAATTTCTCTGATCCAATCAGTTACATGCGTCTTGAACACAAGGATTACCTGTACATGGCAACTCAGTCATAAAGCCTATTGGTTGATTTTGCACCACTAATAGTTTATGTGAAAGCATTCTGAGCTCAATCATTTTCAGGATACATGTTGTCCTTGTGTGTTCAGTTTGTGCCCACTGCTGGACTTTTAAAAAGCAATAAGGCAAGCCCAAACTATTTTTGCCTTACTGATTAACAGCCATTAACTCATTGTCAGCTCTCAGCAAACCAGGAATATAGATTTTTTTAATTAATTAAATACTACTCTCCATCTAATTGTTAAGTTCTCATTTTCTATTAACAATTATAATTCGATAACAATTTTAGGGAGAAAACACTCAGAGCTCTACATGCTGCAAGTGATAAACTTGTGATAAAGCCATGCTCCATTGCCCATACCCTACCAGGTAACTTTACCAACTTAATCACTTTCTTAAAATGAAAGGGTTCCTGTTTTATACTGTAAGTGTTAGAAGAAGCATGGTTTTGTTTGCAAGAAGCTTGAAATAAAATAGACTAGAAGAAAATAATAAATTTATTTTAGTCAGTGTGGAGGTAAGATTATATGGAGAAGATTATAGTAAGTAGTCTACAGTCCCAAGAGATAGAGATCATTGCAATTAGTGATGTCAGTCAAAAGATGATAGCTGATCTTTCAGCATCTGTACTACATTGCTGTATAAGGAGTAAATGGTTTATTTAGTGGCTTCTCAATGACAAATGTCAGTTGTAAAGCTTTCTGGGATGCACATCACAGTTATATCAGAACTCTGTCTCAGCTGTCTGGAAACCTGTAACAAAAACCAGCCATTTGATCTTGGCCTTTTAAAATCTCATCTCATCTAGCTGTTGGGTGCCTTGCTGAGTGGTATCTGACCACTTTAACAGAAATTACATAAAGTCGACAACCCTCTTGGAAGAGGCTTATATGCTGAAGTATTGTTTACCCCAGCAAATAATGGCCTCCTAATTAGAATTAGAATAGATCTCCGCTCCATTTATAGAAAGGAGATCTTAGTGGGTATCTTTGATTCATCCATATGCATTCTGTGCAAGCATTATAGAACCTTGTGTTCCGGATAACAGGAATATATACCCTGTATTATGTCCATACCGTTATCTATAGTTGTTATAGCCATAGTCATTATATAATGATAGTTCTCTAGAAGATTATATAAACATACTGATCCATTTATTACTGACAATATTCAGTTGCTGAGCCAGCAGATATTATTTACATTGCAGGCATATCATCCATGTAATTAACTCCCCCCCCTGATCACAGATAAAGCATCTCATCCCAACACTGAATAGAAAACAAAGAATGGAGGCTGCTTAAACTCTTGGGAAGCCAGAACATATAGAAAGGGTACTCCTGATAGTCACCAGTGTTGATGGATGGAAGGTCAGAGTCAATTATCTCCCTATTCACCTAGTAGAGCAATGGGAACACCATCTATTTCCAAAATAGTTTCTTTTGCCAGGTTTTTTTTTTTTTTTTAAAAAAAGTTTGTGTTTTAAAATAATCCTTCAAAGACTTAGAGCAATTTGACTTCTTGATACTCTGGAGCACAATCTTATAATTTTTATTAAGATATAAACAATGGGGAGGGGGTTTGTTCAACAAAATTTACTCCCAAGAAAATGTACACTGAATTGGAGCGTATGTCAAATATTATATGGATGGATGATGGGAAGAGATGATATCGGGAATCAAGAGCAAAATCAATCATACCAAGTTTGATTTGTATATTACTTCATTAGTTGAAGATGAAATAATTTATAAGAGCTCATTATGAAACTAAAAATAGAAAGTGAAAAAATCGGGACTAATGTTAAATATTAAGAAGCCAAATATAACACCAAATAGCAAACTAGCACTGTTCAGAGAACAAGTTAAGATGATAGACATTGTTTTTGACTGTTCAAAAGTTGATGTGCTGGAAAAATGAAGATATTTCAGTGATGGGAAAGATCTTCATTGTTAAAGTACTGGCCTTTCCAGTGGTATTCCATGGCTGTAAAAAGTGGAATACCGAGAAATTACAGATCTGGTTACAAATGATATGGGGAACTTAAGAAAAATCAAGCAGATTACAAACAAATAAAAGCTGACTGTGTCACTGAGATGATGATCAGGAGGTAGAAATTAACATACCATGGGTCTGTGATATTAGAGACTGGAGTAGAAAAATTAATATACTTGGCATAATTGAGAAAACATAACTAGTAAGATGGGTAGATAGGTTCAAAAGGATTACAGGTACATTTTTGGAAGAGTTACTTGTTTATTATTAAAAGCAAGTCAAGATGGCAAGTACATGTTCATATAACCATCAGGTGCTCACTCATCTGTATGGCACATAACTAACTTATAAAACTATTTAGCTTGACACTTAGTGTGATACAGAGTGGAAATCAAAGACATAAATTTATATTCAAAAATAGCATTACTTTCTTAGACGATACCTTGAAACCTTTTGATAGAGAAAGATAATTTCTGTCATACTATTTGCTTATGGCTTTGATTTCTATATGAACCTACTTACCATTGTTTGTTTAGCTATGGCTTTTATAATAGCATATTATGTGAATTGAGCCAATTGTTATTATGCAAAGTATGTTAACAAACCATGATTTGGTGCAATGGGTAAACACTGTCAATATTCATACTATCCTAGGCACAAAGCATCTTAAGAACAGGAACCGGGGGATTTCCTGGCTGTGTTACCTTTCCTTCCTACAGAATATCACCATTTGATGAAAAAAAAAAAAAAATCTCAATCATCCTTCACTCACTTTAATGTGAGATGAAGCTGAGATAGCAAAAAAGAAAAAACAAAAGACAAGTTCCAACTATGGATTAGATTTTTTTTTTTTTTGCAGAACTACAAAAAGGAGTTCAGATATCACAGATTGCACAATCATCCTATAGTATAAGCCAAATGCTTGCTTAGTTATTGCTAAATTAGAATCCCCCCCCCCAAGAGACAAGGAATATTAGTAATGTTGTAATGTATGTGGATCCTTGTGGGTATGCTATTCCAAGCATCCTCTATGAACAAATTTTTCATCAATTTTTTTCTTTGTTTCAGGTTTTGATGTCATACATCTTGTTCTCCACTAAACGTAAACTAAACTGTTTTTAAATTTTTTCTTGCAGACAACTTTCAGGCTAATTAAAGACCAGACTTCAGCTTGCTTGTGTCTAAAACAAATACTCATCTTTTAAGACTTCATGTTATTATTTTATTATTGAAGGATGACTAATGCTAAGATCTAAATTACACTAACGGTCTAGTATCAGCACAATTAAAGAGGCCTGGAAACAACATTACATTAAGTCACATTTAGCAATAGCTGCAATTAATAGGGGATCATGTATCTAAGTCATATAAATAAATTAAACTAACAGAATCATCCTTCAGAGGCTTGTCACCTTTTAAGCACTCATGCATACCTTAAGCACATTGGGCTAATACTACAGTCTGGAAACAAAATGAGCAATTAATTAAACAAATGTACAGTAACAGAGGTAACAGTAACTATTTGCAGAATGAGAAAGCGTCCCAGGGATGTATCACTTAACAAGAGCCATGGTTAAAAAGATAACATGAAGAGGTAATCATTCTTAGTCAATGTATGGTATGGTACCATGATTGCATTTCAGTTTAAAAAGTTGCATTCTGATACTACTTATATCAGGTACAATGGTAAGGGTCCCTGTTCATGAAAGTACAGAAGTGTATATCTGCAAGAGATACCAAGTAGCACAAGCACTGTAGTTTTAAAACCAGGATCAACTATTTAGCAAGGAAAGATCTTGCAGTACCTCTGTTGCAGAACAGAGCTGGTTTTAAAAAGTTCTGTATCTTAATAGCAGCCCCTACTGGCCAAAGTATAAAATATAAAATAAAATATAATAATATAATAAAATATAATTAACTGCCCTACTAGTTTCAGCATTTATTATGTATTTTATTTATGCACAATCAGTAGACTGATGATGTTACTGATAAGGTGTCAATATACATTTCTTTTCAGTATTACGTTTCTATGGATGCATCTGTACAACAAAGTCATGTTTTGTTCAATCAAATTGTATCTGTGTCTCTTAATGGCTTTCAGTATCCTTCTGGATTGCCTGCAAAGGTTGAGGGAAGAAGCAAGATATTAAAATAATATCTTATTTTTCATTTTAGGCACAATGTACATAATGCTCCTTCTATTCATTTTCTCCCTACAATAATTCTATTTGTAGATTGATCTGAGAGAAGTAATTGACTCAAAGTCACCTACTAAATTTATATGGTGAAGGATGGATTATAGTCTGAGAATCTCTATGCCTAGTCTGACTCTTTAACCAGAGTTGTTCTCATTTCTGAACTTTATTCCTTATATTGCATTGGTGTTTGTTAATGTTCTGATGTATACCACCTGACACTTTTTAAAACTGAGTAATATATTAATAAAATAACATTAAGGATGATAGCAAAAACTTTTTAAAGCATTTTTTGCTATGTCCCATAATTTTCCCATTCCTGCAAAATAAACTTTCATTAGTTTCATCTTAATTTCTTACACTTGTTAAGCGTCTTATTCACTTGTTCATATATAGCTTTTAATTCCAAAGTTCTTGCAAATGATTAATATTCTCCATAGCATTTTTTAAAAAAAGAGTAGGCATAGGAATAATCCCAAATCCATTCCTACATAGAGAATACCTTTTGAGTTTTATAAACTATGTAACCAAAGGAAACTGTGAAATCCAGATACATTTGAATACTTTGTTGTTTTTCCATTTTAAATAATCAACCTTCCTTTTGCAATGTCAAATGGGTTAGGTGACTTCTAGTATACAGCATGTGTCTGAATTTAATTTTTGAAAATATTACTGATTACAGCAGTGCAATCATGTGTTGTAGGGTCTGACTGAGCTATAGTGTAGAAACAGAGGCAAACAATTTATCTCCTCTTAGCAAACTGTGTAATCTCACAATTTAGACCAGGGGTCTTCAAACTTGGCCCTTTTATGACTTGTGGACTTCAACTCCCAGAATTCCTCAGCCAGGCATGCTGGTTGAGGGATTCTGGGAGTTGAAGTCCACAAGTCATATAAGGGCCAAGTTTGAAGAGCCCTGATTTAGACAAAGGGGGTAATAAATATAGGAAAGCCGTTTACTCATATGGCTGCGATTTGTTGGCCACCTGGGTCAAAGCTAAAGCTGCAAATAAAATCACTCTTCATTAAACCATAATCTTATCGCCATCTAGCGGGGAATGAATCAATCACAGCGGTCCCAGTCTTAAGAAAGCGCCGCTCCGCCCACAGAGAGTTACGTCCATAGCGTACTAACGCCATACGGCAGAAGTCTTTTAATCTCCATGTCGTTCTGTCCAATCAGAAGCGAGAAAGTCAGGAAGGAGCCAATCAGACCAAACGAGCCGCTGCAGTTGATGGCGGTTAATATTTGAACGCAGACGGTGGAAGAAGCGACCTAGCAGGCTTGGGGGATTCGGTTATTGCGTTCCGGCTTTGGCGAATGAAAGTTTGGAGGCTCTGTGTTCGATTGCTTTGGGCCAAAACAGGTGAAGGAGAAATGCGCGTGTTTGTGTTATAAATGGTGGGATTTCCGTGGGAGGGGGAATTAAAATGATCTCTCTCTGCTCCGTGCAGCAGTCGCTATTTTAATTACAAAGTCAGATTTTTAGAATTATTGAATTAATTGCAGCAATAGTTCACAGAAACACGTGAAGCCGGAGAAGCTAATCCATTTATACCATTATCCCCAGCTCTTTTAATCCTTATGTAAACTTGCAACATACACATATACAACTTCTGAACAATTGTTATATAAAAGAAAGCCATGGAGTTTTCTATCGAAGAGGAGTCGTTTGTAAAGGTTTCGTCTGGATTTCTGGTGCAATTATAGTTACAAAGCCCTGAGCAACCTATCTTTCACTCTTCCATTTGTTTTTACACATGTTGTGATTGCCCATCTTTCAACACTTACCTGTGGATCTATCTGTATTTTATTGAATAGGCCAACACAAGTTACCATGGCTTCGGATGGGAATGAATGGGAATTGAGCAAAGAAAATGTGCAGCCTCTGAGGCAGGGGCGAATAATGACTACTTTGCAAGGAGCTTTGGCTCAGCAAGATGTTTCTACTCACACAATTATTCAGCAGCAAAAGAGGTGAATGTGATACACTAATTTATCTCAGTATTGTAGGCATCTCATTTACAATTCTTACTTTAAAATAAGGCAAAGCTTTATTTTACATACAAACAGGATAGCTGGATGTTATGGTTCCTGGTGTGAATATATATTTCTTGATTAAACAATTCTGGAGATACATATGGTGCCTAATAGGCTTGTTTTTATGATCGTCTTGAAAGTTTAAATTAGATGCATCTTCCAAATAATTTGTAAGCACTACAGCTATACTTTTCAATTATTATCATTGCATTCTTGGTAGGAATTTTCCAGTTTATAGAGTGTCACGTACACTCTCTTCTCTAAAGATCTGAATTTTGCATGCCATTTTAATTTGAAAATATTTTTTCTGGTTCTTTAGACATTTACTATATCTAAGCAGCTTACAATAAACCAATACAGCAATATAAGAAAAATCAACAAGTAAAACAATATGTAATGTAAAAGGCATATATTTGGTTATCATTTTAGGGCATTTGAATCTGAAATTCGCTTTTACTGTGGAGATGATCCATTGGACATCTGGGACAGGTATGCTTAACTTTTGTAAGTGAAATATGAAAAAAAATATTTTCCAAATCCAGTTATTCTTGTTTCCCTTGTGTTTATAATTATTTTTAATATCTCTAGGTATATCAAATGGACAGAACAGACCTTCCCTCAAGGAGGTAAAGAGGGCAATCTTTCTGCTGTTTTGGAGAGAGCTATTCAAGCTTTGAATGAACAGCAGAGATATTATCAAGATCCCCGTTATCTTAGCCTCTGGCTTAAATTTGTAAGTAATATATTATTTTGTGCCCAGTTCATTAGAAAACTTTATTTAGATATGACACATTGTCATATGCTGTGAAAAACAATATTTTCACACAAAACTTTCTTTATGGGAATTGTCCCCAGTTATGTTTTCATAGAGCAGAAGTACTGCACTAATATGTAATGTGTTGAAGTCTCTGAATAGTTCAACAAATCATGCTTAATCCTCTCCCCTTAACAAAATAACAGCATTATAACAACTATTTTAAAAGACCAAAATAAACCTAAACTGAACATATGTATACATACTTTAATAGGTTTACTTATTAATCCATAGACCAAAGACCATTGAATCAGTGCTTCCTCTGCCCATTTCTCAGTAATCACCAGCACAATATTGTTTTGTCCCCAAATAACCCTGATGCCTGACTAGAATTGATTTAGCTGTATGAGCTTTATTCAAGCATATCTGAAATTGGTTAACAATTTGCTGAGGGAGTTTACCCAGAAAGGAAATGTATTAAAGTGAACTACAATTTTAAACTTCTAAAACTAAAATAGACTATAAATTTATAACTCCTGGATCTAGTCAGAAATCCCATCCCTATTAGATGTAATAAGCACAAAAGGAAAGGCAATCAACCACATTTCCTAAGTAATTTGACCACATAATTTATTCTCAATGTCACAATATTAGTTTAGAACTGCATAAAATGGATAATATGGTTAGACAAGTAATTAGAGTGGAGTAAAGGTATTTGTTTTTAAAGAACAAATACCTTTGTTAGATAATATTTCAAGGCAACTAAAATGGACCCCATGTCTACCTACTACTTAATAATTCATTTGTTCATCTGTTTCAATTCTTGTAAACTGAGAGAACACAAGCAGCATGCAGAAATGCATGGTAATGCATCTCTTACCATGGAATCCAAGCCCCAAAATAAAGACAAGTCTAGGGTCCAGAAAGCTCAAATTAGAGATTTTAGAGAGAGAGAAAAAACTTGATTTTTAGCTACTAATTCTGTTTCACTTTAGTAAGAATGTGTACAGAAGAGAAATATATTTTAAGTATGGCACTTTTGTGTTCAGAAAACTGTGCCAAACCATTTTCAGATCAGGCATGATTCAACAGAATCAAAACTCAGAATTTTGCTGTACTGGGTTTCAGCCAAAACAAAATTGGAGGGTGTGTGTGTGGCCTGAGTAGAGCAAAGCGGGGAAATGTCACTCCGCAATCCTATCCTCTGTATGTCTTGTATGCCCTCCACTGATCTTTACCTCAGCCATCAATGCCCCAGCAAGGCATCTTCCATCAGCTCACTGATCTTTGATTTTCCCAGTCCCTTCTTTTCTTTTTGCACATTCCATGGCCCAATAGCTTTGTTTCCTGCTCCTGCCATTATCGCGGGAAATCACTTCCCAGAGCAAAAGTGGCTTTGGTCTGCATCTATTACAGAACATCTTTCTGGAGAGTTTTCTGAATTATTGTAACTTCTATTTTATCTGAGGATATAAGGGCTAGAAGTAGAGCTATATGGGGTTTTAAGTTACAGAAATTCTGAGTATCTCTTTGAAAAATAGTTTATAATACGAAGGTTTTTTTTCCTTGTCTCTGTTTTTCAGGGGAACTGTTGCAGTGAACCTTTGGACCTTTATAGTTACCTGCATAGCCAGGCGATAGGCACTTCACTAGCACAACTCTACATTACTTGGGCAGAGGAGCTGGAGGCAAGAGGGAATTACAAGAAAGCTGATGTGATTTTCCAGGAAGGGATCCTTTGTAAAGCAGAGCCTTTGGATAAATTATTGTCCCATCACAGGTAATTGATGAAAATTAGAGATGACTGCTTGGGTTTACAGAAAATTAATTGAACAGTTTTTCTTAGCCCATTACAATAGTTAGTTGATAAAGTACTTGTACTCTGTCTGGCATGTAAGCTGCAACTGCATGATCAACCTCTCTTCCTCCCCTCCAAAACTTTGGCCCAATTTAATCACACAGTAGACATTTTATGCCCCCGATGAAGTGCGCTTCAGCTCACAAAATTTATGCATTTTAATAGTTGAACAAAATGCCACCAGATTTTGGATAGGAATTATAATTGCATGGCTGCACTGGGAAGAACTTAGCCGAGGTACTTTGCAAAAAAAATCTCTTTGCATAGATTATTTTGGATTCAGACACTGTGCTTCATTAGGAAGCAAAAAAGGCAGGAATGATAGCGGAAGTCTTGCTATTTCTGTTTGTAGGGAGTTCCAAGCCCGTGTGTCTCGACAGGTTTTAGAAGAGCTAGGAAATGATTGTGATGAGGAGGAGCAGTTGGACAGTTCTGTTTCTGAACCACAGAGAACCACACTGGCAGAACTGAAGGGGAGAGGAAAGAAAATCATAAAAGCCCCGATTAGTCGTGTAGGAAGTGCTGTAAAAGGTAAGTTGTTATTATGCTATTATAATTTGCCCATTATTAATGAAACAGAGATACTTAATTATGCAATGATGTGTTATAGTCCCAAGCCAAGGACAGAGATTCCAATGCCCACCATCTCAGCAAGCATCAGTCCGTCCGACTTTTTCTGTGTTTGATGAAAACAGAGTTGCAGATTCTACACCTGATCTTCCAGTACTTACACCACAGCCTTGGGTTGCTCCTCCACCCACTAAATCAAAGGAGAATGAATTGAAAGCAGGTCCGTGGACCACAGGCAGGGTAAGAGATAGGAAATCTGCTAAATGCTGTTGGAATATATTTTATGTGTCAGTATGAAACAACTTGATGTATTCTTCAGGAGGGAAAAACTCCAGCTAATTATTAAGGGTTCTCATTATCTTAGTACTGTCTTTAGATAGGTTTCTTCTAAATCTTCCCCTTAAATATATTTAGGCTCCACAAATTTTCAAGGTATTGTGAATATTTTCTGTTTATGTCACATTTCCATGGCTCTAGTAATGCTTTGCTCGTAGCAGCTGTCTCTTAATCAGAATATAGTCCAAAATATCTGCAAACCAAGTAGTCCATCAGTTGATGCATTGAGATAAAAAATGGATTTTCTTTTGTTTTAGCGTCCTCGAACCAATATGGATCCCACTGTCATGGCTTCTGTTGCAACCCCCAGTTTTACTCCGTATGTTGAAGAGACTGCAGAGCAGCAGGCCATGTAAGTTGTCTGCCTTAGACCAGTGATGGCGAACCTTTTAGAGCAGTGGTTCTCAACCTTTTTAATGCCGTGACCCCCCCCTCCCCAACCGGTCATAAGTCGAGGACTACTCAGCCGGTCGTAAGTCGAGGACTACTCAACTGGTGCAGCATTGTTTGCAGAATGGGACTTTTGGCGGGCTCAGCAGGGCAGAGACAGCCTGGACAATTCTTATTGGCTTTTGAAAGACAATAGAATTAGACTCTATTCAAGAGAGTTTAATAAAAGGGAGTAGCACAGCTAAGGAAAGGGAGTAGCACAGCTAAGGAAAGGGGGGGGGGAAATGGCGGACCGCGTTCTTTGGCGACCCCCGTGAAATGGTCGTTCGACCCCAAATGGGGTCCCGACCCACAGGTTGAGAACCAGTGTTTTAGAGACTGAGTGCCCAAACTACAACCCAAAACCCACTTATGCATTGTCAAGTGCCGGGTGGGTGTGGCCCATTGGCTGGGTGTGGCCTATTGGCTGGGCGTGGCCCATTGAATGGGCATGGCTGCGGTGGTAACGACAGACTGGGTGGGACTAAAAAGTTCAATCCATCAATTCCAATTTTGCAAGATCTTTTTTTTTCCTGCAAGAAGTTGAAATTGACTGATTTTTTTTGTTGTTGTTGGTTTTTTTTTTTGTACACGGCGGAGGCCTAAAGCAAAAAGGTTTTATAAAACCCAGCTGAAGGCCTAGAACTGGGGCGACGGCGCGCATGCCCACAGGGGGCTCTGCATGCCGTCTCTGGCACCTGTGCCATAGGTTCGCCACCACTGCCTTAGACTATTAAATAACTGTAAGAGAAAAAGTACTCTTAAAAATCTGCTGTAATGGGTTTTGCTATTAGACCTTTGTTTGTGGGATCTCTGACCATGTCTCTTTCATTTTGCTCAACACATCTGAGAATAAAGTATATAGCAATTATCTTCCTTTGAAAAGACAATTTTATTTTGTGTAATCCCAAAAAACAAAAATTGTCTTCTGATTTCTAGGTCAAAGGAAAAACTGCCTGGATGTTTTAATACTTTTTTTTTCCAGCCCCCAAGAATGATTAAAAAGCAGTGACTAATTTTGCCTTGAAACATTTAGGAATAGAGCAATTTGCAATAAATATTTATTTACTTTTACTTATTCTATGAGGTGTAACTAACTCCTTCAATAGTGAGTTGGTGCCATTTTTTATGTGTCTTTTTGATGGAACTACTTCTTGTAAGGAATGACAAAAGATAATTCAAGAAACATTTTAGAGGGTTAGTTTTGTTCCTAGCTATTTTTCTTAGCTTTGTTAATATTCTTTCTGATTATTTGTACTATTGAGTATTATTGTTGTGTATTTATCTGGATATATTGTTTGCTGAATAAAGTAGTCTATCTGGGAAGGGTTTCTGGAACAGTATTGTGTTAGGATGCTATATGAATACTTTCCAAATATTGTCTGACGTTTTAATTGCTTGCAAAATGTAGCAATAGCACTTAGCAGACCTTTTAAAACCAAGGGTTTCCCTGTTCTCTTGTGAAGCATCAGTCTATACCAGATTCAGTTTTTTCTTTCCCTTTGGAATAACTGGGATTATGGTGAAGTTACATCTCGTATTTGGAGTATAGGTTTTCAAAGCCAATTTGGAAATTACACACTTGGTTCCCTCCACCATCTCATCCAAAGCTGCTTGCTCTTACTTTTATTTTTCTGGGGAAAATACCATGTAATTTCCCTTATGAGTTTTTGTAACAGTTGTTTTTCATTAGAGGGGTTTTTTTAACGTAGCTTTTCTTTTATGACAAACTGGTCTTCCTAATTCCTTGATTATTTGTACTTGATCCATCCTCTCTTTGTTCCATGTTTTTTTCAGGACTCCTCATAAAATAGAGTCCAGCATTAACTGTGTATTAAGTGCCCGAAAACCTGGAAAAGAGGAGGATCCACTACAACGTGTGCAAAGCCATCATCAAGATGGTCAGGAAAAGAAAGAACAGCCTATGTATTGTAAAGAGAGAGTATATGCTGGAGTAGAGGAGTTCTCCTTTGAAGAGATTAGAGATGAAATCTACAGAAAAAAGAGAAGGGAAGGTATTAGATCCAAAATTACAAGCAACTTCCAGAATTGCCAAATGTCAATATTTTAAGAGTTATTGGGGGGAATGCACTGATCATTTTCAAAGGTTGTTATATTTGGCATCATGGTTGAAAGAGGTTTGAAAAGCACCTTTGGATTATTTTACAATTGAAATAATCTCTGTCCTACCATTGTAATACATTTTTTAAAAAAGGATCTCCCCCCCCACACACACACATACAGTAGAGGTTTTTCTTAAGCTGAGGTAAGAATGCTGCAATTTTAATTTTCGAATGAGCCCTTAAATATAAGTGACAAGACATGCATCATAATGTGCATGAGCCATCTTTATCTAAAGAAGAAGTAATGGAAGATTTTAAAAGATTTGGGTATTCAAAAAAGAATATAACCAATTTTCCTTTCCCATCTTTTACCCCAGAATATTTATGCTAGCTTGCAAATCCTTTTCTTATTGTCCACACAACAATTTTGGGACAGAGGAATCTTTTAGCAAATCATACGTTTATTTTAATTATGTTTTAGAATGGGGTTACACACAGGGCATCCTAGTTCTGAATTTCTCTTTTAAAATCTAGAGAATGTTGTTAGTGTCATGATGCTGAGTTCCTGGAGTTATATATTGCATAGACTAGGAGTCTAAGTAATTTTTTTAGTGCACCTCTGTAGGATTTTGCTACACCGCTTTTTCTATGAAGATTTTATCTTGTTTTTCTTTCATATAAGAATTGCAGGCTTTAGCACAAAAAAAAGCCGAGTTGCAGAAAAAGATTGAAGAAATGGAAAAAGTGGTGAGAGAGCAGCAGGAAAAGAATAAGCAGAAATCAGGCACTCGGGTAACATTCTGTTTTGGCTTTATATAAGTTTATTATTTAACTTCTGTGTAATTGCATTATACTTGATGAATATAGTCAAACTTTTATTGTTTATTCAATGATCACAGCAACAAGTGGAACAAGAGACTGCAGCCGTATTTCCTGCTGCATCAAAGGATTTGAAATTTTCCCCAACTGAACAGCAACATGTTTTAGATACTGAAGCAATTGTTGAAGGATACCTTCCAGGGTGTTTTTCCATGAAAAGGTAATAGAAAGATTGCTTTGCTGGAGGGAGGGAGAGAGAGAGAGAGAGATCTTTAAAAAAAAAAAAGCCAATGATTCAAAATTCTATTCAGAATTTCAAAATTTTAAAACAAGCTATTACTTGCATACATACATTTAAATAAACAAGTATTAGTAGATCTATTTGTTAACCTCTTTTCTGTTTTACATTCTATCCTTGTTATAGCAATTTTGAGCTGGCTGAAAATAATGAGTGTAAAAATTCAAACTCCAGTGGTAAGTTATATTTATAGATTTTTTTTAAAAAAGAATCCAAACTATGAGTCCAAACAAAGGGAAGATGGGAAGTATTTTTATATGAATCTCCTATCCATTGGTGAAATGAGTTAGGTTTTTTTTTTCTTTTCTGAGAGCATGAAAATAATCAAATTGCAACTTAAGCTTCTTTCATTAGCTTACTTTGCAGGGAGAGAAATTTTTCACTTCTAGTGGGGGACATACTGCTTCCATCGTAGCCATTATACAGCCACTCACCTAGTTTACCATTATGTAAGCCAAAATTTATCATGCAGCATCTCAGATTATATTTGTAAATTTATACAAATTTATAAAGTTATAGTGCTGATGGGAAAACATCTCAACATCATAAAACATCTGTTTTATGAACCATTCTGTTCCCTCCTTCCCCTCTTCCTGTGCTCCTTTATAAAGAGGCTGAATCTGGAAGAACTGGGTGGATGCTTTATCTGAAAAGGGATTTGATCATCTTTGTGTGTCTAATCTGCTTGAAGACACTGTACATTTATCTGACTGGTGTCTTTGAAGAAAGTGTTGACACAAAAGACTAGAACAAAGTACAAACAGCAGTTGGCAGCTACTGAAAGTTTTCTTTAAAGCTTATGAAGATAGAGAAAATGGCAGAAAAACTCTTACTTATCACATAATGACATTGTTAAAGACCTTTAGTAGAAAAGCCAGGTAACAGTTTATGGTATGGATTTTTTTTCTTTTCTAAAAATAAAATAGTGGGAAATGCTGTGTTCTTCCAAAATTTCCATTTCCATTTTGGAGAAAGAGATTGAGACTAGGAATGGCTTTTTCTTATGGTAATTATATCTCACTCTGCCTAGGAAAGAGATTTACACACAGGCAATCCTCGTGCAGCAACCATTTGAAGTTAAAACAGTGAAAAAATTACAACCAATTATTACATTTATAGCCATCACAGTATCCTATGATCTCACATTTGGACGTTTTGTGACCTAAGTGCATTTACAGCCATTGCAGTGCCTCTTGGTCATATCATCACCATTTGTGCGCTTCATAATCACTTATGGCAAACAGTGTCATTGCAGAATGTGGACCCATGAAAATAAAATCATATGTTGGACTCACGTGATTGTTTGCATTGCAACTGCACTGCTTCGTTTAACAATTGAAGAGGAAGTAAGGTCTGTTGTAGTTGCATGATCTTCTGCTTAGTAACCGAACTTCTAGCCACAATTGTGGTTGCTAAGGGAGGATTACCTGCTTTACTTCCTATATGGTTTCTTCATAGCAATTAAATAGGTTAGACTGAGACTGTTGTGGTGTTTAAGCACATGGACTTGATTATGGTGTTTAAGCACATGAACTTGATTTGAGCCTATTCAGATATAAACTTCTAGATCCCTGTATTAATTTATTCTGCTGGAGGACTGACAATTGCCAACAATTATAATTGATGAGAGTTGTGTAGAAAGTTTTAAGTGGGATGTAATTCTCTTCATTATAATCAATCTGCTTGTCAGCCGTTGCCAGTTTCAGAAAAAGTTTATACAGTCAGTGAATGCAGAGATAGGATATTAAAGTGCTCTTGACAATTATATTGTTAATGTACTCGGCCTATAGAAAATATTAAGCTGGCCACCATAATACTCAACAGCTTATCTTTCAGATGCTGAGACCTCTTCGGCTGTGAATTCTATACCTTTCTCTATTTTTGATGAGTCATCTGCTCTAGAAAGTAAGACTGCAAGGTAAATATAAACTTTTTAAAAACTAATAAATGATATCTTTCAGCACATTGCAAGTCCAGTATTTTAAATAAGATTCTAGAATTCAGTGAATTTTTAGTGTCATCCAAACAGTGTCATTTGCTTTATCTTTTAGTTTTTCACTTGGTCTTTCCCTGGTACATGGTAGACATCCCCTCGCAATCCGCAAACTTTCAGAAAGTATCACTGCTAAGGAAAACATACCTCCTGAAAATTCTGTAAGTGCTCATAGTTTGTATGATGCCTATTATATGAATATATTTTGCTCTAAAGACCCATGATATCTTCCTGCCTCTAAAATACTACTTTCATCAAAAATATGTTTGCATGCATAGTAGATTGCAGCCAACAAATTTATGGTTCTCGCACCTTACATCTGTGAATAAACATATTTAAAAATGCATAGTAAGGCCTAGGGCCAGCTGTCTGATCTGGATCTGTAACCCACTCCTATCTGTTTCTTAACAACTCTTGATGATTTTCAATTCAAATTTCATCTACCTATAAAAGCTTCATTTCAAGCTTGGAAAATAATATATGTATTTTTGATTAAAGCTGCATTCTACTTATGGTAATTTACCAGAAATTATACACTGGCAACTTGTCAAATGTAGGGCATGATGGGATGCTCACTATGACCTTTCCCCACCCCTGCTATTTTGCAGCTGTCAGGGATAGATCACTTTTACCAGAAATATGGTTCATTAGTTCAAGTTTTTGGAATCACTCTAAAGGCTGATTAAGATTAAGCTCAACTGCTTCAGATTGCAAATCCTTTTTATATGTTTTCTGCACAATCCCAAGATAAAGTTCTTTATTAGTAGGTGATGTCTTTGTCTGTCTACACACATGCTCATGCAAATGTTAGCAAATTTATAGCATTTTCGGTTAATTGACTCTGGTTAAGCAATCAGTATATCTATATCTGTCTATATATTGATATCTATCTGTCTGTGAATTAAATATGAATTGCTGATTGGTTTACCTTATGCAACAGTATATTTCAGAAAATAGTGTGGCACCAAATAAAAGGTAAGAACCAGGACAAGAAATTTGCCAGCTATCAAAATAGGTAGTTTTAAAGAATCAAAACTCCTTTTCTTTAACAATGTATTCATTTTTGGCTAAAGTTATTTAGAATACAGCAATTTAAAATAACTAACAAAATCTACTCCATGTGTTGGGATTGAGCTTTGGAAAAATTATATGTAAAAGTTACAGTTGCTGCTAAAATAATTTAGGAGATAAATCTATTTTTAATAGAATTCCAAACCAATTATTTTGTGTTGCAAAGCCTATCCGAATCACAGAATCTATCTTCTCTGAGATAGTCATGCTGTAATCTCTTGCATTTTTCTGTAGGATGAACTTCAAGGAATTGAACCCTTGAGTGAATATGCAATTGTCACAGGCTTATATAAGAACAAAACTCTTTGTCCTAATCCTGAAGACACATGTGATTTTGTTAGGGCTGCCCATCTAGTGTCAACACCTTTCCATGGAATAACAGAACAGAGAAATCAGCTGGATGACAAACTAGAGCAAGAATGTCTGGAATCTAAGACTATACCTCTGAATCAACAAACGGTTGTTTGTGAAGAACAATATGAGGAATCCATCTATGTGAAAAAACTGAGGTAACTCAGTTGGGAGGTCAACAGCTTTTGAATGTTTATATAGGATTGCGCACACAGCTGTCTTGGTTGCGTATATGGTGGCTATATAATGTACAGATTTTCACGATGGTTCCCAGATCGCTTGCCTATTCTGCTATAAAATTAGAAATAAATGCTAATTGCTCATGATAATATCAAGAGAATTATATATTATCCTCACTGCATCCAGGAATTTCTGTTTCATAAAATTCTGTGTAAACTTGAGCCCTACACCTTGCCTCGTGAGCAGAGTTTCAATACAAAATTATATTTGAGTGCTGCTACTAATAATAATTCACAGATTATGTTAAAAAATAATGCATTGAACACTTTTCTCCCGTGCTTTTTAATATCTGTATGTGAAACTGCTGGGAAAGTTGATATGCAGCTCTGGAATAAAGTGGCATCTAAACAGTAATGATATTCAGCTCTACTACCACTTACCTTCTAACTGCAAGGAGGTTCAGAAAAAAAAATAACCAGTTTAAATATGTGGCCTTTGGAGTTGTTGGCAGCTTGAATAAATTTGCAGGATGTAAATCTGATACAGTTGTTTTCCAATTATGTATAGTCCAATTTTGGAGGCAAGCCAAGAAGATACCAGATCTTCAGCATCTTCAAGTTCCCCAACACAAATCTCTACTGTTAAATTGGAACAAATTCCTGAGAAACTGGAATTGATTCACACTACTGATGAAATCACCAATGATGTTGAAAATGCCTCTGGTGAGTCTGCAACTGACAACTTAATTTCTTATTCCAGGCTTAAAGCATATGCCTAATAAATATACATTTATAACTGTTCTACAAACAATTCAGCAAAAGGAGTTGGTTAATATTTCTTTAAGGGTGGGTATTGTGCTACTGGCCTTGGAAGAAGTGGTACAACCTCTCAGTAATCTCCCAATGTTTACTCAATCTCCAGTCTTCATTTTTTGTAAAACAGTTGCTACATGTAATTCATTAATAAGGCAATTGATTCAATTAATAATTGAAAACTGTATTAGCAATATACCAGGAACTGTTTGAGGGACTATTTGCAAGGCTTCTTAGCATTAGTGGTCTGTGAGCCACACAGGAGTTAGCAAATGGTGTGGCTTCAATCCCTGAGTTTTAGAGCAGAGCAACTTGACTTTGCTGCTCTGCACCCCCACTGATTTTTTCATGTCTTTGAAGGGGTGAGGGATGCTTGGACATTGTCCCAAAGTTAACTGGATTCTTGGTTCATGCAAAGCTGTATTATATATATATATATATATATATATATATACATACATACATACATACATATAGTTACAAATTTTATTGGTTTTTTTTTTCATAAACATATGTTAATTTTTCCAATCAACAAGTTGTCTGGGATTAGCTATGCTAATACATATTCAATTCCTAATCCTTCATTCTTTCCTCTAACCAACAATAAAATGAATCCCAAATTTGATAGTGGTCTGTGTCTTCTTTATCTTTCAGTCTCATAGTTAGTCTGTCCATCTCTGCACATTCCAATATTTTCTGATTATTTCTTCTTCTGATGGCAATCCTTCATTCTTCCAGTATTATGCGAAAATTATTCTCGCTGCTGTGGTAATGTGTAAGATTAAATATAGATTATTAATCTTTTCAGGCATTATACCTAGTAAAAAAAAGTTCAGGTCTAAAATCAACTTGTTCATCCAATATTTTTTCTAACCACATATGTATCTTTCTCCAATAAGCCTTAGCCTTGCCACATGTCCACCAAATGTGGTAGTACGTGCCTATATTATGTTTACATTTCCAACATCTATCTGACATATTTTTAAACATTTTTGCTAATCTTGCTGGTGGCAGGTGCCATCTATAAAACATTTTATACAAGTTTTTATATGAAGTTGACATTGTTAGTTTGTAGTTTCTCTCCCATAACATTTGTCATTTTTCTAGTTCTATATTATATCCAAAATTTTTCGCCCATCTTATCATTGTTTCTTTCACTTGTTCACTTTCCATTTCCAAAATTAACAAAAAATTATACATTTTCTTAATTAATTTCTCATCTGAGGTTAACAAAATCTTATCAAACACAGTTTGATCCTTATAAAATCCATACATTTTTACATCTTTTTCATATCATATCATAGCAAAGCTGTGTTATATATTGTTAACGGTACAATACCAGGTCAGGCTGGACAATGTTGTCAAGTATAAGGCAAGAAAATACACATTGGTAATGTAAAACACATCCTGCGATTTGAACAGCGATATTCAATTGCTGTGTAGTTATAAAGGAAAATTGCTATGCAGTATGGAATTGTTATCTGACAGATATATGGTTTGGGTTTTCTTTTTTCTTTTTTAGATGACTCTTCGGAAGGTTTGCAGAATTCTGAACGACGCAAACAGTTCTTTCAACCTCTTCCAGATTTCTTGACCGAGGCTTGTGGCTTTAAACAGGAGGATCAGCTTATGCCTTGGATAGAATTGGAAAAAGAAGTTAATTTGGGTGATTATAGTTATAATCTTTTTATGGTATAATCTGTTTTAATCATAAATTCTAGAAGGAGAATGGAAAAGCCATGAGCAGCATGAAACCCCACATCCCATTTGCAATCGCGGTCCCCTTAGAATGTATGAAGTGGAATTGTTGAATCTTTTGTTAAAATGGATGACTTGAATCTTGCGAAGATGCTCCCTTTTTAAATCTGGTTCCACTAGGTCAGTTTTTCTTTTTTTCATGTTGGGTTTCTAAAGGAGAAAAAAAAAATCAGTTTCTTCTGCTCTAGTGATGTCATAAGCAATACAGAAAGGCAAAAGACTGCCTCTAAGGTACAAAAAATTGCCATTTCTGCATTGTGATATATAAAACATTGGGAACTTAATTAAGCCAGTATATAATTTTTTTCTTCTAGTTCAATTTGCTTGAATTCATTAGCTATTCTATGTGGATGGAAAAAACACTATCAGCATTCAGTATTAGTGTGTATTATTGTGATGCTAAACTTGATTACTAACCAAATTTACCCTGGGTGGGGAGTATCTGGTCCTTTAAATTACAGACTAGTTTTATATGTCCAGAGTAGGCCCTAAGAGCCAATAGAGAAAAAGAAGGGATTTTATCAAGTTTGGGGTGGGAAGAGGATTTGATTAGGGGTTAGTTACTTCAGGCAAGGTTGAAAAATGATCTGTTCTTATTGTTTTCAATTTCAGATAAGTAGTTGGACCTTGGATTAAAGTGTACAACCCAGATCTAATCTGTTACTTAAGGCTAGAATTGTTATTAGGGTTTTTTTGTACTTTATTTTATCTCATTTTTAATTTACCATGTTACCATGCGGATGCTGATCTTTAACAAACTTGATGAAGTGTATTTTGTGAACACTGAATAGTTTACCTGAATCTAATTGATGATGCCTTAAATTCCAGTGATACAGGGAACTACAGAAAGTTACTTAAGGAATTCAGTTATTCGTCTTGTCATATTTAAAACATTTATCCTATCAATGTACAGCAGGCAACAGTGTCCATATAAGGTTGAAAATAATTTAGGAGAGGTGTTTCTAATCTTGGGCAAACACAGTGCTTTCCTACTATTCTTTAAAGCAGCTATGTCAAACTCACAACATCACGTGACGTTGTGCAAAGTATTGGGACAATTTTGCCATTGCTGGCAATGGGGTGGGCACGGCTTCCACGTGACGCGTCTGGCTCGTGGGTTGGCAGCTTGACACCCCTGCTTTAAAGGATTCCAGGTTTTTTTCAAACTGCCTCATGAGCTTGAAGAAAAAAATGCTGCTGTAAGAAGCTGCCTCTTTAATGCAGCTTTCAAAGCAAGGACAACTTTTGTGCTCATGCAGAAGTCTGAAAAAAGTCTGTTGCTTTAATAGCAGGCAGGTGCGGTCCTCATGTGAGGTTTGAAGTACCTCTTTCAAAGCATTTATGAAGCATTGCACAGTACAAATAAATATGCAAGTAGTGATGTTGGTTATGCAACCCTCCACATGCAATCCATTGTACTATCCTCCCAATAATTCCAGATTAACAAAGAAACTCTAGAGATGTGTAGAGATGTAGGGTTTGTTTGAATTAAATGTTCATATGCCCAAATATTATTTCTAGATGTGTAAAGGTATTAGAAACATGAAGTGTTCTAGTAATGATTTGTTATTGCAAACAATTCTGTTTCAACAGGAAATGCTACTTACCATGTTACTCGTGAGTATTTGATCAGTGAGCAAAACAAGATATTCTCTGCTGTATCAGCTGACATTACAAATAAGGATTCAGCAGCATTTTTAATAAAGGTATAATTATTTTATTCTGATCATCCTTTAATTAACTCTTTCAAACTCCCATATAGTCACTTATGAACACTTATGAAGCCCTTTCACCTATCCCTTTAAATTGCAGTGCAGTTCTCTTGCTTCTGTTCTAAAATGACAAGTTACCAAAGCCCCTAAGATTGTTTTCTAATTAAAAACAAAAATGTATTCCTTTCAAACAACAGTTAAAAATACAAAAAGATCGTCACCATAAAAAGTAGAAAGGCAACAAAGGATTTAACTTTTACTACTGCCTTAAGCCGAACAGTAATGTTATATTTTTTTTTAAAAAAAATCATTCAATGAAAAGTAAGGTGAAATAAAATTGTATTTTAATTCTGAAGCATAAGAGTTCAGGTCAGAATGAAACTTCCATTTGTTCTGTCTGCCTGAACTGTGTCCCAGATTTTTTCTAGGGAGCATTTTCACTTATTTGGAAAGACATATAATTGCAAATGATGTTTTGCTAGCAGAATGATACCGTCAGATATAACCAATTCATTTTAATTCAGTTTGTATGTAGTTTCCCTGCATGATGTGGGGAATCCAATTTTAATTGCTCATCCCATCTCTGTTACCTGGGTGGAATTAGGCAATGTTTTCAGATTTTCTACAGGCAGTGAAGCACAGTGGTCACAGAATATCTTTCTATGGTGAAACTGCAATGTAAGCATGGAATTTCAATTGCTGGAATGAGATCTGCCATATTGGCTCAACTTTATCTGCTACATAAACACACCATTTATTTACTTGCCTATCTAATTTATACAAGCGTCTATCTCACAAGCAGGTAACTCTAGGCTGCGAACATTAACTATAGTTTGTACATTATCAGATAACAAAATAATCACTTAAATTTGGATAAGTATAGCTGGTTGAGGTCTGAATATTAGGAAGTCATAGTTGTAAATATTCTTTATTCAGGTACATTCTGAGCCTGTGCCATGGGACTTCTTCATACTATTGCTACTTCAAGAGCGCCTAGGTGCTGAATTTGACCAGAACTTTAGTCAATACTGCACTTGTTTCTTATATCACAATGGCTGTGTGACTCTCCATGAGACAATATGCTCTCTCACTGTTCAGGTCAGTGTGTACATTGTTGAGTGAGTGGGAGTTGAACAATTTGTTTACATTTGCCTTCATGTGTAAGTAAAACAGCTATATGAAGCATTGGAACTGAAGTAGATGATGCAAAATAAAAAGAAAGGTATATGACTAAGAAAAGCAAGCTTTAAATGTAGGCATGATATTTCCAAGATTTAATTAACTGAGTTGGGATCAGGGTGGTAGAATGTTTTCTTATGCCTAATCTTTATTTCTCCCCCCCACCAGGATATGATCCAGCATGATAAAGCTATCCCTCAAGAAGTGATATTGCTGATCATTGACAACCTCCTAGAAGTGGTGGAAAAATTGCATAAAGCAGAAATAATCCATGGGAATCTGAATCCAGAAACATTGTTCTTGGGAGACAGGTTGGCTGTCTTTCTTTATTGACCTCAAGCTTTGTGCTTTTAGACTGGCACTTTTTAAAATAATATTCCAAGTAGATGCAAGCTTGATTTTGAGCAATGTATGTCACTAAGGGAAAAATAAGAGCATTATAATAATTCATTCTAAATTGGTGTTGGAATAAGAACAATACAGATACTTGGGTCAGTAAATTCAAATTTGATTGTATTCTATCCTAACTTGTACCTAAGATTTATAAGAAGTTCACCAATCCATTTGGAGCCATCTCTGACCTTCAATGTTATTGATCACAAACACATAGGTGTAATCATTAATATTCTAGTTTATGGAGAACTGGGTGTCACATATCAATTGTACAGTGGAAAAAACTTGTATTAGGAAATGCACTTAATTTAAACATTGTGTAAACCAGGGGTCTCCAATCTATGGACTGTGACCTGGTACCAGGCTGCAGCCTGTTGGCCCCTGGGTCCGAGAATGGCTGGTCCTAACCCCCCTACTTGTGCTTAGCACCGCTGTGCGGGTGCCGCAGGTGCACATGGCCCGCTTGCACATGCGGGCACTAGCAACCCCACCATGCACATGCCCACTTGTGCATGGCCCGCTTGCGCATGTGCAGAGGCTCTAGCACCCTTGCCATGCATGTGGGCGCACATTGCCCTGCTCCTCCCTTTCCCTCCAGGCCACCAACCCAGAAAGTTTGCAGAACCCTGTGGTAAACCATGATTTGCTTGATTATTGTTTACAGAGAAAAAAAATCGGATAGTTTTCATAAATTAGTATTGACTGAGGAACTGTAAAATAAAGCATCCATGTGAAAAATGTATTTATCTGTGTATACATATATAAAATCCCAAAGGTGCTTTTTCAGGAGGCAACTGGACTTTCTTTTTCTTTGAAGATGGTTCACTTCTCATCCAAGAACTTTCTTCAGCTCTGACAGGATGGTGGGGAATGGAAGGATTTACCGTATATTCCGGCGTATAAGACGACTTTCGCAAGTGTTAAAATCAGCGCCGAAGTCGGGGGTCGTCTTATACGCCGAGTGATCTTATACACCGGAAATACTGGTAGTTTCCAGGGTATAAAACGACTTTCTAGGCATGCGACTCGGCACCGAAGACGGGGGTCATCTTATACGCCGGCATATACGGTATATTCCTATGACCAGCTTGTCTGCAAGGAGTATAAATCCTTCCATTCACCACCATCCAGTCAGAGCTGAAGAAGCTTCTTGAATGAGAAGTGAAACATCTTCAAAGAAAAACAAGAAAGTCCAGTTGCCTCCTGAAAAAGCACCTTTGGGATAACTATGACCTGGATGAATGAGGATCGCCATAGAAATACATATACAAACATTTTCTATTTAAACTACCCTTTCATGCACATAAACACGGTGGACATCTAACAGCAGCAAAGATAAATTATTCTGCAATGCCCTATGGAGTTCAGTGGCACTTATTCCAGATAAGTATGGTAGCCTTAGCCTCCTCTTTACCTTCCATTTGCAGAAGATGAAATCTTCAGTCGAACAATTCTTAACTATAAATATTCTTTGCTAACTGAGGATTTGATTTCAGGCAACTTTGGTCACATAGTTGACTTTCATGTATAGAGGAGGTCTCCATTGTAGACACTCATTCTCCATCTTTTAAAGGCAACAAAAAGAGAACAGGGCTGATGTGATTGCCTTTTTTTGCCTCAGAGTAACGAGGACGGTTTCACGTGCATACATACAAATCCATCCTTCTTCCAACCACTTGCTTTTATTATCCTCAGCTGCTACCCACAGACTTCCTTTCAATGATATTTCCTATGGCAGGATTTTCATCAAATACAAAATACCTCTACACACGTGTGTGTGCACACAATCCACAGATAATTGATTAATTGAAGGGAAAACCTTGTTTTTCTTTTACATCAATACACCATTAAAAATGAAGCAAATTCTTATTGCAAACACTAGAGGGAAGCAGTAAGGCAGACGTGTGCAAATACTGTACCATTCAATTAAACTGCAAATCTGCTCTCCTTCAGGATTTACAATCCATTTGCCATGGAGAAGACTAACAAAATTCTGAAGATAGTGGATTTCTCTCACAGCCTAGATTTACAACTAGAGCCAACTGTGAATTCATTGAAAAGCTTCCCAATAACTCACACCCAGATTGGACAGCAGATCTTTAATGAAAACACCCCAGTACATCAGGTAAAAGCCCATTTTTCTTGGTAACTCTTATTTAAAAATATCTAAAATTTTTGGATGTCTTAATAGAAAATCCCAGAAAAAAATACGGTTGAAGTTGATGTAATATTTCTGGAGCAAGCTGCTTCTAAACATTACTTTTTTATTATATGATTCGAATGATTCAAGATTATGAAATTTACAGATAATTATTATTAACATAGAAATCCTTTAATCATTTCAGGTGGACATGCTTGGCATTGCAAACACTACCCATTTGATTTTGTTTGGCGAGTACCTGCAAGTTCATTGGGAAGAAGACAGATGGAAAACTAGTAGAGATTTATCTCAGTAAGTATTTAGCATTTCAAAAACTCTTTGCCTTTTGTTTCTCATTCTAGATTCACCATGACAGAAATACTATTAATTGAGAGAAAGGACATAAAATTTAAATCAGAATAACATGTTAATCAGTTAAGTAATTGTGACAACCAAGTGTGGTCCTGGGACTTAAGTATATGGGACCCAATTTTACATTTTGTGTTTCAGGGTGTTGCTGTACTAAACTGCAGTTTAATACTATTTTTTTATCTTAATATCAACATAACAAATAGGCAACTTGGACACTTTGAAGGTGGGCTATTACTGTGTGATTTGTATGGGGTTGTTTGAGAGACCCAGCTTGCTTTGGGTCCCATTGATTAAGCATGTCATTTAGTGGGACTCAGGAATAAGGTTTTTTTCGATATCAATTATGGTTTGTCACAGTCAGCCAGATATTTAGACTGGATTTGGCATTTTTGTCCACCAATCAAGTCTTTCCTAAAGACCTGGGAAAGGCAGATATTGATATTTGATAGTGTTAAAGGTATCGTCACAGGATGTAAGCTGTCCTGAGTAAAGCTGCCTTTTGCAATTGACTGATGGTGATTTGGTCTATGCCAATAGTATTCAAATGGTGCTCCAGATGTTTTGGGATTGCACCCAAGGCACCTACTATATTACATTATTGTTGTTGTGTTGTTAATTGCGAAGTCATGTCCGACCCGTCGCGACCCCATGGACAATGTTCCTCCAGGTCTTCCTGTCCTCTACCATCTTCTGGAGTCCATTTAAATTCACACCTACTGCTTCAGTGACTCCATCCAGCCATCTCATTCTCTGTCGTCCCCTTCTTCTATTGCCCTCAATCTTTCCCAACATTAGGCTCTTCTCCAGAGAGTCCTTCCTTCTCATTAGGTGGCCAAAGAACTTGAGTTTCAACTTCAGGATCTGGCCTTCTAAAGAGCAGTCGGGGTTGATCTCTTCTAGGACTGACCGGTTTGAACGCCTTGCAGTCCAAGGGACTCGCAGGAGTCTTCTCCAGCACCATAGTTCAAAGGCCTCAATTCTTTGGCGCTCAGCCTTTCTTATGGTCCAACTTTCACAGCCATACATTGCAACTGGGAAAACCATGGCCTGGACTATACGCACTTTTGTTGGCAGGGTGATGTCTCTGCTTTTTAGTATGCTGTCTAGATTTGCCATAGCTTTCCTCCCCAGGAGCAAGCGTCTTTTAATTTCTTGGCTGCAGTCCCCATCTGAGGTGATCTTGAGCCCAGAAAAATAAAATCTGTCACTACCTCCATTTCTTCCCCATCTATTTGCCAGGAATTGAGAGGGCCGGATGCCATGATTTTGGTTTTCTTAATGTTGAGTTTCAAGCCAACTTTTGCACTCTCCTTCTTCACCCGCATCAAGAGGCTCTTTAGTTCCTCTACACTTTCTGCCATTAGAGTGGTATCATCTGCATATCTTAGGTTGTTGATATTTCTCCCGGCAATCTTAATTCCAGCTTTTGATTCATCTAGCCCTGCCTTTCTCATGATGTGCTCTGCATATAAGTTAAATAGGCAGGGCGACAGTATACAGCCTTGCCGGACTCCTTTTCCAATTTTGAACCAATCAGTGGTTCCGTGTTCGGTTCTTACTGTTGCTTCTTGACCCGCATATAGGTTTCTCAAGAGACAAATGAGATGGTCTGGTACTCCCATCTCTTTAAGAACTTGCCACAATTTGTTGTGATCCACACAATCAAAGGCTTTTGCATAGTCAATGAAGCAGAAGTAGATGTTTTTCTGGAACTCCCTAGCTTTCTCCATGATCCAGCGTATGTTGGCAATTTGATCTCTAGTTCCTCTGCCTCTTCGAAATCCTGCCTGTACTTCTGGTAGTTCTCGATCCACATACTGCTGGAGTCTAGCTTGTAGGATTTTAAGCATAACTTTACTAGCATGTGAAATGAGTGCAATGGTGCGATAGTTTGAACATTCTTTGGCATTGCCTTTCTTTGGAATTGGAATGTAAACTGACCTTTTCCAATCCTGTGGCCACTGTTGAGTTTTCCAAATTTGCTGGCAAATTGAGTGTAGCACTTTTACTGCATCGTCTTTTAAGATTTTGAATAGCTCAGCTGGAATACTGTCACCTCCACTAGCTTTGTTGTTGCTCAGATTTTCTAAGGCCCATTTCACTTCACATTCTAGGATGTCTGGTTCGAGGTCAGTGACCATCTCATTGTGGTTATCTGGGATGTTAAGCTCATTCTTGTATAGTTCTTCTGTGTAGTTTTGCCATCTCTTCTTAATCTCTTCTGCCTCTGTTAGGTCTCTGCCATTTTGGTCCTTTATCATGCCCATCTTTGCATGAAACGTTCCCTTCATATCTCCAATTTTCTTGAAGAGATCTCTGGTCCTCCCTATTCTGTTGTTTTCTTCTATTTCTTTGCACTGTTCATTTAAGAAGGCATTCTTATCTCTTCTAGCTATTCTCTGGAATTCTGCATTCAATTGGGTGTATCTTTCTCTTTCTCCTTTGCCTTTCGCTTCCCTTCTTTCCTCAGCTATTTGCAAAGCTTCCTCAGACAGCCATTTTGCTTTCTTGCATTTCTTTTTCTTTGGGATGGTTTTAGTTGCTACCTCTTGTACAATGTTGCGAACTTCCATCCATAGTTCTTCAGGCACTCTGTCTATCAGATCCAGTTCCTTAAATCTATTTGTCACCTCTACTGTATATTCATCAGGAATATGATTTAGTTCATACCTGAGTGGCCTAGTGCTTTTCCCTACTTTTTTCAATTTAAGCCTAAATTTTGCAACGAGAAGCTCATGATCTGAGCCACAGTCAGCTCCTGGTCTTGTTTTTACTGACTGTATACAGCTTCTCCATCTTTGGCTGCAGAGCACATAGTCAATCTGATTTCTATGTTGACCGTCTGGTGATGTCCATGTGTAGAGCCGTCTCTTGGGTTGTTGGAAAAGAGTGTTTGTTATGACCATCGTATTCTCTTGACAAAATTCTATTAGCCTGTGCCCTGCTTCATTTTGTACTCCAAGGCCAAACTTGCCTGTTATTCCGGTTATCTTTTGGCTTCCTACCTTAGCATTCCAATCCCCCATGATGATAAGGACATCATTTTTTGGTGTTAATTCTATAAGGTGCTGTAGGGCTTCATAGAACCGGTCAATTTCATCCTCTTCAGCACCAGTGGTTGGGGCATAGATTTGGACTACTGTGATATTGAATGGTTTGCCTTGGATTCGAATTGAGATCATTCTGTCATTTTGGGGATTGTATCCCAGTATTGCATTTCCTATTCTTTTATTAACTATGAAGGCTACTCCATTTCTTCTGAGGGATTCTTGCCCACAGTAGTGTACCTGATGGTCATCTGAGTTAAATTCACCCATTCCTATCCATTTTAGTTCGCTGATTCCTAAGATGTCGATGTTCAGTCTTGTCATCTCTTTTTTGACTACGTCTAGCTTGCCTTGATTCATGGATCTTACATTCCAGGTTCCTATGGAGAAAAAATCTTTACAGCATCGGACTTTCCTTTCACCACCAGATATATCCACAGCTGAGCGTCCTTTCGGCTTTGGCCCAGTCGCTTCATTCTTTCTGGCGCTACTAGTACTAGCCCTCTGCTCTTCCCCAGTAGCATATTGGACACCTTCCGACCTGAGGGGCTCATCTTCCAGCGTCATATCTTTTTTCCTTTTAGTACTGTCCATGGGGTTTTCATGGCAAAGATACTGGAGTGGTTTGCCATTTCCTTCTCCAGTGGATCACATTTTGTCAGAACTCTCTGCTATAACCTGTCCGTCTTGGGTGGCCCTGCACGGCATAGCTTATAGCTTCATTGAGTTACGCAAGCCCCTTTGCCACGACAAGGCAGTAATCCATAAAGGGGAATTGGAATGTAATATAATGTAATAATTACATTATTATTAAATTTATTTGCCACCCATCTTGTGGTCTGGGGTGACTCTGAGTGTCTTACAATGTGATAGTGCATGCAGATATCCCTACAATTATAAATATAAAAAAGACTAAAATACGAAAAATTCAAACAAACTAAAATCCCTGTCTTTGGAACAGAGAGATGGTGGTTCCTTCTCACCAATCATCTCCAGCCAACAGCATCTCCTTCAGGAGTCCAACTCGATCAGCATAGCCAAGTTTTGAAGTTTTTTCTGAAGAGAAATGAGAGGGGGCGAATCTCACCTCCTGTGGCAAAAGGTTCGGAAGGGCAGGAGCCATTGGCAAAAAAGGTCTCCTGGATCATACCAGCCAAGATTCCTAGTAGGCCTCTTCTGTATAGTGTAGTGACTATCTTGCCTGTGTTCAAACTTTCTTTAAAAACCTGGCTTTGCGCTACTTAAGGCAGGGAAGATGTGGAAGAATGGTTTACTATCTTGGATGGGTTTTGTTTTACAAAGTGGTTTTTTTTCACTTTGTAAAGTTGCCAACAGTAGTTTGGAGTTGGGTGGCCCAGAATTATGATTAAACAAATACTGCTAAGATGTCAAATAATTTAAATGTCTTTTAAACAATGAAGTGAGAAAATAAAAGTTATTTCATGTTTTTAATAGAAATATTAAACTTGGTATTAACTTTAATGTAGAATTGCAATGTGAAAAAAATGCTCAGGGACATTTTGTGTGCTCAGTTATATCCTGCTGAGTCTATAATTTAACCCTAATATATTTACAGACAGAATATCAAAAATAAATGGGCCTCTTTGTTAATCAAATAGTAATACACTTTTTCCTGAACTCTGTTAATTTATATCTGTTGAACTTTGACAGACTATTTTTTAAAAGGTATCTTGAATAAACTGATGGCAGTGACAGATGCATAGCTGTCACTGCAAAGTGCTGCTGAGGTCTTCTTAAAGATAAAAGAATACCAATGGAGATAGCATGTTTCTTAATTGCAACACATTCTTGAATGCACAAAATTGTTATTTGTTTTAGCCATGGTTTGTTGAGTAAGCATAGTTAGCCAAAACCAAGCGAACCACATTATGTCTTAGCATAACATGAATCCAGTCACTAACTAACAGGATTAACTACAACTGCCTTCTACAGCAAAAACAGTTAATCCCTTTAACCAAAAGAGTGGACGGATTGGACCTTCCCCATTCAAGAAGTAGAAACTAGAGGCTACCCATCACAATATTATGGCTTTTTACTTCTTCCTATACTTTGCATTTAGCCAAAGAATGATCTAGTACAGGGGTAGGCAACTGTGGCTCTTTTATGACTCGTGGACTTCAACTCCCAGATTTCCTGAGCCAGCATGGCTCAGCTTGGAAATCTCTCCTTTTCCCCTCAGCATGGCTGGCTCAGGAATTCTGGGAGTTGAAGTCCACGAGTCATAAAAGAGCCAAGGTTGCCTACCCCCTGATCTAGTACCTGGAAAACACAAACATTTTGTTGCTAAATATCTGTACCAGAAACATTTATAATAATTTTTAATAGTGGGAATATGGCAGTCAGCCATTTGAAAGCAAAGTAGTCTTTGAAAAATCAATGTCTGCCTGTTGAGGCCAAAATAAACAGATGCTTTCACAGCCCTATAGCTTATTCCAGAAACTGTTTCAAGTACTCTAAAGCAGGGATAAAGTTTCTTCATAGGCTTTGAGTAGCATGCCCAGGTGATACACTTGAGGGGGGAAAAAAACTGGAGACATTTTTTTTTTAATTTTATTTTTTATTTACAAATATTTATATGCCGCCCAATCCCAAAGGACTCAGGGCGGCGTACAATATCATTACTCACTATATGCTTAACCACACTGAAATATATGGAGAACTTAATGAGGTCCTTGAAGTATACATCTTTGTCCTTCAGGAGGGGCCATGTTAGCTAGAAGTGGTATGTGTGACTCTTCACTTTGCACTGATGCTCACAGATTCTTCCAAGATATTGTAGTTCTCCGGTGGATAGCATAGATTCCTGATTAACTGCACAGACTTTCATGAACTCATGTATTTGCATTGTCAACTTAGTTTCTTTTGGATAGCAGTAGTTGGGGCTAGTAGTTGTACACTGTTTTGTGCTGTTTGGACAAACGATGGAGTAAAAATACTATTTAAGTAGCCTCTAAAAATCCCTTCTTGAAGTGAGACCCCATGTTCTATATGGGGGCTATGGAACAGGTTTTTCCAGCGTTGAGAAGTTTAGGATAAGACAGGGATAACCCCACCTCAAGTAGTAGTGCTGCCCAGACCAGTAAGGTGGTATAACCTCAGTTGCTTAAGGGCTGAGTAAATTGATGCAAACTGCTTCTTACCTCTGTTCAAAATCAATGTAATCTACTGTTTAACCAGTATAGTATACTGGTTAATGTATTAAATTTGAAACTTAAGTTATGTCCCCCATACAATCATGGAGCTCATGGAATGACTGGCAAGATAAATTACAAAGAATGCTCCCGGGCTTGAAGGCTTGAAATTAAATTTGCTATATCACTTCTTTCTTGAGCATATGCATTAAAAGATATAAAATCAGAATTCAGCATTTTACAACATAGAGAGTATTACTTGTTTATTCTTAGTTAACTTGATCTTTGTTAATATAAGTAATTAATATTTGGTGCTGTTTCCAAGTTTAGCTGTAGATTAGTGGCTACTGTCCTACAGTAGTCTTTTTCTACTGTATTTCCAACTGCTTTTCTTAAATTATATTATCTTCCCTTCCATGCACTGCTTGAGCCAGATCCCTTACCAATTCAGCAGAATTCCTCCCCCCCCCCTTTATAGCTAATCGGTCATTTTATCCATACAGTATGGCTTTAACTGGGGAATAATGAATGCCTAGGACATTCAAGAAACTTAGAGCTAGTTAATAGCTTGGGTAGTTTAATGAGATGAAAATCTGAGATGAAAGTTTATGGCTAGTTAATAGGTAACTCAATGTGTGAGAATGTAGAAGAACAATTGATTCATTTTTAGAGAACTTACTTACCAACATATGTGTAACATTTCTGTTGACATTTAGTATAATTTTATTTATAACTGAGAGAAAATGTTATTTTTTTTTAACCAAAACTTTTTAAAAAACTTTCACAAACATACTGTTAATTTGATAAAAGAGGATAGAGGAGAAAAATACTAAGATAAATATTTTACAAACTAACTAGATCTACATTTTTAGAGACATATAGCAGCTTGTGTATATGGGAAGTAGGGCTACCTGTAATATATGAGCTATTGTTTAGTGATGTCTGTGACAATTGTAATTTGAGGCAACCTCTTTTCCCACTTACAAATGTCCTGCTGAGGCTCTTAACCTTGAGGAGAATGAGTATGAATATGTACCTTTGACAGGAGACTTGATCTCCGGAGACAGACCTGAACATAACAATTGGATGAGGGAGATGGAGTGCAAGGAAAACAGTTCAGATGGTTTAGAAAAGTGCATTACAAACAGATTTGATCTTGAGGTTCATGGTGGATAAATAGGAGAACTTCTGGTAATGGAAATCATTGGATTTTAGCAGGCAGAATATAAGTTTAAATTTAATTAAACTTTAATTATTTTAATTAAATAAACTTTACATTTTAAGTTTAATTGTAAAGCTGGTCAGATTAGTTTTGAAGAATTTGCTGTTACCTAACACGTTTCACAGAATAATGTAAGTATTTTATCATCAGTTCTCCGGAGTACAGACAAAGTATATATTGATTGATTGAATCATTGAATCATTTCAGTTGGCCTGAATTCTACTCACCTTTTTATCACATGTTGGGTTTCAGAATAATAGCATGAAATTTGGGGTGTCTGTATTAGCCTTTTCTTGGATGATTTAAGCCATCATGAGATGTACCAAGAGCTATCCTACTGAACTCTTTCTGATCTGCAGTGTTAAATTGTCAATTTATATACTTATTTGCCTTTAACTTTATTTTAGAGTACTTATTTTTATCATGTATACAGTCAAGGGAATGTATAAATTCTTATTTCCTACAGGTTTCTTTCTTAGAGCTATAAGTCATCATGATAACTCATATTTGATAAATTAAGTTACTCAGTTTTAATATAGATAATCTGTTGGTATTTTTTAAAAAACAAGGTTGCCTTTTTATAGTGCTTCCTTTTAGGGGTGTGCTTTAAATAGATGAATATGCATCAACAGCTTCATTCTGGATAATGAAATTCATATGAAGAGTTTTCAAGCAGATCTAAGCAATATGCTTGTGGTGATCAGATTGTTCAGAATATCGACTAAAATACTTGCATGAATAGTGCAGGAACTCCTTATTCCTGTCCCTAAATTGATGCTTATATTGCACAGATGGAAGGTTTTCAGTTAGATAAATTTAAAGTGTTCCCAATAATGCTCTCTTTTCTGCCTAAGCACATTAGTTCCCTAAATAAACTTATTTGCATTACATTACATTACATGTGGGTTTACAGTTTCAATTACCATGCTTTTTGTTTCAACATGAATTATTCTGGCCCTTCAGATGAAGAGGGTTTTTTGACCTAGTGGTGGGGAAATTCAAATCCCAACTCCATTTAAACTGAGAAATAGTTTTGCTGTTTATAATTTGTTCTCCTGCCTCCTGAGGTTAACAATCTATTTGATATCTATGGAGATTCTCAGTCATCCAGGTCTATTTGATAGTTTAAATCAAGAATTTTGGACAGCAAAGAACAGCTTGGTGAGAAAGAAATAGGGCAGGGATTCTCAACCTTGGCAACTTTAAGACTTGTGGACTTCAACTCCCAGAATTCCTCAGCCAGCAAAGCTAGGGTTTTTTATCCTTCCTCTAATCCACCTGATCTCTATATTCTGTATATTATTACAAAGTAAGGGATTCAATTCCTTATTAGCAGCCTGTTTGCAGAAAATAACTGAAAACTAATAGAAAAAATATGACTTGTATCTCCATGCTGACCAAATAGAAAGAGAGTTGCTCTTTCTTTCAGCAGGCACAGACATGCAAGAGGGTATTTTTGTGGCAATGTTCAATGTGTGCATAATTGTGATTTTGTATTATTTACTCACCCCCTCCCCTTTTCCAAAACTAGTCAGTAGAAACAAAATATAGTACACAATCTTCATTTTAGGAAAAAATGGTTCATTTCAGGAAGGTGCACTGTATCAGTGTTCATATCTTGGAGCTGTTTATCTGTATCAAAACTTGCCCTTTGAATAAACAAATGCAATGAAATAATAGAAAAATGAAATAAATGGCAAAAGTAGATTTTTTAAAGTCTATTTACAGTATTGTAGTTTTAAACAATTAGACTATTTGTTATGAGATCTCTGCAGATCTTTTACTGTGTTTCTGAATTGAGATGTGTTTATGTAATATTTGAAATTTTGTATTTCACTTTTGAAATGAACAACCTTTTTGGAAATCATAAAATCCTACATGTCCATAGCAATTAATATTAACTCATAATTTTATGCTCTGGATCCAATTCAGTTCATGTTTAGAAATAAATTACTTCTTGTGCCAGCTTTCCATTTTTTTTCATAATGAGTAGAAGGCATAATATCCACAAATAATTTCAGTACTTTCAAAGTTTCTGTATATTTCATCATATTTAACTACTAACATATGTCTCATAATGTGGTTTATGAAATTAATAATAAAGCATCTACATCTAAGTGAGAACTTTATGGCTACATTCAAGGACAACTGAGAAAGTGCTAATTTATATAAGAATCTGGAAGTGGCAGTATGCAGAATACTCTCAAAAAAGCACCTTTTTCTTCTTGTTTAGGTTCACTGTTGGTGATTTGTGGAATACATTCTTTGACAAAATTCTGAATCCAAATGGGAAATCTACTGTGCCTCTTCTGCAAGATCTCAGAGAAGAGCTGAGCAGTTCATTTGATGGTTCTTTCCCCGGACGCCTTTGTGATTTCATACTAAGCTGGAAGACTTCCTTGATGTTGGAGACATGATTCTGACATAGAGAAAGTGCCCCTCTTAATATCTCCCTACTTTTCTATTCCCCTCTGTACCACCTAAGGCAAATGAAAGCTCATGCTTGATCTTCCTGTTAGATGTGTAAACAATAAGAACATTTTTCACAATTATTTTCTCATATGTTGTCAAATGAAGCTTAGCTGATGCCTTAAGAATATGTACAGTTGCTATCTATTGGTAGTATTCTATGCTTGCTTCTCTATAAATGTCCCAAATTGATTGCTTTGTAATATCTTAACTTTTTCATCCTTAAACTGTTGTAAATCACTTGTTTGTTTGTATTCTTTCTGTGTAATCACTGTTCAGTAAAACTGTTTTGTTGCCACTATGAAAATTTCTAGAATTATTGGATGAACGAAATTTTTTTGACATTCTTTCTAGTTTTTTGCATCTGTTTGGATTGCTAGGTTTATCTGAACATGTTCGTAAACTATATATCAAAAAAAATCCTGGGAGAGGCAAAATGCCAACTCTTTGATGTGGTGTTAGTTACATAATTGGCATTTCTCTACTTTTAGCGGAAGGGAGAAGGCAAAATTATTCCTTTGCCTCTGCATTAGTACTGCCCTCCACTTCTGCTGCCTAGGCTGCTATTTGGATCATGAAGAAAATTCTACTTTGGGCAGTAACATTTATGTCAGTAGCAGTATTAGATCGTTGATTGCCATGGATCTCTTCCTCAAATATTAATACATTCATTTGGCAGTCTAAATTGTCTCTAATTTGTACAGGTTAATTCTGTACCTATAAAATCATAGGATAAATCTCTACATTTGACTATAGATGGAAGCTGCAATCTGCTAATGGAGAACATGCCAATTTTATGTAGGAAAGCTGCCAACACTTATTCTGCAGCAGCTTACTGTCTCCTGTGGTGATTCCTTTATACAGTATTTGTCAACCTTGACAATTTTAAGGCATGTGGACTTCAATTCCCAGAATTCCACTGCCAGCAATGCTGGCTATGGAATTCTGGGAGTTGAAGTCCACATGCCTTAAAATTGTCAAGGTTGAGAAACACTGCTTTAGAAGATGGTTTGGATCTCACCCTTGGATATTTTTCATTGAAATTTAGTTGGTAAGAATGAACTAAATTGATGGCATTAACGCTAACCCTTTCCTAATAGTTAATGACCCTATGGTAATGACTGGTCTCGGTGCATATTATATTTCCCAGTAGTGCAGATTATTTTCTTACTATAATACAGGTAATCTGCTTACAAAGTTGGTTAAGAGTGAATATCTTGACAATCTTTTAAAAATTAGTTTGCATTTTCTACTGCTGCTTTTTTAAAGTTTTTTTTTTTTTTGTCTTAGCACAGATCTCATCAAACCTGGTAGAGTGTCCACATAGACATGTGGATGTAGAAGACCTGTTCAATATTGTATACTTGGTCTTTCAAAATACTTGACAAAGAAACATCATTTTATGGATTGCTAATTGGTTAGAAGAAAAATGTAAATGTTTACTGGCAGTTTTCTTACTGGAAGGAAGTAGGAAATGGAGTCCTTGAAATTCTGTGTATAATGTATAAACTGCTTATTCAGTTGATAGTTAGCTTGATTCAGGATAAGCAGTAAGCAGGTTAGATTTGGAGATGACACCAGTCAATGCAAGGTGATTAAAAACAGGATGTTGTGAACATTTTAGAAAGAGCTCTGGGTTAATGGCCAACCAAATGACCAATACAGGTCCATTTAATTAAGTATAAAATGTATTTTGGACAAAAAAAATCCATTACAGTAACTGATATGGGGCGTAAGCTATCTGTAACTAAAGAGTTCCTTATATAGTACATTTTGTGTCTGAAACGTGTACACTTGGTCACTACATTTGAAAAAAGTAGAAAAGAAAATGTATAACCAATATAATGGAGCAAAAATATCTGACTTTCTGTGATTTTACACACCTTAATTATCTCTCTCAGCTGACTTTTTTAAAAGATAGAGTCCTAAACTTCACTATCACAAGATGTTGTGTTGACCACTAAATTCGGTTACTTTAGAGAAGATAAATTCATGGAGGACAGGTTTGCAGGGGCTATTAGTTTTGAAAACAAAATATGATCTCCAAGTCATGGGCAACATGCTTCAAATACAGGTAGTCATTGGCTTACGACAACAAAGGAGCCCAACATTTGTGTTGCTAAGTGAGACATTTGTTATGTGAGTTTTGCCCCATTTTATGACCATTCTTGCCACAGTTGTTAAGTGAATCACTACAGTTAAGTTAGTAACAGAGTTGTAAAGTGAATCTGGGTTGACTTTTTTTGTCAGATGATCACAAAAGGTGATCACATGACCTTGGGACATTGCAACCATCAAAATTATGAGCCAGTTGCCGAATATCCGAATTTTGATCATGTGACCACAGGGATGCAACAGATGTGTCACTTTTTTTCAATGCCATTGCAACTTCAAATGTCACTAAATAAAAGGTGCATGTCAAGGACTACTGGTACCAGTCACACAGGAATAATGGTTGGAAATGGAGATGGCTTCATTTGCTCATAAGAACCTTCAGCATCTGGCCACTGTAAGATATACCTTGGCCTGATTCAGCAGGACATGTACCTGAATGTATAACCATAAAAACATGATCCCACTTGGCATCCCACTTATAAGGTGATTTAAGACATTATTAACAAATAGGAATGCATTGATAGACAGCATAGGAAAATACATTCAAATAGAATAAAACAAATCTCCAGCATCCAGGCTCTTAAACTCAAAACGTATTCTACAAATATCTGGGAAGAAGTCCTGATAAGGTTTTAGTGGAGGCTCAGGGAATGCCTCCAAGTTATTCTACTTGTGGGGCCTCAAAACAGAAATTCTAACCATCTCTAATTTCATTGGCATGGGTAAGTATATATCCTACATACAAGTTTTATAAGAGATTCATTACTAGCTCAAAGCTTGCTCCAGGTTCTTTTTTTCTCCCTCTCATGCAGTGACAAATTATGAATGTATGTTTCTTTTCAAAGTGTTTACTGCCTTTGCTATTAGAAAACACCACTCCATTAAAGTATTCACCCTTGTAAGTAGTTATGGAGGGTAGCTGATGAACCACAATATAAGCTAAACACAAATTTAATTTATTACTGGCGTTCAACCACTTGCTGTAGTGTTATGCATAATTCTTTTAAGTACTACAGATTCATTTACTGTGTTCAAGCATGTAACAAAACCAAAGACTTGTATCATTTGCCTCAAACAATGATTAAAATCTAATATATGTTGCAAATATGATAAAGGATCTGGAGACTAAATTTGGTAAACAATGTCTAAAGGAGCTAGATATATTTAGCTTTAGAAGAGAAGACTGAGGGGAGACATGATAACAGTCTTCCAATACTTGAAAGTCTGCTAGAAAAGAGGACATCATTTTATTATCTATAGTACCTAATGGTTGCACAAAAAGCAATGGATGAAAGTTCATCAGAGGAAGATCCAACCTGGACATATTTCCTCACAGAACTATTAAGCAGTGGAACAGCTTGCCTCATGGAGTCAGTGCTCCATCACTGAAGATTTTCAAGTAAAGATTGGATAATCATTTGTTAAGAGTTGATATGAAGACTCCTGCCCTGGGCAGAGGGTTAGACTAGAAGACCTCCAAGGTTTTTTCCATCCCTATGACCTAATCATTAACAAATGATGGAATTGTTTAAAAATTCTCTGTGTTTGCCTTAATACATAAATCATATATTTCAAAAATGTTTGACACCTACAAAAGTTCTGTTTGTGTTTTAAAATGTTTATGTAGCTGTCTCTGGTCTTATATTCATTCCCCTATTAATACATATCAACAATAACCTTGGACTAATTTGTTGTATTTGATGTGTACTGCTGCTTACTAAAACAGAAAAACTCCCTGAACCTCCTGTAAGGGCTAATACTTGACTATCTGATTTAAGACAGTTATATTTTTTGCCAGACTGTTCCTTTCTGAAGGTTAAAATTATCATTTAGCTGTAGGCAGTGAGCACTGAAGAACTGCATAACACCAAGTATCTACTGACTAATAGATAAGATTATTTAGGAAACACTATACTGTACTGTGGAAGGACTCTCAGATTACCAACTCAGATGATTTCACTCTTTTCCTGGTTTCTCACATTATATGCTGATGTCTTTCTAGCTGTGCTAATATTGGATGGTGAAGATCAGCTATTTCTTTCTTTCTTTCTTTCCTTTCTTTCTTTGTCTCTGTCTCTCTTTCTTTCAATCGTGTCCAATTCTTGGACTGCCTGGACAAGTCCCTGCTGTTTTCTTGGCAAGGTTTTTCAGAAGTGGTTTGTCATTGCCTCCTTCCTAGAGCTGAGGGAAAGTGACTAGCCCAAGGTCACTCAGCTGACTTTGTGCCTAAGGCGGGATCAGAATCACAGTCTACCAGTTTCTAGCCTGATGCCTTAATCACTACATGAAACTAATTCTCAAAATTTCAATAATTTTGGAACTGCAGTTTATTAGTTCCAATCATTAATCCCTGCGGATTTCTTGGCAAGATTTCAAAAGTGGCTTGCTATTGCCACCATCCTAAAGCTGAAAGGGAGTGATTGGTCCAAGGTCACCCAGTTGACTTCATGCCTAAGGCGGGAAGTCACAGTCTCCCAATTTCTAGTCTGTTTCCTTAACCACAACGCAAACTTGCAAGCTTAGATGGTGTTGGTCAACTCTACCGTAGCTAAAGTTTATTGACAGATATCAGGAAGTCAGAGACCAGATCATGGATGAAATGAAAATAGGCAATAAAAAATACAGCTCCATTCATCTACTACTAAAAATTTTTTTTAGCCAAATGCTAAAAAAAAAATGTGATAAGACTGAAGGCCGATTCAGATCTGAAGGCAGAAACTGCTAGAGGAGGAGCCACATCTCTATATCAACTTAAAATTGCTCCATTTTAAAGGTTATTCATTAGTGGTAGAATGTTTTGCAAATACTGCTCAAGTTGTCTTTTAACTAAGTGGTCCTCAACCTCTGGACAACGGCCCACTAGTGAGCCATAAGCTGTTTGCAACCGGGCCGTGGAAAAGTTAGGTGAGCGTGCATGTGAATTCCCACTGGCGTGAGCAGCGGCAAGCACATGCATGCACGCTCCATTTGCATGAGCAGTGGATATGCATGCACACCATTTGTGCAAATGGAGCTGCGTGCACATGCACACGCTTGCCAGCCACTCACATGGAACCATCCCCTCTCCCCCCCCCCCCGCCGGTCCACAAAGCTGGAAAGGTTGGAGAACTCTGTTTTAGCTTACAAAATACTGTGGAAATTCTTAAGTACTCTTAGGTAGAGCGAAAAGCATTAAGAAAAGGAAAGCCTAATATTCAAGCTACAATCTGTAGTTAGTTACAGTATACAGTATGATGCAATGTGGGAGTAGGCTACAAATTAGGCTCTGTCAGGTACTGAGATGATTTCAGGTTGCACGTAGACCTTTTCCAAGAACTTCTAGGAAAAAGAAACAAATGGTTGCGTACTGACTTTTCAAAATGCGTTCGCACATTTAAACCTGACACCATCTTGGAATATGATCAACAAAATATAGCAACATTAAGCAATTCTTAGCTTTTCAGCAATGTGCCAAAAAACAATAATGGAAGTAAAATTGGGTAACATTACATGGACTCTTCCATATACAGTACTCTTCTTGTCTCAATGCTGAGATGGCATTGAGGACATGTCCTCACGACAGGACCCTCATCTTGATGCCAGCCTGCCACTCAGGAAGAATACTGGAGAAGAGCATATCGCTAGGTGAAAAGTTCCTAATGACTGAATTAGATGTATTCCCAAAGTTTGAATTTCAGATACTGTAATGTCTATACTGGGAGTCTCCTTCATTTAAAAAATAATTTGAAGATTTTATGATCTTGCTTTTCTTAAGGCACAGAACTTAATCTCATGCCTTTTTTTACTTGCATCCTAATACTTGTTCACAGGACAAGATGTGTAAAGACATAAGAAAACAGCTACAAGTAGTGGGTGTGTGGAGTTCAATTATTGTGAATGGTCAATAGTACTGGACGGCACAACACTGCCTTACAAATTTCAAGGAAGAGTTCTGGAATCTTTCAAGGTTTCTTTTATAAAAGCATAGACTTAAGTAGATATGTATGCCTGAATGGTCTGCCAAATGACCTCCAGCTTTCTGTCCTTTGCTCTGCATGAATTCAAAGCATTTATTGACAAATTAGCAAAGTCTATCTCAGACAGGACTGGGGAAAATCACTGTTCTTCTCTCTATGACAGCACTGAAAGAGGGAGGCTAGGGTAATAAAATGCTCTTTATATAAATAGCTCTGTTCCTGTTGTATGTGTAAATTCAGTGCTTTTTGTGCTAATGACATCAACTTCTTTCCCATAGCAACTTCCCACGAGGTCAAAATTACCAGGCAACATTTAGAAAATGCAATGCTTTATCAATTTGTGATTAACTGAGAAATTAAGCAATGAGAGCTAAGGGGTGGGAGGAGTCCTGGCAATGAACAATTGTCAAATTTGGAAAGGTTGATCCTGTTATTACAGTTTATAGGAACCTTTTTTTTCCTTCTGATTGTTCTTTAATAACCATCTTTGTCAAAATGACAAATTAGGTGGGCATCTGTACAAATTAGGTGGGCATGTGTTTGAAGAAAAGATGCACAGGTGACTAAGCAGAAGGCTTGAGAATGACTTATTCATACATTCTCCCTCATTAATTTATTGCCTTCAGTTCTATTTCTTTTTCTGCAATTTTATTTCTCTCTTTGTCATCTCTTACCATCAGATTCTGATAATTATCAAGCATCATTATAAGCCCCTGAAAATATGCACTTACAGAAATGGAAATGAGGAAATTAGATTAAATAAAAAACAGTGGAAACAGCAGTTTTATTTTATTTTATTTTATTGAGCTGATGTCTTCTCTGGATCAAATATTTGCTGATTTATTTCTTCCAAGAAAACATAAGAAATCTGAAAACACTTCCACATTGTCACCATTTCTACTTCTGAATTCCTGAAAGAAGATTAAGACTTCTGTGATCATATTCTCTTCCACTGATCTTACAAAGTGGGGAACTAGGAGCATATTCCAGGGTTCTCCAAAGTAGTCAATATTGACTTCCAAGATTTTGTGGGTCTATTTAAGAGATCATTATTATTAACTATTATGATTCCTAGTACTATTAGATAAAGTGGTAGTTATTAAATTGTTTTCGTATGATGAGTGTTTGGGGGTTAATTAACTATCTGAAACTTTACAAAAGGGTCAATGAACTGAAGAGTTTATGGATCCCTGACTTATTCCTACTCTATCCAAAAGAGAAGTAGAATAACTTAGTAGCTTGCAATACTTATTCTTACTATGTTCAGTATCTATTTGTATATAAAAAAAATCAGAGATCTGCCTCTGAGAGGAAACTGTAAAATCATAAAACATCTTTGAAAGACAAATTAGGATGGTTGAAGTCCTGGAGCAGAAGATTGAATGGGACAAGAGTTTCAGCATACTGGGCAGAAGCTCCACAGAGTTAACAGTGTTTCAAATACTAGTTTAATTGTGATTTCAAATATATTAAAGTTAAACCAGAAATAAGATAATGTTTGGGTCATGAAATTATGGAGGCTCAGAGGGATTCTGAAGTGGCAAAGTCCTTATGTGGAACTTTCCCACAGAAACTGGTATTGTTGCAAATATTTTTGTGTATGAATGGGAAATAATTATTTCCTGGCATGTTTACTTAGTTTGACTTGACATGATGAACCAATTATTTTGGAATAATGCCTACATATATGTGAGTGTAGTTATATTCCACAGATGAACATACCTCTAAGCCTCCTGGTTCAGTCCATATCATGAATCAGATGTTGTCATACGTGCATTTTTTTTCTTGCAGTACTATATTAGCTCTAATTTTAGTGTGGTAATTAATGTGTCTCCCCCATTTCTACTTTAGGTTTCTAAACCAAGGAAACAGAGTAATATAGTGAGCAATCACCAGAATTACAGAAATACATATTTTGCACAAGGTAATCTGTCAATCTAAAAATCATAGGGCAGATTTTTCCTTCAGGCAAGGAATTCCAAACTTGTAGGTTTTGGAATGGATGTGACAATGTTATTTTCCAGCTTCAATTTTCAATCTTTATGTATCCTAGAAGGAGGAGACTTTGTTTTCAGGTACACAAATACCAAAGCTTTTTTCCTGAGATGTGATTTTTTAGTTTAGACCAGGGCTAGGCAACCACGACTCTTTTATGACTCGTGGACTTCAACTCCCAGAATTCCAGAGCCAGCATGGCTGGCTCAGGAATTCTGGGAGTTGAAGTCCACGAGTTATAAAAGAGTCAAGGTTGCCTAGCCCTGGTTTCAACTAAAGCCCTGGCATTCCCTGATAGCCTGCTGTCTTAAAACTAACCAGACCAACGGTACTTCGCTTCTGAGCCCATAAAAGTTTATCAGTTGGGGATATTGCTTTTATATTAAATGGTTTCCACTAATGCATAGCTAATCAATGAGAAATGCCATGTAGATGTGAAATGGCTCTTCCACACAAGGAAAATTATCCCCTACATACATATGCACTTACACCTCTTATGCATATATGTTCTGTTTACTCGGTATGACAGAACAAGGAAACTTTTTCACGACAAAAGAAATATTCTTATCTTGAACCACATAAAATAATATTTGTGGCTGCCACAATAGCGTTTTGCGAAGTGTGTTAATCTTTGCAGTTTATAAATGGATGCTGCTGCATTTATTTGATATCATAGCATACAAATATAACATAATCATACAAATATAGCATAATCATGCAAACGTGCAAACACTTAAGTATTTGTATTCAAAGTCAGGATGCAAGCAGTGAAAGGTGGGGGTTGTCTTGCACATATTGTAATATTTTTGTCATCATAGTTAATAATGGAAGCCTATGTTCGCATTGTGAAAATATGAGATAAGACAGTGGTGGCGAACCTATGGCACGAGTGCCAGAGGCGGCACTCAGAGCCCTCTCTGTGGGCATGCATGCCATTACCCCAGTCCTAGGCCTTCAGCTGGGTTTTATAAAACCTTTTCGCTTTAGGCCTCCGCTGCCATGTACAAAAAAAAAAAAAGGGTTCAATCAATCAGTCAATTTCAATTCTCACTGGGAAAAAAAAAGTTCTTGCAAAGTTGGAATTGATTGATTGAACTTTTTAGTCCCACCCAGTCTGCTGTTACCACCGCAGCCACGCCCACTCAATGGGCCACACCCATCCAATGGGCCACACCCATCTCGCACCCAATGATGCTTAAGTGGGTTTTGGGTTGCAGTTTGGGCACTCGGTCTCTAAAAGGTTCGCCATCATTGAGATAAACTGACTTAGTCATTTGATCTGCTGGAGATTATGGGATTGTAGCCTAAATCATCTGGAAAAGATCAGCAAGAAGGATTTATTCTTCTATTATTCCTTTTATTCCCTTGCTCTATTTTCTCTACAGTATTAGCCCTCAATAAATGAAAGTGTCTTAAGGAAGTTGCAGGGAAATTTTCTCCAGTATGGATACAAAACATAAAATAAATGATAGGAAATACACAAGGAAATCGAGTCTTGTTCTCAGTGATAATTTATAGTTAAGAAACCCAATATGGCCATTCCTCCTCTTGCAAGTATCTTGCAAGAAGCATGTCCTAGGTAGGAAAATCATTTTTCTACTGTGACCCTCCCCCCATTTCATCTCCAGCCTACGAGTGAGACAAGCAGCCTTAGGTGTCCTTAATTGTACCAGAACTTTTCCTCCTTAATCCATACTGTCCAAAACTAGCCTCAAAGTGCAGGAAACCTATTAGGTTTTGCATCTGTGACCATGGAGGGAAGTTCAACTGACTATGAGGACTACAACAGAGACAATAGAGATTGGATAAGACTCCCATATGAGAGTGGGAAAACCTCCGATCTTGGAAAAGTTGGAAAGAAAGAAAAGAGGATGACCAGCACTGAGGCGAATAGACTCAATTACAGTGGTGATGAGTGCAGCGTTGGAAGACCTGAAGAACCAGGTTAGGGACAGAAGGTCACAAAGGAGGAAATTTGTGTGGTTTCCAGGAGTCAACAACCATTTGATGGCACAAAATCAAATCATTTTTATTTTATTTTTTTATTTGTGCTTACTGAAGGGTGGGTGGAAGGCATTGAGCTCAATAGTGAGAAAAGGCTCCAAGCCATGTGAAGACATTCCAACTTGGACAAAACCGATTATCCTGCTTATTCTTCTATTTTGCCCATGAAAATCAATTAAGGTTTCTTGGGAAGCAGTGAGAAAATGTAACCAGGATGGTCATGTGCAAAATCTAGGCAAAATGAAGTGCACATTTACATAGGAAAGCTAGCTGTTTCCTCACTGGTGATTTGGAGCAACTCAGTCACCACTATTTTAATATACCACCTGTTTTCATATCTGTTAAATGGGCACAGAGACAATTGAATGACACTATTGAATGACACAGGGAGGAAAAGGGCTTAGTTGGCATAAACAAGAACACCTGATGTATCCTTCTAGCCCATCCTTCCCAAAGGAAACTTTTGTGTTTTGTTTCTTTTCCCCCTTTTTCCTTTTCACCACATGCCTGGGCGAGGGGGCGTCTGGCATTTTCATAATGCCTCCACACCGCAGCTGGCTAGTTGGCACAAGGGAATCTGGTAGGAAGCAGCTGCAGCGGAGAAGGATGCTCAGGGATGCATGAGCTGGGGAATAAAGCTGAACTAGAGTGTTTTCAAAGCTCAGGAGATGAAATCCTGGAGAATTTTTGCCTGAAGCAAAGGATGTTTCCCTCCTCTTAAAACAAGCAGGAGCTTGCAAGTCCCCGGGAGGAGGAACCCAGCCGAGCAGCTCAGAAGCAGGTCGTCTTCTCTCTAAAAGGTAAGACCCCGTTTTTTTCCACGATCAGCTTAGCTGATTTCTGGATTTAGACCCATCCCCTCACCTGCCTATACCTAGACCTGTCTGTACTTCGACCTGTGTGCTTCTTCGACCTGCAGTAAAGCAGTTCTGTTACCTTTGGGGAGCTCTTGCTTTGGCTGCTCCGAGTGGGGGGCGGGTGGGGGGCGGGCTTCTATTCCAAATTCCTGCGTGTCGGTCCACCCCCTTCATGTTATACAAGCCACTTCAGCTAATAAAGAGAGTTGTGGGAAGCCGGACGCCTCGCGTGCCGTCTTGATTGCTCCTATTGCGATTTAGTCTCTCTCTCTCTCTCTCTCTCTCTCTCTCTCTCTCTCTCTCTCTCACACACACACACACACACACACACACACACACACACACAAGCGCTGTTATTTCGGCTTTTAATTTCGTTGGGGATTGTGTGTGAGATAGAGAAAGACAAAATAAGGGTTGGAATAAACTAACCTGCGAGCATTCCAGAAGCATGAGGACGGTGCTCTCACACTTCCTCTTCAGATTAAGGGTTTGAATTAGCCAATGGGAGCCGCATTTCCCCCCCCCCCAGTTTATAACTTCCAACGAGTGGAGGGAAAAGGTAAGGCTTTTAATGCCAGAAAACCTGGCGTTACTTTAACCAAATGGGAATAGGGATGATTTTTTGAGCAAACACCTTAACCTCAAACGTGGATGGGAACTTGGGAAGTATCTAGATATATGGAATCACAAACGGGTGGAAACAGGGCAGCGTTTTTCAGACTTGGCGACTTGAAGATGTGTAAAGCTCAATTAACAGAATTCCATGGCTGTGGGTACTACCGGTATTGGGAATTGGAGTCCGCGCATCTTTAATTAGCTAAGTTTGAAAAAAACACGGAATGGAGCATGTTGATTTTGTACATCAAAGAAGTAAATGGTGAGTGATTGTGAATGCGAATTTGGCCGATTCTGAAGCTTTTACATATTATGATTTGACTAAATAGTTAAACATGTATTTCTCCATAATGATTTTATTGAAACAAGGGATTCTTTTTGCTAACATACCTTCGGCTATTAGTATATACACTGAAATCTCAGTATCTATTTTAAACTCTCCCTCTCTCAGTTCTTCGATTAATATATTTCTTTAATTGGGTTTCTTAATTAAGTTCTTGCCAGATTAAAAAAATAGTTTGTTTACTGCAGGTAGGTGTGCAAATTGGACAGATCCCTAAGAATTTATATCCTGAACACAAGTAGCTTCATAAAATTATTTATTTCTTGTTTCCTATGTATTAGTCTGCATCTGGCAGACATTGATCTTAGCTGATTTGGGACTTATTTAGAATCGAACTAACACCTTTACTAATTTGTGCATTGAATTTTGAAGTCTAATAGTGTTAGTATTTGAAAAATGAAAAGTTGAGAGCTATATTGTCATCTTCCATGTGAATATGTTACTCAGTTTGAACTATTCTGAAATGTATATTTATATAAAATATATTGCAAAATTAGACTCTTCCTCAATGAAAAACGCCTGGGTGGTTTGCCCTATATGCATAAAATATTGTGATAGTGTGAAAACTAGCTGTCAGATTCAGATATATAATAGTCCTGTATGAAGTTTTTATAGATAGCATGAATAGTTTTTTTATCAAGTGGAAATCAAGATCTCTTATTCGTATACAATATCTCTTTACAGCCTTAGGAATAATTAGAAATAGAAATTCCGTCCAATTTTACCTGCCCTGTATATCCAGTAGCACACTTTCAGATGTTAAAAGTATTTTTCAAATCATCAGGACAAAGGAAAAGGAGACAAGTATCTAATTTGTGTGGTTTTGTACTATAACAAAACCACACAATACATATCCATGTACCAAAGCATTCCAGAATTTAGACCGAGTTGGAAAAGACCTTGGAGGTCTTCTAGTCCAATCCCCTGCTCAAGCAGGAGACCCTATACCATTTCAGAAAAATGGCTGTTCAGTCTTTTCTTAAAAGCCCCTCCATTGATGGAGCGCCACAATTTCTGGAGGCAAGTCGTTCCACTGGTTAATTGTTCTTACTGTCAGGACATTTCTCTTTAGTTCTAGACTGCTTCTCTCTTTGATTAGTTTCCATCCATAGCTTCTTGCCTTGCCTTCTGATGCTTTGGAGAATAGGTGGCCTCTCTCTTCTTTGTGGCAGGCCCTCAAATATTGGAATATGTTGCTCCTAATCATTCTTTTCAATTGGTTTTCAGTTGTGTTTTTTTAAGGTAAATTTTAAATAAATTGCATTGGACTACAAATGAGTTTTGTATCATGATGAAATTTCATGAGCAGCAGTTTCCAATTTGCTGGATTACCGCTCCCTTAACCTTATACATTACATTAGATCTGTAATCCAATGAAGCTGAGGGATCTCAAAAGCCCAAAGTACCTGAGAAGACAAGCAGAATCAGAATGGCTAGCCAGCTCCTTTTTTAAAAAAATAAATAAATATACAGAATAGGAAATTCTGGTGGTACAACTTCTTATGCAGAAAATCAAAAGATGTTCTTGAAATTCTCATGGCATAACTATTACATGCATATAAAGTCTCCATCCCCAGTTTTGCAGTTGGAAATTAAAAAAGTAACTCAAAATATTAAATAACCAAACATGTCTAGCATACATATTAAACTTTTTTTGTTTCCTTTCTGTATTTCAGCACTTTCTCTGTTTATGTCTCTGGCCAATGTAATAGGATTCTTTCCTTAATTAAAGAGAGCTGGCCAATTAATAGTGTTAATATTCCTCATGGACACAAACTGTTGATGAAAAAATGCAGATATGTTTTAATTAATGTTGATAGTGCCTGTCAGTTACTGGCACTATCAATATTAGGTGCTGGTGAAATACAGGAAATTAGAGATTACAGGAAGTTACCAGTACTAGTGAAATACAGGAAATGAGAGCATGGATTATTAAAAGTCCTTCATATCAAGGAATGTGTAAGGGCAACATCTCCTGAAGGAGCCATGAATAACAACATTCAGGAGAAGGTGTAAAAAACAGGTACACACATGAATTTAACAGTAAGGTGAGTTTGTAACTGACAGAAACAGCAAGAAAGTTTAAAGTTTAAATGAAATTCAGGGAATATAAATTCTTGAATTTTGATAAAATGGGTCAAATGTTCAGTGGTGATTTGTTTTTCCATCGAACTATTAACTTTATTAGAGGGTTTCCACCAAAGCTACAAGACTAGGATTGTCCTAAACTGTCAAACAAGAGGGAAGTGTTAAGATATAGGTAGTCCTTGACTTACAAGCAGAGTCAATGGGTGAAGCTGCATTTGCTTAATAACTATATGATTCATTTAACTGCAGTGATTATCTAAACAACCAAGGCAAAAAAGGTGGGTGTGACTCATATAACAACTGTCTTGCTTAGCAACATAATTTCTTATCTCAGTTGTGGTTGTAAATCGAGGACTATCTGTAATCTGGTTCCAGGGAGGCCATAAGTATGCAGGGGTCTTCAAACCTGGCTGAGGAATTCTGGGAGTTGAAGTCCACAAGTCATAAAAGGGCCAAGTTTGAAGACCCCTGCCATAAGGCAATTCCATTGCTAGAATCAAAATCCTCCTACACCACAGGTGTCAAACTCGCTGCGTCACATGATGCGACATATCACAACTTTTTTTGCATTGCCAGCTGGGGTAGGTACGGCCTCCGCATGATGCAACCAGCCCGCAAGCTGGCAGTTTGACACCCCTGTCCTACACTAACTTGCTCTTCCCAGTCTTCTAACTTGCTCTTCCCAGTTTTATTATGATGTCAAATTAAGAGATCCCAGAGTTTTTCAGTGTTCAGGGCACTCAGCCCAACTTTATTATCTCTCTCTGGAATGGCTCAGCCAGTGACAGACTAGTAATTTATTCTAGGTCTTCAAGGACGCCAATGTAGGATATTTCATAATCTTATTATATAATACCCATATTTTGAAAATGCCCAATAAAGTTGCTTAAGAGAATTTCATCATGTCTTTAAAAATTCCTTAAAACACAAAACCAACTCATGCAACAAGCAGAAGTATAGTTTTTGACAGCTTAAACAGACGGGCAAAGAAAGTATTGTAGTGGAGGAAACAGTGGGAAAGAATAATCAAGTCTCATAGGAGCCATAGTCATAGGATGCTTAAAGTGACAGGAACAATCTGGTTGTAGAAAACCTTAGAACTGGAAGTCAAGGCACCTGTATGGTTTTCAGTAACAGATATTCTGAGATAGGTTCTTGCCTTGGTGATATCAAATGTATGCACCAGCCATAGCATAAGTATCAGGATATGTGTACCGAAGTAAGACATGGTTGAGAAGGATTTAATTTTCTACTAGTAGCTCCTAACAAGCCCAACCAAATTCCTATTATCTATGCAGTTATCAGATTTTTCCTTCTCCCACCACTGCTGTAACTCTCTACTCCTACAAAGTTAAGCAGAGGTCTCTTCTGTCACAAATGTCTTGAAAACCATTAGTTCAAAAGGTAATCCCTATTCTCCTTTATAATAATGTTTATGGGTAAATCTTTGGAAGCATTAATTATATTACACGTAACTGAAGGTAAGTAAAGCACAAAACTGGATTTTGTTTATACTCAGAAACTATTAAATTATTTTTGTTGTCAGCAGCTTTGTGCTTAGTCATCTTTGGCATTACCTACACTAGGTTAATCATTGTTTATTTTATCACCTAGATTAGATTTCTTGTTATTTTTAAGTACTTGCCTTTAAGCTCTAAATGACCTGGACCCTAAATAAAGGCTCTCTCTCTTCATATGGAACACAGGAGTCTCTAAGCCTTTTCATATCCTGCACTTTTTGAGTTTAAAGTTTACATTAAAGTATACTATTTAAATGGAACAAACAGTGTGTGTCACTTTATGCTGAGTGTATGCAAGCAATAAAATGGGATATGTTGCTAGCCTAACTACTGTAATGGTCCATGAATGTGTTGAATGAGTTAGAACTTCAGCCATCAGCCACTATATGTATGTCTTCAAGTCAGCTGTCCTGAAGACAGCTCCCTGCAGTTTTCTTGGCACAATTTCATAAGTGGTTTGCCATTTCTTCCTTTCTAGGCACAAAAGAAAGTGACTGGCCCAGAGTCGCCCAGCTGTTTTCAGGTAGAAGACAGGACTAGAACACAGTCTCCCCATTTTAAGCCTGATGCTTTAACCACTACACCAAACTGTAATCACAAGCCAAATTCATTACTTTTTTTTTTTTTTAGGTTAGCTGGCTGAAACCATGGCATACAAATTCACATCAGGGTAGCAGAGTTAATGAGTGTTTTTTCCATGTTCCTAGATCTAGATATAAAACCAGGCAACAGCACATCTACTACAGGTAATCCTCAACTTACAATGGTTCATTTAGTGACCATTCGAAGTCACAATGGCACTGAAAAACTGCCTTATGACCATTTTTCAAACTTACAACCATTGCAGCATCCCCATGGTCACATGATCAAAATTCGGCCACTTGGCAACTGACTCATATTTATGATGGTTGCAGCATCCTGGGGTCATGTGATCACCTTTTGTGACCTTTTGACAAGCAAAGTCAATGGGGAAACCAGATTTACTTAACAACCATGTTACTGATTTAACAACTGCAGTGATTCACTTAACAAATGTGGCAAGAAAGGTCATAAAATGCGGCAAAACTTACTTAACAAATGTCTTGCTTAGCAACAGAAATTTTGGGCTCCATTATGGTTGTAAGTCAAGGACTGCTTGTACTCTGAGCTGAAATACCTGTTGGGGAGGAGAAGTAGAAAATCACTGCAGCAGTTTTCTTGTCATATGTAATGCAAACACACCCATAGCTAAGATGCCAAATATTCAAGACTAAGTATGCTTTTAAAGGACCTAAGATGGAGAATTCCACAAGCAACTCTTTCCTTCCTTCTAAGTAAAAATGTCCTCTAAGTCCTTGCTTAGAGTTTGTAGCAGCAATTAATAACTTTCAGTGCAAAGGTTACATTGAGTCTATGAATGAATCTGGATCTAATCCAGCAATGACCAATATTGTGATGTCTTTTTATGATACCCAAATCTGCTGCAGCAGGTTGCTTTCTCATTCTGCCTGAAGAAAAAGAAAAAATAGTTATCAGCTCCCAGTAATTGTCAGCACATGTGCAAATATCAACTCCCTTTGAAAAATTGGAAGAGCTTGAGGAGCAATTTTACTTCTACAGGCTCTCATTTCAGCATTTGTTATTTGGTTACTCTCATATTAAGGTACAAGCTGTCGCCATTTAACAATTTATTTTTGATCTGACATTAGGTGATGAGAAAGACTAGTAATTTGGAAATGGCTATTTTGCACATCTAAGTCAACAACTGTACATGACAACCCATGATGAACTATGCCCCCAATCTAAGCATAATTTACAACACTATTGGGGGGAGATAAGCACATATTTTCTTAGCCTTTAAATTAGCAGGTTAATTACAATTTTAATAAGGTGTTTTATATTTCTTTTTCATCAATTTTTAACGTGATTATAATATAGGCAAAATATTCATAATAAAATCTTGAATACTTTGCTTATGATAAAATCACTTGTTAAAATTGGATGAAATTGTGATGCATGTTTTAAGGTTAAATCAGAGGCTGTATTTAATAATTTATGCATGGCATTTTAATTACTATAGGCTAAATTTTCCCAAGGGATTCTATCTTATTAAGTAGAATTAATTTCTTAGGAATCCTTTATAACAGCCATGTTCTTATTTTGATTTTCTACTTTTTAAAGTTGAGAAATAACAAAAACAGTGTAATTCATCTATACAGTAATCATCACTGGAATATAGAGTATGGAGTTATGGATTAATTTAAAGATTTGGAATAATTCAAATATGTAATTTGAATAAATGGCTCCTTTGATAATCTAGGCTCTATATGTGTGAGAAAAAAACTTTTAAAGTTTGCATTTGCTTAAGGACAGTCATAACAGGCTCTTCTGTCATAATATGCAAAGCCAGTTCTATACAGTATCTCTAACATGGATACCAGCAAGTGATAATATTGGATTAGTGAGTTGTTTCCAGTGTTAAGGAGGGATGTATAAGAGCTCTCAAACTCTCTTCATGAATCATATGGTTACTCTCCTTTTTCTCAAATTAAGGCTGTACATTTGTTTGTAACTATATTTTATTTTTATTTATTTTTAAAATTTATAAGCCGCCCCACTCCCGAAGGACTCTGGGCGGCTAACAATAAAAAACACATAAAACATAACAAAACAACAATACAAAAACAATCATCCAGGGGTTAGGTTTTATAAACCTCAGGCCTGCCGGAAAAGCCAGGTCTTAAGTAGTTTACGGAAGACCAACAGGGTGGGAGCGGTCCTAATCTCCGGGGGGAGCTGATTCCAAAGCGTGGGCGCCATCACAGAGAAGGCCCTCCTCCGCGGCCCTGCCAAATGGAACTGCTTGGCCGACGGGGCCTGAAGGAGGCCCAGCCTGTGGGATCTAACCGGACGTAGGGAACTATGAGGTAGTAGGCGGTCTCGCAAATATATTTGCGGTCTCGCAAATATATATATATTTTCATAAATAAAGCATGCAAAAAAGCACCGTGTAATCTACTAAATCCAGAATTTTGTGACAGAACTTTTGCTTAGGCCTGTAGAGTTCCCCTTTCCCTCCCTCATATTCCCCAGTGTACACACCAAGGGCTTTTCCCCACTGCTGAACTGACATGCTGTCCACCCATTCTTGAGTCAACAAAAAACTATTGCAACAGGAAATCTGCTCTCTGCATTGCCAGTCCTTATCCTGGTTCTATTGTCTCTATCACAGAATCATCTGACTTCCTTCCAAGGCAATGGGAGACAAACCCTATCAGACTTCATACACATTGAAGCTGCCCTTGGATACTGTTGGAAAAGGGGGAAATACCACTTTAACAATAACACACTTATGAATCGCTTAAGGCTGTTTCTCTTACCCAAAGGCTGGGGGTGAGATGAAGGCAACATGACGGGAACAGAATACAAAAAAAAAATTAAAATAAATAAAAAGCACTATTGAGCATATGGTTATGTGCAAGTGATGAAGAGTCCCAAGAATGCACCAGCCCCTCCCTTCTCTTAACAGATCCAAACATACCAGAGAGATGCAAATGGAAAGGGGGAATTTAATCAGCTCATCACTTTAATATTCTAAACCTTTGTTGTATATGTACTCAAAGGCCAAATTCAATTCAAAATGTATTACTTTAATAATAAGCCTTAGTGGAACAGTGGTTAGAATGCAGTATTGCAGGCTACCTCACTGCTCAGTGTCAGGAGTTTGATTCTGACCGGCTCAAGGTTGATTCAGCCCTCCATCCTCCTCCATGCCATTGTTGGGGGCAATATGCTGACTCTGTAAACCGCTTAGAGAAGGCTATAAAGCACTATGAAGGGTATATAAATCTAAGTACTATTGCTATTGCTACTTTAATAATAATGATTTCTTAAATTTATATGCCATATATTAAGCTGTCCTGCTTGAGCTCCAATGAAAGCCAAAAACCAGGAATGTTAAACAACCAACAGCTTTATTCGCTATATGGAAACAAAGTTAGCACTGGGAATGGCTTGCTCCCAGTGCCTTATATACAACAAGCACACCCCACCCACACCAGACCCCACCCTTACCTGGCCCAGCCCTGACTCAACAAGCCACGATTAGGGTGGTGTTATAAGGAAGCACCCGTTGAGTGCCTAGCCCCAACCCTGCCTACCACTGCACCCTTGTGCCTCCTCCCCCTCTGCTAATACACCCTCGGCCATGCAAGGCCGTTTGCCAGTAGCTCAGGCAATATCACTCCCTTCCCCCTGCCGCCTGGCCTTGCAGTCCTCCAAAATGCTGTCGGACCTGGCAAGGCTAGGATGTCCATAGTCCAAGCTAGGCTCAAAGCCCGAAGAGCAGCAAATGGAGCTGGGCGCCCTCTGATGATGTCAACGGCACCTCCCAATGATGTCAGCGCTACAGGACGGCAGTCGGCCAAAATGGCGCTGGGAGACGTAGGGCAGCAGCACAGAGAATGGGGCCTCACTGGAGCGGTAAGCAGGCAGCGACTCCACCCGTCCGGTTGGTGAGGCCTCGCAGCGTCTGACACCATATAGCTCCCAGCAACTCTGGGCAATTTACAGTTGTTTATTCATTTATTGAAAATTACTTTATTAAAATATTTACTGAAAATAAAGAACATACACATGAATGAATCATTGTACAATAGTATGGTATTGGTCAGTGGTGGCGAACCTATGGCACGCGTGCCAGAGGCGGACTCAGAGCCCTCTCTGTGGGCACACGCGCCATGCCCCGGAGAGGGCAACTGTCCCTCTTCAACCAGCCGCTGGCTAACTCACCGAGGTTTCCACATGGCCGGATGCATCCCAGCACCCATGCGCTCGCTGGCCTCTGTGTGCAGGGGTCGATGGTGTCAGGCAGCAGCCGCCCCAGGCCCTAATTTGCCTTGCCTTGTGACAATGGCACCCCTGCCCTGCCTCCCCTTGCCTTGCGAGCCTCCTGCCCATCGCCCCATCTGCCAGAGACCTCCCTGGATCTCCCCCAACCTTGCCCAACCCCCACAGGCGTCCCTCCCCATGAACAATATCGAGCTGGCCACGCCCACCATGGCCACACCCACCCAATCTGCCATGACCACCACAGCCATGCCCACCCAGTGGGTCACGCCCATCTGGCACCCAGCGATAAATAAGTGGGTTTTGGGTTGCAGTTTGGGCACTCGGTCTCTAAAAGGTTCGCCATCACTGGTATGGGTGATGGTATTGAATTGGTGCTTAGATCTGTGAGCTTGTTCATGCTTTTATACTTTTTATTTCATATATACCATGGATGGTTCAAACTTTTATATTCTATAAACTACTAAGAATTGAATAATTAAGGCCATGTATAAATAAAATTAATGAAACAAATAAAATATAGCTGCAGTCTTGTCCATACTCCAAGTTAAATTGTAAACGGATTAAGAGAGTTCTAGGATCAATTGGTTTAGCAAATTTAAGGTGTTGGGAAATGACCATTATTTCCCTACACAGTTTACTTCCTGATTACCTAAGGAACCACATTTCCTGGTATGAACTTGTCTGGTGAAGATTAGGAGACGTGACCCTCCTGAATATATGTCTGCTCTCAAGAGGTTCACATTTCTGGTACTGTACATGAAATAGGTTCTTATTCCGCGTTGCTCCCAAGCTATGAATTGCACCTTTTCAGAAGTTTTATTTGCCTCGACTTTCTTAGCATTAGAAGAGTCTGTAAAGACATCTTTCATTTGCCAGGTTTCTAATTGCTGGATGGTTTTAGTATGTATTTTGTTGGTATTCTTTAATTTGTACTTGTAACTTTGATTTTTATAGTAATTGTATTAAAAATTACAGTTAGAACAATAGGAACTAGTGCAAACTTAAAAGAAGAAGAAGAAAAAATAGAAGATGTAGAAAACAGAAAAAAAGAAAAGAGAGAAAAAGCAAACCTATAGCGGAAATGAATATATAAATAACTCCCGATTTATCACAATTAAGTATAAACAATTTTAGTAACTTATCACCTTCACTTAAAAAAATACAACAAATATCTCTTCTTCCCATATCCCATCTCTTATCTATAAACAAATCCTTAAAATCTCATCATTTCAGGCCTGATGTCAGCAGAAATCCATTAAGGTTTACCAGAGATAACACATCTATTTTAACCTTGATTAAATAAACCAGCTTTATATTAACAAGCTTGATCTTTGATCCCTTCAAACAATGCCTTTAGGACTTGATTTCATTTTTTCTTTCTTCCTTCTCACAAAATTCTTCAAAGCTTTACCAAGTATCTTTTCTAAATCCAATTTGGGAAAATTATTCAGGTACATTTTGATTTGCTATTTGCATCATCCTTTTAATTATTAAAATTTCAGTTGGTTTCCTTTGTATGCCCAATATAACATATTTTTCCATATTTCTTGTAGCATGTACTTTTAAAATCATTTTCAAATCAGTTTCAATCTTGTCAAGTAAAATATGTTCTTCTTCCATAACATCTTTTAAACAGTCTATTTATAATTAATTTCTGGGTCATTGTTCAATATGTCTAATGCTCAAATATTTTGCTTCATTTTATATTTGTGAATCAATTTTGAGTGTTCTTCTCCTTTAAGAATCTGCTTTGGTTTCTTTTAGTTCCCTCTAGTGTCCAATTTTTAAAGTCTTAATATTTTTTAAACAATTCAAAACAAGGAGCCAGGGTGATGCAGTGGTTAGAATGCAGTATTGCAGGCTGACTGCCCACAGCCTGGAGTTTGATTCTGATCGAAGGTTGACTCAGCCTTCCATCCTTCCAAGGTTGGTAAAATGAGGACCCAGATTGTTAGAAGCAATATGCTGATACTATAAATCATTCAGAGAGTGCTATTGCTATTTTCAAATGGGAAGGATTTTTTGTATAATTCCAAAATTTTATTTCATTTTTATTTGGATGTTTAATCTGTAACTTTCTAAAATCTAATTTATAAACTTTTGCTGTTTATTAAAATGCTTTTAAGCCCTTAAACCTATATTTAAAACATCTTTCACTAAAGTTTGATGGAAACTCACCAATGCTGTAGAATACCTTGATCCAAAAGTTCCTAATAGTCAAAAAGCAGTTAACAAGCAATTTCCAAAAGTGAGTGAGGAAGAAGTATACAAACCTAACGTCCTTTCAAAGTTGCTGAGTGCAGAGCTCTAAACCCACTGAAAACTCCTTTCTTGCAGTCTCCTTTTAAGGAGCAACTGTCTGGAGCACTTGTGGGTGATCTCAAGTCCTCTTCTTGTCTACAAAGGAATTATCAAAAAGCTAGACTATTCATCTCACTTTTTGCAGCCGATTTCCTTTTCAGGCCACCATTTCTTCCCCAAGTCCCCATATTTTTACCTTTTGATGGAATACACAATATTTTATTTTGGACTTCATATCAAGACAATGTGTAATGTTTGTTGTCTCCGAAACAGTCCAGACAGTTGATGGGATTTACATGATTTGCATTAGTTATATAAACTGAATTTTGATCCACATTCACATTCATATATATGATATAGAAACATAATTAACATATGTTAAAATTATGTAAATGACATATATTATATCAATAACCTAAGTCCAGATTTAGTGAACAATTGGATTTACTGAACAGTAAATTGGTGCTATAAAAGCATGGCACTATGAAAAAAGCCTACTATTATATTTTGGAATATTCCTTGCAGTCTCCATTGGTAAAGAAAGTCTGAGGCAAGTAATAAGAAGAAATTGTTGACACCAGCACACTAAGAGATGGATTATACAAGTTAGAACAATTCAGTGAATGACTTATTTTTGTGCTAATTCAACCACCCAATTGCCTATTTATTTTAGCAACACATTGAAATATGACATAGAACTGGCTTTTGACCAAGATGGGACAATATTAGTAACAGAAAACATTGCCAAATACTTGGATAGCTTTGATTGCAAGCCTTGGAATTGTTTTCTGCCCCTCCTCTGCTTCACCAAAATTAGGGCACAGAAAAAATATATATGGCATTCTGTGTTTTTTTTTTTTTTTTGCAAGCTATTCTAATAGAAACTTTTTCAACATTTTTTTCTGAAGGGGTGTTCTGTTCTTACACCTCACAAGTTTTGTCATTTTTCTCCAAAGCCCATTTCTGTAGATGGAAGTCGCTGAAGATTTACAATGTAATGTTTCTATGAAAAAAACAAGAAAACTCTACCACAAGGAGGGAGAATAGCAGATGCTCTGAATGGTCAATCAGCATGGCATTGCTTATGAGTTAAGACCCAACCTACTGCCCACTCATCATTCAGAATAATCATTTAATTGTTTCTAAGGTATGTCTGCTGTGTAACGCATTTTGAGAATCTGTGGTTTCTATCTGCACTAGAAATCACTGTTCCCACCTTACCATGTGTTGTTGTGAGGATCAGTACAATGTTTGTACAGTAGTTATTTGACAGGCAAGGCAGAAGGTGAATAGAATCCAGAAAAATTGGAGCAGAAAACACGAGAAGCATGAAACAAGGAAAAGTTGAAATATTGAAGAGGAAATAAAAGTTACTATATTGAATGTTTTGGGAATAAGCAAATGTCAGTGGATGAAAGAGCCACTTTGGTTTGAGAATTAGTTTGGTCTAGTGCAGGTGTCAAACTGCCGGCCCATGGGCCGGATGCATCATAATAAAACCATGCCCACCCCATTGCCGGCAATGGCAAAAAAGTGATATGTCACGACACATCACATGATGTTGCGAGTTTGACACCCCTGGTCTAGTGGTTATGGCACCAGCTTAGAAGCCTGTGAAGTTTAGTTCTGCCTTAGGCATGAAAGCCTGACCACTCACTCTCAGCTCATGACATCATGCTTGGATAACAAACTGGTTGGGTAACAAGCTGTCACAACCAATGGATCAACACTTAGTGAATAAAAAAAAGCAGAACTTGCACTCACAAAAAGAAACATTAGGAAGAAAAAAAGTGGATGAAATGGTCAGTTTAAATCGGATTAGTGTGATATAGTGGTTAATAAACTGAACTAGGGCTGGGAAAACGTACTGATTAACTTTTGGTCAGTCACTCATTCACTTTCAGTCCAACCTTTATTGTGAGATAAAGATAAAAGCTACCTTAGAATGATGAATATTCAGAATGAATGAAATAAATGGATAGATTTCTGTCTATCTCAGAATATAGTTCTATACAAGGGAATAAAGTAGCAAGAAGGACATTTGGTCTATAGCCAAGTTTGCCATTGGCTATAGCCAATAAACCTATATGAGCATATTCTTAGAATGGATATCCATTGAACATCAGAGTTACAGTATACAAGGATATCTACCTACTTCAGAGCTGTCGGGGAAGAATGCAATGCTACTGATGGGCAATTGGAATGCAGACACTGATAAAATGAAGGAATTTAGAATTACAAGAAGACTTGGGAAATGAAATAATGCAAGAGGCATTAATAGTTGAGATAGTTAGCATTTGGATTTGAAGGAGGCAAGGATGCTTCATATGACATTGGTGTATCTATACCTATTAGCTGCTCTTAAATGAATTGCCCTTTTTCCTAAATACACAGTATTGGGCTCTGGAAAAATACAAATTTAAGGAGGCATTAAGGAGACAGTGACAAGGATTGCAACATGTTATACCAGCAGGATTTAACCAAGAGGACCTACAGTAAGAATATAGGATCATTGAAAGGAACAGATTTCATATATTTATCCTGAGGTGCTATAGGAAGAGATAGTAGATATTATAAAAATTGCAGCAGAAAACAATACAGTGTATTTCCGAAATTTCAAAGAGGAAGAAATTCAAACAGCTTTCAGAAGAAGCTATCGTGATACAAATAAATAAATAAATAAATAAATAAATAAATAAATAAATAAATAAATAAATGAAGGAAAGCCTTGGAATTGACTAATCACTAATTTCAATACCAAGCAAATCAAAAAACAAAAACAAAGAATCTCAATGAAGAATGTCAGCAAAAAGAGGGAAAGAACGAAAAAAGAAAAACAACAAATGGTTTTAGGAAGAATAGAGAAATCACAGGATGAAATAAGAATATTCAAAGGTAATATGCAACAGAACAGAGGAAAATGTGGTTAAAGGAAGTTAGAAAGCTTATAGTGAAAACCCTTTGTAAACAGAATTATAGGACTCTTTTTAGAAGAAGACATCAAATATACTCAGGAATGACTAGCTGGCAATTAGGAAAGCACAAATGACCTATTGAACTGTTTCAAGATGAAGGAGAAACAGCAGTTAAAGTATAACAAATGCTCTTTGTTAACAAATGAGGAACAAGACTATGCCCTAGAGACTGGAAAATATTGAACAATATATCTATACTGAAGACAACACAAGAGAATGTGTTTCTGAAACTTTCTGCAAGTTGTCTCTATATTTATTTGACTGATATAACAAATAAATTATAAGAATAGCAGAATTGGAAGAGATGAGATCCAGAATGAAAATTAGAAATAAATCCTAAGGAAGAAAGCAATGACAACTTTAAAAAGATTGTGGAGCATATGGATATTTCCAAGACAAATACAGCCAATGAAGTTGGACCCTGAGAACAAAGACAATAGACCCTTTTAAATAATAGATCTGGAGATGATTCCTAAAAATACAATGGAGTGCAAGACCCAATCAATCCAGGCCCCAAAATAGATTAAGTGTTCAAAGAAATACTCAATAAGCAGTAGCTCACATGCATTGATCATGTGATCTAAGCAGCTTAGAAAAAAAATCTGTGCTTGGCAAGATTAAGGGAAATCAAAAGGAATGATAATGAATAAAGTGCCTATACAGGATCAAGGAGATTACTGAACAAGTCAGATTGTTAAGCATCAGTCCATTCATCATCTGAAATCAGACGTGACTTGTTGACATTTAATAATTAGCAATATTTAAATGTGCATCTGTACTTATAAATTAGCATATAGTTCTTTAATGTAAAGAGCTTCCCTCTTTTGTACTTCTTGGAAGGAACAGATTTCAACTTTGGGGGGGAGCAAGGTGTTCCTATGATATATTCCAACTTTATGGATTAAAAGGATTTCTCCACCAAGGAAAATATTAGAATGAATAATCTAGCCTCTACCACACCGCAGTACATTTCATTATTTCCCTTTACAAATTAAAAAGAATGAGAATCTATATTCATATTCCAGTAATTATTAAAGATATAATACCTAGAGCTATTAGCACTACTTTGTTGACCAAACACACTTTAGTAAATCATACTATAACAAAATGAGTTTTCCTAGTAACCTTGTACAGGTGGTGGGATATACTTAAAATACAAAGCCTTTTAAAATTTATTTTGATCTTTGGAATTTTCCATTTTTTAAATTCTTCATAAACTCTTGGTCCTTCTATCCTGGGTGGCTTGTATATATGGTGGTAGACTTTGGTGGCATTCATAAGATCATTTGACAAAGAACAATGCTTGAGGAGAAATAAGTTGGATTTTTAAACAAAAAGGATAAAAAGTGAGATTTTGTTTTTTGTGGTTGCTGTTTTTTTAAATAGAGGACTTAATTTAGTTTTCCCTATGTGGTGCTCCTCAGGTGCCTTAAAATTAACAATGCTCAAAATTGTTCTGGCTGAGAATTGTAATTTTCACACATCTGAAGAATGCCAAGCTAGGGAAAGACTGATTTAACTAAAATGTTTTGATTCTCAGCATCACAGGCAAAAAGAGACAATGACACTTTTTATCTTAGCTGTTTGGATACACAGAGTCTTGATGTTTAACATTCATTGTTTGCTTCTAATCTTTCTAAATAAACCCAGCCTATTTTTATTTGTGAACAGCTTAGCAAGCCATTAAACTGTGACCTTATTTTTTATTTTATAAATGTCCTCAGTAGCAGAATCTTCTAGATATGTCCAGCTCTCTCCAGCTGACTGACATAAAAAGATGCATTTCTAGTATATTGTGAGCTTTAGCACACTTGTAGCTGTGGGGCAGTGTAGGAATACAGTACTATTGACTTGACTGGCTCATGTAGATTTTATTTGCATATTTGTAACACTCACACTTATTACCGATAACACTCTTTCATAATCCCAAAAGGTGCTTTTTCCAAAAGGCAACTAGCCTTTCTTGTTGTTGTTTTTTTCCTTTGAAAATGTTTTCACTTCTCATCCAAGAAAGCTTCTTTAGTTGAAGTTGAACTGAAGAAGCTTCTTGGATGAGAAGTAAAACGTTTTCACAGGAAAAAAACAACCACCAAGAAAGTTCAGCTGCCTTTTGGAAAAACCACAACTATGACCTGCATGATTGAGAGTCTCCACAGAGATTCTCTTTGGTATGATTGTGCCTGTCTAGACAAAGTGAACAAGCTGCTTCTGCCAGACATAATTAGGAAGTCAGTGCTGCTTCTCAATTAGGTGAAGGGTTATCAAGAACTTTTGGCCTTGAGATCAGCTTTGCTCTGCTTCGCCTAAACCTCGTCTCCTCTAGCCTTCGCGCCCCCTCTACTTCAACCACATACGCTGGCTGTTTCAGCCCGGAGTGACGAGCACTGTGGTCCAACACTTCGGGAAGGCACCAGGTTTGAAAGAAGGCGGTTCTTTCCGTAGGTTAGTTAATGAACAGGCGACAGGGGGGGGGAGGGGGGAGACGGGCTCAGCCCTGCGCCGCAAGTTTAAGATTCACACACCCCCCCCCTCGCCAAAGCCGCCTTCTACTTCAGGGCGGAGGGGCGACTCCAGGCTGCTGAAGCCCCAGCGCCAGCTTTCCGCTGCGGTCTGCCTGTCGCAATTCCCAAGCTGCGCCTTCCCGGGCGGCTGTTGCTGCCGCGGCACCACGCCCTGAAGTCAAACTCCGAGGGTCAGGTGAAACGTAGCTCTGCACGAACATGTCAGGTCGGCCTCCGCCCGGCTTCCCGCGCTCCCTTGAGCTCTCGTGCTCGCGGAGCGCCGGCGGCTCGGCACGCGCTTAACTCCCACTCCCTTCCAAAAAGGGCTGCTGCCCTAGGACGCCGGTAAGCTGAAGCCTCAGCCTCGGGCGGCGGGGCTGGTCGGTTTATTTATGAGGAGGCCGTCTCCGCCGTTCTCGAGCGCTGGATTTGTCCGTTTCCACTAACGTCTCCGTTCCCGAGGATTGATTTAACTCTTTTTCTGCGGAGCTGCACTTGAAGCCCACCCGCCCAGACAATAAACCACCTCCTGGCACTCTGGATGGCTAAAGCCGGGCACTGAATGGGCTCGCAGGGAGAAGGGAGCTACTTGTCAGGGTACCCAGCTTTTGTTTCCCCCTTAAGGGCTTATATTGGGGGTTGAGGGGTGGGAAGGGGAAGAGAAAGATTGTCTTTCCTTGGGGAAGGCCTTCGTTCCATCTTCATTCTTGTAACCCAGCAACAACCCGTCCTCCAATCAGCTTTGTTCAATGGCAGGAGTGCAATTTGCTAGCAGTCCTTTCTTCCCTTCTCCCCTGGAACTGCCCTCCCTAGCATCTTCTTTTCTGGGGGCTGGATCTCCTCTCTCAGCCTTGCCAGCTTCAACTCTTGTAGGAGGCAGAGGACCTGGGGGATAAAAAACAGACCTGGGAGGAGGCATCTCTCTGAGGGAGTGGCTCTCTCTGAATACTGTCAAATTGTGCAGTGAAAAATGGACAGCTGGAACTGTCACTGCAGACTAGAAGGAGTTAAAAGATGGCCCAACTGATGCTTCAGAAAGCAGGCTGCATGTAGGCAACATGTCTTCTGGATATGTGCAAGGTATTATTACCATTTGCCTAGCCAGGACTTTTGAATCTTTGGAGAAATCCCTGACCACACCTATTTCAGATTTACAGTATTAATAAATCATTGTCAATATGATTAGATTGGCAGGGTTTTGGGAGGAGGGACCCAGTTTTATTTTTAAATTAGCAAGCAATTGCAAATGTTGTCTAGTGCTATAATAGAAAGGCAAACTTATTTCCTCTACTCCAACAGGTAATTGTGGGTGTGGGTGTGTTTAGTTCCTTGTTCTCTGTGGGAATGCTTAACTAATGTTTGTTGACTGCTGTGTATTCTTGTTTGCCAGGCTATTAAGGATCTACAGTAGTGTGCTCTGGGACTGAACAGTGAAGAGACAGCAGCAGACTATAAACTGGTGAGAACTTCAAAATGTACTGTGAGCATTGAAGAGAATCAAGAGAGGTTGGCAACCTGCAGATCTACAGGTGGTCCTACTGTTCCTTCAGGCCCTGGGGCTGGAGCTCCTGGAAGTTCTGCCTGTTTTCTTTTGACATCTAACTGACCAGCCATTGATTAGGTGTTAAGTAACAGATTACTGCTAATGGTATTTGAAAATCAGCTGCTCTCAGGTGGACCTCACCAAAATGGAAAGGGGGTGATGCCTGTCACCTCTCCTAATTATCTAATAGCAGCAAGAAATGGCAATCTTAAGAAGGTTCATTGGTTAGAACACGGGTGTCAAACTGCTGGCCCACAGGCCGGATGTGTCATGAGGAAACAGTGCCCATATGTCGTACGATGTCACATGACGTTGCGATTTTGACGTGTGGGTTAGAGGGAAGGAAAGCTTTTTTGGATGCCTCTCTCCAGGCAGCCTTCTTATTTTCCTTGTGCTTCACTGGTTGGCTGCTGCTTGCCACAGCGAGGAAGCAGTGCTCCTGAACAGGTCTCTGGGTGGGGAAGATGAGTGTATCTATGACCATGTGTATGGTCCTCAACCTGTAATTAAATTCCCAGCTATGTAATAAGTGTAATGCAAAACCATTTGTGTATCTACTTGATCTGCAAGATGCTATTTGTGTGTTGGAAAAATTAAACACAAATAATGTTTGATGCAAAGTGGTAGGCAGGTTGAGAAAAAGTGATAGGATGAGAAAAAAGGGGAGGAAATGTTATTAAGGGTGATGTACATATCTCTGTCTCTGCAGATTTGCTGTTTATTGCTCAGAGAGACAAGACTAGATCTTATCAGGTACAAATGGCAAGGAGAAGATTTGGGGTGGACTTTAGAATACATTTTTTAAAGGTTTATAGCTACTTTACAGCAGAACAGATTGCTGCATGAAGTCTTTGGAGTTGTTTTGTTTTATGTATTTAGCAGAGGCTGGATGGCCACCTGTCAGCTAGATTTTTATGTTAGTGGAGAATTGGCCTCTTTTTATACAGATTATGAATATGGTGCAACAGGTATTATTTAATATGTATGATAGAAAGGGCAACAGCTAAACAGTGCAGAGAAGATCTATAGCCCACTTTAGAGTAGGGTAATACTACCATAAGTATACTATAACTCTAGTCACCCCCCCTTTGTTGTTACAGAATGCTTCAGAATTTGGGAATGAGTTCAAAGCATATGTGTGTGATTGCAATTATCAGTCTATGTTTGGTTCAATTTCTGTGATTTACAGGTAGAAAGTGTGCCTTAAAATCCCCCTTTATTTTGCTAAAAAAGATGTCAAATTGCACAAATCTGTCTTGGTAAAGATTGTCTTCTCTTTCCTATCAAAACATCCTACAAGTTTTTGTGAGTCTTAGTATTCATAGAAATACCTTTTGGAAAGTTGTGCTAAATCTGAAGATGTTTCCTCTCTCTCTCTCTCTCTCTCTCTCTCTCTCTCTCTCTCTCTGTGTGTGTGTGTGTGTGTGTGTGTGTGTGTGTGTATAAAGATAAAATCTATAAATATTTTTGCAGGATTGCTGGTGTAATTGTAGCCCCATTTTACCTTATATCATACGTATGCCCTTGAAATGTAAATCTGCCTTCTGGAACAATGTCCCTCCTCCCCCATGAGATTCATATGCCTTCCCATATTTAAGTGAGCCTTCAAAACCTGGCTCTTCCTCCAGGGCTTGAGCTAGAGTGGATGATGGACCTTTTGTGATAATTTGTCTGGTAGAATTTGTGTTATATTTCCAGATGTTTGTTTTTGTAACATTTTATATTAGTTTATTTTAAACAGTTTCATGTTGTATGCCATCCAGAGCTACAGTGGAGTTGGGTGCCTACAGGTGTAATAAATAAAGATATCCTTAGACTTAATCACATCTCATTTTCGTTAAGGTTCATTAAGGCTGGAAGGTTATTTCCTTTAACAATATAATGAGTCAGTGTCTGTGGAACTGCCCAGAAAGGAAGTTAATACTCTAAGCACTAATCCACAAAAATATAACACTCCCTGTGTTAACACAAATTATTAATAATATATCTAATGAAATTTGTAATGAACTAACACCTGTGACAAAACCTGGGTACAAAATTACTGATGAATCCCAATTGCATTTAAGATAATTGTTAAGCATCTGTTCATCTATTGAGCCTTTTAGACTTTTCAGATTTTATGGAGGGAAAACACAGTCTATAACCATATGCAAAGATTACGTGGTTTTTCTGCAGTGTACTCATTGCTCATCACTTTCAATTTGAAGAGTTGCTTGAATTTGTGAAATGTTTATGGCACTGGTAGCTTACTGCTTTGTCTATTCTGAAACAAGTTCCATTGTATCTAATGACACCAAATTCCAGATACTGTAAATATGTCTAGGTAAAGGTAAAACTTTCCCTATCCAGTGATGTCCGACTCTAGGGGATAGTGCTCATCTCCATTTCTTAGCCAAGCGAGCCAATGTTGTCCAAAGACATTTCCATAGTCATATGGCCAGCATGACTATGTACCGAGGTACTCAGAACACTATTACGTTCCCACCAAAGTGGTACCTATTTATCTACTCTCATTTACAGGTGGGCAGAAGCTGGGGCAAGTAATGCAAGCTCACCCCATCATGCTGTGCTCGGGTCTCGAAGCCTGGCTGTCAGCTTTTCAGCTGACAAGCTCAGCATTTTTAACTGCTGAGCCATCACTCCCCCTTAATAAGTGTGTATAGTTGCCAGAGTTCCCAAAATATCTTGAAAGTGTAAATTGGAAGAGGTTACAGTATAGGACTGCAATCAAAATGTTAATTTACTTTTTTTCTTATAATAAAGGAAACTTTTGTGTCTAGTACAGATAAAACTATTTAAGAGTTAATAAGACTGGCTATTTGATGGTATGCGAAAGAGGTCCTGTAATGGCTCAATCACAGTGGGTTTCTGCCATCAACAAGTTAAATTTAGAAGCACTTTGGTATATTTTTGATAAGATGACCCATCAGTTCAGTTTATACACTTATACTCCATAACAGACAGTTCCTCTAGCTGGAGCAATCTGAAAGAATCAGCATATGAATTGGCTTTAATATACAGCTTCATAGAAGCTACAAGTAAAAATCAAGCCATATTTAAGCATAAGATAAACAAACTATAGCTTAGGGTCTCACAATCTATAGGGCCTAACAAAAAGTCAGATTTTTTTTTTCTTTTAGAATTGTTGTGGTTTTAATGTGTATTGTAGTTTTTTAATTCTTGTGCAGCAAACTTTTAGGCATGATTTTAAAATGGCTTTCTATATAAATTACAAGGCATATATATGTTTTTATTTTTTTGTGTGCTGATCCAAAGTCCTCTTTTGGTACATACTTTTGTGAAACTTTCTGGTGTAACTTTTAACAGGAGGTGCCAAAGTTTTATATAGCTTAGGGCCTCACCAAATCTAAATCTATCGCTGTCCAGAATGTTAAAATATGCTGCTACATTAAAGTGAATATATATCAGGAGTCTGTGTGTGGTCCTGCCTTGTGTGTGGTAATCACATGAACTCTCCCATGATTTTATTCAGTGTTAAATATCTAAAACTCACATTGCACCAAGAATAAATATAGTTGGAATTGTTGGCTTCACAAGATAAATTAAGCAAAACAGAATGTACTTTATCAGATTGAAAGTGACATGGATACTTTTTGCTATAGTGCAACTTTCCCCAACCTTGTGCCCTGCAGGTAGATTAGGGCTCCATTTCCTAGAGTTCCAACCAACCTCCCATGATGCCTGAAAACACTGGAAATTGGAGTTTCCATATATCATAGACGAGGTTGGTTTACTGTTTCATCGTTGAGAACTGTTTAATAATATATGGAAGTTATCATTTGCTGTTGCTGTAACTGAATTATGAATTTTCATGGAGAAATGCTATATACCTCATTTCTTAATTCAGACCCTCTATAAGTGTTGGCCTATAACTTCCATCATTTCCTAGCAGCATGGCCATTAATTCTACATGGAAATGAAAGGAGTTGTAGCCAATAGATCTGGAGGATATAAGAATTGGAGGACTTACTCATCTTAATATAGTATGCTGATTCATGTGTTGCCTGAAGCTTTGATTTACATAATCATTGGAAAGACATAATTGCAATAGATAAACCTTTGTTTACAAACAATGTGGCAACACATTCAATAGGCCAAAATTAAAGAAAGCACAATATCGCATAGGCCGTAGAGCATTACGTGGGCCAGGTCAGTATATTCACATGCAAGGAGGGACCCAATCTTATAACCATATTGACTTCCTGATGGCATCTCTAATTCATGTTCTCAGAGATGTAAAGGCCAATGTGTTTGTTATGGATCAGATACTATTTTTAAATGAGAAAGAAACAAAAAGCAAATAAAAGTTGAGGGCTTCATTTTAGGTTTCCTTTTACATTCCTTGAAATAATTTTAGGTAAAATAATTGGGTTCTTGCAGTTTATTTCTCCTTTGTACCTAGATACACCCAGCAATATAATACATAGCTCTCTGAGACTTGTTTCTAATAGAATAAAACTGGTATTCACAGAAGGATTTAGAATATCACTTCATTCAAGCATGCTAGTCCTAGGAAAGTAGCAGGGCTTTGTTTCTAAGGAAATTAAGAAGAATCTGACATATAAAAATATCTGCAGAAAAGGATTGAGGAAAGGAAGCAGAACAAAAGTTGTAATGCCATAGTTCTTTAATGGCATAAGGCAGGGCTTTTCAACCGGTGGTACGGGTACCAGCAGTGGTACTTTGGCACGTGATGGGTGGTATGCGACCCTTCTAGACAAGTGTAGCGGGGGATGGGAATGAGCTGGGCTCCAGCTGATTGGCGCTTCCATAGCTGGAGGTGAACTGAAGAGAAAAAGAGGGGGGGGAACAGAGTATATAAAAGGAGGTGGTTTTAGCGGGAAAGGGAACGGAGAAGAAGCTGTGAAAGGAGAGTTCAGCACGCAGGGGGGAAAAAGAGACGGGGAAGAAGAAGCTATTGCTGGAAGAAAAGGTCCGCTGATTCGTTTTCTCCAGCCAGAAGAATGCAATCAGTGCTGATAAAATGAAAAGCTGAGAGACGAGCATGTTGGAGAGGAGGTTGGTTTATTTAGTTCTGGGTCAGCTAGAAGCTTGATTGGGTTACCATAAGGATTTTTATACAGTTTTTACAGCATTTTATAATTCAGAGGCTCGGTTTGTGTGCTTTGGTTATTGGAATATTTTAGTCTGTTTCACAAAGGCTAGCAATGAGTCCAAAATATTGGATTCTGTAGCTTTAATCCCTTTAAACAAATGCAATTAGTTTTACCCTCTTTTCTTGAGTCTGTCTATGGCTTTTACAAGTTTTCTTTGTAGGTAAACAGGCTTAATTTAGGCTCTGGTTGCAACATTGTGACATGCCTGAGGCAGCTTATAGAAAAAAAACAAAGTTAGTTTTTCTTTGTTCTGGGAGGCTTTTGTGAGCCTTTCTCACTTTGTGCTTGATTCCTGTGTCTTTAGGGGTACAGTGAAGGGACTAGGTGTGTGTGTGTGCATTCTTACTACACTGTGGAAGTAGAGGAGAAGGAGAGAGAAAGAATGGCCGATTAGCCAGCTGGTAATGGTGCATATTAATAAATATGGATAAATTCATCATACATTTGTCAGTGCAAAGGGGAAGTGATTCAGCAAAGGAACTGCCGCGAAGAAATTAAAACTGGTACTTTTTTCCTTTTTTTCTACAGTTTGTAACATTTTATTAGATTATAAAATAAAATACAAAAATACAAAACCATATAGTAGGACACAGTGGGGAGGAAAAAGGGGGAAAAAGTGAGGGGGAGAAGGGAAAAAGAAAAAGCATTGACTTCCAACTTCCTCTGTTGTAGTAGAAGGAAGCATTAACATTGAATCTCAACTTTTTACTTTTCCATAATATTATAAACTAGACATTTCTATAACAACAAATGAATCTAATCAGTCAACCCCCCCCCTTTTTAATTAATAAGTTTTTGTCACCTTGCTAAGCACTTGTGGCACTCAAATATTGTCATGTCCTAAAAGTGGTACAGTCTGTGAAAAGGTTGAAAAGCCCTGGTATAAGGTACACCGCCAACCAGGTGCTTTTCTGGTTAGGAAATGCAAGTACCAAAACATTTGGAGATGTCAAGCTGGGGAAGGGTGGACAACTTGGCAGACACCATGGCTAATATCAATACCTCTTCTTACTGCTAGATTTTTGTCCTGGGCAAAATTCTGTTGAATTGATTAAATTCATCTGAGAAATGAATTATAAGTTTTGTATTTTTAAAATGCCATGAACATGTATAGTAAGATATTTTAAAACTTAAACAGAATAAACACAGGGTTCACAATAGCTATACGTCAGTGTTGTAACAAAGTGTTTTAGTCAGTGTTGTAAAAAGGAACCGTGGTATAATACAAATTTAATAGTTTCCCAGATTTTCAGCTATCAGCCTTTGCAAGTCTGTAAATCAGACATGTCAAACACAAGGCCTGGGGGCCGGATGCGGTCCGAAGTGGTTTCATGTGGTCCACGAAGCCATCCTGGAAACAGTGAGGGAACGGCCCCCACTGCCTTGGCCCTGGCCCAAGCCAGCTGGGAGCCAATGTACAATTTTGTGGTGGCCATCTATGCTGAAACGCATTCAATCTTAGCTCCACAAGGCCATCCAGAAACAGTGAGGAACCAGCCCCTGCTGTGTCGGCCCCTCCCCCTGGGCGCATGCTGGGGAAGTGTCACCCTTTGTGAGGAATGAAGAAATGGACCGTGCCTTGGCGCTTGCTCCGGTCCCACCCCCTTCTGCCAGAGACCCTCAGATTTGTCCCACTCCTGCCCAGGCCCCCACAGGCACCCTTGACACGAACGATGTAGAGCTGGCACTCTTGACACGAACCATGTAGAGCTGACCATGCCCACCCAGTAGGCCACACCCACTCCATCCACACCCACCCAGTAGGCCGTGCCCACCCTGGCCACACCCATCTGGCCTCCGAGGGCAACCGCAATGTTAATGCGGCCCTCAATGAAATTGAGTTTGACACCTCTGCTGTAAATGCTATGGTTTGGCTACACCATCCTTTATTTTCCTATTTTGGGTGAGGAAATTTGCACCGGGCTTCTGATATTCAAGCCAATGTGAATATAGTCCTCAAATTACAACCATAATTGAGCTTGTCCATCACTGTCGTAACTTGTGATGGTTTTATGATGTTTTTTGTGGCAGTTGTTAAGCTAATGCCATTGTCGTTAAGTGAACCAATGGTCTACAACGGGCCAGTTTTGCCAAAAACAGTCATAAAATACAGTTACATAACCATAAGATACTGCAAACAGGCTTAAATGCAACCTGGTTGCCAAGTGCCCAAGTTGTGGTCCTATAACTTCGGGGGGAAGGAATCATCAGAACTTCGATTCTGGGTCATACCCCCAGGTAGGTTCACCGTCACTTCAGATGGCCAGTAAGCGACCACTCATAAGATAAGAACTACTTATACATCTTTTCACAGTGACCATGAAACTTGAAAAAGAACAATTCCAGATCAGGTAGAAGCTTTTATTTGACTTTCAGGGATTCTTCCTGTTCAGAGCAGAGTCATTGGGTATTAAATATGTGACACACACATTTAATAAATACGGTAAATACATAAAAACAAATACAGTATTGGGGAAGGAAAAGCTGACTTATTTGACTTCTTTTTATTTATGTCAGATCACCTTGTAGAAAGTATTAGGGTTAGCTTTCTACTGCCTGTCAAGAGATATTCTGTATGCATTTGGTGAATATAGCAGCAGTTGGAAATTCTTCTAGTGTATATATTCAGTAAAATCCCTTGGGAGCCGATACAAGTGGTTTCAGACTCCATTGTGTTTCCCCAGTGATCATTATGTACATGAATATTGAGGCCTCTGGCTCCGGTACAGTAGTATTTCATTCTGCCATGATAATCAATGTCTGTCTTCTGATTCAACACTTATGGTAAGATATAAGGTAGAGTTTGGTTTTCTTTACAGTACTGACTGAAGGCAGAAAACTTTTTAGCCATCCCTTGTCAGGATCAGGTTTTCCTCATTGGTTTTAACTACAACTCTCTTACTTTGCAAGGGCAATGGGGGCTACTTGTAGAATATGCCGACTATAGCTGATGGATTCTGAATAATTTTTTTCTGCTGTTATTATTTGTGCTTTTGTTAAATCCCTGATCCATTTTTGGAATTAGACATGGTTCAAGTACTTGGCATAATCAGTTTGTTTGCTCCTGAGCTGAAAGCAATGAAGTGCATGGAGCCATTCAGACCACCATTGGAAAAAATTCAAAGTGAATATATTTTGTTTTCTCCAATAACACCCTACTTTTTCACATCATCTGCCTTTTTCTAATTTTTTTTTGCAACAAAAGCCACACACACAAAATGAAACTAAACATTTCAAGTATGGTCAAAAGGTGAATAGTATTAGTACTACCATAGAACCATACAATTCATATAAGATTCTGGGATAAAACAAGAAAAAAAGAAGCAATCTTCTGTTCTGTGGAGCTCTTGATTAAAATCTCAATATCAAATATGCCAATAGAAGGCAAGGAAGAAGAAAAAGAGAATAGTAGTATGAGCAGTTGCAACTTTTCAGGGCTTGCTATATTCCAAGTGAAGATGAGGATCAAACAAAAGACCAGTGAAATGAATCATATGGAGTAGCTAGATCAAACCTGCAGTCAAGTATTTGTGGAATTGCATTTAATTTGGAAGGCTTCCCTCCCCCATGCCTCCTTAATCTAGTTGAAAAATATGTGATTTAAAAATAGATGATGCATGTCAGATGAATTGCTGTCAAGACATCATAGATGCTAAGTCCCCTATCCAGTTTCTGCTTATTTTAGCTGACAAAGACCATTGTTTATCAGGATTGCTTTGCATTTCTAAACCTCTCAGTTCAGAAGCAGAGGCATTTTTTTTTATCCTCGAAAGGAAGTACAAAAGTAAACGATAGTTCTTTATTGCTGTTTCCATACTACCTCTTCCTACCATTATGTTTGCCGTTATAGAAATTTCCTACCTGGCAGCGCCTCTTCCTTATGAGAAAAAAAATCAGTCTCTTTTCCCCTTGTCTTTGCCTGACCCTTTTTCTTGTCTCGCTCCTCCTCTCAGCTAATCCCTCCCTCTGCTCTGAATCTGCCAGCTTGAGGGGGGGTGGGGGGTGGGAGGTGGGTTGGGGGGAAAAGACCCTCATACTTATTGGGAGATGTGACAGCCTTTGGAATTACATTATCTATGAAAAGGCTAGATCTGGAGTTGAAAAATAGGATGTGGCTCCCTGGCAGCAGGGATTGATCATGGAGAGAATTTCAGTCTCCAGAGGCTTTTACTTCATGGCAGTGACTGATTATTTATGCTTGTGGCATTTCAGTGCAAATGTAAATGCAGAACTGGAAAGACTACAGAATAGTAAGATTCTTCAAGCATCAGCATCTTGGGGTGCAAGGCATTTGACAAAATAGGATCTTATCTGATTGCTTAAGCTTCAGGTATGCATTTTTCCATTTATTTAGTAGGTCCATATAGATATAATTCCCTATTCTAGGAATTAAAACCATCATGTATTCACTCATTGCTTAAAAGTGTTTGTTTCATGCTTTTTCTAAGAAAGGGAGAGATGCAAATATGTTCTACAAATATTGAAACCTAGTACTTAATGTATGAGAAACAAAAGATGTAAGTGACTGGTTCAATGCAGTTGCTCAGGGATCTTGAAATACAAGCTCCATGCTTATTAAATTGGAAAGGTTTTAAAATTTATATTTTCTGCATTTCTAATGAAAACTTATGATTTAAAATTATGCTCCATTATATGGCATTAGCTACTGTTAAAATAATTTTGGGAGGTGCAAAACAACTGTCATTGATTATATTTGGTCAAATGCAAGGCTGTTGAAGATGGCACTGATAAATCTATGAATATATTTGAAGTGTGTATCTTTCCAAATTATGTAGGTGTTGTATCTACACGTGCAATTGTCTTATTTGAGATTCCACTGAATGTGTGATTTGTTTCTGGGAAGCTTTGTTTGATGCATACTTGAAAGTTGGCTAATAGTAACCCACAAATGAAATTCTAATCCTTAGTCCATAAATCAATTAGATTTGAGTCAGAGGGAAACACTACTACTAATTATAACCATTACATTCTTCATTAATTTATCTTCAGAGAATCCAAAATTAAGCAAGTACTCTTGCTGGTAAAAGGGAAAGCAAGATAAAACAAATGGGCCAGGATCCCAAAATAAACTACTTGAGTCCAAGAGAATTATAAATTAAAAAAAAAAACCTGTGAGTACCATCCTGCCTAAATTCTTCCACATACTACACGTACTCCTCGATTTACAAAGATCTTTTGAAGTTACAATGGCACTGAAAAAAGTGACCATTTTATAACCATTTTTCACACTTACAACCATTGCGGCATCCCCATGGTCACATGGTCAAAATTTCAGCCTCTTGGCAACTGACTCATTTATGACAATTGCAGTCTCCCAAGGTCATGTGGTCACCTTTTGTGACCTTCTGACAAGCAAAGTCAATGGAGAAGCCAGATTCACTTAACAACCATGTTACTAACAACTTCTGTGATTCACTTAACAATGGTGGCAAGAAAGGTGGTAAAATGGCGCAAAACTCACTTAACAAATGTATCACTTAACAACATAAATTATGGGCTCAGTTGTGGTCTTAAGTCGAAGACTACGTGTAAAAGATTTTTTTTTAAAACTCTCAATACCATGATAGTGAGCTGTTAAAATCTGAACTTTTTTAAACGGTAGTACAAAATTCTGCTTACTCTAAAGTCAGTAGGTCTAAGAATTCTTCTAATTAGACAAAGGCTGCATCAGACTAAGATTTAATTTCAGAAAACACAGTGGAAATAGATTTGTTGTCTGGTAAGTAGCTTCCTACTGGTGGGAACTGTCTACCCCTTTCTGTCTCCTAGTGCAGTGAAGGCGAACCTTTTAGAGACCGAGTGCCCAAACTGCAACCCAAAGCCCACTTATGCATCGTTGGGTGCCAGGTGGGTGTGGCCCATTGGGTGGGTGTGGCCCATTGGGTGGGTATGGCTGCGGTGGTAACAGCAGACTGGGTGGGACTAAAATGTTCAATCAATCAATTCCAACTTCGCAAGCTCTTTTTTTTCCCGGCGAGAAGTTGAAATTGACTGATTGATTGAACCTTTTTTTTTTTTGCACATGGCAGAGGCCTAAAGCGAAAAGATTTTATAAAACCCAGCTGAAGGCCTAGGACTGGGGCGATGGCGCGCATGCCCACAGAGAGGGCTCTGAGTGCCGCCTCTGGCACCCGTGCCATAGGTTCGCCACCACTGTCCTAGTGTGTGGGAGTTCCCGTTCTCTCCTGAAATGGAAGTCTCTTACTGCTATTCTTCTCTTGCTTTCTGACTGTTCTGATGATCAGTGCTGTTACTGTGTCATGGCCATTTTTTAATTGGGGAAGCTGGCTCCCCCCCCCCACAGCAAAAAACTTTCTCTTTATTAGCCAGTTCAGTTCAATTTATCATGAAAACTTGCCTACTATTTTGTAAATTGTCCTGCTTCTTCCAGATGCCCTAAGAGAGGGGTCCCCAGCCCTCAGTCTGTGGACCGGCACTGGTCCGCAGCATGCCAACAGCCGGGTTGCACAAACAAGCAAAGCCTCATCTATGGGATGCAGGCAGCACATGAAAGCACGGCACCTCTGGTCCACCGAAAAAACCTCTCTCCATGGTGCCCAAAAGATTGGGGGCCACTGCCCTAAGATATATTAAATTGGACCAGAAATTATGGGAATTGAAACTTTAACACATCTGGAAGTTACTAAATTTGGAGAAAATGTTGCAGTGGAATTAGAGAACACTATTTTAATTTGAGCTTTGTTATTCACATGGACACTATTAAATGATTAACACATGCATTTATACTGAATATATTTCCTGATGTTTGGTTATGAATTCTTGGTCACTTTCAACAATTCAGTCCTATAAATTAAGTCAAAATACTGCTATTGTCATTTTGTTCTTACTGTCATGGTTCTGAAAGATAAAACCCTTCAAAAGAACTTCGAGGCGTTGTTTACCTTAAAGAATCTTTTATTCGGGAAACGAAGTATCAGCACTACATAGCTGAACCCAAAAACTAAATTCCCCTCCCCTGGATACAAAGTAACAAAGTACAATTCCCACCCCCAATAAACAGTCATAAAGCACATTCCCCAATTAGCTTGAAGTGCTGACTTTCTCCCCAGCTCTCCAGCTGCCAAAACGTTATCAGCTCAAGACTCAGTTTGTCCTTGGATTCCCAAAGCAGAGTTATTATTATTATGATTAACTGAACTCTCATCCCAATCCCCTCTCCCTGTACCAACTAATTCTGAAAGCATAGAAAATATGGCTGCATTTTCATCTGTTGTCAAAGCAAGAACATCCGATGTTAGCAGCGTTGACACTTACTGTTACTAGAAGCATAGTAATTCGTATTTAGGCTGACTTGACTCTGCTAGTGTGTGCCTCTCTCACACACACAATCAAACAAAAGAGAAACTTTTCTTTATATATTCATTTATTTTTAAAAATAGAGCCCAATCATGTGTAATCCCCAAGAGCTGCTGTGTACCAATTACCTTCAGATGGTGTTCTCTTTCTGTTGACAGGCCCCTGTGGCCTATCTGAGGTAGATCTGGGTCAACTAGGCTTCCAAGAATGCTCTTCCATGGCTTTTACAGCACCTGAAAATAATTCAGAAGCATTCTCTGCTTTCATACATTTTTCAGAGACTCCAGAGCTGCATGAGAGCATACCTCATTGTCACCTAGTCTCCAAAAATCAAGCTAGAATAGGATATGATTTTAAGAATAATTGTTTTGGGGTTTGGCAAACACTGGTCTGTCACCCAAAATTTCTGGCATGTCACCTTTGACATGTGTGCCATAGGTTTGCCATTACTGCTGTAGATAAAGTAGTTCTCTACATCATGGTACTGTAGTGTGAACTCATCTTTTATTTATGGACTCTAATAAAAAGGTATACTGTAATCTTTAGTCTTTTCCATTTGAAGAAATCAGTTTCCAGAATTTCTTCTACTAAGCTGCTGTAGGCAAGATCTGGATGGCCTCACTACTTTATATAAGTTAGAATGCCTTCATATTCTTGACTGTATTTCATTAACAAATTGATACGTCACATAGACAATATGATGAGACAGGAAGATTTAATATGTTGATATTTACTCAGTTTTTGTCCTGCCTTTCCTCCAGAAGCCAATATTTACTTAGCTCACAGTTGTTAATACTCAGTCAGCTGGTAAGAGTTATATAGTACTGGCTATTTTATAATTAAGAATTCAGGATTGTGTTAGTACAACCCATGGTTGCAACTCTAGGATATTGGATAGAGTTATATGATAACAAGATACACTATTTGAAGAGAAGCATAGTGATTAATGTGCCTTGGACTTCACTAAAGTAATTTTGATATGCTATAACTCAGCCTTCTCCAACCTAACACCTCCCAGATACTTTGGATTACAATTCTTAGAAATCTTAGCTGGCTGAGAATTTTAGCAGTGTAATCCTGTGCATCTGGCGGATGTTGGATCATGCAAAACAGCTATCGAATGAGGTACCATAATATTATCCAGAGGAGCTTGTAGTTTTGCCAGTCAAACAAGAGCTCACTACTCACAACTGCTTTGTTACTTCAGCAGTTTCCTTTTGAGAATATTAGACAGGATTTGATGGTTCTTTCTGCCAGGGTTTGCCTTCAATAAACTCTACCATTTGGGTATTTCCTTGTCAGATTTCCTTAGGTATAGGATTTATTTTAAAAGAGGATAATTCTACCTTACCTTAAAAATTTAAATTGTGTGTGTCTCTTTAATAACCTAGTTATTACATTTGAACACTTTTGTGAGCAGGTAATTATTTAATCATTTTAGATGTTACTGGCTTCAGAAAAATAGGGCAGTGTAGAATATTTTACTTGAAGTAATGTATTCACTCCTTTTGATTACAATATAGAATGTAGTTCTGTTAGCAAGCATGACACTGAAGTGTGAGAGGAGATATTGCTAAATATTGCTAAAACAAGTCTGTTAGTGCTGCAGTACAAATTATTCGTACTAAATTCAGCTATACCTCTGACCCAAATTTAGAGCAAGAATATCTATACTCTAGTAGTGCGCAGGCTCAAGAGAGCTTCTTGTGAAGTTGAAAAGCTGGGCAGGCAGCTAAAATCTGCTAAATGCGGAAAAGCTCTTCAAGAAGCTGCTGGTTTGGTTGGAGGATAAATTATCAAATGTTTTTATACCACAATGTTAACCTAAGGCTTTGTTGTATATAAATGTCTATACTAAAGCCCAAATTTAGGCAGCCTTTTTGAGCTCATCTGAATTTTGAAAACATGTTGTGTGATTAAAAAATGGCTGCCAGAGTGAGGTTTACCTAGTTACAAAATGGCTGCTGTGGTCAAACTTTGAACATTTCTTTGTCTTCCTAATTTCTCTTTTTCCCAGTGCAAGTGAAAAAAGTCCTTTCAAACAAAGATCAGAGCTGTAGCCTCTCTTCCTCCTCCTCTTTTTTCTTAATAATATCTTACCATACTTGTAGACTGCCAGAATTGTGAGATGTTGGTTAGTGTAGGACAAAGCATGAATAACACAAACACATTAGAACAACAAGACATCCATATGAAAAGGGGATGTCCATGGTCAGTCAATTACAGCGAAAGTGCAATGAAATTAAAATGTTATCGCTGTTTTGTGGAAAGCATTTTCATTTTGTAAGAATCCCTATGGAGCCCTATGTAGACCAAAGGTCTACTTTTATATACTATACAGGTATTGCTGGAAGGTGGCACTTTGCTTTTCTATAGTCAACATCACATTTATTAAATTTATAATTACATTTCAGGTAGAGATGAGACCTATAGGTACCAAGCACTTATTAGCACATTGGTACCATAGGCACTGTGTCTCTTACTCGTATTCCAACCCAAATTAACAGAAAATTAGATTTGAGGGCCTTTTCAGATAATATGTTGGGCAGCAAAAAATAGAATTATTCATCTTCCAATATATCCAAATGCAGTACATTTCTACTAGAGAAATGTCATTCTTTGCTAAGTGAGGCACAGCTTTTAGCATTGTGGTATAGGGAAAGATGCAAGAATATCAGAAAATGCTTCTGGATTATTGCAGTTCTGCAACCCACAACTATATTTGAGTAAAACAAATGGACTGGCTTATTACCTTGAGAGAATGGTAGAAGAGGAATTAAATTATAACATGCATAAATAGTCTTAATGATAACAATAGCAACAATTATTAACAAGTGAATATATTCCTCTCTGCCAGTGTAGAAAAACAGAAGTGTAAGTTACTCTTACACTTATTCATTCACACTTACAAAACAAAGGATTTTTCCCGTAAAGGATGGGTGGGGAAAGTTATTTCTTTGATTGGTTATAGAAATAACCAAAATCATAGCAGGATTAATCCTTTCCCACTCACATAAACATAGCATTGAATACTTGAAGATAGTGTGGTTCAAGGAAAACACTATGCATTTCTAGATAGGCAATAAACAGTGACTCATTTAATATTTAAAGGAGTATGTAATCTATTCAGACAGTCACTTTAATAGCAAAAGACAGCATTTACTAATTCATAAGACTGATGTTAAATTCCAAGCTGTAGAAGAAAGCAACCAGAAGATTGTGCTGGTTACTCTGTTTTACAAGATTCATAATCCTGAGTGTTAAAACATAAATCTCAGTAATATAATTGTTTAGAGTAACTTACACTTCTGTTTTTCTACACTGGCAGCCATAGTGAGATTATTATTGTGATTCATTTTCTGCAAGATCAGAAATTTAAGGGATCAAAATGTAATATCAGTAGTCCAAATAAGAAAATATTTTATTACATGGACATTTTCTTGAGTCATCTTCATTCTCTGATTCTAGGCCCAAAGAAGCTTAATAATTATTATAGCAGACTTCTTAAACATTGCTTTTTTTTTCTTGTTTTTTTTTTCAGAAAAAAATTAAGGCTTTTTATTTTTCAGACTTTTTAAATTCTTTTAAGCTATATTTATTCCTCCTACTGTGCAGTTGTTTAGAGGACTTTCATAGGGCTGGGTTTTTTGCTTGGGTTTCCAGTGGCTCACTGTTCCAGGAAAGGAATGAGGAATGAGGAACAGAGTTTCTTATGGCTGTTATTTTAATTAGAATAAACTTTGCTTAGAAAAAAATAGGTAAAAGAAATCCAAATTACATAGAAAGAGAAAGTCATCTGGAAAGCAGGTGTATTAATCTCAGTTAAATCTTGTAATATTCGCAGCCATTAAAATCACCAAATTAAAATCTTTCAGCCTATTTTGGCAAGGAGGAACCATGGATGCAGGGTGGCATCTGGGATGCTATTTTGCTTTCTGCTGAACTAGATGGTCAACTTTTAATGGACCTAGAGATGTGGTTCTCAGGTGGGGTTTAGTAAGTGCCACATGGTGTAAACTGCTTGCAACTGATGCTGGATAAACACTCCAGTGCATTTGTCTTTTCTCATTTAGGCACAATGTTTCGCAAAAAGAAAAAGAAGCGACCTGAGATCTCTGCTCCTCAGAATTTTGAGCATCGTGTACACACATCCTTTGATCCAAAGGAAGGGAAGTTTATTGGCTTGCCACCTCAATGGCAAAACATTTTGGACACTCTAAAACGCCCCAAACCTGTTGTAGACCCTTCAAGAATCACCCGGGTGCAGCTTCAGCCTATGAAGGTAAGAAGAAAATATTAGCACTCTCCAGAACATGTTCTAATCATTTAATTCATATATGTATGTATGAATCTTCCCTTTCCCCCAATCAAGGTGTTCCATGCAGCTTAATATGTTAGTTGAGGGTGAAGGTTCGTTCTCTGAGCTTGTGGGTTGGTTTCTGAACGTTTTGTTACCAGGCTAGGTAACATCTGCAGCGGAGTTTAGGGGATGCTAGTGTCTGTGTTCTTCTGTTTATAAGAACCTCAGGTGTGGGCATGTTGAGTGAGGGTCTTGTGATGGGTCAGGTGTGAGTCATCAGTGAGTTTTGTGATAGGGAGATTACATCAGGTCAGGGTCATTGGGTAGTAAACTGCTGGTAGGGGACGCTTATGTGGGTTGGTTGAGGTTCAGTGCTTTCTCTGGTTGGCTGTGTGGTTGATTTGGATTCTGAGGGGATCCTAGGCTGGTTGTAGGTCAATGTGTCTGTTGATAGAATTGCTTGTGGAGTGCCAGGCTTCAATGAACTCACAAGCGTGGTAGGTAGTAGCGTTGTCGGTGATTTTTGTGTTGCTCTGAACGAACTGGTGCTGTTTGGTGTCAATGTGGGTAGAGATTAAGGATTTGGAATCATGATGTTTGAGTGCCAACTGGTATTCGTGGAGCCTGGTTTTTAATTGACATGAAATTTGTTCCGTATAGAATTGGTTGCAATGGTTGCAGTTGATTTTGTAGATGGCATTGTTTCTTTCATCCTTTTTGTATCTTGTCTTTGGTTCTGGCAGAGTGTGGCTGTGGGTTTGTGAGCTATTGTTATTCCTAGGTGTTGGAGAATTCTGGCTGTCATTTCTGACATTCCTTTTGTGTATGGTAGGGTTAGTTTTTGTCTGGTAGTTGGCTGGATGGTGTCCTGGGGTTTGGTTGCTGTGTTTCGGAATACAAAGTTTTTTGGATAGCCATGTTGGAGAAAAACGTCAAGCAGCCATCTCTCTTCTGCTTTTCTTATTGTTGTGGTGCTGTAGTGTATCCTCGCTCTTCTGAATAGGTTCTGGACACAGCTTTTTTTGTGTATGGTGGGATGGTTGCTGGCGAAGCTGAGGATGTGATCTCTGTGTGTGGGTTTGTGATAGATGCAGATTTCCAGTTTTCTGTTGTCTAGTCTCCTTATGTCAATGTCAAGGAATAGGAGTCTGTTTTCTCTTTGTGTGTGAATTTGATCCCAGGTAATACGTTATTGAGTAGGTGATGTGTTTCTTCAATTTGAGAGCGCTTGATGATAATGAAGGTGTCATCGACGTAGCATGTCCAGAATTTTAGTTGGATAGTGGGTAAAGCTATGGATTCAAGTCATTGCATGACTGCTTCCGCTATTAGGCCTGATATGGGTGATCCCATTGGGGTACTTTGTACTTGCTTGTAGATTTTCCCATTGAACTTGAAGTATGTGTTGAGGCATAGATCCAGGAGTCTCATGATGGTTTCTGTAGACATGGAATGTTCTGTAGTGGCATTGTCTTTGTGGGTATGGTTTTTAGGGAGTAGGTGGTGTATGCTTTGTTTAACCAGGTCGATGTCAATCGAGGTGAAGAGAGCAGTGATGATGAAGGAGATCATAATTTCTTTCTTGTTGATCTTGGTGTGTTTGATGCATTGGAGAAATTGTTCTGGGGAATTTATTGAGTGGGTTGAGTCATTGACCAGGTATCTGAGCTTCCAGTGCAGGGTTTGTTAGTATATTAGTATACTAATATGTTAGTATTCATGGTAAAAAAGTGCAGACATGAATAAGAGTTGAAGAGTTGGGAAAAAATTGCTGGACAAGCAAATCAGAACTTTATCAAACTTCAATATTATTCATTAAGTATATTGTTTGGGAAGGTTTCTGGCAAATGTTTTCCAGTGGTGAATCTCTGCATTAGTCTTTTACAGAAAATCTGGAAAGAGCTGTGTATTGCCTGAAAGCTAACACATTGATTGTATTAGTTTATCCCATGTGATGTCTTTGGGGTATGTTGTGGCTGCAACTCCTCAGAATTGGTACTCTTGGCTAAATAGTGGGAATCTTGAGAACTATAGTTTCAGTACATCAGGAGGCTGAATTATGGCATTGACTAGAATTCACTTCATCTCATGTCAAAGGAGCAGTTTACTTTTAGTGTGCATTTATCTATATTATGCTTTTCCTGGACATATTTAAAAAAACTCAACTCATTTTCTTTTGCTGTGTAGAAAGAACACTAAAATCTACCCATTCTGTGCATTCAGTCAGGGTGGATATGCTTCTTCTAATTTCCTCCTCTTAGGATATTGGGAAAGGGGTGTATACCATAGGCCACTCAACCAGGCAGAGGAAAAAGATAAACATTTTGGTATTCAGTGAAATACAGGAATTCAGGAAACACACCACTGTAATAATGGGGGACCTTAACTACCCTGACATAAACTGGGAGACAAACTCTAAAGCAACTTTGTTACCCAAAGGATACAGAAAGGAACCAGAGGTTCACCTACACTAGACTTAATCCTTACTAACGGGAATGAAATGATAGAAGGGATGGAAGTCGTAGGAACTTTCAGGGAGAGTGAACATATCATACTAGAATTGATCATAATAAAGGAACAGATAACTGAACAAAGTCAGACTAGCGCTTTAGATTTTAAGAGAGCTGATTCCAACAAATTAAGAAAGGAAAGATTCCATGGACAGGAATCCTAAAAGGAAAAACAACCCAAGATATTTTGGAAACTGAAAAATAAGCTTATTAAAGCCCAATCAAACACAATACCACAGAGAAAAGGAAAAAAGGGGTCCCAGATGAAACCAGCATCGTTGCATAAAGAGATCTCTGACAAAATGAAGGACAAAAAGTATAAATGTAAAAAATGGAAAGGGGGGTTCGTAACTAGAGCACAGTATCAGAAAATAGCTCAAATCTGCAAGGGTTTAAGGAAAGCTAAGGATCAGAATGAAATAGGACTTGTAACAAATGCAAAACATATTTTGCAAAACAAAAATAACAAAAAAGGTTTCTTTTGATATGTAAGGAACAAGAAGTCAAGGAAATGATAGGTCCTCTGATAAGAGAAGATGGCAAGATTGTGACAGGCAGCAGGGAAAAGGCAGAATTGCTTAATTTCTTCTTTGTGTCTGTCTTCATAAAAAGGAAAAAAATACACTGTGGGAGTCAGATCAGGAAAACATGTCAAAATAAGAAAAAATTAGTAAGAAAACACCTTTTTCACTTGATGAGTTCAAATTGCCAGGACCAGATGATTTACATCCCAGGATTCCGAAGGAGCTTGGAACCACTGAATAAAACCTTTCAGAACTCCTGGAGGATGGGGGAAGTGCCAGAGGACTGCAAAAGAGCTGATGTGATTCCAAATTTTCAAAAAGAGGAATAAAGTGAAACCAGGAAACTACAGAACAATCAGCTTGACACCAATACCTGGGAAAATCCTAGAAAAGATAAGCAAGCAGCAGATTTGTAAACACCTAGAAACAAACAAGGCAATTAACAGAAGCCAGTACGGGTTTGCTAAAAACAGATTGTGCTAAATAAACCTTATTGCCTTTTTTGATAAAATGACTAAATTAGTAATTCAAGAATATGATGCGTGGTAGATCAAGCATCCAATGCTGTGGATATAGTATACGTGGACTTCAGTAAGGCATTTGTCACAGTAGACCATAGCCTACTTCTTGGTAGAATAGAACAAAGTGGTATAGACAGTACAACCACCAGATGAATTTACTATTGACTGACAAACCGCACTCAGCATGTAGCCCCCAACAAAGCTACATCTACATTGAGAGAAACATGCGGTGTGGTTCCTGAAGATTCTGTCTCAGTGTTCTTGAACATCTTCATCAATGATCTATATGAGGGGATAGAAAGAGAGCTCATCAAATTTGCATACACCAAGCTGGGGGAATTGCTAATATTTTGGAAGGTAGACTCAAGATTCAGAAGAATCTTGACAGACTAGAGAAATGGGCCTATCCAATAAAATGCAGTTCAGTGCTGCAAAACGTAAGGTCTGCACTTAGGCAGGAAAAAAATCAAATGCACAGGTATAGAATAGGCAGTACCTGGCTCAACAATAGTAAGTTTGAGAGGGATCTAGGTATCCTAGTCAACCATTGCTTAAGTATGAGAGAGCAATGTGCTGCAGTTGCCAAAAAAGCCAGCACAGTCCTAGGTTGCATCAATAAAGGGATAGCATCAAGATCAAGAAAAGTGGTAGTATTACTCTATACTGCATTAATGAAGCCACACTTGGAATACGACATCCAGTTTTGGTCTCCATAATACAGAAAGCATGCTGAGACCCTAGAAAGAATGCAGAGAAGAGCAAGAATGATGATAAGAAGTCTGGATACTAAACTATACAATGAATGATTTAGGGAACTAGGTTCATCTAGCCTAAAGAAGAGAAGAATTAGGAGTGGCCCGTGAGCCATGGTGGCACAGTGGTTAGAATGCAGTCCTGCAGGCTACTTCTGCCCACTGCTGACTGCTGGCTGCCTGCAGTTCAGCAGTTCGATTCTCAGCGACTCAAGGTTGACTCAGCCTTCCATCCTTCTGAGGTCAGTAAAATGAGGACCCAAATTGTTGGGGGCAATATACTGACTCCGTAAACTGCTTAGAGCTGTAAAGCACTGTGAAGCTATATATAAGTTTAAGTGCTATTGCTATAATACTTGAAGGCAATCACAGAGATGAGGAGGTTGACTTATTGTCCAAAAGTGGAAACTCATTAAAGAGCGATCCCACCTGGAACTAAAGAGAAATTTCGTGACAATGAGAATGATTAATCAACGAAACAGCCTCCCTCCGTCACTGGAGGTTTTCAAGAAAAGATTGAACATTCATTTGTCTGGGATGGTATAAGGATGCCTGTTTTGGTCAGGAATTTGGACTAGAAGACCTTCCAGCCCTATGATTCTATGTGTGTATGAGATAAATATTGATGGCATTACTCTATTTTTTTTGCTGAAATACTTGAGATTATTCTTGCCATGGTTGCTATATTTTATCCAGCTTGTGTAATTTTGTATTATATTGTAGACCAATTTTATAAATTTCTAAATTTCTATGATGTTATGATGTTTTTCCCCTGATTGTATACCATTTAGAGTTTATGATTAGGACAGCAAGATATATTTGAGAACGAAAGTAAACAGGCAGGCAGGATTTATATAAGACAATTGGATCCATTGCATGTTGAATAACCATCAGGAATAGGGCTACTCTTTCCTTCTTTTGAAGGGTATTTCATGACCAGGATATTGACATTGGAAAGTCCCTGCCATCTTAAGCTTAAGTCATCTAAAAATGCCCTTTAATTGCATTCCCAAGAGTTTTGGAGAACTTTATTTTCTCAGTTTGTAAGTTTTTTTCCAGAATGGTTTCCATTCTAATGCAATCTGCTACATCTTGACTATTTAGATATTGATCTGGTTTATACGTTGTTTTTAATCATACTTCATTGACTAAGTCACAGTTGATCAGGTTTGAAGATTGTTTAATGACAGTTCCTTCTTTCTGGCATTTTAGGAAAGGACTGTAATAAGCTAATCTATCTGTGGGAGTAAATCTCTTCCATTATGGATTTTAATAAACACAGATTTCCAGAGATCCCTCTCTATGGAGAATACATGAATCGCTTTTTATATATACAAAAGTGAATTTGACAATGGTTAGATTTCCATTTTCTACGTACATTGAGCATGGAGAGCTGATAATTTTCCATGACAGCACATAATTGAAAGATTTTTTAGCTTGAATTTAGACCATTTCTACCATTCTTGAAAATTGGGTGGTTGTTTTTGTTTGTTTTTGTTTTTAACCCAGGCAAACAATATAGATCAGGGTAATTGGGAAATTTTGCTAGGATGCCATAGTTTATTGGTATTATAGATCAGGGTGTTCTGGAGGTTTTGCTAGCGAATTGTGAAAATGTAGATGAGTTATACATGGCACAATTACGATATTGGATGAGTTAACTAGCATTAAGGAAATGTGTGAATGTGCTATCGCATATCAGACATTGTGTTAAGAAGTTTCCAATCATCAGACCATCTTTCTAAGCTGTGTTAAGTCATAAGGTGTTTGTTTTGTTTGCTTTAGTATAATATGTGACTTCAGCTATTTTGAGTTGGATTAATTTTATTCTGAACAAATTGTGTGTTCAGATTAGCATGATATGTAAACCCAGCCATTGAGAGCTTTGTTGAAAGACCTTATTTATTTATTAATTTGATTTATATCCCATTTTTACCTATGATTATAAATAATAGTATAAATATTTTTTGGATAACTCCAGGTGGTATATATAATGCTCACATCTCCTCACAATTACTGTGAGGTAGCTTGGGCTGAGAAAGAATGATTGGTCCAGAGTCATTCAGCCAGGTTTTATTCCATGGAAAGACTAGAGCAGTGGTTCTCAACCTTTTTAATGCCGCGACCCCCAACCGGTTGTAAGTCGAGGACTACTCGGTCGTAAGTCAAGGACTACCCAACCGGTCGTAAGTTGAGACTACCCAACCGGTCATAAGTCGAGGACTTTCCCTGCCCGGGAGCACCGCACATGCGTGGTGCCGCCCCCTGCGCTGTCCGAGGCGTAACTGGCAAGCGGCAGAGACAGAGCAGGCCGACCACCAGCTGAGCCACCACCTGGCCCAGCCCAAGGGAGGTAAGGCACCCGCCGGGCCCCATGCATGCCAGCAACCCTCCCTGTGCCCTCCGGCCTCCCATCTCCCACCCCTAGCCTTCTTTTACTTACATTTTTAGTAGTTGCTCAGCAGGGAGGGGTGGAAACTTCCAGACAGCTTGCCTTCGCTGCAGACAACTTGCAGCACCATTTGCAGAATGGGACTTTTGGCAGGCTCAGCAGGGCAGAGACAGCCTGGACAATTCCTATTGGCTTTTGAAAGCCAATAGAATTAGACTCTATTCAAGAAAGTCTATTCTATTGGCTTTCAAAAGCCAATAGAAAAAAAGGGAGTAGCACAGCTAAAGAAAAGGGGGAAAAAATGGCGGACTGCATTGTTTGGCGACCCCCGTGAAATGGTCGTTCGACCCCAAATGGGGTCCCGACCCACAGGTTGAGAACCACTGGACTAGAGTTAATGTCTCTATATTTCTTGTGAGAGAATAAACTGGAAGACATTATTCTTAAGTAAGGTGACCAATCGTCCTACTTTAGGGAGGACAGTCCTTCTTTTGTAAGTTCTGTCCTCTCTCGAAAATTGTCCTCCTACATGTCCTCCTTTTCGATATTTGAAGACTAATCTGTAAATCTCCGTATTCGATCAATGCCGAGCTGATCCGTTGCGTGTGATGTGACGTATTTGTATTTGACATGACGATTCGTCAAGGCTCGGTACAGTGCGTTGAGACGCGATTATGAGATGCATGCGATCTGCACAGGAGAATTGTTTTGAGAGAGTGCGCCGTGCGCAAGAGTGCACCACACGCAAGTGGCTTTGTTTACTTCTTACTGAAACACGACACAGCACACATGCACGCATTAGACTCACTTTTTTTTCTTCAATTTATTTGTGTCCTTCTCATTGTAAAAAAGTTGGTCACCTTATTCTTAAGTAACTAGTGAAGTCTAGTGCGGACAGAAAAATATTGAACTATATAATTAACCATTAAATAGCAAGCAACACATAGATGAGACAGATCTGAATAAACAAAGGTCTATTTAGTTATTTCAAGGTTCTAATTCAAAGTTATTTTGATTTTTGGGAAATAAATTACCAAAACCATTTTAAAAATTAAATGAAAATTATCCCTTACAGGTAGTCCTCACTTAGCAACCTTTTATAATTATGATCATGATGAAAAGTAACTTTACACCAATCCTCATATTTTCGACTTTCACAGTTCTGTAAAGCAAAGGAAAGCTGCAGTAAGATTATAAGCATAGTCACAGTTTTACTTAGTGACTGCTTTGCTTAATGATTGAGTTGCTGGTTCCAATTGTCGCTAAATGGCTATTTGCATTTTTAATTATCTGTATATGGATACAGTTCCTAAATGAATCCAGCACCTAAAATGCAACTTATCCATAAATTCAATAATGTATGATAAGTGTTCTGGAGATGAAAATGAGGACGGAACACTTTTTAGAAAATGCAAGTATTTGCTCTATTTAAGCCATGTCAAATACTATCTTCTAAAATGGATCGTGATTTACAGCAGCTTTTCAGACTCCTTGCAAAGGTTGGTGTATCACCCTATCACAAGATTCTACTGTATATGGCTAATAGTGTACAATAAAAGCATACAGATAGTCCTCGCTTAACAAGCAGTCACTTACAACCATTCAAAGAACTTGAGAACTTGGAGAAGTTATTTTATGGCCTGTAAAGCACTTCCAGCTGTTGTGAAATATGCTGCACCCCCCCCTCCGACATATGACTGCATTTCAGGCACTTGGTAACTAGCTCGCATATACAACTGTTGCAGCATCTCACAATCACTTGACCACAGTTTGTAACATTTTTGCTGTTTTGAAGTGATGTAGTGGATGGCATTGTTATATTGAAGTTCCCTTTGGAGAAATAAATAATATTAATAGATTCTTAAGCTTCTGATTTCCTATGTTAATGAGTTGGCTGAGTTGTAAGACAGGTAATGTATAGTGGCGGTAGGTGTCTGGGCAGGAAAATGCAGCTATTGTGTTCCAAGTCAATATCTTTGCATAGCTAAAATTATTTGGCTTATAACTAATTTCCTGTGAAAATGAATTCTTTTTATTTTTGTTTATTATTAAATGTGCATATCTCATCTTTCTGTTTATTCACACCAATAAATCTGATGGATTATGATTTTAGAATTTGAGTTATCATTATAACAGATGTAAAAAAAGAACATTTATTTGCCTTTCGTTTTTCAACATATTATCCAGTAAAACAGCAGCAGGCAGTAAAAAATAGATTGTGTATCAAAGATAATTGGCTCATAGTGTGCATGTTTGCTGTGGACTACCTGTAAACTATATGTTTTTTTCTTCCTGCATGTGGTTGTGTGAACTAGACCTTAGTCATTGCTTCAAACTAGGAATTAAAAACAGTGGTAGGCAACACAAATCAATGTTTTGTAGATCTGCTCTATTTGGAAGTTTAGCCTCACTTTTGGATAGACTCTGTAACACCTGATTTGTTAGTAGCACCAAACCATTTTTTAGTTGTTGAGCACTACGCGATAAATAAAAATATGATTTTCTCCCTGGATCTGTATTTTCAGAGTGAACTAGGAATAGTTCGCTAATTACATACAGCATGTAGAAATATATGTAAATTTGTCCCAGATTTAGATATTCCCTTTCTTAATGAATGAGCAGATGACATTGACTTTCCTCAATTAATCAATTAATTAATTGTTTTGTGGTAGACGGTTGTGCGAGCCAGCACATTTGAAGTGGAAGGATATATCTCTGGAATACTCAATGACATCCAGAAGCTCTCCCTCATCAGTTCTAACACCCTGAGGGGTAAGAGCCCTACTAGCAGGAGAAGAGCCCAGTCGCTAGGACTTCTAGGAGAAGATGAACCAACTGACATATATCTACACTGCGCTGAACCAGACTGGGCAGACAAATATGGAAACTACCTCAACTGCAACGGTGGAAGTAAATCGTCTAGAAGGCAGACCTTATGGCCTGATTACAAGCCCATGTTGGACGGGCAGGCTCATTCCAACAGCCTAGTCATGAAAGCTCAATCTCTTGACCCTTCAGAGTTCCAAGGGGCAAACAGCCACTTTGCCCCACTCTCATCAGGTTTTCAGCACCAGCAGTACGTCCCTGTTCCTGAAGTAAACAGAGAAAATGCTGTAGCAAGAAGAAACTCTGAAGAGAACTACGCTCAGCCCTGCCATGAGAGCCAAGCTAATTTGAGGCCACCTGGAGAAGGTAGTCCTGGCTCTAAATCAAGGGAAAACAGTTTGAAGCGGAGGCTGTTGCGAACTGTGTTCCCGTCATCCAACCCTTCAAATAAGATTGGAAACAACCCACAGATAAAGGTATGTATGTGTGCTTGGTTCCCTAGAAGGTATTATATTAGTACCTTTCTAGCCTGAGAGCTTCCAAGTTCCAGTTCTCAAAGCAAATATTGCTCTGAGAATCTTCTTACAACCCCTCTTCTTACAACTTGCAAATCATTTCAGGAGGTTATATTTATATTGTGAGGATAGCCTTAAATATATGTTGATATTAAAGTTTCAATACTTATCATTACATGCACAGTATATGTATATGAATGTCTTTCAGTTGCCAACTATCTAAAAAATCCATTTCTCCCTGTCAATGTCATTGTTTACTTGAAAATGCATGTCTTATCTTTATATAAGAATTACATGAAACATAATCTAAATGGAAAAAACATTACTCTAGAAAGTTGGGGAGAGGCGTTAGCTGCGGCAGAGAAATTATCAGAAAGAGAGAAAAAATAATAATGCAATTTCCCCGCCAGTCATTTTATTCTTTCATGCAAACTCATAGCCCTCTGAAAATGATTTTGGCTGGAAAAATATAAATTACTATGGGTTTTGTACCCATACTGTTTCTTGGACTTTTTCATTACTTCCAACTTCTCTGCTATGCATTTTTATTTTTACCAAATTGCTTTCAAAAAAATTAAGTTCTCTAGTAATAATTTTGTTTCTTGTCTTGATTAAATCAGCCTGAGTCTAGCTTAAGACCATTTGTTTTACAAAATATTTCAATAACTATTTTTATTGACAATATTGATACCAGAATAATTTTGTTTATTCGTGAGCTGGCAATTTAGTAACTATATTGATTGCAAAATTATAGTGTCCAGGGCCAAACTATCCAATCTGTTGAGTTGTGCATTTAGTGTGTCTGATCTATTTTGAAGCAGAAATAACCAACAGTGCAAGCGTGTTGAGACTGGTACTACAGAGCAGAAAGGGAAAGATTAAGTCTTTTCCCAGTGCTAAATTCCAAATGAAAATGTGGTCTGGCATTGCTATTTGCATCATGAGGAAACTCCCTTTGGTGCTCGTCAGACTTGAATGATTTCTTTTGCCTTGAAAGTGGCACCTTTTCAGAAAATAGCTCTGAATCTGGCAGGACCAGATCTACTATTTGGCAGAGAGAAAATTTTGGATGTCATTCAAGGTTAGCAATTGTTAAATGTTTAATTTCTAGCTACATTTATTTCTGCCAGACATGGAGGAGAAGAAGAAATGCTTGCAGAATTTTTATCTCCAATATACCAGAATAAGGGAGGTAGAAAAATAACATGCTGTACCCAAACTGAGAAAATGGAATAATAAATGGCCCATAGAGCTAGAGTTAATAATGTTAAAAGGATTGAGTTAGCTTTATATTAACATTTTATGGATATATATTTAGTTTGAACAAATGTTGCTCATTTATTCATTGTTCTATATATTTTTTTCTGATTTTATTAGCACTGTTATATTTTGGGTTGTATCTTTTCATATCCTCGGTTGTTATATTTACCAATCATATATACATATACATATACACATACACATATACACTTGGCCTTAGGTACAAAGACATACCTTTCTTCAGCTTCTAAGTTTTCTATGAAGCCCAGAAATAATTGAGCCTTGCTGCTTCTACTGCAATCTATAAGCTCTGTCCCTACTCTTAAGTCCCTATTACCTGAGGTGTTGTTTTAAGTAGAACACATAGAGTAAGGTTGTGAAATCAGGGTGAGTTCCATAGAGCTGCATACAGTGGCAAGCAAGTAGCTGGCATAACTCTCATAAGTACATGCCACTCCAATGCTTTTCTTTGAGGAGCCCTATACAGATACTAAGTTGTGTGGAGCTCTCTGTATGTGAGTGGTCTAGATAACATTTGCTCCTATTTAGCATTTGTTGTTAGCTGCAAAGTTGTGTCCGACCCATCGCGACCCCATGAACAATGTTCCTCCAGGTCTTTCTGTCCTCTACCATCTTCTGGAGTCCATTTAAGCTCAGTGACTCCATCCAGCCACCTCATTCTCGGTCGTCCCCTTCTTCCATTGCCCTCAATCTTTCCCAGCATTAGGCCCTTCTCCAGTGAGTTCTTCCTTCTCATTAGGTGGCCAAAGTATTTGAGTTTCAACTTCAGGATCTGGCCTTCTAAAGAGCAGTTGGGGTTGATCTCTTCTAGGACTGACTGGTTTGAACACCTTGCAGTCTAAGGGACTCGCAAGAGTCTTGTCCAGAACCATAGTTCTTTGGCGCTCAGCCTTTCTTATGGTATAACTTTCACATCCATACATTGCAACTGGAAAAACCATGGCCTTGACTATACGCACTTTTGTTGGCAGGGTGATGTCTCTGCTTTTTAGTATGCTGTCTAGATTTGCCATAGCTTTCCTCCCCAGGAGCAAGCGTCTTTTAATTTCTTGGCTGCAGACCCCATCTGCGGTGATCTTGGAGCCCAGAAAAATAAAATCTGTCACTACCTCCATTTCTTCCCCATCTATTTGCCAGGAATTGAGAGGGCTATTTAGCATGGATGTGTACAAAAGGAAAGTCTGTATTTACAGACTTGTATACATGTAGGCTTTCTCTGAGTACATGTCCTAAATCAGGGGTAGGCAACTTGACTCTTTTATGACTCGTGGACTTCAACTCCCAGAATTCTGGGAGTTGAAGCCCACGAGTCATAAAAGAGCCAAGGTTGCCTACCCCTGTCCTAAATGTTGACCGTACATTATGTGCATGAATTGGAGTTGGGCTTTTTGTAATGCATGAGTCTTATATAGAGAATATTACAGCAGTTCAGTCTTGAAGCAACCGGTGTATTTGCGTAGAAAGTTTGAAGAAAAAGGCACGTTTACCTATTGAGCACCTCCCCCTCCCATAGGTAGTACTGGGTTCAAGAATTCTCCAAATGTTGTATCTGATTCTTCATGTCATAGGTAGTCCTTGAGTTACAAACATAATGGAGCCTGTCTCTCACAGTCATAACTCGTGATGGTTGTAAAATGGGCCAGTCACATGAGCAACCCAATTTTACAATCTTTTTTGTGGTGGTCATTAAATAAATCACCATGGGCATTAAGTGAATCTGCGGAAGTTAAGCAAACCAATTTCCATAAAACGGTCATAAAATGCAGCTATGTGATCACAGGACACTGCAAATGGCTGTAAAGGCAGACCAGTTGCCAAGCGGTCAAAGTGCAGGGGGATCCAACCATGGAAACTTCAAATCTAAGTCATATGTGCCATAGATTTACCCAGGTAAATCTATCAGAACTTCAAATAGTCGCTAATCAACTGGTTGTAAGTCAAGGATTACCTGCAAGGCAATTGTATCCCAAAGCAATTGTCTGTTCCAGTTTAACATAGCCACTGTATTCTTTGAATCAAATGAAGGTTTTGTCTATAGTGGCATTTGGTGATGATAAAAGCCTTCTCAAATAAGTACTGAGCATGGAATAATGTTTCAGAATCAAATGAAAATGTAAACATCATTATGGTCTGAAAACCTTGCTAAACTGGATGGAGTATTGGACTAGAACAGAAAGATGTGAAGTCAACTTGCCGTCCTGCCACGAAGCCTAGCCATTCTTTTTCAGTCCAAGCTGATGTTTAAGAGTAAAAATAAATAAAATAAAAATAAATAAAAAAGATAATCTCTGTCTGTACTGTCCTAGTCTCTTTGAAGTAGTGGTAGGATATAAATATGTTTATAGGATTCCAAATTTTCTAATGTTGGTTCTCCAAAACAGTACAAATAGGGGGTTGAGAAGACACAGTACCTGCAATAACATGTTTTTCAGTTTCAATTTTAATCAGCCTTCTTACACTTCCATATCCTTTGTATGTGTTTTGGATTTTGCTTTTCAAAAGTGATAATTGCAGTGAGGATCTCAGAATTTTTGGACGAGATCATAAAGCTGTTCGCTAGTGTCAATTAGTAGCTGCTAATGACTAACCAAATTTGGCTTGGACCAACTGCAAGAAGGAAACTGAAGAGAATATGTGCAGAGCCCTGCTGACTCAGAACATATTCATAAATAAAAGAATGATGGTAGGAGAGCCCAGTAACAGCAAAATTATAGAACTGTGAGCAAGGGAGGCCACAGATCATCCACTGAACCTCAAACGCCTAGCAGTGTGTATTTTTTTTTAATCTGGTCTCTGCTGACAGTTCATTTTGCATCTGTCGTTTTGGTAGAGTCATCTTTCATTTGTAATCTAGATCTATTTTCCCATGATTTCATATCATTGCAATCTCATGTTGTACTATAAACATATTTAAGATGAAATGGTAGCATAGCCAATAATTTTGATGGTAGCAGTGGAAACTATCTGGATGTAGTCTTGGGAAGAGGATAATAGTTTGGATTAAATGATTAGAAATAAATGGAAATATGGGCATGTTTCTGGTGCTAATTTTTTAAAAAATTGGCACATAAATAATGTGCTGAATTTATAATGCAAGCTAGTTATAAAAGTGGACCCCCAGCTTAAGTACCTGTGGAACCTTTACGGGTGCCCTAGAGTACATAAAACAAAGCTGGTGATTTGAACACTCCTTGCTATCAGGGACATGTCTCAGCTGGACTGAAAAGGTATTGTAGACAGACATGAGCGAAGTACATTTCATCAGGCAGATCCTGGTAATTGTGCGTGCTGATAGTTCTCCCTCTTTGCACTCACTCAAAATGTACAATGGTTGCAATATATACTTTCATTTACTGGTATGTATATCCACAGGAGTCAAAACAAAAAAATGCACATGCAAGATAATTAATTATATTTGCTTGCAGTGTAAATATTACTAGTTCAAAATAAGGATAATCTCTTCTCTCACCCTATATACTTGCTTAAATACATATAATTGTTTTTCACCTAATTAATACAGAATTGTATTAATGGCCTGGCTTCCTTTAATCCAGCATCTACTGGTTCCATCAGTGGTAACCTAAGATCTTCTTTCTGACATAGATAGGTATGAATTATTGTCAGTAGTAGATGGCTATCTACTATAGGTAAGGCTAAATATAGGTAAGGCTAAATATTCCAGAAAAATTAGTATTGTATTATGATAAGAACTTTTAACTTAGCCTGGAGAAATCATAAAACATTAAGATTGATATTAATCTTATTAGACAAAACCAGGAAATCAACTCAACAGGAAAGCTAAAACTACTTTTACTGATGCTGGCTATAATAACAGAATCTTGCAAGTCTGATTGTGCTATACCTTCTTCTCCTTCTTATAGTCCAGTGAATTAGAGAGACATCTATCTGAACTGTTTCCAAATGTCATTTTCTTCTGGATTTAAAAAATGTGTCAGCTGCTTTGCCTAGGTAACAGTTCTTGCATATTTTCTTCAAAGTTGTCTTCTATACCCTTCTACTTTACTACTTAAAGATCATTTAGTCCCTTTCTCTGACAATATAAGAACCCACTACTATAGTAGTTGAATCCTTTCTCCACTCAGCATAGCCATTAAATTAATAGGGTGATCTTCAACTAGATCTTCAAATACCTTGTTTATTAAACATGACTTACTGTAATGATAAAATCAAGTAATTCCCACTTATTGCACTCTTTGAGGAGAAAAACTAGATAGGGACTTGCATAGTAATGTAGCAGTGATTACCAGTGGCTAATAATAAATCTCAATAGCAATTCCATGGCAATATGATAATCTTTTAGATACCATAAATTCTTTTAAACAATTTTAAAAGAATAAAACTTTTTCAAAAAACTTTTTAGTGATGATGATGATGGAAGGGAGGTTTTTTATTCTGGATAGAATAGCACTACCCCCCCCCCCAAAGAGTTAGCACACAATTTGGAAGTTCCTCTAGATTCATGGCTCCCACTCAATGAGTAGGGAATGGTTGAGGTCAGGTGCGCCTATGCACAACTTCATCTTTTGCACTAATTATGCCTCTTCCTGGAACAGGAGGATTAGCTTTCAGTCACTCACACCTAAGTTACTTCAAAGTGCTTTATATCTGGCTGTCCTTGAAGAGTATTTGGAAGCTGCAGTTAGTTCAAAATGCAGTGGTAGGCCCATGTAAGACATTGGCATTGGCTCCCAATAGGTTTCTGAGTGCAATTTAAGATGGTAATGGTCAGCTATAAAGCTCTATATAGGATAGAGTCAAGTTCTTTTCAGGACTGCTAATTCCCAATTATATGTTTGCTCATTCCACAAGATTTGTCGGGGTCCGAGTCCTTCTTTGAAACAGCACCGAGTGGGACCCAGGAAATACGCCTACGACGTCGTGGCACCTACCCTATGGAACAGGATCTTCTCTGAGATTTGGGCAGCCCCGACTCTCCTAGCTTGCCAGACAGTCCTGAACAGCTGTCTTTATCCTCAGGGTTAGGACAGGTTGTTAGCTAAGTCTGACATGTACGGTTCAGTTCGGTATTGTTTTAGTGGGGTTGGCTTTGCTATGATATTATTTTATTACTTTTTGATTGAGAGAGGTAGTTGTACCGGTAGTCCTCGACTTACAACCTTTCATTTAGTGACTGTTCAAAATTACAACAGCACTGAAAAAAGTGACTTATAACCATTTTTCACACTTACAACTATCGCAACATCCCCGTGGTCACGTGTTCAAAATTTGGGAGCTTGGCAACTTCCACCGTTCTGGGGTCATGTGATCACCATTTGTAACCTTCCCAGCAAAGTCAGTGGGGAAAGCCAGATTCACTAAATGACCACATGATTCTGATCACAGCTGCAGTGATTTGCTTAACAACTGTTGCAAAAGTGGTTGTAAAATGAGGCACAATTTAACAAATGCATTGCTTAGCAACAGAAATGTTGGGCTCAGTTGTGGTTCTAAATCAAGGACTATCTGTATACATACATTCTATAAAAATAAATGGACCAGAATATTTATATTCCATTTTACAGAGTGGGAGAACAGCAGGGAATAAAAGCACAGGGAAAGAAAGTCCCTTCAGCAATAATAGTATGGAATATATGTAGTAGCTGAGTAATTGGGTGTTCAGAATAGAATCTACTGATTAAATCTTCTGGAAGAACATAAAATCTTCTTCCTTCTGTTGCAGATCACCTTTATATTGATCTGATAAACGTTTCATTTGAAATTCCAGCCCTTATAGCAGCTCAGCTGGCATCATCCATGCACCATGCCAAAAGGGGTACTTTAGCAGACCTTGAAGTTCTAGAAGTATAAAAAAACCCCAGAAGGGATAAAGAAACATAAAAGAAATAAGCTGCAAAATTGAGGGCCAAACCTACTGGGGATGTATTAAAAAAAAACACTTTTTAAAAGATTGCCTGATTGAACTGGTGGAGATTGTGAAGAGAGAGTAAGAATAAAAAGAATGGAGAATTAATTTTAAATCACATTATTTCTCACAATTATCTGCAGCAGATCCCCTTTCTCTGTAATAATGTTATTAAACATTACCATATTTTAACATATTCTGAATTTGCTTATTTAAAAGTTGTGCATATATAATCACGGCAAGAGTTTAGAAGAGTTTATGACATATTTTTATTAGAGTGCCATTGTTACAAATAAATTCTTGTTTTAATCTCTTTTCTAGTTTTTAAAGTTTATCATTAGAATGGTTCTTTTTGTGAATAAGATACACAATTGAATGTTTGTTATCATGTAGATAGTAGATATGTAAAATGTTCTGTAGCATGAAATCCAATTGTGTAACTTTGTGGTATATATATTTTGAAAAAACACCTGGGCAATGACCAAGTTAAACTATTGGTCTTGTATTAATGGTGTACTAACAAGAAAAAAAAGTCGCTTATACAAGCAACATATTTTTTTAGAGAATGTATAATAGTGTAAACGTTTTCCTCTACTGAACTTCCAGTACCACTAAATCAGTTAGGAGGGGGATTGTGATGCAACACAAGATGCTTATCTCTTTAAAGCTCAGCTAAAGATAATAAGTGCTTTGCTTGTTGACTGCATGTGATAGATTCTTTACCTCACTTTATATGTCTTTAAAAATAATAAGAATTTTGTTTCTCATCCCTGCTCTATCCGTAAATATGAAATTGCACAAGGTGATGATTGTACAATACCTATCATACATATGCATACATACTTAAGCCAAGAAAACTGAGGTGGCATATGAGGGTGTTCTTCAAATAGAAGAATAGGAGGAGCTCAAGAAACTCTCTACTATTTGAAAGTGCAGGACAGGGAATATAGCAAATTCTTGTTGAATGTTAGAAGAAATTTCCTAACATTGTTGTTGAAGAATGGTATCAGTTACTCTGAGAGATTGTGACTTCCCTCTGCTGAATGTTTTCAAGTGAAGACTACACAATCATGTATCAAGTATGCTTTAATTTGGACTTAGATATTGAAGTGCTCATTACAGTGTGTGTGTTTGTATCAAGTAATTTTTTCCCAAGGTGGCATCCTCTGCAATCGATAGGTGTGCTATTTCAAAATACAAAGAATACTTTAATCTCCATTCAAAACAATTGTTTCAATAACTCCATGTATGTAGATTGCATCAGCAATGTATTGATTCAAATATATTTAATGTCTTTATCTGAACTGACAGTTCTGCTAACGATACATTTTCTTCTATTCTTTACAAGCCAAACCCCTTCTTCAGGGCACCCCAGCACTGGAGTTCACCGCTCAGTCCTGCAGCCAAATCCCAGTCTCTTCCCTCTGACCAGCCTGTGCCTGATTATGCTAGGATTTCAGAAGCTGGTGGTACCCCTCACAAGTCCCCAACAATCGAACATAGAATTGGCTTGCCTCAAGGTAGGCCATCGCCAGCAGGGTCCCCACGGAACAGACACACCCAAACCAGCTCCAGCAACCTTCACCTTCCCCTGGATGCTAAAGCACAGCCAACCAGCGAGGATCCAGCGGTGGTAACTCATGAGCAGTTCAAAGCTGCATTGAGGATGGTGGTGGATCAAGGAGATCCTAGGACAATGCTAGAAAGCTACGCCAAGATCGGTGAAGGATCTACGGGTATTGTCTGTATTGCTCGTGAGAAGCATTCTGGAAGGCAGGTAGCAGTGAAGATGATGGATTTACGAAAGCAGCAACGACGAGAACTCCTTTTTAATGAGGTGACTAAATTAATAGATACAGTATTAGATGTAACCTTTTTTGCACCAAAGTAGATAGTGAGTAATGTCATTGAGATGTAGTTGTACTGCATCTAAAAAGACACAGAAGGAAAATTATTCATTTGGCTTTTAGAGATTGCTTTTGGTGCCTTATATTCATATCATTTAATAACTTTCCCATGCACTTTCATCAAGGATTCTGTGCTGATTTAAAAACAGTTTTGAACTTCTGTGTCTCCCCCCCTTAGAGCTGTTGGAGCACCGAGTTGATTTATTTCCAGATTAATTGTAATGTAGTTGGAATTGTTGCAAAGCTGGAGGGAAGTGTTTTACTTTTTAAAAAATGATGTAATTAATCTAGTTCATTATTTGAAGGACCTCTTTCTCCCCTCTTTCTCCAAATTCCTGAGTGTCAGGAAAATGCTGGCAATCTGGCCTCCAGAACCTCGTCAGTAAAAATAAGTGCGAAATTGACAAATGTTGTGTCAGTTTTCCTCTAAAAGGACTATGATGTTGGGTTTTGTTTTCTAGTTTTACTTTTATTTTAAAGGGGGTTAGTAAATTTTGGAGGAACCTGGGCAGAACAGTGAATTTCATTTTCATTCCCTGTTCTCAGCATTTTGAACTGGCAGAAGCACAAACAGAAAAATCTACTGAGAGTTTCAGGAATGAAAATAGTGCTACTGTAGTGTGGAGGTGGCTGAAAATCATTATGATCTAGTCAAGGCTATAATAGTCTCTATTCCAACCTTGAGTGTTGTCTTTTAGGTCCAAACTGCTCAGAATTTCCAGGAAAAGAAAAAGATTGCAACGTGGAATAACTTTTTGTTCCAGTAGTATGTCTTGTCGGTCCTTGAATTATAGAAGGATACTGACGGTGAAGAAGTGCATGTTGAAATCATGGGTTGTGACCCTTAGCCATAGACTGAAAGGCTAAAACAGTGGTTCTCAACCTGTGGGTCGGGACCCCATTTGGGGTCAAACGACCATTTCACGAGGGTTGCCAAACAAGGCTGTCTGCCAGTTTTCCCCCTTTTCTTTGGCCACGCCCATGGCACCCGGTGATGTATAAGTGGTTGGGGGTCACCACAACATGGGGAACTGTATTATGGGGTCGCGGCATTAGAAAGGTTGAGAACCACTGGGCTAAAAGAAAATATTCTAATTGGAGATATATCACATCAGCAAAAAGCATACTGTGAATTACCAGTCATTTGTCTTTTGTCATCTTTCTCAGGTTGTGATAATGAGGGACTATCAGCATGACAACGTCGTGGAGATGTATAAAAGCTACCTTGTAGGTGATGAGCTTTGGGTGCTGATGGAATTTCTCCAAGGAGGAGCTCTTACAGACATTCTCTCTCAAATCAGGTAGGAAAAAAGCAGGAATATATGAATCCCTCTCTTCTGATTCAAAGCACCTATTTTGGGGTGGGTTATTTAGAAAATCTGTCACTGAAATTCTGTGTAGAGAATCTGTGGTTTATAAATTGCTTTGTTTTGCACAATTTACTGCACCATATTATAGGACAGCCAAAGAATGTAATTTCAGCCTGCTCTTAAAAATCACGAGGGATACCCAGGGAAACTCTGTGATAGGAGATGCCGAGTAGACAAAAGGAAGGGAGCACTTTTCCAAACAGCATTTAAAGTATCACATTTGTTGGAATACTGACGATTCCTATCAGTTTGGATGGCTTTAATTCTTGGAGTATAAGAATACCAATAATGCCTAGTCATGAGAAAGAATTAGCTCCTGTGGGGTGTCCTGAGAACTATTTTCACAGAATCAAATTTGGTAATGAAATTAATTTAGTAATTTTCCACTAGAACAGGGAAAGAGGATGATAAATTTTGTTTTGTCACCAGAATATTGTCTAGTATGTGTGTAAAACTTGATTTTGGAATTCCAAATCACTTATTCTGAATTTCTTGACTTTCTCTACTTTTTAAGAATGGCTGTTCATAATTCTTACTCTTAATGAAGCAGGAAGTGTCATAAATATCACGCATGCTATAAGTGAACATTTAATTAATTGTTGCTGTATGAAATTAAATTACTCCCCTATACAATTTTGGCTGCTGTATTTCAGACTGAATGAAGAGCAAATTGCTACAGTATGTGAGTCAGTCTTGCAGGCACTCGCCTACCTGCATTCCCAAGGTGTGATTCATAGAGACATTAAGAGTGACTCCATTCTCTTGACTCTTGATGGAAGGGTAATTCTTAATTTGTTTCTTTCATCTCTTTTATTTCCTGCGTTTTTTTTTTTTACCTTGGCTTCTCTTTGCCATAACTCAGGAGCAAAGTGTGCTTTTGTATGTAGAAAATTCAAAGTTCAGTCCCTGACATCTACACTTTAAAATAAACAAATTAGACAAGGGGCCATATATACACACAGTTAGCAATTGTGTGAATTGTTTTTAAAAGGTAAATAAGCTGCCAGCTCTGCCAATTCAGAGAATTCAGTTAGAATCCTCAGGCAGGGCCTTTAGTCCATTGCCCACTTCTACATTTTTTCTTCCAGCTGGGCCTGCTCACTTGGCAGGGATACATTTTATCCTACAACCAGATGGGATTTGCAGTCACACCTTGCTAGACTCCGTTGAGAACCTATGTGGGCATGGAGGCAATGGTTGGTTGGGTCTAGGAGGTGATCAGTGCCCCTTGAGGAGAGGGGGGAAAGAAACCATCTTAAAATTTACCATCTTCAGCTTTCCGTTTTGGAGAACATTTTTGAGATGGTGGTGGGGCTCCAGTTACAGAGACCTCATAGAAGAAACTGATTTTCTGGGCCCTTTCAATCACATATTCTTTTGGACTATCTGTGAGGAGCTGGGGACACTATTCAACAGTAATTCCATTCCTTCCAAAGCAAATGGTTCCAATATGCTGCAGGGGAAGCAGATATCAGTTTGACAAGTGTCCCTTTGTGGAGTACCAGAGGGCTTCTCTGTGATATTTTTTAATACTTGCATCAAACTGTTGGGAGAAGATTCATTTCATGACTTTAACCCGTAAACCCTTTATGACTGTCTTCTCCTACAATCTCTTTACTGGACCGTTTCCTCCCCTTTTTCACTGTAGGATATTTAATGTTACCTTGCTTTCTTTTGTGTAGGTGAAACTCTCTGATTTTGGCTTTTGTGCACAAATCAGCAAGGATGTACCAAAACGGAAATCCTTAGTAGGAACACCATATTGGATGGCTCCAGAAGTTATTTCGAGGTCTCCATACACCACTGAGGTAATTATAGCTGCAGAATCTGAAAGGGGTGGCAGTTTGAAATATTATACCAACTTCCCTTTAGCACCTACCCTTCAATATTATGACAAAGTATGACTCGATGTCTCCTCATGCCCTCTGTATTATTATTTCCAGTATGCTGAAAACCATGTTCAGACAGAATCCAAGAAGTTGGTGGATGTGGCTTTCTCATCTAATTCAGCAGCTTACAGCTGTACATCAGTGCAGAGCTGGCATCACTATAAGACTGTTATAATAAAAATGTTACATTCATTAATTTTTGCAGAATATGTTACTGTGAATGTAAAAATAAATAACAGAAGCAACGGCACAACACCGACAGGAAGATAAACATACCCTCTTAATGTAATGCTAGAAAAAAGGTTAATTTATAATCTTTCAGGTTCTTTGGTATCTCAGCTGGGAAATTCTCTTAACTCTGAAGAAAATAGAGTATCTTTCTGCACATCACCTCCTGCAATCTTTTGTTTTGGCAGGTAGACATCTGGTCTTTGGGAATCATGGTAATTGAAATGATTGATGGAGAACCTCCCTATTTCAGTGATTCTCCAGTCCAAGCAATGAAGCGGCTCCGTGACAGCCCTCCTCCCAAATTGAAAAACTCTCATAAGGTGAATATATTTACAAAAATTTCCCAACTCTGTATGTTGTAGCAGCTAAATACACTTCTAAATATTATATACAAAAACATTTAGAAATAGCATGAACAATGTTTGCAAGGGATTCCTCTTGCTGTTCTTACCTATTGCTGTTGTACGAATGTGCACTACTGGGGAAACTGAACCTGACCATAAATCTACACTCTTTAAATTGTATGCACTTGTAATGAAGCCAATATTCATATAGTTAACACATAAGCTAGCATATAATACAGCCTTCCCATTTCTGCGCTTAGGGAGACTTTCTAAGTGATAAGTACCATCTTTGAAGTAATTCTGGTGATCATAGAATCATGGGACTGAAAGGGACCTTGGAGTCTTTTAGAACAACCCTCTGCCTATGGCAGGAATCCTTATACCATTCTGGACAAATAGTTGTCCAATCTTTTCTTAAAAACTTCCATCAATAGAATACCCACAATTCCATAAAGCAAGCTGTTCCACTGGTTAGTCGTTCTCACTGTCAGGAAATTCTTCCTTATTTTTTGGTTGGATCTCCCTCTGACAAGCTTCTACTGAATTGCTTCTTCTTCTGCCCTCAGATGCTATGGAGAATAAGTCCCCTTTCCCTTCATCAGTCTCTCCTAAGCCTTCTCTTTGTTGGGTTAAACATACTTAGTTCCCTTAGCCCAGTGGTTCTCAACCTTTTTAATGCCGCGACCCCCAACCGGTCGTAAGTCGAGGACTACTCAACCAGTCGTAAGTCGAGGACTACTCAACTGGTGCAGCACCATTTGCAGAATGGGACTTTTGGCGGGCTCAGCAGGGCAGAGACAGCCTGGACAATTCCTATTGGCTTTTGAAAGCCAATAGAATTAGACTCTATTCAAGAGAGTCTATTCTATTGGCTTTCAAAAGCCAATAGAATAAAAGGGAGTAGCACAGCTAAGGAAAAGGGGGAAAAAATGGCGGACTGCGTTGTTTGGCGACCCCCGTGAAATGGTCGTTCGACCCCAAATGGGGTCCCGACCCACAGGTTGAGAACCACTGCCTTAGCCATTCATCATATGATTTAGTTTCCAGACCCCTTATCTTTGTTGTTCTTCTCTGCACTTTTTCTAAGGCCTTAGCATCTTTTTTGTATTGTGGTGACCAGAACTAGACACAGTAGTCCGACTGTGGCCTCACTAGAGTGGTATAGGGCAGTACTATCATCTCCTGTGATTTTGTTGTTATCCTTCTGTTGATGTGGCTTAGAATTGCATTGGCTTTTTGGGGGGGAAGCTGCAAGGACACTGCTGACTCATACTTAAGCAGTGGTCCACTTGGACACTTAGATCTCTCTCATAGGCTTACTGTTGAGCCAGGTATTTCCTATCCTGTACCTGGGCATCTGGTTTTTCCTAGCTAAGTGCAGGATCTTACTTTTCTCACCACTAAACTGCATCTTGTTGATAGGGACCAATGCCAAGATCCTGAATCTTAAGTCTGTCTTCCAAAGTGTTAGCAATTCTCCCTAGCTTTGTCTCATCTGCAAGTTCCTCTGAGCTAAAATATAGTTGCATATCAGATACAATGTGATGGTACCATATGGTAACATTCTTCTGCCTATGAGAACAACCACATAGATCTAAGGTCTGTTCAGAAGCTGGAGATGGCAGAATTTAGCTTAACTGTGACTTCTGCAGACTGTTGCTGGCATCTAGTGGTGAATGCAAGATATATATATATATATTTTTAACAAAGAAGCCTGTAAAAAATAAATTTTAAATGAAATCCTGGATTTTACAGCTTCAGTGGTGCTTGAGTATAAGTATAGATGGCTATTCAGCTTTTGTCTAAAGACCTCAAGTTAAAGAGTAAATGCAATATCATGACATTTATCCAAGTCATTAATAAAAATATAGGGCAGTACAAAATCCAAGCAATTACTTGTGGTATTCCAATTGAGAATATTCTTAAAGCTGGTGTGGGGACATGTATAAATATTCTCAGTCATTCAACCTACTATGAATCCTTCAGGCAACTGTATCATCTAGCCTTCATTTTGCCATTTTATTAATAAAGATCTTATGAGAACCATAGCTGAATGTTTTGCTGGTTTACTTTTATCTATCCCCCTGATAATTAAGTTAGTAAGTCTGTCAAATACGAGATAAGACTTAACTGGTATGATTTGTTTGTGAAAAATGCTGGCTCTCATTGCATTCCTATCCAAGTGCTCATAAATATGTTATCTAAAAATGTATTTTACAACACTATTCAGTACATGTACCAAATTGACAAGTCTAAATTCTTGGACCCTCTTCTTTCCTTTTTGTAAGGCCACACTTGGAATACTGCATCCAGTTTTGGTTACCACAATGTAAAAAAGATGTTGAGACTCTAGAAAGAGTACAGAGAAGAGCAACAAAGATGATTAGGGGACTGGAGGCTAAAACATATAAGGAACGGTTGCTGCAATTGGGTATGTCTAGTTTAACGAAGAGAAAGACAAGGGGGGACATGATAGCAGTATTCCAATATCTCAGGGGCTGCCATAAAGAAGAGGGAATCAAGCTATTTTCCAAAGCACCTGAAGGCAGGACAAGAAGCAACGGGTGGAAACTAATCAAGGAGAGAAGCAACCTAGAACTAAGGAGAAATTTCCTGACAGTGAGAACAATTAATCAGTGGAACAGCCTGCCTCCAGAAGCGGTGAATGCCCCAACACTGGAAGTTTTAAAGAAGAGACTGGACAGCCATTTGTCCGAAATGGTGTAGGGTTTCCTGCCTGAGCAGGGGGTTGGACTAGATGACCTCCAAGGTCCCTTCCAACTTTATTATTATTATCGATCATCGCACAGTCAGCCCGATGTTCAGACTGGATTTGGCATTTTGTCTACCTATCGAGTCCTTACCCAGGACCTGGGATAGGCAGATGTGGATGTTTGAGGGTATTACAGATATCGTCGCAGGATGGAAGCAGTTCCTAGTAAGGCCGCCTTTTGCAATTGACTAATAGCGAATTTGTCAATGCCAGTGGTGTTCAAGTGGTGCTCCAGTTGTTTTGGGATTGCACCCAAGGAGCCTATGACTATTGGTACTACCTTGCTTGCTTTTGCCACAGTCTTTCTATTTCTATTTGTAGGTCTTTGTATTTTGTTATCTTCTCCAGTTCTTTCTCTTCTATTCTGCTATATTATTATTATTATTATTATTATTATTATTATTATTATTATTATTATTATTATTATTATTATTATTATCGATCATCGCACTGTCAGCCAGATGTTCAGACTGGATTTGGCATTTTGTCTACCTATCGAGTCCTTACCAGGACCTGGGATAGGCAGATGTGGATGTTTGATGGTATTACAGATATCGTCGCAGGATGGAAGCAGTTTCTAGTAAGGCCGCCTTTTGCAATTGACTAATAGCGAATTTGTCAATGCCAATGGTGTTCAAGTGGTGCTCCAGTTGTTTTGGGATTGCACCCAAGGCGTCTATGTATTATTATTATTATTATTATTATTATTATTATTATTATTATTATTACTACTACTACTACTATTACTATTACTATTATTATGTTCTGAAATATTCCTACCACCTCTTTTGTTATTTTAAGTATGTCCCACAAGCCTCAGCTGATTCTCTTCTTTAGCTCTCCAGGGAAAATTCCTTCAATTCGTTCTTGTATTCTTTTTGGTTATATGTGTTTCCCATACATGACTCTTTCTATATGAGCTTTCTAAAATGCTGTAAAGAAAGAGACAGGCCCAGGAAAGAATACAAGAAGAATACAAGAACTTCTTATATTCTCCAGAGATCTCTAACCTTTTATTCTTTGCCAAATATTCTTCATAGAATTTCTGTATTTTAGAATTGCAACCATGTAACTACCACAGCTATAATGCTGAGAGGATATGTCACAATTTTAAAGGCAGTTCACATAATAGTGTAATCTATCCATATTTTATTTGCAACTTTTTCTATTTTCCCTACTCTTTGTATAAAGTTCTGTTAAAAAGGAAAATTGAAGAGCCACAAAATTCTTCTAGTGGAAGAAGTAGGATTTAAAAAGCAATCTTTATAGATGGGCCTAAAAAAAAGTATGGAAATATTCTTTCTATCTAATTTATTGCAAAGACATCATGCCTTTGGCACTTTAAAAGATCCTTCAGAATAATTATATATTCATATTACATTTTACTCTCAAATGATAGTTTTGTATCACCTTAAAGATTAACAAATGTATTGTGGCATGAGTTTGAGTTAATTTGGAAATATGAAATAAAATTTATATGACATTTATCAGATTTGATGCCATTTCTGCTTTTCTAAAAGGATATCATCATATAAATAAATTCCTCCAATAGTATATAGGACACAGTTTTTGAAAAGCTCCAACATTCTGTCTTTTATCCTTTCCTTTTTATTGCCTTTAGTAACATCAGACGCAAATCCTTTCAGACATTACTGGAATCTGTCTTCTTGTATGTAATGTCTAATATTATTTCCAGTGAAATTTCCAGGTTTCTTGAGGCCTGGCATAAAACATTTCCACAATGTATTTAAAAATGACTGGCGGGGTTTAATGGATTAATCTTACTATTTAATAGTTGGGTGTGTTTATCAATCTTTGCCAAAGATTGAGAGAAAAACATGAATCTTTATCTAATTTGTATATCATAATACTTCTATAGCACTTTTTATTTATATAAAGTCAGCTTGCAAAAAGCGCCATACTAAACCTTTCATGAAGCCTTGTGACCAAGCCAGGATTTTAATTATTTGGGAAAATATTTAGATGACAGTATTATGTAATCAGATTCTCTCATGTCCCTAGGCCTCACAGCAAAGTATAAAATCTGAAAGCAATACCCATGTGCATATGATGGGAGAGTAGTCAAAGTAAGATATCAGTCTGGGTTTCCTCAGTTCCAAGTACAACATTCTGTAATTTGGACATGTAGATTGCAAGTACAATAGCCGGTGTTTATAAGTCTGAATTCAGGGAAAAAAAAGCAAAATAAACTATAATTACAGTTTTATTGTTGCTGTTCCATGCTTGGTTGTTTGTTCTGACGTTGGAAGTTTATGAAAAAGAACTTTGGATTACTTCTGGGAGCAATTGCAATTTTAATTTAAAATTTTAGAAGAACTTTTTGTGTGGTTGAAACTGGCTACCTGAAGTGTCTTAAAACTGTCAAATTTTGTTTCCACAGACCTCTCCAGTTTTAAGGGATTTCCTGGAACGAATGTTAACACGAGATCCTTTAGAGCGAGCAACAGCACAAGAACTCCTGGATCACCCTTTTTTGCTTCAGACTGGACTTCCAGAATGCCTCGTGCCCCTTATTCAGCGATACAGGAAACGCACCTCTACCTGCTGATTCTGAACCTGAATCTAGCATTGAAGTGCAACCTTTTTCCTAGAAATTCTTACTTGATTAGGAAAGGATGAAGGGCAGCATTGCCCTGTGCACACTGCTTCAAATTGGACAGGGTTCTTTCCCAAGATGTGAATGTGAGAGGAAATTTTCACCATCTTTTAGCTGCTTTTTAATGTTTACCTTTCATTTTGTGGCTGAAGACAATCAAAATCTGGATTCCTACAAATTCTTACTATATTATGAATATTTTAAAATGTCTGGATTCTTATTTCTAGAAACACATGTAAGATGATTCTGTCAACTTGGGTCATATGTATCTGCAACCTCCAGAGGCATTAGATAGTGACTGAACTAGAACTTTCTGAAAGAATGAAGTCTGATCTTTCATAGTAACTAAAGGATAAGCATTCTCATTCACTTAACTCTAAATGGCATCATGTCTGTCTTAAACTTGCTATAAAATGACCTTGTCCCTTATTTATTTTTAAATCATTCCTCCAGAACTTTTCTTTCCTTTTCCAAGAATGAATAATATTGAGCCTACAGCTTTACAAATGTTTAGAATGGTCTGTCATTTCACCACCTTAACACAATATCTTTGGGGAGCAGCGCTGTAAGGCAGACACTTCCCCTGGAATCTTATTCTTGAAATTCTGAAGCATATAAACATAGTGCCTTCTCTAGCAGTGTCTGAAACAGAAGGCAGCACAGGGGTTATCTAAATAAGGAAGCACGTTTGCTCTAAGTACACTGCACTCATCCTGGACCCCTCTAAATACACTGGACTCCTCAGTGGTTACTGATTGAGGCAACTATTGGGTTGTATTTTATACCAGTTTTGAATTCTGTAGCAAGGGGAATAAAGTTTTGGAAGCAATCCTGTTAATTCCCCTGAAAATGTCTGTTTTGCAGGTGAGAATGTTTACCCTCTACCTCCCATGTTTTTTAAGCAGGGGAAAGCATGGAACAGATTTTTAAATGTATGCTCATCCTGGATGTGGACTGATCATTTTTAGTATTCTTTTCTAATGTCAATGCAGCAATTTTGTATGGGGAATTTTACCAGTGTAAGAACAAGGTCATTTGACACTTAAGTGGTATTATGTGCATTACTGTATGGAGTGTTAATTACAATATATTGGAGTTCAGTCTTGTGAAACAGATGTTTTGTAATTTGTGGACTGTGAGGATTGTTTCAAAAAAATTAGGTGGGAGTTTGAAGGGGGTTAAATTTTATTTCTACTGCCTCAGAGTTTGCCCTCACATGATAGATTACCCATCTGACTCAAGTGTAGATTTGTGTAAAAATATAAACTTGAAATACTAGAGACATTTTTGCTGTAAAATATTTCTGTATGTTTCAGGATCTGTGCAAAGCAAGTTCCTTTTTTAAAAAAAAACCTAATTATCTTAAACAAATATTTCCTTTGTGTGTGTAAGTTGTTTGCTTTTGTTTTAAATTAAAAGATTTTTGATTATTCATAAATATCTTGCAGTTTTGATATAGTTTAAACATGCAGTTGTTATTTTGTAGTTAAACTTCCAGTGAAGAATAGCAGTCCTATAGCTCTGAAGTTTAAGCAAGAGCCAACAAAATTCAGCAAATAATTCAAAAGTTTATTCAGTAGGGTCCAAGACTACAATGTCAATAGTTATTTGGGCAATAAGGTTCATATGGAGTCCACTAGTTTTTTTTAAAGTTTTTTAAATATTAAGAATTTTAATTACAATAGTAAAAACTAATATAAACTAAACCTAGAGGAAGAGAAGAGAATGGAATGAAAATATAAAGTGCAAGAAAAAAGAAAAGAAAAATGAGAATATAATAACAAAAAAGGGAAATATATAAAGAAGTGATTTCCAATCTGCATCACAATAAATATAAACAAATTTAATAACTCTTTATCCCCTATAAGGTTAAACAGACATTCTCCATTCCATATCCCATTCCTTATCTATAAGCAAATCCATAAAACATCAAGTTTCCAATCCTGGTATTAGCAAAAAGTCAAACAGTTGTCAGCACATTGCAGAAAAAAGAAAAAGGCTTGTTTCAGTTTTGATTAAATAAATCAATTTTATATTTCTTTCTAACATTCTGAATCTTTAATATTTTCATAGGATTTGATTTCAGTTCTTCTTTATCCCATTGCACAGATTTGATCAAGATTTTAACTAGCTTCTTTTGCAGATCCAATAAGGAATTTTTCTCAAGTCATTCTACTGGTTTATCATTTGTATTTCCCTTTTAATTTTTAAACTTTCATCCAGTTTCTTTTATATATCTGGTAAAGCATCTTTTTTGAAATCATTATCTTAACCTGTCATTTGTAGTTCCACATTTGATACTTTCTCTTGTCAGATAAAATGTGTTCCAAGTCTATAATTCCTTTATTAACATATTTTAGACATAATCTATCCATAGAGTACACAGAGTCATTACTGATGTTGTTTATCTTATTATTTATTTGTTTGTTTATTTATATGAGCCGTGATGGCGCAGTATTGCAGGCTACTTCTGCCGGCAGCCGGCTGCCTGCAGTTCGGCAGTTTGATTCTCACCATCTCAAGGTTGACTCAGCCTTCCATCCTTCCAAGGTGGGTAAAATGAGGACCCAGCATGTAGGGGGCAATATGCTGACTCTGTAACTGCTTAGAGAGGACTGTAAAAGCTCTATGAAGCGGTATATAAATCTAAATGCTATTGCTATTGCTCACTTTAAACAACTCTGGGCGGCTCACAACAGCAGTAAAACCAGTAATTATAAAGCAAAACCATACAATAATAAAACAGTAAAACAAACAAGAACAAAAACCCTGGCCTTAATCTGCTCCTTTAATATGCCCCACAGCAAGCCTCAATTATCTTCATTCCATTCTTTCAGTCAGGTTTTGATGGCCTTTCAAAAGGCTAAAGGGTATGTGTCCTGAATCACTGGTGAGGGAAGGTAAACCATAAGGTAGGGGCAGCCATGAAAAAGGCAATTTCCAAGATTCCACTAGATGGCAGAATTTCAAAGAAGGGTACTAGAGCAGTGATGGTGAACCTATGGCATGCATGCCAGAGTATGCACTCAGAGCCCTCTCTGCGGGCACGCGCGCCATGCTCTGGAGATGGCAACCGTCCCTCTTCAACCAGACGCCTGCTAACTCGCTGAGGTCCCACGTGGCTGGATGCATTCCAGCACAGCTGGTTTCCCTCCCCCCATCCCATCCCTCCTGGCCTCGCATGCTGTCTTTTTCCCGGACACGACCCACTGCATCACCTCCTCAGCTGTCGGCCGGCTGTCCAGCTGAGAGGCAGCTTCTCTGAACTGCTGGCAGTGGGCTGCGGAGCCCCAGAGTGCGCCAGTTGAGGGGCCAGCAGGCTGTGACTGCTGACAGACACTGTCAGCCCCCATGTGCTTGCTGGCCTGTGTGCAGGGCTGATGGTGTCGGGCAGCGGCCGCCCCAGCCCCTGCCTCACCTTGCTCCACAGCAGTGGCACCCCCACTCTGCCTCGCCTCACCTCGCCTCACCGTGCAGGACGAGTCTTCTGCCCACCGCCCCACCTGCCAGAGACCCTCTGGATCTCCCCCAACCCTGCCCAGCCCCCACAGGCATCCCTCCCCACAAGCAACATTGAGGAGACCACGCCTACCTTGGCCACACCCACCCAGTCTGCCATGACCACCACATCCACCCAGTGGGCCATGCCCACCTGGCACCCGGCGATACATAAGTGGGTTTTGGATTGCAGTTTGGGCACTCAGTCTCTAAAAGGTTCGCCATCACTGTACTAGAGCATGCCTACTCTATCCAATATATTGGAGAGGCAGATATTCTTGAGAGATAGTCCCACAAATAAGCACATCCTGCGCCATGATAATTACAATGATAATCAGCTTCTTGACTTGCACCCATAAGTAAACTGAGACTCAGTGCAGCTCATGCCATAGATGACCTCACATCCACAAGGAACCTGTCCACTTCCTTGAGATCAACTGGCAAACTTATCTCAGATTACAGGACTCAAGTCATTTCAAAGGATCTGCCCAGCCAGAGCCCAACCCTAACAAAGTCAAGCAGATGTTGAGAATATTCCTCACTATGACCCTGCAGGAGCTTGCCAGGTCCTCCTTACTCAGACGGGACCTGGTCACTGAAACAAGGCTGTTGCATGGCTACCTGCAGATGCAATAAGGGTGGAGAAGTAAGAACACTTTGCCACCCTTATTGCCACAAAGTAAGTCTGAATTCAGGCTCAACTGTCTCAATCAGCTTCACTCCTTGTCTTCCTCCAGCAACACTCTAGGAGTCTCTTGTGTTGCTTGGGAAACCATGGCATCTATGATTTCCATATGCACAGAGAACCCACAGGCTAATGCCCTTGTTGCCTGCTTACTCCAAGCAGCGACAAGGGCATCAGCCAACTGCACACAAGAGTTTCAGGAAAATACTCAGGTTTCTCTCTAAAACCACACTGGGCCCATCAGGCATCTGGGCAAGGTCAATGTAATAGGTCCCATCTCCCTGTGATGAGGGGCAGCTCCTAAGCACTTTTTGTTCATGGTAGGGAACTTACGTTAATATCACCACCACCAATCCAGATCGTGAAGCAAGTGCCCCGAGGCAAACACCAAATCCAATATGTGGCCTCTCATGTGAAGCAGATCATGAATAAGTTGAAGCAGGTGCAAGGCTTCCATGGGTGCCCTGAACTCTGCTGCTCCGATCCAGACCCCAAAGCAGCAGGCTGAAATCCCCCAGAACCATAAGCTAGCTCAGACACAGAGTCCAGGAGCACAGTTAGGGATGCAGCTACCCTACAGAGGTAAGTAAACAGTAATCCCCAGCCTCCCAAACAGACTCACCTCCTCTGATGTCTGGGGCAGGGTCCCTGAAGGCCACCAGATACTCACCAGTAACAACTGCCACTCTGTCCTGGAGTCACAGCTGATACCATACTCAAAACCTAGGAAGACATATTTCAGAGACGGAATCCCTCTCTCCTTCATTGCCCTACCAGGTCACAGTGATACCTGCCAGATGGCTCTTCCATCCACAATTGGATTGAGACTAAAGCTAGCAACGCTCTGGAAACCAGGTTCTGTGGCCAAACACAAGGAGCCAAAATGCAGTACTGGCATTAAACCCTAGGTCCTCCTTTCCTGAGAGCACCCACCTGTCTCCCACTATACCTTCCCAAGCCATTGCAATGCATTGCCATGGCAATACTCACCACTGCAATTCCCTCCTTTATCATCACCTCTTGCTCCCTATCTAGCTTCCCTTCCCCTCAGCTTTCCCTATCCCCAAGGCACTGAGAGCCACCCACTTCCAAATAAATTATCTAGACAAACAGGCTCTGCTCAGGCTCCGGTGCTTCTCTAGCCCACTTTCTGCCTCTACCTGAGCAGGCACACTTGTCCTTCACAAAACTCTCCAGCACCCAAAACAAAACCTTTCCTTTCACCTACCTCCACCCCGTGTGTCATGAGCCAGGATTCAGATTCGGATTCTGACCCCAGTTCTAATAATGTTGCCCCAGCTAAGACTTTGGATTGTTAGCCTCAGGAATGTTCAAGCCATGATTCATCTTGTGGGACCTAGGAAGTGGGCTTTCTCCATAGAGGTCCCTACTCTGCAGAACCCCCTTCTCCCTGAGATCTAGCCCTTTCCTCCTAATCTTCTGGAAGTCCTCAAAGAGCTGGCTTTTTTCCTGCAACTATTTGGAAAAGGTGAGGCTGGAGTTCTGTATACTTGTATGTAGATGGGTGAGCTATGTTGTTTTTGGGATGCCTGGAGTTTCTGTTGTAGTTTTTATGTTTTTATTGTTGTTCTGTATGCCATCCAGGTTTATAGTATGTAGGATTTTTTTCCCCAATAAATGAGTAAATAAATTTATGAGCGAGAGGAGAGTGAGTTTGTATTCTGTTGTATCCCAACTTAAAGACAGGAGGACTAAGTCCTGGAATATTTCATGCTGCTACAATCTCCTATGATTTCTTCGTCTTTTAATTAGAGCCTGCTATGAAAACAATACAATCTCTGTTTAAATTAAAATGTTCCAGTTACCTAGAAACTCTGTGGACACATGCATAATTAAAATGCATAAAGCACTGCCCAATACAATGGTGGTCATAACAAATAGCACTACGTAGAATCTAAACAGTCCTATGTCCAAAGTAATGTTGTCCAGCCCCATTGCTTCCAGAGCAGCAAAAAGCCTTCAGTCAACAACTTTAAAAGCAGCTGCACTGATAGTGTTTCCTTTTCTGTGGGCTGATCACTTTCTCTGCTAGTTACCTGAAAAGATAAATGGGTCCCTTTCCACAGACTCTTTTTCCTTTCAGGGAGTCTTATATTGTTCCCTCACATTACAATTTTGGATCTTGTTTGAAGTGCTTAAGGATGCAATATCTCAATATTCCTACCTACAGCAAGGTAGGTCAATAATGAATATTTAGACATTTGCATTCCCTCCTTCCTTGCCTTGCTTATGTTTTAAAAAGCCCTTTCTTTCCCACTTCTTGCTTAAAATTGAAGAAAAAAAGATTTAGCCCATCTAAACATGTGCTATAAGTCCATTTCTAGTTAGGGGCATGTTCAGATCAATCAAGCCAGCATGTCCTCTTTGGGGGGATTTCAAAATGAAGGTTTCCAAGATAGCACTAGCCATGGAGGCTGTCAGAAGAAACAACTTGGCCCTATTGCCTGCCTTCCAACATTTGAATCCTCTCTCTATCCTTAGAGGGAAAATCTGAGGAATCAAATGGGCCATGAATCAACAATCTCAAGACTGAATCTCCCCAGCATAAGCAATGAAAACTGGATACCATCTTCAAAAAGTCAACAGATTGACTCTATTTTTCCCTATGATGAAAAAGTGTTGGGGAAGATAGTCTGTGGGACACATCTATAGAAGACAATGCCTCCACTACAGAGGCATACTACTGAAAGCACCAAATTTCTTGTGTGTCTAACCACACCAAATAAAGTATTGGTGTGATTAGACACCAAATAAAGTGGCCAAATAACAGTATTCAATTTAATTCATAATTAGGAGAGCTAGGTTTCAATGGATTTTAGAGTACATTTTGAAAGCCAAATAGTCCATTGCCCCAAGAACTGAAAGGGGAAAAAAAGAAGAAAACTCACTGTCTTAGAATGTCAATGAAAAAAGCAAAATACTTTTCAGTGAGAGAGAGCTCTGTAATAATTGAGACAAGTGGACAGCAGGGATTTGAAATTGCATTATTACTGCATAATGTATCTTCATAGCAATAATTTTAAAGATCTAGAATGGTACCATCTGTCTCAAAGTCTCAGGGCTGATTTCTTATGCAAAGCTAGCCTACAAAGACCTCAAGGACCAGGCAGATCATCCTGCAGAAAATCTATCTGGTGGCTAAGGGTCAATATTAATTTCATGCCACATAATCAATCAATCAGCCAATGTTAGCTGATGGAGCCTGGTTTGATCAGTTGCAGAGCTACACAATCCCCATCAGTGCAGCTTAATCTCCCAAGTAGAAATATTATTAAAAAATAGATACTTTTAGTCCATGGGAATGTGTGCATCTGTATCCTTCAGAGTAAATGAAGATGTCTCAGAGGAAACCTAGGGTTAGGTTTCTTTGATTAAAGCAGACCACTTAACAGACAATTAAGTTTTGAAGTGCAGTCCTGGGGGAGGGGTGATCAGTTAACATTCTTTCCACTATCATAGGCATGAATAAAATCATTCCACTGAATCTACCATCAGTCATGGAAAGGGGAAAAGGACCTACAGTAATACAAATATTGTCTTCTTCCCACTCCAGGTTCCAACTAAATTCGAAGGATGTCTGATTAAAAGGTGGTTAAATCAGGGTTCGTTATGTTATGTCAGGGGTGTCAAACTCAATTTCATTGAGAGCCGCATCAGCATTGCGGTTGTCCTGGGGGGGGGGGCTGGGTAGGTGTGGCCAGGGTGGGCACGGCCTACTGGGTGGGCATGGCTGGAATGGGTGTGGCCTACTAGGTGGGCATGGCCAGCTCTACATCATTCGCGTCAAGGCTGCCTGTGGGGGCCTGGGCAGGAGTGGGACAGATCTGAGGGTCTCTGGCAGAAGGGGGTGGGACCGGGGCAAGCGCCAAGGCATGGTCCACTGGAAGAGCTTACTGAAACCCCTTTCCCAGAGCCCATCAAGCCAGATAGATGAAGTAGGTGAGGGCCATTTGCTGGCCACTTCCAGGTGATGGTGCATTTCTTCATTCCTCACAAAGGGTGACACCTCCCCAGCATGTACCCAGGGGGTGGGGCCGACGTGGCAGGGGCCGGTCCCTTGCTATTTCCAGACGGCCTTGTGGAGCTAAGACTGAATGGTTTCAGCATAGATGGCCACCACAAAATTGTACATTGGCTCCCGGCCAGCCTGAACCAGGGCTGAGGCAGCAGGGGCCGTTCCCTCACTGTTTCCAGGATGGCTTCGTGTGCCACATGAAACCATGTCGTGGGCTGCATCTGGCCCCTGGGCCTTGTGTTTGACATGTCTGTGTTATGTGGTAGGCATACTGTTGTTAATGACTGGCTGAGTGGACAAGCCTTATTACAAAAAATAGAGGATTTAGCGAGATACAAAATAGAGCTTTATCAGAAAGTTATCTGCTTCTCCTCTGCCCCTTCCTGCAGAAGATTCTCTTTATACCTCTGTTTTCATTCCTTTTTTTCCACAAATGAGCAGACTTTCAAACTGCAACCCCTTTCATTTTTTATTGAAGAAATCAAGACTTATCACTTGAGGGCCAGTTTAGTCTAGTGGCTAAGGTAGCAGGCTAGAAACTGTGAGGCCGTGAATTCTAGTCCTGATTTAGCCATGAAAGCCCACTGGGTAACTTTGGGTCAGTCACTCTCTCTCAGTCCAACCCACTTTACAGGGTTGTTGTTGGGAGGAAATGGGAAGAGGAAGATGCGTTGAATATGTGTGTTGCCTTGAGTTATTTGCAAACATAATAAAGGTGGGATATAAACAAACAAATAAATAAAACCAGGCTGAAATTATCATACTTTGGACATATTATGCAAAGATCCAGTTAGTTCCCTTGAGAAATCCACAAACCCGGGAAAGGTGAAAGGAAAGAAGAGGATAGAGAGAAAGCATGGTGGAGGGACAAGATGCAATGGGTACATCACTGGAAAACTTGTAGAGGCAGCCTGGAGACAGATGATCCTGAAGAAGATCTCTCTATGTGGTTGATGAGAGTCAACATCAACTTGATGGCACCAATCATCTATCTTTCTCCTTTCCTCAGAGTTTGAAATTCATTTGGGTTCCAGAGGCATTTTTGGAAATAATAAATATGCTGACTGTTTTTGCTTTGCTACATATCAAATAATAAATATGCTTTGCTACATATCAAATAATAAATATGCTGACTGTTTTTGCTTTGCTACATATCAAATAATAAATATGCTTTGCTACATATCAAATAATAAATATGCTGACTGTTTTTGCTTTGCTACATATCAACTCTCCTCTCCTTTTCTTCAGTGTAGTTAGGTGAGAGACAGAGTCAGGCAAGTACCAAGGAGCTGTATATGAACACCATACTGCACCCAAGTGCCACAGTGGGAACTCACATCAGGTAAATAGTGGCAGGAGGAAAGGGAAAGCTCTCATCCCATCCTCCAACTTCCAGTGTCTCAATCTCATTTTTAGCTCACAATTGCTTTTAATCCCCCTCACTTCCCAAAGATGTCACATAAAATATTGAAAGACCTCTAATTCCCAGCAGCCAGTCCTGCAAGTAAAAAGACTCTTTTAGAGAGATCAGCTGCACACCAGAAGTGGTCTTGGAACGCTATGTTATGTGGGGAAAAATACCAGTGAAAAGAAGCAGGCAAAATAGTCTAGTTTAGAAAGTAATAACTTCTACACAAACTTTTCAAGGCAGGTTTATATGCGCATTTAAAATATCATTTCCATTAGTATAATGATTGCTAACAAGATAAAATGAACCATATAACCATATTACTCCGCAATTATTTTTGTTGGGAATTATTATAGATTTTGATGTTAAAGAAATTAATTTGAAGTTGAATCTTATAACAGCTGCAAGATTATTGGTGGGGCAATATTAGAAGAAAAACTTACTGCCTACTTTGGAAGAATGGATACTTAAGGTGTCTAATTTAGCAGAAATAGCGAAAATCTCCACCTATTTGAAGGACTACTCACAAGAAAGATACATTATGGTTTGGAGAAAATAGATTCATTATATTCAAAAGAAATATGAAACTGAAAAGTATTACCTTGCTTTTGAGTAGATTTTAGATAATTATTAATAGTTTTAATTATATTATTATTTTTGTTTTAATTGGTTAATATTTGTTTTGAGAAGGAGTTAAAGTGTGTTATGGTTTTGATTGATAGTATAGTTGGTTTATGTTAGTTAGATTATGTTTGTTTATTTGTTACCCTGTAATCAGCTCTGGGAAGTGGGGGAGGGGGAAGGGTTGAGGGGTGGGGGGTTATATTGTAATAAAATTGTAAAACTTTTAATAAAAAAATTGACCATATAAGCTTTTGCTAAAATTAAGTCTTAACTTTAATACCCTTCTCAAATATCATCATATTGTTTTTGTTGTTTCTATACCTCTTCTGCTTCTTGTTAGAGGCTGTGTATTTAGTACCTTTGATACCTAAAAGTCTGTACTTTTAACTTTATAGTACATGATTCCAGGTTCCTATTAGGACTTATAACTTAAATTGTAACATATATAAACACAATCCTCACTATCACCATAGAAACCGTTATGGACACATATTAATGCTTTTTCAAACTTTCTTGCTCTTTGGTTGAAAAGTGATTGATGAACATGAAAATAAAATAATTTTCTTCATCAGAAGACCACCATGAGAGCAGATTCTGACGCTAAGGGCTTTGAGTCCTTTTATTTCAGAGAAAAAGATGAGCTTTTGAGGGGCAGACTTAATAAACCAACTATTGCATAGCTTTGATATGAAAAGTCATACAGTAAAACCACACAGGTGAAGGAACTGAACATACACACTGCATTTCATAAGCAAAGAAAAATAAACTTCTAATTTTCTAATTAAATAAAACCTTCCCGAGAAGCCACATCCAGCACCACTTTCCCAGTCCACCCGCTAGCGATGCAGAAATGTAAATACTAACGAGCTGAAGTAACAGCACGATTAACGGATGGGTAACCCCAGACATTTGTCAAGCAAAGCTGGATCGGATGCCTTCCTAACGGCGCCGTCTTCGGGACGAAGCGAGGACACGACAGGCGGCTGAGATGAGCTGCGGCTCTCCAGGAAAAGCGGGTCACTTCCAGCCGCTCGCCCGCCCGCCCGCCCCCACGATCAATGGCTGAGGAGACTCTGACAGTCAGGCGCCGTGGACCTGCGAAGCAGCGGGCGGCCTCTCGTCGCCGAAGGCTCCTTTTTCGCTTCTGAGCCATCCGCTTCTTCTTCTGCTCCTCCTCCTCCTCCTTCCTCTCCTTGGAATCTCTGCTCCTGCTCGTCTAGTGGGAGCTGTCGCTCTCTGACCGCCTGAAGCGGGGGAGAAGCAGCTGACGCGGCCCCGTCCTTGTCTCCGGCCTGCGACGACTGCGGCGGCTCCGGGAAGATGAGGAGCAAAGCGCCGGCGGAGCGCAGGGCGCGCACGCACTGGTGGTGGCCCCCGCTGGCGGCCAGCTGGAGCGCGGTGTGGCCGGCGCGGTCGGCGCGCTCAAGGCGGAGTTGCCCGAAGCGGCGGAAGGCGCGCAGGAGCCACTCGACCACCGCCGTCCGCCCTTCCGAGGAGGCGTACATGAGGGGGCTCCAGCCGCGCCCGTCCACCGTGTCTGGGTCGGCGCCCCACTGAACCAGCAGCTTGGTGACCTCCAAATAACCGCGCTCGCAGGCCAAACTGAGGGCGCTGCGCCCGGCGTCGTCGCTCAGGTTGACAGCGGCGCGATGCTCCAGCAACAGTCGCGCGAAGGCCAGTCGCCACGCCGGGTCCTTCAGCAGCACGGCGTACATGAGCGGCGAACGGCCCCGGTCTGATCGGCAATCCACAATAGTCCCATCGACGGCATCCAGGACAAAGCGCGCCAGATGCATCCGGCCTGCCCTCATGGCCTCCAGGAAAGTCTGCGTGGACGCCCCCGGGCCCAGGTCCCGCGGTTTCAGCATGGCCTCGCGCTGCTCTTGATCCCCCCTGGTTCGGTGCCTGCTGGTGACTCGAGGCGGCGGCTCTCCAGATCGGCTTTATAACCTCCCCTCAAGTCTCCATGACGATCGCCGCCTTTCCGCTCCGAGAGAGACAGATCCGTTAAGCGCTCGGGTTGGCGGGCTGGGGAGAGATGTCGTCCAAACTCCGAGATAGTCACGGACGGCAGGAGCTCCCCGCCCACCTGCTTTCGCCTGTCAGGTTGGGCGGGAAGCTTAATGCAAGTCCAGACGATTGACTGATTCCCTCCCCTTTTTTGCAACGGAATCCCGGACGATCTCTGCGTAATTAGGAGACGGTCTAAGTAAGAAGAAATAGAAATTCCTGAATGGTGGGGTAGTTTCCTCAGACTTTTTCAGGGCTCAGTTATACAGTATTGAGTAGGTAACATGACTTAGTTAGTAGAAGGCAGTTGTATCAATATGGCTACCAAATGTGGCTAAAGAAATTGGCAGGATCACTGCCTGGCAGCAGATGCTTTTCTCCTTGCTTCCCTCTTATGACTTTTTGGATTTTTGCAGCTCTGGTCTGTTAGCCTATATAACCATACTGTATTTAATTACAGGTAGTCCTCGACTTATGACCACAATTGAACTGAAAATTGATGTTGCTAAGTGAGGAATTTGTTAAGTGAGTTTGCCCTATTATATGACTTTTCTTGCCAGAGTTGTTAAGTGAATCACAACAACTTAATCAAGTTAGTAAAATGATTATTAAGTGAATCTGACTTCCCCATTGACTTTGCTTGTCAGAAGGTTGCAAAAGGGGATCACAGGACCTTGGGACACTGTAACTGTCATTAAATATGAACCAGTTGTCAAGCATCCAAATGTAAATCACATGACCATGGGGATGCTGCAATGGTCAATAAGTGTGAAAAATGGTCATAAGTCACTTTTTTCAGTGGCGTTATAACTTTGACTGATCACTGAATGAACTATTGTAAGTCGAGGACTACATGTACTTGGGATCTGGGATCTACCAAAAGTGGGTTTTTTTCCCCCTTTAATTCTCTCTGCGATGATCTTGCTACACTGGAGTGCTGGGCATTGAAATCTAGCATATCTGGAGGGCAATGCCTTGGAGGAAGCTTTTTTAATGTCATGTGAAAAAGCTATCTGGGGTATTTGACATAAGCTCTGATTGTCACATGATGGCTATGCATTTATGCCTTCAGCCTTTTTGTTGCATAGTTGTGTTGGAGGATAAGTTGTATATAAATATAGTACTCATGTGCAGTCCCCAGAAACCAGAGTGTGTTTTGATTTCTGCTTTTCACAGTGACAGATGGTAGCAGGACCAGTAAGTGCAACAAGCACCGTTTCCATGGTTTGAGATCATCCTGGTGGGTGTATTGCATCTCCTTTTGCTCTGCCAGGATATCCAGTGTCAATTCCTATGCAGATACCTTGCATATTTCCCATCAGTTTGGGCTTTGTTTCGTATAGGTACTGAAACCAGATACAGGATGGTATAGAACAGAGTCTTCAAACTTGGCAGCTTTAAGAAGTGGACTTCAACTCCCAGAATTCCCTAGCCAGCATGGCTGGTTGGGGAATTTTGGGAGTTGAGGTCCACAAGTCTTAAAGTTGCCAAGTTTGGAGTCCCCTGGTGTAGAAAGTGAGAAATCTATATCAACAACAATCTTCTCAAGATATACCCAGGATGTGCTGGAAATCTAGCAGTTGGCAATGGTCATATGAACAAAGCCAGCACACTAACCAACAACAGTGGGGTGCCCCAGGACTCTGTTCTGGGCCCAGTGCTCTTCAACAACTTCATCAATGATTTGGATGAGGGGATAGATGGGAAACTCATCAAATTTGCAGATGACACCAAGCTGGCAGGAATAGCCAACACTCCAGAAGACAGGCTTAAGATACAGAAGGATCTTGACAAACTTGAGCATTGGGGGCTATCTAACAAAATGAAATTCAATGGTGAAAAAAGTAAGGTTCTACATTTAGGCAAGAAAAACCAAATGCACAGGTATAGTAGGTGGTACCTTGCTCAACAGCAGTAACTGTGAGAAGGATCTCGGCATCCTAGTGGACAGTCACTTAAATATGAGCCAGCAATGTGCTGCAGCTGCCAAAAAAAAATCAACACAGTGCTAGTCTGCATTAACAGAGGGATAGAATCAAGATCACGTGAAATGTTAAAACCACTTTACAATGCCTTGGTAAGGCCACACTTGGAATACTGCATCCAGTTTTGGTCACCACAATGTAAAAAAGATGTTGAGACTCTAGAAAGAGTACAGACAAGAGCAACAAAGACAATTAGGGGACTGGAGGCTAAAACATATAAGGCACGGTTGCTGGAATTGGGTATGTCTAGTTTAATGAAGAGAAGGACAAGGGGGGACATGATATCAGTGTTCCAATATCTCGAGTTGCCATAAAGATTCTTACGATTTAGAAAATATATTTCTATTGATGCAGTTAAAATTGCATTTGTCTTAAAATAATAATAATAATAATAAAAAAAGAGTAAAAAAATTGCATTTGTCTTTTTCAAGCCATATCACATTGCTGATGTGTATTCTGTGACAACTAGAATTATAAACTTTTCATGTACTGTTGACTACATTTTAAGTGTGGTCTCATCCTGTACTTGTGTATTTTCTTAAACAATTTTTTTTTTGCATTTGCCTCTGCAAAATTTTATTTGCTGTTTTCAGACTACTTTGTTGACTTAGCAGGATAACTTTGAATGTCATTTCTGTATTCTAAAATTTTCAATTGTGAGTCTTCTTCAAATTGTCTAAGTTTTTCTTCCATCTCATCATCTGAATCATTAATAAAAATGTTGTAAAATACATAGCCTTGGGATGAACCTTGTGACACCTTGCTTGATAGCTCCCTCCAATTTGATAACGAGCTGAAGAGAAGCACTGTTTGAATATTTATTTATTTAATGTATGTATGCATGCATGTATGTTTCTACACAGCCCATTCTTGGCATAGTTTGTCCACAAATCCACTTGAAGATTAGTTGTTATACTTCTAACTTGTATCTATGTTCTGTAGCTTGTTAACCAGAAGCTCATAGGGAACTGAATGTCACATTCTCCCACATCTTATTTTGGGTCTAATCCAACAGTTCTTTGTATCTTAATTAATTTGAGATGAATACTGTTCTTTTAGCCTTATTTGTAATTACTGTAATAAGTATCATCACACCATCTTTTTAGAAAAATTGAAAACCTCTTTCACATGATTAGTACTCGGCTGATCTTGTCTACATGAGGAGGCTAAATAGGATTAGTCCTAATTAATAGTTAGCTGAGAGACCAGCACAGAATTCAAGACTATAGAACAGACTAAGACGTTGAATTATATCCCAGAAGAAGCCAGTGGCAAACTACCTCTTTACTGTTGCCAACAATTGTTGCCTGATTTTATCCATGAGTCATCTAGAGATAACTGCATGGGAATCCCAAGACTCAAGGGAGACTTTACTAATCACCATAGAGAAAGGATGGCAAAAGGAAAGGATCCTCTGAATGTTTTGTGGATAAATGTCTATGCTCTTTTACAGACCTCTAATTATTCACAATAGGAATTATTTATATTTTATAGGCCACCATTAAATAATAGCTTCACAACTTCAGGTAGCATTCAGATGGTTCTAAATATAAATTGGTAACAGTGGCCTTTATAGCATATCCTTCTCTGATTATTTGCATGATTATTTCTTTCATCATGAATATTGCAATAAGTCTGACGAAATGCCTAAGTGTGGTGATAAAATAACAGACTGACACCAGCTGCGTCTTTGCAATTCACATCAACGCTTTAATGACCTAGCCTTCACAAGTCTTTCATACTGACATACACACTTCAATTTGCTTTCTTTACTGAGTGTTGAAGAGCATATAACACCTATAATTTTGATTTTAACCAATACTTCGTAATAAATTCTAATATAGTTTATTAATTCAGCTATAGAGTGGTAATCCCTCCCACCCACCATTTGCTATGTTGTGATGATTACTCTAGTTGTTATTGTTATCCTCCTGGGATGAAGTTAGTCTCTTGTTCTTGATTTTCCATGTGATCTGACAATTCCCAGATGATAAAAGATTAAATACGTTCCTATCTTGCTTCAAAGCATTTGAAACCCAATGGAGTACTAATTATGGCTCATGAAACCAATATTCTTTTCCTACCTACTACCTATTACTGAAGGGATGGGAAACATGTTGCTGAACGACAGCCTTGGCATTTCCCACAGTTTGGCTGTCTGTTTAAACCTCTTAACCCAGCAGTATTTGAAGAACCCTAGTTCTCCACTGTTCCTGTATAGAATTTGAAATTATGAACGGTAGGAATTACATAGAGAGAAAAGAAAGTTTGCCAGTAAAACATAAAGCAGGGAATGCTTTTCTTTCTCCAGGAGGCTTGTAACCTGGTACAAATTCCTGTCCAGGTATTTAATAGGTGGAGGAGGCAGTGGTTAATATAGTAATAAAAAAAACAAACTGCTTTAAATAAAAAATGTATTCCATCACATACACACACACACAGAGAGAGAGAGAGAGACCTCAACTTACAATAGTTCATCTAGACACCATTCAAAGTTACAACAGCTCTTAAAAGAGAGACTTATGACCATTTTTCATCCTTACGACCATTGCAGCATCCCAATGGTCACGTGATCAAAATTCAGAAGCTTGGCAACTGACTCATATTTATGACAGTTGTAGTGATTTCCTTTTGTCACCTTTTGGCAAGCAAAGTCAGTGGGGAAGCCAGATTCACTTTAACAACCATATCATAAAAAGGGGCAAAACTTACTTAACAAATGTTTCACTTAGCAACATAAATTTGGGGGTCAATTATGGTTATAACTCAACTACCTGTACTAACTTAACAATTGCAGTGATTCACTTAACTGTGGCAAGAAAGGTCATAAAATGGGGCAAAAAATCACTTAACAACTTAGCAGTTGAAATGTTGGGCTCCATTGTGGTCATAAGTCAATACATACAAACTTATACATGCAAACACACACACACACACACACACACACACACACACACGCAGGTCTTTGGTTATTCAGGTTTTCTCCCGCGTAAAATTGAAAGTGTCTTGACGACGTTTCGACGAAGTCCCATTCGTCAAGCTGGTGCTTTCAGCTTCGTGCTTCTAGGAGCCTGAAGATGACGAATGGGACTTTGTTGAAATGTCGCCAAGACACTTCCAATTTTATGCGGGAGAAAACCCGAATAACCGAAGACCTACATACAAACACCCACGAAAACCTCAGAAAACAAATACACACACACAGACACAGACACACACACACACACACACACACACACGATAAAATCTGAAAATAAATCGATCACCAAGAGAAATAATAAAAGAGTTTTTAATAACCGAGCTTTCGTTGGGATTCATCCAACATCGTCAGGGTTCTAAAAGGTAGGCGCTGGGGGATGTACTTTTATAAGATGTTAATATATATATACACACACACACATATACTGTATATGCAATATTGATGCAATATTGCATTATTCTTTTTAATGCTTTAATTTTGTGGGAGGGAATAAAAGCATATATTTATAAAAAGGGCATATTTTGTTGACAAATTAAATATTTTTTTATAACATTATGGGATTTCCAAACATCTTACCAATTATTTCTGAGTCTCATGAGGGGACAGAATTATTTCTAATTGAGTGGATTCTTCCTTTCTCAAGCACATTGTATGGAAACTGTTTCTTCCTTTGAATCTTCCAGTTCTAATCCCTTATATTTCTAGAACTGATGATAGAAACAATACTTTAGAAAAAATGAGCAATCTAAAAACATTTGTATTGCAATCAATTCATTTTAGCCCAACAGGATTTGAGCTTTTTTGTGGTCGACAAATGGATCGGCTTATTAGAAATATGGCCTATTTTGAGGCTGGTTATACTTTCTACCAGCATGTCAAGCAGAAATTTCTCTTCTTTTCAGTCTCCAAACTGTACTTTTAAAAGCTCTCTTCCCATTTAAAAAATAAAGCACTAAAAAAAATACATGCATGTGCTGTACATTGGTGGTGGGACAGTTTCACACTTTATGAAAGGCCAGTGACTTGCTAGAATTAAGAATCTGCAAGAAAGCCCCAGTGTCCCTTTGCAGCTACCATCTGTCTTCCAAATTTGTTCAGCTAGCATAATTTTCTTTCCTTTTTCCATTCAAATTGCTTCTCTGGAAAAACTCAACAGGCTGGTGCCATACCTTTGCTAAGTATGTGATGGTAGATAGGCATAAACTGAGCGGGAGCCTCTTGTGGTACAATATTTTCTTAAATGTTATAAACGAAGAAATCTTACTGATGATATCAGGTATTTGAGTATTTCTTAGCAAAGCAGTTGTAAGATGGCTTTCTAAACACCCTGAACTCTCAGAAAATTCACCTGAGATCCGTAAAAATCAAGTCAGAAAGTGTCTTAAGAGCAGCTAAGACTACCCCTGCAGAGTTGGATTTCTTCCTTTTTTTAAAGCAAGGGTGCGGCCTTTTCTCTGCAGATATTTGAATTGCTCCAGACTCATCGGCCTGTGTCCTTTTGCACAGAGGCCAGGATCTAGTGGCACTGATAGTTCCTAAGTTAGATTTATGACTGCACTAATTAATCTTGAATGAATTTGCATATATTATTTTAATCAAGAAATCATCCCTAAACTGAAAACCATCTTGTATTACTGTTTGCAAAACTGCACACTTGTTTCATATTTGCAACATGGATGGACACTTGTGTGCATACAGACTCTCCCCCCCCCAAATTTAAAGGTTATTTTTGCCATTCCATAGCCTGAAAAATGGCCATATATTTCTTTTGGAAAAACATGGTCTTCTCAAAACATCTATTATTAGACAGTAATTTCAGCTGCAGCTCCCCAGATGCCTACTGGTTTTATGAAAGATGATAAATGATAGTGAAATCTTGCATATTGGTGCACATAGCAAATTATTCCTTTGATAGACTGGAGAGGGGCCAGGTTTATAAAATATATTTCTATTGGTAGATTTGACTATTTTTTAAATTTGTTTCACAATTGGGACAGCAGTGCTGAGATAGTTCCTTTGCTGGCCACAGATCTGCATTAGAAAAAGACAGCTGATTGGCCTGCTTACATAGCTTGAAAGAAGCAAGATAAGACTAATAAATCTCGGTGTTTGGTTTTTCCCCCACCCTCCTAAACTGGACATACAATTAAGAGCAGCCAGAAAAAAAGCCAGGACAGCTTACTGATGAATATCTTGTCACAATATCTGTAGTGATCCATTGGACCACTCTAGAACAGCAGTTCTTCTCTGGATCATCCTGGAATATGTCACTGGTCTTGGATCTATTCAGAGATAAACAAACTGGCAGCAGCTAAAAATTGCTGTGTCTAACCTGGCTTGTCAGCCACCTCTTCTCCTGCAACCAGCTCAGCCTGTAAGCTCCTGACTGTCCCTCATGAAAACTGCTCTGTGAAAAGGTAAAACCCATCTCTCCCAACTGGTTTATAAGAGTGCCAGAGAAAATATATATCTGGGTGATTACATATTGGATGGCAAACAATGTTTAGCTGCTGCATTTTGTCACAAAGACTTTATGATAAAGGATATCTGTGAGACAATTTGTCTATATAGATGGGGTAAAGAAGAACAACTTAGGTTAATTGGCTGTATTTGTTTAGATTAAGAGAACTATTTCTGCTGACTGTCTGTCCCCCTATAACAGGAGTCTTCAAACTTGGCCCTTTTATGACTTGTGGACTTCAACTCCCAGAATTCCTCAGCCAGCGTGCCAAGTTTGAAGATCCCTGCCCTATAAGATATTGAGTCAGCTAATATCCCACAACAAAAGTGGTTTAAGAAAACAGTCAAACCTTCCCTCCGATCAGGGAAGAAATCTTTTTCAATCAAGCTTAATTTAGATAAGTGGAAACAGTACACATTTCCTCTGCATTGTGGTTGACCTCCATTGTGCTAGGACTATTAAGGTGCTTCAGTTGTCTATTGAATGCCATAAAGAACTGACTACATAGCTGTTTTCTGCAATCAGCTAAGATGTGTGAAACTTTGGAAGTGATCCCTCTTTATTGTGTAGAGAATTTGATAAATAGAATAAGCTGGGTGTTATCAGCACTGCATAGTACTGTAGGAAAATCTTCTGAAGGGAAGTGTTATAACTGCCAAAACATCAGTGTGGGCATCTCTATATGTGATGTCTTCCACTCCATAATTGATGCCTTGTCCTTTTGATTTCCCCTCCAACATTTTCCATTTAACAGCTGAGCCAGTTATTTCTGGCTTGGACTTGAAACTGCTTCAGAGCAAGATTAGTTTGTCCAGATGGAGAGTTCAGAAGCTTAACTAGCTGGCTGTTGTTCAAATCCACCCAATAAGGCTCATTCTATGTTGTGATAGTAGTAGGCAATATCTGTTGGTGTTGGATTTCAGTGGTACATCTAAATCAGTGGTTCTCAACCTTTTTAATGCCGCGACCCCCAACCGGTCGTAAGTCGAGGACTACTCAATTGGTGCAGCACCGTTTGCAGAATGGGACTTTTGGCAGGCTCAGCAAGGCAGAGACAGCCTGGACAATTCCTATTGGCTTTTGAAAGCCAATAGAATTAGACTCTATTCAAGAGGGTCTATTCTATTGGCTTTCAAAAGCCAATAGAATAAAAGGGAGTAGCACAGCTAAGGAAAAGGGGAAAAAAATGGCGACCCACAGGTTGAGAACCACTGATCTAAATAGAGTGAAAACCTCTGATGTAAGTCTGCCAGATCAAAATGTCCTACTATTCAGAAATGTTGAGTAACAGTAACAGATATTCCATTATGTTCTACAGAGTTCTGAAACAAAGTGAGATTTATTTTTAAAATATAAGAACTTTGAAATAAGACTTCCACTGAGTCTTACAATCTGCTGTCCTGGGCATCAGTGGATTCTTCATCCATGATGGCATCCTCCTTCACCACCTCAGTTGCATATCTTAGAGTCTCAGGGGTCACCAGGTTCCCACATGGCCCTTGATCTCCCTCACCAGCAGTTCCAGGGGCCTCTCTCTTTGCCGTGTCAGCTTCCAAAGCGGAACAGACTTTCATGCAGTTCTTCACTAAATCTTGCACTTCTGCGCTGATAGTTTTCATTTTGTTTTCATACTCGGCAAATGCTTCCTGCTGGAGCTGCAGAAAGAGACAGGAGAAGTTCACAACGGAGAAACCTGTTTGCTGCATGTTTACAAATTCAGCTATGAGTCTTTTAGCAATGCCAACTTTAAAAAAAATACTCTTCTCCAAGGACAAGATCCCTGTGGTAAATTACTTTTTCCATTCCTCTGCTGTAATTATAGATGTGGGGAGAAGATAATTCCCACTGGGGCCAATGGGGAACGCCACCTTGCTAACATGGAGGGAATGAAAGGTTCAACCTTTTTTCTTCATGCGCTGTACAGCAGTCCCAAATAAAACTGCCTTCCGATTAAAAGAAGAAGAAAAAAAGCCTATTCAAGTAAGCCTAAGCAGTTTGTTTATTCTTGCTACCTTAGAGGCTCAGAACAAATAGCGTTTCATGAATGAATCTTAAATAGGTGAATGCAATCTCTATGGCATAGATGCTGCTTAATAAGTAGAGGACTGGAGGGGAAGGAATAGGCTGCCTCAGCCTTCCCCAATCTTCCATTTGTGTTGAGATGTCAGCTTTGGCCATGTTAATTGAGCTGTACTAGAAGTTGCAGTTCCAGTACTTCTGAAGGGAAGTAATTTGTGAAGCCTTTGGACCGTCTGCTATACCACTAATCCTGAAAGGACATTTTTTGTAAATTAGTCACGCAATACCTGGCTTTCTTTTTCCTTGATTTTTCCAAGGCAGGTTGACTGCTTTGCTTCTAAGACCTGTTGATGCCTTGACTGTTTCTCATTCATCTTAAAGCAAGAGAAACAGTTATGTTAGAAGGAATAATCTCCCATGCAATTATATAAGTGCAACATTTCAATGCAGTATGATTCTGTAGATAAAACAATACCGAGATGAAGTCTGCAGGGTATTTTAGCTCCCAGTTCCTCTTCATCCTCTAATAGTCCCATATCCAAGTATGATTTTTTGCTATTAAATATTATAGGTAGTCCTCAACTTATGACCACAATTGAGCCCAAAATTTATGTTCATAAGTGAGAAATTTGTTAAGTGAGTTTTGCCCCATTTTACAACATTTCTTGCCAAGTTTGTTAAGTGAACCACCACTTCAGTTGTTAACAACATGGTTGTTAAGTAAATCTGACTTCCCCATTGATTTTGCTTATCAGAAGGTCCTGGGATATTGTAACCATCATAAATATGAATCAATTGTCAAGCATCCAAATGTAAATCACATGGCCATGGGGATGCTGGAATGGTCATAAGTGTAAAAAATGGTCATAAGTCACTTTTTTCAGTGCCATTGTAACTTTGAATGGTTACTAAACAACTGTTGTAAGTCAAGGACTACCTGTACTAGAATGCTTTGCTATACATCAATGTTGAAACCAACAACTTCTGAGATTTAGACGCTGAGTCATAGGCGATAAAGAGGAATGCTTCAGTGTCTTTTTTCTTAGTTTCATGACACTTTGATTCCAATTTTATTCTTCCCTGTGTAGGACATTATGAGTAGTCACTCTAGACCAGTGTTTCCCAAACTTGACAATTTTAAGGCATGTGGACTTCAACTCCCAGAATTCCACATGCCTTAAAATTGTCAAGTTTGGGAAACACTGCCCTAGACAGCTGACCTGACAGCAGTTTGTCTCATGCACAGGTGATCATTTGGAATGTCTTAAGGTGGTGAGAAACATTCTATGATTGCCCAACTAAGCAAAGGGGAGGGGCAAATGGTCAACTGCTTCTGTTCCAATTTTAAAATCATAATGACTTTCCTCACGTGCTTACTTCTGTGGAATTATTCACTCAGGAGTCTCAAATAACTCTATGAATTAGATTATGTTGTGAAAATAACATCAGTGAATTAAAATTCTGCCCTATGAAAGTTTATTTATTTATGACATTTCTACATGACCTTAATGGCCTTAGTATTTAGTTACATTGTTCAGATGGAAATATGTTTAATTAAAATAAACATACTTATTTACTCTTTTTTTGTTTCTTCATGTTATGACTTTAATCTACTTCCAATTTGTTTATTCTGTTTATAATGAATAATTACACTTGTCCCCATTATACGTCACCCAGGACCCCAGATGGATAAATGTCTAAAATTTGAAAACTTCAGTATGTTTTAATTCCCACACAAATCACAGACAAAAGATGAAATGGGTACTAAGGCCACTGTAACGTATGGTTGGAAGCTATTCCAGGCACCATACAAAATACTGCAGTGGGAATGTAGCTATAGAAATATTTCAAAAGAGAGAGATGAAATATATATGATCTACTAAATGAGCTCAAAACACAAGTTTTTTCCTTCTTCTAGGGGGTCTGTATAAAGCTGAGGCAACCCCATTCGTTTGAGTCCCTATATCTGGATTAGAATCAAGTGTCTTCCTTGGAAGAAGGAAGCATTTGTAAATCACTGGGCACAGCGTTTGCACAAGTCAGTAGGACAGACCTAATAGTTGTTCTTTTAGATGCTACAGAAAGAATCCAGAAAGACACTTACCTGCTTGACTGCTTTTACAACTTCTTGAATATGTGAATTATTGATTTCTCTTTTTAACCTTTAGGAAAAAAACAAACCAAATCTTACGTATTAGTTAAAATTTACAGCTTAGATTGTGGTTAAGGCATCATCTAGATAAAATGTTTTCATGCCATATGTAATCACTTAAAAGCAGAAAGAATTTCGGTATAGAAAAATTAATTTGGTCTGCAAAAGAAACTGTATTAGAGAGAAGCATCCTACAAACTTTAATCTAGGGCTACCTAAATTATACTAATCGCTTGAGCCTTACAGACTGCAGGTTCATCCATAAGATGGGCTACTTATTATTTTCTGAGGACATGTCAAAATAAACCCCTCAGACAGTGCTTTTTTTGTAAAAAAAAAAAAAGGTGTTGGAACTCACACATGTCATACAACCCGCCTTGCCTACCCTATAAGGTTCCATCCAAAAGTGCCGGAACTCCGTTCTGGGTGTTCTATGATAAAAAAAAGCCCTGCCCTCAGACTAAAATACTGGTTAATTAAGCAGACTGACTGAAGTGAAGAAGCTAAGGTAAAGAAATTAAGAAACTAAGGTAAAGAAAGAAGATATTTTGAATCTGCCAGGTATAGGTACTGTAAGAAGCTTTGGGCTTGCATTCCTTCTCCTCTCCTCTCCTCCATCTCATCAAATGATCCAGTTTCGTCATAGGTTATCAAGGTTGCTTATGTTAAAATCATACTCAACTAGGACTAACGGAAACATGGAAGCCATCTTCTTTCATAAGTAGGCTGGAGAGGAGATGTGAAGGCTTGACTAAAATCTTGATTGTTTTTACATGTACAACCCCTCACACCTGCAGACATCCCCGTTACTTGTCATGCACAATAAATTGCAATTGACCAAAACTAGAAATAAATGCTTCCAATCATCTTGCAGCTTGCAGAATGAGACAGGTCATGGTAACTATGTTTTAAAGCAGTGGTTCTCAACCTGTGAGTCGGGACCCCATTTGGGGTCGAACGACCATTTCACAGGGGTCGCCAAACAACGCAGTCCGCCATTTTTTTCCCCCTTTTCCTTAGCTGTGCTACTCCCTTTTATTCTATTGGCTTTTGAAAGCCAATAGAATAGACTCTCTTGAATAGAGTCTAATTCTATTGGCTTTCAAAAGCCAGTAGGAATTGTCCAGGCTGTCTCTGCCCTGCTGAGCCCACCAAAAGTCCCATTCTGCAAACAGTGCTGCACCAGTTGAGTAGTCCTCGACTTATGACTGGTTGAGTAGTCCTCGACTTACGGCCGGTTGGGGGTCGCGGCATTCAAAAGGTTGAGAACCACTGTTTTAAAGTGATGACTAAACCTCCCTGCATTTTTTAAGTTTTAAATTCTCAAGTGAGGAGAATAGCTTCTTTGTCACACTCAAAAGATCTGCCAAACAGGCACTGACTCCAAATCAGGAGCATGCAAACCATTTTTCACGTGGAGAGTCATGCTAGGTTTTGTGAAGAGTCATGCTTGATTTTCCAGATTCATATGCTGGAAGTCTTGCTGCAGAAAGTGGACAAGACTATATTAAAATTAGGTTCAAACATTAATTCAGTACAGTACATAGTACAGCAACCTATGCATTATTTAAAACATTTTCTTTTTCATGAAAAACCAAAATCCAACAGAAATAAGCTACAGTTGGGTGTGAGTCAAAAATACCTTTCCTGAGCACTCTTATCAGCATTCTTAGCCACGGCTTGGATTTTGTCCAGTCTCTTCATCTCTAATTTCTTTTTCATTTCTTTAGTGATGCTGTAGAGGAAGATAATCAACTTGAGTTTACAAATTTAACAACAGTGCATTGTGATTAATTTTAAAAGCTCGCTCCTTTTCTACTCAGGTCACAGAAAATTTCAAGGTTATAAAGCACAGATTTAACAATGGACAAGTAAAATAAGGCTGAGAGAAGAAAAGCTACAACAATGAATTGAAAAGTTCTGCATACATGAACATTAATTTTATAATTACCTTTCCCAAGACTCCTTTAGTGCCTTCAGCTCAGTTGCTTGCTTCTCTCTTGCAAGCTGTAACATTTTAGCAACTTTCTGTTTAAACAGAGCACAAGGAAAATATAATAATAATAATAATAATAACAACAACAACAATAACAACAACAACCACATCTGCCTATCCCAGGTCCTGGGTAAGGACTTGATAGGTAGACAAAATGCCAAATCCAGTCTGAACATCTGGCTGACTGTGCGATGATCCATAATAATAATAATTAAGTTGGAAGGGATCTTGGAGGTCATCTAGTCCAACCCCCTGCTCAGGCAGGAAACCCTATACAATTTCAGACAAATGGCTGTCCAGTCTCTTCTTAAAAACTTCCAGTGTTGGAGCATTCACCGCTTCTGGAGGCAGGTTGTTCCACTGGTTAATTGTTCTAACTGTCAGGAAGTTTCTCCTTAGTTCTAGGTTGCTTCTCTCTTTGATTAGTTTCCATCCATTACTTCTTGTCCTGCCTTCAGGTGCCTTGGAAAATAGCTTGACTTTCTCTTCTTTGTGGCAGCCACTGAGATATTGGAATACTGCTATCACGTCTCTCCTCATCCTTCTCTTCGTTAAACTAGACATACCCAATTCCAACAGCTTTTCCTTATATGCTTTGGCCTCCAGTCCCCTAATCATCTTTGTTGCTCTTCTCTGTACTCTTTCTAGAGTCTCAACATCTTTTTTACATTGAGGTGACCAAAACTGGATGCAGTATTCCAAGTGTGACCTTACGAAGGCATTGTAAATACTTCACATGATCTTGATTCTATCCCTCTGTTAATGCAGCCCAGCACTATGTTGGCCTTTTTGGCAGCTGCAGCACACTGCTGGCTCATATTTAAGTGATTGTCCACTAGGATTCCGAGGTCCTCTCACAGTTACTACTATTGAGCAAGGTACCCCCTATACTATACCTGTACATTTGGTTTTTCTTGCCTAAACGTAGAGCCTTACTTTTTTCACCACTGAATTTCATTTTGTTAGATAGCGCTCAGTATTCAAGTCTGTCCAGATCCTCCTGTATCCTAAGCCTGTCTTCTGGAGTCTTAGCTATTCCTGCCAACTTGGTATCATCTGCAAATTTGATGATTTCCCCATCTATCCCCTCGTCCAAATCGTTGATGAAGATGTTGAAGAGCACTGGGCCCAGAACAGAGCCCTGGGGCACCCCACTACACACTTCCCTCCATTTTGTTTGTTTGTTTATTTAAACATTATCCTGAGTTGTCCCAAAGGTGCTTTTTCAAAAGGCAACTGGACTTTTCTTGTTTTTCCTTGAAGATGTTTCACTTCTCATCCAAGAAGCTTCTTCAGGTCTAGTTGAGAAATGAGACATATTCAAGGAAATTAGAGTCCAATTGCCTTTTGAACAAGCACCTTTTGGACAATCATAACAGAATAACAGAGTTGGAAAGGACCTTGGAGGTTTTCTAGTCCAACCCCCTGCTCAGGCAGGAAACCCTATACTCAGTGGTGCGATTCAGCCAGTTCCCACCAGTTCAGCAGAACCGGTAGCTAATTTTTTGTTGCCCAGGCCCAGAATGGACTTCCGGAAGCGGCATCCACACAGAGAACCAGTCATTCACATATTTGAATCCCATCACTGCCTATACCATTTCAGACAAATAGTTGTCCAATCTCTTCTTAAAATCGTGCAGTGTTGGAAAACCCACAACTTCTGGAGGCAAATTGTTCCACTGATTAATTATTCTAACTGTCAGGAAATTTCTTCTTAGTTCTAGGTTGCTTCTCTCTTTGGTTAGTTTCCATCTATTGCTTCTTGTCCTGCCTTCAGGTGCTTCGGAGAATAGCTTGACTCCCTCTTCTTTGTGGCAACTCTTGAGATATTGGAACACTGCTATCATGTCACCCCTAGTCCTTCTCTTTGTTAAACTAGACATACCCAATTCCAGCAATTATTCTTTATATGTTTTAGCCTCCAGTCCCCTGATCATCTCTGTTGCTCTTCTCTGCACTCTTTCTAGAGTCTTAACATCTTTTTTTACATTGTGGCAACCTTAATGACCTGGATGACTGACAATCTCCATAGACATGATCCTGACTTGGAAGTAGGAGGATCCTTTCCACAGAAGGGATTCAGATTCAATAGAGGCTCATACAGAAGCATTGATCTTCCTTGAAATGTTTTCTACCACTTCCCACATCATTCCAATCATTTGAAGCAGGTTTGCTATGGGCCTAGGAGAACCACAATGGGAAAACCAAATAAGGAAAACATAAGAAAGAAGAAAGAGCAACTTTCCTGCCTTGGAAACCACACAGCAAGTGATTTATCCAATGGCTCCAGATGTTTCCAAAGCTGTGTTTGTATTATACAGTAGTATCACTCTCAAATGATAAATTTTCTTGAGAATTGCCAAGGAATTTTCTTGAGAATTGCCCAGAAATATGATGAAATATCATTTTGGTAATATAAGGAAGCCACATGCACATACGTATAACCTTTCCCCCCAAAACAACAATGAAAATTCAGATAGCACTTTTGATGTTGGGATTAAAGGCACCTGACAAGCTTAGCATGTATATAACACAGTCTTAATGAAATGGTTCAGGTTAATTAGTGCTCTTTAGTAATAAGTAATTAAAGGGGCTTCCAGTTATGCGTTGCGGTATTACAAATGCAGGAAGATGGGGCTCCATCTTCCATGTTTGATTTTGCCCCACTTGGGACCCTAAAAAGACTTGAAAGTCGCCCTCCAAACTGGCAGGGGAAAGACTGGCTACATTTGTGTGGCCAGTTAGAAGCTGCTGACAACCGAAGATAAGCACTAACTAGCAATTTTTGAGCAATGTGGATGGAACTGGGTGAGACTTTATCCTCTTTTTGTGACCTTAATACTACTCTCCTGGAAAAAAGAATGCCCGAAGCAAAGAATCCTCCCCGATGAGAGAAGGAAGGGAAGTTTTTGCCCCGCTCCCTCAGGAAAAGAAAAGTGGCAAATTAATTGCTTTGGGGGAAAATAGAGAAAACTACAAGATCAATCTGGAATTAATACAGATATATACAATATATGCACAAACAGAGAAAGAATTACTTGATGATTCAAATGCATTGACTTGGAAAGTTATTTGGCAAAGGAAGAAAGCTAGAGTAAGACTGAAGAAAATAGAGGTTTTGACCTATTAGATGGGATATTGTAGTATTAAACAGATGTTTGAATATGGTTAAGAAAATAGATAACTGTTAGAAATAAAAGTATTATTATAATTAGAAGGATAGGATTTGTAACTAGAATATTATACTTTGTTATGAGATGGGAAATATGAAAATTCTAAAAGGATTTGAATAAGGGAAGCCATTGGTTACCCAAATATAATTTATTATGAGAAAATTATAAGTGATAGAGATATTTTGAACATTGATGGGAAATTAATTTTTTTAAAAAAACAGGAAAAACAGGATATTGATTGAACAAATGGATTTTAAGTGAAAATGCAACTGAGATATGTTTTGGCTAGAAAAGATATAATAAACTGACACTATCGATATTATGGATAATACCAGAAAAATGTGAAGAAGATGTCTATATTTAATTGTATATGTATTAACAGTAACAAGAATTGTATTTGCCCAGTGTAGAAAAATGCATACCACTGGAAGAAGAGAGGATCAAGGAAACACTGGATGGTGTAGTGCTGGAACTAGACTGAGAAAGTTAATACGTACCACTGAATTACCAATGGACCCAGACAACACGTTTATTAAGTATTTATGATTGTAAAATTAGAAAATTAATAATATATATATATATATAAAGGTAATAAGCGGTGAATGCTCCAACACTAGAAGTTTTTAAGAAGAGACTGGACAGCCATCTGTCCAAAATGGTGTAGGGTTTCCTGCCTGAGCAGGGGGTTGGACTCGATGACCCTTCCAACTTTATTATTATTATTATTATTATTATTATTATTATTATTATTATTATTATTATTATTATTATCGATCATCGCATAGTCAGCCAGATGTTCAGACTGGATTTGGCATTTTGTCTACCTATCGAGTCCTTACCCAGGACCTGGGATAGGCAGATGTGGATGTTTGATGGTATTACAGATATCGTCGCAGGATGGAAGCAGTTCCTAATAAGGACGCCTTTTGCAATTGACTAATAGCGAATTTGTCAATGCCAATGGTGTTCAAGTGGTGCTCCAGTTGTTTTGGGATTGCACCCAAGGAGCCTATTACTATTGGTACTACCCTTCCTTGCTTTTGCCACAGTCTTTCTATTTCTGTTTTTAGGTCTTTGTATTTTGTTATCCTCTCCAGTTCTTTCTTGTCTATCCTGCTGTCTCCAGGCACTGCCACGTCCACTATCCAGACTTTTTTTGTCTTTCTTATCGACAATTGTTAAGTCTGGGGTGTTATGTTGCAGGTGCTTGTCTGTTTGAATTCTGAAGTCCCAGAGCAGTTTAATTTTATCATTTTCTATGACTTTCTCTATTTTATGATCCCACAAGTTTTTGCTTACAGGCAAATGATATTTTTTGCAGATCTTCCAATGCACCATTGTTGCTACTTTATTATTATTATTATTATTATTATTATTATTATTATTATTATTATTATATAAAGGAATGCTAATAAAAATATGGTTACTATACCTCTGTGGCATGTTGATCTTTCTTCTTCCAGATTGCGTCATACTGTTCTTCTCCCAGGTGGAGTAGTTCTTCCTCCAACTTCTCTTTTAGCTCTATCCTTTTATTATCAGCATTCTCAGTCAACTCTGCAACATTTCCCTTCATGTTGCTTTCATCCAAAACAATCCTGCAACTTTAGAGACAGCAACAATTCTCAGTCTAAGGCAGAAGTGGCCAGTCCCTGACTGTACTTCCCTTTTAACCTGGGATATGATCAGATCAGTAAATGAAAGGATCATTAGTAAGACTCCACCGTTTTTTGATCTGCTTCCTCAATAGACAGGCACTATTTGACAAAAGGACGAAACAACTGCAATTCAGCAGCTTGGGTGGAGTTCAAACTCTTATTTTTATGTCAGAGAAATCTGGAATTTCTTACTCTGAACTTGCCCCTTCAGAAATAAAGATTATATATTTTTTCTTTTAATTCTCTCTGTTGTCTGGAATTGTGTAATGCCTGTTCTCCTTCTATTTCATAGCACTCTTGTTTGGCACGTTTGAATAGCACTGGGAACAAACCAGTTTGGTTAAAGGGCTGCTTCCCACACCCTTTTCTAGCACTAAGAGTAATACATTACCACCATATTAACACATATAACCACATATACCAATTTCTACCAAATCTCTGTACTAGAAAAGCATATTGTTTGGATAGTGTCCTTTCATATACTGAATGTTTATGACATGAATATTGTATTTCAGGAAATGCACCAGAACTGCTATTTAAACATGAGAAAGTACCTACTTTTGGCAATGCAGAAATTCATTTGTCTTTTAAGTAGCCATTCAGATACCCCCCTCCCAAATATTGGAAAAGTAAAAACTTAATTATTGTGGAATTAGCGGGCATAGGAATTGCATGTGTGTACAGTGAAACACTCTTATTTGTGCCTATTTTTTTCTGAGGGGAAGCAATGGTTTTCCTTTCCTTAGCTCAGTTTCTCAATCTCAGCAACTTTAGAATTTTTAAGAACATATCTTAAAGTTGCTGAAATGGCAAACACTGCCTAGACTGTAGTCTATTATATAGGCTGTGGATAGGATAAAAGCAGATGGAGCTGATCCAGTTTTACAATACTAGCAAGAAATTCTGGACTCTATTGTTGGAAGAACTACAGGCCAGGAAGGTGGAACATGGGGAAATAGGAAGAAAAATTTACCTAGAGAATTCTGTTTCAGGCAATCACAAGTTTGGTGATTGAATTTTATTCCTCTGGCTCTCTTGCTTGGCTCAGCATATACCCAGGGGCAGGTACAATGAAAACAGATAAATGGCATGCTCTCTGCTTTAGCATACCATTATCAGTTAGTTATAATCCATTTAGATGCTAATAGGTTAAGCAGAGCCAAACTGGTCTAAGGTCTGGATGGGGAACCACCAAGGAGCCCCATGATGTGTCGCCAAGATGGCAGAAAGACAAGATTGTAATGTATCAAAACACAGTTTTAATCGGATTGCAAATAAGAAACTCTTCGTTTGCCTATTTCTGAACTAAAGTCTACCTTTTTCTTCGTGGAGTTCTTGGTGGGCATGGCATTTCTTTTCTGCCAAGCTGGCTAACCACCTCAGTGAAAAAAGTGGTGTATTTCTGTAGTAGTTCTTCCTTGCGCTTTGTCATCTTCCGCTCCAGCTCCTTCAGTTCCTTTTCTTGCTTTTTCAAGACTTTCACAAAAATTTTCATCTGCTGTATCTCTTCAATGCTGGCTGTCTGTGGCTCTGAAACACAGTATGAAATAGACATCCATCAGTTGAAATAAGATGCTAGGTTGCCACCTTCTTGAAGGATCCTTTTCCACAACTAATTTACTATGCCCATTTTCTCTCAAGATTAATCTTATGTTGCATGAATATATTTTGTCTTCTAAGCATCTCAAACGTAAGAAAAAAATCAATACAGATCCCATTGAAGAATAATCTAGAGCAGTGGTCCCCAACCTTTTGGCACCAGGGACCAGATTTGGAAAAAAAATAGTCTTCCACGAACCAGGAGTGGGGATTGGTTTCAAGTGCAACCTAGATCCCATGCATGTGCAGATGAAGCTTTGCTCACTCGCCTGCCGCTTGTGTGGCCCAGTTCCTAATGGCTCAGGGGTTGGGGACCCTGGCTCTAGAATGAATCTGTAAAAATTTCAAAGCCACCTGATGAGTACTGTTCATAATACTGATTGGGATCCCCAATACTCTGCTCAATGGTTGGTCCATTCAGTTGGGTTTTCCAGCTGGATATGGAGCTGGCTTAGTGGAAAGCTGGCTTAATGACACCCCTTCCTCTACTTATAAATGGGGTTCTGTGACTTCATTACTTCATAGCCATTATTCTGAATAAATAACTAATTTCTTCTTAAGCCCTGGTAGAGCAGTGATTAAAGTGCAGCATTGCAGTCAAACCCTGCCCACAGCTGGAGTTTGAACCTGTCAGGGCTCAAGGTTGACACAGCCTTCCATCCTTCCAAGGTTGGTAAAATGAGGACCAGATTGTTGGAGGCAATATGCAAATAACGCTTCTATATTGTAAACCACCTTGAGAGTTCTGTAAAGTGCTAATGCTATTCTTCTGCTTCACTTTTTTCTGGATTTTCATCTCACTTGGAGTGAACTTTTCAAACTTTCTTAAAACAATAATCATGCAAGAGAAATATGTCCCAACTGGGTCCTTTTGCAATGTAGTGGGGCACCTACTTCCATAATTCCCAGGTAGCATAAGCATTGACAATTCCATCAACATGTACTCTAAGTAGAAGTGAAACTTCTCTGTTCCTGGAAAAATTACCATAATTTCCAGTTTGCATCCAGCATACTCAATATGCATATCAAGGCGAGCACATATGCCAGTACAGCAAGTAAAAATATAGCTTGATGTTTATTTATTAAAGACAAGCAAACAACAAGAAGAGATAACTAGCAAAACATGACAAAAAGGAGGTAAAACAGGAAAGAGGCGTAAATAGACAAGAATTTACACTACCACCCCTGTGAACAGGCCAGAGAATTTTTCAGAAAACAAAAACATTACAGTGAATAATTAGCATGAGCGGTCCCAAAGAGAGTAACCTTTGGTTATTCCAGCCTTAATTGTTTTATGTTCATAATGGCAACAGAATAGAGATGGAAAACAGGACATCTGGTACTCCGTCCTCTGTTCTACACTATGAAGGAAACAACTTGGTGGATAAGGATAATGTATTTTCTTCTTTTTTAAAAAAATGTAACTTTACTTCTACTTCCAGGGGAGGTATGGCAAATTGAAAACAGATAATGACTGCAGCAAAGACCAAGAAACCGGGGGAGGGGGGGGTAGATGGGTTCCTTGAAACCTGTCTGGATAAGGAGAAGATAGGAGATTGTCCACATGTACTCTGGACAGCTGCTCCTTAGGCTACTACAAATTAGCTGTGAATGAATATCAGGTAAAAGAACCAGCAGTTGAGAAATATGCTACAGATTAGCCTTTGGAAAAGACATTTAGATTCACTTGTGTCACAAATAACAAGGTTCAAATCATCCTACTTATGTGAAGTCCTAGCTCTCTGAGAAGTTAACAATACTGAGAAAAGTAAAAGGAAAGAGAGAAAAAGAACAACCAGAACAAGGTGAATAGTCTCTTTATTGATGGGTAAACTGTTGGAAGTCTTAAAGAACCAGTTTGGAAACATATACCTTCCACATCATATATTTTCTAAAAGCCCTAAATGGCCTAGATAAAATAAAAAGTAATAAGGAGAGAGTTTCCTTAATTCCTATCGCAGTTTTTTCCACAATGAAGTCCCATCCCTGAATAAATGTGTGGAGTGGCTTTTGAAAGGTATTGTGATAAAGCCTACCAGTTGATATGAATATATCATATTCTGGCTGAATCACCACACATTTTGTAATAATGATATACATATGGAATCTGTATACATATGACATTGTGTCAGATTGCTAAAAAGAGAGAGCTTTCTTACCTGCAGTTAATTTTGCAGCTTCTTTCATGGTCCCTTCTTTTGGTGTAATCAAGGTTCCTGGAGAATGGAAACAACATCACAGCAGACTAAAACTTTATTCCTTTATAAATAGATTTTGACTATGGTCAGAATGTTCAACTGGTCCCAGGGATGTGGGTTGAACCTACTTCTTGTCATTTGGAGAATTATACCATCTCCTTTCAATATGTGAACCATATGTGTTCTCCCGTTCTCAGCTCCTATCATTTCCATAGCATTACCTGCAGGGCCATTTGAAGGAGTGCAATAACTTCCTTTGATGTTAGGTATCCCGTTGACTGAAAGATTCATTTCCAAAATGGATTTCTATAAAATAAAGTTCAACAGAAAATTGATGTCAGTGCAAAAATAGATCCTTGGAAACAACTGGCAGCTTCCTACCCAATCCTATATTGTTTTTGCTTTTTTTACTCTTGTTTGGCACTTTAATGTTCCTGCATGAAAGCAGCAAGAAAGATGAAATATCATAAGGTGCATTTATAAAATATGTAACAAAGTGGAGATATTCCATCATCATTCTTCAGGGTAGCCCATGTGAATGTCCTACCAGTGAATCCAAATTTCTCAACCTGAAAAATGTTATTTCTTTTTTCCATTCACTTGACTTCTTTAAACTGAAGATCTCAGGGTGTTTGGTTCTCTGACAGCCCCAAACAACAGCCTCAATAGACACAATTGTTATACTTTTCACATTGACTCCTCCAAATAAATTGTTCAGTAACACTCAGAGCTGTGATAACTCAGAAAGCAAGCTGAAAATATGTCTTTTAAGTACTGTCTTATTCTTAGCTTCAAGAAAATTCCATTTACAGCACCTTGATAATTAAATGTGAAATCTTATGAAGATTTGATGACACAGTCACTCTTTTTGTGAATAACTGTCTAATCCGGAATAAGAAGTGGAGAAAAACAAGTCTGGAAAGCAGCACTTCAGCTGCTCCCAAAAACAGTTATATATCCAGGCTTTTATGTTGTTCCTGGAGGTGAAGAGTGGTGCCTACAGAAGGGGAGGTGGTGTGATGGACAATAGTAAAGCAGCAGTTTCCCAGGAAGGAGGAAGTACATTCTAAGAAAAGGGGAAAGACAAGAGGCAACACAACCTACACCTGGCTAGGAGACAGAGGAAGAGAGTTAGGATGGCCACTCTCTAGAATCTTCCAGGGTATTTCCTTAGGCCAGTAAGGGTTTAGTCTGGCAGATTCTGTCTGTTGTGTATAGCAAATAAAGAACTGAACTTTGGCTGGATTTTCTACGTCAGGGGTGTCAAACTCAATTTTATTGAGGGCCACATCAGCATTGCGGTTGCCATTGGGGGGCCAGGTGGGTGTGGCCTGGATGGGTGTGTCTGGGGTGGGCATGGCCAGCTTGACATCACTCGCTTCAGGGGTGCCTGGGCAGGACTGGGGTAGATCTGAGGGTCTCTGGCAGAGGATGGGACTGGGGCAAGCGCTGGGACATGGTCCCTCCCACCCACCCTCCCTCCCTTCCTCTGTTCTTCCTTCCTCCCTCCCTCCCACCCTCCATTCCTTCCTCCCTCTGTTCCTTCCTTCCTCTGTTCCTTCCTTCTTTCCTCCCACCCTCCATTCCTTCCTCCCTGTTCCTTCCTCCCTCCCTCCCTTTTTCCCTCCCTTCCTCCCACTCTCCCTTCCTTCCTCCTTCCCTCCGTTTCTTCCTTCCTTCTTCTCACCCTCCATTCCTTTTTCCCTGTTCCTTCCTGTTCCTTCCTCCCTCCCTCCCTTTTCCCCTCCCTCCCTTCCTCCCTCCCTCGTTCCTTTCTTCACCTTCTCATCTTTTTCCTTCCCCCACACTCAGGAAGGGGTGATGGGAGGGGGAGAGATTGTTAACACTAATATGCTGCTGCCGGCCATTCCTATACCATGTGGGCGGGCGGGGGCGGTCCTGTTGAAAGGGATGCCTCATGGCTTCGAGGCTGGACGTGCTGGTGGTGGGGGGTTGGGACTGATCTACAACCTGGTTGAGTCCATCAAAGCCAGAACGTGCTCAGTCTAAGATCCACTGGAACCAGCAAGGAGCTGCCTCACCATCTCTGCCCCGCCACCTGGGTGGTGCACAGGAGACGGCCAGCACCAGTGTCCTGGGTGAAGTCAGCCTGCGGAACAAGACAGCCAGCAGGGACGCCGGACTCTGCTTGTGTGCGCACCCAGGGGGCGGGGCTGCCCTGTGGATTTAACGCTGAGCACGTTCTGGCTTTGATGGACGCAACCAAGTTGTAGATCAATGCCTGGTCAGCCTGGACCAGGCCGAGGTGTGGCGGCCTGCTTCTTCGCTCTTTCCAGAGCAGGTCCCCAGCCGGATGAAACCACATAGCGGGCCGGATCCGGCCCGCGGGCCTTGTGTTTGACATGTCTGTTCTATGTCATTCTTGGGTTGGGCCTGACACTGTCTGATGTGAAAAGGGGCTAAAAAAGAATTTAATTCTGCTTTTCAAAATATCTAGCAGCTAGGTTTGCAGCTAGGATAAAATAGGCTGAAAGTGGGTGCCATCGACAGCTGTACAAAGCAAGTCACAGTTTTAACATGGGTTAAACCAAGTCATTGTATTAATCCATAATATAGTTTGTTTCAACATATGATAAAGCATAATAGGGTATTTTGGGTACATTATGTGAAGATAGCAACTATGGTATATTAATCAGGTTTAACATTTAAGATTCCTTGTGAATATAATAACTAAAAATGCTTTAGAGGCCAAAGAGAAGAGATTGTTAGCTTGTTTTCATCTATTTTAAAATTCCAATGCACTGCCCCACATTCCTTGACTTCTTTGCTAAATCTCCTTCCTCATCCTCCATATAACAGTGCAATGCAGACCTTAAAACAGTGTTTTTCAATCTCAGCAACTTTAAGCTGTGTGGAATTCAACACACAGAATCCCTCATCTAAATCTTTAGGATGTTAGCTCCATTCCTGAAATCTGACAAAGGGATTCCCCTCCCCTTCACAAAGGAAAAGGGAAAACCCTTCATGGAACTGCAGGAACAGAGCTGAAATCTTCAGGATTCAAGGGTTTCAGCTTTGTTCCTCCAGCTGCATGAAGGATTTCAGCTTACATCCATCTCCTCTCCTTACAACCTTCCCTGATGCCCTCCCCACTGACCTTCTGGGAAAGCCAGCAGAGAATATTGCAAATGACAATCACATGATCATGACTGTAATAAGTAAGTGAACTGGTTGCCAAGCACCCAGATCATAATCAAGCCGATTGTTATTCTTGGTGCAATGTTTTGTAATGGTTGGAAGTACTTTATAGGCCATAAACCACCCTTTCTGAAGCTATTATTAATTTGGTCATTAAGCAACCAGTCGTTAAGTGAGGACTATCTATAAACTATTTGCTATTCCAGTTACATAAGTGTTTCTTGTCTTTTGGATAACTCTGTAACATTTAGAATGTATGGATAACATTCTGGATCCTAACTGAAGTATTTCAGAAGTATAAATTTTATGATTCTAAAACAACATTGGCCCATTTTATTAAAAGCCTCTTTAAAATAACTGATCTCTGTTTTTCTTTGGTTGCTATTAAGAGGCATGTCAGACTCTGAGATGGAATATGCTGGCTTAACTTCTATCACTAGCATCGTGATTTGAGCTATAGTACAAAAGCAGGTATTTTACACACAATATATATATATATATAATTTGGAGCACTCACCTCATTATTAGCATCTGCATTCTTCATCTTTTTATCATGAGCATTAAAAAACTTTATTGGATTGGATAAAGCCATGGTGAGATCTATTTTTTAAAAAAACAAGATGTAGAATACTATCTCGTTATCCCCTATTGATTGATTGCTAGTTCCTTTTCTAAGAATATAGTAATATTTGCCTTATATGCTTTTCGTTATTCTGAATCAACTAGTAAAAAAAATTCAGAACATACAATTTGCAATAATAGATTATTAACCTTCTGAAAATTGCCTGCTGTGAGATAAAATTGAAGTGGGCCTGTATTCAGTTCAAAAGTATACAATTTATAAGAGCAACAAAATCTCATTTTTCTTGCTTTGCATTGTTGACTATTTTTAGAACAATGCTGAGTGACCTACAACCTCATTTACAGTTTTTCTTAGGAAGGACTTATACACCCTCCTTCAGCTAAGATTGGGAAGTGTGCTGCAATACAATAATAGCCATCTCTGTAGATTGTGACTATGAGTAGCCATTCAATCATTGTTCAGCCTATTAACATCTAGGAAAAGAAGTTTTAACCTTCCCTGTCTCTGTCCTGTTTGGCTGACTTTGTCTGGGATTAGAAACGTAACAAGAACAGAAGTTGAAAAAATAAAAACATCAAATAAGAACAGGTCTGTTTGGTGTTTGGATAGGAAACCTCTGAAGAACTTTAGGTCTGTAAGCTTAATTGGGAAATAAATAATCTTCAGAGTAAGGCAATAGTTAATCACTTCTGCACTTTGGGCAAGAAAGCTGCATGGATGTATCTGAAGGAGACATTATGTTACCTATCCTTGTCTTGGGATACTAAAAAATAGCTGAAAAGAAGTTAAATGCACGCTGTGGTTGCTACAAATATGGCAATATAGACTTATTGTTCTTATTGGCAGTACCTCTATAAGTAGACCAGACTAGGAAATCAATGCCATGTAGGTCTAAAATTATTTTTATTGGAACAAATATAGTAACAGAATATTGCAAGTCTGAGTATGTTCTCCTCCTCTCTCATTTTCTCTTTGTGTGAATGAGAGAGGGGCCTATCTGAGACATTTTCTCAATTTAGTTTCTTTGACCAGATTTAAATTGTGTTTGTCTGGTTATTGCCTTTATAGCAGCCTTTTCTCCTGTCCTTCAAGGCCATTCCTTCATCTTCTACACTTGTTCACTTTTGGTAACAGTTATTATAAGATTGTTATCTTTACTGGAGGCTGCCTAAGACACTCATATCTGCCTAAAAACACCTCATCCAGTGCCTCACTCAAGTTATTTCACAATTTTACTAAGAGAATCTTTTCAACATTCTTCATCCAGACAGTGTAATAAATAATTTTAATTGGCCAATATACACCAGGCCTCTGTTTAAAAATAGCACCTAGAAGCAAACCAAGACTAATGGCAATAAAAACTGAAAGCCACCTTTTATTCTTTTTTAAAATCCTGCAACTAAAATATAGGTGTTCTGCTCTTTCATCTTCAGAATACTGTACCTGCCCATGAATCAGGAACATAATCTTTCATCTCCACATAGACAAATAGAGAGGGCATTGTAAGAGGCTGGTTGCTCTCACTACGAAGGCAAACATGATGATAACCTAAAAAAAAAAGTGCATGAATCCAGTAGGAAAATATATAGTGATGGCAATTTGGGTGCCAGAGTAAGAAATGCAATGAGCCTGACTAGAAAAACAGCATCTTTGTAGGTTCTTCGACATCATATTATTTCTGCTTTTGTAAACTGTGTACCAGTTTCATACCAAAGAAGTCACAAATGTCACTCATGATGAAATACTTAAATTGGATAACAAGAGAATGAAAAGAGTCCTTCAGCATTTCTTCAATATATATATATCCTTAAGGAATGAGCTCTCTTTGTGCATTCCTTCAAATATAAGGAGAAAATATTAAGGAAAAAGTCTGGTGGCACACATTACTCCATTTCCTATAGTTCTCTGTATCCTCACTTTCAAATCTTTTAGCCCTGAGTAGGGTTAAAGCACTGTGAAGCCACTTCTATTTGTAATCAATTAGACATGAATACTGTAAAAGGTTTCAGATTTTCTAGTTCTCACAAAGAGATCCTACTTTAGTACTTTACGCTTCTGAAGAATGCACAAAGATAGCTTTGAGTTAATTGCTGGCTATTGAGCCACCCTTCACCTCTGGCTCTATGAAGGACATCAAGATTCATAGGAAACTACCCCAAGATTGTGGTTAAAAAAAAAGAGAAACAGTCAAGTTCAAAGGTCAGAAAAATGATCAAGTTTTACCTGAGCACACAGCAGTAACCGGGATAATGCGGTGACCAATAAACTTCCCACCTTCTTCCAAAACTACAATTCTGAGAGAAGCCAACTCTGGCATCAAAATCTGGCAGGAAAAAAATTGTTTGATGGTCTGTAACATTTTCCCCCTTAAAAAACAAATCCCAAGGTGGAGAAAACTAGTTCCATAGCTATACTTTGGAGGTCCCCTTATCTTCTGTGCTTTCATATCTAAAAGGGCTTCTACGTTCTTGTGGATGATATCACTTCCTAAGGCCATATCTTGTTCTAAGCAAGCCACTGAGCTGTTTCCCTTTCTCCCCATCACATCCCCAATTATTCCTCTTCATTACTGGTAGCTGCTTTCTCACTACCTGATTCAACTTAGTTCAAGAGTAATATCACTTTTTTAAAAAAAAATATTCTGCCAGCCTCAAGGTCAGCCACCCTATGCAGGGAGGATTCCCTATATGGGTTGCTCCTCTTAACATAAACTTTTTTGATAGCCAAGAGATATAAACAAAGACCGATCTGGTTGGAAGTATGATATTCTTAGAAATATATAAATAAAATAACTGTACTGAAATCTTCTTTATATCTTTTGGTTTTTTCTCTCTTTCTCTTTCTATCTATCTACCTATCTATCATTGTGGACAATATGAACCACTGCTGATCTGCTTTCTGCATTCCTAATTTTGAGAAGATAGTTCTATACTGGCTGTGAGGGACAAATGACATGGATTTTTTAATTTGTTAACTAACAGAGTTATTTTGTATTTTGTATTTTAATTTGATGTATTTTCTCTCTTTTAAAATAATGTTGGTTCATTACAGATTGGAATATAGGAGAGTTGTATGGATTGGTTAAATAGCTTTTAACATTCCTAAACTGAAAAGATAAATCTTCAGATATGATTATTTTCTCTGTTCAGGTACAATACAGATAGGAATTTAGGAATAGCTTTTAACATTCCTAAATTGAAGAGATAAACAGGCTGAAGATTATCTGAAGATAAGAAAAAGTTTGTTAGTACAAATTGGGTCTGGTTTATCTGTTTAGTGAACTCTAAACAACCTTTTTCCTTACAACTTATGCCTCTTCTGACTGTCAGGCCTTATTTTAATGAACATGTGTGATATTATGGGATGCAAATGTGTTACATGCTTGACCACATGTAACTGATTTCCTATGCAAAGGGGAGGTTACTTTTATCCTGTCCAATCAACTTCCCTCTTGGATGTTTCTTTGCTATGCTAACTATAAAAGGAGTTGTAAGCTAAAGATTGAGATTCCCTCTTTGAATGAGAGGAATCCCTTTTGTCTGAATATTCTGATAAATTGTAATAAAATGATCTTCCTGTCTCAGTTTGTCTCATTGGAAAATATGCATGCCGAGGCACGAGCCTAAAAGAGCCACATTTGGCCTTCACTTTCTTATATTCATCTGCAGAATATTGCAATTCATCTGCAGAATAATGAAGATTATAATGCAATGAAAGGGACATATATTTCCATATTTTGTGGTCTTGAGCTTTTGCAAATGTTTAATTTTTTTTTAGAAAGCACAAAATTTGTAGCCCTTGATCTGGCATATTTTAGGAGATCTTTTCTTTTTTCTTTTTTCAAATAAAAGAATTGAATATACATCATTTTCCCTTAAATTTCCCATTTGCAGCATTGAAATATTAACGAGTACCTGAGAGGGTCACTAGAAACAAGGAAATGAAGTCTGCAAAGCATTCTGCCCATAAAACGTGTCTTAGAAACTACAAATTATAACAACCTCTAATGCTTGGAATTTTTGAGGATAGCGCTTACTCAATGAAATATGCTCCTGAATATTTTCCTCAATCCCATGACTAAGTGATGATTCTAAAAATGTGCTGCTGATCCTGTTTATTTCATTCCATTTTTATACTGTTTCCTACATCAAGAACGATAGAGGAATCTCCCCTGTCTTAGATGCATAGAACAGGGGTCTTCAAACTTGGCTCTTTTATGGCTGGTGGACTTCAACTCCCAGAATTCCTCAGCTAGCATGCCTGGCTGAGGAATTCTGGGAGTTGAAGTCCACAAGTCATAAAAGGGCCATGTTTGAAGACCCCTGGCCTAAAACCTGGAAACAGCTGACATTGTACCCTTGGAAGTGACACATTATTATATTAAGGACTGTTACCTTTTCAAACACAAAAGGGTCTTCATTCCATATAGGGTTGATTGAGTTGGCGCTTGGTGTCACTTTGGTTCTGTATCTACGCTTCGGATCTCCTGGCAGGCCAAACAGCTCTACCTCTACATAGGACTTCACGCTGCGTTCTGAAAGGAACTGACCAGAAATGATCTGTGCATGGAATAAGAAGAGCCGAATAATTTATTACATAAAGTTTCAGCATTAGCTCTTTAGTCCTTTTTGTTTTTTCTTTTGGCCAGAGGCACACACAACTTTTCTCAGGCTGAATCTGGTCTTTGAGTGATCAGGCCGAGAACTACATTCCAAAAAAAGTGTGGATAGGGCTGGGGCAAAAGTTAACTTTTGTTTCATTTCTAACACCGCGTTCATGTAATTACTATTAAGTACAGTCACATATTGAATAATTCCCGCTTCTGGATCATGTATGCATTTCAACTCAGTAGCAACCTTTGAATGTACTTGCATCTTTGTTTTAAGCTACTATTTAAATCCTTCAGGTTCATTTCTCATTAGCTTATGTAAGACTTATTGGTCTTACATTACACTTTATTTCTTTTTTTATTTTAACAATCTTTTTTATTAATTTTTTTCCCCATCAACATATGTTAATTTTTCCAATCAACAAGTTGTCTGGTGTTTGCTAAGCTAATACATGTTCGCTTCCTAATCCTTCATTCTTTTCTCTAACCAAGAATAAAATAAATTCCAACTTTTATAATAGACACATTATTTCTTATACTATATATTTGTTCACCTCACACATTCTTCTATCTGTGGGGACAATATTATTGCAAAGTGCTGTTCATAGAAATGCATGACTGAATGCTTTTTGTATCAAAAACTGTTCAACAAGCAACAGTTGAGAAGCATTCTAGTTTAGCTTTTCTTTAGTTTTCTAAATTTTAGTAGGCAGGTAGTTCAAAGCTTAACATAAAGTATCATCATGACTGCTATAATTCCCTTCAAAAACAACTTTTCTTCTTTAAGTGAGAAGTATGAATTCAGAAGGTGTGTAAAATTTGTGTATTTAGAACAGGGGTAGGGACTTCAACTCCCAGAATTCCTGAGCCAGCATGGCTGGCTCAGGAATTCTCGGAGTTGAAGTCCACAAGTCATAAAAAAGCCAAGGTTGCCTACCCCTGATTTAGAATGAAACTAGGCTTACAAGCACTATTACCTGAATGATAACAATAACAATAATAGTAAAGTTGGAAGGGACCTTGGAGGTCATCTAGTCCAACCCCCTGCTCAGGCAGGAAACCCTATACCATTTCGGACAAATGGCTGTCCAGTCTCTTCTTAAAAACCTCCAGTATTGGAGCATTTACCACTTCTGGAGGCAGGTTGTTCCACTGGTTAATTGTTCTAACTGTCAGGAAGTTTCTCCTTAGTTCTAGGTTGCTTCTCTCCTTGGTTAGTTTCCACCCGTTGCTTCTTGTCCTGCCTTCAGGTGCCTTGGAAAATAGCTTGACACCCTCTTCTTTGTGGCAGCCCCTGAGATATTGGAACACTGTTATCATGTCCCCCCTCTGAGCTGCTTTCTTTAGTCCTAGTGACACAATTACATTCCTAAAATGTGGTGATGCTACTATTTCTAGGAAAGGGAATTAGATTTTTATAAAAGGATGAGAAGTTCACACCAACTGCTACATGAACATGAGAAAATCAAAGAACTGACAGACTGATTTGGGAATATTTCCAGCTGCTGGAGAACACCAGATTTGGAGTCAAACATAGCCATGGCCATATGGTAGCCCTAGCTTACTCAGTGAGAGGCCTTCAAACAGGTTTGTTCTATTTGGATATGAAGTGGTACCGGTACATGTCCAATTGCAATAGAGTAGATACACTGAAGTTTTGTCTAAAATTGCAGATTAGTCCATTTGTGTCATTATCTTTCTCTCTATAGCTACAGTATAACTGGCCAAGTGAGTGTTAATTCCATGAAATGAATTCATTCTATTTAAACACAGTAACAACTATAATTTTCTATGATCAGAATGTCCTGCAGATCACTATAGAATTACTGTGCTAGGGAGACCTTGCTAGGTAGTAAACACACTCGATATTTATCACCACACCTTTGGGCAGTAGATTCCCAATCAACCCCACCGTGTTTACTTACAGTGACTGACAAAGTGCTTGCCACGACTACATCAATGCGATCCACTGAAAAAGGATCAAAGTGCTTGTCTGGACGACGCATGAAATCATGTTTGAGAAGATAGCCACTTTGCCCATTGAATTCAAAGAGAGCCATGTTCTGCTGCATGGGGACATCTGGGAAAGGAGGTGGCAGAGAAGATTATTTCATCTCAGGGCAAACAAAATAAATTAGTAAGCTCCACTGAATTGGGCACCTTTCCTTCTAGTACAACTAAAGTCAAGAGATGCATGATCATATAGACAAGTTCAGATCTAACATACTATTAGGTATTGGGTGGTTAATGGATGGATGCGAGCTTTATTGGGATTCAACATTATTTATTGCTTATTGTTTTAAATAGTCTCTTTATATATTCTGTTTTGTTTACCACTCAGAGATCTTTCTAATAGATCAGCAGCTATATCAGTTTGTTAAATAAATACTGTAAATACATTTATGCAAAACAATATTAGACCCAGAAACTTAATACAGCACATGAACCCAAGCCCAAAGAAGTGCGCCACTCACCACTTGTCTGAAAGTTTAATGCCACCATTTGACACCCAACATTCCAGAACATCTGTGGCATATAGTTAGATGAATCAATCCGAGTCCCTTTGGGATAAATTCGGCTCATCTGCCTTTTGTTGTAGCTGAATTTCTTTTAATAGGAGACCATTATTTGAATGAATGCAATGACTATTCTCATTTTGTAGGATAAACAGTTGTACACAATAAGATAAATGCTATTCCTGCCCATTCATTATTGATTTCATTCATATTATGCTGAAATTAATCATTGTGCAGCTGAAAGGGAACAAAGAATATTCTGTGTACAGAGTGATTAAGGGAGACAGAGGCAATGAAGACAGGAGATTATCAGAGATAAACCATCTTTGCTATTGTTTATAATTGTTCTGCACACATAAAATAGTAGCAAGAGTTTTTCTGGGGCAGTCCCAACAGATATTGATGCAAGAGTCATAGCCTCTAAGTAGAATGATTAATAGTGTACATCTTTTAAACAAATTCTTAATATCTAATATTATTAAAACACTACAGCTAGTTAATAACAATCTCTGTTACAATAATAAAAACAACAAATATACTCTATAGATAATTGCACATTATGTCCGATACGATGGAATGTGCAACTATTATCCCAATTTGATTTGTACAGAGAAATTCTGTACAATGAGCTCTGTAGAATGAGCTCCTATATACAGATATAAAACATAACTAATCACTAAGGATGCCTTTAAAAAGGATACTCTACAAACTGGATGGGTGACCTGGTCAACAATTCATAAGCCTTTAATTCAGTGAAGGAGGAAACGACATAACTGTGGTTTTTCTCTGGAAAAGTAAGGAAGAAAGCATAGAACACAATCTTTTGTTTTCAAATCCATCCTTTCTTCAATTTAATTTTCAATCCTTGTTATCGTTTCTAAATAAAAATGCTGGTTGCACATGCTGCTTCACATAAAAAATAAAAGAAGACACAGAAAGAGTTGGGGGTCAGGTGGAAATTCATTTTAGGATTCCTTTGAGCATGAAAGCGTATCCAGGGAGATTACTTATGGCAACAAAAAAAAATTGTAGATAACATAACCTCTGCAGAAAATACGGGAGGAACCAGTCACTGCCTAATTAAGGTTGCTATTAAACTGTGTTTCATGGGGGGAGGATAGCATTTGTGTTGCTGCAAATTCTACTTGTCACATGCTGTAGAACCTTCATGAAGTAGTTGTACAATAAGCTTCCACTTATGTGCAATGAAGCCATTTTTATTGTGTCTAGGAACATATTTAAAAATAGAATAGAAACCATAGATTAACTTTGAAAGCTGGGACCCACAACGTTATTTTGAAAGTCAAAAACCAGCCTATCAGTTGTTCCAAATTCAGGAAGGAGGTCAGAAAAAATTACTGTATTTTTCTGTATATAAGATGCACCATTGTATAAGACTTTCTGGCATGCGAGTTCCAAGCTTACAGCAAACAAAGTCAACGCTGGAAGCAACCGCCTCCCAGTGCTCTGAATAGACGCCTCCTGGCCAGCCCTGCCCCCCACCCCCCTAACCAGCATCCGGCATGATGAGCATGCATAGTCAGTTCAAAGCAGCAGCCTTCCGACCCTGGTAAACAAACCGGTGTGAGCACCAGCATGACAGCAAGGCAAGGGAAGCGAAGGCAGGTTTTAAACTTCCCACCATTTCTCCATGCCAATCAGCTGTTTGGCGGTGCATAGAACAGCTGAGCCGGCAAATCCGGAAGTTTGGCCGGCCGCTATTAACGAGCAGGACGGCCTCGCAGCTGCATTCCACAGGGTCCCTGGCCAGCATACAGGTACGAGGGAGGGAAAGGGCTGTCGCTGCCATCCATGCTGCTGGTCCCATCCACTGCTTCTGGACGCCACCACCCAACGATCTTGCCCCCCCCCCTCCTGCAGGGGCTTGACACCTGCACCAGGCAGCATGGCAGCAGCATGTAAAGAACCCACATAGGCATGGCCTGGGCTGCGGAGGTTACCATTATTTTTTTGTGTATAAGATGCTGCATTTGTATAAGAGGCACTTGATTTTTGAACAGGGTGTTTGCAGGAAAAAATAGTGTCTTATACACGGAAAAATACAGTAGCTCTTTTAAAGGTACTGCAACTTTTGACTAGAACGTAAATTGGCTCAGTTTTTCCATTGCTAAAATTTGCACTAATTGAATATATTTTATAGGGAATAATTTCTTTGAATTCTTTGTCTCAATTTCATTATTATTTATTATCTATCCTTTAAGCATAGAATGGGATAAAAGTCTGCAATTTCATTGGGTTTTCATCAGTTTCATAAATTCTTATTCAGTGTTTGGCCCGAATTAGAGAATGTTTTTGATACACTTGGGCAAATGTGATGAAAATATAGACAATGACACAAGGTTACAGATATACAGTTTTCTCCCTGTTAATTCTCAATGAATCAGTGATGCATAATAAGTCCACAAGCAGGTAAAGCTCCTTGGGTTACATGCTTCTGAAGAAGAAACCACAAATGATAAATACCTATTGTGCATCAACAAACCCAAATCTTGTTCCAATTTCTGCCTTGGAATGTGGCCTCACCTGGCCCATAAGATGCTGTTATCCTAGTATGTTCTAGAAGATGGATGGCAAATGTGGCTTGAGGGCTAGATACACTTTTAGATTATCTCAGCTGGCTTTCAGACTAATTTATAAAGCCGTTATAATTAATTTAGACCCTGTCCTAGACTCTTCATGGAGATTCACATGAAGACACAGATTAGGCTCTATCAGGAAGGTTTTTAAAATTTTGGACCTGGAAAAACTATACATAAGTAATAAGTATTTATATAGTTGGTTAATGTTAGTTAGATTATGATTATTATAATTTTAACCCTGTATTCAGCTCTGGGAAGTGGGGGAGGGAGAGGGGGGGTTTAAGGTGGGTTGGTTTTGGGGTTTATATTGTAACTTTTATAAAACTCTTCAATAAAAAAAAGTAATAAGTATTCGTTCAATTGAATGAATGCTGTATTCAGCTGCTGAATACAGCTGAAAGATGCTATATTTAATTTTGCACCGTTTAAAAGCAGGGTCACCTTCTGCTCACTTAGACGATCACTGAAACATACAATTCATCTAGTGGTGCAATAACTTTTCCTTGACTGGTACCACCCTGAATCATATTGCTACTAGAAGTAGGGCTTCTCCCCCCCCCATATATAGGTCCTAAACCACATAGAACAGTGTTAAAGAATGACATTTACATAGTTAATAGATACATAGTTTTCAGTGCAAATATATGTGAGGCTTGCTTTAACCATAGAAAAACATTTTCCTTAACAGGAGAAAACAAATCGTTCTTACGTGCTGAAATTTCAAAACTTTCGAATTTGATGGGTTGAATGTAATTCACCAGACTGGACATTTCTTCATAAGCAGTCACTTCCAGACCTGCAGTTCCCTAAACAGAATTTCGAGGGTTACAGAGCAAATTGTGATGCAAACGCCAGTGATGTGCAAAATAAGTATCAGAAAGGACTAAGTAGAAGTCAGAAGAAGAAGGGCGGCTGGTGCCTTCCTCTTTGAATATTATATGCTCTGCAGATCTGAGTTTTTCAGAATTGGATTTCCAACTAACTGCATCTATTTACATAGTCTTCTGGGAGTTGTAGTTCCAACCTTTTAGGGAAAGTTGTTCTTGTAAAATTAGGACTACAATATGCAAAGAGGGATAAGCCCTACTCAAGATTCTGCCTCTGCCTCAAGATTAGGACTAGAATATGCAAAAGAGGGATAAACCTAGCCCTATTCATGATTCTGCCTCTAGACCAGTGGTTCTCAACCTGTGGGTTGGGACCCCATTTGGGGTAGAACAACCATTTCACAGGGGTCGCCAAACAACGCAGTCCGCCATTTTTTCCCCCTTTTCCTTAGCTGTGCTACTCCCTTTTATTCTATTGGCTTTTGAAAGCCAATAGAATAAACTCTCTTGAATAGAGTCTAATTCTATTGGCTTTCAAAAGCCAATAGGAATTGTCCAGGCTGTCTCTGCCCTGCTGAGCCCGCCAAAAGTCCCATTCTGCAAACGGTGCTGCAAGTTGTCTGCAGCGAAGGCGAGCTGTCTGGAAGTTTCAATCCATTCCTGCTGAGCAACTACTAAAATGTAAGTAAAAGAGGGCCAGGGGTGGGAGGTGGGAGGCCGGCGGGAGCAGGGAGGGTTGCTGGTGTGCGTGGGGCCCAGCGGGTGCCTTACTCCCTTGGGCTGGGCCATCTGGTGGCCCAGCCGGTGGTCGGCCTGCTCCGTCTCTGCCGCTTGCCAGCTACGCCTCAGCCAGCGCAGGGGCGGCACCACGCATGCGCGGCACTCCCGGGCAGGGAAAGTCCTCGACTTATGACCGGTTGGGTAGTCCTCGACTTACGACTGGTTGGGTAGTCCTCGACTTACAACCTGTTGGGGGTCGCGGCATTAAAAAGGTTGAGAACCACTGCTCTAGACAGTTAATGGGGATTGATTTTTCTCTTGCCCTTTCCTAGCTGATTGGGCAAGGATAGCTGATTGGTATTGCTGACACACCAGAGAGGGCAGAATTTAGGTGTGGTAAAACAACAGAGCTAAAGACAATGCATACTTTTCAGACCTCACCAGCTAGTTTTCCCATGGCTGTGTCAGTGTTGTGTCTTCCAGACTTCCAAGGAATTTCATTTATTTATTAGTTAAAAAGCTTAGCCAATATTGTCATTATTAAAATAATTCCAAAAGTCATGCTCTGTCAGAATTCAGGAAAGACACAACACATTTGAAGGGCTAATCTTTTATGATAGGATAACTGACACCAATGGATAAATCTTAGCCATTTCAATGAACTATTCTGTTACGTTTCTAGAGAGAATCATACAAAGGATGAAGGTGAAAATTAACAACATCATCAACTTTTCAGTAAGAATAGCTGACCAAGATAAAATAATCTCTGCAAAGTATATCAATACTGTAATCACGATATATGATAAAGTATACCAATACATGTAATCATGAGCCTAGCAAAAAAGATTAGGGGTGAAATGATAGCAGTGTTCCAATATCTAAGGGGCTGCCATAAAGAAAAGGGGTCAACCTATTTTCCAAAGCATAGAAGGCAAGATAAGAAACAATGAATGGAAACTAATCAATAAGAAAAGCAACCTAGAACTAAGGAGAAATTTCCTAACACTGAAAACAATTAACCAGTGGAACGGCTTGCCTCCAGAAATTGTGGGTGCGCCATAACTGGAGACTTTTAAGAAGAGTTTGGACAGTCACTTGTCTGGAATGGTATAGGGCAGGGGTAGGCCACCTTGGCTCTTTTATGACTTGTGGACTTCAACTCCCAGAATTCCTGAGTCAGCCATGTTGGCTGAGGAATTCTGGGAATTGAAGTCCATGAGTCATAAAAGAGCCAAGGTTGCCTACCCCATGTATAGGGTCTCCTGGTTGAGTAGGGGGTTGGACTACTAGAAGACCTCCAAGGTCCCTTCCAATTCTGTTATTCTGTTAAAAGATTCCTAGAGCATTCAGCTTAGCAGAAAATTACAGTTTAATTATTTCATAAAAAAAGAAGTTTTTCTACTTTTTATCAGATCCTCTGATCATCTTTCATTAAGTGAAGGAAAGTATGAGGTCCAAACTATTTCACCTAGTTAAAGGCAGGACAATATCCCATGAATATATATGACTGTATAAGAGATCATTAAGCTAAGGCCTTGGAAGCTAAGCTAAAGTCTTGAATAATTACCTTATACTTAGGTATATGGTAATTGTCTATGTGGTAATACACAAAATCATAAATCATACCTCATCAGACTGTAGCTTTTTAATCTCTTCCTCATTTAGGTTTTCCAAATTTCTCTCTGCTTCAGGAACTTCTTCATCCTCCTCAATTGGTTTGACTGCCAATTTGAAAGAAAAATCGGTATACTTATGAAAGTTCGCATCTAATCTGTAATTCCTCCAGACCGACATTTCCCCATCCAACTTCCATTCTGGAGCTTTAGAGGCTCACTCACCCAGGCACAGATTGTTGACCAGTGTGAACTACAACATACTAATAGTCAGTGGAGGCAGGTCATAAAAATGTTAACTAAAAGCAAATTAAGAAGGTTAGTTTGGATATATACCACTGTAACTCCTTTATCTTATAGGGATCTGTAATATATAAGAAAATAATTAGCAGTGGTTACTGAGCCCCTATACATTTTTAATTTACATGGTTTTTTGAGACATGAATTCAAATTTTATTTCTTTAGCAACAAATGCAAAAGTAGATGTTGCTTTTTGAAATGTAAGTTCACTGGATGACTTTGAGACAGTCGCTATCTCTCAGTCCAATTTACCCAGCAAAATTATTATTGTGGGGGAAAATGAGAAGAAAGTGTTAAGTATATCTTGAAGCCTTACATTATCTTTATATAGTTCTATCCTTAGTCTTTCATTTTGCTAAAGAGAATCAGACTTTTATGCTGCTCTGTTCTCTATTATACATTCTCTAAGACTCCCATAACACCTATTTTTTATGCAATCACGATGCTGTTTATGTGGTCTCTTAGATAATCCTGAATCACTACACGTAGCCCTTCATTTATAACTGCAATTGAGCCCAAGATTTGTGTTGCTAAGCAAGGCAGTTGTTAAATGAGTTTTGCCCCATTTTCAACCTTTTTACCATGATTGTTAAGTGATTCACTACAGTTGTTAAGCAAATCATGTGGTCATTAAGTGAATCTGGCTTCCCTCATTGATTTTGCTTGTCAGAAGCCTGCTGGGTCAGTTACAAATGGTGATCACATGACCATGGGACAGTGCAACGGTTATAAATACATGCCAGTTGCCAAGTGTCTGAATTTTGATCAAGTGACCATGGGGATGTTGCGATGGTTGTAAGTATGAAAACTGGTTATAAGACACTTTTTTCAGTGCTGTTGTAACTTCAGATGGTCATTAAACAAATAGTTGTAAGTAGAGGACAACCTGTATTCCAGGGTAAAAAATACCCCAAAGGCCAATCTTATTTTTTGTCATAATCTTCCTTAACCTGAGTGTTTTCAGTTGTTTGGGGATGACAATTCTCATAATTCCTGGGCAAGTATTTCCCCCATGTTGTCTTGAAATTCTGGAAATTATAGTCGTAAATACATAGTTGGAGGAAGCCAAATTTGGAAAGGGTGCTGTATGATATGATACCTGTACTATCCTTTTCTGTAGGTAGGGGTTGGTCTGTGACTTCATCCTCCAAACTCTTCCTCTTCTTCAGAATATCTTGGTTCTCCCCAGGCATGAATTGGTTCTTCTTGTTCTTAATCAAGATCTTCCCCATGAGATCCTGAGGACTTGGAAGTGGAACTCCTGGTTTTAGCTACCAAAGAAAAAAACAAAGAAATGGACCAAGTTAATGTTCACATCATCGTCACAGTAACACAGAATGCAGATGGTCTGGACAAGTGAATCTGAATGACTACTTACTTAACTATTTAATTTTCTTATTCACTTACTGGATATTTTTCCAGTGGTTCAGTCAGTAACATGTCTCCAAAGATGGTCCTGCAGTACTCAGCCATCTTTGCCTGCTGCTTAGGCCTAAAAGAAAATACAAGAAAGGAGTAAATTATGAAAAAAAACTGAGTTTAACATCACTTGTTTTACTCCCTATTTATATCCTAGCACGTGCAAGATTGATCTAAATTTACTACCTCAGAAAATGTTTGGTTTTGTTCTAAACCTTGGTCTGCATCTCCTCTCTACCATATCCCATGCTTGCTATTGCATGGTAATTGTTTTTAAAATGCCCTTGAAAATTATTTAGAGTTAATTTAAGATTTTTTTTCTTCTTCTTAATTATTAAATAATTTGACTATCACACTGCTGCATTCTACATTTATTCAGATCGAATACACTTCCCAGGTCCATTTTAATAGATACATTTTCTAGGAAATCTAGAAATAATTGTTTTAATGTTTATGGAGGGGAAGATTGGATGAGAATTTCCTTTTCCTTATAAATAAGTTTTGAAAAAATATGGCAAGATATTTTTGCCATATCTTGATTGTCAATCCTGCTTAGCCTTTTGTGAGTTGTCTGAGCACCAAACTGAAAAAACAACTTCCAGAGAAAACCCACAGCTGGAGGAAATATGTTTATTGGCTGAAAACTAGCATGGCACATGCATATACAATTGCTTTCTCATGTAATTGACTGGGATTCTGCATGGAGATTGTTTTTTTTTCCTTTAAAGAGTAGGCCACAGTTAATTTTGATTTGCTAGAAGGTTGCTAATAATATTGCAGCAAGAATTAATTTACCCTGACTGACTGAATACCCTCCTCCCCACTTCCAGTTTATCAAAACACAGATTCAGTCTTTTCCCACTGAGTAAGATCCTAATACTCACAAATCCACATGGTTCTCAAAAGACAGGATTACGGGGTAGGGAGAGGTTTTAAAAGCACTTTCTGCAATAGCCTCAACTGCATCCTGTACGAGACAAAGAGAGAGAAGGAGAGTGAAGGAGAGATTGGCTTTTCATGAATGTAATTGAATGTTTGCATAGGTAGAAGAAACCTACATTCAAATGCTGATGCTGGGTGGTTCTGGGGAGAATTTTAGTTGAGCAATATCTGGAAAACCACGGATTACTCATGTCTGGGAGAAAGCCTTCACATATATAACTGGAACCCAAATCAGTAATATGTGCATATTTGTGTGGGAATTATCAGCGCAATACTGTACAATGGTCAGTTGCCTGAAAGTCTCAGAGATTCTAGTATCACGTGAACAGTCATTTATAGACTGATGCCTGATGTTAAAGGACAAGAGACCATGACTACAAGTGAAATGGAGAATGCCATTGTCATGGTTCCGACAGATGGAACTCTTCAAAGAACTTCGAGGCATTGTTTATCTTAAAGATTCTTTATTTGAGTAGCATAGCATTGGCACTAACACAGTCGTAGCCAAAAACTGGATTCACTTCCCCTGAGCCCATAGTATCAAAGCACAATTCCCTCCTCCAATTAACAGTCATAAATCACATTCTCCAATTAGTTTGAAATGCAGGCTCTCCCTCCATTTCTCCAGCCGCCAATTCTTATCATCTCTTATTTCATTAACCTTGGTTCACACACTAAGTCCAGTATTATTATGTCTATCTAAACTCTCATGCACAATCCTCCCCCCCCCCAGCATCATCTAACTCTAAAAGTAAATAAAACACAAGAAGAAAATGGTTGCATCTCTAACTGTTGTCAAAGCAAAAACATCTGAGGTTAGCAATGTTGAAAGCCATAATGTCCATAATTGGGAAATAGTATAATGTCTGATTATATTGGGAATGTGTTTAAAGCGTATACAGTATGGGTTTATACCCTAATTGTCTGTGGTGAGAACTGCAGAAGATTTGAAAAAAATGGTATTTTGGGGGGGAAAAACCCCACTGGCAATTATTTCATAATATTTGGAATTATTTTGACATATATAAATATACCAAAATACAGAGATAAGCACTTTTAAAATGAGCAATTGTGTCTTTGTCCTCTTCTAATTTTATAGGCTGAAATTGCAATTAAACTCTCCTAACTTTAGCCTGATTACACCTCAATCTAATTTAAAATGCAACTGCCATGGCAATTTACTTGCATTTTATAATGACCTATTCCATACACCAAATTAAACATTATGATGACTGAGTCCATGGTCAAATTTATTGTTAAAGCTAACAGCTCTAACCATAGTCTGTAGAGCTACAGATTTAGCCATGGTGTAGCAATCAGAAATTGCACCAAAGGAAAGGATGTCTTCAACAGCATTTTTTTTTCACCCTCTGAGGTTCATCAAAGCTTATTTTCAAAAAGAAAGACCTGCAGTACTAATTAGCTAATCAGCTGAACCTATATACATCTGCCTTTTTATTTGATAAATTAAAAGGGAAAAAGAAAATATCGGTTGGGCTAACCATAGAAAGGTGACATTAGATAGAAGAATAATCAAACTACCTTATTTGTGGCAAGATAAATGTGCATAGAATGAATGAACATAACTCTTGGAAAAGAGGTAGACTGTGGGAGGAGAGGAATCCTTTTAAAAAGTTGACGATCATTAATAAAATTTTCACACCGGCTTCTGACAAAATCATGGAGGCATTTGATCTGGTCCAGCAGAATTTTTGTACCTTCTTAATATTGTAATGAGGTGGGATTTGTTTTTGCTTCTGAGGATTGCATGATTTGAGTATGTGCCAGATCAAAGACCTATTCTGATCAGCACCAATTTTCCTATAGGGGCCAAGTGGTTTTTTTATGAACATTGCATAAGAAGGTCAGGAACTGAAACTGCTGCTCCCCAGTTATCCCGGTCTGATATTAAAAAGCCTCATTTGGAAGAAGTATCATAATAAACAGCTACAGTAATTGTCTTATCCTCTATTAATATGTTTGACCGGTCTTTAAAGCCATTTCTATTCTTGGTATATTGTAATGGTAAAGTTTTTCCTGTCCTGTCGTGTCTGACTCTAGGGGACGGTGCTCATCTCTGTTTCTTAGCTGAGGGAGTCAGTGTTGTCTAAAGACATTTCCATGATCATGTGGCCAGCATGAAGGAACACTGTTACCTTCCCACCGGAATGGTACCTATTTGTCTACTTGGATTTGCATGCTTTCAAACTTCTAGTTTTACAGGAGTTGGGGCAAGTAACAGGAGCTCACCCTGTCATGTGATACTCGGACTGTCAGTTTTCCAGCTGACAAGCTCAGCTTCTTTAACGGCTGAGTCATTGCACTCCCTACCTCTTTATATTGTATAATTGAATAAAGTTTATGAATGAGGTTTTTGCTTGTTCCACCACTCACTTTCTTTGGACAATCATGCATTGTGAGACAGCATTCTAATTTTTTTTATCTGGAATTTATATCTGTGGTTTTTTACATTGTGTTTTATCTCGTTGCTGTGTGCCACCCAAAGTTGCTTTTTGTGAGATAGGGGCTATATAAATTTGATAATAAACAAAGAAAGAAAGAAAGAATGCATTTGCAAAACCTCTTTATTTATTTTCCCTACTTCAATACTGTAACTGAAAGTTTTTGATAATACATCTTTCTATACAATTATATATGCCTTCTCCTGTGGTCCAGCCATTGATTAACATCATTTTAAATAGGACATTTATCTTCTGTGGGTAAAATGAAGCTCATTCTGCAACAACTGTAATGCCAAATGAATTTTATCAGCACATAACAAAACTGAGGAAAGCCAAAAAAATGGGTTTTATGAAAGAGAGGCCAAGTTGGTGAACTCCAGCTCACCAAGAGTCAACTGTACTGAATGGCCTATAACCGTGGTGGCGAACCTATGGCACGCATGCCACAGGTGGCACGCAGAGCCCTCTCTGTGAGCACGCACACCATCACCCCAGTCCTAGGCCTTCAGCTCGGTTTTATAAAACCTTTTCGCTTTAGGCCTCCACCGCCATGTGCAAAAAAAAAAAAAAGTTCAATCAATCAATTTCAACTTCTTAGGGGGAAAAAAAGACCTTGCAAAGTTGGAATTGATTAATTGAACTTTTTAGTCCCGCCCAGTCTGCCGTTACCACCAAAGCCATGCCCACCCAATGGGCCACGTCCACCCGGCACCCGATAATACATAAGTGGGTTTGGGGTTGCAGTTTGGGCACTCGGTGTCTAAAAGGTTCGCCATCACTGGCCTATAACTTTAGATTGTCTTTTGCAGAACAACTTTTAATTGAACAAGCAGTTGATCATGGATTGGGGAGGGGAAGACTGATCCTGCCTCTTGATCTGATCTGATCCCAAAGGAAACTGATGTAGGTTCAAATCAGGAGAGAGCCACCTCTTTCCACCCACGAGTTATTTTGGAGAGGAAAGCTAAGAAGGAAGAAAGAAGAGAGGGGAATGTCCAAATGTTATATAGGCTATTATGAAAAGTACATGCTGTGCTAACACTCTGTAATTCCTTTTCAAGTTTCATTGTTGTGGTGCAGAGCAATCATCCCCTATAATTATAGCTCCACTCAAGCACAATAGCTTCTATTTGCTCTGTAGATTGCGTGGTGTTGTGTCATGGTAATTATGAGGTCATAAGATGGAGAATATAAATTGCTAACACCAAAAACTACTACCAGGGTAATCATTTAAAGGGACTTCTTATTCTCCCCCCCCCCCCGCTGCTTAAATTACAGCTGAAGGTGGGAACCTACTGAGTAACTTTCTTTCTGAATTTTTGGGACAAAAGAAAATATTTAAATACTTGAAAGAGTAGTAAGAAAGAATAGGATTCTGATTATTTAAATATATAAGTCTATCGTTTATTCTGCATGCATCACTGATGCAATATATAGACCTTAAGCACCTATAATTGAATAGCTATGTCTTATGTGACTTGATTACAGTAATGTCAAAGTATTGCTGTGCAAAACACAGAAAGTAATGGAAAAGTTTAAGACCTTTAAGTTCAAACTCATTTAGGCAAACAAAATATGAACTAATGAAATGAAATCTTTATTATGGTCAAAAACCAGCAAAATATATATTTAGAATAGAGGTACCTGGTTTTGTAGTAGTAAATCAGAGCATATATATAAGGTTCTTGGTGTTGTAATTGATAACATGCTAAACACAAACCATCTTGGGTTTGTGTTTAGTGTCATCTACTCCCCAGTTCTGGGTACAATGCCTGTGTTCCAGATTTTTAAGATCAGTATAGCTAAGTGTAAATTGCTCCAGAGGAAGACAACAAAGGAATATGGAAAACAAGTCCTATGAGGAAAAGTTTAACAGACATGGAGCTTTTATAACCTTAAGATAAGAAGCATGTGCTATTTTTGTATGCTGCCCTCAAAAATAACTGGATCCTCAGAAGCTCCAGAGGCCCTGGATGCTGCTGCTCAAAAATCTCTTGGATCCACTTGGATTCCAACTGAGCAAATCTAAGAGAATTGACTGACACTTTGTCTAATCTTATTGTCTGCAAAGCATTTGATACTGCAGTTCCTGAGGAAATAGGATCCTTAGTTCTATCAACCATGCCACCAATTTAGATCCATGACCTTTAATCCTAGGTGATTAAAATTTCTATAGTTGGGTTCACATGGTTGCAAATATTTTTACATAAATAAATTGTTCTGCCTGCCATGAAAGAGATGGTGGTAGACTCTTTCCTAAAAATTCCATATCTGGATCCAACACTTCTGGACAACTTTTGCCCTATCCTTTTTTGGGGAAAGTTGTTGAGGAAGTGACTGGACTGGAACTTCAGAAAGCTCTGAACTAGATTATCTGGATCTTTTCTAGTTGGGTTTCAGGCTACAAAATACTACGGAGACAGAGTGTTAAGGTTATTTTCCTCCTTTCTCTGAAGCTGGTTCCAGTTGGCATAAGTAGGAAAGAGGAGAGGCCCACTCTTCAGCCCCCTTAGCTGTGGAATGCCTCAGGGTTGGAGACTCCTGCCTTTCCTCTTTAACAACTACATGAAACCACTGAAAGAGGTCATCTTCCAACGTAGAGTGTAGTTACACCAGTATGCTGTTGATACCAGTTGTACATCTTGATCCTGAGCTGACTAAATAATGCCATCAAGATCATATCCCAATGCCTGGAGGATGTGAAAATCTGGATGGGGAAAAACAGTTACACTTAATTCTAGCAAGATGGAGTGGCTGTGGGTGGAAAGGTATTCTGGAATAAGGATTTTCTATCTTTAATTTGGGGTGGGGTAGCATGTTGTCAGATGGAACTATATGGGCTCAAAGAGAACAGAAAAAAAATCACTGGCAAATGCATACCTTGAACAATATTTCAGTTGTCATAGTATACCCGTGGGTGATGATAGGTTCCTCATCTGGAGGACGTCCCTTCCAGCAATCAAGTTCCACACAACGACAACCAGCCAAGAGAGTTTGGCGATACATTTCAGGAGATGAGATTCCAGAAAACTGTCCAGCTGTTAAAAAGAAAAGAAAAGAAAAAAAAGAGGCATGTATATAAAATGTTAACAGTACCATAAAACAATAACTGTTAAAATTACAAATAAAAAATGATTAAAAGATAGGGAGGGCGGCAATTGGAAAGTGGTACCAGAGTGTATAAGTGTGAGTATGAGTGAATGCGAAGGTGTAAAGTTGCTCTGTGTGGGTATGATTAATTTAGCAGACAAGAGGGAAAATGATTGTTCAGAAAGCAAATACATTAGGTGATGTATATGTTAAAAGCACCCAATAGGCTTACAGGCATCTGCCCTATGTTGTGGCAGATTGTGATTCATTTTGCCTATTTTCTTTGATCATCAATGGCTAGATCTTGGTTGATTATCTTTCATAGCATCTGTTACCTAATCTTTTTTGAACTGGCAGAACCAGGAAATGTGGGGAATTGTAATCCTAAACACATATAAAAGTTGACCCCTTGGAGAAAATTATCCTGAGAAAATGAGTGTGTCTTGGTAGATATCACCATACCTGTTAGATAAGTGTTGTGGGATGAGCTGATGAAATAGTGGGAGAGTGGTTGGTTCATATCTTGGTACAGCAGCAGTTTGTCTTGAGATACGATGCTGTTTTCAGGACCACACAGGAACCAAACCATTCCTTCAGGAGACAGTTGTCCTGCAGGAGCAAATAATCACATTGTGACTGACAGTGGAATTCAAGGCCTTGAAGGAGCTGACTGTGAATCAGGGATTCCTTGCTGCCCTCCAAAAGTTTTGGATTTCTATTCCCATTGGCTTCAGCCAGCATGGCCAATGACAAGGAATTGTGGGTGTTAGAGTATAAAACTTTGGAGGAAACTAAGTTGCCTGTTTCTATGTTGGATGCTCAACCGCAGTGCTGGTGCTTTATTCTGACTTAAAACTAAAGGCAGTAGATGTATGATTGTTGTGAGCCATGATTATTTCATAATTTGTATTCCTAATTCCATTCAATCTGATGGAGATTCCTTATTTAGCTATCTTTACTCACTTCCCATTTGGACTGCTGCCATGTGCTCTACATGGGGATGCTCTTGAAGATTACCCAGAAGCTTCAACTGGTCTAGAATGTGGCAGCATATGCAGTCATGGGTGCCCCTAAGTTTATCCATGTAACAGTTCTGTTATGCAAACCACATTGGCTCCTGGTTTCCTTTCTGGTACAATTCAAGGTGCTGGTTATTTCTTTTAAAGCCCTATATGGCATCGGGCTAGGTGGACTGCCTCTCCATAAGAACATCTACCTGTTCTACCATATCACATAAGGTGGACATGCTCCTAGTCCCTTGCCTTAAACATTCCCATTTTATGGGATCTAAGAAGCGGGCCTTTTCTGTGGCAGCCCCTGCTCTATGGAACCCCTTCTCCTTGAGGTTTGGCAGACAATTACCTTTCTACCCTTAAAACCTGGCTTTCCTCCCAAGTGCTGGGATAGGATTTGTTGGATGAGAGGATTTAATAATGGACTGAATGAAGAACTTAACTTTGATGCCAGGTTTTAATGTTTATGATTTTAATAGATACAGTATATATTTTATGATACTTTACTATTGGTATTATTTTAATTGTTGGTTGCGAGCCATCCAGCATTTGACATAAGATGGGTGACTATAACGTTTTAAATGAACGAATGAATAAAATGTGAAAAACCCTTATTCATTTTACCACTTTCATTTTCTTCTATGTCCATTTTCCCCCAGAAGCCATTCTTGACACTACCCAAACAAATATTACCAAATACTTTTTTTAGAGAACATCATAATTACTCTTAAGACTCTTTTTTTTATAAAAAAAATATAGAAGTAGTTCTCATTTAGTGGCCACAATTAGGACTGCAAACTTAGTCATTAAGTGAAATGGTTGCTAAGAGAAAACATGAAAGCATGAGTGTGCTTATGATCTTATTTCAGCTTTCCTTCCATTTACAGACTTAAGAAATTTTAAATGCAAAGATTGGTTGTAAAGTTATTTTTCATCACAGTCATAATTATGAATAGTCACTAGATGTGGCAATTGTTAAATGAAGACTACCTGTATTATTATTATTTGTTTCCATATTCATGGGTTTACATATTGTAATGGAAGTGATCTTTATCTTGATAATGATTATTGTTTGCTTATTGCTGATTACAGATTTTAAACATTCTTGAGGCAAATTAATTAAGAATACAAGGAAAATATAAATAACATGAATAAAATCTTTAATCAAGAAATATATGTACACTAAGTAAATATGGAAACAATTTTCTTTTTTTAGCAGTTGTGATTCACAACCTCCTCTGACCTATTGGCTATTCGTTTTTGTTGGATGACAAAGAGAGAAGAAGGCTATAAGGAAGCATTCCACAATATTAGAAATGCCGTATATTTTTTTTCTGGGAGAAGAGGACTATTGTTCAAGGGAAGGCCAACTGGTATATAATGGCATACCCTGAAGTATTCACAAAACACTTAGAAATCCTGAAGTATTCGTAAGACTCTCAACACTGTCCTGTTCCTGTTGATATTCTGTTGATATTTAGGAGAAAGTTCATTACTAAACTGCCAAATATCCCTCTGTGTGTAGTGCAGTGGTTCTCAACCTGTGAGTCGGGACCCCATTTGGGATCAAATGACCATTTCACGGGGGTCACCAAACAATGCAGTCCGCCATTTTTCCCCCCTTTTCCTTAGCTGTGCTACTCCCTTTTATTCTATTGGCTTTTGAAAGCCAATAGAATAGACTCTCTTGAATAGTGTCTAATTCTATTGGCTTTCAAAAGCCAATAGGAATTGTCCAGGCTGTCTCTGCCCTGCTGAGCCCACCAAAAGTCCCATTCTGCAAACGGTGCTGCACCAGTTGAGTAGTCCTCGACTTACGACCAGTTGAGTAGTCCTCAACTTACGACCAGTTGGGGGTTGCGGCATTAAAAATGTTGAGAACCACTGGTGTAGTGGGTATATGTATATAGATACTCAAACAAGCACACATGAATATATTCACTACTGCTTTATGCTTTCTACCTTATTTACATTCACATAAGAATTGGACAGTGTGTAGCACTCTATTCTCTCTATAGGCTTGGGATCTTGACAAAACTTCATTCTAATGGAAAAGACTCACCTCTTTGAATATTCATCCCACTGGGCTCATATTTTTCTATGAGGCCCTGTACTCTATCTGGTTTGGCAGGAGGGAAAAGTGTGTCATTGAGTTGGGAATTTCGTTGTTTCTTGTTGATAAATTTTGTCAAGTGATCTTTCGTCATGTATGGCTTGGCTTTTGAATGGCTAAGGAGAAACAATGAAGAAGAGTGTCTTTAGGTGTCCCTGGAAAATCCCCCCCGCCCTTAGCAGCAAGGCAACTTTCTTTCTTTTATTTTATTTTAGTATTGAACAAGCTTGTTCTATCTTATCTTTTCCTGCACTGCAAATTTGATTCAGCACTATAAGGCATGAAACAATTGGTGCAAAAATAAAGCTCAATCTAAAATGCTTTCTTTATCAACCTGAAACTTTCTTTGTGCATACTGGACAACTAAGAAATGAACAACTAACACCCATAAAGAATTCCCTTTGTAGAGAAAATGTTATATAATAGAGATACTAGCAATAGCAACAGCACTCAGACTTATATACTGGCCCACAGTGTTTTACAGCACTCTATGGATGGATTATAATGTCGGCATATTGCCCTCTACAATCTGGGTCCTGATTTTATTAACTTTGCAAGGCTGGAAGGCTGAGACAACCTTGAGCTCCATTAGGATCAAATTCCAGACAGTGGGCAGAGTTAGCCTGAAATACTGTATTCTAACTTCTGCGCCACCATGGCTCCTACTTAAGTCATCTTTCCCAATTTGCTCTTTCTGAATATGTTGATCTACAGTTCTCATTATCAAGCACAGCCAACAGGATGGGATCTGGAGGAGGAGTACTGTAACATAGAATATCTGAAAGGCATTAGATTGGGATAAGATCAGTTTATCTCAATAGTCTCTGACAGGTAATGTGTGGCTGACATGGAATGAAATGGGAATAATCTTTCCATCCAGAAAAAAATGCTGGTTGACACAGAATGCAAATTCAGAATCCCAAAAAACTAATATGAATCCAACCAAACTGAAATGCTGAAAGATGAGAACTGTGCTAGATTTCATTGGATTCACCCAGACCCCTTTTACCTACATAATATCTCTTATGCCATCAAAAGCTTACTGTGAGGTAAATATTTCATCAATATCTGGCCGAGGACAGAGGTTCATCAGGAATGTTTTATACACTGTTTCAGGGAAATCCTCTGGGTTGATACCATCATTCTGGAAATGAAAGAGCAGCTCATGATCATACTTAACAATATATTCTGAGTTATAATATGAATTCTTTCTCCTGTGCCTAAATATGGCAAAAGGTTGTTTTTGTCATAAAGAAAAGCTGCATGTAAAATAGAAAAATACATTTAGGAAGAATTTGTTTTCCCTTCAGAATATAACTTTTTTCACACAATGGATGATGTAGCTAGAGTAGAGTGCAGTCATTTATGGGCCCCTCCACCTGTAGTGTTTTTAAAAGTGCCATGCTGTTGTGGTTCTGTTACCTCAATGTGTGGTTTTAGCCCTTCTCAAACTGAGATGATTAGCTTATGCTTTGTTTCTGGCCCAGCAGGAAATACTGCAAATGGGAAGCAAATTGTTTTCCATCAGTGAGAATTTGCAGTTTATCCTGGTTACTTGGCTTATCCACCTCTTCCCACACCTGAGCTTATGTGAAGTACTGAGCATTGCAAGAATGGCAGTAATGGCAACACTTGTGGAATAAAGCAAAGATTCTTCTGAAGGTTTAGACTCAAGGTAAAGATGGTGGCTGTTTGCAAGGGCATTACATACAGTATAACAAGACTTTTGTAACCAGGTGTTTTCTAAAAATTTGGGGATTCCCAAATTTATTAGCCATAATTCAAGAATTTGTGATGATGCAGTCCAACACAACTAAGTTGGGGAAGAGTGGTACAAAACCAAAATGATTACAAAGTGAAAAATCTTATGACTATAACTGCTTATGATTTTACACAGGGCAATATGTACTAACTATGATGGCAAACACCTGATAGAGATGCTGCAAAGGTCGTAACTGTGGGCATTGGTTGCAAAGTTAGTTTTTTTATCACAGCCCTTACCTGTGAATTGTTGTTGTCCAAGGCAGTTGCTGAACAAGAATTACCTTTACAGTTATTTCTCTAGGATATTTGCAAATTGGCAATTGTTTCCAATTTACTATTTGTTTAAATGTTCAACAGTCTTCCCCTCTTTACCTTTTTTACATGCAGGATTATATCTAACTCCTTATTCTTGATACAAGCCAATAGGAATACATTTGCCAACAATCATTTTATTCAGGTATTAAGCCTAAATAAAATATGCACATTCACTGAGGTCCCAATGATCCCATACAAATTACTTCTACCCATTTAGTTCCTGACTTGTCAGACAAAGCTGCGTAGAATATTTTTTTCAGAGGTGGCTGCTCAACTTAGCAAATTTTGTGCTGAAAGAGCAAAACCATTTGCTCAAGAGCTTTGACATGGATAAGTCCATGGAAATCTGTGTTTATTATGTAATTTACATACCTTATCCACAATTAAATTCCAATTCAGTTGATGAGTTCTGGAGTATATACATGTAAGAAAAAAAATAATTACTGACCTTTCCCTTTGGAAGATGACAGGCAGTTAATGCTTCTTCTACCCTTTTTCTGTCTGCAGGAAACATTTGAAAAATACTGAAAAAGAAAGGGATGATAAATTAAAGAGAGACAGGGCCACTAGTGGAAGATGCAGTATTCTAGTGGGAAGACTGCCCGTAAGGATTAACCATTATAATAATAAAATAAACAAAACTCTATCTGAAGGAGAATATTATGTCAGAATAGAGTTCAACCTTCAGTGTCTAAGTTTTATATTAGGCATTCCTAAAGTGAACAGAGCTGAAACTTCTGTATTTCTGGAGCTGAATGGGGTTTTTATTTGAAAGGATGGATTTCTGAAATATCCAACATATATTTTTTTTACAAAGATATCAAGAAATCAAAACGTTAGTTTTTCAGTGACGTTCTTTCAAATGTTGCAGATACGATTTTTGGATAATTCCAGAGGCCACAAAACCAGCATATGAGGCAGCAGATGGCATATGTGCTATAAGATGCCACTGAGATTTAACACATCACAATAAAAGCACCGAATAGAAAACATAAGGAAACTCTTTCACAATTATATTTCCAGGAAGAAGGAATATCCCCTATGAACTATACCACATCCTAGCTCTGACCTACTTTGACCTGCTTTAATCTGTAAACCATAGGGCGGAAGAAGGAGGTTTGTTGAGGAATCAGCCTTTTCAGTGGAAATAGAAAAAGCATGGGCGCATACATAATCGCTCATTCTTCTTAGAGCAAAGGTACAAGGATACGCCCTACTCTTTGCATAAGGACCAAGGAAGTAGTGCATTTAAATATCTATCACAAATATGATACATCAATGATGCTTTGTTGTCAATGACAGTGTATATATGTGTGTGATCAAACTGCTAAGATGGAATATTCCCCCTGTGCAACAGACCTCTACATTCCATTGTATTTTGTGGGATTGTGCCATTCCAGATGAAAAATGCTGAATAAATATATGCTAGGAATAGAGATTAGCTGGTTACATCTATGCCCAAAGCCCAATAGGAGCCTATGCTATAACCAGGGCCATCTCAGATCTGAGTGTATCATTGACCAAAGCATTATGAATACCATACTCACTTCTTGACAGGAATTTTCCCCTCAGCGTTCAGCTGCAGCTTCAGTTTCAGCAGACTGCAGGAAAGGGCAGAACAGATACATTTTCATTAGTTTGGTATCTACAACATTATGGGACAAAATAAGAATGAAGGAAAGTAGCCATAGCAGGGAAAAATATTGAGGTAACCCTGGTTTGATTCCTCAGGAACTGGAGCCTGGAGCCTGTGTGAGTAGAATCAAGCCTGTTAAAAGGATCCAAAATAGAGGCTTTAAGATCCAAAAAGGCAAACAAGGTTATATGCTGCAGTATCAAGCCTGGATCTCTAGGTTTTCACAGGAGGGGATGCAAAGAGAAGGAAGGGGGATAGTTTAGGGAAAGAGAACAGAGATGAGCAAAGAAATAAAGAGGAAGTCCCTTGTTTCCTTCTCCCAAATGGTCAATAAAATGAATTTCAGTGAGTTGATGCTATTTTACTGGTAGGACTGTATTTTCATCAGCTACCCTATGAAGAGAAAGTTTTGCTCATATTTGGCTGTTGTTGTTATTGTTGTTGTTATTTGAAGAAGGGGGAAGATTAAGTACCTTCCTCCTAAGACTGCATAACACTCAAGTGTTTTTAAATGACCAGCTTTCAGCTTCATTCAGCCACCAAACCATACTACTAAGGACTGTCAAAAAAATACTTGGAAATACAAGCTTGGTGAATAACTACTCACATTTTCTCTAGGAAAGTGTAGCGGGAAGCATTATATATAAAGGGGTTCTTAACGAAGTCCATGATATCATCTGCCCAGTTCTGAGAAATGAAGCCAAGGATACAAGCTGAAAGACCAAAACTTGTGAAGTGTAACATCTACATTTCAGTGCATGAGTGGCTGTGCCAGGCAGTATTTCCACATGGAATAAATGCTCATTTCCCATTATTGCTATCCTTTCTAAAGACATGATTCTATTCTATGCCTCTTTTTGAATCATTGACATTTACTTTCTATGTATTTAAACTAAATAGAACAAATTAACATATTTCTCCTATCTAAAATGGATGATCACATTGATACTCAGATTTAGGCATTTGTCAAAATAAATAGAAGGTCAAAAGATATAAAATTTGCTTGAAGACAGTTCAGTCCAATGTACTTAGTTCTTCCTGCCATTTTTTTGTTTACATCACAGTTCTATATAGGTAGGTTTGGCTAGGCTAAAATATCATGAGTATTTCAAGGCCAGGAAAGGAACTCATAACTGGGTGGGGGTTTGAATATGAAAGTAATCAGCCCTAACATAATCACTATATCACACTGATATTATGTTTATTTAGCTTTTAAAACAATCACATATTGTTCCATTTTTATCCATGTCTATATTCGGTGAAATACTTTAGGGAAGAAATGCACATATAAAAAAACACCCTGTAAATTTAATGTCCAAGCTGGTTTAAAACCAGTGCCTATCATCTCTAATGTCAGCACTTTAAACAGAATGTCAACTGCTTGTCTTACATACTATATGGTACTGTGTGGCTATTTTGGTTAGCTTTTGCTTCCATTAACGTCTGAAACTTTATTTTATTTTCTAATACCTTTCCAACATTTTCTTTATAAGAAACAAAATTGTGAAATGTGAGGTCCACCATATCAGGACCAGAAACCACAGTCAATATCTTGTGAAGAAAGTTGTTGTTTGGAAAATCCAACTTGAAAACGTCTCGGAGCTTGTGATTCTGCAAAGGGTAGACATAGAAATTAATAAATAAAAGCACATTAAGAAGGAAAACTGAAAGGAGAAGTGAGAAGACTTGAGAAAACCTTGCTTTAAAATTCAAATTGGGATTGGGCTTTTTGAACACAAAACAATATTTTAATTAAAATAATAGTCTTTACTCACTATTTTCCCCTCTTTGTCTTTCTTAGTTATAGATGAGTTTATCAAGCTGATTTTGGTTTTCGGGTGTATATTATTGCACATCTTATCAAATCCCTAAAATGGCCTTTAAATGCTACAACCAACATAGGGCTATTGGAGAAAAACAGTTTTCAATATTCTGCTTCTTTAATTTGCATTTAGTCAGCATGACATTTTAAAGGTACTCTGTCTGTCTTCATCTTGTTCCACGAGCTTGGCCCTGCTAAGGCCAGAATCCTAAATATCTCTCCTGCTCTAGAAGTACAGGACAACTACTAAGGAAGCAGATGTTTTAGCAAAGACAGTATCTACACTGGAATTCTGTCTCCTGCCCACCTAATGGCTATTTATCAAAATGCAGTTGCTGCTCAGTACAGAGAAGCATTACAATTGCTGGTCTTAAAATTAAACGTGTCAATTGTTACCCTGGGAAAAGGCGGAACTATTTGAACACTTCTATTTTAATGCTGTTGCATCAGGAGGATAGTTAAAGAAATACAAGAAATGCCATGCAAGTGAGTCATATGTCACTGTATTATAAAATGCTTACATAAATTGGTCCTTGTTTGGCACTAAGAAAGAAATATTGTAAAGCTGTGATATTGTTGATGCTGTACTTTCAAGTCAAGAATGCCTTATGTGACTTGACCAGTGGAAGACTTTGGCTGTTGCCATTCAAAATGATTTTTTTTCTTTTTTGAACTCCTCTAAGTGTGTGCAAACCCCAGGCTCTGAGCAATAGTGCACTTCTGTAGCCTATAACACACACACACACACACACACACACACACACAAACACAGAGTGCACACACTGATTTTCTGCCCACAAATTTCCTCCCTCTATTCACAGTAGAAGCTTGACTCTTACTTCTAAAAATCAATACTGTTTCTCTCCTTCCCTTTCTTCAGCAATATTGTGTTTCTTTATGGCACCTCAAACTCTTCTGTTAAAATTTGTTGGTATTCAACTGTGCCAGACTGCTAGCAGAATTATCTTCAGAACTCTGAGAAATCATATGGGAAACCTTCTCTGAACAGGGCTCCAATCAGAGAAGGTGCCACAGCCAAATTTGGAGAGATCTCTCAGCACTGTAGGACCTTCTGTGTATCATTTTTAGAGCTGGAGAGAACATAATGGGAAGGAAAAGGTGCAGATGGAAAAATCCAGTTTTTTCCATTACAGCTGCAGGAACTTAAATCCATTCCAAGATTGCTAAGATATCAGACTGGAAGTTGTTTTTTTGTAACATCTCAAATTGCATAGGGCCTTTTGTACTGTGCACATTGATACAAAAGTTGGGGAAATATTTACTACAGAAGCTTTTTTTTTGACTTGTTGATGAAACAGCAGTGAACAGGGGTACCCCGTGGAGATATGAAAACTGTCAAGATGGTCACAACTGCACAATCAAAACTCTGCTGCTTTTTTGGGCTTGTGACAGCTGTGGGTTTTAGTTCATCACAAAAGATGTATAGGACAGTTTTCCTTGACTTCTAAATTCTCAGTCAGCTCACCCAATTTTAGGAGCCAAAGTCTCCTAAATTTGAGTAGACACTAGGAGAAAGTTATATATTATGTCATAAACTTACTTTAGGAATCTTTGCAAATTTCCCCACTCTAGTATCTCGGACACTTGTAATATCCAAAAATTCAGTTTCCTGCAAAATAAAAAATAGCATGCACAATTTTAGCATCTCTGAAAAACAAATATAAACCTCAAACCAGATCATTTGCATAAACAAGCATATTACTTAGTAACCTAATCATCTTTGGGACTGAGCTTCAGTGAACGTGAATTAGTGTACAGTATATTTTATCTATTTTTTTATAGGTTTAATTCTAACAGATTCCACTAGAAGTAGATTCAGAGACTTTCTTTATCAGACTACTACAAAACAGAAAATTGTAACATCCAAACTAGAAAAAAATCAAATTGGTGTTCAGCTACAGCTACAGCATATAAAAATCATTCTATGCAAAATGTATTTCTACAAAAGATTTATTATTTTGGTTTCTTGAAGTTTTACAGCAGCCAGAAGAAAGAAGCTTAAATTTGCCTCAGGATTTTTGTTTCAAAGTGTTGACATTATCTATCTACAGTGTTATCACTATTCTTCAGCTTGCTGAGGCTAGCTATTTTAGTGACAAATTACATATTATTTGCAAAGGAATATTAACACTTCTCAATTCTGTGTGTTTTTAAAAACCAAGACAAATCTATACAGTCCCTTCATCTGAGAGTAGACAAGCTGTTGACTAATCTTCCTTTGCAGATAGTTTGCTTTGTGTATAAACAAGGATCTAGAACAGTGGTTCTCAACCTGTGGGTCGGGACCCCATTTGGGGTCGAACGACCATTTCACAGGGGTCGCCAAACAACGCAGTCCGCCATTTTCCCCCCTTTTCCTTAGCTGTGCTACTCCCTTTTATTCTATTGGCTTTTGAAAGCCAATAGAATAGACTCTCTTGAATAGAGTATAATTCTATTGGCTTTCAAAAGCCAATAGGAATTGTCCAGGCTGCCTCTGCCCTGCTGAGCCCGCCAAAAGTCCCATTCTGCCAACGATGCTGCACCAGTTGAGTAGTCCTCGACTTACGACTGGTTGGGGGGGGGGTCACGGCATTAAAAAGGTTGAGAACCACTGATCTAGAAGCTAGTGAGATGGGAAAAACAAAAAAGTATTGAACCCTTGTGGTTCCAATAGAAGAGAATTTCTGTCCACTCAGAACTGTACAATTGTTGGTGCTCTCTAAGCTTGGCTAGTTGTTACAGACATAATGAAATGAAATTTCATTACTAACTGGCTAAGCACCAACAGAGTACCAAGAACTCCACAAAGCAAAGAAAATGTGCTGTTTAAATTTGGAAAGAAAAAATGGCTGGGAGAATGGGTTGTTGCATCTCCTGACACTTCTCTACTCAAAAAATTCTCTTCAAAAGCTGGCTTCAATATAAAAACAGGTCAGTGGGATGACTGGGACATAGTGGGTTTTCACAGAATGCATTTGAAAAAGATCATGTTAGTCCTAGATATATGTGTCAAAATAATAGATAATAATTCTGGCAAGAATTCTGTTGCGTCCTTGGCGGGAAAACAGACACGAGAAGCAGCTGGAGTTCTCAGGTTCTTTTATTCAGCGTTCAGCTTACAGGAAGATGGCTTCAGCTCAGCCCAAACGCCTCGCAGCCCCTTATATAGGCAACTCCCGGGTACATGGGTTACTTTTCCCGCGCCAGCACCCGCGCATGCGCACGGCGCTGGCGACAGCCTGTCTGGTCCCGGGCAGCTTTGCACCTGCCCGGGACTGCCTGCAAACGCCCGAGCCGTTTGCAAAGGCTCGGGACATAACACCCCTTTCCCCCGGGCTAAAACTACTACCAACATACAACATTTATTTTATATGACATTTTGCTCCCCAGTGCTCCCACTGTTTACTGGCCTTTGCCTTGCCAGCAATGTTATGTAGTCTTCTAGGTACTTGGGAGATTTCTTTGCTCTCTGTGACCTTCTTAGCTGTGGGTTACTGGCATAAGTCCCCTGACTGGAGGGAGGCGTGAGCCTGTTCTCTCTATTGTGCCCTGGTGTCTTCCAAGGACTGTGCCCCGATGCCTGGCCTGATTGCTTGCCCACCGGGCTCGTCAGGCCAGGGCTTCTGTTACTTTGTGACCTGGTTGACCTACCTAGCTGTAGACCCTCAGGCCCCTTGAAGTGATAGCCGCTGCTGGGCGTCTCTGTAGAACCTCCTAGGTCAGTCCAAGACCTGTCAGGGGGCTGTCCATTCCCTGAACCCCATTCTGTGTTCGGGCTCGTGTGGGTTTCTGTACTTTCCCAAAACTCAGGTGTTCCCTGATTTGTGCTAGGGTTGTTGTAGTCGGGACTTGGTTCCTCGACTAACTCTGTGTATGTTTGACCCCCTGTAGGATTTGGGGTAAGGTCAGGCCAACCTTGGGAATTGTGTGCCAGTTCTCTTGCGGGGAATGATTTGTTGGGATGCCCCGGGTATCCTCCGTTGCTGGAGTGCTGTGTGATGTGTGTGGAAAGTGAGTATGCCCCCGGGGTGACTCCCTGGCTGGAGTAGGCATGAGTGCCTGTTGTGTGGGTAAGCTCCATGACTTCCTTTTCGGAGCAATTGCAGAATCTTGGGAAGGGCCGTCTGTGGCTCCCTCAGTGGAGATGGGCAGTAACTCTTGCCCTTCCCTTTGCTCCAAAGGGTCCCCCTCCCCCCCTGGAAAAGACCCAGGAGTTTCAGCAGAAAGGTCCCGCCTAGAGCGGAGTTGGTCGATGTGCCGACGCAGGACACGACCGTTGTCCAGGGCAACCTCGTAGGAGAGAGGACCTGTGATCCTGGACACAGAAGCGGGGACCCATGTATGACCAGGCCCGGAATTGCGAGCCCAAACCGGGGCACCCACAAGTAGTTGTCTAGGTGCCCTAGGATGTGAGGTAGATGAAGGCAGTCTGTCCGGATGCAACCGGTCAAGTCTCGTAGTAAGTTGGCGCCCCCCAACGAAGTTCAGCTGGACTTCTCCCTGTAGAAGTGGACGGTGTGGTGCGATAAGAAAGGAGAAAGTCAGCCAACCTGTGATGCCAGTCCCCGGAGGTGAGTCTCTTCAAGGCGTCCTTTGCGATGCGCACCATGCGTTCAGCCATACCGTTGGTGGAAGGGTGAAAGGGCGCAGATGTGGCATGACGAATCAGGTTTGCCTGTCAGAAAGCTTGGAATTCGGAGGAGGTGAATTGAGGGCCGTTGTCAGACACAATGACATCTGGCAGCCCGTGTGCAGCAAAAATCCCCCTCATTACCTGAATAGTCTTTGCAGTGGTGGTGGATGAGACAGGCACAACCTCAAGCCATTTTGAATGGCTGTCAACAAGGACCAAGAAGAACTGGCCCTGAAAGGGCCCAGCGTAGTCAATGTGCACCCTAGTCCATGGGGACTGTGTTTCCTCCCATTTATGCACAGGAGCTTGGGGCATCTCTGGGCGAGATCGTTGGCACATGTGGCATGCGTGTACCTTAGCCTCAATATCTTTATCTAAAGCAGGCCCCCACAAGTGGCTGCGTGCAAGAGCCTTCATACGAACAATGCCGATGACCCTCGTGGAGGGATTCTAAGACCCTATTCCTCATTGAGTTGGGAATGACAACTCTGTTTCGCCCAAAGCAAAACACCCCTGAGAAAGGGGGGAGGAGTAGAGGGGGGAAGGGGGGGACAATTCGTTCCTTTTGGACCGAAACTCGAACCTCAGGAAACTAGGGCAGTGCTCGGCCACCCGGACAGGACCCAGGAGCGGACACTTGAAAGTGTTTGATCTGTATCTGTTTCAAGCGGTACATCCCTGGCACTAGAGGAACTCTGAAAGCTTGGGATTGATAGAATGTTGACAGCTGGCACGGGGTCAGCTTCTACTACTGGCAGAGGCAATCTACTGAGGCCATCAGCATGGCCCATTTCTTTCCCATGCTTGTGGAGTAATGAAAAATCATATGCAGACAAGAAAATAGACCACCTAAGCATTCTAGGGGAAATGATGTGGGGAGTCTGCTTACGTGTGGTAAACAGTCCCAGCAGAGGCTTATGGTCAGTGAAGACCGTGAACTGCCTGCCATATAGAAAATCGTGGAATTTTTTAATTCCAGCAACACCAGCCAGAGCCTCCCTGTCTATCTGAGCGTAGTTGCGCTCGGCAGAAGACAGTGTTCTGGAGTAGTATGCAATAGGAACCTGAGTTCCATCAGACCTGAGGTGACTCAGGACCGCTCCAACCCCGTAGGGGGACACATCACAAGCGATGCACACAGGGAGAGACCTCGTTGAAATGTGCAAGAACACTGTTAAAGTGACACGCGCCTTGACTTCTTTAAAGCAGCCTCAGTGCTTGTGACCCAGCCACACCATCCCCCTGTTTGTCTTAGCCTGTGAAAGGCTCAGCTTACCTAGCTTATTGGAAGAAAGATTGTAGAAATTCAGGAGGCCTAAGAAGGCCTGAAGTTCGGCCTTAGACTTTGGCCTGGGTGCTTCTAAAATAGCAGTTAGTTTGGATTCAGCAGGATGAATCCCAGCAGCATCAATTTTGAATCCCAGAAATTCAGTAGAAGGCACCCCAATCTTGCATTTGTCTTTTCTGAGCTTGAGGCCTGATTTCCTGAATCTTAACAGGACAGCCCTAAGCCTTTCAGCTAGAATGTGTGTGGAGTCTCCTGCAATCAAGACATCGTCAAAGTAGGGGCAGACCCCTGGTATACCTCGTAGTGTGTTTTCCATTACGCTTTGGAAAATCCCAGGAGCGACATTCACTCCAAACTGCAGCCTTTTTACCTTAAAGGCTCCCCTGTGGGTCACAATAGTCTGAGCTATGGCAGCATCATCATCAACAGGCAGCTGTTGATATGCTTGAGCTAGGTCAAGCTTTGCAAAAACACGCCCCCCCTTGAGAGAGGCCAGGATGTGACTGACCACAGGAACAGGATAGGCATGTTGCTGCAATGCCTTATTGAGTGTGCATTTGTAATCAGCACAAATGCGAATGTCCCCATTTGCCTTTAGAGGCGTGACAATGGGGGTCTCCCATGGGCTGGAATCAACAGGTTCTAGGATTCCTTGTTGGATTAGTTTGTCTAATTCAGTGTCAATCTTACTTTTTAAAGCAAAAGGGACCCTTCTTGCTTTAATCCTAATGGGAGTGACAGTGGGGTCTAGCTTTAAGGACACAGGTGGTCCTTTGAATGTGCCCAGCTGGGGGCTGAAAACATCTGCAAATTCCTTGCAGACTTCCTGTAGGTCGAGTGTTTGTAAGCTGTTGAGTCCTGTGACGTGTATCCCCAGGGCCTCAAACCAATCGAGTCCTATGAGACTCGTTCTTTCACCCCCTACTACTAACAAGTCTAGTGGACCTTCAAAACTCTTGTATTGCACGTTAAGGGTGGCCTCCCCCTTAACACACACTCTTGAGTTCTGAAAATCAGTTAATACAATATCAGAAGGCCTTAACTTGGCCTTAGTCCCACTACTGGAACAAATCTTCCTAAATGTATGCAATGAAATGATGGAAAGGGCAGACCCTGTGTCTAGTTCCATAGATAATGGAACCCCTTGTAGCTTCACGTTGAGTGACAGCTTTTTCTTCATGGGCTTGTGTGTGCCTGTCCTACAGATGTTTCTACGCGAAGCGCAAAAACCTACCCTATTCTGGCTGGGGACTCTGGTACCCTTCAGGCGTTCTTCTTGAGGTTGTGCCTTTCGTCGGCCCAGACACACAGCTGCAATGTGCCCTTGTTTGCCGCATGCCCGGCAGGTAGCGGAGCGGAACTTGCAGTCGGTTCTCCTGTGGCGACCTCCACAGCCGATGCACTTGAGCGGAGCTGAAGAGCTTTCCTTCTGATTTTCTCCCTTCGCGGGTTGTAGACGGTCGACTTCTTCGTCCGGATCCTCCTCGGAGTTTCGTCGGACGTCTTCTTGGTGCACGGACGCACCCTCTGCACTGCTTCTGATCGGCCGCATGTTCTTGACGGCGCCGCCTGCTGCTTCTTCCGCGGTGGCTTCCCTTAAAGCGTCTTGGAAGGATAATTCTTCCTTAGCGAAAAGTCTCTGTTGTAGCTCTCGATGCCTCAACCCGCACACGAATCGGTCCCTCAGTCGTTCCTCGAGGTCCTTGAACTCGCAGGGCTTGGCGGCCTTCCGTAACGCGGCGATGTATTCCTTGACTGACTCACCGGACCGTTGATCCCTCTGCTCGAAGGTGTGGCGCCATGAGATAACGGACACCTTGGGGTGAAAGTGGTCCTTCAGCAGCTTCTTCAGGTCTGCGTAGCTTACAGACTCTACTGGAACAGGTGCTGCAAGGTTTTCTGCGATTTCGAAGGCGTCTTGGCCGCAAGCGCAAAGCAGGGTGGCAGCCTTCAAGCTATCTTCCCTCACTTGGTTTGCCTTGAAGTAGTTCTCCATTCTGGATACGTAGGACTCCCACCGCTCTGGATGTGAGACGTCGAATTCCGCAAGCCTTCCGATTTTCGCCATCTTCGGATCTTCAGGAGACGGGTCTATCAGCCAGCCTACCCCCGAATGCGCACTGGATTGGCGGGCAGCTGCTGAGTCAACACCGTTCCTCTTCCGCCGCTCAGGACTCCTTGGGTAAGCTTACACTTTTTCCTTTCCAGGTAGTGCAAGGCATCCCACCTCGTCGCCAGTGTTGCGTCCTTGGCGGGAAAACAGACACGAGAAGCAGCTGGAGTCCTCAGGTTCTTTTATTCAGCGTTCAGCTTACAGGAAGATGGCTTCAGCTCAGCCCAAACGCCTCGCAGCCTCTTATATAGGCAACTCCCGGGTAAATGGGTTACTTTTCCCGCGCCAGCACCCGCGCATGCGCACGGCGCTGGCGACAGCCTGTCTGGTCCCGGGCAGCTTTGCACCTGCCCGGGACTGCCTGCAAACGCCCGAGCCGTTTGCAAAGGCTCGGGACATAACAAGGCCCACTTCTGAAAGGATACTTAGGCAGCCTGGACTGTGACCTCGCAAAATAAAATAGCTTGCAGTAACCACAACAGCCCACCCTAGCACTTCATGGTACTTCAGATTCAGTCATTCTTCCAAATTAATTCTAGGAGAACAACTTCCGAAAGAAATGTCAACAGAAAAATTATGCCAAACAGCTATTAGCGTGCAATCTTGCTTCTAAAATACAGAGGTGACCTTAAGGGGGAAAAAAAAATCTAAAAATCAGAATGATGCAAACCCTGTTCTTTGTAGTGCCTCATGTGCACGAGCCATGGCAAAAGGGATGTGGTTCTGATCAAGTGGTTGCTGCTGCCATTTTGACTTTTTTGACCCATTGCCTTTGGAGGCCCTTGCTAGAATGCAATGGATTGGGTTGATAAAGGACAAAAAAAGATGGAAACTTTAAATTCTGTTAAGGGAATAAAAGAAGCAAAATGAAAAAGCTTTGGAAATTGGTTCCTGCATCCTGACTTATGTGCTCAACACCACCACTACCCCGCCCAAGTAGGTTTGTTGTATGTGTGAATGTAAACAAAGGGGCTTTGATTCCAGGGGTCGCAGGGGTCATCTTGAATTTTTTTTACCCTTCTCAGGAATCCTGATGCTATCTCTAAAAAATAAGACTTGTCAATATCAGTTAATTATATTAAATTTAGAGATACATAGGTGAATACTTCCGGGGAAAAGTTAAAGAAAAGTTTTAAATAAGAACAACAACAACAAAAACCTCTTAGGGATATTATGATTGGTGTAACTGTATAGTGTTTTCCTTTTTTTGGACTTGAAAATTAATAATGCACCTGGAAAATTAATTATTTTAAAAAGGAAATAGAAATTTTAGAATTTATTTTCTTCAGGTAGAGAGGCTGTAGGACCTGCCATGCAGAGTGGGAAATTAGGACTTCAGCTGTTTCCTGCAGCTGGGCCCTTTCCAGGTGAGCTGGACTCCACCAGTTCCTGATAGCATGATTTCTGGGATAGGGAAATGACAGCCCAGTGCATCTGAAAGGCAGCTGAAAGATTACCCTCGATCCTCATTATGGCCTGAGGAACATATTCCCCATGACTTTGCTTTGAATGCTGAAAAAGGAGATTCTGGCTCACCCGAAGTAAATACGAGCTTCTTTGCCAGAGAGTCTTTAAGACGTTGCTATGAAGTGAGCAGCAGGTCATGCCAATGTTCAAATGATGATACATATGTCATGACACCATTGTGCAACTGATGTTCTTATGATATAATGATGTACCATCTGATGTAGCTATGGAAATCAGGTCATTTGTATCCCCCTTGTTTCTTCTGTTTATTCCCATGTATGGAGTGACTGGTTTAGAGATCCCCTGTAGAAGTAGTAATATTGGTAGCCAGAGGGCTCCTCATAAAAGATCTGGAACAGAAAGAACTTGTCCTAATGCAATTGTTGATCCATACCACCTTCCTCTTCTTCTTTTTCTTTCTTTCCTTCTCTCTCTCTCCTCCTGCAGGTGTTGGGCTTTCATTCTCAAAAGCCTCCAGACAAGAAGAAGCAGCTGGAGCAACAAGCAAGGATGTTTCCATTAAAGCTCCTCTGAGAGTGCCCTCTCCTGGGGAGAGGGATACAATTGATCCCTACAGTTGAATCGAAGGTGCTCTGTTTCCTCCATGCCTGCTTGCACTCTTGCACTCTATGGACTCAGCTGCGCAGAACAAATGAGAAACCATCTAAGACCTTTGTGTTGACCGGATTACGTTAGTGATTCAGAAAGGCCTTTGCTGCCTTTTTGGAGCAACGCAATGATATTCTTGGCTACCCTATGGATTTTGCTGGTTTATCCTATTACATGCAATGCCAATAGTCAGAATCCAAGCTATAATGTGGCAATCAAGAAGGAGATCAGCCTGGAAGGAGACTTAGTTATTGGAGGCCTGTTCCCAGTTCATGAGAAAGGTAGCCCAGCGGAGGATTGTGGCAAAATCAACGAACATCGTGGCATCCAACGCCTTGAGGCTATGCTTTTTGCCCTAGATGAGATCAACAAGAACCACCATATTCTACCAGGCATTACCCTAGGGGCACACATCCTGGATACCTGCTCCAAAGATACCTATGCCCTGGAGCAATCACTGGATTTTGTCCGTGCCTCCCTCACCAGAGTGGATGGCTCTGAGCACATCTGCCCCGATGGGTCGTACGCCATCCACGACGATGTACCTACAGCCATCACAGGTGTCATTGGGGGTTCCTACAGTGATGTCTCAATCCAGGTACAAGGGACAAAAGAGAGAAAGAGAGAGTTTGTGGGGATGTTGGTGCCTAGAACCAAGACACTCTATGTGTGGAATCTTTTTTTTTTTATTGAAAATTTTTAAAATTTTACAGAATAAGAAAAAAAAAAAACCCTCCCCAACCCACCCCAACCCTCCCAGTCCCTCCCTCAACTTTCCCAGAGCTGAATATAGGCTTAATTAAATTTTCTTGAATTCTTAAAAATATATATATATATATAAACCATAGATAAATCTAAATACATTACTTAAACTACTAATAGAATAATTAACAATAATATATATATATATATATATATAAGAGATAAATATTAAAGAAAAAAAAGAGAAAATACCTAAAAAAAAAGAAGAATAAAGAGAAAGAAAGAAGAAAAGAAATATAAGAAAATAAAATAATAATAAAACATATAAAAGAAAAAATAATACAATCTATAAAATATTAAAATTTATATATAAATTATTGATAAACTAAGTAATATTTTTTTATATCCAACTTATGTTGTATAAAATCTATCCATTTTTCCCATACCACAAAAAACTTCTCTTGCGATTGATCCTTTAAAAAAGCCGAAATCTTTGCCATTTCTGCCAGATAAGATACTTTAAAAAACCACTCTTGCAAGGTAGGCAAAGATTCCTTCTTCCAATATTGCCCTACTAACAACCTTGCGGCTGTAATTAAATTTAACACCAATATAACCTCCTTAGTATCACAATCGGTAACAATACCTAGCAAAAACAATTGTGGGGTAAATTTTACCCTCTTTCTAAAAATTCTTTGAATATTCCACCATATCTTAATCCAAAAGGCTTTTATATTTTTACACGACCACCAAATATGGTAATAAGTAGCATCCAAACAACCACATCTCCAACATTTGGGCTGTAAGTCGGGATACATACGAGACATTTTTTGTGGATCAAGGTGCCATCTATAAAACATTTTATAAAAATTCTCCCTTAAGTTCTGGGCTTGTGTAAATTTAACATTTCTCACCCAGATGATTTCCCAGGTATCTAGTAGAACTGGTTCACCAAAATTTTGTGCCCATTTAATCATACATTCTTTGATTAATTCTGGTTCTGAATCCAATTCTACTAGCAACCCATAGATTCTCTTAATATGAGTTCGTCTTTGATCTTTTACTTGTTTAACAAAATTTTCATCTTCTCTAAGCAAGCCCACATTACGATCTATCTTCCATCTGTCCGCTATTTGTCTGTACTGAAACCATGAATATATAATATTTTCTTGTGCTAAATCTTCCAAAGATTTTAACTGCCAAATTTCTATGTGTGGAATCTTGTGAGAAGGTGCTGAGCAATAAAAAGCTCAATGTAAAAGAAGGGAATTGAGATTGGAGAGCTGGGCATGGGTAAAAGCCTTGGACAATTTTTATGTTGATTTTATGGACATGGGAAAACAGGAAAAAAACAATAACACACTATGAGGAGGACATCTTTATTTCGAAATTAGTCTTGGCCTGTACATGATACAGGTACTGAAAAAGCTATCGTTCCCTAGTGTTACTTTACTACAAACTTTTAGCCCTTCCATTCTAGCCAGTTTGGTCAATACTGAGGAATACTGGACATTTAGTACAGCAACATCTAAAGAGCCACAGTTTGCCAATCTCTGGTTTATGGGTTGTTGCAAGGATTGCTGAGACATAATAGATGAACAGCTGTGAAAGTTCCAATTCTTTTATTTCTTGACTGTAATTCATAATCACTACTCAGGAAATAAAACTTTCAATATATCACATGTAATGGGACTCAAAAAGTCAATGTGTATTCATTATTAAATTTGTTTGCCACACATCTCACTGCATAAACCTTGTGAGTTTATGCTGTAAAGATGCTGCATATATATTCTATACATATCCATTTTCAATGACAGGTGCTTATTATCTTACACTTTGACTAAGCGTAAGACTGAGCGAAGTTCTTTCACAAGTCATAATGAGGATAAAATTACAGTAATAACTATTATTTTAAACTTGATATTGCTTTTTGAAAGATTATTGCTTTGCCTTATACATCCATCAAATAAATTCAATTCTTTCCTTCTGGATCAAAAAGGATTCTATAGATGAAATGTTGATCCAAATCATGAGCCCCAGAGCTTCTCCTCCCTCACACTTATTATGGGAAAAGGATTCCAAACCTTTTCTGTACTATCAAAGAAGAGAATAGTGAAGAAAAAAAGAAATATTGAGGGGGGGGGAAGGAGAAATGGAACAGAACTGTTACATGGAGTGGAATTTTAATGTCATGTGTTTGTAACATAAATGATAGGCAGACAGGAGAAGAACACAAACAGACAAAGTAAGAACCCAGAGGTTACACTGTGGAAGAAGAAGAATTGGACATTAGGAAAAATGGAATAAAACTTTGGGGATTTCAGTTGAGGCTTTTTAGCAGTTTTTAAATATACTGGCTATACTCCCTGCAGTGAAAGGAAAGGATAATCATGTTAATTCAAGGAAATGAAGACTGTCTTGAAGGCCAGCCAAATCTTTACCTCTTCTTTTGGGCTCATCCCTTTCCACCAAAGTGCTCTCTGATTTTTAAGCTTGTTAATGTGAAGACCACATCCCATAGCTTTCATATGACAGAGTAATTAGCTGCTGCTATTGAAAAATCCCTATTAATGCTACAATTAATGCAAATAAACATATCATTATCGTGTACAGAGCCACTGCCAAAAAATGGAAACAGAATATTGACTGTCACTATATCATTTACTGAGGGAGGAAGTGTGCTTTGCCAGGGCTTTGCTCTTAGCTTTCTGACTCACTTCCCCAAAGCAGGACATCAGGAAGGCCAGTTCCTTCAAATCAAGCCTGTAACATTCCAAGGTGGACTTTTATTTAGCACAACCTCTGCCTGCGAAGATCTTGTTGAAGCTGCACTAGCAGTAAAGAGCTCTCACCAGCTCAGGTGTTTGTTTTTTCTATTAAGCTTCAGGGCCTCATGCTATGTTTGCCTCAGTCTCAGATTTGGCCTCAATTCCAGTTGCCCAAAAGCCATAAGATTCCTTCAGAGATACCTGGATCCACTGCCATTTCTCCCTTAATTTCAGCAACTCCTGGAGACATTCCAGGACAAACCTCCTTCATTGCCCAGTCTAATGACACTACAATCTAGATAATATGATATTGTTGCCATTATGGAAACTTTGTGGGATGAAACCCATAAATGGAACATACAGCTAGATTGAGTTATTTTTTAAAAAAACAGACCTAATAAAGGAGGAGGTAGAGTTGCGCTATATATAAGAAATAACTATAACTCTACAGAAATACAACAGAGCAATGATGAAAAACATCTTGAATACATTTGGGTCAATATAAAAATGAAAAAAGAATGACATTGCTATAGGAGTATACTACAGGCTAACCAGCCAAACAGAAGAAATAGATGAACTTTTTGCTAAGGTATGCAGAAAGCCCACCACAATAGTAATAGAGGAGTTTAATTACTCTGACATCAACTGGGAGACAAACTCTGCACCTAGTGGAAGATCAAACAGATTCCTGACAAACCTAGCAGAGAACTTTGTCTCCCAAAAGGTAGAGAAGGGAACTAGAGGGTCAGCCATACTGGACTTAATTCTCACTAACAGAGATGAAATGATAAAAGGCATTGATTGAAGTAATAGGAATTTGGGGAGGGAGTGATAATGCAATATTGAAATTCAAAATTATGCAAGGACAAAGTCAAACTGCAGCCTTGAACTTCAAAAGAACTGATTTTTGTTCTGTTAGAATCAGCTTTTGGTGCCTGGAACTTAAAAAAACAAGAGGAAATTATGGCAGGAAAGTTATATTTGGGGGATCAAACAAGTGAGCCCAAAACAAATTCTTATGCTGTTTTTTAATAGACATTTACACATTGGTTTTCCTTCATAAGCATATCTTATGTGCCACAGCAGGAGATCCTACTGGCAGAACAACAAATCCACAGCTGGTGTTGGTCACTGAAATACAGAATTGGGTTGGGCTCTTGGAAACAAAATTTGGGCTGTGCCATCCCAGCTCATACCTGCCCCAGCTCTGTTTTTAATTTAGAAAGAATCACATGACTGCTCAACCATTTCCTCATCCTTCAAACTGGGAAAAGCAAAAGATAACACCCCAACTCTAGATATGTCTCTTCTCTTGGGACTCCATTCTCCATCCTGCCATTTGCCACTCTACAGCCTTTATGTTCTACTCTGATATGTAAGTGAATTTCCAAGACAGAAAAAATAACCCTCTTTTCAAAGGCATCTGGTTCTGGGGTAGAGTGATTTATGTTTAGATATTTTTTTAAAAAAGAAAGCCATGTGATTGAAAAACAAGGAACTATAGACACTCCTAGCCTTCTTTTCTTGTCTGCCTCTTCATTCTCCAGGACCAGACACCCATGCAAGCTAGTCACATAAGAGCCTACTCTATTCCACACCTAGGAAATGAATAAGAGCCAGCTAAGTCCATGCTTGCTTGAGCACAGAGATGGGTGGCATATAAATTTAATAAATAAAAATAAAATGTGGAGTGAAATATTAACCGAAGGCCACGTTACTTTTTGAAAGCACCCCTACTTCACACTACTCTCATGGGGTACTCTTTGTTCCTTAAGACCTCCCAGGAACTGAGAGAGGCTCCTTAACTATCACTAGAGGGGCACTCTCCCAGAGAATAGATAGTAGTCAATACTCTTCCAATGCCCGAAGCAGGATGAAGCATCTCCTTCCCTTGATGACCCCAAAGAATGTGTGCCTGCAGACAGTGAAGTGGTATATTTCAAAGAAAGTTGCTTGCCTAGCTCAACTCTGCTATTCTCAGCATCTGTTTAATCTCCCACTTCTGGGCAGTTTGGAAATTGCAGTCATTTATATAGAGGGGCAAATGTTGTTCCTGATAGCTTCTTCTTAAATGTCCTAGTTGTGTCTGTTTCTTCTCTGCTCAAAAGAGCAAATCTTGCTGACAAACAGCAGCTTGTTCTGGATAAGGAAGGCATAGAAGAAATACATAAAGCTGATGGTCTCTCCCAGGTCTACCCTGCCCTCAGAGCTTTAACTCTGTATCAGTAGACAAAGAATGCATGACAGAATCCAGAATACAAAGCAAAACACAATAGATGGCCATTTTTGTAAAGGAATCTTCTGTAAACCCAACAAACCAAAAGTTGGGTAAACAAAGAAGGGCAAGCAGGGATACAAAGTGAAAGAGCAATAGATGGCAAGATAATTAATGAGCTTATTTAAAGAGTAAGCAGATCAATTAGCTAAGGTGGCTATTCGTCTCCACAGAGCTGTGGTAGCAACACAAAAGACTTTTATTAATAACTCTGGGTTCTTCTTAATAGTTGATCTCCTGTATTTTGTGCCCCTTCAGGCTGGAAAGAGCCTGAGGGCTTTCTGTCTCCAATTCTCTTCACTCAGTCCCCTGGGATTGGCAGAGAAAGCAACAAATTTGAGTCGGCTAAGACACTTTTTGTCCAAAGTAGGCAGTGAATTAACACCTTCCTACATCTCTATTCTGTCTTCTTCAAAGATGTTTCTGCAAAAGCTCTTTAAAAGGAAAAAAAAGTTCAACAACTGGCATGTTTTTGCAAAACTGCATGTATACACATGTGTATAAGTACAATCTATGGTATTTTTTTTCCAGGATGCAGTTAATTTAATAAAGCAGTTAGTCCCTTCAAGCAAGAAGGTACTTTTGTTTCATTCATCTAAGGATACATAAAAGAAGGGATCTCAGTTTTAAAGGAAAAAAGGATTGGCTTCATATATAAATCCTTCCATTCCCCACCAGAACTGAGGAAGCTTCTTGGATGAGAAACAAAATGTCTTCAAGGAAAAAAACAAGTCCATTTGCCTCTTGAAAAAGCACTTTTGGGACAACCATGACCTGGATGACTGAGAATCTCCATAGATGATCCGCTTCATATAATTGTGCAAGAGACCCTGGTAGACAGAGGAGTAGGGGCTGACTAGCAAGTAACAGAAAACAAACACCAGACTCCCCCAAAAGTTAGAGAATCTGTTGAAGTGTATTCCCTCCAACTCCTTGAACATTCAGGGACAAAAGTTGAAAGCCAAAGCAGACCTTTGGAACCCATGCAGACCAAACCAAAAACTCTAAGTAACATTCCAAATAAAAGATCTAACCAAGGAGGACAGCAAGTCTGGCAGCCACAATGATCTGAGGCATGTTCTCCTGCTTTCACACCAACAGCCTCAGTAAGCCTTCCAGGTTAGCTCTGGGCAGATGAGTAGTCTCTGTCCTGTTCTTCCCTTTGAGGAAGGCTTTCTAGCATGAGGAACCACATCTCTTCTCTGCATGGGCAATGAGCTAAATTCCAACCAGACAGTCCAGAAGAATTGGGGAGCTTGCTTATACTTGCCTGATAAATGTCATCCAGCAAATGGATTCCCTGCAAGCTTCTCTTTGCCATCTCCCTACGGCCACACCTTCTTCAGAGCAGCCTTTATGTTCTGCAGGTACAGAATCAGCACATATTATACCCTACTGTTATGGCTTACTCACAAGGAGACTGGTGTTTTCTGTTCACCACAGTAATATTTGTTGTCAATGGCTCTGTATCAATTACAATCTCTAGAAAGACCCCATAGACCATCCTAACTCATTAGGAGAGCACATGGGCAGAATCTTCTGAGTTTGATCTTGATTTCTCTGGTTGCTGCTTGATCTTTTCCTTTGATGTGAAAGACCATTTGACTTGGATTCCAATTGACTCACCTAATTTGAGATACCATAAAACAATTCCTACTTTATTAGAAATGTAGAGTTTCTTTTGTTTAGCCAATGCAGGGATGCCCTATTTCAACTTCTTTACATCACCTCCCAAGAGAAATATTCTGAGAAATGTTCAGTGATAAAGCATGGCATCAGATCTGTCTATGTCCATCTATGTCAGAAACTATATGGTAGTTGTAAGCTAGTTGTCTCTTAATTATTGAAAAAAATGTTCTCCAAGTCTAGTTAAAAAGAATCTAGATGACTTATAAAATTTAAATCAATATTTAAAACATGGCATGACAGAAAAATTAGAATAGAAGTTAATAGCTCAAAACATAATAATAAGACAGCACTGAGCAAACATTAACATCCTAGGCAAATAAACTTCTTGTTAATGCCCAAAATTCATCAGGTTTGTTCCAGATGAGTCAATCGGGGGAAAGATTCAAAAATATGAGATAAAAATAAGGCTATTATATCTGGGCTGCAAAATATAACTGTTAGATAATGGCAAAGAGAAATGGAAAATTTGAACACCTGGGGATCATCCAGATATGTGCAGCCTAAGTGCATTAATGATAATATTTTTAGGAAACTTGAAAAGAAAAACTAGTTGTTCCTTTTCTTTAGGCCTGCAAAACAGATTGTTGATTACTGTGGCTTAAAACTTTTGTGATGTTGATTGCAAGATATGGGATGAGTATATCTACTTTTGACATTTTCTCCTTGATATAGAGATATAGCAATAGGACTTAGACTTATATACCACTTCACGGTGCTTTACAGCCCTCTCTAAGTGGTTTACAGAGTCAGCATATTTCCCCCAACAATCTGAGTCCTCATTTTACCGACCCTCGATAGGATAGAAGGCCGAGTCAGCCTTGAACCGGTGAAACTTGAACTGCCCAACTGCTGGCAATTGGGAATTAACAGGATTAGCCTGCAATATTGCAGAACCCCACTGCAGAAATATACCAAGTTGCTTCTGATCTGCTTCTCAGTATTTTCAGAATGTAAATTAGCCTTTTCTGAGATTCAAGGTTCAGTGAACTCAGCATAACTTAATTGCTGAAATATAGAAACTACAGTAGCGTCAGTACTCGCTTCTCTTTTACCTGCTGATTTTATTAATTATGCTGAGCTGTGGCCCTAACTTTGCTTGTTCATTAAAGGCACCATTAGAGAAAATAAAACATGTAACTTGGACTGCAAGGCATTCAAACCAGTCAGTCCTAGAAGGCCAGTTCCTGAAGTTGAAACTCAAATACTTTGGCCACCTAATGAGAAGGAAGGACTCACTGGAGAAGGGCCTAATGCTGGGAAAGACTGAGGGCAATAGAAGAAGGGGACGACAGAGAATGAGATGGCTGGATGGAATCACTGAAGCAGTAGGTGTGAACTTAAATGGACTCCAGAAGATGGTAGAGGACAGGAGGACCTGGAGGAGCGTTGTCCATGGGGTCGCGATGGGTCGGACACAACTTCGCAATTAACAACAACAAAAACTTATTCCCCATTTCTTCAAGCAGTAAGAAGGTCAAGGATGACTTTTGGGCTTGTGGGGTAGGACAGATAATTGGGGTAGGACAGCAATCTTAAAACACCCAAATGTCCAAACAAGTGGAACGACTACATATACCAGTGATGGTGAATCTTTTAGAGACCGAGTGCCCAAAAACTGGCCCATCCCTGCTCCATTCTCTGCCCCGCCCCCACTCCACTCCACTCTACTCCGCTCCACCCCCACCCCATCCCCTGCCCTGTCTGCCCGCAGGGCCCTCACTGCCTCCAAGGCCCGCTGCAGATCGCCCAGGCAGCCCAGCAGTGCCATGGAGGCCACGCCCTCTGCCTGCACCCCACAGCATCAACTGTGCATGATGGGGCATGAGGGAAGAGTCTTGTCTACGCTGCCTGGCTGCCATGTCCTTGGCTGCGCTGCTCCACGTGGGCCATGCTCAGGGATGACTCTTCTCCGGGGGGCTGCTGGGGGAGGCAAGGCTGGGGCAATGGCACATGTGTCTACAAAGAAGGCTCCAAGTGCCGCCTCTGGCACGCGTGCCATAGGTTCACCACCACTGGCATATACGATACTAAACATTCACTATTTGACTTCTGATTTCAAGGAAGAAGCACCCTGAAAGCAAGAGACTTCTATCTCTGAACTTCCAGTTTTTTGTGTTTGTGTGCTTCCCCATCACCCTGTCTCTTTTAATATAATTTTAATTGAAGATTTTAATTATTGTATTAAAAGCAAATACAACAAAACTCAGAAAGGGAGAGATAGAAAGAATAAAGAGTGCAAGATAAAAGAAAAGATGAAAAAATATTGAAGGAAGTAACTTCACACAATTAGTACAAACAAATTTAGTAAATCTTCACCCCTTTAAGGTTACAAACAGATTATCTCTTCTTTCCATAATGCAGCCTTATCTATATGCAAATCCATAAATCATCAACTTTTCAATTATGGTGTCAGCAAAAAGTTTGTAAAGGGTTGCCCTAGCTTTATAAAAACATGTGTTATTTTATCCTTGATCAAACAAACCATCTTTATATTCTCACCTTTTTCATCTAACAATCTTGATGCTTAATTCGTTCAGTTGTTATAGGAATCTATCTTTCTTTTACTCATTCCAACAACTTCTTTGAAGCTTCATCAAATCTCTTTTGTTAATACCATAAGAAATCATTATTGAAGTCATTCTCTTAGTTTGTCATTTGTATTTTCACTTTAGTTTTCAAAGCTTTAATGACCTTTCTTTTGCGTATCTAGCAAAAAGTCCTTATCTGGATCATTTCTTGGCCATTTGTATCTCTATCTTAGCTACCTTCTTTATTTTGTAATCCACACTTCTTTTATTATTCAGTATTTCTGATTCTAATATTTCTACATCAAGAAGAATTTGTTTTTCTTCTAGCATTCCTTTGTTAATATCTTTTAGACACAATCTATCCATAGAAGCAGGCATTAGTGCTGATATTGTGGCTATTCTGATCCCATTCTTCAAAAATTAAAGTATTTCAAATGTCAAAACATTTTGTATCATTTTGTAAATCCCAACATCAGCTGAGATCAAAAGGTAAATCTGCACTTTTTTTCTTTTCCTGGAACCTTTAGTCCCTTCTGGTATCCAGTTTCTGAAATCATAAAATCTCATATCTTTCTTATTACTTAAGATACACAAAACAATTTAGTTCCCATGAAAGACTCTAGAAAGACTCTGGAAAGAGTACAGAGAAGAGCAACAAAGATAATTAGGGGACTGGAGGCTAAAACATATAAGGAACGGTTGCTGGAATTGGGTATGTCTAGTTTAACGAAGAGAAGGACGAGGGGGGACATAATAGCAATGTTCCAATATCTCAAGGGCTGCCACAAAGAAGAGGGAGCCAAGCTATTCTCCAAAGCACCTGAAGGCAGGACAAGAAGCAACGGATGGAAACTAATCAAAGAGAGAAGAAACCTGGAACTAAGGAGAAACTTCCTGACAGTGAGAACAATTAACCAGTGGAACAACCTGCCTCCAGAAGCAGTAAATGCTCCAACACTGGAAGTTTTTAAGAAGAGACTGGACAGCCATTTGTCCGAAATGGTATAGGGTTTCCTGCCTGAGCAGGGGGTTGGACTAGATGATCTCCAAGGTCTCTTCCAACTTTACTATTATTATTATTATTATTGTGGATCATCGCACAGTCAGCCAGATGTTCAGACTGGATTTGGCATTTTGTCTACCTATTGAGTCCTTACCCAGGACCTGGGATAGGCAGATGTGGATGTTGATGGTATTACAGATATTGTCGCAGGATGGAAGCAGTTCCTAGTAAGATGATGATGATGATGATGATGATTATAAAGGTTGTTTATTTATAATTAGTTCCAAAATCTTATAATAAAAATCTTAAAATTTCAAACTTATTTTGACCCTTAATTTGTTTATAACTTTCACGGATTAAAGTCTTATTTAGCTTTTTGGCATTTAATTCCAATTCTTTAAATGGCTAAACTTAACTTTTTCTCTTTTGTTCATGAATAAAGATAAAGTTACAGGGTGGCTGTTCCAACTTACAATTCTGAAGATATCTAATAGCCTTTAGTTAAATAGGTAATTTCTGAAAGTGATGAGAAAATGAGGCTCATAGGCCTTTAAAAGGTTCTACCATGGTTGTGGGTGTGACGGCTGATTCCTTTGTCTCCTAGCACTCAAACCCATGGAAGACCACCATCCTGCAATCTCCTTGCAACAGTCACTGCAAACAGCACACGTGGGTGACCTCCTGTCTTCCTGAGGGGGTCCATAGAACCAGTCTGAAACCATAATCATTGTCTCTCCTCTTTTAGAGACAGGTTAGTTCACTATGCCTCTCCCAGAATTTCTCAGAGTCCAAATATGCGTGTCTCCCCATTTCAAGCTACTTTTATAAATAGATATACACTCTCTACAAACTCTGGCTTTCCATTCCAAACATTCCAAATAAATATTGGTGTCAAAAATGTGCTTTAACAATCAGTTCCAGTCAAAACATAATGAAATTTACTTACTTACTTACTTATTTACTTACTTACCTACATACTTACTTATTTATGTATTTATTTATGTATTTATTTATTTATTTATTTATTTATTTGAGTTGTATTCTACAAGTACTTTTCTCCTTTGTTCCTGAGTTCTTGTTACTCAACAATAATGTCAATATTCAAATCTATGCCATCATAAGTCAGGTTGTTGAGTGAATAGTTGCTGAATTCCTGCTGAAGAACATACTTCCGCCAGTTGTTTTGAATAACCTGGGCTGCCTTTTGATATTTCTTGAACTGAGTTTGTGTAAGCCACATCCTTAACTTTGACTGCAAGAGGACGGTCGACTTCTCGGGCCAAACATACATCATCAAGGCCCTAATCCTCCTCTCCTCTTTGAGCTGGAAGGCCCGTCGGCGCCACCATCTCTGGATTGACATCGCACAAAGAGTGGCAAACAAAAGAGAACGCCGGACCAGCGTACCTCGCCACCAGCTTTGGAGGTAGAGAGCAGTCTGAGAAGAGGAAACAATTAAGAGGGTGTCAGTAGAATATAACCAAAAGCAGCAGAAAAATTCTTCCTGGCTAGAGAGAGAGAGAGAAAGTGGCACCAAATAGTCAAGTGTTCCATTTAATTGTTTCCATCAGCTGCACAAGATTAAAGAGACAAAAGACGGAAACTACAAATTTAAAATATGGTTGTTCTGGACTAGAGGGGACAAACGTCTCAAAAAGTGGATACTATTATGCCAATTGTACCTACATACCTGGACAACTCCACATGTCAATTGTTGATTTCATGGGATGTTGGTCATTTTAACTTAATTTTTTCTGGCATCTTTTTACCCAGTAGAGAAAAACAAGGGTTCTGATTGTTGTTCTTCCTGGATTCATTCTGGAACAAGCCTTGCTACAAAAATGTGCACATGGTCATGGTCATCAAATTGACTTTTTAAACATACTCTGGGCATATCCATACTTATTTATATTTACATCCTATCTTTTTTTATTTTTTTTATAACTATCTCAGGGGGGCTATGTAGAATGACAGAGTTGGAAGGGACCTTGGAGGTCATCTAGTCCAACCCCCTGCTCTGGCAGGAAACCCTATACCATTTCAGAGAAATGGTTGTCCAATCTCTTCTTAAAAACTTCCAGTGTTGGAGCATTCACAACATGTGCAGACAAATTGTGCCACTGATTAATTATTCTAACTGTCAGGAAATTTCTCCTTAGTTCTAGGTTGTTTTTCTCTTTGATTAGTTTCCATCCGTTGCTTCTTGTCCTGCCTTCAGGTGCTTTGGAGAATAGCTTGACTCCCTCTTCTTTGTGGCAGCCCCTGAGATACTGGAACATGGCTATCATGTCCCCCCTCGTCCTTCTCTCCATTAAACTAGACATACCCAATTCCCGCAGCCTTTCCTTATATGCTTTAGCCTCCAGTCCCCTAATCATCTTTGTTGCTCTTCTCTCTACTCTTTCTAGAGTCTCAACATCTTTTTTATATAGTGGTGATTCTTGATTATGTGATCGTTTAAGACAAGACAACTAATATTTCTTCCTCCTATTTTTCTCACAGCAACAACTCTGTGAGGTGTGTTGGGCTGAGACTGGCCAAAAGTCATCTAGTTGACTTTCATGCCTGAGGCAGGACTAGATCTCTAATCTAGAAATTGCCTGTTGGGGAGAGGGAGATTTAATAAATAATTTAAAACAACAACAACAACTCACAGTTTCTTGATTTCTAGCCCAATGCCTTAACCACTAGACCAGGGGTAGGCAACCTTGGCTCTTTTATGACTCATGGACTTCAACTCCCAGAATTCCTGAGCCAGCATGGCTGGCTCAGGAATTCTGGGAGTTGAAGTCCACAAGTCATAAAAGAGCCAAGGTTGCCTACCCCTGCACTAGACCAAACTGGTTGATTGATAATTAATTGATCCCTATGTCAGGCTATGGTGGGGATTCTGTTTTCAATCATTATAATAAGATATTAAGTTAATCACGCTTTGTAAATGGTTTGCTTCTGCCTGGTTTTGATTCATTTCCATGTTTATTGTTGCATAACTTTTTAATTTAACGAGTAGCTACACTGGGAAAACTTGTTCCAGGTCTAGAAATTATGCTTTATATCTGGAGAAGGTGCAAAAACAAGAAATCAGAATGCATTTATTTATTTTGGACAATCCTCCAAAAGAACATTTGCTTTCAGGCCCCCTCTATCACATCTCTGAAAAGATACGAACTTTAGCAGATATTCTATTATTTTGGTTGATCACATAGTCAGCCAGATGTTCAGAGTGGATTTGGCATTTTTATCCACCGATTAAATCCTTTCCAAGGACCTAAGATAGGCAGATATTGCTAGATGGTGTTCATTATTATTATAATGTGAAATCACAGCTCAGAGTTCTTTAGCTGCTATGGACCTTCATATGCATCAAGTCCTTCCCAAGAATCTTGGTTGTCGTAATATATCAGTGTAAGTATGGATCCAAACAATGTGGCCTTTTGCAATTGACAGATGGAAATATTGTCAATAAACAGATTTTCTAAATGCAGTTCAAGATTTTTGGTATGGCATTCATTGTGCTGATAACCACTGAGACTTCCTGGACTGGTTTATGCTATAATCTGTCAATTTCAATTTTCAGAACTTAACAATTTCTGGTCTTTTCCAATTCTTATATTACTGATGTTATAAAGCTAATTAATATTATTATTTTATTATTATAGAATATATTAACATTACATATTTTAATATTAGGTATTAATATAATAACAATAACAACAATAACAACCAGTCTGGCTATCAGCAATATATGGTGAGAACCAGCAACTTGAATTTGGTTGAAAGTACATGACCTGCATATGAACAACAATGCAGCTAGCCATTGACTTGAATATACGCATGGAAGATAAAACTACTAGGTAGTCTTCATTTAGCAATCACAACTGAGATCAGCAATTCTATCATTAAGCAAAGTAGTTGTTAAGTGGAAAATCAGATGACAGTGACTGTGCTTTTCTTTTCAAAACTCCCCTATCCTTTGGAAAACTCACTACTGCGTGGTATAAATAGAAAGAACAGAACTAACATTTGTATTTACATTAATTTGAGAAAAAAGGATTACAAGAAAGTAAGCAGGCAGACAACGGATGCCACATCGAAAGGAATGCGATGGCACCAGCAGCCTTGGGCACACTACGCAAATAGCTAGTCTACTCCCCATTGCTTGCTTGCTTACTCTTTCGTATTCTCTTTCTCTTCAATTTCTCTGCTCCGCAAAGCTGGGGGCAGGGGGGCAAAACAACAGGTCAGGCATAGGACAATGTATACTGATTGTAATGGTGATCATGTGACTGAGGATTGCTGTAAGAGTCATAAATGTGGGCATTGGTCATTAAGTTATTTTTTTCAGTGCCATTGTAACTTCAAAGAGTCACTGAATGAGTCAGTCAGTGAACAAGATCTACCTGTATAAAAAGCTTTTAGTCACAATGGCAACACATTACCTTCTGAGTCAGAACAATACCTCTCTAGTACCAATCTCATTAGAAGAGTGCTCTTGCCCTAAATTTTGTAGGCACACCTGCAGAAATTTGGTGTTGACAACCGTAAGAAGTGTTGAAAGAAAAATCTTCATCAGGGGCCAGTTCAAGTCGAGAATAAACAACATGGAGACTGCTTTAGAAAGAAGGTTGTAGTTTATTGAAGAGGAGAGCCAGACAAGAAAGATGGCTCTGGAAAAAACTGACAACATATAGCAGGGAGGGTTGGGTTTTTATACCTTCTGGGGCTCTTGAGGTTGTTTCATGTTCCTATTTGAGGCTTTGTATTTCCTGTGCCATGTACTTTGACCTGAGTCTGAGTGTGTCTTTCTGGTATTCTGATGGTGGTGGGTTAATCTTATTATGTCCCAAAGGTCATATCCTTCTTCCCTGGGGCTGTGGCTGATGACTGTTGGAATTTTTGATGTGAGGAATTGTTGATTCTAGAGATCTTTCTTTCTAATCCCAGCTTCCTGACTCCCATCTTTCTGACAAGATTATCACATCTGCATTTCTGCAGACCTGGTTTCTGTCTGGGGCAGAGAGATTTGGGAGGGGGGGTTCTGCCTTCAAAATCCTTTGGGGAAATATAATATTCTGCCTTTTAATATTCCCAAAAATATTTCTTTCTCTGGGGCGGGGGCTGACTTACCACAGAGAGAATGTTGCCTTCCTTAGGCCATTGGTGTAATGTATCAGAGTGGTTAAATTCTTTTTTCCAGTGCTAAATCCATTCTGCCTTTCACTCTGCCTCTATTAAAATATGTCTCTTGCCATGTTTCAGGCAGTGTCAGGAGCAGGCCCTCCGCAGTGTATCAAGGTTTGCTTCTGCTTTTTCTTTTCAGTTGGTTCAAGTAAAATTGAGTCTAGATATTGCTAGCCTAAGCTTACCCTCTATGGAGACATAACATTTGAAATGAATACACTGAAGGGCTCCTTGGGGTTCTTAGATCACAAGTTCCAAGATCTATTAAGATCATTTCCCCAGTGCATGGGGCACAGATTCTCACATATAATTCAAAACCTGACTGGAGAGTTGTGTTCAGATCTACTCTTGGTTAAATGTACCCTTTTATAAGACTGAAAGGATGCACTCAAAATATTCTTTAGCTTCCATAGGAATGTTTGTTTATGTACATGACAATATAACACTCTGGTATAACACAGATGCTATAGTTTTTTTCCCCTTAATGGATAGTCACATAGTTGATATTCTCAAAATTGGCAACGTCAAATCTCTGACCAGTACCTCTAATGTCTTTTGTGCAGAAACCTGTTTAGTCTGTGCTGCTGCTCGTGATGGTGGTGGTGGTGGTTCCTCTTTTTTGGCCCAGGGGAAATTCTTCTGCAGAGAGAAGAGACAATGAGATAACAATTAAATTTTCAAAACGTTTAGAGATATCAGAAGGAGAGCACTGAGAAACACCAAGTCCCGTGCTGCCAAAAACACCTAAGGGCTGATAGATAGATAGATAGATAGATAGATAGATAGATAGATAGATAGATAGATAGATAGATAGATAGATAGATAGATAGATAACCTTTATTGTCATTTTTTTCCTGTGGGCACAATGGCACACATTAAAAATGATCAATTATCAATTGATAATTGGTTAATTATCAATAATTATCAATAGGTGTCATTGTGTATTTTTTGAATACTTCAAAAGGTTGACGAACAAAGTGGTGATAATGAATCAACTGGTGAGTCCATCCTTTCCTGCCCCGTACTTCCCATAAATTTCGAATGCTGCCTGGAAATCTCAAGCATCGTGTATCAGCACATCTAGTTAAGAAGTGTTGGATGGAGATAGACAGGATCCTTTCTAGATTCAGGTGTCCATTTCAGGTCTATGTGGCTGTGACTGCTAAGCAGTGAGTAAAACATACCTTTGAACTGCTTTTGTATGTCGGAAGAGCTGACTGCTGGCAATCAAAATTATGTCTGGGCCTAGAGACCCACTAATTCAAATTAAGTAGTAGATGTATCCAAATCTAATCACTAAGACTCAACTCTATCTTCACAGGGAAATGATTTTTAGCTTCCCAAAATGCTTCTTACTCACTCATGTACTGGTTTAAGATAGAGTTTGGAATTTCCTTCATTTGGGCAAATACAGGCTAGCGACTAATTCTACTAGTAGGGAACAAAAGCTTTTCAAAGTTGTTTATATAAAGATGCCATATACAGCTAGTCCTCTATTTACAACAGTTCATTTAATGACCTTTCAAAGTTGCATCGGTGCTGAAAAAAGCGACTTACTTATGACTTTATTTTACACTTATGACCATTGCAGCATCCCCAGGGTCATGTGATCAAAATTCAGACACTTGGCAATTGGCTCCTATTTATGATGGTTTCAGGGTCCCGGGGTCATGTGATCATCTTTTGCGACCTTCTGACAAGCCACAATGGAGAAGTCAGACTCACTTAACAACTGTGTTACTAATTAAACACCTGCAGTGATTCACTTAACAACTGTGGCAAGCAAGGTCATAAAATGAGGCAAAACTCACTTAACAAATGTCTCACTTAACAACAGAAATTTTTGGGCTCCATTGTGATGGTAAGTCGAGGACTACCTATATCAGCTTTCCATCAAAAAGAGAACAAATATCTAATATCACTATTTCAGAAAAGTTTCCAGAGGGATGGCCAGGCTAGTCTATAGCTCCAAAAGCAAATAAGTTTTCTTACATGTTAAAGACAAACCATTTTATTACTGCACATATAGCTTAAGCTTTCATGGGCTGTAGCCCATTTCATAAGACTGTAATTATCTATGATAATAAAATTGACCTTCGAGGTCGCAAAATGTCTTATTTTTTAATATCAAAACTAATATGGAATAGCACACTTCACAAGAGTCAGGTGACTTGGAAAAATCTAATGTGTATGCCACTCAGAATCCACCAGCTCTATAATGTGAAAATATTTTATCCCATTTCTTTGGAAAGAACTGCTGATCATAGTTCCTAACAGTATGCCTAGAAATCTAAAAATTATTTTTTTACCAGCTCATTTCAAAATGCAAGAAACACACATGGTAATCCTTAGATTTCTTTTCTCCTTCCTTACTGTACCTTCCTATCTTAGAGGTAGTGCTAGAAGATTTGGATGATGCTTTTTCTGGGATGAGAGAGCTCCATTCCCAGGAACAGACCTCTTTTACCAGAGAAGATGCAGTTCATGGACTCCATCAAGAACTCCCTAGTCTTAACAGATCTCTAACTTAACCTTTTCTCCTCCCATCTATTATTTCCCAAAAGCATCACACAAATTCATTGTCTGATGATACCTTGGAGGACATCTACATTGGCTAGAGCTGAGCCAAAGAGGTGGCCTCCAGCAACATGCCAATACATCCTCTCGGTTCACTATTACTCTTCCCAACCAGTTGCCAGAGGAGATGTCACTGCTCCTCCAAGCAATCAAATAGGCCAGGATTTGGAAAGGATAGAAACTGGAAGTGTTTATGGTCCAGTCTTTCCACTGCTCCTGACTATAAAATTTCCCTTCTCAAAGTATCCCTTTACCTAAGCTTTTGCCAGGGTTTCTCTCCTCAGGGTCAGAATGCTAGCTTAGTTCATCCTCCTCTGAAGCAAAGAAAATTCAGCAGAGAATAACCAGCCTGAGCAAATGCTCATCTGGACTGTACTCAAAAGCAGGGTAGGCAACATGGCCACTTGGAGACAATTGGCATCAACAACTTTTTCAACCTGGGAGCATGCTGTCAAATCAAGAAGAGAGATCCTCAGGCTCATAATTCCAAATTGCCCATCATGACACATTGTTAGTGTCCAGAAGTGTTGATTGTTCATGAGGGAGTCTGCTGGGCTTATGGGGTTGGTTGATTATGTTTGTTTTGTTGTGGAGCCTTGTAACTACCATGGTTACAATAGTTAGCCCTCTGTCACTGATGGTAGCTGGGCTGGGTGGCTGTTAAAACACTCACCAGAACCCTGGCCCACCACAAAACCCAATGGGCATCTGAAATCTGACTGCTGCAGGCAAGGCTGGAGGATGCATGGGAAGCAGAGCTATCTCTGGTGCTGGAAATCACATTGGAGTCCTGGGACTCTGCCAGAATTAATGGAGCCAGGAACATCTTTGAAGCTGACAGTGACAAGAAGGTGCTGTGGACTGTTAGGTATTTAGGGCTTGCTGTGGCAAGACAGGCATCCTCGGATGTTTAATGTGATTTGCCTTAGGCCTGATGGGGCCCAGGGGGCTGATGATTGTTGTATAGTGCCTGGCAACACTAGGGATGGTGGTGTATTTTCTACTAGGACCTCTTTTGCTTACTTGGAGGCCATTGGTGGTCCTGACTCAAGGACTACCAATGTTGCGGGAAGCCACCGCTTTGGCTCTAGTTCTTTTTTGGGCTTCAGAGTTTCTGGCTAGGACCTGGCGTCACCTCAGTCCTCTTAATCATTCAGAGTTCTGAAGTTCCCCACTTATGGGCAGTGTGAGTGGCTGGTGGGTCTTTGGGTACATTATTTTCTCTGCAGGGCTTGTCTCCCTTGAAGCCATCAAGTGCTTGTGCAATTGTAGCCAGGAGACATTCAGGGCTTTGGTTTGTGAATGTATAATATGGGTGGGATAAATTGGTGAATGTGTCTTTGATCTAGCAGGAAGGAATAAGGAGGGAGTTATTTGGGGAAGACAGGAAGGAACATCAGGATGATGATGATGGACAGAAGTAAGTGTGACAAGAACCCAGCGTGCACTACATTAAATAATACTGGGTCTACTGCTTGAAAACTGTCATACTGTGTGGCCCTCAGTTTCCACTCTCGATGCATGGCTATTAGATCCTCAGTGACCCTAGGGTCCAGCTATACTTTTGAGGTTGGTTTGTAATATGGCTGTCCTCATTCATGACCTTGTCATGGATAAGGGTACCAATCTCGCATGTTTGAGACCTGGCTGGGCCCAGAGATTTTTAGGTTTTACATCTACTGAGACTAACTGAGAGGGTTGGATGGGGTGGCTATTGTCATCCATGAGTCTTTGAAAGCCCTTGAAAGCGTTGCTGTCCAGATAATCCAGATAAATTGAGTATGAGGGACAGATAAAAGTTGACTTCAAGGGAACAGTTGGGATTGCTGCAGGTGTACTGCCATCCCTGCTGCTGCTCATTATCATCTTTACCAGAACTCAAGGTTTCATTGCTGGGCTGGCAATAGAGTCCCTGAGGCTGTCGCTGGTTGGGAAATTCAATTTGCTGCTTCATGGCTTTGAGTCCAAGGCAGCTTAGAAATTTATGGCTTCCATGGTAACCATGGACCTATCCCAAATAAATGATAGAATTTATATATGTGTGTGTGTGTGTGTGGCTGCACATTAGATCTGTGTAGATCACATTGTCTCAAGGCAGTGATATGATCAGATAGTGGAAGTCATTAACATCAGTTAATGCAGTTAATGTTAACTGACAAAGTGTACTCAATATGTAGTCCTCATCGTAATTACAGCCAAATGGAGTGAAGTAAGCAGTGGGGTACCCTAAGGTTCCGTTTTAGGCCCAGTACTCTTCAATATCTTCATAAACAATCTAGGCGAGGGAATAGAAGGGGAACTCATCAAATTTGCAAATGACAATAAGCTGGCAGAAATAGCCAACACTTCAGAAGACAAGCTCAAAATGCAAAAAGATCTTGACAAGCTTGAACATTGGGCCCTATCTAACAAAATGAAATCCAGTGTAGATAAAAATAAGATTTTACACTTAGGCAAGAAAAAGGTTAAAACATGATGAATGGTTACAGGAATTGGATATGTCTAGCCTAATGAAAAGAAGGACTGGGGGGGGGGCAACATAGTAGCAGTGTTCCAATATCTGAGGACTCCTACAAAGATGAGGGGTCAAACTGTTTCCAAAGCACCAAAAGGCAAGATGAGAAACAATGGATGGAAACTAACCAAGGAGAGAAACAACCTAGAACTAAGGAGAAATTTCCTAATGGTGAGAGTAATCAACCAGTGGAATAGCTTGCCTTCAGAAGTATACGATCTCTGCTCCATCACTGGAGGCTTTTAAGAAGAGACCGAACAGCCACTTGTTTGTCTCCTAATTGAGCAGGAGTTGACTAGAAGACTTCCAAGGTGCCTTCCAACTCTATTATTCTATATTCTGTGTTCAGTTGATTGCTCTGGACAAATTACTTCTGATTTGCTTTCTGTCTCACTGGTGTTACCCTCCCCTGTGAAAAGAGACTCACTTGGCCCACCCCAGACAACTGTTCTACCCAATGAACTTCCAGAGGGATCTGGGGATTTCCCTAAATATTTAGTGGATAGGTTGGCCAAGATTCACTGTTTGGATGGGTGGGTGGGGTCTTGGGTAATATGATCCTTAGGATCCTTATCCTTTTTTTTAGGATCACCCAGCATGTTGACTAAGAAAAGATAATCTGACTGACAAGATCCCCAGTGGGATTAAAAATTGTCCCACTTATGCATCAGTACTAATTGGTGGATTTGTCTAATATGTTGCCTTCACTTTTGACCCAGTTAGGAATCTAGATGGATCTAGCCCAGTGGTTCTCAACCTGTGGGTCGGGACCCCATTTGGGGTCGAACGACCATTTCACGGAGGTCGCCAAACAACGCAGTCCGCCATTTTTTCCCCTTTTCCTTAGCTGTGCTACTCCCTTTTATTCTATTGGCTTTTGAAAGCCAATAGAATAGACTCTCTTGAATAGAGTCTAATTCTATTGGCTTTCAAAAGCCAATAGGAATTGTCCAGGCTGTCTCTGCCCTGCTGAGCCCGCCAAAAGTCCCATTCTGCAAACGGTGCTGCACCAGTTGAGTAGTCCTCGACTTACGACCGGTTGAGTAGTCCTCAACTTACGACCGGTTGGGGGTTGCGGCATTAAAAAGGTTGAGAACCACTGATCTAGCCAAAGGTTAGTTGCCTAGAAAGGATATATGGTGTGATAAAAGTTGAGATGGATAAGGCATTTTGGTCAACTTTCAGGAGGATCTCTCATGGTGGAAATACAGATTCAAATAAAAATCTGCTAGCAAGTCATTCCATCATAGATAAGATTCCCACTGCATTAAACCAGAATGCTATTTGGTTTTAGCTTAATGAGTCATGTAAGCCATTTTTACACATATATTAAACCAATATAATTTGTAAATCAGGTTTTGGATTAACATGTTGCAAGTATTCATCCAATTATAATTAGATCAACAATAAATCAAACAAAGATGGACAATGTTTGAAGAATAAGGGGACACAACTAAACTTCCTAACCTTCGTAGAGTTCAAAGAGATGAACATTGGCGATGTTTCAATGTCACTAGAAGAAGCAGAGCCAATTTGGGAGCTCAGTGTGAACAATATTTGAAGGACTGTCACAGAGAAGAGGGAGTCGACCTTTTCTTCAAGCCACCTGAGGGCAGGACAAGAAGTAATGGATGGAAACTTATCAAGGAAAGATCTAACCTAGAATTAAGGAGAATTTTCCTGATAGTGAGAACAATTAATCAGTAGAACCACTTGCCTCCAGAAATTGTAAGTGCTCCATCACTGGAGGTTTTTAAAAAGAGATTGAGCAGCCATTTGTCCAGAATGATATAAGGTCTCCCACTTGAGTAGGGGGTTGGAGTAGAAGACCTCCAAGGTCCATTCCAACTCTGTTATTTTATTATTGTGTTATCCATATGTCACTTACTTTTATTTTTTCCCACAAACTTTCTTCCTTTGGTTTACTTGCCATTTTTTCAGAAAAAGACAGGTTTTGTTTAGAAAGAATTTAATTCCAACTGTTGAAGTTCTCTTAAAATGGCAGCATCAAGTTGTTTTGTAATCCATGATGTCATAATGCACACAATGAGCTCATCACTCCAACTGTCACTAAGTTAAGAAGGAATCTGGGCAAAGTAGAATTGCTTCTAGAGCTAGTTCTCTAGTTGGTGCATTAAGATTATATTGGAGCATGCATGTGCCATAGAAACCGGTGGACATACACTTCTTTCTTGGAGCAGGGTATAGAACTTAATTTTATATCATTGTTTCTATATTCCTTAGAAGACTTAAGAAACTAATGCTAAAATGAAGGAGAATTTCATTTTTTTGTAATATTTAGCATAGATAGTATAATGATCTTTCTAAATCAAAATCTGGATTATGCGAGGATGGAGGAACAGAAACAGTCTGTATTAAGGAAGTGAAACCCAGAATAGTTTAGTGGATTGAGTGAGAGAATCCACGCTGAGTCTAGATATAGCAATCATTACATTAAAGGACATGTGAGAACCAAATGGGTGTAGTGTGGCTGAATTAGGAATGGGAAAGCCCAGGTTTCAGTTCTTCCTTAGGCAAGGAAGGCAGCTGGGTGACCCTTGGGCCAATCACTTCCTCTCAGCATCAAGCCAACTAAAAAAACAAAACTCTTGGTCACATTATGCATTGATGAACTTTGCTGCAATGCAAAAGAAATGGAAGAACAACAAGAGAAAGATGATGAGGAAGGAAACAGCAATAAACACAACTGTAAAAATATATAGCAATTCAGTCTAAGGATTAAGGTGCTGGACTGGAAAAACTCAAAGTTGAATTTCCATTTAACTATGTTGTTCATTGCATTATAGCTCTCAGCCTAGCTAGCCCAATCCATGGTTTGTTATTGAGGAGATAAAATGAAGGGAGATTCTTAGGTACTTGATAGCAATTAAAAATAATTCTATTGAGCATCTGGGAAGCAATCTTACTAATAAACTTCCTGGCACTCATCAATAAAGTAACTACTATACTAGAATAAAACCTCATGATTTTGATTCTGGCCACAGAGATAAAACCGGATTTTTTGGTAACCTGAAATCCAGCAGTTTGAAGTTTTTTTACTGTAGACTGACCATTCAATCAAATTTTCCAGTTTCTGCTACTGAATTCATTATTTTTCCATTAAGCCTTGTATCCATAGACATCTAATTCAAGGTATTCTTTGTACTTGATAGGCTCCAGACAAGCTATATTAGTGCTTAAAAACTAAAGTGCCTTTGCTTCATTTTGAAATAAATCACTAGTTCTCTTCTCTGTTAGCCAGAAGAATTATTACAGTAGAGCAAGTAATGCAATCAACTATTTCTCCAGGCATCTACCTGCTCTGTGTTTTCTACGACTTAAAAATAAAAATGTCTAGCAAATAAAACAGGATTATTACATGCAACTAACTGGAGCTAGTACAGTATTCTTTTTAGAGTTACATTTCTACTTCAATGAAAATGTCCGTTTACTTTCCCCCAAATGTTACTGAGACAATTTAGACCTCCACATTTGTGCATTAACAAAAGCAAAAAGCTGCATTTTTTGCAGAAGCACCAAGTGTTGTGGACCTAGTTGCTCATGGAGACTGAACAAAATTTTCACTTTGCAGGCTTCACCAAGGACACAGTAATTCAAAATTATTGTAAAAATTAGATATTGTAAAATCAAGGATGAAGGAATCACAGCAGTTTGTTTCTACATATTTAGTTAAACATGAGGTTTTTGCTGTTAGCCAGATCGATCTTCCAAGATCTGAATGGCCAACCAGATATCAAAATTTCTTGGCTAATATCTAGGGTCCTCCAGGTTCTTGCAGACCAGATCTGGCACTCCTTAGTCTTAGGTGAAATTCCATAATGTTGGATGTGTAATGTCATTGAAAGACTGTTTGTAGCCTTGGGTCTTTACTTGCAGTTAGAGAATGTAGTTTTGTTCTTCAAATTAATTGTTATGTTAATTATGCAGCAAGGTTTTTGACACCTCCCAAACTGTGAAGCCTGTGCTGGCTCTCCCCTCCACAGAAATGAAGAATTTTCTCTAGCCTGCCTCTTTTGTAGTCAGTATTTTTAACAACCTCATTAGTGAGGATTTCTCCTCTTTGAAGAAAGCAAGCAGAGCATCTGGAGCAAGTGGAGAGTTAGAGCTGCAGATCACAGGGATGCCATCTGCAACAGTTCTGGAGCACATTGCAACTACTACTAGCAAATATTTTACTGCTCTTGGTTTTCTCCACTTCTGGGGCGGTCCTAAATTAGGTGGAAAGTCAATAGATTTAAGCTTTCTTTAATGCTGCATAATGGGTTGGAACTAAATGTAGTTGTATAGTGAGTAAATCTGTTGCCATCAACAGGGATAATCTTAGTTACATCAATTCCAGTTAAATTACTTCAAGTACAATCAGTTCCTCAGTTCTACACCAACTTTCAATGGGTAATTCAATGGCACTTTTGAGTAGACATTTAAAATTGTTCATCAATTTGATGTAACTGGCTGAGCATTTGAAGGGCCTGGCAGAAAACTGGTGAAAAATACAGAAGTTCTTTGATAGAAGGAAATTGTAGTTTTGGAAGTAGAATTTGACTCAATCCATGTGTCAAACCAAACAATGATTTGTTTAATTACCATTATGGAATATGCCAGCTTGCTGGGCTCATAATCAGGTGCCAAAGCACATGACATAGCAGACAAGCCTTTTTGGTCAGTTCTCAATTAAAAAAAAACAATATTATGCTGAAATTAATATAGTATTTCTTTTTCATAAGCAGTTACACAGCACAACAGGTTAAATATTTAAAAATGTTATAATCCAAAGGGTCTAGAATATTGGACTACACACATATACAGACACACACTTACTTAGATTTATACCTAAGAGATATAAATCCCTTAGATATTTAAGAGATATAAATCCCACCAAGGGAGCATCTGTCCAAGTCTCTTCCACAATTATCACCTTATGAAAAAGGTTGGGCTGAGTGAGAATGACTGACCGGGGAGTTTCTGTGGCTGAAAGTAGATTAGATCCCTGAGGCCAGTCCAACATCCGCACACAATGGTTGCCTTATGGAATTATATTTATTGGAAAATCACTCAAAATCCCCTAGAATTTACTTCTGAATGAGCATGCATACCATTAGCTATTAAGCTGTCCAAAATGGAGCCAGGAATTGATGTACATTGACTTCAGCTCTTAAGATGACTTGCAATGATTAGCCACTATCATAGATACAGTAGGAGTCTTTCCTAACAATGCTTGAAGAAGCCAACTTCTGAAGAAGCAACCAAGTCCTCTTACTTTCCAAAACATTACTATTTTAGCCGTAGCATCTCTTCTGTTCCTGGCTCTATTTATACTCTGCTTCTACTGGGATGAAAAATGGACATCAAGGCAGTAGGGGGTAACCACAGCTGATACGAGAGGCAAATTGTTCCAATAGATGGGTCCTTACCATTTACATGTTCTATGAAAACACCAGTTGCCTTCTTGGTTGCACTTATGCCTATTTGCCTTCTGCAGTTAAGACTGGTAAACTTTCAGCTAAGATTATTGGAAGGCTCTCCAAGAGTAAAGAAATGGCAGTAGTTTGATTTAGCAAGCCCATTCAACTCTAGTTTTAATGCTTCTTCCTGAGCTAGAAATATTGCAGGATCTGGATATCAGTCTTTATGGCTGTTTTTCATCTTTCTATGGAGTCATGTTTTTTTCTGAGACACAGTCTGCTTCTTGCCATATCATCTGAGGTAACAGAGAGATAAGAGGCATTGTATTGTGTTCCTCTGAGGCAGGGTTTTATATTGGGACGACTTTGGAAGAATTAGAGCATGCCATTAATCTATGAAATATTGCCGCATAACAATTTGGAGGGTGACTTCCCACCACCAGAGAAATAATGTCAATGAGAAACATGACTTGAAAGCAAACGATTTCATCCCCAAAACATTAAGGGCTTAATTCTCATGCTGAACAACTTGTTTTGAGCAAGCTTTATTGCATTCTGGATGACAGGTTGAGCTGGAAGAAACTGGAGAATTTTGAAGGAAGAAGCATCCTAAGGCTTTGAATGTTGATATACGGTACTATTTTATATTGGTCATGAGGTGACTTTGCTTTTCCTAAATTGCATCTGTACCCTAGTTACACTTGACATTCTAAGAAGATTGTCCTTGAGTAGTTTTAAAAATCATTTTTCTCTGTAAACATTTATTTTGTTGCAAACTGCTATCTTCAGGCAATTTATTGCAAAAGTGAAGGATATATATATATATATATATATATATATATATATATATATATATATATGTTTTCTGAGGTTTGTAGGTCTTTGGTTGTTCGGGTTTTCTCCTGCATAAAATTGGAAGTGTCTTGGCGACGTTTCGACGAAGTCCCATTCATCATCTTCAGGCTGGTGTTTTCAGCTTCGTGCAGCAATGTGTGGTCTTAGCTGTTTCTTCCTTTTAACTGCCAGTGGGGGTATGAACTGATTGGGTGGGAGCTTGGCTGTGTTCTGATTGGGTGGAGGTGTGTTCTGATTGGTTAGGGGCTTGGCTGTGCTCTGATTGGCTGGGGGGTTGGCTGTGCTCTGATTGGCTGGGGGAGTGTTCTGTTTGGTTGTGCTCAGGTTAGTCTGAATTGCAGAGGGGTTTAAGATTTTGGGTTGCCTTGCTATTTTTTGGCTTCGCGTTCGTGGTCGTGCCTCCTCTTCATATATATATATATATATATATATATATATATATATATATATATATTCATTACAAATGCACATACAGTTTTGGTTAGAAATATGCTTGGTTGTGTGAAAACCAGTGCTGAAGAAAAAGGATGCCACAATGCAAGGCATTTAACTAAACAAGATAGACTTGTTATTTTGCCAACCCCGTTATAAAGAGTTTCTAACATGCACCTAACAAATAATTTGTGTGTGATTCATTGAATATAACAAGTCCTAGTTTGTTTTTCTATTAATATAACTTTAATGACAAAGATAGACATTTATATGCAATTAATTTAGCCTAATTGTATATAACTATCTACCAAGGCCATTAAAGAATCAAAGATAAGTCTGAACAGCTGATTGAAATCTGTATCAGAAATATATGCAGCTGCTACTTAATGTAACATTTCATTCCATTTTTAAACAAAACGTGTAAAAATTCCACTCCATATCTTGTTGAGGTCAGCAGCAAAATACTTACTTCCGTTGATCTGAAGTAAGTATTAAAATCCAGATGGTCCATCATTATAGGACCAGGGGTGGGTGGGGAATGGAAGGGAATCTAAATTTAATCAAATTATCTAAAATTTCATTTAACCACATAAAGTGATAGAAACTAGTATTAATTAAATCATCCCACTAAGTGCTCTTCATTTTGATGGACAAGATCATTTAGGTCTGCCTTCCTCAACCTGTCATTCTTTCTATGTGCTGCCAAGTGCAATTTTCAGACAATCTCTGCACATCTGGGTGGCACAAGGTTGATTATTTTTCCAGCACCAGTTCCTGTACTTTGCATGAATCTGAATTAAAAAGTGCATATGGAATATGTATCAGTGTCCTTTAATATTATATAGTTCTGTTACTACAATTGTATATATAGTAGCATAAAGAAGCAGCTGTATAATGTAATTGCTCGAGCATCACCATTCAATGTGGGAGACCAAGATTCAAATCCTGGCTGACACTAACCTTACCTGTGGAAGACAGCGGTGGTAATAGATGTAGCAATGCCAAGAGACAGCAACCTCAGGAAGGAAGAGTATGAGAAGTTGGAGAAGTATCAGGGCCTGAAGAAAGAACTAGAGAGGATATGGAAAGTAAAGGCCAAAGTGGTCCCAGTGGTCATAGGAACAATCAAGGCTGTGATTCCTAAGTTGGGAGAGGAGCACTGGAGTTCTCTGTCCAGAACAATGCAGTGCTAGGAAAAACTAAGATACTGTGTGCAGAACCGTCAAATTCCCAGCCCTCTGGTAGAGGACACGAGATTGAGGAAGACACATGCCACCCACCATACATAAAAATACGTCACACTCATACGTCATATGTTTACATCTTACATCCTACATCTATATATCATACACACACACACATATAGAATATATAGAATGTACATATGCATACACATATGAAATACACTGTATTAAAGTAGATAGTATACTATGTTAGCTCCCTGTCAACAAATCTCTGGATGAAGTATTTGGCATAGCACTTAGTTGCTTCTGAGCCTAGTCATTATGATCATGAGTAAATTTTGAAACTGTGATCCTTCCAGCTTGGATGTTTGAAAAAAAAATCAAGTGCAACTCCAGAACAGCTTGCAAAACCAATACATCTATTCCTGGTTTCTCTGCAGGGTATACAACATTGGAGCCAAAATGATTGTCTTGAAGTTTTATACTTTTTTGGAGAGCTTCTGGGAATCCATTCACCACAGTTTACTCTACTCCTGGCTCCTTTCCCTTGCCATAATTTTTTTTTCTACATTTCAGGGCCAGCAGGAAAAACAAACAAACAACAAATTGTAGAATAGCCAAACAATGTTCTGGCAGATTAGTTAGGGAAAATGAGAGGATCTGTTGTGGTGTGAAAATCCCCTACACATGTAATGCTTCTGGGAAGTCAGGTACTGATCAAATCATTGTTTTAAATGCTCTTTTGCCTAGTGCAGTGTTTCCCAAACTTGACAATTTTAAGGCATGTGGACTTCAACTCCCAGAATTCCACAGCCAGCGTTGCTGGCTGTGGAATTCTGGGAGTTGAAGTCCACATGTCTTAAAATTGTCAAGTTTGGGAAACACTGCACTAGTGAACTCATCCATCTCTTTAAATATATTGAATTGTAAAAAGCCAAGTGAATTTTAATTCACGTGTGATGTAGAGAAAGTGTAGACATTAAGATTATGTGTTATGCTACAGGTAAAGCATACTGTAATAGTATTATGTTTGTTTTTATTTCCAATTGTGTAAGCATACAACATAAAGTGAACATGCTTCTCTCCAGACAAAAAGGCATAAGCAGAAGGCAGAAGGTTGATCAGAACCATGACATAAAATTCTGATATCTACCAAAGTGCTTATGAAGTAGAAGCTATGGATGATCTGCAGGGAGTTGCAAAACAATTATAAGAAACATTCTATAATAAATTCAGAGTAAGCCATTCTTAAGCAACTTTACCATATTTAGTTGCAATGTCAGAAATGAACCTTAAGTTGCAATTATTCAAACTAGACTCTATAGAAGGTCTGTATGATCCCCAAATAGGACAGGGAAAAATGTTAATTCTTCCTCCATCACCTTTAAAAAATAGCAGGAAATTATTCTAGTGAATTATACTTAAATTATACTTAAATTATTCTAGTGAATTATACTTTCCATGCTGGTGGGTAGAATAGTCCTGTTCCTCTTTACACGTTCATTTTTTCCAGTTATTCGTAAGAATCTTCCCTCTCTACCTTGATCTCTTTCTCTCCAGGTGGCTAATCTCCTACGGCTGTTCCAGATCCCTCAGATCAGTTATGCTTCTACCAGTGCTAAGCTGAGTGACAAGTCTCGCTATGATTACTTTGCTCGCACTGTCCCACCAGACTTCTACCAGGCCAAAGCTATGTCTGAGATCCTGCGGTTCTTCAACTGGACCTATGTCTCCACTGTGGCCTCCGAAGGAGACTATGGAGAAACAGGCATTGAAGCTTTTGAACAACAAGCTCGGGCCCGCAACATCTGCATTGCCACTTCTGAGAAAGTGGGACGTTCTATGAACAAGAAGACTTTTGATGGGGTGATTAAGGCACTGATGCAAAAACCCAGTGCAAGAGTGGTAGTGCTATTCACCCGAAGTGAAGATGCTCGGGAGCTGTTAGCAGCTGCTCAAAGGATTAATGTGTCCTTCACTTGGGTGGCCAGCGATGGTTGGGGGGCTCTAGAGAGTGTAGTGGCTGGCAGTGAGCCAATTGCTGATGGTGCTATCACTATTGAACTGGCTTCCTACCCAATACAGGAATTTGCTGTGTACTTCCGAAACCTCAATCCCTACAACAACAGCCGAAATCCATGGTTCCAGGAGTTCTGGGAACACAAGTTCCAGTGTAGTTTCTACAACCAGAACTGCAGTCACTTCTCCTTGAAGTCAGGGCAGTTCGAACAGGAATCCAAAATCATGTTTGTGGTCAATGCAGTCTATGCAATGGCCCATGCACTTCATAACATGCATCAAGCACTCTGTCCCAATGCCACCAAGCTCTGTGATTCCATGAAGCCAGTGAATGGGAAGCGGTTCTACAAGGATTTCATGCTCAACGTAACTTTTGATGGTAAGCCAAAATAATGGTTTGATGTAGAATGTTGTGGGGAGGAATAAAGAACATGAGGAACAAGCGGGGCAAAGATCAGGGCATGGAGAACAGAACTGGAGATGCACAGATTAAAATGCACAGTGCAATCTCAGGGCAGATTATGGCAGAAATATCCTGAAAGATAGAGTTATCTGGCATTGTGGTTGCCAGAAATATTCCTGTGTGAATTACTCTAAGTGCCTGGCATTGTGGTTGCCAGAAATATTCCTGTGTGAATTACTCTAACATCATTAATGGAGAAAAAAATCCCTCATTTATTGAATGTTACCATCTTGTTCTCCTGGGCATGACAGCTGCTAGTTTAGGATGCTTGTGCAATGGGACCAAACTGTAGTTTTCTCAAGCCAGGAGATTTGACTGCCTAGAATTTGACTTGCATTGTAAGATGCAAACAGTTCTGTTTGCATCTTACCATGAAAGCAAGATAATTACGGACATTCATCTCCATTTAAGAGAGATTTGCAGTATTATTGCAAACATCCAGATAAGTTCACACTTGCATTTAATTTTGCTTTCCTAAGTCTTCACTTTTGAGTGTCATGGCACTGGAATAATAAATCAATATGAGCCCCTGATTTTTCAGGTTAGAACAAGTTATACTAATATAACACACAGTGAGGCTGTGCAAAGCTTTCAGAAGGGATGCTTCACAAAAATCTCAGTGTGATGGAAGCATCGCTTCTCAAAGTATTTAAACTAATGTTTTTCAAATGTGGCAACTTTAAGATGTGTGGATTTCAACTCTCAGAATGCTGGCTGGGGAATACTGAAAGTTGAAGTCCAGACATCTTAAAGTTGCACATTTGAAAAACACTCATTTAAGCAGCCATGTCTTCTAGAAAGCTTCGGTGGCTATTTTAAAGGCTGTTTCTTCCATGTGTGTGGGGGACATACAAAACTGCTTCACTGACAATCCAGCAGAAATGTTGTCTATGTATACAACTACCAAAAACTGGGGAAATGGCATATAGAGCAGCAAGCTTTCTAGAGGATCTGGCTGTTTGAATGTTTCAAAGAGGGGGAGTTTGTGCTAACATGCTACAAAAAAATGCAATTTCTGAATATTTGCATAGTTCTAATGCACAGCTTCTTGGAAACATTAAAAGATTATTTATCATGTTCTGGCTGCTCTGCAGTGGTTCCAAAGCTAGCCTTCCCAATCCTCATGCCCTTCAGATACTTTGGACTTCAGCTCCTATAATTCCCCATGTCTAATTCAGTTTTTAAGATTTCTGCACAGATTATATTGCTATCAACTTTGTTGAGAATATGCAAGTAAATTATGTACATGGGGGGTGATAAGCATCTATCTGTAAAAAAAAATAAAAGACCCGTGTAAAATAGGTTATGTCCATATGAAAATCACAAGGAATAGGACTACTATAACAAAGTATAACAGAACCAATTTGGGGGCAAAAGTTTCCATGTGGATAGCTCAATTTTGTAATCATGTTGTTTTTCTCACACTTGAATCCAATTTTCCAATTCCACTTCACAGCTCCATTTCGACCATCACTAGACACCAAAAGTATGGTTCGATTTGACCAATGTGGAGATGGAATTGGTCGTTACAATATTTTCAACTACCAGAGAGCCAATGGGAGATATCGCTATCAGAAGGTAGGCTACTGGGCAGAAGGACTCATTCTGAACACCAACCTCATTCCATGGGTGAAGACCTCCATTCCTGTTTCCCAGTGCAGTGACCCCTGCAAGAAGAACGAAATGAAGAGCATGCAACCAGGAGACATGTGCTGTTGGATATGTATCCCATGCCAGCCATATGAATTTCTGTTGGATGAATTTACTTGCAGAGATTGTGGCCTTGGTTATTGGCCCAATGGGACTTTAAATGGATGCTACGAGTTACCCCAAGAGTATATTCACTGGAAGGATGTCTGGGCTATTGGACCAGTCACAATTTCTTGCCTTGGTTTCATGTCCACTCTGTTTGTTTTGGGTTTTTTTGTTAGGAATAATGACACTCCCATTGTGAAAGCATCAGGCCGAGAACTATGCTACATCCTGCTGACTGGAGTGTTGATGTGCTACAGCATGACATTTATCTTCATTGCCAAGCCTTCCACTGTGGTCTGTACTCTGCGGCGCTTAGGGTTAGGCACCTCCTTTGCTGTCTGCTACTCTGCCCTCTTGACCAAGACAAACCGAATTGCACGGATTTTCAGTGGAGTCAAAGAAGGCGTGCAGCGTCCGCGGTTCATAAGCCCCACCTCCCAAGTGGTCATCTGCATGGCTCTTATTTCATGCCAGCTCATTATTGCCATTATCTGGCTCATGGTGGAGATTCCAGGCACACGAAAGGATACTGAACCTGACAAAAGGTATATTGTCACCCTCAAATGCAACAACCGAGACTCCAGTATGCTAATTTCACTCACCTACAATGTCCTCTTGATCATGTTGTGTACAGTCTATGCCTTCAAGACCAGGAAATGTCCAGAAAACTTCAATGAGGCCAAGTTCATTGGATTCACCATGTATACCACATGCATCATTTGGCTAGCCTTCCTGCCCATCTTCTATGTTACCTCCAGCGATTACCGCGTAAGTCAGTTCTTGCTGGGAATAAGATAAAAAAATGTCCTTGGCATGTAGTAGGCAGCTTCAGAGAATCTTTCCCAACCTGGTGCCCTCCAGTCCAGATGTCCTGGGATACAATTCACACTGATCAAGGTTTGGACTAGGAGAGGGAAAATCCAAGTTCTAGTCCGGTCTTAGCTACAGGAGAGCACTGGTGACTTTGGGCCAGTTAGTCTCTTTCAATCAAAGCTCCACCCTCATTAGATGATTGCTGTGGCAAAAAATAGGAGGAAGGAATGCTATGTATGCCACATGGAGCTCCTGAATGGAAGGTGGGATTTAACATTAATAAACATAATCAATCAGAGATTATGAATTGTTCCAGAAGTAATCTTTTTTTTTATTGACATTTGTCAACTTTTATCCCTCTCCCTGATACTAGGAAATTTTAGTTAATCTGTTCAAGGAACAACTAACAGACCAATTCATTCATTCATTCATTCATACATACATACATACATACATACATACATACATACATACCACAGCTTGAAACAACAAGAAAATAAATAAGGCAAAAAGAATAAACAGTCAAATTTAAGTCGAAGGTGCTAGCAACTTTAGCTGTGAGGCTTATTTATTCCAAGAAGACCTTGGACATCGGAAAGAGGTTTATAGCATAGAGTAATGCTACAGTAGCTAAAATGTGACTAGTATCTTGTGTGTTAATTCTGTTACTAATTGCAGAAAAACAATGCTACAGGATTCCAGGTCTTGAGTGGGCAAACAGCCAAGGTCTTTGGTTGCATATCTGTACTATAGGTTTGCACAGGACACAGTGCAGTCATGCTTTCTCTTATCAGTCTACTTCTAGGAATTTCCGGAACAGAAATTGATAAAGAGTTCACACTATACCCTCAATTTAGTTGTCACTGTAATAGTCATAAGCTGTTCTTCATCATATCAGATTAAAAGTGTCATACTGTTTTCCTTTCTTTCCATTTGTGAAACACTTTTTCCCTATGGAAAGAATACATAAAACTCTCCAGGGTTTCTCTACACTTGATAAACCTCTGGAATATTCTTAGATAATAAAAGCTCAAGTGGGGAATGGAGGAACCTGTAGCTCTTTATTATTAATATCATAAGAACTATCCAGAAAATGCCAATGGTGCTTGTGTAATTGCATCCTGGATAGCACAACAAGAACAAGAATAGAGAATCACAACAATAGAGCTATTTATTCATCAGTGTGTTGCACTTTGGGGAGCACAAACCTCAGAACATGCTTCACCAAATATAATAAGACACAGGTTTTTTTTAATACACAGAATTTTGCTGCACCCAGAGTTTAGGGGTCCCAGATGAATGTACAGTGCTAGCAATGGATCAAAATGAATTCCCCACATCCCTATGTGTACGTATTATAGCCATGGGCCAGAAAAATGATTGCTATTACTAAGCAAAAAATAGCAGTATATCACAGCCTTCTGATTGACAGGGCAATTAGAACTCCTCCTGGAATGGATGCTTGACTTAATCCTGCTCCCTCCCAGTTCAGTCATGGCAATATCCTGGCCTCATTAGATGGAAAAGCAGAATTGCTAGTCCACCATCAGGAGTTTGGAAAGCAACTAAGGTTTCCTCTGTTAGTAAGCACAGAAACATGAGTTAATGCTAGCAATTTAGTCTCTGCCTCTCTCTTGTGAAAAGGAATACCTTTGGGGGTTGACAAGAAAGTCGGAAAAAACCACTCAACTGATTAGTTGGCAAACTAGAATGGCTTTGCTGACAATCTTCTTGCTCAGTCCTTGGCCCGAAGGGTGAGTATTAATGGGCTGGTGGCCTTCTGGGAAGGCTAGACACACAGATATGTAAACATGCATGTGCTCACAGCATCTTGGTATCTGAGCAGAGCTGAAAGTAAACAAAACAGCTAGAATCAACTTTGGGTACATTGAAATTAGATTCAGGAGAATGGAGAGTTGGAAAAGCTGGTTACTTAGAAAAGCCCCTGGTGTTCTTGGGAGAGGAAATATAATAAAAGAGGTCATTTTAAAGGCATTATTCTTATAACAAAATTATCACAGTTCAAGTAATTTGGGAGCTATGGACCCACATTGTTTTTATAATTATATAATTGCATAAGACGAATCTCACAGTTTTGGTCAGAAATAGCACTCTCATCATGTTCAAATTATCCATAATTGAGTAATTAGAAACTGAGAAATAATTACTTTTTGGACCTTAAGGCAATTTTCAAAATAAGCATTTCTAGACCTCACCTTCTATTACCCAGTCTCTTTGAACCTTGTAGCCATTATGCTTTTTTCTTTAGAGAAACAGCAACCCCTTTTACCAATCAAAAATAAAATGCTAGGACTTTACAGGTGATCCTTTTTAATATCTGAGAGTTCCAGAACCGAAAATAGAGCTGCCATTTAATGCAAGAATCTTATGGATCACCTTGCCTCCTCCTGCCTCATACTAGAAATCTTTAAATGACAAATGTGAAAGGCTTCAAATGGAATTGCTATATAATGAGTTTTCTGGTTGCATTACTCTTGTTTTAACTGGGCAACTGGCATAGTTCTTGTTAGCTTGTTTGCCTTTGGGTATTAAGTACATTAAATTAACATGTTCTCATTCAGATTAAGCACCATCTTAAGCTTCCTTAAGAGTGGGTAATTTAATTCCACATAATGCTTGAGAAGGGTGGGTGTTCTGTCTGCTTGTAGATAGTTCTCTAATACATTTGAATCCCACTGCCTAATTGGAGTTGCAAATTCTTGAATCATATTCTTGTCACTTAAAGTTGTTGGTTAACAATCATCTGTGTTTCTGGGAGGAACTTTGCAGAAGATGGGTTTATTAGCAAATTCTAATTTACTAAAGACCAAGCATGTGTTAGGGCCGGTGAGATTTTTATTAAAAAGGCAAAGAGATCTTTCTTTATTGCCAGTTGGATTTGTGTAGCTCAGATGAATAAACATATGATAGTTGAAAAACTGCTGCAGCTGCTTTAAGGGGCCAAACTATTGAAGTGACTCTTAAAATAGTAGAATTTCTTTTTTTCAGTTTTATGAGGAAACCTGAAAAAATTTCCACTGCTATAATGAAGATTGAGAAATGCTGTTCTTGAGCTATCTAGATTATTTTTCCTTAACTTTTTTGGGAATAGAGTCTACTGTTTAGTAATCTCACACAGCAACGCTTCCTTTAAAATAATCAGAGAGAGATAATTTTCCCACATGAAATGGGAGATCTTCACATTGGGATCTCATCTGGCTAAGAGAGAAATCAGACGAAAAGCTTCAGAGTTCTTAATCCCGCTCTACAAATCAATTTCAGAAGCTGAAGGTCTTGGTTATTAGTGTGGAGTCAGGGTTATGAAGTTGTTATTTAGTACTAATAGTATGGGAGCACACTGGCTGAGGAATTCTGGGAGTTGAAGTCCACAAATCATAAAAGGGTCAAGTCTGAAGACACCTGCTGTAAGGATTTATTAAAGAAACATAGTGATTGTCATTACGTAGCTGTAGACGTTGCTCTGTTACTGTGCTCTGTTACTCCACATAGCACATTACTCCAGGTAGCTCAGAAGCAGAACCTGTTGAGAGATAATGCATCTCTTCTTTGCAAATAATAATAATAATTCCATCCTGCGATGATATCTGTAATAACATCAAACATCCACATCTGCCTATCCCTTACATTCCCTATGCTTGGAATGTAAGTTGTCTAAAATCTCTGGGTGGCATGGAATGTAGAGGTAAGTACATAAACAAATATGAAAAACAAAATCCTTAGAGGAACCAGGTTTAACCTTTGTAATAGACTGGATTCACATACCATTCTGAAACCTTGGCTTAGTTTAATCATAAATTGCCAAATAAATCACAGTTGCCGGTATTAATGCACTACAATAGATAAACCAGACTCTCAGAGAGCACTGAAACAAAAGTAGGACTTTCATAAGAGGACTGCAAAAATCCTTTGTTGCCATCTAGTTGTCATTCAAATGGTTGCAGCTTAGATACAAGAGCTTAGACAAACACAGCACAGAGTATGAAGCCAGCCACAAAAGCAGAATAAGAACATAGACGAGGAGCAAACTTTGGATGTTTTCAGGGGGAATTAAACAATAGCTGGTGCTTGGAGATAAATTCTTAGGTTTCTAACTTCCTGAATACCTTTAGACTTCTATGGAACGAACAGCGAAAAATTCCTAGAATAAGTTACAGGATGTGAAATACCAAGATGATGAATTAATCTGTGAAAGGCAAGATTACTCCTGACTGAACCTTATTTTTCCTCCAAGACTTTAGATTGGCCTGGTGGTAAGTTATAAATTTGTTTCTTGATTGTTCTATCCAGCCTATATTTTCAGGGATCCCACTGTATTTCCTCATGCTGAGCTAACTCATTGTTGTGTTACAGTTGAAGATGTACATACTAGTTACAAACTTTAAATGAGGTACAGACTATTAAGTAGGAGGATTTACAAGTATAAAAGTAATTGTGGCTGAGGGTTTTTTTGTCAATACACTCATTTCATATTGTTAAAACTAGCTTTCCTTTTTACCTCCTAATCAGTAATGCTATTGTGAAAATACATTAATTCCTAATTGACTGAAGAAGTTAAAAATAAATTATTTGTGTATTCCTGAAGTCAGCTGGGTCTCCTGAGGCTTTCTTATAATATTTTTTATTTCATATTTCACACTCTCTTGCACAAAATCCATTTATATGTTGTGGGAATTGACTTCTGACAACATGGCAAATGCATTGATGGAGTGCAAAAAAGGATTACTTAATTTTTGAGATGAGTCTCTTTCACCACATTGTATAAATCTCTGCTAGTCTTTCTTACACTTTAACCACCCACTTCTTTTTGTATATTTTTATGTATTCATTTTGACATTTAAGCAGCAACTACCAATAGTTTAATTCTTCCAAGCTTAAATTGGATTAGAATTGGATTACTGCACTGGGGCACCATATTGGTCAAGCTCAGAGAAATATTTGGACAGCTGTGGGCCAATCTTATTTCTGGCTAGACAAGATCTTTGCAGGAAAATAATTCAGAATAGACACAGCTGTATTGGGCAAATGGACAGCATGGGTTTTCTATTTTTTTCCTGAAAATTGGGAATAGTTATATTTCCTAATTTTTAAACTGGTGTTAAGCTTCTTACTTTTTCCATATATCTTTATCAATTGCTGTTTGAGAAGATACTGGATCCCAAAAGCCATATGTAGCTTTGAAGAAGGCTTAGTATGTTACATAGCAATCTAATAGTGGAAATAGTAATAGGGAGATTCTATGATTGAATATCCATCACATCCATCAGCTTGTGAAGGTCAAGGTAGGAGGCACAGGACATTGTTTTTCTTCTTCCCTTTTCCCCTCTTCTACTAGGAGGGAATTAATTCTGCCTATATCAATATTCAGGGCTATTTGCAGAATTGGGGGGACGGGGGGGGGATAAGGAAGAGTCCTGTGTCACTTTCCCAGAATGCTATATTTCAACTCTCAGGACTGATGGAAAGTTTTGCAAACTTTTCTCCTGCAAATCTGGGCATTTCCAGCATCTCTCCCACAAGGACTCATTCCTTACCAGCAGAGGTGCACCTCTACTGTCCTCAGGAACTCCTTCAACCACTTTCTTAAGGAGGTCCAGACTCCCTTTCTTAGTTGATTCCTTTACAAGGCCTCTTAGCCATGTCTGCAACAAGTTTGCTCTTCCTTAAGAAAAGGAAAAGACATTAAAAATGTTTCCTTTTGTGCAAGCACAGGGCTCTACCAACATGGCTAATCATCCAATCCTACAAATACCTTAAGGCCCCCATACCTATGATACAGTTTGCTCTCATTTCAAGTGGACCAAAAAGCATTTAGAGATACAAGGAAGCTTGTTCAGTGAACATGGCAGGGAGACAGCATAAATGTCCTTCAGGCTGCCCAAAGATTATCATTGTTGTTGGGATTGGGCTTTACATGAACATTTCTTCCCAAAGTGGACCAACTGACTATTTCATATGGATAATTAAAGCACCTGTAGATCCATCCCTGTTTTCATGTCCTTGCTTTATGCTTCAGGTTGCTGGACTGGTTTGCTTCTTTCTTTTCCCCTTTACAGGTTCAGACTACGACAATGTGCATCTCAGTTAGCCTAAGTGGCACAGTAGTTCTTGGCTGCCTCTTCACTCCCAAGCTGCATATCATTCTGTTCCAGCCCCAGAAGAACATAGCCAGCCATCGAGTTTCCACCAACCGATTCAGTGTGACAGCTGCAGGCTCCAGCCACTCGCAGGGTGAGTGTGTGAGAGAGTCCGTATAAGCAATGATTCTCACCTTATATTTGAGAGTCCTGGTGGCATAGTGGTTAGAATGCAGTACTGCAGACTACTTGTGTTGACTGCTGGCTGCCAGCAGTTTGGAAGTTCAAGTCTCACCAGATCAAGGTTGACTTAGGCCTTCCATCCTTCTCAAGTCAGTAAAATGAAGATCCAGATTGTTGAGGGCAATATGCTGACAAACAGCTGAAGGCTGTAAAGCACTGTGAAGTGATATATAAGTCTTACGTGCTCTTGCTAGTGCTAGTGCTAGTGCTAGTGCTATCTGCAGTATGACTGAGAGCAAAGATATTCCTTACTGGGTGTACTCAGCGGATAAATTTGCCTACAGCAGCAACTTATTCTGACTGTTGCACGGCTGAATTGTCTTTAAGCTACAGTGTCTTAAATCTCTGGGAGTTCATGTAGATGTTAACAAATGCACCACTCTGAAAAGCAACAGATGTTCCTGGGAAATTACAAAAATAACTGCTTATAGTTGTTGGTTTTGTCACCTGTGGCTACATTTGCACATAATGCAAAACTATAAATCTGGTAGGATGAAGTCAAGTTGCAGTATTTATCCTTCTCCTCTGAAGAAGATTTTCTTTTCCTTTCTTTTTTTCAATTTTGACTAACCCAGCTGGTTTTGATCTCTGATGAACTGAGGCTTAGGTGTGCTCGATGGAAACTTTGAAATCATAGTTCAAAAATCTGACCTGTTTTCACTAACTGTAATTAGAGTAATCACAGTTTTGGATTTGAGCATAATGCAAAACACAAAGTGGCAGTTTCCAGTCTCTTCTCTTTCTTGGCTCTTCTCTGAATGTGAAATCATGTCATAAGTTTTCACAGAGCAATTGGGCTGTGAAAATAATCAGCAAAAGAAGAAACTACACAGAGATGAAAACTAGTTATTTTGCCACAGAATTTGTCTTCTCTGCTTCTGGACATAAAATGCGGAACCATCTTTGTAAGCCATTTGAATTCAGTGATGCAGGCCATTTATTTAGTTATTGTTTCCCCAGTAAATATGTCCTGGCAAAACAGTTAAATCAAGACTCTTTTCAGAGATAAAATGAGAATATAAGGAGAGAGTAACAATAGCCTACACCAGGGGTAGGCAACCTTGGCTCTTTTATGACTCGTGGACTTCAACTCCCAGAATTCCTGAGCCAGCCATGCTGGCTAGCAATTCTTGGAGTTGAAGTCCACGAGTCATAAAAGAGCCAAGGTTGCCTACCCCTGGCTTACACTATGAGAAACTAAATCTCTTTGTTAGGAAACACTCATAGAACACTTTCTTAACAATGCATGGCCAACATACTGTTCTTCTTGTTACGCTGTCTATTCAATCAATTTGTATCACAGCATTTAGACTGGGTATTTGGGTTCTAATCAAAAGCCTTGGCAACATTATTGTGTCATGGAGGAAGTTCCAAGCAAAGTAGGGATTTTTATTTATTTTTGCAAAGACAGTGGTATCAAGTCCAGTAAAACTTCCAAATATTTGGAGAATCCCTTTGTTGAGGCTTTAAGAGCTCTGATTCCTGTTGGTATTATAGCTAACTTTTTCTTCAAAAGCCTTTCAACTGTGATTTGCAAATCCCATATTTTGTTACTTTTTTCCATGTGAACTATTGGCTGATATTGTGACATCCGTGAATCACACTTTTTTTTCTGTTCAGTAATAGTAATCATGTCTAATGTGATTATGTTTCTAGTGTCTATAGTTTGCATTTTAAATTCTTACAATTATTAGTGCATATATGTCCCAAAGGCGCTTTTTCAGGAGGCAACTGGACTTTCTTGTTTTTTTCTTTGAAGATGTTTTGCTTCTCATCCAAGAAGCTTCTTCAGCTCTGACTGGATGGTAGGAAATCCTTCCATCCTTGGATGAGAAGCGAAACATCTCCAAGAAAAAACAAGGAAGTCTCTTGAAAAAGCACTTTTGGGACAACCGTGATCTGGATGACTGAGAATCTCCATAGAGATTAGAGCATATATTGTTTGTAGTTTTCAAGATGCTCTCCTGTCTTCTCCAAAGGCCTCTCACCACGATGTAAAAAAAAGGTTGAGACTCTAGAAAGAGTACAGAGAAGAACAACAAAGATGATTAGGGGACTGGAGGCTAAAACATATGAGGAACGGTTGCTGGAATTGGGTATGTCTAGTTTAACGAAGAGAAGGACAAGGGGGGACATGATAGCAGTATTCCAATATCTCAGGGGCTGCCACAAAGAAGAGGGAATTCAAGCTATTTTCCAAGGCACCTGAAGGCAGGACAAGAAGCAACAGGTGGAAACTAATCAAGGAGAGAAGCAACCTAGAACTAAGGAGAAACTTCCTGAGAGTGAGAACAATTAACCAGTGGAACAACCTGCCTCCAGAAGCTGTGAATGCTCCAACACTGGAAGTTTTTAAGAAGAGAGTGGACAGCCATTTGTCCGAAATGGGGTAGGGTTTCCTGCCTTCCTGAGCAGGGGGTTAGACTTGATGACCTTCAAGGTCCCTTCCAACATTATTATTATTATTATTATTATTATTATTATTATTATTATTATTACTACTACTACTACTGTCTTGGCACTGCTGCTCTCATTTATTCCTTTGCCCTTTGTCAGCATGAGAAAGCACCATCATCCAATCAGGCTTTTGAACATAAGAATTGGTGGGCTAGATTAGATCCTGCAGGCATATCAGCTGCTCAAGAGCTTCTCAAGGGTAAAGATAACAGAATATGCCAGATGTCATTTTAGAAATCAAACTAGATGAACAGGTCACCTGTACTGGGTAAAATGTCTAGCTCTTTTGAAAATAGTGATAAATGAAAAGACCAATTTCATCCTCTTCCCCATTTTAAAGTTTGCTTCAGCCAATTTCTATTCCTTTTCCATGACTATTTCACATTTTATGTGCTTTGCTTGACAGATTTCTCCAAAGATACACTCTTTTGTCTAGGCAACCTTGGCTCTTTTATGACTCGTGGACTTCAACTCCCAGAATTCCTGAGCCAGTCGTAAAAGAGCCAAGGTTGCCTACCCCTGGTCTAGTCCTTTTCAATTATGCACATTCTGGCAATTTTCCTGGATGTAATGTGTTTTCGTTTGAACAGTTTGCCTACTGTGAACTTCTTTAGAAAGCGGTTTCTAATTGGGTGGTTTGTGAATGGTGATGTTTGACACATACCGTAGTTAAGTCTGAGATTCTTAATTACTGTCCTTTGAAATCTTTTTCCAATCTGTGTCTCCCAGGGTCGACTTCTCAATATGTCCCAACTGTGTGCAATGGTCGTGAAGTGGTGGATTCTACAACCTCATCCTTGTGAACACTTGTGAATGCTTGGTGATCATGAGTATTTGTAGCTGTTGTGCTCATCTCCTACAAACAAATGCCTTTTTTGTTTCTCACTGGGCTTTTTCTTTCCTTAAAAGACAACAACAGCAACTAGTTTCGAAGTTCATCTGTTGGACAAACTTTTTCAAGGCAAAGGAATTGGGGACACAAGAAATGAGATCAAATCTTTATCATCAAAGAGAAAGACTAATACCGAGAGGCAGGAATATTTCAGCACAGTTTGGGAGGTTTTTTTTTAAAAAAAAAAACAGTGGCTCCATATTATAGTAAACATAGGACTGGGCTAAAGTAAATGCACAAATAGAATTTAATACACAAAGCTGCCCAAAACCAGGAAGAAAAGCACTGAAATGGTATTATTTTAATAACAATACAGAAGATGCGCACAGAAATCTTCTCCAATGGTTGGATAATACTGTTGGCAATAATAGCAGAATAAGCAAAGGACTTGTTATACAGACCAATAAAAAGGTGCCTGAAAACTTCCATGATGATTCCGGAGTGTAGACATTGATTCAGAGGGGTTTCTAATCTCCAGCTTCCTCTGTTGTATGAAGAGGAAGAAGACCTTGATGTTGTTACTTGAATTATACAATTAAATTAAATATTGAGAGATATAGTGCCAATATAAGCCCGATAGTTTTTTTGTGTTCTAATAATTCACAGGAATTCAGTTATGGGAAAATGTAGGATCTTAGCAAGCAAGAGTTTATCCAAGCTACTTAGTGAGAGAAAAACAATGAACAAAATGCCACTACACCCAAATGGAAAAAATGAGAAGATCTTTCTATCATGGAAAATATTTCTTCTGCTTGCCTTCGATGCTAAAGTTTGACAAAAATTGTTGGCTGCCTTCTGGGCTGTTGCTATTCCATAGCTATCTGCTGAAGTTCTTTGCTCTCAGAACTAGAATAGCAATTGTTTCTGTTGGTTTCTAAAGGGATGCAGGGAATTTCTGGTATCCAAAGGAAGAGGCAACAAGTTATAAAGGAACTTTAGTACTTGATTTGGCCCAGGAACTGTTCTGGGAGGAAAAGTCAACCTCCTCTTTCGGAAGACTCTTGAACTCTTATCTACATGTAGCCTGTTCTCAGCAACAGCTCTGTTATAGCACAATTATTTTTTTCTTTTAAGCCTCCGGTGTTGCCAGTGAGCTAAATTAGTTAACAACAACACACTTTTCTCCATGGAAAAGCCTGCCCAGCCTCCATCTGTCGTCTATGCTTCCTTCACTATATCCCTGCTCATAGAGCTGCCTTTTCAAATCTGTCAGATGCATCAAGGGACAATATTATGTAAGAAACCAGGTGGTCCAGTTAGTGTCACTCCTTGGAGGATCTACCAGTATCTATCATTCTTAAGCACCAAATGAATTCCTTGAAAGAGCAACTGGGCCACCAAATATCACCACAAACTCTTCCTAACTGTAAGGGGGGGGGTGTTTTCATCTCTCAAAGGTTCCATTTGTCATTTTCTGGGCAAATTTATCTACTTTAAAATGCTGCTGGAGGGTTTGAAGGGAAACCCTTTATGCCTAAGTATATACGGTGCTGAATATTTTGGTGCAAACCACTTTCATCAGTTACAATTTACGCCAAGAACCGTCTGTGATTGGTTGTTGAGTTGGCATAGTATGTTAGGCTAAAAATATCTTTTGCTAATTTATGCCTTGATGTTTTGTAAAAGCCAATTGTTTAGACAGTTCTGTTAACCATAGTTGGTATCTTTGTGCAAGCACAGCCATGATTTCTGCTAAGCTGCTATGACTGGCTGTACAGTTGGTTAATGGACACATTTTACACCATATTGCCTAAGAGAGGCACTAAATCCTTTATTACGGCTTGTGAAAACTTCTAAAACTCACTGTCAACAACAGGAAAAGCTTTGGGCTATTCCAAAGTTGGGTTTGAAGCAAAACTTCTTCAACAAACTTTCATTGAGACCAGCACAAAGGAAAGAGTTGTTTGTAAGTAGGATGTTGGTTTGAGTGAGAAAAAAAAAGAGAACCTTTTGCTCAGACAGCTGTTTACAGGGAAAAAAATCTCAACTGTAACAAAGGGGTGAGGTGGGCTGTTTACGGTCTTCAGTGCTTCTGGCAAAATTGCAATGCCAATGAAATTCTTTGCTAGATTGGGAAAAACAGTCTGTGCTCATCCAGATTTTGAGGAACTCTTGGTCACATGGAAAACTTTCATAAACTTTCCAGAGGAGAAAAAAGATAGTATGGTTAGCAGCTGGAGCAAGATTTAAATATTTCTTGCACATTCTATAGAAATCTAGCACTTGTGCTATATAAAAGGAATAATTTGTGGCTTTTCTGAGAAAGCTTGGGAATGTGCCAAATCCAAGTGAAATCACAACGGCAGTACAATTTCCTACATTTCTTTAGGCAAGGGTGAATTGGAGGCTTCTGCCCCCTCAGTATCTATGGTTTTGACTTGGGCTTCTTTAATAAGATTTAAAGAATTAAATATCACAATGCTTGCTCTGTTTTAAGATAATATTTATCCTCATCCTAAAGTAACACAAAGAAAGAAGCTATTTCTCACTTTGTATGGCTCAGTGGTTTTATTATACACTTCTGTTAATTCTGATGCTCGACAATCATTTGGAATGGAGCTTCTTTTATGAAGGGTTTGAACATCCATTTCCTGGCAGATGAAGAAAATGAATTCTCATATTTCTCTATCTCACTAAAACAAAATATTACAGTATTATGTCAGTATGTTCTTAAATTTGTTCAGGACAAGAGTAAAGTATATCAAAGGAATGTGGAAAGAATCTGCGGACTTAACCAGGAGGGAAGCTAATATAAATGTGAAAAACACAATTTTACTTCTGTAAAGCAATTCGGCTTATAAAAGTACCATACTTATTGTATACCACAAGGCTACTAGAACCAGTAGCAATTATTAACATAAGCCTTACTCATGGTCTGGAATGAGCAGTTCTCCCTGCAGCTTACAGGTGGAGTGAGGTAGGGAGGTAGAACTACCTCACAACCAGGAAGACTAACTTTTCCAATATCATTTTAAAAAGCACATACTTTGCAGTTTTAAACCGATTCAAAAACTGAACTACATTTCCCATTTCTCAAATGTTCCCTATGTGAACTGCCTGTGGGGATCTGTCTGAAGAATGGCCACAAAAATGATAAAAACAGCTTCTTGGGTATCTGAAGATATTTGTAGGTTGAAGTATTTTTCAGTGTATCAATGTCAGTGTTTGAACTAGGTAATACAGGGATGATGAATTACCATTGTTGGGCTTCGGTGTAAAATAATATGGTTTCAGTGCCTCTTTTGCTTTGATTTGCTACATATGCCAGTACTGCTTTCCTCTGCAAGTGATGCTTTGAAGCATTTCTACTATTACAGAAATCTGCTTCACCTGCCAGTTAGCAACAGCAACATGCCTGAACTTTGTTAGGTGCTGCTCAGCATGATGTAATACAAGCAGACATTTCCCCCTCTTTGAAAGAATGGGGTTGTCAAGGGTGTTCCATTAATGCCTTAGGACTGCTACTTGGATACTCTTCTCATTCAGAGGGAGGGGTGTCAGGACTGTCTTTTTCAGCTGGAACCAAACCGTGTAGGCAACTCAGGCATCACAGAATCACTGAAATAAGCAAGAAAAGGTAGCAGAACTAAAATTCTGGATATATGGTTCTTTTATTATTATTATTATTAAAAGTTTTAAAGATTTAATACAATATATATCCCAAATCCCTCCCACCACACCCCTCCCCCACTTCCCAGAACTGATTACAGGATTACAAATAAACAATCATAATCTAACTAACATTACCCAACTATACTAACAATCAAATCCATAACATACTTTAACTCCTTTTCAAGATAAATATTAACAAATTAAAAACGAAAATAATACTATAATTAAACCATAATACTAAAACTAATATAAATTCAACCATATTAAACTATTAATAATAATCTAAAATTTACTCATAAGCTAGATAACACTTTTTAGTCTCATATTTATTCTGAATATAATCTATCCATCTTCTCCAAACCGAAATGTATCTTTCTTGTGAATGGTCCTTCAAATAAGCGGAGATTTTTGCCATTTCTGCTAAATTAGACACCTTGAGTATCCATTCTTCCATAGTAGGCAAAGAATCTTTCTTCCAATATTGCCCCACCAATAATCTTGCAGCTGTTATAAGATTCAACATCAAATTAATTTCTTTAACATCAAAATCTACAATAACACCTAACAAAAATAATTGTGGCGTAAACTTTATCTTTCTCTTAAAAATCTTTTGAATGTTCCACCAAATCTTAATCCAAAAAGCTTTTATATTTCTACAAGTCCACCAAATATGAAAATAAGTTGCATCTAAGCTTCCACATCTCCAACATTTGGGCTGTAAATTAGGATACATGCAGGACAGCTTTTGAGGATCCAAATGGCATCTATAAAACATTTTATAAAATTTTTCTCTTAAATTTTGAGCTTGAGTAAATTTTACATTTCTAACCCAAATTGTCTCCCATGTGTCCAATAGAATCGGCTCTTGAATATTTTGAGCCCATTTTACCATACAGTCTTTAACTAACTCCGTTTCAGAATCCAATTCTATTAAAACATTATAAATTCTCTTTATACGGGCTCGAGTTTGATCTTTAATCTGTTTTACCAAATTCACATCCCCTAAAGTAATACCAACCTTTTGATCTAAACTCCACCTAATTAACAATTAATTATACTGAAACTAAGAGTGTACAATATTTTCTTGCTTCAACTCAGCTAAAGATTTTAATTGCCAATCCTTCCCTACCAAACTAAGTAATTCCTTATAAGAAATCCTCTCCAAATTCACACTCCTAGATACCCCCTCTATCGCATGTTCAGGAATCCCCCAAATTGGAATTTTATAGTTTAGCCTATAATAATACTCCTTCCAGATACATAATAAAGCGTTTCTTAAAATATGAGATTTAAAAACCTGATCTACTTTTTTATTATAAATTAAATATGCATGTCATCCATATAATAAATCCCATCCTTCAAGAAGTATATTTTTATTTGTTAAGTTAAGCCAATCACTAATCAAAGTTAAAGCCACCGCATCATAATACAATTTTAAATTAGGCGCCTTAAGTCCTCCTCTTTCCCGTGCATCTTGTATAATCTTAAACTTAACTCTTGGTTTTTTCCCTGCCCAAATAAACTTATTAATACCCTTCTGCCATTCCTCCAAGTTGGCATCTTTTTTCAAAATAGGTATCATTTGAACAAAAAAAGAAACTTTGGAAGAACATTCATTTTAACCGCTGAGATTCTCCCCAGCAAAGATAACTGTAGTTTTTTCCAATCACTTAAATTCTTTTGCACTTTTACCCATAATGTCTCATAATTATTTTTGTACAATTTAACATTAGAAGCTATAATGTATACTCCCAAATATTTAACTTTTTTCACTATTTCAAAACCTGTTAATTTAGCTAACATATCCTTTTCCTTCATAGACATATTTTTCGGTAGTATTTTAGTCTTATTGTTATTTACCTTAAAACCAGAGACTTTCCCATACTGGGTTATGATTTCCACCAAATCCCTTACCGAATCTGTCGGTTGAGATAATGTCACAACCAAATCATCGGCAAAAGCTCTCAACCTATAATCATTCTTATTTATTTTTATTCCCTTTATTGTAGATGATTCACAAATTTTAATAAGTAAAATCTCCATTGTTAAAACAAATAACAATGGGGATAATGGACATCCCTGTCTTGTACCCTTTTCAATTTTAAATGCTTCTGTTAATCCCCCATTAATTATAATTTGTGCCGATTGTTGTTGATATATAGCCTTAAGAGCATACAAAAATTTATCCCCAAAATTCACTTTCTCTACAACTCTCAATAAAAATTGCCAATTTAATTGATCAAAAGCTTTTTCAGCATCCAAAAATATCAAAGTCGCAGGGACTGAGTATCCAAATACTCAATTAGGTTAACAATTTGTCTTACATTATATTTCATATATCTCCCAATTATAAATCCAGATTGATCACTATGGATCAATTGCTTCAAAACATGCATTAATCTATTTGCCAATATTTTCAAAAAAAAATCTTATAATCTGTATTCAAAAGAGATATAGGTCTATAATTCTTAGGCTGGGTAAGATCTTGATCCTCCTTTGGGATCAACGATATAAAAGCCCTTCTCCAAGACGGAGGTACCTCTGCTCCCAACAAAATATTATTAAAAAGTTCCTTTAATGGTTCTATCATTTCTTCAGATAACATTTTATAATAGATTGCTGTTAATCCATCTGTACCAGGAGCCTTACCAAACTTTAACAGTTTAATCGCCCAAATAATTTCCTCATAAGTAATTAAACAATTCATCTCATCTCGTTGGTCATTTGAAAGTCTAGGAAAATGTGCTGCCTGTAGATACTTTTCTATATCTGAAACTTGTATGCTTTCATTAGCATATAACTTTGAATAAAAATCTAAAAAACTCCTTTTAATCAAATTTTTTGATAAACCTCTTTACCTTTATAATCTATTTTCTCTATAATCCTTGACTTCTGTTTCTTCCGTAATTGATAAGCCAACCACCTACCAGGCTTATTTGCATTACAAAATATATTATGTTTCATGTAACTTAAATTAATTGTAGTCTGATCAGCCATTAACATGTTAAATTGCTCCTTAAGCATATTTATAGAAACCTTTAACCTATTATCCAATGGATTCAAAATGAAAGCCTTCTCTTTCACTTTGATCTCTTCTTCCAACTCTTCACGTTTTTTCGCCTGTTTGCGCCTATGCGCATTATTCATGTGGATCAAAACCCCTCCCATATAAACTTTGGTAGCATCCCAAACCATAGCCATTGAGGTACCCTTATGCATATTCAAAACAAAAAATTCCTTCAAATATTCTCTACATTTCTGTGAACTCCCCTCATATCTAAATAAGTTCTAATTCAACCTCCAAGATCTTCTATTCCCTTCTTCAGCAAATAACTCCAGCCATAGAGGACTGTGATCCGACAATGTCCTAGGAAAAATGTTGACATTCTTGACCCTAGAAAAGAGATCAGTAGTAATTAAAAAAAAATCAATTCTAGAAAACGACTGATGCCTATCCTTAAAAAAGGTAAAATCTCTGTCCTCCATGTTCCATTCTCTCCAAATATCTGTGAGTTCCAAATCATCCTTCAAATCAAAGAAAACTTTAGGTAATTTAGCGTGATTGGAAGATTTAGAAAATCCTCTCTTGTCCTTACTTGCATCTATAACTCCATTCCAATCACCCATCATAATAACAGATTTATAATATATGGTTCTTTTTTATAGGACTCTACTCTGGAACAAACTGGAGCAAGTTCAGAGGAGGTTTGCCAAGTTGGTGAGGGTCTGGAAACCAACCCTAGGAAAAATAATTAAAGGATTTGTGTAGCAAGTAAGGAAGATAATTTTGACAAGCTAGGCCAGAGCCATTATCAAAGTGGCCAGGGGAAAAAACTTGGTGTAAGTCTAAAACCAGAAGGTAGTGTAGGTGTCAGCAACTCAGGCAGATTCTTTCCTAGTTCACATGCATATAAAGGGTGGGATGATAATGACTTGCAAAATTCTGTTACTATGACCAATATTAATAAAAGTTAGGCCTTTTTGTGGAGTTGATTTCTTAGTTTGGTCTACAGAGTGTGACTGACAATCTGGTAATATTTACCTTAAAGCAAAGATAACTCAGGGGAGATAGCTGTCTTCAAATATCTGAAGAGTTGCCACTATCCAGAGAGCAGGAGCAGAACCAGTGGAATAAGCTATAAAGAAAATAGGTTCAGTCTAAATACTGGGAGGAATTGCCTGATGTTGAACCTTTAGCCAATGGAACAGTCTGCCTAATGAAGTGATGAGTTCTCTTTTACTGAAGAGGAAACCAACTTCACGATCATGTCAGAATTGTTGTAGGTCATTCTGTCCTGAGCAGAGTCAGTCCAAGTAACATCTGAAGTTCCTTTCAACTAGTCTAAATAAAGAAGAAATAGGGGAGACATGATAGCAGTATTCCAGTATTTGAGGGGCTGCCACAAAGAAGAGGGGGGTCACGTTATTCTCCAAAGCACCAGAGGGCAGGAGAAGAACGGTTGGAAACTGATCAAAGAGAGACGCAACCTGAAATTAAGGAGAAACTTCCTGACAGTGAGGACAATTAACCACTGGAACAGCTTGCCTCCAGAAATTGTGGGCGCTCCATCACTGGAGATTTTTAAAAAGAGGCTAGACAGTCACTTGTCTGAGATTGTATAGGTTCTTCTGCTTGAGCAGGGGCCTGGACTAGAAGACCTCCAAGGTCCCTTCCAGCTCTATTATATTCTAGACCATTCTGTAATATCAATCCACTTACATGAACCCATTGCAAGAAACATCAGCGGTTGCTTACACAAGCAATATAACTGCGCCTTATACAGTCAATGCTTCTAGAACTGGGTACTTCCATGTTTCTCAATGGATAAAAACATTTCCTTTAGCCTGATTTCTAACCAATCATATTAAAACTATTGATTAGAAGTAGACACTTCTATGATTATGAAAGAAAAAGAACATCCTTAGGTTAGCAGTTTCTTGAATGATTAATTATTCTGGGGAAGATTGATACTGAAGAATCTAAAGGAAAGTTTCATTTGAGTCATAGTACAGCAGTTTAGTGGTGTTGCTGTTACTAATGGATGGCACCTTCCTTCTCGCCCTTTTAAAGTCGAGTCTCTCACACACTGAGCTTGTCCATGTTGGTTTATTGGTTTGCCTTTGCCTTCTTCTGTGATATTGTCTCCATTTTTCAATCTAGTCTATAGCTCTGGTATCCTGATTCTCTCCTGACCAAAAACTAATCAAGTCTGACACAGCTTAGCTTTTTCAAGAACAGCCAAATTTGGCTAAGTGTTGTACTTGCTGTGAACTTGTGTCTTTAATGGTAGGCCAAAATATCCATTATTATAATGAAGGACAGCCTAAAAGTAACTAAATTAAGTGAACATTTTTCATATTTCTCCATGTTAGGAAAAATGTGTTTCCTGGATTTAGGAAATACCATATTCCTGATAAACACATATGAAAAAAGGCAATAAAACCAAACCAAGATGACATGGAAACCTGAATGGAAAATTCTAAATCTAGTAATTGGAATAGCTACTCCAACTGTGACATTTACCTGCAACCTGACAAGAAACACGCTAGCCTGGGGAAAGAAAAAAATGTCTGTTAATGTCCCTTAGCATCATAGCATGATTCAACTAGATATTATAATATGAAGGATAAGGCCTGTAGTTTTAGTAAATAGAGACAGTAGAATAGCTTTAACTGTGTACTGCAAATCTCAGTTTGGAAGTTTCAGAACTTAGCTGAAGGACTCCTACCTTTCCATCACTTATAATTCTCAATTTCAGCTGAATACTGTTTTGTATTAATAAAAGGGATTAAAATGTGCAAGAAAACCTCTAAGCTGCTAAGACCTCAATGGCAGCCAGGGTAAAGTCTGGTCCCGCTGCAATATAATTATATTATACTTATATAGGTAAAATTCAGAAGAAAAATGTGAATTTAGATATTTAGGAATTTCCACCTGAAAGCTGCCAGATTGGGGTGGTTGAACAATAATTGAACCATCATCAGGAACAACTCTTGAAATCAACCCTTGACCTAGATATCAACTGATTATCCTGAGCCAATTTTAGTCTCCGAGTTTAATTTGCAAGGTAGCTATGAATATAAAAAAATGGAGCAGGGCACCTAGGATATATCTCCCTTGTGGAAAATATCTAAAGTAAACATTTCTAATAAAATATACAAGTCTGAAACTATGCCATTCAAACCAACCACTTCTGCAGTTTATCGTATTTTAATTTCTCCCTTCCACAAGGGAGATACTGTATATCCTTGGGTGCCTTGCTCTATATTTTTATATTCATAACCATTTTGCAAACTAAACCCAGACTAAGATTGGCACAGGGATACCAATTGCTATCTAGATCAAGGGTTGATTTCAACCAATGCTCCCTGATAGTTCAAGTATGGCTCAAACGCCCCAATTTGGTACCTTTCAGATAGATGGGACTACACTCACGATCATCCTCACCACCTGGGTCAATTTAGCCTTGCTAAAGATGGGAAATGCAGTCAACACATCTGAATGAGACCAATAGTTACAGGTACATGTTTTGCCAAAGGATAGAATTATTTGCAGAATATGAGAATGATAGGAATCAGAAAGTGCTTCTGTACAAAATAATAACAAGAGAATGTACGTATTATTTAAATTTTAAAAAGTATTATTGTGATATATATTGTTTTAAAAAACCAGAATTTGAAGTAGACTTTTTGTGAACCAGTTCGTGATTTTTTGTAATTTATGTAAATAAAGTGCTTTTTTTATTATTGAATTTCTTGAATCGTTGAGAAATTCTTACATAGGGTTACCAGACTTATAGCAAAAGGACATGGCTTCCTTTTTGCTCCCTTGTCTAGTGTCCAAAAGGTATAACCTTAAATTCAAATATTGGCCAAGCATCTCCTTACCAAGTGGAATAGTTTACAAGCTCCTTGCTTTGTGACCTTAATCACAAGTTGTTTAGTACCCTATCTAGTAATTTGCTTGCTGCCTGAAATTTACAAGACCTTAATTAGTTACAGCCCCAAAGCTTCTGCTTCCTAACTAGCTCTAGCTCTGAGATTGAAAACTAGTCTTCCTCTTTTGTTATTTCATTTAAAACATTCATTTGGTCACCCATCTTATACTGACCTCTAGCTGGCTCCCAATTGACAATTAAAACATCAATAATAAAACAATTAAAACATCAATAATAAAACAAAATAATACATATATATGGCAAACCCATAAACATTAAAAACCTTCCGGTTTACCATCGCAGCTGCCGCAGACGCTGGAAGGTGAGCTCCATCTTCCGCGTTTGGTTTTGCTCTGCTGGAAAGGGTTGAGAGTCACCCTGTAGGGGCAACAAGGAGGGGACCCCTGCTTGATCGCGGGAGGGCAGTAGCCCTTCTGCTCGATCCAGGGCAGCCCTCCAAACCAGCAGATGAAAGACCAGCCATGGAAATATGGCTCGTCACTAGGCTGCAGATAGCCAAAGTCAAACTTACCACCAGGCACTTCTAAAGCAGCGCAGATGAGACTGAGTGAGATCTGAACCTCTCTTCAATCCTAAGTATTTTTTTTTTCCTGTAAAAGCTGCCCAAAGTATCTTCCTCCCTGTGAGGAGAGGGAAGGGAACTTCTATCCCACCCTCTAAGAATAGCGGCGACTGACTATCCAGGGGTGTTAAAACACTGAAAGAATAACTTAATCTAACTGGATTTATATGCTTCTAAAATTTGGGGACCAAAAGATTTCTTATCTGTATTGAAGACTTTGGTTTTTATTTACAAAAAACAAATAAAATTGGAAAAAGAATTATAAAAATTTTGGATTTAAAAAACTTTAAACGGCATTGGTGACATCTTGTGGCCAAGTTTGATATTATAACTTGTTATTGTCTAAAGACTTGGCTTGACGCCCAGACTACAGATAAGACTTTTTTTACCCTGACAAATATCAGCTGTGAGAAGCTCAGCTGGGTTCTATACTGTTATAAAATTATTTTCATTCTCTGACTCTAAAGCTCTCAATTTAACACACCATTAAGAGAATATGGATGAAGACCAGGAACAGATTCTTTTTATGTTGAAAGCAATACATGAAACCATTCTTTCAGCTTGTGATGAAATAAGATGCTACCGAAAAGAACAAGATGTCAGCCTAGATATACGAACCCAAATTTTGACTACAATTAAAGAATCAACTATGCAGAAGATAACAGAAGTGGAACAACTAAATACTATGATAGAGGATTCAACTGACCAACAAATATAGTCAATGGAAAATCCAGAAAAGGGACTGGCAACACTGAAAATGGAAAAGACTTTTTATATAAACCAGAAGAAACTTGAGGAGCAAGAAGAACAGACCGAAGAGAAGACAAACATATCAGGGCAACTATGAGGATCTGGAATAATAGAGAGATGATTCACTAGCCCTTCCAAAAAAATGGCGACTGGATAGTCTCTTTTATTTCAAATAATATATATAACAACAGAGGGAAATCTATTTGATGACTTAAAAGCACTGATATGGAAGACGAGCTGGCAAAGGAAGAAAGCTAGAATAAGGCTGAAGAAAATTGAGGTTTTGATTTATTAGAGAGGATTTTATATTACTAATTAAAATAGAATATATTCAAATAGACAAGATGTGTATTTTGAATACTAGATTTTGTTATGAATTGAGATAAAGAAAACTTTGGTCATTTAAAACTTGAAAGTATAAATATTAAAAGTTAAATTTGAATATTGATAGGAAATTAAAAATTGGGGAAAACAAATAAATAGGATATTGTCTATAAAGATTGAATGTAAAATAATTAAGATATGTATAAACTAAAAATGTATTGATAAATGTAATAAATATGTTTTACTTAGTTGATATAATAAGAACTGTATTAGCTTAAATATGAGACAGAAGATATTTAAGGGAAAAGGAGAGGAAATATTTGATGTTGTAGCTTGAGATTTGTACTAAAGATTTTTGTATGTTATTGAATTATCGATTAACCCAGCCACCACATTGCTTTTTAAATATTTAAATGTAAAAGTAGAAAATTAATAAAATATTACAAAAAAACATTAAAAACCTGGCACCAAATTTAACCTTCCACATGCAGACCATTGTTAAATCTTCTTGTCCACTCCACCCTACATCAGCACTTTGGGTGAGATAGGCCATTGACCTAGATATCAACTTAAGCCAGATTTTAAGTGCTTTCCTAGAGGCCTGCCTAACACCAAGGAGAAGGGTGTTCCACAGGACTTTGGTGCCAGGTTTTTAATGTTTATGGTTTTAATAGATATATGTATTATTGTATGAATGATATTGTTTTAATTGTGGATTGGGAAGCTGCTCTGAGTTCGATAAACGATAGGGAGCTATATAAATGTTTTAAATAAAACAAGCAAAAAAAGACTGGTTCTAATGCTGGAAAAAAATAATTTCATATATATGTAGGCCTAAGTACATTTTTTTTTGCACTTTTCCACTGTAATCATTGTTGAAGGTGCCAAAAAAGTTAGTGTGTCTCTCCCCCCCTCCCCCTTGTGTTCTCCTTTTTAATCATTCGTGGCACTCATCAAACACATTTTTCTTACTTCAGGGCTATCATCCTATATATGCCTGCTGAAGAAAACTTAAGTCCTAGTGGACAATTTTTTCTTCTTCTAATAAAATGCATATAATTGTATTGTTAGTTCCCAAATGGAGAAAACAGAGATCACGATTGCCAGAATAGATTTGAATTGCCAAAGACTACAGAGCTTGAAATAGATGTCTTACCTGACTCAGGGACTGAAAAAGTCTGATGCTGAACAGAATGGTTGAGCTAACACAAAATGCTAATCCAAGCTCAAGGAAGTCATTTTATGGTTTAAAGCAAAATGTAAATTGTTTCACAGTTTCCAGAAGAACATTAAGAGACTAGAGTGATTTATATGGATACAGTGAATAACAATACAGTGAAATAAAGATGAAAAAAATCAAAATGACCTCTAAGTTCTGTGAAAAACACAAAAGATAGCTTTAATGTATAGGATAATACATGAAATATGAGCATGATTTGCAGAAAGAAAACATTAGGAGCCTTCAGATGATTTCTGTGAATTGCCTGCTGTGGTCTTCTTGAGTGGGATAATGCAGATACTATTCTTGGCCTCTTTAATCCTCCACCAACGACCCAACCTGAAACACAACCCAGAAAAAAATAAAGTATCTGCTTATGAAACATTCTGTTGGCCAGCTTGAATAGGAAGTCTACAAAAGGGCTGAAGGAAACATTTCACCATTCATATATGCCAGTAGTTATTCTGCAAAATGTACACATTTCAGAAAAAAAACCAAAAAATTACAATAGGACAAACGGTAAGACACTGACAAGGCTGGACTTAAAAGTATTAATAAAAAGGACAGTTCTTTCTTTCATGTGTTTTCACAGCAGGGTTTTTATATCTCAACCCAAAAATCTGGAAAAGGCAGTCAATTTCACAGCTCTTATTGTTCTCTAGTCTGAATGAAAGCTCACTGTTTTGTTTTGATCCTTGCAACAAAAAAACCCAGCTTTGCCTACTATTTGGTATTAATGCATGGGAGAGCTACTCTTGTGATTAGCTAAGTCAGAGTACTTAAGGAAAGGATGTGGTCTCTCTGCCCTGCCCAACGGTCTCCCCCTGTTAAGGTGAATACTTAAATCCCTATTTGGGAGTTCATCAACATTTCCTACATTATCACCTGCCAATGGCACTTCCAGAAATAATTTCTACTAAAAGATTTTTTAGGCGACCCTAAATCTCGACACCGTGCCTATGTTCTCAGGAAAGCTTGAGGTAACAGATTAGGACACTTTTTAACAGAGTACATTCAGCCTTAAATCTGGAAGAGAATATCTGGAAGAGAATTTTTGCCAATGTGAATACAATCCAGGTTCACATACCTGTGTTCCTGCCCGACTCCAGCAACTAGGAAGTTTCCTGAATTGGCAAATTTCAAGCCATTAACAAAACCGATCTGAAAAAGAAACAATTTTTTTTAAAAAAATCTGGTAATTGTTTTTCCTGCTTGGGAAACTGGTTAAATGTTATTCTTTAAGTCTTCGACCTCTATTTGGATAACAACAGAAAGAGATTTTCACTTGGCAACCATAAGGAGTCAGTTAACTATATGGGTCCCAGTTATGAGTTGCTAGAAATTTGAAAAAGGGGTCCATATGAAGAGGAGGAGATAAGGAGATAAGGATGAATGAACTTTTCATTTGGTTACAGAAATGAAGACCTCCTGCTCCATCCCATTCTCCAGATCAGGGGTGTCAAACTACCGGCCCACGGGCCGGTTTCATCATACCAGACCCGCACCCACCCCATTGCCGGTAATGGCGAAAAAGCTCCGATACGTCGCGCAACATCACGTGACATCGCGAGTTTGACATGCCTGCTCTAGATGCTGGGAAGCTCCTTTCCCAGATCAAGACCAGACTTTGCAGCAACCTGCCAATCAACCGATGGCACTTATAGGCAACAGTCACTAAAGGGCTGCAGGTGATTAAGAAAACCAAAATCATGGCATCCGGCCCTCTCAATTCCTGGCAAATAGATGGGGAAGAAATGGAGGTAGTGACAGATTTTATTTTTCTGGGCTCCAAGATCACCTCAGGTGGGGACTGCAGCCAAGAAATTAAAAGACGCTTGCTCCTGGGGAAGGAAAGCTATGGCAAATCTAGACAGCATACTAAAAAGCAGAGACATCACCCTGCCAACAAAAGTGCGTATAGTCCAGGCCATGGTTTTCCCAGTTGCAATGTATGGCTGTGAAAGTTGGACCATAAGAAAGGCTGAGCGCAAAAGAATTGAGGCTTTGAACTATGGTGCTGGAGAAGACTCCTGCGAGTCCCTTGGACTGCAAGGCGTTCAAACCGGTCAGTCCTAGAAGAGATCAACCCCGACTGCTCTTTAGAAGGCCAGATCCTGAAGTTGAAACTCAAATACTTTGGCCACTTAATGAGAAGGAAGGACTCACTGGAGAAGGGCCTAATGCTGGGAAAGATTGAGGGCAATAAAAGAAGGGGACGACAGACAATGAGATGGCTGGATGGAGTCACTGAAGCAGTAGGTGTGAACTTAAATGGACTCCAGAAGATGGTAGAGGACAGGAAGACCTGAAGGAACGTTGTCCATGGGGTCACAATGGGTCGGACACGATTTCACAATTAACAACAACAATTTTCTGTATCAGGTTAAGTGTTCTTGACTGCCCAAAAGGAAGTTTTGGGGTCTAATTGTTGGGCTATACTGCACTATGGACTAGCTTCCATGAGGTACTGAGGAAGAAATCAGATATACACAGGACTAATCATTCAAGTAGATTCCTGTAACGTTCAAAACATTTCATCTACACTGCGTAACCTTGAACTCCTTAGGAAGACCCCTGGAACAGTTAAACCTGTGACAGAAGAAGAACAGGCTGAGAGAAAAGTGTAACTAAAACTATCAAGGTAAGCCCTGCATGGAGTACCCAGGTTCACTACAACTGCAACAATTCCACAGTATTATTTCCTTTTGCTCCCCCTGTTTCGTAAATTAGTTTAATATGAATCTCAAACTAGAAAAGTTTAAATGGGAAGTTAAGCTCACTGCTCAAAGCAGCTTCCTCACCAAGGGAATCTCAAAGAGGCGCTCCAACTTCCGAAATCCTTCTCCACACTTCCACAATTTCACACTGGCACTGTGGGAACCTGCCAAAAGCAGAACATATAATGTTTTTAAAATGTCCACGTTCAGTCTGAAGGCTTTAAAAACTCTAGTTCAGTGAGGTTTTCCTAACTTTTTCAAGGGATGCTCTTGAATCTAAAACTAGAGATTAATGGATAAACCTCGATCTAACTTTTATCCTCCCTATTTTATTATTATAACTATTGCCATTATTACCCCGATGATCATAAAATAAACATGAGAACTTTTAGTATACAATATACCATATACAAATACACAGCATGTCATTCTAAAAAGTACAGCAGCTACCTATTATTCTAGCTAAAAAGTAGTCTGGTGCCTTTTAGCCATAATAGAATAGAATTATATGCTATTTATTTGTACTAGGAACACACAGCTAATCAATACCACTAAGATTTCATTTCAGATCATCACTCTAGCCATGGACCACACTTCTATGAAGTGAGTATGACTCAGGCCAAAACCATATTTTTAATGCATTTATTTATTTAATTTTATTATTTCCCATGCATTTAATCATTTTCTCTTTCTGACAGTTTAAGAATTATAAGTCAGCAATAAATTTTGGAGCCAATCTTGTGGCTGTTCCCATGGCTGTGGGAAATGCAAGACTATCTGGTTCTCAGTCTGTGCTTCCGTGATATGTTTAATAAGAATAAACTACTGATCCAAATTTATAAATCCAAGCATTTATCTAAAATCGTTATTATCCTCTGACATCAAGACCAAGACATCAGAGCCCTGGTGGTGCAGTAGTTAGAATGCAATATTGCAAGCAAACTCTGCCCGTAGCCTGGAGTTTGATCCTGACAAGACTCAAAGTAGACTCAGCCTTCCATCCTTCTGAGGTCGGTAAAATGAGGACCCAGATTATTGGAGGTAATTCGCTAACTCTGTGCTATAAAGCACTATGGCAGGGATAGGCAATCTTGGCTCTTTTATGACTCGTGGACTTCAACTCCCAAAATTCCTGAGCCAGCCATGCTCAGGAATTCTGGGAGTTGATGTCCACGAGTCATAAAAGAGCCAAGGTTGCCTGCCCCTGCATTACGGAGTATTATGTAAGTCTATTGCTATCAGAACTCCGAAACTAATGGAATTCAAAGCAAAGATTTGGGATATCAGAATGCCTCTAACCAGAGACACATCCTGGCCCCAGAAAACCTGAAACAGCAAAGTTAGAGCAATGAACACCTCGAATATTATTTACAAGTATCTTGGAATGTCGATTGATTGCTACGAATCAGAAGATTATTTAAAAAAAATATGGTGGCAGGACAATCATGTACATGTCTACTTAGAAATAAGCTCCACCATAAATAACAGGATACACTTCAAAGTACTTATACATATTTTATTTATTTATTTATTTATGAGACTTATATACCGCTTTAAGTGCAAGCACTCTCTAAGCGGTGTACACCAGTAAGCAATGTATATATATATTTACATTGCCCCCAACAATCTGGGTCCTCATTTTACCTACCCCGGAAGGATGGAAGGCTGAGTCAACCTTGAGCCGGTGAGATTTGAACCGCTGACCTCCTGAACACAGTCAGCTAAAGTGGCCTGCAGTACTGCACTCTAACTGCTGCGCCACCTCGGCTCATATGATTTTACCTAGAACTGTATAAAGGATTTTAAGCTGAAATGCTGCACTGGTTTTTTACTAATATCAGAAAAAAGAGCATCATCAGGTTTCCTAGCCCCAAAGGCAACAGAAAAAAGAAGACAAATATCTCATGGCACCTGTTGCTACGAGGTCACTGTTCAGCAAAGCAGCAACTGAAGATATCCAAAATGGCTGTTCCAGGCCCTGTGTGCCATGAAAACCGTGGGCTTGCTTCACTACTGCTAGCGGTTTCTTTTTGGAGAGACCCCAGAGGGCAACTGACCTTAGAGACAAAATCACAATCATTACATATCACGTGGCGATCAGTTGATTTTACTTTTACCGAGTTACAGTTTCAAAGTATACTCACCCATCATCTGCACCAGACACCATGTGCTCTTCATTGATGAGCTGGATGCAGTCAATTGAACCCCTAATGGGAAAAAGAAAACCATACTTACAGCTATTTAATCAGCAATGCAAATAATCGATGTTGCTAGTAATCACTTTATGCTGCATGCTTCAGGGCATTTTTAATAATGAAAGACACTCAACATTTTAATGGTATTGTAAAAAGGTGAAAAATGCAAGATATTTCAAGCATTCCCTTGATAGAGAGATCTTCCTATTACAGAGATCAGGCATTCAAATACCAGCCATCCAGCCTAGAAAAATCATCTTCAACCAGAAAATCTGCCAGCATCCAGTAACTTGTTCTGTATCCTCTAGAGCAGGGGTATCAAATTCCTGGCCCGCGGGCCAAACACGTCATCTGGAAGCCATGCTCACCCCATGGCCGGCAATGGCAAAACTGTCCCAATACATTGCGCGACATCACGTGACGTCGCAAGTTTGACATGTCTGCTCTAGAGCTCTCCACAAGTATATTGCAAAACCCTGCACTCCTAACTTTTAACAAAAACCAATAAACAAGCCCAAAATATTGGGCATGACTGTGCATAGTTTAAAAATGATTCAGAAGAGATTCTTCAGCACATATGGAAGCCAAAAAAAGCTTGCACACAAGCTTGAAAAACGCTTCAGCTGCTTTAAAGAGTTACACTTCCAAATTCTCATTTTTGAAACATACACAGCCCTGGAAAAGTTTTAAAAAGTGAATTTCTCACTTGCAAAAAGAGGGCCTGTCCCTATTTCATGAGATACTTTTTTTGTGTGTACTGAGCAATATAAAGATTATATTTCACCAGAGTGTCCATTTTATGTACAAAAAGTGATTCACATTCGCATAACAGGTGAAAAATCACATGAATTGGAGAAAGTGTTGGTTCTGTTTGTTGGGAAAAGTTCAACTCAAAAACAATGCTTTCCTGACTATGCCATTTCCTCTTCTAGTTCTAGTACTTCGCTTCATCTTACTTCATCTCAGATCTCACATCATTCTTAAAATTCCCTCAAATCTTCTCGGATTAATTGGATGGAGATACAAGATAACAGCAAAGTATAAAGTATAGATTCACCCAGTTCCAGGAGAGGATTAAAAAGAATGCAAGAAGTTCTTTAGAAGATCTAAAGACAATTTGATCACATGAATGAAAACTACAGCTGAGCACAGCCTAATTTCAAAGAGTCATTCATCACTGCATTTAGATTTGATAATAATAGAGAAGCAACAAAGCACAATTATTATTATTCCTCTGTTATATGCTGCATATAGATTTCCCTTCCTGAAACAACACACTTTGTAAAAGGAGCCTGAAGAGGCAGTGATTCTCACACTTACTGATGACCATAAAATACAAGTTGGGCTTCCTCAGGGATTTTCCAGATTCTGACAGTGCCATCTCTCCCTCCTGATGTGACACAGCACTCCCGGCTCAGGCTATCCAGGCCCGTGATCACATCCTGATGACCAAACCTTGGGAGAAAAGAGGATGAGGATTCAATTATGGCCTGCCTAATGCTTGAGAATCCAGTATTTCAGTTGGGTATATTGCAAGTTACTGTGTACGTGCTAACATATTCGGCAAATCCTGGCCCTCTGAATGGCCACGTGAATAAAAGGGGAATGGAGTTTGTTTCCTTTAAAAGCTTTGTTACAAGAACATATAAACTCCCTCGTTTATCATTGCTTCGTACCAATGAGGACCTGTAGTTCATCCTGTCAAGATGAACTTGGGCATCTTTCTCTAAGCTGATCGCTTCAAGTTCCATTGGGACAGCAACTCCATGAATTCCCAGCCAAAAATCCCCACATTGTTTAGAGCAGTGTTTCCCAAACTTGACAATTTTAAGGCATGAGGACTTCAACTCCCAGAATTCCACAGCCAGCGTTGCTGGCTGTGGAATTCTGGGAGTTGAAGTCCACATGCCTTAAAATTGTCAAGTTTGGGAAACACTGGTTTAGAGCAATGTTTCTCAACAACATTAAATTGTATGGACTTCAACTCCAATGATTCATTTATCCAGCACACTGGCTAGCAGAATTCCGGGAGCTGAAATCCATGTATCTTAAACGTTGCTAAAATTGAGAAACACTGGGCTAGAGATCCTGAAATCCGGAAGGCCTCAATTCGGGGAAATCTAGTCTGGAGAAACCCTACTACCGTGTTGGGAAAAAAACGAGTTGATAAGAGTTCCTCTGTAAAAAGGAATTGCCGTATCAATGTATTAATGATACATTCATTCTGCCTCCTGTCATCTCTGATCTTCATAGAACGTACTTTGCACAGATCAGAAACATGCTATGTGCCTATCACTAATTCTGCACGTATGCTAAAAAACTGTTCCTTACAAGGTTTCAACATATGCATTCTCTGCCACGTTCCACACTTTGACGGAGCGGTCATGGGAGGCGCTGTACAGCTGGTGAGTGCCCTTGCGGAAAGAAAGGCCCTAAAAGGGAAAAAGCATGAAGAGAGGAAGACATGGGATGAGACGGGCACAAAGGCAGGCAGGATTAATCTTGGATTTCTCTACCTCATCCAATCTAATTGTCCCAGAGGGAAATGTGGATTTCTCTATTAGAGAGTGAACAGCCCATACAAAGTACAGGTGGAATAACTTGTTTATTGAAACAAGAAAATAAATATGTTTGTTGCAGTACTCATTGTACTTTAAGTCAAGGTTTTCATGTTTGTAATGAGGGGGAGGGTAAAGAGGAGAGGGATGCAAATTTTTGCATCCATTCCCCGTATTTAAAAAAAAAAAATATTTTGCTTTCCTACGATACAGACAATTTAAAAAAGAATATATGAGTTAAAAAATAATATTACCGTAAATGCCGGCGTATCAGGCGACTTCCGCGAGCGCTGAAATAGGCGCCAAAGACGGGGGTCGTCTTATACGCCAAGTCATCTTATACGCCGGAAATACTGGTAGTTTCCGGCGTATAAGATGACGTTCTAGGAATGCGGCCTGGCTATAAAGACGGGGGTCGTCTTATACGCCGGGTCGCCTTGTACGCCAGCATTTACGGTACTGTAGAAAAATCTATGCAGCAAAAAGATTCAAATCATTTTGGCGGATGGATGATTGAGGAGTGCAAGTTGTTTCTGCCAATCATTTTCCAGATTGCTGTAAAAAAATTTCAACTGTTAAAATTCTTTTTTAAAGACATACTAGTAGGATCCAGAAAAACATTCCCCTATATCGGGGGTGTCAAACTCGCAACATCACATGACGTGTCGGGACGTATCGTGACTTTTTTTCCCATTGCCGGCAATGGGGTGGGCGCGGTTTCGGCATGACGCATCCGGCCTGTGGGCTGGCAGTTTGACACCCCTGCCCTATATCCTGACTGAACTTTATCTATAAATAGGAATACCTCTAGTGGTTGTGGTCTCTTACCGATACAGTATCACGATGGCCTGTGAACTTATAGAGGTGTTTGCAGGTTGCAGCTTCCCAGATCATGATGAGTTTGTTCCTGTCACCTGTGGCCTAGAAACAACACAAAAAGACTCTGCTTAATTCTCTCCTCTTCTATCACATTACACACACATTCTGTTTAGTAATAATGGCTCTATTGTTACAGAAACTCAGCTGTCACAGCCTTCTGGACAAAACTTATTTTAATGCCTTAATATTTTCTTTACAGTAGCATGACTCAAACATCTCATTCTTTAACTGCCTTTTAGTTTGGTTTTGGTGTTGAGAAAAGGAGTCCAGCTGGAATAAACAACTGAACTGCCTGGAGCAAAAAGGGAGATTGCCTGTCTATATGAATGGAGGTGCCTACTGTAACCATTGATTAGATTCAGGGAAATTTCCTCAAGATACACAGATTCTACAGCACTGAACAGGCTGAATGTATAACCCACATATCAACAGTTAGTTGATATAGGAGGATCTATTGAACATAATTTAGAGAACTATGAAGAAGAATCTCTCTACTGTACTAAAAGATCACCATCACCACCACAGAGGAGAAAACAAACTTCAAAACTTTCTGCCAACACTGCTAGAATTGGGTGGAATTGATTTCTCTTTCTCTTCTGCATAGCAGAAGATTCTTCTTACCAGAAATTTGCCATCCGACGAGACAGCCATTGAAATGATATGTGCGGTATGTCCAACATGGCTGCCCTCTGCCCCCTTTTTTCCTCCACGTATCAGATGGAGCTTCTTTCCACTCTCAACATCCCCTGCAGCATAAAGATGCTCAAGTCAGGTTTCAAATGTTAGAATTCTTTTTTGACACTTTAAAGTAAGCTAGAAAACGGAAAATTATTTTAGCAAAATCCATAATTTGAGAAAAAAAGTATCTTCCATCATTTGTCAATTGCCTCAAAAACATGAATAAGTGACTCAGGAACTGCACTTCATTCACTTCAACTGCAAATATACTAAAGTTCAGAAAAGGACACAGATATGTTAAGAATGATGTTAGTCAGATCCTGCTCGCTCTCCAGACCCAAATTAATTTATTAATAATTACTTCTGCCAATTCCATATTCCCAGTAACTTTTGCTGAACTTTGCTGCTCGCCACACCAAGATCTACAGTACTAAAGAATTAAAATTTACAAAAGTGATCCAAGTGAAGGCCAAGCTAATCTTTTCATAGAGGCCAACCTAACTTCAATATCTCATAAACAAGCTGGCTTGATGCACTGCGCTGCAATCTACATCCAGAGAGATAATTCAATTTTTCAGGCATTTCCAGAAGACCGGAATATTTAGGGACAAACCTAATTTCTAAAGGGAAGCTGTAAAGCCTATATGAGCCATACCTCCCCCCCCCCGATTATTACTTCTATTATTATTACTGGGGAAATGACACCATTACTAGGGAAATGACACATCCCTCTGTCCTCTGATTGAAAGTTAATGTTTTCTTCTATTGAGTGTTTATTTATGCCAAGTTAGGTTGCAGCTTTCTACCATCTCTCTCCCTGGCAATTATTAAATGTTTGCTACAATCCCAAGTTTCTATACAGTAATTAAAATTGGAAGATTGATTACACAAATAAGTTAAACATATCAAAATAGCTTGATAATACATCAGTGGAAAGGAGCATGTTAAGAATAATGCACTTATAAAAATATATGCTGATTCCAATACTTGGCCCATCAGCATTTGGAGTTGGCTCTCCATTATTCCAATACTGATTTATTCAGTCCAGGCAATGCCTCTTCTTTCTTGTAGTTTATCTTTTTTTGCAGAAAATAAAACTTACATTTGATGATCGAACAGTCTTTGGATGCAGAGAAAATATATTTGTCATCTGGTGAAATGACTAGGCAGGTGATGGGCAACTGGTGACCTCGTAGTATCTTGATGTCAGATAGGTCTGGAGGCAGCAACTATTCAGAGAATACCAATTACATCAGCATTCCAAACCAAAGTTACAAGTGAAAAAAATAGCAGTTTATCAACTTGCCCAGTGCTGAGATACCACTGAAGTTTATGACACAGTGATAACTAGAATTTGATTGCCTAGTTTTCAACAACTGTGCTTCACCACAGAAGTAGAATCTATTTAATTGATCTACCCCAGATGGCTAACGGATCCTGTCAGCTTTCTGATGGAGCTAGGGGTTACTTCTAAAGCATGAATGCACAGTTTAACTAAGGCCTTAAGCACAACCTCAGTCTTGAATGAGTCTTCTTTTGGCAGCCTCTCTCTGTTTATGAGTTCCAGAGGCCCTCTGGAAGATAAAATGGTAGAAGGGATGCCTGGAGTGCTGCTGGAGAAGGTCAGAGAGAATTTAGCCAACATGTGTAAAAGTGTCTAAGTCTCTAGGACCATTTGTATATTAGATTCATGTTTCTCTTGGCCTTCTGAAAGTCTTCTGGGAGAAAATATGTCATGGGTCAAGGCAGAATTCATCCGTTTCAGGAAGGTGGTACCTCCTGCACTGAACAAGATAGTGGTCTGTCTTCATGAAACCATTGCTGCTTACAGTGCTAATGAACAATTTTTGTCTACACTTTATTTTTTTCCTTTTGGGCTTGTGAGAATATTGGACTATAGCAGTGGTGGTGAACCTATGGCACGTGTGCCAGAGGCAGCACTTGGAGCTCTCTCTGTGGGGACACTTGCTGTTCTCCCAACCTCTCTTCCCCCACGACCCCCTCCTCACCAGCAGCTCCCCTGGAGGAGAGTCGCCCCTGAGCGTGGCCCACACGGAGCAGTGCAGCCAAGGACATGGCAGCCAGGCAGTGTAGACAAGACTCAGGCCTCACGCCCCATCACGCACAGTTGATGCTGTGGGGCGCGGGCAGAGGGTCTGGCCGCCATGGCGCTGCTGGGCTGCCTGGGCGATCTGTGGCGGGCCCTGGAGGCAGTGAGTGGCCCTGTGGGCAGGCAGGGTGGGGGACGAGGTAGGGGCGGGGCAAGGGGTGGAGCAGGGGCAGGGCCAGTTTTTGGGCACTCAGTCTCTAAAAGGTTCGCCATCACTGGACTATAGTTTCAGAGGAAATGGGTTATCTCAACTTTCTTCAATCTGGTTTCAGAACTGGATACTGCAGTGAGATGGTATTGATCGCATTTGAGGATAATCTCTGATGGGATCAGGATGGTAATGGTACATCCGATCTGCTGCTGCTTTATCTCTCTGTGGCCTTTTCTATTATAAATCATTATATCCTTCCGGACTAGCTCAAGATAGGAGTGAGAATGGGGGCATAATACTGCAGTGGTTTTCATTCTAGAGGAGATTTCAGTTTGTATTAGTGAGGGAAAGAGGTCCACTCTGTTTTACAGTTTTCCTCAGGACTTTCTCTCCATTCATATTTAATGTATGCATAAAGCTACTAGGTAAGCCTATCCACCAGCACAGGATTAGATATCAACAGTATGCCTTTGAAAGTTACTCAGAAATTGGACTTCCAGTTTTGTGTCGTAGCGAGACGGATGCAGGAAGGCAGGGCTCTGCCTTCCGCGTCTGATTTTGCTCTGCTGGGGGCCCTAAAAAGGGTCTAAAGTCACCCCAAAGAGGCGATGAAGAAGGAGGGGTGTCTCGTCGATCACGGAGAGATGGCGATCTTTCCATTCGATCTGAGAAAAGCCCTCCAAACTGGCAGGAGAAAGACTGGCTACATTTCTATAGCCAGCCATTAGCTGCTGACAACTGAAGAAGAAAAGCATTAATTAGCACATCGTAAACAGCATGTTTGGAAATGGGTGGGAATATTGATCCTTTCTTTACTATTTTACAACTGAATTTCCTGGGAAAGGATCCCAAGAAGCTAAAAACCACTGAATGTGAATGGAAGTGGCATTTTAAATTCTATGGGGGACAGAAATATACAATATTGAAGTGGAAATAACATAAAGCTACAGTTTTGAAATTTGAGAACTGAGATAATTGTTAACATTTTCTCTTTGGAAAAAAACCAAAACACTGAGGTGAAATATAAGAAATCAATCCTTTGTCTTAAGAGTGGAAAATGGATTTTGAATGACATCTAGTGGTCACTAGCTTCCTGGCTATAACTAGCTTCCTGGCTGTTTGGTGACTCCTAGCTTAAGGAAGAACAGCTGGCAATAAACAAAAATATTTTGGTATACTTATCACCCTGACCTTTTTGGACTATAAACACCTACTGACCTTGGACTTTTAATCTCAAGAGCTAGTGGAAGAGAAGAAAAAATCTGACCTTTGATTACGTCTGGCTAGGAGAAACTTGTGAGCTGTTTTCATTGTGGATTATAACCTTGCCTGACTGACAATTTTTGGATGCCTGAGACAAAGGATCTCTATAAAATGTTGCTTTTGGGACTGGACCTGTATTCTGGAATCTATTGGATTATAAAGGCTACATATAAAGACCAGAAATTAGGGGAAACTTTGTTCAAGTCTTACGAGACTGGTGATATTAGAGGATCTCCAGGAATGATGCCTCAAGAAAAAATAAACACCTTTCAGAAGGAAATATACTCTACACTACAACTAATTCACCAACCAATTGTTGCATACAAAGAGGACATAAAAAGAAACAATAATGAGACTAAAAATAATTTAGATAATATAAATGAGCAAATTTCCAAATTACAACTAGAAAGTTTCCACAACTAGAGACAACGACTACAAAGTATGAACGAATAAACCAGAGATTGGAAGATGAAGCAGAGGAAATGGACCTAGAGACGGAAGAGATGAAAGAAGGGAAATATAAACTAACATACACAAATAAATTACTGCAAGACTTACCCATAACAATGAAAATGCAAAAGACCCTTTACCCTGCAAGATGCACCTGATGACAAGGAAGAAGATTTTGGGGAATGAAACATAGAGCTGTCAGGGGAAATGTTACAATTTGAGAGACAAAAGATGAGGGGAGAAATTGAGGAAGAAGGAAGGTGGGAATTGCTTAAGGAACATAAATTAGGGGAACTTCCCCCCCAAAATACCTTACCTAAATTGTCTTCCTCATGTCAAGCAACTTTCATAAGAAAAGACAGAAAATTCCTAGGTGATTTAATTGCCTTGGCTTAGAAAGCTACTTGGCAAAGAAAGCAAGCGAGTGTTAGATTTAAAAAATAGAAGATTTGACCTATTAAAGAGGCATCATATGTTTAAATACTTGTTTGAATATGTCTAAAAGAACAGATGACCCTTAGATATAATTAGACTTTTATAATGAAAGATATGATTTAGAATTAAAATAGCATTTTTTTTCTTTTTTTGATATGGGAAATATGAAAATAGGAGGATTGGTATGAATAAAATTTTTAGCTACATAAATGGAATTAATATTGAGAAAATCATAACTGACAAAGATACTTTAAGATACTGCTTCAGACAGGAAGACAGTTCAGAGAGTGGTGAGGATGGCTGAAAAGATCGTTGGCAGTTTACTCCCTTCCATCCACGACATAGCACATAAGTGTTGCTTGAGCAGGGTCCGCAACATTGTCTGGGACACTACACATTCTCTTCACGACCTGTTTTCCTTGTTACCTTCTAGGAAGAGGCTCTGTGGTAGTTGAAGCAGAACATCCAGATTCAGTCACAGCTTTGCTCCATTACAGTATTAACCTTCTGAACTCTAAAGCTTCCTTCTTCCGTTATGTATTCAAGATGGACAATGATTAATATTTATGTTACTTATATGTAAGGGTGTAGGTCTATACATGTTGTATATAATATGTTTTAAATGTGTGTTATGTATATGTACACTTTGAGAGCAAGCAACTAAATTTCATTTTTAATGTGTGCCATTGTGCCCACAGGGAAAAAAATGACAATAAAGGTTATCTAATCTAAAAATCTACTTTAAATATTGATGGGAAATTAAACTTTAACAAGAGCATGAAAAACAGGATATTGATTTATGAATTGATATTATTGTTATTTGTACAATATTAGTAAAATATGATGAAGTTTATATCTAGCTTTATATACATCAATAGTACCAAGAATTGTAATTGTGTAATGAGGGGGAAATGGAAAAAATATAGGGAAGAAAGGAGGATCAGGGAAAAAATACTGGATTGTGCAGTACTGAATAGATTTATATTGAAGAAGTTAATTTTAAATATGTGAACACAGACAACATGTTGTTTATTAAGCTCTAAGGATTGTAATTCTTAAAAATTAATAAAACTTTAAAAAAAAAGAAAAAAGAAAAGAAAATTACTCAGAAATTGCAATTGATCCAGAATGTGCTGGGGTGGGTAGTTTTGGGCACACTATAGTATGCCTCACTATTTTGGACACAACATCCACTATTTTGAGAGCTGCTGATACAGTTCTACAAGGAATTATTGAGTCTGTCATTTGCACTTCTATAACTGTCTGGTTTGGCACTGCAACCAAACAAGTCAGACACAGACTTCAATAGATAGAACTGCAGAAAAACAATTGCTACCAGTCTGCCTTCCATTGAGAACCTGTATATTGCACAAGCCAGAAAGAAGGCTATGAAAATATCTATAGACCCCTCACATCCTGGACATAAACTGTTTCAACTTCCCTCAAGACGATGTATAGGGCATTGCTTTGCTGCTTGTACCTTACAATTTATATTGTTTTACTCAGTATCCTAGTATGATTTATGTTGATTGTTTATTTAGTATCCTATGACAATCACTGAGTGTTGTATCTTATGATTTATGATATATTTTATGATTATGATCATGATTTATCACTTGTTGCTTGTATGTACACTTGAGAGCTTATGCACCAGAGACAAATTTCTTGTGTAGCCCATCACGCAATCTATAATTAATTCTATAATATTCTATTCCATTCCATTCCATGAAATTACGGAGGCAATTCAAGATGTTGATTACCACCTAAAGACCTTCAGGGCAGATAGCCAGATTATCTGTAGGACCTGTCTTCTGTTATTTCACTCTGCCCCACCAGATCCAACGGGGTGGGCATCTTTGTCCCTTGCATTACACAGTGTCATCTGTTGTGCTCCCCTATTGTGGCCCCTGTTTTGTGCAATGGCATAACCTTCAAGATCTAGATGGCTTTTATCTTGCCAGGCATTCAAGACTTGGCAGGCACTGAAGATTTGCTATGGCATTGAAGACTCAGGGATTGTCCCAGAGAATTAGATGAGCGCATCTTTAAAAAATAATTACTACATAAGCATATGAATGGCCTCGGACACAATGGGTTTTTAGAGGTTTTTTGCTTTTGTTTGTGGCTTTTAATTAAATGTTAGCTGCCCGGAATTGGGCATAAGAATAAATGTTTTAAATATAATAAATAATTTTGTCCGTAGGGCAAGAACATATAAAAACCAGCAAAATCCTGCAACAATCTCAAATAACATAAGCTGATATGTTGGCAGTGCCACATCACCTGTAGTTTGAGAAAGAATAATAATAGGTGCTTTGAAAGTCTTCACAATTGTGAAAAAAAAAGTTTCTACTTACACTGCTGGCAATTTGTCGCTGCAATTTTCCTTTCTGTTCAAGCTATTGGGGACAAATAAAATAGAATTAGATTGACTCTTGCTTCCTACTTCACAAAATACATAAATTAGGAAAAAGTACATATATGGATCACATTCTTATACCCACCTATAGCTAAATATTAAATTGGGTTAATTTCCTTTTTTTAAAAAAATGACCTTAAATTCTTCTATATGGACTTGCAAGAGTGATCACAATCTCCTTTCAGTTTTGACAAAAGAATCAGTGACTAAATGGCGATTTCTGAGATACTCACGTTTAAGAACTTCAACTCATACTTCTACCAAACTGACACTGAGAGTATCAGATTCATTACTACCTTATTGGCTTATGATTGAAAGGAAGCAAGGCAGGAAATGGTTTCCAAGGATTAGATGGGAAAAGCCCATGAAAAAGTCACTTCTCCAAAATTACTCAGCTTTTTTCAGCCTGAATTTTCTTCAGAACGGGTACAAAGATAATTGTAGATGTAAAAATGAAATCACACTACAAGTTATCAGATTACAAATGCCAGATAAATCACTACATCTTTAAACAAAGAATGAATTGAGAAGGGATGCTTAATTCACAAGAGGAAGGAAACTGTGCATATCACTTTGACTGTACAATTTCTCTGTCAAACCACTGACTTTATATCTAAAAGCCCTCACAGATACTCTTTTTGCCACTTAAACATGGACCAAGGTTAAACAAACAGGCATGCTTGTGTTTTGCATATTATTAATCTCTTTCTCTATATCCACATTCCACTAGAATTGAGCCTAGCAAGGCCTGAAGCATGGAAAGCAATGAATTCCACTACTTTCCAGTGAGAAGATACCATTTACTTCATGAGGAAGGTGCGGCTCTTTTAAGCTTTCTAATGCCCAATTCAGGATAGATAGAGGCAGAGCTTTTTTTGTCATAGAAGGCACCGGAACGGAATTCCAACACCTTTTTTCAATGGATTTTCCAGAGTTGCGTTTTTTTTCCTATTGTTGCCCTTCCTATCCTCGTTTGCTTTTGAAAATGCCCCGCTGGTGGTACAGTGCGAGTGGGGTCCCCTCCGGCGCTGTCTGCCTCCTCTAGGAGGAGCCATGAGGCGCCGGAGCACCACAGCCAGAGCGTGGCTTGATTGGCTGGGTTGGACCATGTGGTGTGGAAGTCGATGGTGGCAGTGGGAGACACATAAACATGGAGGCCAACTTTCACAAGAGGGTGAGTGAGCCTTTTGCCTTCCCTTACAGAAGGTCACCACCTGTATGTGAGGTTAAAAAGAGGCAAAGCGAGAGGAAAGAAAGGCAGCTGGCATGGAGACTTGCCCAACAGAGAAATTTTGCTGTTTCAGTTCCTTGGGTAGTTCAAAGGCTGGGATGTCTACGAAAATCTCTTTTTAGTCTTTTATACTTTATATTCAAACTGCAGAGGAGAAGAATAAGAATAAAGCCAATGTCTTGTGATTTGGGGGCATTATTATAATTAATAATAATATATATTAATTATGTATTGGTCAGATGTAAAAGTAGACCTACAGTATGAGGTTTAATCAGATCTATTTTTTAAATTGGGTTTAATTTAAAGGTAAATTAAAAGTAATCTGTTCACTGACAAAGTTTCAACTTTAATTTGTTTCAAGTCAACTTTTGAAGACAACTTCTTAAAAATAATTCAATCTTTTACAAGCAACCAAATTTTGTTTTATTGGGCCAATTTCATTCCACATAGAAAGCTGACATTTCCACTCATTAAACTAAATGGGCACGCCAATGGTAAATATCCCAACAGATTAATTTAAAATTCCTTCTTGTAATTTAAAGCCACACAGTGCATGGTAACATTAACAGTATTAACTTACCTTGAACAAAATCCTAGTCTTTTACATACACTAAAAATTGAAGGGTTTTTTTTTCAACTACAAAGGTAAACCTTGTAGGGTAGGCAAGGCAGGTTGTATGACGTGTATGAGTTCCGGCACCTTTTTTTTTTTTTTTTTTTTTTTTTTACAAAAAAAGCACTGGGTAGAGGCACCAATTTCTTTCCAGTCTACTACCTCATGTCCTACTCACCACATCTTCCTTTAATCGGCCAGCAACCAGGTCTTTCTCAAAAGCCTCTTGTTCAGCCTTTTCTTCTTCTGCCAGAGGGAAAAATCAGACATTGCTATGTTTACTTAACCAAAAAATATAATCTGAAATAAATTTCAAATCCTGAATATCCATAAGTAAAACGAATGACCAAAACCAATAGTTACCCAGTAGGATGAGGGATTTTCATCAAAAAGTATTTTGGTATCTCTAATAAGTTAAATCATCTTCTAAAACAGTTGAGAAATTGGTTTAAAAACATGTATTAAATTTCCTAGTTCATAAATTTAGGGAAACTATTTATATGCCTTCTTTACACAAAGGATAGATTTTTAAAATCTCCACACTTCTCAAGATAAATTCCCAGCCATCTTTGTTGAGACTGAACTTTTCAAACAGTTGAAAAGTTAAATAAGCAAATAAAAGTTCATAACAGGCTAAGTAGCTATTATAATTAATCTACTATTAATTATATATAGGGGAAAAACAGACTCAATTTAACCCTGGCAAAACTGAGTGGTTTCAGGTCTTGGGACTATAAGGATCTGGAAATTTACCATCTTTAATTCTGGATGGGTGACATTGCCCCAGGCAAACTCAATGTACCATCTGGAAGTCCTTTTGTACTCACAATTCCTGCTCAAAAGAGCAAGTGGCAATCTTAGATAGGTTGACTTTTATCCAATTTCATGTTGTGTGCCAGTTGTTTCTGGACCAGGAGTCCCAATGCTCATGCCCTAATAACAAGAGTTGGACAGGATCTTGGAGGTCTTCTAGTACAACCCCCTGCTCAAGCATGAGACCCTATAGCATTTCAGACAAGTTGCTGTCTAGTCTTTTCTTAAAGACTTCCAGTGATGGAGCACCCTCAACTTCCTAAGGCAAGCTGTTCCACTGGTTAATTGACCTCAGTGTTAGGAAATTTCTCCTTAGTTCTAGGTTGATTCTCTCCTTGATTAGTTGCCATCATTTCTTGTCTTGCCTTCTGGTGCTTTGGAAAATAGGTTGACCTTCTATTCTTTGTGGCAGCCCCTCAAATATTGGAACACTGATATGATGTCACCCACTAGTCCTTCTTTTCACTAGACTTGCTATACCCAATTCCCGCAACCATTCTCTACACTGAATTTCATTTTGTTGGATAGGGCCCAATGATCAAGTCTCTCAAGATTCATCTGGATCCTGAGTAACTTGATCACTGGGCCCTATCCAACAAAATCTGGATCTTGGCTATCCCTGCCAGCTTAGTGTTGTTTGCAAATTTGATGAGTTCTCCTTCTATTCCCTCATCTAAATCATTTACCTATAATGCAGTCTATAAGGATGTGCCCTTGAACCGCATCTGGAAGCTTCAACGGTATAAAATGCAGAGGCGTCGGGAGCTATGCATACATCTACAGCAGTGCAAGTTACACTTCTGCTCCGTAAACTGCATTAGCTACCAATTTGTGTCAAGGTGCAGATGAGGGCTTACAAAGCCCTACATGGCATGGGGCTGGGGTATTTGAGGGACCACCCCAACCCAATCATACCTATCCATCCCATTAGAAAGGTCATATGGTGGGTTCAAAGTCACGTGATGGGGCCAGGAGAAGAGTCTTTTCTGCTGAAGTTCCCATCTTTTTGAACATCCTCTCCTCAGAGGTAAGATTAGCCATGATCAATCTGGCGTTTTGAAGATATGGCTTTGCCACTTGGCCTGGGAATCTGGTGACATTTGTGGAGAACTTGCTAATAATTTGCACATTTAGGAAAATGAATTATGCTCTTCTACCAATTATGTTTTTAATAATCTTACTGTTTTTAATTATATTGTTTTGGAGGTTATTTTTATTGATTTGTTTTATTTTTTTAACTTTGTAAGTTGCCCAAAGTCATGATAGGCTATATAAATTTAACAGATAATTAGGTACATAGATAGAAAGACTGGTTTCATTTCATATACTAAGAATTTTAATCTGATTGTTTAACAGTCCAATTAAATCATATCTAGCTTCTCCTCACCTTGTTGGCGAAGCTGCTCCAAATATAGTTTCGCTAATCTCAGTTTCTTCTCTTGTGGTGTCTCCTCAATTTCTTCTTCTGCTTCATTTTTATTTGCTGGGCTACAAATGGAAAAGAAACAATTTACACAGAAATACTTTATATCACCTCAACAATTATCCATCAACAAGAGAAAATTACTGTCCAATTCCCTCAAAGAAAATACTTCAGTACTTTGTCCCAATCCCTAATGCAAATTTGTGCTACCTTATTCAATGTTATATTCATGGTATTCCTAAAGTACAGACTTTTGGAGTCATTAGATGCCACAAAGAACTATACTTCAGGAATCCACCACTTGTTATATTATCATGAGGTCTCATAGAGCGTTTCTCTTATTATCAGCTTCATGCAACCATCTCCATAGGAAATTCCTATGCAAATTCTTAATGTTTATGACATGATCTTCCTAATTAGAGAAAAAAAAATACCAAGGCAGTTTGGCATATCTTACACATCTGGTTCAGAATCACTAGAGATCTCTTCATTCAACTTGGAGCCAACTTTCTGCCATGCTCTTTCTTCGCCAGCAGGGACCTGGGAGTAAAAAACTTATTTTAGATCAAACCTAATTAAATAAATCTGATTAAATAAATGCCTTCACTCAGTTATTGAAAAGCTAGACAAGCAGGAACAAACAGGCTCAAATGTGTCCATTCTGATTAATACAATCCTCCCCATTAGCAGAGCACTGATCATAGGTAGCAGAAGTGGATGCATTTGCTAATCATGCTATATATTTTTATAGCACCTCAACTTCAAATTTGTCCAAATTACTTCATAATACAATCCTATTTTCATTCTAGCCTTTTTTTTCAAATCAACAAGCACGCATTACACTTTCTGACATTCACTCCTTAGAAACAGAACTAGTATTTTCTTTTCCTGAAATTCTGTTACAACTCTTGTTGCTTTCACTACTTTCCTTCTCTTCCATGACCGCTTCGCTCCCCTTCATTCGTTCGCCTGACTCCTCCCCTCCCATTTCCCTGCACCGACCTTTCGCCTCTTGCGCCCAGCTGCCGCGGCCGAAGCAGAAGCGCCGCGCTGCCTTTGCTGTCTTTTTTTCGGACCGGGGGCCGCCATGCTACCTCAGCTACTCCGGCAAATGCTTCCTACACGTGGCTCCGAGCCAACCTCCAGCACTTTCCCATTGGACGAAACCCCTTCCGGCCTTCCCCATTGGCTGGAATATTGCCGAGAAGGCCTTCTGCCTCTTCCCTCTCGTTGGTTCAAAGGAAAGGAACTTGTTCAGCTCCGTTACTACTTCGCAGGCGGCGGCGGCTGGAGATGCTGAGGTGGATACGGAATAGCGAAAGGCAGCCCTTCTCGAGGGTTTGGAGCCGTATCTACGCAATAGAACGCGGATTTTGCTGCATAAGGACAGAAGCGACGACTGCTGCCTGCAGAAACCCCAGTACAGCATTAGCAATAGCACTTAGACTTATATACCGCTTCACAGTGCTTTACAGCCCTCTCTAAGCGGTTTACAGAGTCAGGATATTGGTAGTGGCTATTTCTTTATTAACTTGCCCACAAAATTACACAGGATAAAAGTGCATATCCGTTACATAAATCAGAAAAACGTTCGCGGACATCGGGTATATCCCGCTCGCACTGACTCCACGGTACTTAAAAAGTTTCCTCTTCGCTTTCTGGACGTGTAATAAAACGCGAATAAGCCTCAGATTTCACGAAGCATCATGACCGGTTTCTCTGCGTTAAACCGAACGGAGGCAATGGAAGCAGGAGAAGGATGTTGTCCTTATCACCGCGGACCTGCCTCCGCGACTGATCCCTCCCGCGTTCCGGCCCGGGGTAGTTCAGCGCTGCCTCGGCGGCCAGCGGATCGGAGAGGGCCGGGCTGACACTCTTCCCCAGAGAGGCGTATTGCTGCGCTGTCGAGGGCTGAACTCGCCCATCAGGAGAAGCAGGAAGCGAAGCAGCGGCACTCCCTGACGACCTCTGACTTGTCCAGGCTTGTTTTGCTGCCTGTCCGGTGCCGGCGTTTGGCTTCTCCGGGGGGTGCTTCCGGGCAACGAGGAGAACCTCCCCGCCTCCTCGGGTGAGTTTGTACTTCAAGCAAGAGAAGGTGGGCTTTAAAAATGGACCGCACTTTAACTTTCTTTTGATGCTTTGTTTCCAAAGGAGGAAACCGTGAAAGATGAACCCCAGCTGCCCTGATTTGTTATTCTGGGATGAACTTGTCAATGAAGCGATGTTAAAACAAGGTCAGCCTTGACAGAAGTCACCATTCAAAACGGGATTTGATGTTGCTCCTGGTATTAGGGAATGGGGAGCAGTGCTTTTTTTCTCATAGAACCTCCAGAACGGAGTTCTGGCACCTTTTTTGGGTGGAACCTTGTAGAGTAGGCAAGGCGGGTTGTATGACCTGTGTGAGTTCCGGCATCTTTTTTTTTTTTTAAAGAAAAAAAGGACTGATGGGGAGTATTCCTACTACTAAACCTAACTCTGAAAGGCTTAGAAGCCCCTGCAGTAACTTTTAGAGAAAATACACTTCAGTCTGGTTTATAAATGATTGCTTACCTAATTGTGTATGACAATCTTGATGCCTTCTCCAGCTGCATACTACTACAGTTCCCATCCTCCTTGGCCAGTCTTTCATAGTAGCAGAAAATCACAGGAACTAAAAGTTAATCCACAGAATGATGAGCTGTCTGCTAAAACAAAGCAAGGTTATGACATATATTTGAAAGGAGACTAGGAAGCCTGTAATTGTGGAGTTTGTCTGGCAAGAAGAATGATTATTCACAGGGAATATAGTAAAGCTTGTAATAATTCTGAGTGGTTAGAAAGGTGATAAAACTAACAAAGAGTTAGGCATCTTGCATAGTTCATCTAGAAGTTAGGAATAGAGATGGCCTGGAGCAAATAAAATGAGTTCTAAATAACTCCTGAAGCATTCATTAGCCAAGGCTTGAGAATAGGGATGGCTAGACCAATAGAATAATTTTAGATCATTACTATAATACTAATACTAATACTACTACTACTACTAATAATAATAAAGTTGGAAGGGATCTTTGAGGTCATCAAGTCCAACCCCCTGCTCAGGCAGGTAATCCTATACCATTTCAAACAAATGGCTGTCCAGTCTCTTCTTAAAAACTTCCAGTGTTGAAGCATTCACCACTTCTGGAGGCAGGTTGTTCCACTGGTTAATTGTTCTAACTGTCAGGAAGTTTCTCCTTAGTTCTAGGTTGCTTCTCTCCTTGATTAGTTTCCATCTGTTGCTTCTTGTCCTGCCTTCAGGTGCTTTGGAAAATAGCTTGACTCCCTCTTCTTTGTGGCAGCCCCTGAGATATTGGAACACTGCTATCCTGTCCCCCCTCATCCTTCTGTTCGCCAAACTAGACGTACCCAATTTCAGCAACCATTTCTTGTATGTTTTAGCCTCCAGTCCCCTGATCATCTTTGTTGTTCTTCTCTGTATTCCTTCTAGAGTCTCAACATCTTTTTTACATCATCATGGTGACCAAAACTGGATGTAGTATTCCAAGTGTGGCCTTATCAAGGCATTGTAAAGTGGTATTAATACTGCACGTGATCTTGATTCTATCCTTCTGTTAATGCAGCCTAGCACTGTGTTGACTTTTTTGGCAGCTGCAGCACACTGTTGGCTCATATTTAAATGATTGTCCACTAGGACTCTGAGATCCCTCTCACAGTTACTACTGTTGAGCAAGTACTATACCTGTACATTTGGTTTTTCTTGCCTAAATGTAGAACCTTACTTTTTTCACCATTGAATTTCATTTTGTTAGATAGCACCCCATGTTCAAGTCTCTCCACATCCTCCTGTATCCTAAGTCTGTCTTCTGGAGTGTTCGCTATTCCTGCCAGCTTGGTCTGGTCTGCAAATTTGATGAGTTCCCATCTATCCCCTCATCCAAATCATTGATGAAGATGTTGAAGAGCACTGGGCCCAGAACAGCCCTGGGGCACCACACTACACACTTCCCTCCATGTAGATGTGGTTCCATTGAGGACCATACGCTGAGTGCGGCCGGTCAGCCAGCTACGGATCCATCTGGTGGTGATGCTGTTTACCCCACATTTTTCTATCTTGTCAAGTAGTACGTTGTGATCTACTTTATCAAATGCCTTACTGATGTCCAAGTAAATTATATCCACAGCATTCCTCTGGTCCACTAATTTTCTCACTTGGTCAAAGAATGCAATAAGATTTGTCTGGCATGATTTGTTTTTGACAAACTCATGTTGGCTTTTAGTAATGACTTTGTTTGCCTCTAGGTGTTTGCTGATTCATTGTTTGATTATCTTTTCCAGAATCTTCCCAGGTATTGAGGTCAGGCTGATGGGTCTGTAATTTCCTAGATCCATTTTTTTTTCATTTTTGAAGATGAGAACTATATCAGCTCTTTTCTAGTCCTCTGATAGTTCCCCAGTGCTCCAGGATCTTTGAAAAATATAGTTCAGTGGTTCTGAGATCACATCTGCCAGTTTCTTGAGAACCTTGGGGCGTAATCCATCTGGTCCTGGTGATTTGAACTCGTCTAGGCTGGACACTTACCATTTTCTTGCCTAGCTTAACTTGTGTTTCTATACTGTTTTTATGGCACTATTTTTGATAGGTTGGTCTGTTTTTTCCCTTTGTGTAAAGACAGATGCGAAAAACAAGTTAAATAGTTCTGCTTTCTCCCTGTTGCTTGTCACCTTCTTGCCACTTTCACCAACTAATGGGCCAATCATTTCCTTCACTTTTTTCTTTTTTACATGTTGAAAGAAGCTTTTTTTTATTATTTTTAACTTTGGTCTCAAGCCTTAGTTCATTTTGTGCCTTAGCTTTCCTCACTTCATCTTTGCAGGCTCGGGCTATTTGCTGATATTCTGACTTAGTTATGTGTCCCTCTTTCCACTTTCTATACTTGTCCTTTTTATTTTTCAGTTTATCAGAGAGTTCTTTATGCAGCCATGCTGATTTCTTTTGAGAGCTGTTATTTTTCCTCTTTGTTGGTATTGTGCTTGACTGGGCTTTTATTATCTCACTTTTCAAAATTTCCCAAGCCTCTTGAGTTGTTTTCCCTTCGAGATTCTCATCCATGGAATCCTTCCCAAGCCCTCTCTAAGTTTATTGAAATTAGCTCTCTTGAAGTCCAAGACTCTAGTTTGACTCTAGTTCTATTGTTTGTGCTTCCATAATGTTGAATTCCAATATTGCATGATCACTTCTCCCAAGGTTCCTATAGCTTCAACACCTTCTATCATTTCATCTCTGTTAGTGAGCATTAGATCCAAAATGGCTAATCCCCTAAGTTCCCTTCTCTACTTTTTGGGAGACAAAAGTTGTCTGCTAGGTTTGTCAGGAATCTGTTTGATCTTCCACTTGGTGCAGAGTTTGTTTCCCAGTTGATGTCAGGGTAGTTAAAGTCCCCCATTACTATTGTGATGTGCTTCCTACATACCTTAGATAGCTGACTAGCAAAAAGTTCATCTATTTCCTCTGTTTGGTTGGATGGCCTATAGTATACACCTATGGCATTGTCATTTTCCCCCCTTTTATATTGACCCAAATGCATTCAAGACAGTTTTCATCATTGTTGTGCTCTATTTCTGTAGAGATGTAGTTATTTCTTATATAGAGAGCAACTCCACTCCTCTTTTATTTGGTCTGTTTCTTTTAAATAATTTAAATCCCTCTAGCTGTGTGTTCCATTTGTGGGTTTCACCCCACCATGTTTACGTAATGGCAACAATATCATATTTGCCCTCATTAACCTGAATTTCTAGTTCATCCTGTTTGCTGTTCATACCCTGTGCATTGGTGTATAAACATTTAAGTCCTTTATGACTGACCCTGTGTTTACTTTCTACATAACCTGCGTGGTGCCTGAGTTCCCCTATTGTCTTACCACCTATTTGGTTTGTGCACTTTGTGTGGCACTCACTATTAAAAGCTTGATTTTGCTTGACAGCAAGGTTGATATTCTTGTCCATACATACATCTATGTTACATGCACTGATAGCCCTATAATTTTTAGATTGCTGGGGACAGGGATGTTCTTTATCAATTACCTCACTGTTCCCACTGTTTAGTTTAAATATTCCTCCAGAAAATCTGTGAATTTATAGCCGAGTAACTCAGTCCCTTTCTTTGATGGATGCAAACCATCTCTTTTGTACATTTTTTCATTGGAATGAAAATGTTTAATTAGATATTTTTTTATATATCCCACCTTATCTCATCTTCTGTTTTAGTAAAGATGTATAAACCTTTCTTAATTCTGTGGTTTGAGGTTCCTTGGCATTTTGGCCAGGACCCCAGTTGTCACCAAGAAAACAATTGGTAACACACTACGCCATGAAAGACTGAAATCCTGTAGCACCTGCAAGGTCCCCCTGCTCAAGAAAGCACATGTACAGGCCCGTCTGAAGTTTGCCAATGAACATCTGAATGATTCAGAGGAGAACTCGGTGAAAGTGTTGTGGTCAGATGAAACCAAAATCGAGCTCTTTGGCTTCAACTCAACTCACTCTGTTAGGAGGAGGAGGAATGCTGCCTGTGACCCCAAAAACACCATCCCCACCATCAAACATGGAGGTGGAAACATTATGCTTTGTGGGTATTTTTCTGCTAAGGCAACAGGACAACTTTACTGCATCAGAGGAACGATGGACTGGGCTATGTACCATCAAATCTTGGATGAGAACCTCCTTCCCTCAGCCAAGGTGTTGAAAATGGGTTGTGGATGGGTATTCCAGCAGGACAATGACCCAAAACACATGGCCAAAGCAACAAAGGAGTGGCTCAAGAAGAAGCACATTAAGGTGCTGGAGTGGCCTAGCAGTCTCCAGACCTTAATCCCATAGAAAATCTGTGGAGGGTGCTGAAGGTTTGAGCTGCCAAATGTCAGTCTCGAAACCTTAATGACTTGGAGAGGATCTGCAAACAGCAGTGGGACAAAATCCCTCCTGAGATGTGTACAAACCTGGTGGTCAAGTACAAGAAACGTCTGACCTCTTTGATTGGTAACAAGAGTTTTGCCAACTACTAAGTCTTATTTTGTGAAGGGGTCAAATACTTATTTTCCTCATTAAAATGCAAAGCAATTTATAACTTTTTTGAAATACAATTTTCTGCATTTTTTGTTATTCTAATTGTTAAAATAAATCTACCATTAAAATTATAGACTGATCATTTCTTTGTCAGTGGGCAAATGTACAAAATCAGCAGGGGAGCAAATAATTTTTTCCCCTCGATGTAAATATAAATTAATAAATTCACCCTTTGCAAACCACTCGGTGTCATTGGTGAATAAGCAGTCTTAAACTATAAAACATTAGAAAATAAATAATATTTGAATGATTTTAACATTACAAGATTCAGGTATCATTTAATACTAAAGTACGTGGAAAAAGTAAATACATTATTTCAATACATATTTGGGAGCTCAGAATTAACTATGTCCATACATATTATAGGTAAGCATAAGGAGCTGCTATTTCTTTTAGAGAGGTCTTATTTGTCAGTCATTTTAGCATGCTAAACTTTTGCAGAAATGTAAGACATGGCAAAAGAGGAAAGATTTAAGATTAAAATAGCTCTCTGAGAGTATTTTAAATATGAGATAATGTCTCTCTCATGATCTCATCCTGGCCATGATTTTGGTGGCAGTTTTTTCCAAGGCAGTTGTAGGGAATCTTGGTTTGGGTTTAATGTTTCATAGGCTTTGCATGTGTGTTTTGTCCTTTTGATGAAAACTTTTTAAGTGTAATTCATTTATATAGTAATTTGCACCTTCATGTTTCTTGTGAGTGTAGTTTTTACTACACTACTATAGTTGTAATTGTATGTGTCTTGAATGATGTTTTAGCCATTTCATAATAAGGGCAGACATATTATAGGATGCCACATTCAGTATAGAACTGAGGCAGGATGAGAAGCAACAGATGGAAACTGATCAAGGAGAGAAGCAACCTAGAACTAAGGAGAAACTTCCTGACAGAACAATTAACCAGTGGAACAACCTGCCTCCAGAAGCAGTGAATGCTCCAACATTGGAGGTTTTTAAGAAGAGACTGGACAGCCATTTATCCGAAATGGTATAGGGTTTCCTGCCTGAGCAGGGGGTTGGACTAGATGACCTCCAAGGTCCCTTCCAACTTTATTATTATTATTATTATTATTATTACTACTACTACTACTATTAACTTCTAGGATACTTTCTGGATCAGGTGAAATAAAGTTTGTCTTTCCCTAAACGCATCTCCAACACATTCCTATATTGCATATGCATTTAAGTTTGTGTTGTATGGCTACAAAAAACACCCCTCTTGTTGACTAAAATTGAAATTTGTATGTTTGTGCATGGTTAAAAAATTGCAACGAAGACTTCCATGGAAGTTAAATTTGTAACTCAGAACTATATATTTCATATTTTGCCTACCACTTTGGATATGCCTTTTAATTAGCTTTCTCCTTGCCAATTCCTAAGAATGAGCAAGGCAATCCTAGTGGTATTATGATGGTCACTTAATTGAGTAGCCTTAAATGCTTTGTTGAAAATGAGAGTAATTCAGAACTATGTTTATTAACGTTGGGAAGCAATGAGAAAAATTTATGATTCTGTTTATGGGATTCCCATGAATATCTGCTTAATGAGAAAACTGAATTCCAAATACCCTGAGGCTGATCTGATAAAATTTCCAAACTAATAAAGTTGTGAAGGCTTGCAGAAACATTTTGTAATAGAAAGATAGGAAGATCTGCCCAAGGAGTACAATTATAGAAAGTCTGGTTGGAGGTGAAAATTTACAATTATTCATAATCTAAGGACAAAGTTGTGACTAAGCTAAGAAACTCTTTGTGAATTATCTATTCCTGCTTGCCCATGGTATGGTTTTGTGGCTTCAGTTGCAATTAGGCTGCATTTTTAAATGAAAACTGGCTCCTTTGGGGAATCTGTCAAACTACATGTACATACACACCTGTGATTGACTGAAACCAAATAGTCAAACAAAACAATTAGAATTGGAAAGGGGAAGATTAGAATTGTAACTTTCAAGTATGTTTTCAAAGGCAAAACCTTTCTACAGCTTCCCTTTAATGATTAGTAATAAAGATTCCTTGGAAAAACACAACCTACAAAGAATTTTTTTTTCTTAGAGTCACTGTATGTGCTGCTGTTCACAGGATTTATTTGGTTTTTCAGCACATCACATTTACACTTTTAGCTTACACTCTGATAGTCTCCTGTTTCTCACTAAGATTTACAAATATATGTGCAAGGAAAAAATGAAATTTGAATCATAAAGAGCCGAGGTGGCGCAGCAGTTAGAGTGCAGTACTGAAGGCCACTTTAGCTGACTGTGTTCAGCAGGTCAGCGGTTCAAATCTCACCGGCTCAAGGTTGACTCAGCCTTCCATCCTTCCGGGGTAGGTAAAATGAGGACCCAGATTGTTGGGGGCAATGTAAATATATATATATATATATATATATATTATATATATATATAATATATATATATATATATATGTTTTCTGAGGTTTTCGCGGGTGTTTGTATGTAGGTCTTTGGTTGTTCGGGTTTTCTCCCGCGTAAAATTGGAAGTGTCTTGGCGACGTTTCGACGAAGTCCCATTCGTCATCTTCAGGCTGGTGTTTTCAGCTTCGTGCTTTGAGCAGCAATGTGTGGTCTTAGCTGTTTCTTCCTTTTAACTGCCAGTGGGGGTATGAACTGATTGGGTGGGAGCTTGGCTGTGTTCTGATTGGGTGGAGGTGTGTTCTGATTGGTTAGGGGCGTGGCTGACACACCATCTACCAGAAGAAAACACACACAAACCGCTATCTGCACGCTCTCTCACACCACCACCCAGCACAGATCAACTCTGTAGCCAAGACACTCATCTCCAGAACAAAACGCTTAGCTGACGAACAACACCTAAAAACTGAACTACACACTCTCACCAATGTACTAACATCCAATGGATTCCAAAGAAATAAGATTACAAACCTAATCCAAAAAGAAACCCCCACTAAAATCCAAGACGAAGAACAAGAAAACGGCAAAGCCCTCCTCCCATACATAAAAGGCACCACAGACAGAATCAGTAAGATCCTCCATAAACACAACATCAAAACAGCATTCTGCACAAACAGAAAAATATCCACCATCCTTAGAAACCCCAAAGATAAAATTGAATTAGAAAATCAAGGAGTATACGAAATCCCATGCACCACTTGTCCCACCACATACATCGGACAAACCAACAGAAGAATAAGTGCACGCATTGAAGAACATAAGAACTCAGTCAAAAAAGAGGAACCAACATCTTCCCTGGTCCAACACCTTAAAGCCACAGGACATGAAATTGACTTTAAAAATACCAGAACCATTGCCAAAAGTGAACATTTTAATAACAGAATAATCAGAGAAGCCATCGAGATAGAAAAACGCCCACACAGCATGAACAAGCGAGATGATACCTCCCGCCTACCAGCCATTTGGAAACCCGCCCTTATTGACAAACGACTCCCTAATACAAAAAATGATACCAGACCCACACTCACAAAAACCACACAGGATGTCACCACCACACATCCACGCAAAACGCAAACCCAAAGCCACACCGATGATGAGGCACGACCACAAACCAGAAGCCAGACCAGAGCTGCATCATTAGCCACTTTAAAGCCCTCCAATCCATACACGAAGCAAACTGACACCCTCCATGAAATGAGGCACGACCACAAACGCGAAGCCAAAAAATAGCAAGGCAGCCCAAAATCTTAAACCCCTCTGCAACTCAGACTAACCTGAGCACAACCAAACATAACACTCCCCCAGCCAATCAGAGCACAGCCAACCCCCCAGCCAATCAGAGCACAGCCAACCCCCCAGCCAATCAGAGCACAGCCAAGCCCCTAACCAATCAGAACACACCTCCACCCAATCAGAACACAGCCAAGCTCCCACCCAATCAGTTCATACCCCCACTGGCAGTTAAAAGGAAGAAACAGCTAAGACCACACATTGCTGCTCGAAGCACGAAGCTGAAAACACCAGCCTGAAGATGACGAATGGGACTTCGTCGAAACGTCGCCAAGACACTTCCAATTTTACGCGGGAGAAAACCCGAACAACCAAAGACCTACATATATATATATATATATATATATATATATATATATATATATATGTAGGTCTTTGGTTGTTCGGGTTTTCTCCCACGTAAAATTGGAAGTGTCTTGGCGACGTTTCGACGAAGTCCCATTCGTCATCTTCAGGCTGGTGCTTTCAGCTTCGTGCCTCGAGCAGCAGTGTGTGGTCTTGGCTGTTTCTTCCTTTTAACTGCCAGTGGAGGTATGAACTGATTGGGTGGGAGCTTGGCTGTGTTCTGATTGGGTGGAGGTGTGTTCTGATTGGTTAGGGGCTTGGCTGTGCTCTGATTGGCTGGGGGGTTGGCTGTGCTCTGATTGGCTGGGGGGTTGGCTGTGCTCTGATTGGCTGGGGGAGTGTTCTGTTTGGTTGTGCTCAGGTTAGTCTGAATTGCAGAGGGGTTTAAGATTTTGGGTTGCCTTGCTATTTTTTGGCTTCGCGTTCGTGGTCGTGCCTCCTCTTCATATATATATATATATATATATATATATATATATATATATATATATTCATTACAAATGCACATACAGTTTTGGTTAGAAATATGCTTGGTTGTGTGAAAACCAGTGCTGAAGAAAAAGGATGCCACAATGCAAGGCATTTAACTAAACAAGATAGACTTGTTATTTTGCCAACCCCGTTATAAAGAGTTTCTAACATGCACCTAACAAATAATTTGTGTGTGATTCATTGAATATAACAAGTCCTAGTTTGTTTTTCTATTAATATAACTTTAATGACAAAGATAGACATTTATATGCAATTAATTTATATGCACGCATTGAAGAACATAAGAACTCAGTCAAAAAAGAGGAACCAACATCTTCCCTGGTCCAACACCTTAAAGCTACAGGACATGAAATTGACTTTAAAAATACCAGAACCATTGCCAAAAGTGAACATTTTAATAACAGAATAATCAGAGAAGCCATCGAGATAGAAAAACGCCCACACAGCATGAACAAGCGAGATGATACCTCCCGCCTACCAGCCATTTGGAAACCCGCCCTCATTGACAAACGACTCCCTAACACAAAAAATGATACCAGACCCACACTCACAAAAACCACACAGGATGTCACCACCAAACATCCACGCAAAAAACAAACCCAAAGCCACACTGACTATGAGGCACGACCACAAACCAGAAGCCAGACCACAGCTGCATCATTAGCCACTTTAAACCCCCCCAATCCATACATGAAGCAAACTGACACCCTCCATGAAGAGGAAGCACGACCACGAACGCGAAGCCAAGGAATGGCAGGGCAGCCCAAAATCTTGAATCCCTCTGCAACTCAGACTAACCTGAGCACAACCAAACAGAACACTCCCCCAGCCAATCAGAGCACAGCCAACCCCCAGCCAATCAGAGCACAGCCAACCCCCCAGCCAATCAGAGCACAGCCAAGCCCCTAACCAATCAGAACACACCTCCACCCAATCAGAACACAGCCAAGCTCCCACCCAATCAGTTCATACCTCCACTGGCAGTTAAAAGGAAGAAACAGCCAAGACCACACACTGCTGCTCGAGGCACGAAGCTGAAAGCACCAGCCTGAAGATGACGAATGGGACTTCGTCGAAACGTCGCCAAGACACTTCCAATTTTACGTGGGAGAAAACCCGAACAACCAAAGACCTACATACAAACACCCGCGAAAACCTCAGAAAATAATATATATATATATATATATATATATATATATATATATATATATATATATATATATATATACATACACATACATACATACATTGCTTACTGGTGTACACCGCTTAGAGAGTGCTTGCACTTAAAGCGGTATATAAGTCTCATAAATAAATAAATAAATAAAATAATGTTGTATAAGCCAAGACAGAAAGCATATCACTGCCATGGCATTGGCTTCTACAGACTGCTGGGTGCTGCTTAGCACTAATCTCCAAAGTAACTTGAACTGTTAAAACAGAACAATTAAAACATCAGTGATTCTTCCAAATTTTAATGAGATTTTGCCAATATAGTTGCCAAAAGGTTCAGCATCATTTCCAGTATTTTTTTTAATCAATTAACCAACCAGCAGAATGATCACTTTTGGGTATTTTTCCCCAGATCTGTCTTTGTCCTGGAATTTTGTGTTTATTTTGCTACTAACATAAGATTTTAGCTGGCAGGGTTTTCCTTTCCCATTTAATTAAATAATTAAGTCTCTGTCTTTGGATACATAGAACTGAAAATGAGTATGAAGTAGTGGTTAAAATGCTAGACTCAGAGTGGGGCTAAAGCTATCAACTGACCAGCACGATTGGAGCAGAATAGTAGATTGGGGTGCATAATCTTCAATGAAGAGGCCTTAATTCTGCAGTAATTAATATGAACTGGTAACAATAAAGATGATGCCAGGAATTGATTTGTTTATTGGGGCAATGCCCACAGTACCCCGAGGAAGTAAATCTCAATACCAGTTTTATTTTTTTCAGGTAACAGTTAAGATTGGACAGGAACCATGCCTCCAAAGCGTAAAGCAGCTGCCCAAACTCGGGTTGCCATCAAGGGCAAGAAGATTAAAAAGGAACCAGAGGTGAAACCTGAACCAGAGGAAGACAATTTCCAGTCCACCGTGGCAGCACTGAAAGCAGCTCCCAAGGAGAAGTCCAAGGCCAAAATTGATACTGCCTGTCAGCTGAGTCATGACGACAGTGCCCAGGTGAGAGTAAAGAGCCATGGTGGCACAGTGGTTAGAGTACAGTATTACAGGCTAATTCTGCTGACTGCCAGCAGTTCGATTCTAAATGGCTCAAGGTTGATTCAGCTTTCCTTTCTTCTGAGGTGGGTAAAATGAGGAGCCAGATGTTGGGGGCAATATGCTGACTCTGTAAACCGCTTAGGGAGGGCTGTAAGACATTGTGAAGTGGTATATAAGTGCCATGGCTATTGTTAAATGATCACCTGTATCTGGCTTACAACAGGGGTATTCCCTTCCAGATGTTTTGGACTGTAAGTGGGCTAAGTTACTTAGGAATGCTATGAGATAAGACCTCTCCCCCAATACATTTGGATGGCACTAGCAGAAGAAAAATAGGAATCTGTATGTACCCTGCTTCTTCAGGTTTCCTCTGCATAGTAGAATTTTTGCTTTTTCTTTGCATGTCTATTCAAAACACATAGTCGGTCTGGGAGGAGAAGAAAATTACTTGGCCAGAAATCTGTTTTTTCCATGATGAAGTCTCATTAGCTAATAGTTTTTTCTTGGCAGAGGGATGCATTGTATTTAAATCCAATCAAATCTTTATGATGGTCTCAAACTAGCATACTGCATTGTATTTCATTCTTTAGAATGTTCTTCACCAGACCAAGCCAAACAGAAATCTTGTTAGCTGAAGGTGCCTCTTTGGGAGTAATGGGTGGAATGTAAATCAAATTCGAACCTGAATGCATGTCTGTCATAGGTTCTGGACTCCATTACTTGCTGAACAAATAAAATGCAGGATACAATACTACTTGGCACAGGTCCCTATAACACATTATGAACTTTGCCTCATTTTCATAATGCTCCTGATGCTGTGTCATTATTCCCTTCCCATTATTTCAATGCAGGTGTAGTTTGAAATATAAGGATGGCCCTGAGCCAAATAGATAAAGGCTCAAAATCAAAGCCCCAAACTACAATTTGGCAGAGGATTATGGGTGTTTTGGAAGCAGCTTATTCATATTCCCTGTGTCCCATTGCTTCCTCTTTTATCACTTTAGATTTACCAGGACTATGACTGTATGCTGAATCAAACCAACATTGGCCATAACAACAACAAGTTCTACATCATCCAGCTGATAGAGCAAAATGGGAACTACAGTTGCTGGAACCGCTGGGGCCGTGTGGTAAGTCTCGCAATCACAATTTGTCTCCATAAATGGAACAGTTCAGGTCTAATGGGGACATGGTAGGTAGCTTCTTCCTAAGATGGCTTTTGCATTATTAGCCTCATTATGCCCAATGATTGCAGAACAAGGCATGTACTTACTAAAACCTCAATCATAAAATATACCTTAGTTGAACAACTGTGTTTCCCAAATGACAATTTGCTTTGCTGAATGTAGTACTAATTGCTGCTATGTATCAAGAAAGGAAGGCGTTTCCTTGTAACGTGCAGTACTTTGACAGGAGGAGACATACAATCTTGGTCTCCAGATGGATATGCAGTCTTGGTCTCTTAGCATTATGAGTCAAAAGTCATTACATAACAATTCCATCTTCCTTTCCTTAATGGATTTTCTGTTTCCAAGCAAACAGAAAAAGAAATGACAAGAAAACATGGAAGGATTACAAGTGGAAGATTGATGGTGCTTCTCCCCCCCTCCCCCATAAAATCTGCTGAACAATAAAAATCTCATCTGGAAGGATTATGGACAGACATTTCAGATAGTATGCAAACCTTGGTTGTTATTCATAACATTTCATTTCAGAGAAGAAAAATTAAATGCTTTCTCTTTTGTGTAGCTTTTCTGTGAAAATACAAAATCAAACAAGTTAATTGCCTATGAAAGCAGCGGTTATGAGCTTGCAGCAAAAAAGTTAATGTAGAAAATTAGCTAATGCTTCTAATAGTGTATGCTTTACAGCAGAACACACATCATGTTGATTACATCTTTTTTAAAGTTAAACCATAGTTTGAAACTTAAGAAGGACCTTTCCCATGAGACCAAATCAAACATAAAATATTTATATAAATGTAAAAATGTTCTCCTTCTCTAGCAATCATTTCCTAAGTATGAAACAATTCTCCTGGAAGTTGTAAGGTATTCTAGTTTCACAAATTATGGTCTAACCCAGGGGTAGGCAACCTCGCCTCTTTTATGACTCAGGAATTCTGGGAGTTGAAGTCCATGAGTCATAAAAGAGCCGAGGTTACCTACCCCTGGTCTAACCTAAAGCAAAATTTATTATAACAGATTTTTTAAAAAAGAGTAAAAAACAAGCTAGATGAGAGCTAGTAAGTTAAAATTCAATCTTGATAAGATGGAGATACATTAATATGTTGTCTTAAGCTATGGTTTGTTTCAGCTATTATTACATAAGTTGTAGTGGCTCAGTTTATGCATAATGCCAGGTTGGTTTATAACTCCTTCGTGCATACTCACATTTCTGACTTAGCGTGATGTGTGAGCCATGCTGCTGTTTATGAGTGGTTCATTGGTTTTAATAAAAAAGTAGGGTTTCACACTGTTCTTGAAGGAGATCCATTCTCTCCAGGATCAGAAATATAGCATGGGAATGCTCTGGAACTGATCATTCTCACAGTGGCTCAAATATGCTATGCATGGGCAGAAATAACAGACCTGCAGCTATTATTGGCTATTTGGTGAGTTCCTCTTTAGCGGTATCACTATTTGAAAATGCATGAGATGTTTCAGTTTATTCAAAACAATGTAGCTTGATGGGCTTGGCCATTACAATCCATAGCAATCTTTTGTCATCCATGCGGGTTAGCAGTTAATTTCTTGGTCCAGTTCAAATTTAACTACAAAATCTCTAACCTGTTTTCTGAAAAAGCATGTCTTTACTGAGAATCCCCAGCTGGGATCCTGCAATTCATTCACTAAGATCCATAATTAGATACATAAGTAGAATTAAACCCACCAGGTATTCATAGAGATGGGTTCCTCCGGTCTGGAAAGACAAAATATAGGAAGCAAACAAAAAGAGATAATCTGGGGCTCTTCCCATAGCCCAGGGGTAGGCAACCTTGGCTCTTGTATGACTCGTGGACTTCAACTCCCAGAATTCCTGAGCATAGCTGGCTCAGGAATTCTGGGAGTTGAAGTCCACGAGTCATAAAAGAGACAAGGTTGCCTACCCCTGCCATAGCCCCTTCTCACACAATTCATATCCTTGAGTCAGAAGAAAAATATGTGAGAGTAATTTGTGCTGTCCCGGTACTTGAGCTCTATTCTGCTTTAGTGACAAGACTTTGGATTAATACTGTGTTTAATGCAGGACAAGTTAAGTCAGTGGTTGGTAAATTTCCCCTCCTAACCAGTGTCCCCTGACCTGCCCATGTAAGAAACAACCAGCAAGTGCTTCCTTTTAACATATTATGGGATGGATTTGGATAACTATGGGCAGATGCCTTTCAAATCGACTGGGTGACAGATCTTGGAAGCTATCTGTGCAATGTCCTGTCGTTTGGGCTATTTCTGAACATAGCATCCTTGCGGAAAAACATTAAGCCCATGTTCAGAAGTAGCCCAAATGAAAATGTCAATCAGGTAAGTGAAGAGTATTAGGTGAGCTGAAAATACTATGTTCTACCAACCTGTCAGTTTGAATTCATGTTTAGTTATTTTTCAGCAGATTGCTGGATGTACATCCAAAAATAGACTGAGTGACAGGTCACTTGTGCATTAAAGGGGAACATTGAGCTATCCACCACTTCACCCTGCATCCCTCCACTGCACCTGTGACCTGTCACTAAAAGAAGAATTCTTACCAATTTCACCTAGCTACTATACATCTCAAATCCATGAGATTGACAGTGAGTTGCTATAGCTAGTATCATATGGAAATAGCCTACACAAATGAAAATGCAGCTACAGTATATGAGAACTCTTTTCAGAAGAAGCAGTAGACAACTTGACAGCAACATGCAGCTGTACATTCTGTTTTTATTTCCCAATTTAAATGGGTTTAGTTGTAATTATCTAGTGCTCTTTCAAAAGACCAAGTTTTCTTGGCAAGCTTTTGGAAGCAGTTTGCCTCTTTCCTAGGGTTGATTGAAAGTGACTGACCCAAGGTCACCTAGATAGCTTGGTACCTAAGCAGGACTAGAACTCACAGTCTCCTGGTTTCTAGCCTGGTGCTTTAACCACTAGACTGGCTCTTGACTGCTTATCTACTAATAGCTTAATTGAGTTGGAAGCCCTTTGTATTTTAATTCACAGGAGGGTCTTATATTCAAATTGCTACTGTTTGACGTCATCTCTGAAAGCCATCTCTCTTGATCTCTTGGAGGAGCTCAGATTATACTTCTCATCTAGGCCTACTTATCTAAGAGCCTGATTTTTTTTTCCTAATTCAGTCTGAGATTGCAGCTAGTAACTATACAGTTGCCTTCTTTTCCTCCAAAGTTCATTGTATATAAGGCTGTAATTTTCCAGAATATCTTAGCCGAAAATCTCTGCTTGAAAAGAGTTGATTTCTATCAGCACTGATCATAATATCTCGTGTGTGTCTGTCTGTGTGAATTTGAAAAAGAAAAAGGGTTATTATAGGCCTTGGTACATTTATTTATTTTGATATTCAGTGAAATGGAAGAGGGGATAGTGAAAAAGTCAGTACTAAGCTGGAGAGAGTGAATGAATATGAAATGAAGGCAAGCCTTCAAATGTTGAGGCTAGAAAAGCTATGTTATCAAGTAAGCCTGGTTCCATTCTATAAAATTCTAATTGTGGTTAAAGTTCAGGTATATTCAAAACTGGGAAATAATGTAAGACCTGGCAGATGATGCCATCATAGCTAAAAAAATTTTTTTTTAAAAAGATCAGTAAATGTTGGAAATACTTTCCTGATAATTTAAGACCAATAAATGTTCTATGATTTTCCAGGGGGAAGTAGGGCAATCTAAACTCAGCGGCTGTCCAACCTTGGAAACTGCCATAAATGCTTTTGAGAAGAAATTTCAAGAGAAAACAAAGAATAAATGGGCTAATCGAGAGAATTTTATTGCTCAAGCTGGCAAGTACACCCTCATTGAAGTGCAACATGAAGATAAAGAAGAACAAGAGGTAACAGTAAAGGTAAGTGTTTAAAGAAAATATTTTAGTAGCATACATTAGGAAGTAAGTGGATCTGGAAGTACAGATAGATTTCTGGATGATTTTCTGTAAAAATGAATTGAGATGAGAACCTTTGCTTAATGATAAAATAATCAGTTCAGCAATATTTTCTCAGAACATCTGTAGATTTCTAACAACTGTGTAGGTGCTATTGCAAAATGATCTCTGGTCTTCTTCCTGACAAAGTGCACAAGGACATCCCTTGGAACATTTCTTAATTTTTCAAAATGTGTATTAATTCTATAAACTTTATCAATCTCTGCTCAGTGTTAGCTGCCAGTTCAAAAAATTAGACAGAAACTTAACTATCTTTTGTCTAATATAGGTTGTTCTAAAATTACTATAAATCTAAACACGTTCTTTTTCTCTCAGTTCCAGTAATGTGAAGTTATCCAACTTTTCTCCATTTGTCTATTAATATTGCCTATCTTACTTTTCCCAAACTTCGCTTTGTCGGTAATATTAGATTGAGGATTAATAGTACAGATGTAATTGTACTTAAAGAAATTCCAACTAGAATACTACGTAAGAGAAAAGAATATTTTTTTCCCCTGACAAATCTAAACAGAAGAAAATTCCATTGAGATAGGATAAGTTGGGAGGGATGAATTCCACTTTTAAGCAGGAGATTCAGAGTAAACTCTGTGCCGAAACCTTTTTTTGGGGGGGGGGGGCATTAGGAGAAAGATATCAAATAATTGAGCTGCAAAATTTGAGAGAAGAATTTATTCAGCAGGATAGAAAAAAAGGAGTCTCTTTGTATATAAATCTTCAGTTAAAGTTAAAATATAAAACTAAATATAAAGTGTTATGCAAAATGCAGAATAGGATTGGGTTTACTAGATTTGAAATTGCATTTTACTGTTTATTATTTGATCTGGATGAAAGAATGGCTGTTTCTGAGAAACAAGAAACTTTATAGTTAGAAACTAGGAAATCTACTATCTAGAAGATTTAGAACTAGAAGATCACAACTTATGGTTTGGAATGCATGGCTATTTATGGTATGATAAAGTTAAAATTAATGTGGCTATCAAAAACATTTTTATTGAATTTGTCATATTGAGAATATGGAATAGATAAACCCAGGTTGTGCCCAAAAGCACCTTTAGAGATGCTCAAGAAACATATTATAAAAGAAAAACAGCAGATAGGCAAATGATTGATATAGTGGGAACTGTTGGAAAACCATCAAAAGTAATTCAAACTTAGATCATGAGAGAAATTAACAGCAGAAAGAGATAGTTGTCAATAGCTTTCCCATTTACTATTATCAGAAATATGTAAAATGGACAAAAAGACTGATGGCATGTAGCAAACTGAGACAGTATTTGAAGTACAATTGTGCATTGATAACGAACATCTAATTGATAAAATATATAAGCTTTTGTTAGAATTTGAAACAGGAAGATTTAAGAATGTATGATAAAGTTGGCTAAGAATTTGGTTATAATATATAGAAGGGTTAATGGGAAAATATGTGGTTAAAAGTATTGATGTTTGCATTGTGTTATGATCTGAAAGAGAATTTTTATAAAATGATATATTGTTGGTATATGACACCAGCGACATTATGTAGAATGTATAAAGCCACTTCAAATTCTTTTTTCTTCTTTACTTCATATTAGTTTGTATTTTCTTTTTAAAAAGTTTTAATTTATATATTAATTAATTAATTGTGTATGTATGTATGTATGTACATACATACCGTATTGCGGTGGTTCTCCTCCTACCTCTCTGACAGGTCGCAGTCGGTGTTGGCGGGTGGACAGAGATCGACCCCTAGGCGCCTCGATCATGGGGTGCCTCAGGGCTCGGTTCTGTCCCCCCTCCTTTTTAACATCTACATGAAACCGCTGGGTGAGATTATTCGGCGACACGGGGTGAGGTATCATCAGTACGCGGATGATACCCAATTATATATCTCCACCCCGTGACCTTTCAGTGAAGCAGTCGACGTGATGTGCCGGTGCCTGGAAGATGTGAGGGTCTGGATGGGGGCGAACAGGCTTAGACTCAACCCTGACAAGACCGAGTGGCTCTGGGTCTTGCCTCCCAAAGGCCAACTGGATGGTCCATCATTAGTCCTGGGGGGGGGGGCATATCAGTGCAGGCACGCAACTTGGGTGTCCTCCTGGACTCACAGCTAAATTTGGAACAACATCTATCGGCTGTGGCCAGGGGGACCTTTGCACAGGTTCGCCTAGTGCACCAGTTCCGGCCTTATTTGGACCGGGAGGCTTTACTCACAGTCACTCACTCACCCTTGTCACCTCAAGACTGGATTACTGTAACGCGCTCTACATGGGGCTACCCTTGAAGGGCGTTCGGAGGCTGCAGTTGGTTCAGAATGCAGCTGCGAGAGCGATTGTGGGCGCGCCAAGGTATGCCCACATGTCACCTATCCTCCGCGAGCTGCACTGGCTTCCTGTGGGTCTCTGGATGCAATTCAAGGTGTTGGTTATCACCTTTAAAGCCCTTCATGGCATAGGCCAGGTTACTTACAGGACCGCATTCTGCCGCACAGTTCCCAGAGATCGGTGAGGTCCCATAGATTGGGCCTCCTTCAGGTCCCATCGGCCAGACAATGTCGGCTGGCGGGCCCTCGGGAAAGGGCCTTTTCTGTGATGGCTCCGACCTGGTGGAATCAACTTCCCCCCGAGGTTCGAACTACTCCCACCCTGCCGGCCTTTAAGAAAGCTGTTAAAACTCTCCTGTTCCGGCAGGCCTGGGGCTGATGTCCCCGGGGGGGGGGCGGGATATGATTGGACTCGCGGTATGACTGTATTATTTTATTGTTTTATGATTGTTTTAACTCTGTACGCCGCCCTGAGTCCTTTGGGATTGGGCGGCATATAAATAAAATTAAATAAATAAATAAATTAAATAAATATATATGTATATGTATAATGTGGATGGAGGAAAAGTAGTCATTTGATAACTTGAGGCACGGTTGATGGAGTGAAAGAGAAACAATAGGAGTTTGACCAATGCAATTTTAATGCATATTTACTCAGAAAAAAATACTGTCTTATTATTCTGAGGAAAGCATGTATTGTAGTGTGCATATTAGAGGAACTGAATGACGTGAATTCAGACCCAAACTAATTCTTCTTGTCTTCAAGGTGGACGATGTGGATGGAATGAAGTCATTTAAACAAAAGATATTGCCTTGCACTTTGGACAAGCAAACCCAGAATCTTATGACACTCATATTCAGCAATGACATGTTTAAAGAAGCCATGCAGACCATGAATATAGGTAAATGGTTCAGGGGGCACTTTTCTGCAGCATGAAAGAAAACATTGCTTTCTTTTATGTACAGTTAACAGAGATTTTTTTCAGAATGGTTTTATCTTGGTTGGTCTAGTATCAAGCCAAGTCAATTAAAGTTAGGAAGCCTGAGGATTAAAGTGTTCAGATTTGTCTCTTGGCTTTCTTCACAAATGATAATCAATTTAGAAATCACTGGTAGTGCTCAGTATGAAAACCTTAAAGGACACAGGTTTAAATTGCCGATAGTATTCCAATTCTGGTGGCTTTAGCCACTGACTTGTAAATATCCTGGAAGTGTTAGATTGATCGGTATGGAAATTTCTTATGTCTGTTTCCCTGCCAGATGTGAAGAAGATGCCATTGGGAAAGCTGAGCAAACAGCAGATTGCCAAGGGCTTTGAAGCTTTGGAAGCTGTTGAAGAAGCTCTAAAGAAGCAACCACACTCCCAGAAGCAGCTGGAGGAACTTTCATCTCGCTTTTATACCATTATTCCCCACAACTTTGGTCGTAATCGCCCTCCATCCATCAATACACAAGAAGTTGTCCAAGCTAAGAAGGATATGCTCCTGGTAAGGAGTTCTCAGAAAGGATCAACTTTCACATTTTATCATGTTTTAAATCGTCATTACGGAAGATTTATATCCAAATTTTATGTGCGTAAGATGGGATACTAAATACTTTGATGACATGTCTTCAGTTTTGCGTTATCTTTATTAATCTCTCCTGGAAGCCATTGGTTGGCTTGGGATTCCTAAACTAGCTGACAAAATCAGAAAATTAAGTAACAAATGTGCTTCTTTGTGGCCGTAAACATTATATCCTGGAATTATGCTTTTAAAAAAGAGATGGGCAATCAATGGCCCATATTCAGTCTTTGAATTCCTTTGTGATTGCCCTCATGTTCCTCTAAAATCATGCAGATGAAATTCAATATAATACTCCAAATAAGGATAATATGATTTTCTGCCAATTTCTGATAATTTTCTAAAAAATATACTATTTTACTATAATTAAAGTAACTTCCTAATAAGACACCTAATACCAACTAAAGCACTCCCAAATTGAGAAAACAAGATGATGTTTTCTGACCCTGTCTTCTCCAAGGGCGACATCTCATTACCACCATGCTTCTGTAATTCTTAATTGTGAAACAAAAATCCCATTTTAAAAAAAGTTGGCTCCTAACCACAAGAGTTGTGCATTTTTTCTTTAAAGGATAAGAATTCAGTCATCCTATGAAATGCAGCTCTAGTATTTCACACTCTTCCATCTCATGCATCGTAGCCTATTTGTGTTCATATTAGCCCTAAAATTTAAAAAAGAAATATAATAAGTTGAATAAGATGAGCACTTCCTAGCAATTGTCCTTGGACATCTAGGTCAGTGGTAATAACATAGCTTGACGTGCTTAATAATGGAAGAGAAAGCTACTGTTATCGCTTGAAGTTTGTAGACACTTAAAACAAAACAGCCTGAACAAAAATGCCAACTGGGCTCTTGCACTTCTTAAATGATAAAACCACAGTTCGTAGTCCCCAGCTGGATGCTTAATTAATGAAATATTTTGCCATGAGGGCATAGATTATATATCTATACTTCTATAGTATAAAATTAAGATAATAGATGGTTACAAAATTGAACCAGGACTAAGAAATCCAAGTTGAAGTCTACTCAGAGGCATAAAACCTCACTAGCTCTTAGCCCAACCTGCCTGACAGAGAGATTGTGCTGAGGAAAATTTGAAGGAAGAAGTGCTATATACTGGAGAAAACATGGGATATAAATCTAGTAACTAAAACAACATGTTTGTTATTCTTCTTTTCAAGCCAGCAGATGCATACTAGTTCAATTCGTTGCTAGTAGCATGTTCCTAAATGTGTTTATTCCAAATAATTGCCCTTTTAATTTCAGTGGGGCTGGCTGTTCTGGAAATGCCCAAATGTAAGATTATTGCTTCCATGTGTATCTCATCTGCATCCCAGTGTTGGTGCTGATTGGTTTACTTTATTGGTAGGTGCTAGCAGATATTGAACTGGCCCAGAGTCTACAAGTCCAGAAGAAGGAGGAGGAGGAAGAGGAAGAGAAGGAAATGGTGAAAGAAGTTCTGCACCCGCTGGACAAGGATTATGGGCTTTTGAAGTGTGAGCTCACCTTGGTGGGTCAATCATCTGAGGACTATAAGGTAAGATGGCCCTACAAGCTGCTTCTTATTTGCTTTAAATATTGAGGTAGCACCAAGCAGCTGAGACTGGGCAATACAGGGTAAAGGATAACATATGGGATAGTCTCTTCCACAGCTAGAAATGTGGGTTAACTAATTCTCGTCTCAGTTCTTTGATGATCACTTTCTTTCTTCACTTTTCTTCCTCTCAACCCTACTAGCTGATTGAAACCTATGTGAAGAAGACAGGTTCCACTTCCCAAAAGCTTCGTATCATGAATATTTGGAAGGTGAACAGAGAGGGTGAGGTAAGGTCATAGAGGAATATCTCCTTCCCTGGTCTGCTCTAGGGCTGAGATTGGTTTCTACTTAAGATCATGTTGGCTGAAGGGAGCAGGCTATTCTGGCACATCTTAAAGGTTGGGGAAGATTGCCCATAGGAACATATAACATATAACACCAGAACTGATGTCTTAAAATTCTTAGGCCATATTCCTTTGATTCTGGTAACTCTGATTCTCAGAGCATGTGCCAATTGAGTCAGAAATATTTTTGAGATACCAAAAGAATGTTTGAGATCAAAAGCCCTGCAGTCCATTTGACTAGACCTACCTCCCGAGATATGGGGGCAGGTAGATGATAAAACCACTTTCGATTGTGAGACATCAAGACTTTAAAGAACCATAAGTATCCATTGGCAGAATAAAAACAAGGCCATTTACTACCTACTGCAGCTTTTTCCCGCAGTCACAGAAAACTTTATATATATATTTGTTTTCTGAGGTTTTCGCGGGTGTTTGTATGTAGGTCTTTGGTTGTTCGGGTTTTCTCCCGCGTAAAATTGGAAGTGTCTTGGCGACGTTTCGACGAAGTCCCATTCGTCATCTTCAGGCTGGTGTCTTCAGCTTCGTGCTTCGAGCAGCAATCCTTTTCTTCACATTCACATGACACCGCCTCTTCCCCAAACCGCGGCTGGAGAGAGAAAAGCAGGGCGCTGGTCTTCGCTTGAACGGCTGCCAGCGCCTCGCGCTCTCTTTGACGGCACCTCACGCCCAGCCTAAGAGAGGTCGCTGAAGCGGTGGCCGGCGATGACCTTCTCGCCCGGCGCTACTGAGGGGAGAAGGAAGAGGGCGGGAAGGCGGGTGAGGCTGCCTCAGAAAACAAATATATATATATATACACACACACACACACACACACACACACACATACATATACATAGGGGATAACCAGTCAGAGGTGCAGATGAGTCCGTACTTCAACAACATGATACAGGAAAGCCGTGTTTGGCTTTCTACCTTTCCTTTATTCAAATATGACTTGAGGAGGAACAAAAATGTTACTAGCTCAGTTCCCTGTTTCATTTCCTAAACAGAACCATCGTTTTAAGATTCACGATGACTTGGAAAATCGGCGTCTGCTCTGGCATGGGACCAATATAGCTGTTGTTGCTGCCATCCTGAAGACAGGCTTGCGCATCATGCCTCATTCTGGTGGCCGTGTTGGCAAGGGAATTTACTTTGCTTCTGAAAACAGTAAATCAGCAAGCTATGGTGAGACCACATTTATTATTATTCTACCATTTGCTGCTCTTCCATTGTTAGCAAACTCTCCTTGCTACTGCTTCCTATATCCTAAGAGTAACACAAGGGAGGCAGAGACAAGAGAGTCAGTTTGGTGTAGTGGTTAAACCAGGAGAGCTTTGAATTCTGGCCCTCTCTCTTCACACACATATACACCAACACCTCTCTCTCTCTCTCCCTCCCTCCCTCTCTCTCTCTCTCTCTCTCTCTGTATATACATACATACATACATACATACATACATGTTAACAATTACACTAAAAATATGATCCCTGGGTATATCCATATTTAAAACCAAACAAATAAATGTGAGCACCAGGGAGTGCTAAAAAAATTAATAAAATTTAGTAAAATGTCAATAAAATTACAATAAAACCAATAAAACGCCTAGCTTTTGTCAGCAACTGCTGACATCATCAGGGCTCAAAATGCCGGTCAGTAGGAGAGTCCTCTTTACAGATTGGCCAGAGTCTGCATCCAGCTCCTAGATCTTGTCATTGGGCCTGATGGAATATATATGTAGGTCTTTGGTTATTCGGGTTTTCTCCTGTGTAAAATTGGAAGTGTCTTAGCGACGTTTTGACAAAGTCCCATTCGTCATCTTCAGGCTGATGTTTTCAGCTTCGTGCTTCGGGGAGCAATGTGTGGTCTTAGCTGTTTCTTCCTTTTAACTGCCAGTGGGGGTATGAACTGATTGGGTGGGAGCTTGGCTGTGTTCTGATTGGGTGGAGGTGTGTTCTGATTGGTTAGGGGCTTGGCTGTGCTCTGATTGGCTGGGGGGTTGGCTGTGCTCTGATTGGCTGGGGGGTTGGCTGTGCTCTGATTGGCTGGGGGAGTGTTCTGTTTGGGTGGGGGCTTTGTTGTGTTCAGATTAAGGTATTTGAATCCCACCATTGCTCTAAATCCACCGGAGACTTGAAAGTATATCCTTCTAGGGCCATCTTTATGTGCTAATTATATTGGAAAACTGCAGTATTTAATAAACAGGTAGCATGCAGGGCATGCAAGCCAGCTGTCCTGTGACCAGCATTTCAACCTCTTATTATTTATACTACATCCACTCCACTCTTTCCCAAGTGGGAAAAGCCAGGGTGAATAAGATGTCCTCCCTAGGAGGCAGTGAGTATGCCTAGCATTTGAGGAGGTCAGGGGCTAAATGTGAAATGTCTCTGTAGAGCAAAGAATAACAAAGTAAAAATCTTAAACAGTATCTAACATGAATGAATGCGCTGTATTTGGAGGATCTTTGGCTGCAGGAAAATTTGGTCATGACCCCAGAATGCAATGGAAACCTGAATTTCAGTAATGTATGAGACTTAAACCCAAGTGGTAGGAAGCTCCCTTTTGGTATCTAATCAGATGAGCATCTGTCTTCCTTTTTCTCTCTGCAGTGGTCACTACCTCCAAACGGGAGGGAATTATGTTCCTGAACGAAGTGGCCCTGGGCAAGATATGTTACATCACTCAAGACAACTGTTCATTGTGCAAGGCCCAAGCGGGTTACGATAGTGTCCAGGCTTGTGGCCACACCGAACCTGGTAAGTTTAAAGACTTGCAGTTTAATAACTTGCAGCCTGATTAGCTCTTGCTAATCCTCTCAATTTCCTAATTTGCATTTGCTTTCATGTCCCCAGACCCTGCATGTGATAAAGAGCTTATCCTGGAAGGGAAAAAAGTGCTGATACCACAAGGAAAGCCCATTGTTATGACTAAGTACCAAAACAGCCACTTCAGCCAGAGTGAGTACTTAGTCTACCAAGAGAGTCAATGTTGCATCCGCTATCTGATCCAGCTCCATTTCTGAGGCTTTTCTTGGGCTATTTTTTCTGCTAGATTCCACTCATTTGCTGGCCCTCATCTTTTCAGTGCTAAGTGCCTGTCTTAAGTACCTACCTTGAGTTGGTCAGCTGTACTCCCCAGTTCTCCATCCAGAGTTCATTCAGTAATCATGGCTCCTAGTTCTGCAGAGTAGAGCGTAATGCAACTACCTTGTTTTGAATAGTATGCTGGCTTCCGTAACGCAGGACTTGATGATGCCCAGCAAAACAAAGATGAAATCATTGCCGGACTGCTGCTGTAAAGGGTATTGTGACAAGGGCTAATGACTTTTGGAAACCTTTTGGATTTGCATGGTCTGAAAATAAAAGAAACTATTAAATTGAATCAGTGTCACCCTTCTGTGTTTTCTTCTACAGGGTCATGTTTAAATACTCTTGCTACTTACATTTCATTTGCTAAGATGATTTGGTAGAAATTAAGAACCAGGATGATGAAACAAACTGTGAAGAACAAGGTTGGGTTAAATCTTCACTGCTTCAGCATTATGCTACAGACATATGCATTCTCCTGAACCAGATTTCCCTTTTCTCCTAGATAGTCCAACAGATTTTGCTTGATAATATTTCATCTACATTGTAGATGCTCTGAGAAAAATGGCTTTACGCATTAGTACAGGTTTCATTCACTGTCTTCCCTTCATTTGTAAGTTCAGAAATTGCTGCTGCAGATACTTAACAGCAAATATAAGAGTTACTGCTAGAGCAATCAAGAAGAGAAAATAAAAGAAGTACCCACTGAAATTAAAAGTAGGGAGAAAAGGTGCAGGCTTTGGCACACTGGTATACTTTGGTATACTTAGATTTCAGCAAGACATTTGACAAAGCAGATGACAACCTACTTCTTGATAAACTAGAAAAATGTGGGATAGATAGCATCACCACCAGATGGATTTGTAACTGACTGACAAACTATATTCAATGAGTAATCCTTAATGGTACTACATCTACATGGAAGGAAGGAAGCAGTGGGATTACACAAGGTTCCATCTTAAGCCCAGTGCTCTTCAATATCTTCATAAATGACTTAGATGATGGAATAGAAGGAGAACTCATCAAATTTACAGATGACACTAAGCTGGCAGGAATAGCCAGCATTCCAGAAAACAAGCTCAGGATCCAAAAGGATCTTAACATACTTGAACAATGGGTCCTTGAACATGAAATTTAATGTGGAGAAAAGCAAGGTTTTACACGTAGGCAGGAAAAACCAAAAGTACAAGTACAGATTAGGCGAAACCTGGCTCAAAAACAGTAACTGTGAAAGAGACCTTGGAGTTAGAGTGGATGATCACGTAAATATGAGCCAGCTGTGTACAGCAGCAACCAAAAAAACTAATACAATCCTTGATTGTATAAACAGAGGCATAGAATCAAAATCATGTGAAGTAGTACTGCTTTATAAAGCCTTAGTAAGACCACACCCGGGATACTGCATCTAGTTTTGATCACATTACAAAAAAAATGTTGAGGCTCTGGGAAAAAATGCAAAGAAGAGCAGCTAAGATGATTAAGGGCCTGGAGACAAAAACATGAAGACCGGTTGCAAGAATTGGGTATGGCCAGTCTAGAGAAAAAAAGGACTTGTGTGACATAATAGCAGTACTCCAGTATTTGAAGGGCTGCCACAAAGAAAAGAGGATCAATTTATTTTCCAAAACAGCAAAAGGCAAGATAAGAAACAATAGATGTAAACTAATCAAGGAGAGAAGCAACCTGGAATTAAGGAGAAAATTCCTAACAGGACAATTAATCAGTGGAATAGCTTGCCTTCAGATGTTGTGGATGCTTCATCGCTGGAGGTTTTTAAGAAAAGACTAGTCAGCCACTTATCTGAAATGGTATAGGCCGGGTCTCCTGCTTGAGCAGGGGTTGTACTAGAAAACCTCCAAGGTCCCTTCCAGCTCTATGCTGATTGATTGAGATACTCCTGCATGTTGCTTTCTATTTTCAATCCCTGAATAAAGCCATCCCTGTTCTCGCCAATGTGTGAGTGGAATGGAGAACAGACTATTTCTGTTTGGAGAAATCACATGGAGTTTTTCTTTTTTAATTATGCATTTGTGGTGGTGTTCTTCCATATTTTTTTTCTTGAAAAATCATCTAGGTTTGTTACACAATCTTCTCTCAAGAAAGCTTTACTTGTGGTTCAGAAGTGTGAGAGAAATGGGCACTAGAGGGGTGTCTGATCCTACTTGTTGTTAGTCAGCCTTTTGCAATGTTCCATCCTGCTGATATGTTGGGATTGCCACTCCCAGAATTCCCAGACATCATGGCCACAATTAGAGATAGTGATGCATAGTTTCAGAATTGAAAGTACCAGACTGAAAAAGCTATCTTGTTTTCTACAGTTTGTCTCTTCTTTTAGTTCTGCTAACAGGAAATACAAGATGATAGTAGGAGAAAAATTAGTATGGCACCCTCTTAGCTTTAGTAAGGTGACATGGCCTGTAGATACATGAAATTTATAGTGATACTATGGAGATAGGAGTTTATATAGCTTTAGTAAGGTGGCATGGCCATTACAGTTTACAACTTCTCTCTGTATATATATAAAATATATACAGAGAGGAGAAATTGTAAATTCTAATGGCCATGCCACCTTACTAAAGCTACATAAACTCCCATCTCCATAGTATCACTGTAACTTTCATGTATCTATAGGGAGAAGTAACAATAATAGGTTTGAGGTATGTGCATATTTAAATCCTAAAGGAAATTAACCCTGACTGTCTTTTGGAAGGAGAGATTTTGAAGCTGAAGCTGAAATATTTTGGCCACCAAATGAAAAGACTCATTGGAAAAGACCCCGATGTTGGGAAAGACTGAAGGCAAGAGGAGGGGACAACAGATGATGAGATGGTTAGATAGTGTCTTTAACGCAGTGGGCATGAGTTTGGAAAGACTGAGGGAGACTGTGGAGGATGGGGGGGGGGCTGGCAGACACAGAGAGAGGATATTTAACCCCTGTATTCTCCTTATCTAGAAAGGGGGGAAATCCTTTTTACACTAGAAGGCCATTTTTATTTGTGTGACTAGTGGTGTTAAGAACTGCTGCATGAAATCTTAGCCTCTGAGTCTAAGGAAGATCTTGCTTGACGGGGCTGACAGAAGGAGCAGTTTGTAGATACAGGCAATCCTCGAGTTACGAATGTAACAGAACCTGCTAATTACATTCGCAACCCAAGGATTTGTTGTTTGGATCATGTTAAATGAATGTGATCCCTCCCTGCTTTACCCAATGCATTCGTTAATTGAATGCACAGGTCGTTAAGTGCACATGAGGTATCTCAGGGTGGGGAAGACCATGGGGGCCTAGTGCCGGAACAGGCCACCTGCTTCTGATCATGCAAGGCCTCCCCCAACCCACTAAGATATCTCATGCTTCCCCCCCCCATCCTATCCCGATGGGTTTCCACAGGTACTTGGCCTGTGGAAACTCACCTTTTGAAGATCTCGATGATTAAACAAACTGTCTCCTCTCTAGCCTGTATGCTGTGGTTTCTTTGCCTGCTCCCGGCATCCCAAAAGCAGAGCAGTGAGAGCAGAGGCAGAGCGAGACAAAAGTGCCCTGCTCAGCTTGGCTGACTCACTGAGACTGCCTGCGCAGGACACCTGATCTGCTTTTGGAGAGCCAGGTAGCCTCGGTGAATCTGAAGGAGTACAATTTCACGCTCCTGCAGGCCTCTGTGCATGGGGCTCAATATAATATTGCCTAATCCAATGTTTCTCAGTCTCAGCAATTTTAAGATATGTGGACTTCAACTCCCAGAATTCTTCAGCCAGACATAACTGGGGAATTCTGGGAGTTGAAGTCCACACATCTAAAGTTATCATTGAGAAACACTGGCCTAATCTAATAGACAGTTGCTCACCTAGATCTCATTCAGAAGTTGTATTTAAATCAGCAATACTAAAGTTTAAAAATGAAAACATATATATGAAAGAATTGTTTTAACGACTTGTGCAACATCACCAGAAAGCTTTGATGAGTCTACCTCTTCACAGGCAAAAGTACACATCACACCCATCAAAAAGAATTAGCATTAATAATCTTTATATGGTACCATTCAAGCAGTTGTAAAGAAGAGAAACTAAATTGCATGAGAGGCTTATGTTTCATCCATTAGTGTATTAGGCACTATTATCAATTCAAGCATGGAAGTGACAGAAGTCAGAGCTAAATTTAGCACAGTGTCTCACTAGCTGTCCTCATCGGTACCATGCCAAAGAAGAATTTGTTCCTTGTTCTTTTGCAACAGAGTTGTATCTGCCAACAAGGGGTCTGTTGTCATCCATTGTTCCCTCAGTGAAACCTGCCTGCTACTAAACCAAAACAAACCAGCATCATAGAGAGATCTGCCACTCCACAGCCGTTCCATTTGATAATAATTTCTATTTTAAAATGTAACTTGCAATTTCTCCACATCATCATCATCTGCAAATCTCAAACATATCCATCTTTTGTTTATGATTTTTATAAATCTGAGGTTTTGCAAAAAGTGTCTTTCCGTACTACAGTGGAGAATTGCAGCCAATCTGTATTCTCTGTTTATTTACAATTGGTTAGTCCCTGAGTCATTATCACGGTTTCCAGTGCTCTGTGAGTTATCAGCCTTTTTCCCCCTTTACAAAGATACAAAGAACCTTTTAGCATTTGCATATATACAGATATACCTAGTGCATACATTTTCCCACATGTATTTATATACGTGTATTCAGTGGTTTGCAAAACATTCCTCCTGGTGTAGACTTAACGCAGAGGAAGATTGACTTTTGAAATTATTAAAAAGTATATTGAGCAGCCTCCCCCCCCCAAAAAAAAAACTCTCTTCCATTGTGCCAGATCAATGTAGCAGAGCAAACCTAATGGAAATAGCATGCCAGCAAAATTGCATTTGAGGGTTGCTTAGGTTAGACAGAACGAAATGCTAGTCAGAAGTGAAAAAATAAGAAGCAGCTCCTCTAATGGAAGAACAAGCAGATCTAGAAACAGGATGAATTAGAAACATTAATTTCTTCTTTTTTGGAAGCAAGGAAGAGAAAACAAAGACATTTTCTGAAGGTTGCAAGGAACCTTGGAAATGTATGCAATGTTAACATTTGTGAATATTCTATGACAAAGGAAGATCATGCTCCCCAAGAAACAGAGAAAAATCAGTATCTGAAAATGCTCATCACAGTCTGAGTTTGGTATTTGCCTTCTACTAGCCAATTAACCTCATAAAGTTTCCTTCCTGGATACTTAATGCAATAAGAGTTTGTGACAAATATGTTTGGGATCAAGTTTGGGTGTCGACAATGGCAGAAGCATACAGATTCTGTATTGGAAAATGTATTGGGTGAAATCATTGGCAATGTATCCTATCCACTCAGTGTAAAGGTTGGGTTTCTGTTTTGAATAATTTCTTTTAAAAGTGTAAAGATCTGTGGCCCTGGAGAAGACTCCTGCAGTATGGTATTCCTTGGAGAGCAAAGGCGACTAACAAGCAAGTACTGGAGCGCATAATACCAGATATGTCACTGGAAGACAAAAATCACAAAACTGCATCTCACTTTGGCCACATCGGGGGAATTCACTGGAGAAAGCAATTATGTTTGGAAGAGTTAGTGGTAAAAGGAAACCAGGCCATCAGAGAACATGGTGACTGGACATCATCAAAGCTGACACCAGCCTAGAAAAGCTCAAAGAAGTAGTTCAGGATAGGAAGATGTGGAGAGACTTGGCCCACAGTATCGCCAAGAGATAGATATAACTTGAATGGATATGGTAACATCACCATCAAACATAAAAGATTTTACAAAGATTTAGTTAGCAAGTGGTTGATGTTAAACCTTCATGTGTTGGGGCATTTATTGACTTTCTGTGGTCTTGCTTTTATTATTGCCCTTTTCAGCCAGTGTATGCAATATTCTAAAAAAGAGAGAATAGTACTGCTAAAATTAGAAGAAACAAAGTTAATAGGAATGCAAAAAAAAAAATATTGTCTCCAAGAGCACTAAAATAAATACGATATCAAATCTAAGAGTGTCAAGTCTCATTCTTCTTTTGCCAATAAGCTTTGGTATAAAATGACTGGATTCATGCAAACTGAAAATATGATTTATATGACTTATCATCGATACAGTATATGAAACCAACCCAAACTACCAGTGGTTTGTAAACTCTAATTTATGAAAATGCAAAGTGTGAATCCAGCCACTGTAGCTTAAACAGCAAAACTCAGTTAAAATAAGCCATGGACTAGCAAGATATATAAACCCAATTAATATTAGATTACAATTTTTTTATTTTTGGCTAAAAAAAATAATTTGAATTTTAATAGCAAAATAAGTGGAAATAACAGTTCTGAATGACATTATATGTTAAATGGCAAGGTTTCCATGCAATGAACAATGAGGTAAAAGTCCTTTCCTAGACCACATTACTTTGTTTGCTTTAGGAAAATCCAGCTATTTAATTGCATGTGTCATTCATAGCATGTGCTGTTCACATGCATATAAATTGCAATATGAATTTTTTTCTATTGCCAATTTAAAAATTGATCTGTGAGTTGTAGGAAATGGAATAGGAGACTCGTTTTGACTATGGGGTTATGATTTAAAGGCTATATGACCACAAACCCAGTTTCTTCATTCTATATATGTTTCTACTTCCCGAACTAACTTTATTCCATAATTGGCTTTCTGTCTCTGATTGCTGGATCTTAGAGATCTAATAAACCAAATGGATCCCACAAACTTGAGGTTTGTTTCCTTTTGCATTAAACAATTGTTTTTAATTTTTTAGGCCTATGATTCATATTTTCAAATTCAGAACTCTAACTTAAGAATGCCTATCTTTCTTTGATTTATCAATTGCACACGTTCTCTTTTCTTAAACAGTCAAAAAATGGAAGTGATGGTAATGATATTGGTTTGCCTGTTTTGGCTTAATGGTTCAGTAACAGAGGGGCAAACTTTAACAAAACAGTAAAATAAATGGGTTGGGAAACAAGTTCTTTTCCTCATTTTAAATTTAAACTACTATCCATTAGTCCAGGGGTAGGCAGCCTCGGCTCTTTTATGACTCATGGACTTCAACTCCCAGAATTCCTGAGTCAGCATAGCTGGGAGTCTGGGAGTTGAAGTCCATGAGTCATAAAAGAGTCCAGGTTGCCCTAATACAAAAAAATAAACATATAAACCTTTGTTGTACCATTAAAACTAAATACTCTTAGAAAACTTAAAGTAAATACATATTTCCTTCAATCTTCATAATCTTCTCACCTATCCAAAAAAAAAAAAAAAAAAAAACTTAAAAATCCTAAACAAATCTAGACACATTTAGTTAAACAAATTATTTTCTCTTAAAAATATTAATAATAATATTTAAAAGCTTGAAACACTTTTAAATCCTAAACAAATCTAAATACAATCATCATTCTATATAAACTTTCTCCAAAAACACAGATTTAAGCATTACTTTCTTTCCTAAACAAATCTAGACATTTAATTAAACAAATTATTTTCTCTTAGAAATATTAATAATAATATTTAAAAACCAAATTTAAGCATTACTTGAAACTTAAACAAATTATACTCCCTTCGAAACACAAATTTATTAGAATCCCCTCACTGAAATAAACAAATTATAATCCCTTCAAAACACAGGTTTAAACAATATTATCATTAAAGGTTTAAAACTTAAAACTGAAATATATTATTATCCCAAAACACATATTTAGACATTACATAAGACATTTTCCAAAAACGATATAAGTTTTACTTCTCCCACAATCTCAATAGTAAACTTCTTGTCTAAAGTTCTCATTCAATGTCCATAATTTTCTGTCCAATAACCAGTTGCACCCACTATAAACACAAACTTCTTATCTAAAATTTTCATTCAATATCCATAATCTTCTGTCTAATAGCCAGTTGCATCTACTATAAGCACAATCCATATCGGTCTCTCTTGCCCGCAAGCATCGAAAAAAATGCGTGGAATTCTGCCCTTGAAGATCGCTCCAAAGAGTTTGTAAGTCCTGGTTGACCCACCAGCTCAGGAATCAGTACCTGTGAAACTTCCTCAACCTCCTTCTTCTGTTGGTCTTTCTCTTTACATTTATATGTTACTTTTTCTTTACATTTATATGTTGCACAAGTCTCAGGGACCGATACCTGTAAAACTTCCTCAGTGAATTCCTCCTTGTGTTGATCTTCACAGTTGTAAGTTGTACAAGTTATCCTCTGCCCGTTCCTCTCTTGTTGGTGCCCCTCAAGCTGAAATTTCCCAATTTCGATTTCAGGCAGCAATTCCACCCTTGAAGATTGCTCCAAAGACTTTGTAGGTCTAACTTCTCCCAGAGCCACCCTTGAAGATTGCTCCAAAGACTTTGTAGGTCCAACATCTCCCAGAGATTCAGAGACCGCTGAATATGAAACTTCCTTAACCTTCTTCTGTTGCTGCTTTTCTTTGGAGTTATGTGCTACACAAGTTGTCTTCTGCTCCTCAATCTGGACTTGTTGAGACCTAATAGATGGCGATGCACATACCCCCAGGACCGAAGTATAAAAATCTTTTGCTTGAGAAACAGTATTAAGTCTATGACATGTCCCCAGGTAGTTCACCACCATTCCAGTCGGAATATCCCATCTGAATAGAATTTTTCTCTTTTTAAGTTCATTTACTAGAAAAGCAAACTCCTTTCTTCTTCTTAAAATTTTAGATGGGATCTCCTTAAAAATTATGACATCTTGTGAAGCAATTTGAAATCTCTTCTTATAATAGGCTTGCACAATTTGATTGCGTAAGGATCTTTTACCAAAGTAAATTACCACATCTCTTGGCAGATTCTTCTGTGCTGCCACCACAGAGTTAACCCTAAATAATTTTTCAATTTCACTAAGTATTCCCTCTTTTTCTTTATTCAAAATCAATGCAAAGTCCTTTGCAACCATTTCTTTCAAATCTTCTTGCAAAGACTCTTCCAGGCCTCTGATTCTTAAGGCATATTCCATTTGTCCATATTGAAGCATAAGAATCTCATTTTCCATTTCTTTTTCCATACTTTCAATTTTCCCCTCCATTATGTCCACTTTTTCAGCTACCTCTTCCACATGGGAGTTCACCTTTTCAAGAACAGAAGCAACTCCTTCTAAAGCCAAAACAAAATCTTGTCTCAAGATCTTATTATTTTCCTCTAAAATCTTTTTCATTTCTGCCCTAATTTGAATTATAACATCTCCCATCATGTTTTGCAAATCCTTCATAGTTATTAGCTGACCCCCAGAAGAGGGTGAAACTGTTGATTTAGAAGCTGTAGAAATCCCTGGACGCTTTGGAGCCATCTTAAAGAAAAACCTTTAGCCCTTCTTAAAAAATTATAAAAATTCCTTCAAAAATCATAACTCCCTCCAAAGAAGGTCATTATAATAAAAAGAAAAAAGGGAAAAGAAAAAAAAAAGGAAGAGAAAAAGAATTAAAAAAAGCTTTACTCCTTCTTAAAAATTGCAAAAAATTAAACAGAAAAAAGTCCTTCAAAAAAGAGTCATTACAATAAAAAGAAGGGAGAAGAAAAAAAAAAAATAATAATAATTAAATAGAAAAAGTCCGTTCCAAAAAAAAAATACTTAGAGATACCAAAAACAACCATTCCAATCATAAGAAAATAAAAAGGAAAGGGAAAGGAAAGAAAAAGAAACACCAAAAAGCCTGCCGGTCAGCATTCTAACTTCAAAAAAAAAAAAACACCGAGAGATTTGCCGATCGCCATTTTACTTTCCCTTTCAACAAAGAAAAAAAAAATAAAAAGAGAGAATAAAAATAGAAGCAAGTCTTAAAACTTAAAATCCAAATAAATCAAAGAAAGCAAAAACTAAATCCTCTACTCAGCTCTGTCCGTTTATAAAAAAAAACTCACCAGTTCTCTTTAAGCACGGAGGTGTTTGCAACGGCTCGTTTTGTCCCTGAGGACAAAAACAGCTGGGAAGCGGAGACAAGTCTGAACTCCGTGGGAGCACTCCTTTCACCCCCCCCAAAAAAAACTTGGGGGGTGCAAAAGAGGCTCTACCACTATTCAGACACTCTCTACCCCCCCCCTTTGCCCGGGAGGGGGATTTTGAACCGCTGAACAGCTGGTGTCTGCTGTTCATAGCGGTTCTTACACTTACCCAGGAGAGACGGCTACAAAGTAGCCGCCATCGCGCGCGCAAAATCCACCGGAAGTCCTATCAGCATACATTTGCTGTTCTTACTGCTACCATCCTTGTCCTGTCCTGGTTTATCATGCAAATAAAGGGGAAATGGAGGAAGGGGACTAGTGGATTGGCCTGGTGTTTTTGCCTTTCCTTCTCACTATTTTTTTCTAGACAGTGGGAGAATATCCACTAATCACACTCCTTTGTTGGGGGACTGGGGAAGGGAGCCGGGAGTTTTGATAGATGGGCTTGTTTAGCCATCTGTCAAAATGCACTCCTGGTTTTATTTATTTAGTTATCTTTCTATCAGTCAGATTTATATAGCCATCCATCTCACAAGGGTGGCTCTGGGCAATGTACAATAAAAAAGAATAAAACACATCTTAAATACTGTTTAAAATCAATAAAGCATATATATATTATTGCTGAGGCATACCATTCTCAGATAAGAGCTGTTGACACAACAAAGGAGGAGAGAGGTATACAATTGGGAAGGGATATTAACCCACAGTTAGTGGAACCCTATCCCCATCACAAGACACAAGAAAACATCAGATTGAATACTCCCCCCGATACGGCAGGCATTGGTATTATCGGAAGAGGAGGGGATGCAAGGTTACTAACGCCTCCAAAGACCAATAGTGGAGGGATAGGGAAGGGCATCCGAAGAAAAGAACATAACGTTACAGACACATCTTGGTTATCAGCTGGCCAATCAGGGCCAGTAACACGGTCTAGGAGCCGTGCGCAAACGTTACTTGAACCTACTTAAATCACCTTTATTGTAATGGCCTTTTAGCCCTGACGATGCTGGGGAGTTCCCCCAGCGAAAGCTTGGCAACTTTTTAGTATAAGTATATTTTTAATAAAGTATTCTTATTTTAACCCTCCCAGTGATCGTATTTTATTCTTTTATTCATATATATATATATATATATATATATATAGAGAGAGAGAGAGAGAGAGAGAGAGAGAGAGAGCACCAATAAAGCAGGAATCAGAACTGGCTCTCCCTATGGCAGCCCTATATAATCCCTTAACCCTCACCCCCATTTCTGTCAGTAAGAGCCACTTCAAAATGCTAACACTATGGAGAGGGTGTAGGGTTAGGGATAGGGTTAGGCCTCCTGACTGGCTGAACAGCCCAGCTCCCACACCCAATTAATTGCTATCTAGGTTGATCTCCCAATCAAAACTAGGTCTCTGAATCAGGGATTGGCTCTGAGATCTGTCAAAGAGGTGAGAACCAAGGGCCAGAGTCTTCTCCAGCTCAAACCAGAATAGCCTTGCAGGAGAGTCATTGCCCAAGAACTGGTGGACAGGGAATGTCTACCTCCATTTAAAGCAGCCAATGGTTAGTAAGGTGATCCTACACATTATTTGAAGGTATCACATCTAAAATGGTCAAGAAAGTGGTCCTCATGATTGAATTGAAACAAGTTGTTGGCTTCTTAAGGTGAAAATGCTGCTTTAATAACAGGAGAGCAATGGGCAATTTAAAGTTGTTTCAGATATCAGTCAAAGACAAGATGAAGGCAATAATATACAAACAAAGCAGAAAAAAAGAGATTTTTGTAGCCATGGTTAAGAGAAGGGGGGAAAGTTCTTTGTTGTTAGGCTCAGCAGTAATACAGGGTATTGCTTATAGTGCCCAAATTTTTTCAGATCTACTCCAGGCACCTGAAAATGACCAAATAGCAAATTCTCAGTATGTGCAATTGCAGAAATCCAATACTTCAGGGAGAAAGTTGCAGTTTTACTTCTCTTCTCCTTTCAAAGACCTAAATGAGATGTGTATGGAGGAAGAATTGAACCTGTGGCCACCGCTTTCCTAACTGAGCTTTACCATTATTTCCAATTTCCTTTGGAGCATATTATATTTACAAATAAATGATGACTTACCTCTCCAGTGGTTCAATTTTGGAACCATCAGGCAATTACACATATTTCCTTGGACTTAGTTGACTCAACCTCATATATGTTCTGTCTGTTAAATAATTATTCTTTGTTTTCATTGGGACATAGCTGCTAAAGACAGCCCAAAGGAGGTACTATGACTTGGATGGAAACTACTCAGACAAAAAGTATGGCCAGCCGAAGGTTTTATCCTCTGTAAACATCATACATGTTGATGTGCTTGTTCAGTTAGAGCAATAAATGTTCGGTCAGTGTCAGTTCGGTCTTTTAAAAATGTTAAAATAAACTATTAAGTCTAATTGCTAAATAGTCCAATGAGCTAGTAGCTGTGTACTGCCAATAAGAGGAGCCTTTCAATCTGAACCCCAGGATTCAACCCTTTGTCATCAGTGCTCCTGGAAAGAATCAAGGTAGCAAGTGCCATTTGTTTTCTTTGAACCACTTTTTCACCAAGTGCTGTACAAACATTTAATTAATTAAGCAAACATAAAAATCTAGGAACACGCCTTCTTACATGCAAATAAGTGATAAGGGCAAAGAGAGGTAAGGCAGAGCCAGTGAACACAAGCAATTTGAGGACCACGCTTATCACTGCCTCGTGTTACAAGGAAATTGAAAGCTTTAGAAATAGCCAGAGCAGAATCAATATTTGGGGTACTGCAAATAGCTGCTATAGATAATTTTATTTTGGGTTTTTGTTGATGAGAGTTTAAAAGCTAGAATGGATTAAAACAGAGACCACCAAGATTAGATCCATGTCAGAGGTACACGGAGTTCCAAGGCCCCACCACAGGCATGGATCCAGCTCTTACAGCCTCTCCAAAAGTTGTCAGCCAATTATAATTTTTAATTTGACAGAAAGGGAAACTATTAAAAACACAGGGAGTAATCATATCATTGTGTTCATTCAAGCTTATGTACATTTTAATTGAATCACCTTTATGTTTCATCCTGGCCCTGATCATGCACACACTTATTATACCTATGCCTACTCCTGTACCTACTCATGTGCATGAAAACATTCTGTTTGGACTCGGTTGTGCAGGATCACACTCCACCTGATAATGCAAAAGATAGACTTTAAAAGTTTTAATTATAGTTGACCAAAAAATAAATCCCAAACCCAAATAGGAGATGTGATTCAGCTGAAAACCAGACTTAGATCATCTCTTTCAAAATCACAGCTCCTAAATAAACTGTGATCATCCCCTAAATTTTTGAAAGGAGAAATATTTCGATTCAAACCTATCCCTATGATTTTATGCTGCTATTTGTCTAGATGCATTTATGATTGTTGGAATTAGTGCTCTGGGATAGCTGCTTTTATTTTTTTGTTCCTATGAAAACTACCACTATTCAGCTGAACTGGAAAACAGTCTAAGGATGTTTAATTATTTTGTGATCATGACACAGTGTCCCAGATTTGCAGTATACCTAATTATATACAAATAGAAAAAAATTAGTACAATATACCTAATTCATCATATTAAGAGTATCATCTCTCTTTAAAAAAACAAAAAACAAGTGTTTCAGCTATTGTAGGATTCAACTCATGTTTGGCTGTATCTCTTTAAACTTAAGTAGATTTACTTAAGGCTTTAATTCTATTTTTGTTTAAGAGTAAAATCCCAGTCAAAGCAGAAAACCTCAAAAAACCCCAAAGAGAAAACTAGCCCATTGTAGAAAAAGTCTTTTAGCCACATTTTTCCCTTGATAAGAGACTGCAGCAAATTTGCAGGATATGTTCAATATTTATTTTACTTTAGCAGAAGGCTAAAAAGAAGAATATGTGAAGAAACATATCAACTTGTCTAAGTAAACTAAGGAATATACTACTGATGTGCTGACAATTGCTATCAACCTAGAGAGTTTTAAATTGGATTTAGATAAACTCATTAGTAATTATCAATGTCTACTAGTCCTGGTGAGGCTTTTCTCCTGTCTAAGATCAATATAAGAATAAAAAGTTGAATACTATTGCCATTAGCCATAGCTTAGTAATGATAGTTGCGTTCACATAGGACACTGATCCAGTCCTAAATAAATCTTAAAAACTAAGTCACACACTAAATCATAAAGCATGGGTGGCTGGTCTCATAACAACACAATAAATAAACCAAAGTAAAATAAAACCAGTTTGGTTTACTGCAATATGAGAACTTGGTCTTCATTAGAACTAGCACTATAAACCCCATTCAAAGCTCCTAGCTAGAACTGTTTTGTTACCAACAACAGCAAATAACCTGTGTCTTACAGCAACCAAAAGAGAGCTTGTTTGTCTACGACGTTTGGTATTCTGATTCTATTTTCTATTATGTTTTCTTTGGATAAATGAAAATGTTTTCTAGGTTTCACTCACCTCTAAATCATCAATGGCAAAATAGTCAAGGAAATTGCATTTAAACTGCCAAAGGCATTGTGTTTGGTAAAGCAATGTGTACACAGTCTGGGTCCTGCGTCATCCTAGCTGAAAGTGCCACCATTTGTGGATCATACAGAGAGAATTATAACTCTCCTCTGAAGTGTACACATGATTAATGAAGAATAAGTGCCATTTGTGTTCTTCCCGTGTTGTTCATTACATTGGACCATGGATACAGGAGCCTCTGAATTAATGCTCAGTTTCTGCCATAAGTTGTATAAATAACAGAGATGCTTTTAACTGGAAATTACAGAAATATATGAGTTGGTCTTTAAGGCAGGTCCTGCCACAAGAATGGAGTGAACCCCTTTTCTCAGGGTGATGAACAAGGACTAGGTAGAGGACTCTACTCTCCAAGAAACAAAGGCCTCGGATGTTCCTGGGGCTTGCAGTAACTACTGCCTCAGAGGAAACACGTACCTGCTTTATTGGCTACGCTGTTAAACTTCAGGCAGCATTTTTTTTTCCACTGCAGCAAAGTAGTGGTGATGCTCCAAGAGCTCTGTGGATTTGGGGGCAGAGATATTAAGAAAGGTACCTGCATCAAAATGGTGCAACTACTTCTCAAAGCAAGGCATTGGAAGACAAAACACTTTGAATAGCTGGTCCACTGTCCAGGAGGAGAACTCCAGAACATTGGCTTCCATGTTCCTCCCCAGTATCATCTAGTAATCCTGACTTTCTAGAGCTGCTGATTTGGAGGCTGAAGGCAACTGAACACCAATGTCTGGAAGGCACAATAGGAGATAATTGTAGCTTTTATGCCCAGGTTATTCAACTTCCTTAAAGCATCTGGTTGATTACTCTGGGATAGTAATATTAATTCATCTGATCTCATCATCTGATCCAAAGTCTCCAAACAGATTGTCTCATGCAATGCAATGTAGGAAAGTACCACCCCAGACCCAAAAATGTTTTGGTTTTATCTTCTCTGAATAGAGGAACATAAGTCCTGTGTTCTTCATTCATGACTAATAGGATGATTCTTAAGTTAAAACATCATTGGTTAATTCTCAGTGGGCCATAGAAATCCAGAAATACTGTTTAGGCCAATCTTTTTGAGCTGCTATAGCTGCTACTGTGTATATATTCTCTTAGAAAGCATGAAGTTACCAGAACATTTCTCCTATCGTGCAGCATTACTGTAAGCAAATTGGGGATCCCCAGATAGCTAACATTACAATTTCCATAGTCATTAGCCACCCTAATTGGGGCTGATGTGAGTTGAATAGCGAAATCTCCAGAAGGCAAAGACTCTCTGGTCCTACTCTAAGTCATCCAGGATAATAAATGAAAGAAAAAGCTATCAGTTACTTAATGCATGTGTCTGAGGGAGATGGGTGATTCAAAACTGTGAAAAAGAAATAAATTGATGGACATGGGTATATATGTCAAGTTTCCTATCAAATCCAGAGCAAGATTAAAAAATAATGTACATTCATAACTGCCAATACAAATCAGTGTTTTCTAAGAATATTTGGTAATACTGTGAAGATCCTAGGGAGCTGAGGAAGAGTACCATTGATTTATTTTTTTCTACCACCAGCACCCTATGAGGAAAATAATTTACAATTTTTTCATTCCTTTTTTACCAAATGGGACATCCATACTCAATTTATCTTGCCTGCAGAACTGAGAATTGTGCCTTCAGACTCCATCTCGTCTTATAAAATCAGGATCAAGCAACCTGTACTTTGCTTCACTGTAGGACAGTGTTTCCCAAACTTGACAATTTTAAAGCATGTGGACTTCAACTCCCAATGCTGGCTGTGGAATTCTGGGAGTTGAAGTCCACATGCCTTAAAATTGTCAAGTTTGGGAAACACTGCTGTAGGAGGTACTTAGGACCCAGTAGACTTCTCTCTGTGAATGATAGACAGTGCTTTAAAAGGGCACGCAGAGCCCAGATGTGACAGCCTGTGCCACCCACAGTGAAGAAACAACCAGCAACTGCTACTGCAGGAGTTATAGCAGCAACCAGTCTACCCAGCCCTGTTCCAGGTGTAGAAAAATCTAACAATATTGGGAGTATGGGACCCCTTCCCAGAGGTATGCATCTTCACCAACCTGTCTTCAAGGTGTAACCGCTTCTCCTACAGCAGGAAAGAACTTTGATTTCACAAACAAAGCTGGTCATTGCAAACAGTAGGACAGCAGTCCTTGCTCCCTTAAAGGTGCTGGTTACAACACCAGTGTGCTGCCCATGGAACATGAACATTTGAGACAGCGATTTTGAATACCACTCAGGTGGAAAACTGAAGTGATTCTAGGCCGTGTCAGGCAGCTATGAAGAGCTCACTGATCAGAAGGAAACTAAATCTGGCATTCCTGCTGGCCACAAAAGAAGCTGATGGTGAACTGGAGTTTGGTAAGCCACTTCTTAATAGGGCATTCTGGGAAGGAAGTAGATTGAAAATTGATGGTGTTTCCAAATTAGGCTTTTATGGTGAAGTGTCTCAACTTTATTCATAGAACTGTGAATGTACTTAGACCCCAAAATTTCACAGGATAACCTGTGATCTATTTTATTAGCTGCTTCCAGCCCCAGCCCCCCTTCCAAATAATATGTAAAAAAAAAGAAAATGTTTGCAAATTCCTCTTGGTTTGATATGAAGTTGTCAGCACCTTGAGTTGGAATTAATGGGGATTGTCAGAAGCTTTTTTTAAATGAAGAGAAAACCCCATTTTTATTTCAAATGGGTATTTAAACCTTTAACAAAACGGGTATCTTTCACATTTTCCTGTTTTAATCATAGGATGTTTTAGGTTATTGAATCCCAGAAAAGACAAACATATTTATGAATGTGGTTTTATATAAGACACCAGTGAGTCTTTATTAGAACACTCACTTCTGTTAAAGAAGGAAGAGTCCGAACTGAAAGGAGTGTCAAGAACTATGAAAATGAAGGTGATGGCAAAGAATTCATCTCATCCTAGGATAGTCTTGAAAAATTACTTGGGTTTGGTTAATCCAGTTGAAAAAAAAAGTTAGTGTGAGGAAAGTAAAGGAGGGGATAATTCTTATATGTTTATATACCAAATCTATTATCTAAAAAGAAGATTTTAAGACAAATCATACTCTAAAGCAGTGTTTCCCAAACTTGACAATTTTAAGGCATGAGGACTTCAACTCCCAGAATTCCACAGCCAGCAACGCTGGCTGTGGAATTCTGGGAGTTGAAGTCCTCATGCCTTAAAATTGTCAAGTTTGGGAAACACTGCTCTAAAGCAATAGTCTTCAAACTTGGCTGGCTGAAGAATTCTGGGAGTTGAAGTCCACAAGTCTTAAAGTTGCATAGTTTGAAGACCTCTGCTCTAAAGCAACCATAGTGAACAACTGTTTTTCTATACTACAGTAAAACCAAATGCATAGGTACAGATAGGTAGCACCTGGCTCAACAGTAGTAACTGTGAAAGATATCTAGGTGCTACCACTTGAGTATGAGCCAGCAATGTGCTGCAGCTGCCAAAAAAGCCAACGCAGTCCCAAGTTGCATCAACAGAGGGACAGCATCAAGATCATGAGATGTAATAATACTATACTGCACTAGTGAGGCCCCACTTGAGGTACTGCATCCAGTTCTGGTAACCATGATATAAAAAATATGCTGAGACCTTAGGAAATGTGCAGAGAAGAACAACAAAGATGATAAAAGGTCTGGAGGCTAATTCATATGATGAATGGTTGAGGGAGCTGGGTATGTCCAGCCTATTGAAGGGAAGGATTAAGGGGGTCATATAACTGTCTTCCAGTACTGAAGGGGCCATCACAAAAAAGAGGGGATTGACTTATTCTCCAAAGCACCAAAGGGCAGGATAAAAACTAATGGGCGAAAGCTTGTTAAAGAGAGAACCAACCTATAAATAAAAAGAAAGAACAATTAATCAATGGAATAACTTGCCTCCTTGGGTTGTGGGTGCTCCATCACTGGAGATTTTCAAAAATAGTCTGGACAACCATTTGACAGAGATGTTATTAGGTCTCCTATCTTGAGCAGGGGGTTGGACTCTGCAGTCCGTTATAGGCCTATGAATCTACTTTCACAACAACAGGAAATAAAATTATGGAACTATTTTCTTTACAAAAACTAAAATAAATAATTCTTTGTTTCAGACCTATAGTTTTTTTTTTCTCTTTTACATTCTTGGTGAAGAGTTGTTTCCTTTTCTTCCTCTTGGTGTGTTTTAAACTTAATGCTATTGTGGATCTCTGGATTTGTGGGGAAGTAACCCTTATGGCTGCCATAGATACAGATACAGTGTTTCTGAACTCACTCTAAGTTGTCTTAACTATCTACCATGGTTGTTCATTGGCAAAAAAAGGAAGGAAAGTAGATAGGTAGGTAGGGTCAGGCAGTGCAGGAAGGTATTCAGAAGAAATATGAATATAATTGAGGCGAGTTTCCAGTACAGTTCATTTGCCACTAAAAAGGCAAGTTGCTTTTTTATTTAAGTTTAAAATGAAAACGTAAAATGGACTGCCTCTTCAGAATATGATGAATATGTTGCCTCCCCAAGCCCCAGCCTCTAGATCTTCAGAATTTTCTTCTTCAATGGTGAGACCTAGACTAAAGTTTAATACTCCTTTACCTCACAACTGAAAACCTCCAAGAAGGCTATTGTAAAGGATACAATTAGGCTCTCAAAAAATTCATTGTAAGTAGAATACCAGGTATAATAGACTGCAAAAATCAGGATTAACAATGTTTTGAAGTGATGTGGAGCAGTTGCTCCAGAACAAAAGTTCTAATGATGACTCATTCATTCTTTCTTTAATATCCAATTCCCTCTATTGTCAAAAAGCAAACATCCAAAAGAGGGAAGAGTCAGACGTGTGTGGTACTAATGGTTTAACATATGTTATAAGGGTCAAGGATAGTGACCACCCTGGTACTAGGAATCAAATCTCTGAAATAATTCCATGTTGTGTCAGTGTGTTAATGCCTGTCAGGATGCCAGGGGATATAAGTCAATCAAATATTGAACAGAGTCCTTGACTTAATGGATGCCTCAATGAAGAGACTTTGGCAGCAATATGGAAATGGTTTTCTCCTGCCTTTTTCAAGGATATTTTTGGTTTGCTCCTTATTTTAAGCTTCCAATGATATCCTTTGCAATTCTATTCATTTTTCATGTACCTTTGCCCTCACCACACACACACAAATGATTTCTGCTTTTTTTCTACTTGTTAAACTAGCCCAGGGATAGGCAACCTTGGCTCTTTTATGACTCGTGGACCTCAACTCCCAGAATTCCTGAGCCGGCATGGCTCAGCATGGAAACCTCTCCCTTTCCCCTCAGTATGGCTGGCTCAGGAATTCTGCGAGTTGAAGACCATGAGTCATAAAAGATCCAAAGTTGCCTACCCCTGAACTAGCCTGACACTTTATTACCAAGGACCAAAAAGATGACAGAAAGGGATGGCGCTGAAAGAATAGTCAATTTTACATGCCCAAAGTGCTATTGAGTCTTGCAAGGGAACTACTATTAACTTGCCTAGAATAATATTGAACGTGATTGAGATAAAACTGGCCTTTTTGGAACTTGTATTATTTTGACTTAAATATGCCAAAACTGATACTGATATTCCTTAATGTTAGAACAGAAGAGGATATAACTGTGTCTTATAGCTTAGTCCACACCTTCCCTATCATAATAAAAAGTGTTAGGAAGAAGCCTTGGTTGATCAAAGATAGAAGAAGATATCTAGATATCTATGATCTGATATAATGCATGAAAGATTGGCTTTGGGACAGAAGAGCAGTAAATGGGAAAGAGCACGAATTAACAAGTGAAATGAAAGAAAGAAAAAATAGACATTCCCATAGCTATGACAAAGTTTATCCATGCATGAAGGTAAATCTAAAAGCATAATCAGTATTAGGATGAACGATTGAGAGCGTTACTGAAAGATATAAGGATGATGAGAGATTCTGAATATGGGACACAGAATTTTTGGTTAATGTCAAGAGTTGAATTTTGGAAAAATAGAATTAGAAAAAAGAAAAACAGTGAACAAATAAGAATAAAAGTAGAACAGCTGAAGGAAGGAAAACAAATGAAGATTATTTGGAAATTGGGAAGACACAGGTTTAAATTAATCCTCTACTCATTAAGCTCATTAAGTGATTTGGGACCAGTCAATATCTTTTATCTAACAGGCTGATTGTTTTAATGAAAAATTGAAGTAGGAGTTTGCTATGAATACTTACTTGAACTCTGGGGAAAGAAGTAGAATAAGCCTAGCAAGTAAATATTCAATCCAGGAGATAAAACTCATAACAACTAATTAGCAATGTATTTCCAGGAGATAGTAGTGTGTGAAATAACCATTGTGGTCTGTTTCTTGCCGATGAACTTGATAAGGTTTATCAGGAAATTCCCTCCCGATCTCATAACGGAAATGAAAGCAGCAGCAAATAACTGCAAGCAGTATTCTTGGCACAGCATCTATCCCTGTGCAAGCAATGATTTCATAATGCAGACTCTTTCCTTTCTCTTCCTTTCAAGGGGAAGTTTGTAAAAATTGGGATGAAATCTCTTTTTGACATTAGAAGCACTGAATTAGTTCAGTCCAAAGTATTAGAATGAAGCGTGAACTTTCATTTCCCTTCTGCTTACCATTTATTTATTTATTCAATTTATAACCTGGACTTTCCTGGGTAATGACGTCTTTCTTCCATGTTTTCATTCATCTTGACCTCACCCATACCTGAGACAGCTTGGAGCCTTTCTTAACTATTCCAGTTATGATATAATATCCCTACCCCATCCCCAAAGTAGCCAATAGCGTATAGCAGCTTTATCAAGGGTACTCATTGTTGATCCCTTGGTATGGGATCAGCCCAGTCTAACCACTTGAAGCTGGTGCACCCACATCAGCTGTCCCCCTCTGGCACAGGGTGTTAGTCTAGCACCATGCTATTTGGACACAAGGTAGTTTGTACTCTTTTAAATATACCTGAAGTTTGTATTTTCAGACTTGTCTTAAGGCAGAGATCTCCAACCTTAGCAACTTTAAGACTTGCGGACTTCAACTCCCAGAATTGGGAGCTGGCTGGGGAATTCTGGGAGTTGAGGTCCGCAAGTCTTAAAGTTGCCAAGGTTGGAGACCCCTGCCTTAAGGCCCCACTCCCTCCTTTTTAGCACATGTATACCAAATACCCCCATGCAAAATCTGGGTTTCCCCCCAAAAAAGTGAACAATGCCATTACCTCAAGTGGAGTAATATTTCTGATTCTAGAAAAGGCCAGATTTTGATGTGGGCAGCAATAGATGGTGTGGCAAGTCTCTCACAGGTCATCACAGAGTAACAATGGAAGTCATATTTCAAAGGAAAGAGGTTTTTAAAATGAATTTTAGAAACCATTCTGACCATTGCCATTGACATTTCCAAGTGCTTTTTCCCATCGTTTTTTAAAGCTATCACATAATATTGTGGTGTTGTGACAGTTTGTTTCATGCATGGATGTGATCAATTTTTTGGCACTAGTTAAAAAGTCAATTTAAAAATTAGTAATACAATGGAGCTAATTGAAGAATTCTAGCAGCTTCAGAAATTTCTTTGGTTGAAATGAACTTTCTTATTCACTGCAGGTATGTCACACCTACACAAATAAAGTGCCTAGAAAATCAGTTGGAATTTTTCTTATAGTTACAGCAGAACTGTTATAAAAATTAGGTTTAGGGGCTACCCACCACTAATAGTGTTTTATGTTGTCATTTTATGGGAAGGAACAGAGAGCTGAAATTCAACTTTGAACTCCTGAAAAAAATTACAGATGGATTTTGGTTTTTTATTTAGTCATTGGGCTAGAACAGAGGTAGGCAACCTTGGCTCTTTTATGACTTGTGGACTTCAACTCCCAGAATTCCTGAGCCAGCCATGCTGAGGAGAAAGGGAGAGGTTTCCAAGCTGAGCCATGCTGGCTCAGGAATTCTGGGAGTTGAAGTCCACGAGTCATAAAAGCCAAGGTTGCCTACCCCTGGGCTAGAAGCTTGTTTTTAAAATCAAATAAAACATTACACAGCTTATAAATAAAAATGTACAGTTACATTTGCTGTATAGTTCTCCATATTAGTTCAGAATGTCAAGCTATGTACAACTGGCTGAGAACAGCCAATAGTAACCTGAGAATAAACTATTGAACACAGTGAGTAGGACTTCTCAGCAGCTTGAGTCTTACCACATAGTACTGTAAGTGTCTGAAAGGAACTGTTTTAATTACCTCAATTATCATTGAGCTGGAAGGAGAAAGTCACAGCTGGTGTAGTAATTAGAATAACAAATAGTCTAGTGCTTCAATAATAGAGGGAAATTGTTGGACCCTAACAGAAATCTATAATCCACATTTTCTAACCAGTTAGCTAACTTATGAAAGGAAAACTGTTTATGTAAGCAACAGCTTACTGCTTTCTATGTCTGAGGTCATCCAACACAACTTGCTATGATGCAAAATCTAAATAAATCATATTTAACATGATTAAGTTAAGTCACATAAGTTACTCACTATACATCCTGCAGCCTAATATGGTAGTATAAAACTAGCCGTTGTATCATATGGATAGGTGATTTCCTTAGCAAGACTATAGAAGTAGTTCAGCCTTTCAAGTTAACTAGGTTAACTTTCCTAACTAGGTTAGGAAACAGACTCTGCATGAAATATTAGAATTTGGTTATTATATAATATAATAACAAAATCTGGAAAGCAGATGAAGATTTTCATTCTCCCGTTTTATACTAAAGAGAATCAAGGTAGGGCAACCTTGAAGTTTTTCCTCACCTGTTCCTGGCTAGGTGATGTTTAGATAAGGATTGCTTACTTCCTCTTTCAAGACCTTATATGTTTACCTGTACAGTGATTTCCATCTCCTTCTTCAAAGATGTTTCTACAGCATCCCAGTCTGTAGCCATTTGGAGCCTTTATGTGATGCAATCAACATATCTCACCGAAGGCAATGAAATTCTATTTCAATTTATCCCATTTCATTATTTTATTATTTTTTTTATTTCTTCTGCAGGAATTGAAAGGTACCAAGAAAAGACACAGCCATATTGACATGCAACCTAGGCATCCCTCAGCATTTCTTGTTAAAGGCCAAGCTACCTAGAAATAGACTTCTTCGGAATGATGGTAAACAGAACTAGGATTAACTCTACTCATGGACTTGATGCTTTTGGAGTGTCCCAGTTCCAGGAGGCCATTGGAGTTTTCTTCATGGTTATGCTGAGTGTCGTTGCTTTGGTTGCCAACACAGCAGTTATGGTTGTTATTCTCAAAACACCTCTCCTGAGGAAATTCATCTTTGTCTGCCATCTCTGCCTTGTAGATCTGTTGTCAGCAATTTTCATCATGCCACTGGGGATCATCTCCAGTTCCACATGCTTCAACAGAATTTTGTACAGCATCGCTGAGTGCCAAACACTCATCTTCTTGAATGTTTGTTTCATCAGCGCTTCCATTCTCACCATCTCTGTTATCAGCATTGAACGATACTACTATATCGTTCATCCCATGAGATATGAAGTTAAGATGACGACTGGGCTGGCCATTACTGTTGTGATTTTCATTTGGATTAAGTCTATGCTGGTTGCTGCACTGGCAATAGTAGGCTGGCCCCAAGACAATGGTGCAAGCAGTGCCAGTAAATGTACTGTTAACTGGAGCCCCGGAGCCCACAAGAAGATTTTTGTGATCATCTTCAGCCTTCTCTGCTTCATATTGCCCAGTTTAATTATCTTTGCAGTATATGGTAGCATCTACAAAGTGGCCCGCATTGCATCCTTGCAGCATATTCCTGTCCCATCTTGGACAGCTGCTCCCAGACAAAGGTCAGAGTCCATCCACAGTCAAGTCACCATCATCACTACCAGGAATGTGCCTCCAAGACTGTCTCCTGAACGCTTTTTTGGTGGGAATAAAGCAGCCCTGACCTTGGTGCTGATCGTAGGCCAGTTTTTCTGCTGCTGGCTTCCTTTTTTCTCCTTCCACCTGCACTGCTGCTTCCACTCTGTCCCTACAATCCCTGATTCTGTTGAAATAGTTGTGACCTGGCTCGCTTATTCCTCCTTTGCGATCAACCCTTTCTTCTATGGATTGCTAAACCGTCAAATCAGGGAAGAGCTGGCTAAGATGGGACGACATTGCCTCAGTAAGCCTCTGAACCAGGACTTTTGTATCTCCAGCCCAGAAGGCTCCACTCATGAGAATTTCCTCCAATTTATTCAGAGGACTAGTTGCACATTTGAGAACCATTCCAGCTATACTAATTCCAGCCCCAGGAACACTTTGGACCAAACTGCTTTGGGATTCAGAATCCCAGGACAAATCCCAGAAGAAACCAATTGAAGAAAGAATACCGTGTTGTGTTTTTCTCAATTCCGTATTTCTTCCCTTCTGGCTTTGCATTTATCTTCTTCTACACTGAAAATACTCAACAAGCTTTCCTTATGAGGAGGATTGTCAGCTGAGCAATGGCTTTCTCTTAAGTGTAAATGGAAAGGTACTACATGAGTTGTCAGCATCCTCTCTCTTTCCAGTGGCTTGCAAGGGTGTAAATGATGATTTAGAAGTATCAGTTGTACTAATAAGCAATTGTACTGAACTCACTATGACAGTTGTGTGCAGAGACCTGACACCTTAACAATGCCTGCAAGACTCCAAGAAAATATTATATGTGTGGGAGAGGAGAAAACCCTCCAAAGTGCTTTCCTAAAATACAATAACACCAAAGTGAGCACCAAGAGTGGTCTTTCTTCCTATTCACATAGTGTAATGGACAGATTTAGTTTTGTAGCGCTTGCTTAGTTTGTATACTTAAGGCAAAAGTCACTTTTTCCTTAAGAAAATAATATATGCCCCAATGCTGTAGAACAGAATTGCCCATTCTCCAAAAATATAGGCCAGTGATAGACTGCTTTGACTTCTTTAGTATGACCAAGGGGAGAAGACAAACTTGTGGAAATTATTACGGTCAATGTCACAGATAAAGCAACTATTCTTGCTCTCATGGTTGAAAAGGAAAGATAAAATTGTAATTTCCTGTAATTTGGTGCTGTACAGAGAACATTCAGATCTTGGGGAGAATTCAGAAGAAGAATAAGATAATGTTCTCTGAATCATATTCAGCATATAAGAACTACTTTCTGTTTCCTGTGCAATAATAACTTGGGAAAAGTTCTAATACGGAGGTTTATAATAAAAAGCAGAATTCTTTATACTTGTGATGGTTCTTGAACTTTTCAAACTGCACAAAAGTTCTGTGTCAATTCTATTTTTTCCCATTCAGGGAAAAAAAGTAAAATAAGACAACCTTAAAAAAAGATATAAACTGTTTCATAACTCCAAACTGTCATCCTATATCCTAAATTTTCCACTTCCTCTCCAAATTGCAGGTTAATCTAGAACCTATGAATGAAGAGGGGAGGCAGAAATCTCCATACCACAGAGGAAGATTGAATCCCTTCGATTATCGTGTTGGTTATTTCAAATAGGCAGCTATTAGTACTCTTAGATTTGTATGGGTGACAGGTGGTAACCGCCACTTTCCAAGGTCTTGGGAAGGCAGGGAGGAAAGGAAGGATCATATTGTAGATTTTGGTCCCTCAGTAAGACTCAAAAGAGAGCCAAGAGGCACTAATTCTGAATTTCTTGTATCTTAGTGCATCTGGGAAAATACAGTTAAAATAGACACAAAGTTGGGAGCGTTGAAATGGCTCATAAGAGTAGGTTAAGATGGTGTACTCCTTTGTGCCAAAAGGCATTCCAATGAGTTGGCGTTAATCTGAAAAGAAAGCACCAGGGCTAGCTTTAGGCTAAGAGAGTGCCTCCTTCCCAGTCATTAAAAAAAAAAAAAAATCTTTGCATCAGTATGAATGGTGCCATCACTTAATGAAGCCTAGGGGCATCATATACCCTTGAGCCAGCACTGGAAAATACACCCTTGATTGGTTTGATGTGACATATAAGTAGTCAGATCAAAATGGAGAGTTCTTCAATCAGGGCATTGTTTGGTTCCTGCTCATATATACTGAGTTTTTCAAGGGCATCTGCCTAGGAGTCTGAGAAACCTGCCTAAGATATAGCTCTAGGCCAGGGGTAGGCAACCTTGGCTCTTTTATGACTCATGGACTTCAACTCCCAGAATTCCTGAGCCAGCCATGTTGGCTCAGGAATTCTGGGAGTTGAAGTCCACGAGTCATAAAAGAGCCAAGGTTGCCTACCCCTGCTTTAGGCTGACTACTGGGGTAAAAGGTTTGCCTAAAATAAAAGCTTGCACAGAATATAATACTTTAAAAAATCTTGTCATTATTAACAATGACATGTATCTTAACAATTCTTTGTTAATACAAGCAGAATGTGGAGAGATTTTTCAGCAGTTAGTTCCTTTTGATTTTTCAATCTCTGAGGGAGCTCAGACCCTTTCTATTAGAAGAGTGAGCTGTGCAAAAGCAGACTTTTGAGTATCAAGTTGATGTGAATGTAGAATTGTGACTCCAATGGGAACCCCCAGCCACATCACCAAAACTCATTCAAACTGTGCTGACCTGCTAGAGGAATCCTTTGATGTCTATAGGGATGGCATACTGAGTGGCATGCCAATTGCTCATCATTGATTCAGATCTGGTTCCATGGTGGTCCTTTTCCCACTCATGGAATTAATTTAGATGAGAATAAAAGGAGTAAACAGATTCCCTCCAGTATTTATTGAGTCTAGCATCATTATTAGTAGATTTGAAGCAGCAGGTCAGCAGAGTTGGTGCTGCTCAGAAGCAGTTGGAAAAATATGGAAGGACATCAGATTAGGACTAGGGTTCATTTTGCTAGTCCTTCTGCAATTTCCTTCATCCTTCTTACCCAGCTTGGTGGCCCATTTATAAGCCAAGGAGTGTCTCTTCACTTTCTCTGCCTGACTCAAATACTTCTCTTGGTCACAGAGATGCATAATGGATATAAAGACCTATAGAAGATACAGGTAGCTCTCAACTTACAACCCTGCGTTTAGTGACCGATTTATGACCATTTTTCATACTTGCAACCGTTGCAGCATCCCAATGATTGTGTGATCAAAATTCAGACGCTTTGCAACTGGTTCATATTTATTGAAGTGTCCCGGGGGGGGGGAGGGTCACACAATCCTCTTTTGAGACCTTTTGACAAGCAAAGTCAATGTTGGAAGCCAGATTCACTTAGCAACCGGGTTGCTAACTTAACAACTGCAGCAATTCATTTAACAACTGTGGCAAGAAAGGTTGTAAAATGGGATAAAACTCACTTAACATCTCTCGCTTAGCAACTGAACTTTTGGATTCAATTTTGGTCGTAAGCCGAGGACTATCTATACTAAAAAAAAAGGATACTCTATTTTTTTAAAGATATTGACTCAGTCCTAGACTTAGGATTCTGTCTATACTAGGTCAGACTATCTCCCTTTCTTAGATTTCTCTCTACCGGCAACTCTACTGGCATCTGCTTGTCTAAGAGATCAGATTCTTTTAATCTGGACAGGGCCGGGAATAAACCCAAGCTGTCTTCATATACCGTGGGTGCTCTGTCAGGACCAGTAAGTAGAGTTCGGTCTCCTATTTAATAGTACTGTGATTGCAGTGGTGGCTGCAAAAGAGTTGTAGTTGGGGAAATCCAAGGATCTGAAAAAGGAGCTTTGACAACTTCCATCAAAATAACAAAATGGTTGTAATAGCAGCTGCATGAGTGGTGAAAGATCCTCCGTGTGGGCTTTTAGCGTTGGAAAAGACAGGAAGAAAAGTTATTTCTTTCTTCTCCAAAATCATTCAAGAGTGGACTGGAAACTAGAGAGGACTGCTTCTGCTTTACCTCAATTCAAAACAGAATTGTTTTGGGAAAGGGGGGCATCCACAAAGATAATCTACAAAGGATATGGAAATGGGAAGCTGGGGGCATTATTTTTTTAATCTTCCAAGAGTTGTTCTCTTCTTTTCTTAGTTTTGAACCAGCTTCCAAGTAGAATGTTCAATGAGAAAATCCTTTATATGCCCTTTGAAGGGTACCTGCCAAAAGCATGTGTAACATTCTTCCTTGTAATGTTTAATTACCCGGAAAGGTATTCCCTGTACGTATAGAAACAGCACCTTGGATTTACAGAGACTGAGTAGCAGGTCCCTTGATGGCATCGACAAACTTTATTTCCTCTTTCTGTCCCCTAAGTCTTATTTACCATGCACTAATGTCCTTCTTCCACCCTGCTGTAATTCAAACCTTGAGAAAGGCAGAGTGGAATGGTAATAGAAAGTACATTTATTGGAAATACACATTCCCTCTTACTCCCAGATATTTTAAAAGAAATAAAGCTCAAAATTTATTATTTCTCACTAGTTTCCTTTCTGTGACATAAGGGAGTGTTGGCTGATTCTGAGAATTCTGTAACTACTTTTACTTATGAGCTAAGAACAGTACACATTGTCTTTCAATTCCTGAAGAAACTGTCAGATATGGGTAGCCAGAAGAAGAAACTGAAGGAAAAAGGCTATGTGATAATAAAAACAACCAACAATCTGGTACTTTTAAAAGTGATTTATTTTAGCGTATTTTTTTTTTTTTTTTTTTTTGCAGACTTTCTTTCTTTAAAGCTCTTTTATTGAGAATCCCAGACACAGACACAGCCGGGGACATGAATGAGTCAATTACTGATAACCAAAGATGAACTGCAAAAGTCAGAATCAATAAAAGAAAATATTTGTACCAATAAAAGAGAATATTTGTAGCTTGATATTGAAATGAGGGGTTCTTGGTATTCTCTGAGTTTGGCTGTTTTCTTGCAGACATTTCATTACCCAAACTAAGTAGCATAATCAGTGCTAGTCACTGACTTTTGTCAAGGTAACAGACATTGTGCCAATGTTGTTTATTGCATGGTATCTGTATTTTAATAGTATTTTCCTCATTTATCATGTTTTAATCAGGAATTGTGTCATTTGAATTGCCAACATTGTGGGAGTCCTTCTTCTCTCTGAGCTTAGTTGTTTTCCTGCAGATGTTTCATTATCCATTCAGCACTGATGATTTACTTAGTTGGCTCATGAAGTCTGCAAAAAAACCCCAACCAATCAGAGAGCTTCAAGGGCCCCACAGTTCAACCCTGAGCTACAAATATTTTTATTAGACTGCCATCATGCCCTTCACAGTGGCATCAGTAACTCTCATGGCTGTAATTGTAGCCCTGGTTTACCACCTTATGTAAGAAAGAAATGGTTTGTTTATCTTCTGTTACCACATCATATTTGTGCGTGGCAAGCTGATCTTGGCCATTTCACTTGGAGTCATTTGTAACAGGAGAGCACAACTTCAGGAAAAGTGTTAAATGACTTGCCAGCAACCACTTTCCAAAACCAGTCAGTTGGAGTTAGAATGAAAAGTAAATGTGATTAAATGAATCACTTGTAATTAACAGGAATTAACACATAGTAAATAAGATTATTCTTGATGTAGTTCAGAACTTTTACTCTTTATGGCTTTAGAATTATAATTTGATGACATCTGGGGAGAAAGGATCTTCCTGCTTCTGCTGTTTCTGGGACCTGCATAGGTTATATCCCCCTGATTTATACTGATTCATATAGTGTGGTTCAGTGGTTAAAACAATGGGCTTGTTGGCTGGAAAGCCGGAAGCCGAGGTTTGAGATCTGAGTGCCACATGACGGGATGAGCTCCTGTCCTCACCTCAGCTTCTGTCCAGCTCACAGTTCGAAAGCATGCACATGCAAGTAGATAAATAGGTAGTTTCAGTAGGAAGGTAACAGAGCTCCATGACATCGTGCTGGCCACATGACTGTGGAAATGTCTTCTGACAGTTTGGGCTCAATAGCCTTGAAACGGAGATGGGAACCACCACCTATAGTCAGCAATGACCTGCCAAGTAAAATCTGTAATGATGCCTTTTTTTTTTTAACATTTAGTTGCCTTCTAAATTTTACAGTTCACGAAGCTCTCTTCTCTCCAACAAGATTTCTGTGATGCAGGAATTATGATTTCATCCTTTATGGATCCTTAACTGTATGGAAATAAAATTAATTTCTGCTCCAAGTCAGATACCAAATGAATGGTAGCTAATTCAGGCAGTAATGCATCAGATCAAGTCCCAGGTGTTTTTACAAGTCCTATTCCATAGTGCAGAGAATAGACGATGTATTTGGGTGAATGAATGGGGAATGTCGCTTATTCATTTTTTGCAGAAAATTTGTAGATACAGGTGAGAATGACAGGCATGTTACATATTCTCAATACATGGGGCTGGTCAGCAGGGGTTTCAAGGCTGAAGACTTGTCTCGAACCATTACTATTACTAATATATGACTATCTTATAAATCTTTTCCTTTCCCACACCCAGACCAATGGAGTGCTGCATCAAACTCCCTTACTCTTTCTATGGTAAGTAGCTATTTGAATGCAAGAAACTTTGTTCCTCCTTTTTCTCTTTGGACAATGAATATGTGGTACCACATTATCTTTTCTTGCTGCTCTGAAGGCTTTGACCGGGCTTTCACCGTGTTAGTTTATTTAAGCCGAAAAGCAAAGATATCTAATCAAAGGAAGTCTGGGGAACATTTCCCAAGACTAACATTAATGAAAATTCCCAAGTTAATAATATGTGTGTTTATTTTACAGGATTTCTATGCTGCCCCAATGGCACTGCAGAGCTCTCCTGTCTTTTCACGTGGGAAAGGTGCAGGGAAGCAAGCTGTTCCCACAAAGGTTTCTCTATAGTGCTTCCTCAGGACTTAACCCCATATGATTGCATTTAAAGCAAATCCACATGAAATAATATTTTTGTAATAGAAACAAATATATAGAAGGTTCTATCTCCACTCCCCCAACTACAAAATGTTCATTCCTCGTGCTGAGCTGCAATTAGCTTTAGCTATGATTTGCTTAATAAGCCATAGTGGCTCAATTGACATGTGATGATGATACCCAATTATATCTTTTGACTATGGGCCAGCCAATTTATTTATTTATTTATTTATTAATAAAATTTATATGCCGCCCAATCCCTAGGGAATCAGGGCGGCGCACAAAATTAAAACAATAAATATAATGATAAAACAATAAAATAAGTGCATTCATATAGCGTGTCCAGTCGTATATGAGTTTGGATGGGGAGAAATATATCTCCTCAATCCTACAGAATGGCTGTGGGTGTTTGGGCCACCCAGATCTGAGGATATTCCATTTTAGATCTTGCTTACTTGATGAGGTAGCAATTCGCTGTTCAATTCACAATCTGGGGATATCCTTGGATCTGCAGTTGGTGTTAGCTGTGGCCAGGAAGGTCTTTGCATAACTCCAACTGGTACATCAGCTGCATTCTTTCATACATGGGTCACTCCTCATGCATGCCCTAGTTAACTCACAAGGTTGAAACTCTGGTCTGTGACCCTATTTCAACATTGATTGATCTTACAAGTTGATGACTCCAATGCACTCTATGTGAGGCTGCCTTTGAAGACAACTGGAAGCTTCAAAAGATCCAAAATGTGGCAGCGTTAGCAATAATTGGCATATCTCAATATGCCCATGTAGCATCTCTTCTTCACAAACTGTACTGTTGCTGGTTTGTTTCAGAGTGTGACTGTTACCTATAAAGCCCTACATGGCATACAACCTGGTACAGGTTATGGGCATACGAAATATGGCAGGAGACAAGGAACGGGCCATTCCCAGAGAATACTGGACCAGTGTTTTATATCAGTTTTGCATTCCAGCTCCTTGATCTCAGCCTGGATACCTGGACAGCAGACTTTCAGAAGCCCTGGCTTCCAGCTGCTCTCGAGTCAACCTCCTGGTTGATGGTAGAGACTTATGGTCTTGAGGGATTTCAATCTGCCTTCTCTGTGAGTGGAATCTGAGATGGCTCAGGAATTCATAGCTACTATTATGGCAATGGGCATCATGGGACTATGGTAACACACCAGATTTAGTGTTCCTGCCAGAGCAGTGGCTATGTGTTCTTTGACTGGTGGAGCTTTTAGTGTCCCCCTTGTCATAGTCAGATCATGTCCTGATTACTATGGGATTCTCTGAAGCTGCAATCCACTGTAGGGAGGCTGGATCCATTAGATTGGTCCACCGCTTGCAACTGATGGACTCAGAGGGGTTTCAGGGGATAGCTGGGGATTGTTCCTGTTGCTTTGCTGCATGGTCCTTCTGAAATCATTATTATTACAGGGCTGATTGAGGTATTGGATCTGATCATGCCTATGTGACATCTCCACTCTCACAAATCTTGTCATTCCTCATGATTTATTGATGAGTTGAGGGAAATGAAATGGGATGCCTAGAACAAGACTGGTGTCCAACTAAGGACAAACTCGATTTAGAACATCAGTTAGACTTGCAAGAGGCCTCTCTTCTAGCAGCAAAGGCGTGAAGTGGCAATGCTACTCTGCCCTTATTGTGTCTACAGATTGCTTCATGTGCCTTCTTCTCAAGAAGCAATTGCTGGATCCTGCAGTACTGGACTTTTGCCCAGTAGTCAACCTTCCTTGGTTGTACAATAGCTTCAGAAAACCCTAGATGCATCAGATTATCTGAATCATTTTCTTTCAGATTTCAGACTGGGTATGGAACAAAACTAGCATTAGTTGTACTTTTGGATGTCTCTACATAGGCAAGATGATGGTAGTAGGCCTATTCTTGCCTTACTTGACTTCTCAGCAGCTTTCGATACTATTGACCATGGTATCCTTCTGGATTGATTCAGAGGATTGTGAGAGGGCAATAAACTTGTGCTGGTTCACTTGGGGACAGTTCCAGTTGGTGGTGATTGGGGAGGAGATACCCTTCCCTTGGCCCGTTATGTGAAGTGTCACAGAGGTTATTCTCCCCTCCCTTTTCCCACATCTACATGAGGCCACTGGGTGAACTCATCTTTTGTCATGGGATGAAGTATTGCCAGTATGCTGATGATAAATCAATTGTACATCTTGGTCCCTAATGAATTAAGCGATGCTCTGGATATCCTATCCTGGTGTCTGGGGACTGTGAAGGTCTAGATGGGAAACGACATACATAAAATGAACCCTGGCAAGACTAAATGACTTTGAGTTTTGAGCCCTCTTGTTTAATATCACCAGGACCTGTGGTGGCACAGTGGTTAGAATGCAATATTGCAGGCGGACTCTGCCCACAGCCAGGAGTTTGATCCTAACCGGCTAAAAGGTGACTAAGCCTTCCATACTTCCAAGGTTGGTAAGATGAGGACCTAGTTTGTTGGGGGCAATATGCTGACATTATAAACCTCTCAGACAGTGCTGTAAAGCACTATGGAGCAGTATATAAGTTTAAGTGCTATTGCTGTTGTTATTGCTTTGGTGCTGAATGAGGTTGCCCTTCCCCCAACAGACTGTGTGCAACTTAGAGATCTTTTTAGACTCATGACTCCTGCTCAAGGAACAAGTGGCAGTCATGGCTAGGCAAGCTTTTGAACAACTTCATATTGTGCGCCAGTTGCACCAGTCCTGGATCAAAGGGTCCTACTCAGTCATTTTTGTGCTGGTGACTGCCTGGTTGGACTATTGCAATTCACTTTACGTGAGGCTGTCCTTGAAAAGTTCTTCTGGTGCAAAATGCAGTAATGTGAGCAGTTATATAATATGTAGCACACATTACACCTCTGCAGCAAGAACTATATTGGTTCTTATTTTGCTTCTGGGTCCAATTCAGGATGCTGCTGTTGACCTTTAAAGCCCTAGATCGCATGGGTCCCTCTTATTTGAGGGACAGCCTTACCGCAAATTTCATCCAGGCCTGCCACCAGATCTAACAGAAAGGGCAGCTACATTTGGTGGGTTCTAGGCCACAGGCTTTTTTTTTTTGTTCTGTGACTGCCACATGTGGAATTTTACCCCACTCGTAAAGTTCAGATAGCCTCATTACTTCGAGGCTTCTAAAGATCCTTAAGACTTGGTTATGCTGGCAGGCCTGGGGATATCAAGGGAAAGATAAACGAATGAGTGGAACCTTTACTATTAACATTCCTTCATCTATTAATCTTTTTTAGCTGCTTTTATAGTTTGCTAATGTTTTAAATTTGTGATGCTTTTAGTTTTGTTGTACCCTGCCCAGAGTCACTTCTTGTGAGATGGGAAGCTACACAAATTAGATAAATACTGAAGGGACTACCTGCCTCCCATTATATCTGTCTGGCTGATTCTATCCTATAGGGCAGGTTCCTTTGATTGAACAATGTTATTTATCAGGATCCTGGAAGTATGCTTTCTCCGCAGCAGTGCCTGACCTCTGGAACAAGTTTTCCCTTGAGGCCTGATAAACTCCAGTCCACTGTTGTTTAGAAGAGCTGTGAAGACCTATTTCTTCACCCAGGCCTTTGGCAAGGGAAAATGAGACCCTCGCTTCATTACATTTGCCATCTTCTACCTTTAATGTTCTATTGATTTGATATTTTCCTTGATTCATTGTTGTGAGCTGCCCAGAGTCATTGATAGATGGGCGGCATCCAAGTTTAATACTTTATTATCATTAAAATAAATACATGAAGAAAGAATGACTAGGTTAAGAGAAAGGGGAAGATGGAAAAGGTTGTGGTTATATAGAGTTGTAGAGTTCCTGAAAAAGAGAGAGATGAGAAGTTTAAAGAACAAAATGCAATGCATGAAGCAGTTGTTTCCTTAAACTTTTTTTTGCATACCACATTAAGTGGCTAGCTTTGAAAGGGACTAAAATGTTGGATATGTATGTCTACATAATGTTCCCCTTTCCTTCCACTAAAGAAGTCACTGTTGCTGAGGTCCTGCTGCTACTGAGAGTGAGAATGTTGCCATACTGAATTCTTTTAATGGAGTTAAAGGGAAAGGTGGCTTGGGATCAATGACAATCTGTGCAGGGCTGTAGGACATCCATTCTATTCTTTTCCATACAGAGAATTGGATCTGCAACCAGATGTATATTCTCAGCTTATGTGTTCTGGCACTTTGCATGGACTAAAAGCACATCTGTGCTGCAAATATTTGAATGATCTCCGAGTAGCAGCGAAGAATTAGAATATCCTATATCCTTTCAATACTCTCTAATGGCCAACATTTTGCTTAAAAGCTGCCCATCTCGGTACTAAGCAGACAAAAAAAAAAAAAATCAAAACCCCACCATAGATTCCTCTATTGTGTTGCTGTAAAAATAAATTAGGAAAATCTTTATGTTCATCAGTCAAGGTCCACAATCACAAAATAGAGCCATTCATTGTAGCTGCAATTTATAGTATATGGCTTAAGATGTCTCAACAATAATGATTTACTTAACAACATATTCATGGTGTAGCATGCTATGTGCACAAGGTCATAGAGTCCAGATTTGTGGAAAGCCCTGTAACACAACAGAAGGTTAATCTTGATCTTTAAAGCTTATCTAGAAATACTTGATCTTATAATTTGTATGATTCATGAGCTTGAGCCTCTGATTTATTGTACCACGAATCCCAACATAACTAAGGTGGTGCTGGTTATTCTGAATTGATTACAACATGTTCTAGAGATGCATCTTTGCCCTTTGCAGGTCTTCTGTGAACATAGTATTGGTGACAAATGGCACTTTAATCAACAATATTTTCTCCGGCATTCAAGACAAGAAAAGTTTCACCTGCTGATTTTCTGGCTGTCAAAGGGCAGGAGTCCAGCTGCCAGGGAAAAGAAAAAGCGAACAATGCTAGCCTTCACTGTGCTCTTAGATAAAACATTACAACATCTGCTCTTTTTCCCCTTTTATTAATCATTCCAGTGGCCAGTTAATACTTTCTGGGTTTTGCCTGACTCAAATGTACAACAATTAATTCTGAGTTGATGAAGTTTATATTTTTATTAAATCAATGATAAGTTACAAAGAAGGAAAATATAGAATTATATGTACAGCATTTCCAAAGTTAAGCCAAAGGGGATTATGGGGTAGGAGGGAAATTCCTCAGAGCCGCAAGAAAAGATGAGAGCTTTTTGCCAGGAAGTGATAGAGGGAAATTAAAGAGATTTGTACCAGCCAGGGTACAATGCCAAATGGACAACTGGTTGGATTGATTTATAAGAATACCCCCACCCCACTCCTTTTTGTTTTTTGCTTCAATCCTTTCCTTTCTTGTGAAATCAAACTACTGGGATGCATATTGATTTATACCATCTGAGAATTTTATCTCCTTAGCTCAGTAAACCTACAGCATTTCTTTGTTGATGGCAATCCTTTAACCACCATACAGTCAATGACTACACATGCATGGTGGCTTTCTATACTATCCAAAATGTATTATTAGCAATGCTGGGGCTATGAAATAATCTTGTCAGCAAACAGTTGCCACTACCTTTCAAAGCTCCACATCTGCATATATCCTTAAACCCAATGAAACTTTTTTTCCAGACACCTTTGGCATCGTACCCAATTGCGTGAGCTCAACATAATCAGGGCTGTGTGAAACCTGTGATTCCTGGAGGAATCCAGCAAAAAACACAAGATGTGCTGCTTGGGAACTAGCATTTATTTAGAAAGGGGCAGGTTGATTTTCTTGCTTCTCCCATGAATTGTAAATCTGGTACAATGCAAACAAACAAACATTCCTCTCCCAAAATTACCATGCACAAAGGAGATATGTATGCGTAGTTGCATATTCTATACAGGTCAGGTATGAACTTTTTATGGCACAGGATGTGGTTGCGTGCATGCATAATTTTAAACATTTTGGTTTTGTTTTTTTTTTAACTTGAATGCAGACACTACACACAGCCCTGGGCTAACCCTTTACTACTGAGTCAGTTGGTTCCACAGGAGAGGCAGAGCAAAAGGCAAGTTCAGTTTCTTTTCTAGCCTGATTCACTGAACAAGCACATTCCATCCAATGCCTTATAAAGATAACAGTTTGCTATTAACCTTGTAGTATTTTAATAAATACAACATGCCAACTTGAGTCAGCAATCTGAATCACTTTGGAGAAACTATACTGTTTGTAACCAGTTAGGAACTTGGTTGTAAAATCCTAGGCTGCATGGTATATTAACTGTACATTGCAAATCTGTAACTATTTACTCAGGACAAAGCTACGCTGAATTCCTGCTAGACAGGACCTCAATTCATTGAGATAATTACCAAATGTAGCAATGTGATTGGATAACTCTGGGATGACACTTTATTTTAGACAGAAGGGTCAGGATCAATTACAATTCCTGTCTCTTCGCTCACATGAATCTATTTGCATTGACAAATGCCCTCCCAATAGCAATAGATAAGAAGAAATGGGGATAATAGGGACTCTTTTTGGAGCATGTACTCATTCCTTAAGGCTGTATGAAAAAGGTCCCACATGTAATCCCTGTCATCTCCAGGTAAAGCTATGAAACTCTGTCAGATACCTTGGAGAGCCACTATCAGCTAGCAGATAACATAGAACCAGAAAGGGCTGGTAGTTGGACTTGCTATTAGGTGGCAGTTTCCTATGCTTACAGTGAGTAAACAGGTTTTTTTTTAAATTACTGAGTAAGCCTGCTTAGAGCTGAACTATAAGGGACTGCACAGTATTAGTAAGCATTCATTGGAGAAAACATCCCATGAGAATAAGATAAATTCAAAGATGCATTCATGGCATGATAGCTATTATATGACCTGCTAAGAAGAGATTTCCTGAGGTATCTGCCTTAAAAAAGACCATGGAGTAGGTGTCTTCCATTGAGACTAAGTAGAATAGGCAGCCAGTGCTGGAGAGTCAAATTTAGTAATATACTACACTATCTGATTAGCCTTTGCCCAGATTTTTAGCAGGGAAGCCAAATATATGCCAATGGTTGCTATGCAACCCCCTGTCAATAAGACAGGGCCTCTGGTAAAACTTATCCCTTTCCATCTCTTTTTATTCTACCCAGCTTTTAGGGGGAAGCAAAAATTCAGAACCCTGTGTGTTTGTCAAAACAGCCATGATTTTTTTTTTTAAAAAAAAATTCAGATTCTTATATAGTTAGAATGAGATACATAAGCAGCTTCATATCAAGAGAGAAATATTTAGAACAGAGAACCAAAAAGTTTGCTTCTTGGTATGTTCCCCCCCATATTTAAATCCTATATGCCTTCTTCTTCTTTATCAGTTAGATTTTTTTTCCAGTTTTTTTCCCTGAAAACTACCATCCATGAGATATAGCAGTGGCACAGCATATACTCTATCATTACCATTGGTCAAATAAGTCTCATCTACTCCCACAATTGCGATAAGACCTCTCCCAAGACCTCCAGTGCCTTCAATTTGGAATAGAGAATTTGTGTATGATTCAATTTTTCTCTAAGTCAACTGGTAGATTTCCTAACAACCCAACAGGAAATCAGATGGTGAGAGAACATTTTGAGTGTGGAGCGGTAATTGTTCAATGGAGGTGAAACCTTAAGTTTAGATGGTCTTAACCACTACAGGCTTCTCAGCTAGGATCAAGTAGGAATTATGGAGAAGAACCAGTTCTGTCTTGAGGTTATATTCTCTCTCATCTCCTTATTTTCCAATACAATTGATTAGCCTCTCACATCATACTTAGTCTTCCCCCATGTAATCTCATTTTGGAGTGGCCTGATGTTGATGCCATCTCATGAAGCCTGGGAGGGTCCCCCAAATTTTCCCCTCCCTACCCCGCAGCCCACCTTCCTGCTTCAGTATGGGGAGAACTTCTGTCTCTCACCCTTCTTGCTTGCATTGGCTGTGGAGATCTTGGTCGTGTAGGTGGCAAGGTTGCCATTGTGCCCCGTGGCTGAGGAAGGGGGCAGTGTCAAGAAGGGAATGGGTTTCAAGCCGATGAAGTTGGAGAGGGAGATGGCATAGGGGGGACCAAGCAAGGCTGGGGGAGGTGCGGCCACTGCTGTCAGCGCTGGGGCTGGCGAAGGGGTGAGGGGCTGGGAGAAAGTCATGCCGAGGTCAACGGGGGGCGTCTGGGAGGTAGATTTGGCCGTCTCTAAACTGAAGAACAAGAAGGGAGAAAGAATGAGACCTGTGCATGCATGCCCATTTACATATAAAAATGCAGACATCTGTGGACATATACTTGGAAGTATATGTACTAATGTGTGCTGGAACAAGCTTGCACACAGCATAATATGCATAGGTATGGGTTAATATGTATAGTTTGCTTAATACATATATAACAGTATGGTTATGGATATGGATATGCATTCACAGAAAGACGTGTTTTTACTGGCATGCATAATGACATGTGCAACAGAATAGGTACACACACAGACTGGAAATAGTGAACAAGGTGCTCTGAAGCATTTCAGCATCCGGATAAGATCTTTTTCCCCAGAATCCCCCAGACTAGGATCATACATTTATGGTAAGGAATCTTTACTGTCATAAGAGGAGCCTATATCCTTGATCAGTGTTCAGAGCTGGTTATGTCAAGGGAAGTTATACTGTATCTTTTAGCAACTCCTGTTTATATAATCAAAGCATTCCAAGATATTTTAGGCACTTATGTGTCTTGGGCCCATGACCAATGGCTTGAATCAATATCTAAATTTCACATCCTGAAACCAGTTTATCTGTCCAGGATGAAAGTAGTGAGGATAAAATTTAGCTTACTTTGGTTCTGAATATGTAAATATATTAAAATATAAAATAAGTGCCAGAGTGAATTCCACAAGAAAACTGATTGTATAAACAGGAAAGTGCTCCTTCAATAAGCAGGCCACGTCTTACCAGCCTGTACACTACTTGCCATAATGCACAAAAAGAGAGCGACAGTTATTTCCTGCTCCAAATCCTAAAGCATCTCAAGTGCCAGATTGTCATACGCCATGGCAAATATCCTTTCATATATTCCGCTCAAGTTATTTTGTGGATAAAAGGCAGTTATTCCACACTGAAAACAAGAGTCCTTTCTGAGCAGAACTGAAGGCTGCCATCGGTGCTCGTAGCTGAAAGGGGAATTTCAGGGGAAGGCAAAGACAACTGCCCAAAATACTGTAGCTAATGGTAGTAGTCTCAGGTTGGCTCATGAGAAACTCAAAAGATTGGAGGCTGTCATCCAGGCTGGAGAGACAGTGTGCAAAACTATTGACACTCATGAGATTGCTGCAGGATGTTACATTTTAACATTCCTGTTTACTAAATAAAAGGCAGAAAGGTGGCAAACTAACAATTCACCCACCATAGCCAAGGGTCGCCATTTGGTTCCTACAAAGCTATCCATCTAAAAGTCCCAGGGCTTAGACACAGGAGGAAGAAGCTGCAGCAATACCTGTGTATATTTGTGAAAATGAGGTTTCCTCCCTGCCTCATCTCCCCCAGAGGCTGTATTGGCTCTTACCAGGCTGTGATGAGGTACTGAGCCAAAGTGATGCTGACAGGTGTCCCTGTGATGGTCACATGACGTTCGGAAGAACCCTCTGTCTGGTTCCCGATCTTGATGTGTGCTCCAGACATTTGCCGAATCTCACTGATCTTGCTCCCCTGGCGGCCAATGATGCAGCCAATGAGCTAAGGAGGAAAAAGAAGAATTGTCTTTCGGAGGGAAGGAATTTCATCCCCCAAGAAAACAGCTGAACTAAGGTGCATGGAAAATACTGAATCATTAAGTGATGTATTTCTTGCAGTGAAAAACAGTGCCTTACTTACAGTAGTATTTACTTTGGGAACAGAAATTGCCAAGATTCAAATAAATAGAGAAATTATTATAATATAATACAGGGGTCTTCAAACTCGGCCCTTTTATGACTCCTGGATTTCAACTCCCAGAATTCCTCAGCCAGCATGTCTGGCTGAGGAATTCTGGGAGTTGAAGTCCATGAGTCATAAAAGGGCCGAGTTTGAAGACCTCTGATAATATAATAAATATAATATATAATATATAATATAATATAATATAACATAACATAACATAATATAATATATGGAATTGATAGGCCATCCCAATCTGTCACAACTTGGATGATTTAAAAGTATGGCACTAAAATCAAAGAAATACCTTGCCAAAAAGAAAAGTAACTTTCAGAAACAAATATTCACAGATCAAAACAGCATAAAGGGATCTATCATCCAATCTAGCCAGAGGCCTAAGGATAGAGTCAGGTTTTATGGGCTTGTTTAAATAAGGCTAGGTTGAAGCTGTATAAATCTGGCAGGAAACTGTGTTCCAGAGAGTAGCTGCATGACAGGAGGTGCAAACATCCATTACTATTCAGTCTTATCAGAGTTGAGACTAAGCTCATCCTTTCTAAGCCAGGAATATACAACTTCTACATACTGGAATTAGACATTGACTATATCATTTGGCTAGCCCCAGGCCAAGATGCATAATTTGAGCCCAAATTGACAGATCACCTCATCCAGGGGCCTCATGTAGATAGTAAACAGGAGAGGTGAGAATACCAAATCTTAAGAGGGGATTCAATCTCTCCCTCTTTTGTCAACGCTGACTGAACCCAATCATAGAGAAAGGAAAACCATCACAGGAACACTTTATCTTCACTTCCTACTCCCTGCAGGCAATCCTTAAAAATACCATGATTGATGGTATCAAAAGCTGCCAAGAGATTAAGAAGAAACCGGATGATTACAGCACCTTTCTCCTGACTACACCAAAGTTATCAACAAATTCCAATATCATCCTGATATTATGCCCTGGTCTGAAACCAGAATGAAGTAAGTCCAGACAATCTGAATCTTTCAGGGACCTCTGAAGCTGTAACCTAGCCACATACTGGATGAAAATTGCCTAGGACAGTTGGGTCCAGTGAAGGCTTTTTGAGGAGAGGACACTATATTCAAGGCAGGAGGTGCCACCATTCCCTCAAAGAAACACACCACACTTAACAACGGCACACCTCTGAATGGCCTACACCAGCCAAGAGGCACATGGATCTAATACAGAAGTGGCCAGGATCATCAGCCTAGGGACACTGTCCTTTTCTGAGATTCAAACTCAGATGTTACTGAAGGACAGGATCAATCCTGTTTGTAGCTGTGTGGGGCCCCAGGATTGTGCTGTTTAAGCTCTCTAGCTACAAACATTTATTGGACTGAACCACATTCTATTAGACAAGAGAGAGACTGAACGGGAAAGGAAAAAAATAATTAAGTCATGTAGTTCAGGTTTCTACCAGACTGTGGCAGGAACTGACCTGCAATAATAAAACAGTGCAGCTTGTTTTGTAAGACTTTTTCTTTTAACAAAAAATTCCAGCATTTCTTTTTTCTTGTGCATGTAAAATCGGGGCGCTGTGTAAAGGTCAAATGTTGCTTACTACCCACATGCTTCCTGACTTGGAATAAAGTCTTCAGTTTCCCCAACAGAACAGCCTTGCAGCTGGGTTGGCTGTGTGGGTGAGCAACTGGCACATTCCTCTTTTAGCTTGATATTATGGCTTTTGCTCCCAGAGAGGAGTGAGTGTGAAGCTTCTGAAGTTGTTGGAAAGTGGGTTTAACATACCTCTTTCCCACCCCTGTTGTTCCTCTCTCTTAGGACTTTCCAGTGTGATTACTGTGCTTTGTCCACTACTGCTAGTCCGGTGAGGTAGGCCAGGTCAGGAAACGGGCCCCACAAGGATTCCAGGAATGCTACTTTACTGGGTAGGGTGTAATAACAGAATCACGAAAGCCTGCAAGCCTTTCTCTCGCTCTACCCCCCCCCCCTTACACTAAACAGAATCAAGACAGGACTATTTTGAGATTCTTTCTCACTTTCTCAGGACTGAGTTGCTGTTTCACTTCCGTTAGCAGTTATTCCCTTCCAAAGTCATCTCTACATTCCTTTATAACTACAATGACATCTGAACCTTGTGACAGAAGGAAAGAGCCAAATACTTATCAAATTCAAATAACTGTTGATGCCAACAATCTTTATTTCCTTTCATATCTGAAGATTCAATTATTTCCAGAGAATCCCTTCATGGTACAACTAGGCTGCCATGAAAGAAACAGCAGCACAGTTTGTATTAAAACTCAAATTATGGTTTTGAACCCTCCTCCCTGGGATTGCCCCCTCGGTATAGACTGCATTATTTTTTTTAAACCTTTGTCTTAGCTATGGTGATGAAGTTTGGACTTTTAAGCATTACTAAGGTTAGAAATTGGTTTTCCACCTGCTTCTTTTTCTTAGCAGTTATAAATAACACTGTATTCTTTCTGCTTAACCTGGGACAGAGGCAGCACAGGTCACTCAAGTTCATTCTTTGTCAGATTCCAGATGAAGGAATGCCCTACTTGTAGTCTTGTTAGACCTCCTACAGGCCTTTGAGATCAAAGTATCCTTCCAGACTGTTTGTGAGGGTTGAGGTTCAGGAGCACCATTTCACAGTGGTTCCATTTGGCGGTTCTAGTGAAGACTTAGCCCAATGGCTACTCTCCTGTGGGATACCATAGGGCTTGTTTTCCTTCCCTTCTCCCTCTCCCCCCCCCTTTTTGTTTTGTTTTTGATATCCACATGAAAGTCTTCTTTGTATTACTAGCTATGCTATGCTAGAGATGGTTTGTCCTGGTATCTGAAGACTATCAGAGTCTGGAGGGGATAGAGCAGGCTAGACCTGAATCCAAGCAAGATAGAGCTGTTTGTGCATCAGACTTTCCGTGTTTTCTCCTTGATAGGAAATACTAATCCTGTATGAATAGGCTGTAACCTGGGGATCCTTCTGGATTCTCATCATACGGTGAGTGAGCTGGTTGAGATTGTGACTGGGGGAGTTTTCACCAACTTTGACTGACATGCTATTTGTAACCCTATCTGAAACAGGATTTTGCCACAAGAACTAATACTGTTGACACCGCTCATCAAGACACCTATAATGCACCCTACATGGGTTTGTCCTTGAATTTATCTTCTTTACCACCCAGAAACTGCAACTGGTAAAAAAAAAAAAAATATGCAGTATTGTGGTCCAGTGGTTCTCAACCTTTTCTTCACCACGGATCCCCTTTAAATACTTTTTGTGCCCACAGACCATGGCCATGGACCATCAAGACTTATCTCAAGATTTAAATCATAATATTTCTTCAAGCCTTTGAGCACCCATGTGGCAACATGGACCCCAGGCTGAGAATCAATGCTGTAATCCATTTGCCAATAAGTATTCTATGTTGAGAGCATATTATCACTGAAGTCTGGGTTGTGCATTGCCTCTTAACAACCCTGGACAAAACTAATTTCTTAAAATAGGTATATTAAAGTTTTAAGAGGCTTGACAACCCATTTTATCTTAAAACAAGCAAGCCACACAATGCCATTTTTTTTTAAAAAAAAAGATCTTGAATTTTCAAGTCTTCTGAATTTTAATGAAATTACTGTATCTTGCTACATTTTTTGCAAGCCATGAAAGCTAAAAAATAATTACAATTAAAAGCTGAATTGTCTGGAATAAAAAGTTGCCTGTGCTTGTTGTAGAAGGCTAGCATATTAATTCTATTTTAAAAAATTGTTTGCTACCTAACTATATTCCCCAAAGACCATAGTTCTGTGGCAGAACACAAGGTTCTCAAGAAGACAATTCCTAAATAATTAACTGGCTACTCTAGTTCAAAATAAGTGTGTAACAGATGAAGTTAAAACCCTTTCTCTATCCAAGACTCCACAGATCTGCGGTCCATCTGAATAAACAATATTAGTCCAGTTGAAAAAAATTGCTGGACCCAGAATAAGGCAGCTTTCTCATCTGCAACAATAAAAGAATTTGAATTTCTTATTCTTGCCTGGCAAAACATGGCGCTTTATTGGAAAAAGATTTGTCTGGGGAATAGATTTCTGCTTTTATTGGAATGGAGTCCCTCTCTACAGACCTTGGTGAACAGGAGCAGAGGAAAAGAATGAAAAAGGGTCTGGATTTATGCCCAATGAGCTTTTATACTGATGTGAAATGGGAGGAACGGAAGTGGGTACAATTACAACAGTGCAAACAAAAGACCCAACCAACCACAGCATTAACCCAGCAGAGTAGGCAGCTCACATCAAAGTCTGACTTACATCATTGGGAACTAGAAACTCCTGAGAGCTATTCTGAGAATTTGCATCCAGGCCTACAGAGAAAAGAGAGAAAGAAGACACAGAATTACTGGGGCCCTTTTGCTACCCCCTGGTTACTCCTTGAATGGGTATTTCATAATCCTGCCTTCCCTAGAATAAGCTAGAACTGAAATGTTAGCATCTTAAAGATCCTTTCTATGCACCATAGTTACAAAGAACAGGGAGGACACAAAAAGGATTGGACAGCTTCCCAGCTCTTGCTAAGCAATCAGCAGATCCAAGAGGGGGCTTTTGTTTTATGCCATTTCACTTAGGTCACATTACACAGGACTAATTTTAGATAGTCCCGGTGGAATTCCAGCCTATCCCAGCCTCTTCCTGTGTGATGCAGACCCCATTGGCTACAGATACTCTTTTATCAAAATAAGAAACAATCCTCGTCCTTACTCAGATGGCAAGAGTTTTGGTTCAACTGCGTGGATTTGCTGCATTTTTATAGAGGCTACTTGGAAAAGCCAAGTTCAATCAATGAATAAACAAAACCCCCAATGAAGGCTTCTTATTGTTATGCATTGTTTATCTGAGCTCCTTCCATTAGGAGAGATTACAATTTTGGACTTGTAACTTCATCCAGAGATTCAGCTCCTAATTATTCTTGGAATAACTGAATCCATCAATTCAATGTTGATGCTGAGCAACCACACACAGACCTTCTCCAGGATGATCCCTCTCTGACCTAGACTTTCAACTCTTATAACAGTGCCTGCTCCTATTGCTTCTGTAACTGAGTCCGTACACCCGGTTGTCTTCTTCTGTTTCTTTTCATTTTTTCCCCAACTTACAGACTTCTCAAGAGAGCTCCAGATATGTCTAAAATATGATTATGTGAGCCTGACCATTTGTTTCTTTAATAAGAACCATAGCTTGGTTTGTTCTAGGATCCATGATTGGCTTTTTTGACTACCCAATGTCACTGTCTTAAAATACCAATACTCTTTCTATCCTGCTTCTTCAAACTCCAACTTTCATTTCCATAAAGTGTCACAGGAAAGACCACTGAGCAATGAAATCATTTGCATTTTCAGCTATTCGAGTAGTGAAGTGTCACCAGCATAGCTAAGGCTATTGATGTTTCTTCCTCCAATTTTAAAACCACACTCATCTTTTTTCCAATCTAGTTTCCCTGAATACATATTCAGGATGTAGATTAAAAAAACATAAATAAGGGGAAAGCCTTGTCTCACTTCTTTGCCATGTGGAACTAGTCTATTTTGCTATGTTTGTGTGGATGGTGGCTTCCTGTGCTATGCATAGGTTTTACATTAGGACAAAAATCAAAGGATATTGTGTAAGCTGTTGCTTTGTTCTTTGCGTAATGGCTTTTCTGTGATGAGAACAAAGATACTAAAACTATTTCCAGCAATATCAGATCCAGCCAGAATGATACATGCCTTACTTGGATTCCTGCAATGTGCTCAGTATGGGATTGCCTTTGAAAATTGCTTGAAATCATCTGCTGGTTCTGAGTGTTGCCACAAAGCTGCTTTTCAAGATTTGCTAATCTATATCCAGGCAAAGTTTCAGTAGCGCCCGAGATATTCAAAGGCCTAAGCAATTCAAAATCATTTACTCCTTCATCTCTCTCTCTCTCTCTCTCTCTCTCTCTCTCTCTCTCTCTCTCTCTCTCTCTCTCTCTCTCTCTCTCTCTCTCTCTCTCTGTCTCTCTCTCTCTGTGTGTGTGTGTGTGTGTGTCTATGTTTCTATTTAGAGAAAGAAAACGGGAGACATTGAGAAAGAGTGTATGCTGGGCCTCTTGAGCTGATTTCTTTTGTTCCGCTCCTCTGCATTTTAATTTGAAGATGGCTATAATGATGGATATATTGAAAATAAAGAATTAATAAAAACAAAAATACTCTTGGCTACTTAAGATGAATTTGCAAAATATTCTTCTTTAACAGGGGGACTGACTGATACTGCTGTATAACCTATTTTTAACATCTAGATTTAAACAATGCTAAACTGTAATCTGGCTTCTATGGTTTTGTGAGTGCAATAATCCTGTTTTGTGAGTGCAATAACTGTTGTCTGTAAGCTACAGGTTCTGCTTTAGTTATGTATGAACCCAGTGTACTGCAGTTTATTCAATACACCATGACTTATTATGAATCAGAATTCTAGTCACTGCTTAGGAAATAGCCACCGATTGTTCTAGAAGATGAGAACCACTTTGGAAATTGGACTCACAGCTTCCTCCCCCCACTCTCTGGCCATATTTCTTTCCTGTCCTGCTGTAGATGATGTAATCCAGATGTCTATATTTTGCACAATCAATTACAGTTTTTCAAGCAGACTGAGAATGACCCAAGTGTGCTCTGTAAGCATCTTAATAAGTGGGTGACTGTCCAAAGGATTATGGATAGAAATTAAGGTGTACATTAAAGAATCAACTATCATTACTTCAATAGAGCTACCTTACCAATTGTGCACTTTTACTGACATATTTCCTATTTATGTCTCTGATTCAAGTTTCCCCAATAATTATTTTAAATTATCCCTTAGGTTGCTTTCTTTTTCGGTAAAAGATAGCCTTCCTGACCTGGCATCTTCCGTGAATGCTGGACCAAAACTTCCATAATATTCATCCAGCCACACTCTACCTTTGCTAACTTGGGATAATGCTCGCACTTAGAGGCTGTCAGGTTGAGGCAGGCTGCTATAAAATTAGAGGCTATAAACATAGGTGTCTTGACAGAGGGTCTCAAAATGCTCTCCACAATTCTTTTGCTTTCTTCTTTTAGTATTTATATCCCAAATAAATCCTTAACAATTCACTAGATTTCATATCACTTACCAATACCAATATCATATCTTTTAGCAATCCTCTGCCTGATCTGTAAAAATCATTTTAATGCAGATTCATTTTTATGCCTATTTTATGCAATTCACAGGTATCACACGAAAGAATGATAGGTTTATCTGTAACTCTAATACAAATACTGTTTACATTTCAATAAAAGTCACATATTTTTCTTTGGAATGTAATGTGTTATTTATTCAAGTTATATTGTTCTAATTGACATTTCTTGGTGAAAAATTACTACTCATTAGGGTTATTTATAAATATGTTTCTGCCTCCTCTCTGCAAAAAGAAGTATACTCGCAAAATCTTTACACTGTAATTAAAGATCTGAGATTATCAGAAATTATATAGCCTTATCTAATCTCAGGGCAGATAGTGATGCAGAGGATTCTGGGATTAGTCATCTTACAGAACTCTTACACACAACTCTCTTACCTGCAACTATAGATGGAGTTTGTGCCAAGGATGAAAATGAGACAGGGTGTCCCGAAAGCTGCTGCAACTTTGTCACCTGAACAACAGGAAAAAAACAAAATCAGATAACCCTTAAATATAAATAACTGTCAATTCTACATTAGTGGTTCTTGACAGTATCTTGGAGGGTCTCTCCAAGCTCAAGATTTTCTCGTGGCTGGAAAAACTGGTTCCAAAAGGAACCAACGAAACTGTATCGGCCACTGTGTTTGTATTACTATTTCAAATAAGTCTGGGATTGTAAGCTTCATAAAGATATCTTTTAAGAAGCAATATTGAGCTATCCATCTCACAACAACAGGGGCTTTTTTTCACTGTGGTTCATGCCAATTTTAAATTAGGCTTCGGCTGTAGCCGTGGGATCGTCTCCATCCACTTAAACAGAGTTACCACTAAGGATACAGAGATGGGCTTTCCTGAAGGCCAAGATTCATTGAGTGGTTAAAATTAAGTCATTCTAAATGCTTTTGCCTGTTTTTGTAAATTCTGCCACAGTCCTTAACAACTGACCTCAATAAAAGGCCCCCAAGATTGATCTGTGATCTCCAGATACTGTGGGGGGGGGGGGCTAATATGCTTGAAGCACCTGGTTGGAAAGATTCTTCCATAATATTTTCAAGAAAAGACGCATAGGATGGATCAAGTCCAGAGACCAACAACAAGATGTGAGGACAACAGAGGAGAAAACCTGGAGTTTAAATACAGATTGCAAGTTGGACTTACCTCAGCTTGAGATATTCCACTATATTGTCCTTGCATGGAAAATCCCTACAAAAGGGGGAAACAAATACAAAGAAGAAAGGTATTCTGAAAATATATTAGAGCTTCCTTGTAAACTTCATTTATTGAAAGGTCTTAAAGTAAGAAAAAAAATCACAGAGAAAAGCAGGGGGGAAAAGTGGCAGGTGCAGTTGCAGCAAGGGGGAAAGAAAGCCACAACAGCAACAAAGCAAAAGTAGATATCCTGGAAACTTAAAGAACTGGACAACATTGTAAAAATATTAAGGCCTTTTGGATCATGATTTGGTGGAACATTCAAAATATTTTCAAAAGGAAGATAAAGTTTACTCCTCAACTATTTTTATTAGGGATTTTTGAGGATTTTGATGTCAAAGATACTGTTTTAATGTTGAATTTAATTACAGCAGCAAGGTTATTGATAGGTCAATATTGGAAGAAGGATTCGTTGCCTACATTAGAAGAATGGACATTTAAGGTTTCTAACTTAGCAGAAATGGCTAAAATTTCTGCTTATTTAAAGGATCATACACAAGAAAGATATATTATGGTATGGAGAAGATGGATAGATTATATTAAGATTAAATATGGAACTGAAAAGTTCCATTTATTTTATGATTAAATAATAAGTATTATTAATAATATTTAAATTAATTTTTTATTATATAACAATTGATTATAAACTGATTTGTTTATGATATTAAGGTTTAAAGGGAATTAAGGTTTAAGTATGATTTTAATTGTTGTATAAATTGTTAAATTTGTTTAGCTTATGATTAATATATTTGTTAATTTAATTAGATTATGTTTAATATGTTTGAAATACCCTGTATTTGGCTCTGGGAAGTCGGGGGGTGGGGGTTGGGTAAATGGGTTTATTTTGTAACTTTCAATAAAACTTTTTAAATAATTAAAAAAAAATAAGAACTGGACAACATTTCTCATTTGATTTTAAAAAGGTACTTCAGCGTTCAAGCAAGCATTGCACCTGTCTGCCATTCGTTAAAGCAGAGCTGCCCTCTAATGCTAGGTAGAGACTCAGCCTTTCTCCCTCCTAGAGAAAGACTTAGCTGTTTTAAATGGTTGCAGGCAGGTGTGCATTTAAACCACTAAAATGCCTTTTTGGAACAAAATCCAAAGCACTGCACAGCCCTAGAAACTAATAAGCTCAATGATCTTTCAGTTGTAAACATTATAAAAAACAAAAGACTCAGGAGCCATAGAAATTCTATCAGAAGTTTTACAATCATGCAAAAACATGTGTGTAGTTTAGTCTCTTGATCACATAAGATTCAGCATACCAGTACCAAAAATACATTTTGTAAAGAGTAGCCAAAACAAATGTTCTTTTCCAAGCTTGATTGAATGGCCTGAGCAATAGAACAAGTCTTTTCATTTACAAACAAAAAACAAAAAACCCTGGCCATTTCCATATCTAATGTATTAAGTTTTTAGTTTGTGCAATTCACACAATATTCTACCCTTATGACCTATTTTATCTGAGCTGAAATGTAAATGGGATGCTCTGAATTCAGAAGAATTAAATACATATTATTTTAAAATGGGCCACCCACACCATTACACCTTTACAAGGTGTAATGGTGACTGTTACCAAGAAAAGTTTAATATATGTCAGTCTTTTGCCACTGGGTGAGACTAAGTCACCCTCATTCATTTTACTAAGAGCATTTATATGCAGTCGTAATTTGATTTATTCAGTCATTCAGAATTTTTTTGCATTAACTTGTACATCTTTGGCCATCTAGTAAATGTATTTTAATTTTTAAACAGTAGTTAATGCTTCTCAGTTTTACTACAGTATAAAAAACAGATTAAAGTTAATACTGTGCACATTATGATCATCGGTGGAGAACATGTAAGTAAGAAAAACAAAACAATAATGGGATTTTGTTCAAAATTATAGTGAATTCTCACTGAAATCCCTATAAATCAGTGATTCTCAACCTGTGGGTCGGGACCCCATTTGGGGTCGAACGGTCATTTCACGGGGGTCGCCAAACAACGCAGTCCGCCATTTTTTTTCCCTCCTTTTCCTTAGCTGTGCTACTCCCTTTTATTCTATTGGCTTTTGAAAGCCAATAGAATAGACTCTCTTGAATAGAGTCTAATTCTATTGGCTTTCAAAAGCCAATAGGAATTGTCCAGGCTGTCTCTGCCCTGCTGAGCCTGCCAAAAGTCCCATTCTGCAAACGGTGCTGCACCAGTTGAGTAGTCCTTGACTTACGACCGGTTGAGTAGTCCTCGACTTACGATCGGTTGGGGGGGGGGTCACGGCATTAAAAAGGTTGAGAACCACTGCTATAAATTGACTTAGTATAATACATTAATTTCTGTTTTTTCTCACTAAGCACTTATAGGTACATATGACAATCCTGTCTGGGAGAAACTGAAATTATGATACTTCTGAATTTGCATGCACTGGATTATATTGTCAATTGTTATTGTGCAGCTTTGGTGAAAAACATTTTTCTTCCTCTTTTATGGCTCATTCTGCTTTTATTTGGCTTATATTAGCAGTTAAATTGTACTAAGATTTCAATGCTAGTATAAGGAAGAAATGGCACATGCTGTGGGGTACCATCAGTTAGGAACCTATGGAGGGGCCTGCCTTCTCTGCCATAGTCCCCTCATGAAACATTCTTTCTCCCAAACATTAGATTAGCTCCATCCCTTATGATACTCTGGAACTCCCTCAAGACCTGGTTATGTAATCAGTCCTGGGGCTCCCAGGGAACCAGAGAATGCTTTTATGGCTTCTTTGCTCAGGCGCCATCTTTCTCCTTTCTCTGCCTAGGGCCTGTATACTTGTTTTTATAATATTTATCTTTTAATGTAGAGTTTTATATCTTTATATCTGTTGTTTTTATGTTTGTTGTTTTATTTGATTGCTGTATGCCGCCCAAAGTTGCTTTTTGTCAGTTGGGTGGTCATACAAAATAAATGAACAGATAAATATAATACAAACAACACAATTTAGACTTTTCACACTAATCAAACACGATTTTACTATTGGGATAATGCCTATAGTTTAGAAATAAAGGTGCCATTTGGCTTTCCATTTCTCTTTTTATAATTGGAGTTGATGTAGATAGGAAAGTTGATGAACTGGTTGTGTGAACAACAACTATTCAGGTTGCTGAGCTATATCCAGGCAAAGTTTTAAGTAGTGCCCAAGACATACAAAGGCCTAAGCCAGGGGTAGGCAATTTTGGCTCTTTTATGACTCGTGGACTTCAATGCCCACTAAGCAGTTCAAAATCACTTACTCCTTCATCTCTCTCTTTCTGGAAGATTCTGAAACCATCCCTTTAACCTCACTCTTTTAGTCAGAATCTCTTACTAAGAATGGCTTGTCCTGATTTATAGAGAAGCAAGAAATGATTTTTCTGTGCATGGTCAGCTCCCTTGTTTTAATGACTGCTGAGGGCTACTGGGGTTCCTTTCTGGGTCATCAGGATGCTCAAATTAAAGAGGATCCTTTTGTAGTCTCCAAGGCAAACAATGTGCTATCATTTATTTATTTAATGTATACGCCGCCCATCTCCCTCTTACCATCACACATAAGTGTGGTCATAGGTATCTTCATCAACTCTGATATCATAGGTATCTTCATCTAACCCTTTTTGGTTAGATTCTTTTAATGATACAGGAATACATGGGAAGCTGGTATGCCACAAATAAAGCACCACGTAGGACAGGAGTGTCAAACTTGCAACATCACGTAACATGACTTTTTTTCCATTGCCAACAATGGGGTGGGTGCGGTTTTGGCATGATGCATCTGGCCTGTGGGCCGGCAGTTTGACACTCCGGAAGTAGGAGAAGGAATGGCAGAACTTGAGGATGGAGTGAAAAGATCAGCCTAGAATCCCTATGTAGCCACAAACGAACTTCCAAACCGTTTTTTAGTGCTGTTGACCTTTATCTAACTCTAACCAGGTGCTGACTGTTAGTTGAGAAGGCTTTTAGTTATAGGCTTTTACCAATAAATCAGCTTAATTGAACCTTCATGTGTGAACCTTGTTTTTCATTTCTGACAAACCAGTTTCTAGCATCTTCTTCATTTACAGGAAAATATCTCAGCCCCAGAAGATAACAATGTATCCAGTGGTTTCTTTGGAAGCATTGCCACGGATGCAAAAAAGAGAACAATTTAAAGTGGTAGAGGGCATTCTTGGGGTTAACACAAGGAGAAGAATAGTAATCTTGCCAATTTGCCCACCAGGAAATGTTTTATAGCTGGCCACTTCCACTACTGCACACATATTGTAAATAGGCAAGCTCCCCCTCCCAATGCGCTCAAAAAAAAGGCAATCCAAATTCCAGTTATGCTGGGAGTATTGTCTACATCAGGCAGCAGCTGGTTTGGATACCTCATTCCCCTTTCCAGCATCTTGCTGCTGCAGCTAATAATCCTACCGATCTGCCCCCATGTTCCCAGCATATTCCTGCTGGCCTGTTCACCCTCTTCTTAGTACTTTCTCACCATCCTGCCTTTCATTCTCAGTGTCTTTTTGCTGGCCCATCCCATTCCCATCTCTCAATCCTCTTCCCACTAATGCTATCATAACAGAGGACCCCAAAGCCTCTTAGCAAAACAATCTACTGATAGTTTACTTAAAGGTCTCTTACCTGATTGGCTGAGAGAAGAACCGGTCCCAAGGACAAGCTGGGATGGTAGGGAATCGTGGCACCTTTTGGGGGTGACTGAAGGAAATCAGAAGGAAGTATCAGTGCAAAATTCTATATTTGTGTACCCCAAGCTGCATTCTAATGCCAACAGGCACTGCCTTCTGTCACACAATAGGCATTCTGGCATTACACCAAGAGGGGATATTTTTAGCTCCCTCCCATTTGGTTTATGCTGAGTAATTTCAGATATGGGCGGGATATGAAAAGTAAAAGATCACCTTTGATCATGTTTAGTCTCTTGCCCCTATTAACGGAAGAGAATACTAGAGAGTAAGAACAGATACTACTTATGCTATATCCTTTGTGAAGGAAACCTATCTTTGACACGGCTGCCCAGCAAATTGCAGATTTTGATGAATCAAAAGTATCCCAAGATTTCTGCTATGGGAATCATCTTCCCTCTGCAATTAAGGCATGAGAAGTCTTCCAGGCAAAGGAGCACAACTCAGAAAGGTCAGATGGTGCCGAGAAAGATTCCTGCCTAAAATCCTAAAGCACAGTTATCTAGAGGAGAGTGCTTGATACTTAACCCATTTAAATGTCTGACTCAACAGTTACGTAAATGTCTTTTTTGCTTGCTTGCTTGCTTTCCTAAGAAATAGGTCTGGCTGCTGCAAATAGGAATTAACAGTAATGTGCTAGAGGTATACTTAAATCTTTCTTTATAGACCATCTAATCATTCAAAACTTTACCCCAATGGAAAGGGATAAAGTTACATCCATCTTTTCTCCTTAGAATAGAAAAGCAGCTAGACAGCAGATTATTAACAGTAAAAAATGTCTGCAAATAACAAGTGCATGTGCATAAGTGGATGTCCTTCCTTCCTTCCTTCCTTCCTTCCTTCCTTCCTTCCTTCCTTCCTTCCTTCCTTCCTTCCTTCCTTCCTTCCTTCCTCCCTCCCTCCCTCCCTCCCTCCCTCCCTCTCTATATTTATATAGCTGCTCATCTAACAACCAACTCTCAGCAGCTCCCAATATACATGTACTGCTGCCGCCGTTGTTAGTTTAAAATTATGTCTGCAATAGGGCTGAGGTTTTTTTGGTATCCACACAGTGGACAAACAGGGGGGGAAAAATCATAATGGCATCCCAAGTGGATTCAAGTTTTGAAGTACCCAAGGAGCACGTCTGAACTCAAAGCCTTAAAGTACCACTTCTCCACTTGGATACGAAGGAGCAGACTCAAAGCCTTAAAGTACCACTTCTCCACTTGGATACGAAGGAGCAGACATTGTAGAGAACCAGCAGTGGTTCTCAACCTGTGGGTCAGGACCCCATTTGGGGTCAAACGACCATTTCACAGGGGTCGCCAAACAACGCAGTCCGCCATTTTTTTCCCCTTTTTCTTAGCTGTGCTACTCCCTTTTATTCTACTGGCTTTTGAAAGCCAATAGAATAGACTCTCTTGAATAGAGTCTAATTCTATTGGCTTTCAAAAGCCAATAGGAATTGTCCAGGCTGTCTCTGCCCTGCTGAGCCCGCCAAAAGTCCCATTCTGCAAACGGTGCTGCACCAATTGAGTAGTCCTCGACTTACGACCGGTTGAGTAGTCCTCAACTTATGACAGGTTGGGGGTCGCGGCATTAAAAAGATTGAGAACCACTGTTGTAGAGATACATGAGAGTAAACAAAAGCTGTACCTCCAGTATAACTGCACAGATCTGTCGCACGCACTGGATGATAGCATCTGGTACTCCAGAGACAGTGACAGCCCTTTCAGTGGAATTGGGCAGGAGGTCTCCAGCCACCTGGACTTGAGCACCTGTTGTCTGGAATGAACAAATGCTCTGTTTTTCTGAGCAGCCTCCACTTACATGGAGCTGGGTCAGGAACACTTTGTAATCCCGTGAGATTATTACAGCATTCTTGAAGGAGCTAATTTATTCGGAGATCTAAATGTTTCCTGTGATACCTCTTCCCCTACATAGATATGACTCCTCATACAAACAAAATATTTCATTTGACTTTCACAAAGAAGTGCAAATGAAAAAAAGTTGTAAATTTAGTTTCAATTTTTATTTAACAAGAAAGAAGTGTGCAAGAAATAGCAGTTTCTGAGATTTAAGCCATTCGCTCTGGGAGCATAAGATCAATAGCAATGAAACTAGAAAGGAACAAAAGTTAAGGCACAAAAAATAAAAAAGTAAGAAAGTAGCAGTAATGCTCAAGTGAATAAGATAGGACAATTGAAGGCTCTACCTCTCGGATTTCCTTTATTTTGGCTCCAGCTTTGCCAATGAGTGAGCCACACTGGCTAGCTGGGATGACTAGCCTCAGTGTTACGGGTGGTTTGGAGATGGTGCCTCCATTGGTTGCTCCATTTCCCAAGTCCTGAAATAAAAGAATTTGTATTCAATTCAAGTGCAAAGGGATCCTTTCAAAACCACATTTAATTATTAGTATGCAGCATTTTGTGTTAGAACCTCCATTATAAGTAAAAAAAAAATCATCCTAAAAATCTAGTTCTTTTCCTCTAAGAACCACTATTTTATGATATCCAGGGGTTTGGTTTTTTTTGTACATGCTGTCATCCTAATAATATTCTGTTTTGATTTTTTTTTAAATCACAGATGTAATTTGGTGAGATATAAATACAGTGACATCACCACCACTGGCTTTAATATGATCGTTTTGAATTCCTAGGAAAACTTAAACTATATACCAAGAGAAGTACATTACCAGAAATGGCTGTTTAAGCTTTAACAAGATTCAGTATGTGACAGAAAATTATCAAGAACTTTCCTGTTTCAAACACCACAAAATCAATTTTCTCAAAAATAAATTGCATCACTGTCTTCTTTCTTTTGGCAGGAACTGTATGAAATCTCACAATTTTGATCATAGACGCAATAGCCATTGTAAGCTCTAAATAACTAGACATCATTTATAAAGCTTCTACCTTTAATGGAAAACTGATAGATTTTTTTTTAGTGCTACAATACACTTAATGTGAACTAATAAGACATGCTTTGGGAGCAACATGCAACAGACAGAGACTGGGGCTACTTCACCTCCTCCAGCTTGAAGGCAATCATGGAAACAGCTCTGAAAACAGCATCAGTAGAACCTGTAATGGTGGTGATCCGCTCAGGGCAGGATCCTTCTGAAATGGTAATCCGGGCAGTACTCTAAAGACACAGCAAACCAGAAATAACCGTGTAAATACGTTTTAAGTTTTCTAATTTTATAGAAGGGTTTAACCAAATGCACAAAATGTTTCATAATGGCTGGCCGCTATCTGCATATTGCAGATGTGGCTAAGAAACAAATGAGATAGCCCCTGTCTGTTTGGGGAGACTAGTCTGAATTTAAATTAGAAGCAAGGACTTCATGCCTCACATCTCTTTTTCTCATCCCTGCATTTGTCTGAGAGGTATCTGCTAAAAAAGCAGTTTGGTATAGTAGTTAAGACATCAGGCTAGAAACCATGAGACTGAATTCTCGTCTTGCCTTGGGCACAAAGTGACCTTGGGCCATTTGCTTTCTCTCAGACCTGGGAAGGAGGCAATTGCAAACCACTTCTGAAAAAACTTGCTGGGAAAACTGCGGAGACTTGTCCAGGAAGTCCCTAAAAATTGGATACAACTGAACAGAATAAAAATAAATCTGTTACATGAGAATCAAATCCTCTCATTTCCAGAGAGGATAAATTCAAAAGTTAATGGTCTTCATACCTGTAGTGTCCTCTTATTATTATTGCATCATAGAATGTAGTAATATATTTAAACAGATAATAAATTCTGTTTCATTTCTATTTTCCAGTCACTTTTATCATGACATCTTTTGCACTGTGAGTTTAAACTAGATTAATACTGAAATAAACCTGGCAAATCCAACAGCAGCAGTTAACTACCAATAAAGACAGGATGCAAAGCTTCAAAAAAAAAAAATGGCACAGCAATTCTGAAAGGAAAGAGCACCATCATTGGGCAGGTTCATGAAGTATAGTATTAAAGCATCTCTGAGGATAGAAATACTGATGTCATCAGTAATGTTTAAGTTTATTCGATGACACTGAGGAGCTAGAGGGAAGTGTATTCATTATTTCAGAATCTACTTTAAAATAATTATGAATTATATTCAGAAAAATAGTGACCACAATATTTGTGTAGGTTGATCCCGCTTTCTGTCTCTCCATATTTTCTAGCACATTCTTCTTGATCCTCATCCTACTTTCTCCCAATAGATTTTTCACATTTGTTAGGAATTCATACAGCTAGAACTATAGAATACATAGCTGCTTCTCATCCTCAGCAACTTTTAAGATATGTGGACTTCAACTCCCAGATGGGCTGGCTGGGGAATTCTGGGAGTTGAAGTCCATACATTTTAAAGTTGCTGAGGTTGAGAAACATTGGAATAGTATATTACCTGTATTCGGGCTATTTTCCCCATGATACCTACCTGTTCTCGTATCTTCTTCACAGTCTCTCCTTTCTGTAGGATTAAGGACAATAAAGGCAATTAGTCTTAGAATGTGGAGCAAAAGGATTTTGGAAGCACACAGAATGACCTCCATTGATCTTACCTTGCCTATGATACTGCCAACTTCCTGCAGAGACAAGAGAAATGGGGTTAGAAGAGATATCCAAACCTGTAAGAGTCTATCAATGCCTGAAGATATATCCTTTTAAAAATGAGGAAGCAATCGCACACCTTCTCAAAAAAGAAAGTAAAGGTCATTCATGATTTGACAGATTAAATGAAAGGGTTATTCTCCCTGTCATGATCATTCTTTTTCTTTGTCTTCATTATTAACTCTTTAAAAAAAAACCTTAATGTTGAATTTGTATTAATCTGACCACCTTGGCAATTTAACCCACTATTTTGCTCTGCACCTCAAGTGCCTCTGCAGAGTATTGAAAAACATATGATAGGTTGGAGAGAATATTTTAAACTCCTGTACTGTAGCACGCTAGGCTTCAGTATTGGGATTTGCAAAATAACACTTCCCTGCAGCTCAAATGAACATTCTGCCCCATGCAAGATTTGTTACTGACTATGCAGAGACCACGGCTAAAGCCTAATATGGCAGTCCCAATGTACTTACCTTTCCATGCATAAGCATCCGGAGAGTGAGTGTAATGCTGAGTTCTGTTTCATCCAGTCCGTTATCTGAGCCACTCATCCTATCTGGTGATGCCACAGTGTAGGAATGCATGGATTTGCTTCTAAGGAAAATCAACACCCTGGTCCTAGAAGGTGTTGAAGTCGGCAAATCTGCAGACGCACAGAGAAAAATAAAAAAAGTCTCATAGGGTACCTTGCTTGTAAAGCAGCCCCATTAAGTTGGAGGGGTAAGGGTGATTAGTATTTTATTTATTTATAAAATTTATTGGCCACCCATCTTACCAGAGGGTAACTCTGGGCGGCTTACAATTACATCTTAGTTAAAACATAAAGTTAAAATCAGACATTAAAACCAAGGACACGTGGGGAGGGCAGGGGCGGAGTGGAGGGGGAAATGGGATCTGTTATTACTCACTCAACCACCTCCACTGCGCTGATCCCCCACTGGGGCCCTAAGCTGACTGGCACAGCCACATCTTTGGGCCCTTAGGAAAGGAGGGTTGAGACCAACCTCACATGGGGGGGGATATGTTCCAGAAGGCAGGAGCAACAGCAGAGAAAGCCCTCCTCCTAAACCCCGCCAGCCAGAATACTTCGGCTGACAGGACCCACAGCATACTTCCTCTGCCGGCATGAGTGATACAAGCCAATCCGAGTGTGGTGAGGTGGTCCTTCAAGTAACCTGGACCCATACCATGAAGGGCTTTACAGGTGATCACTAAAACCTTGAATCGCATCCAGAAGCAGACTGGTAACCAGTGCAACTTACGGAGCAGTGGTGTTATAGGGACCATTTTCAGGCCCTCCAAAATTACCCATGCTACCATACACCAGCTGTAGCTTCCAAATGCTCTTCAAGGGTAGCCCCATGAAGAGTGCATTACAATAGTCCAGCCGTGAGATGACTAGGGACTGAACGACTGAGCGCAGAGAATCCTGGTCCAGGAAAGGCCACAACTGGTGCACAACACGAAATTGTGCAAAGGCTCTCCAAGCCGTGACTATCACCTGTTCTTTGAACAGGAGTCACAAGTCCAGGAGAACCCCCAAGTTGTGCACCGAGTCTTTCTGGGGCAGTGCCACCCCATCCAGAGGTCAAAAATGACAAAGTCCTAGATTCCAGAGCCCTGCAAACCCAAAGCCATTCAGTCTTACCAGGGTTCAGTCGAAGGTTAGTAAGAAGGGGTTGGCTTTTATGCAACATCCCTTGATACTCCTGTCTCAGAGCACCTGGAGAATAATGATAACGGTGATGAAGGGAAACATCACATAAACAAACATGACTTATTTAGCCATTAGGCAGGATAAAATTAATGGAAACACATATCTGTATCTGATCTGTGAAATATTATAATCCATGTACATTAAAAAATACAGAGTGGTGAAGCCAACTGCAGGGTGAACAGTCATGGAGGCCGTATTTATTTAAGTAGATACACATGGTATTGTATTGATCCACCAACACATATTTACCTACCTACCAGGTATATAGGTAGCAGTCACAATATGGTTGTTCGGTTTTGATCTAATATGATATGTGAATACAGATATAATTTGTAAAGCACGCTTTTATGACTTGGATGAACCAGGTCACTTCAGTTTGTTCTACAAACTATGCCTAGAATAGCTATTTATACAAGTAGGACAAGTTTTTACTCCAAATGTATCTTGAAGAGGAACAGTCTATAGAATTGTTTGTATCTGCAGGTAGATGGAGGAAGGTTGATTATTAAGAGTCTCGTTCTTGCGTGCAGCTTAACCATTCCTTACTATCCTCCTTGCTCCAGAAGTAATTCTGATCTATCTATGCCTCCCTGATGAGAAAGGAATGGTAATTTTCCGTAGCTGAAAGCAAGCATTATGAAGTTATATTGAGGACAATAGATCCAAAGATACATTTCCTCCTTGCTTGAGATCCTTCTTTTCCCAGCTATCATCCACGTATAAAAACCAAAGCAGAAGAAATTGATGATTCTGGTTAGCAATGGGAGCACCCCCCCCAAAAAAGATTTCCAATGTATGATTGTGTGTTTCCTATATGCACACATCTCTACTTAGATAAGATGTCATCTGACTCCAGGTATCTATCATAACTCAATGACAAAAATCAAGTGACCTGTTTATAGATATATCAGCTTTACACTGAGGTCCTCCAGATGTATTGCAGTTCAACTTCCATAATCCCTCTGCTGATCATGCTATCTGGGGAATTATAAGAGGCTCCAGGTTGGGGAAAGACTAATATAAATGCATAGATGATAGATATACAGAAAGGAACAACTACTGTATATGCACATAGTTTCAGCTTTACCAAAATGGCCTGAAAAAAAAAAAGAGTTTATATATTGCAAAGATTCCTGGTGGTTGTCTTAGCCCATCTTTGTCCTAATACTTTTATATATCCCATTGGAGTTATGTACAGAACATGGCTAACTCTTCTACCATCTCACAGATGGATCTCACAACAATCTTATTTATAAAGCACAGCCCTTAAATGCAAGGCAATGCTGAATATTTATTCTTTTTTCAAAATTCTCTCTCTCTCCCCCCCCCCTTGAATTCAATTTATAGATAAACTGAATACAAGTAAATGCTGGGGAGAGGCCCTTAAGAGAGAGAAAAACATTTGCAGAGATTGATGCAGGTTTTGGCATGGAATCAAGAAATGGTAGCTTTTTTTCTTCACTATTTCTTTACAGCTTAATGGAAGTCATTGGAAGAGCTGCTAAGTGGTCGTCTTTCATATATTTGATTGCTTGCTAATGCTTAGTGATTTTTTCTTCCAATGGCCCCAGCCAAGCATGCCTACCAAAAAGGGTGGGGCATCGGCCAATGTTGTGCTGTAGGAGATGAGAAAACCGCCTGTCAACTGCAATATGGCTAGCAAGAGGGAGAAAGATCTGAACTGCTACAGAACAGCCCCTTAAGAGGCTCAGTCTTCATGTAGTAGTGCTTGCTGTTAGGAAAACTGATGCTATTTCAGAGATTGATGCCGTCGGTCTGTCTGGGTGCCTGTCTCTTCCATCTGATCAATATATAAATAGGAAAATATTACCAATTTACTCAAAGCAGTGATGGTCTTGGCAGTCATCCTGAATTTGGGGTGTATGTGTGTAGTGTGCACAAAGTATTGTTCAAAAGCTTTTTTGGGGGTCTGGTTTGGTGGCAGCAGTGCCTCAGATAGAAAGTCCATACAGAGAATGGTAAGGACAGCCGAGAAGATCATAGGAAGCTCACTCCCTGGTATTCAGGATGCTGCTTATAAGCGTTATGTGCTTAGAGCTCAAAGCATTATTAGAGACCCCACACACCCACTTTATGGTCTACTTCTGTTGCTCCCCTCTGGGAGGAGGTTTCAAAATATTTCTAGCAGGACTACCTGATTCTGTAATAGCTTGTTCCCTATGCCATCCGTCTGGTAAACTCGCAAGATTTGTTTTTCTCGCCATGCACATGTATACATAACCTGAACTAGACTGTTGTTTCTCTGTGTCATATATGTGGATATATGCATAATTCTGTATTTATTTATTTATTTCATATTTATATAGTGTATATCAAAGGTAATGATCCTTTCAGAGCTGTATGCAAGGAAATTTCATTTTAATGTATGCCGATTAGTATACATTCAAAATGACAATAAAGTTATTATTCTATTCCTTTTGGAAACATCCTATAATATCAGGGCAGAGAGTGAGGTAAAATAGAGAGAATGAAAGAGGGAGGGAAGAAGGGAGGGAGAGAGAGAGAGAGAGAAGAGAGGGGGGGGGAAGATCTAGCATTTCTCCAATCTGTGTGCTCAACCACAACAAAGCAACCAAGGGCTTAAAAATAGGACTGGGTATATGATAAAGGGCTATTTTGAAACTCCTGGCCTCAGAGACAATCTGGTTTGACATTACAGGGTTCTCTATATGACAATATACAGACAAAATCCTCTCCAAGAAATTGTTTCAGGACAGTCAGAATAAATCCTTTTGGGATTGGTCCTGTGAATGCTGATCTCCAGAAATACAGTATGAATGTCATGATAAATAACAGTAAATGTTAGTAGATTTAACCACATTACTGGACTATCTCTCAAGTACTGTAATAAGTGCTGAGCTAGCTCCAGGTGGCCTCGGATTAGAAGAAATAGCCATGCTGGCTTAGGTCAAACCAATAGAGCTGATAATGAGATGCCCTTGGGAAGTTTGTAAGTGAAACCACCATAATGCCCTTCTCTTTCCTTATTGCATCAACTGCTACGCTGGGGCCATCATGTAAAACTATTAAGACTAGTAACAGTTGGTTCTTAACTTTTATGAATCTGCCTCTTAATCCTTTTAGAAGTGGATGATGCAGGATGTTATGTTTAGAGGAGTGGATTATATTTATTGATAAGTATTGTATTAAGACATTAAAATTGACATGTTCACAGCTACAATTTCTCACCATTGTTTGATGGTATTTTAATATTGTATTTTTCAATATAGGCTGGCAATAATTCTGATTTCAGAGCTCCCTGAGTATCTCCGGGGACCTCTAGGGGTTCTAGGATCAAATTTAGGAAACACTGTGCTAGAAATAGCAAAATCCATGAGGAAGCATTGCTTTAATCTGCTCTGAATTTCCTATCAATTGAATGGCCCATATCAAGTTCAATGAGAGGAGGAAAAAAAAAACCCTTTCTATTCACTTTCTGAATGGAGTGCATTTTATATGCCTCTCTCATACCTCCTCCCCATCGTATCTTTTCTAAACCACTGATGGATCTTGATGCCTGCTAATTTTGTAGCCCAGACCTCCAACTGTCCTGTGATTTAGAATAAGTACGGTAGAATAAATCTGCTTATTTGTTTATTTCTGGGTTCAAAAAACATCTTGTAGGGCTTCCTATACTCATAAGATAGTATACAGAAAATTCCCCAAGTCATAATAATGTGAAAGTTCCTTAAATTAAAACCACATAACATCATCTTAAAAGTGAGTTGTTACAATCAGTCAGGCACTGAAATTACTTGGAAGTTGCTCTGAGTACAATGCAGAGAATCAGCCTGCGAAGTAAATTAATTGTTTGAATTCAAATGTACTGAGCTATCATCTTGTTTTAAAGCAGAGCTTTTATTTTTAAAGACATCTCCCTTTCCTTAGAAGTACTTCCTGCCAAGCACAGAAAGACTAAGGTCTCATTATCTTTTTTTAAAAGCACTTTAAAAACCCTTTACATGTATTTATCTGCAAAAGGAATAGGTTACAATTAATGCTGTAGTACTATTATAGCCTTTGCATAGATCATAATATCTCTGTATTTTTACAGCTAATCTCTATGTTTAAAGTAATACCCCCATTATAGTCTTTTTGTAAATCCAAGGATATATTTATAAAATGTGTAATAATATCAGTTTTTTTTCAGACCTTGTAAAGCTGGCAATTTTTACATGTTTTGTCTTACAAGCTTCATTTTGTTTGGGAGCTTTAGAAAGTGCAACAAATATTTAGAAGAAAATGAAAATATAAGTTCATTTATCTGCCTAATACTGTCCTCTTGCAAACCTTTAGGAAGAAATTAATAGTCTAATTATAAGTTCAGAATGAGATGCCTTTTGCTACTTGCTTTTGTTGGTGAATATTCTGATAATTATTTTTCTTAATTTACTATCATAATTTACTGCAAACCTAATACATCATTCTGAGAAGGAACAATTAAAAACCTTCATACACATCATCTCTACAATACTGACATAAGGAAATAAAATGAGAACATTTACAGGATCCAGCTTAGGCCTTTGGGGCCATGGCATAGGCTAGATAAAAAACAGCTTGGAATTTTAATCTTGATAAACAAAGTGAAGAGAGCAATATTAATGAAAGTGGCTGATATTATAGTTCGTCTGTCAATCAAACCTGGTTTTCCACTACTAGTCTAACTCTCCAATGAGTTATTTGTCACATCCATGTTTTACATTTTAGACATAAACTTAAAAGAGGCTTTTAGCTAAAGAGATAACAGGATTTTGCATTCTTTCCTTCCTCTACTTGATCTTCACAACAATTCTGCAAAACAGATGAGGCTAAAAAGTGCTCCAGATTATCAACTGAGTGTCCTGGTTCATTTGACACAGGTTGTTCTCTCTTTCTATTCCAATAATCTATTTACTAACCGTACTAGTTTTTAGTATGTTCAGACCGATCTTTATTTTCTGGATATACATGCTTACTCCCACAGGAGCATAGGAAGAAAAGAATATTGTTTTTAATTATTTTCTTTAATAACATAGAAATTGTTTAATTGCACTCCTAAATGCATGCATACAGTAATAGTTTACAGTTTACAAGAAAGAGTGTGCATTTGAGGAAAGGAGAACGTTATTATGGATAATGAAATAGGTTCTTAGATTATGACTTGGGTAGTGTTAGTCAGTTTCTGTTGAAAGAGGCTAAAAATACAACCACATTAAAGAAGATACACTATCCGTAATGGTGCATAATTCTTATAATGTAAACAAAAGATGAATTCTTTATCAGGAAAGTAGAGAAGTGGCCCACAAATTAAGAACTGGGACATCAAAAGGACTCTTTCCATAAACCAGATTTTCTCCATACTCCTGTTTATTGGGCCAATGCTTTCAATGAACAAATATTAAGGAAGCAAACTTTACAGTACGTGTGTGCATGGTGAAGACTCTGATCTAAGCAGAATAATAGGTAGAGGACTAGATCAGAGCTGCAAAAATTTGGGTGGCCATGAGGTGATCATTTCCTTTCTGCCATCTAGTGTTTTTTGTGGACCAGATCTTGAATGAGATACCAAACTTAACAATGAACGTACTGAACAGAACATTTCTCCATTATTAAAAACTAAATAAAAAATAGTCTCACCATCACGGTCTCACAAATATCCATTACCCAAGGAGATAACTAGTGAAGCTTCTGGGGGTTTTGTGTGCCTCGAATACTATACATTTCAAAGAATCATAGCTTCTATAATTATGGGATGGGTGATTACATTTGTTTCTTATGACTTGGAAATGCTGACCCCCAATGTAGCTACCATATTTGTTTTCAACTGTTTGCAATCAAAGTCTCCAGATATCTGTATCAAAGATATCAGGAATTGGAATCTGAAGAAGGATATTCTTAGCTGCATACTGTATGCTCTCACCCTCATATTAGTTAGAAAAAGAGTTAACAATTTTCTTCTGGATGCCCATTTGGTCTGGAAAGCTGTAAATACCAACAGCCAGTTTTTTACAATATATTTTTATATAGATTTTGTTTTATATACTGTACACTATGTAGATTTGCCTGAATGGTGTCATACTAAGGATGGTCAATAAATGAAATGAAATAGACTAATAATGCAATTCTACCCAAGAACAGGCAGAGGAAGACATCTGCTTCTTTCTTTACTTCTCTTTTTTCAGGTGTTATAAATAGTTTCAAAAAGTCCTCAGGAAACAAGAGCAATCATCTAATCATTTTTTTTTTTTTTTTTTGCAGAGAATGCTTTCTGAAAATCCCCATCTATCAAGAAAGTTAGCAGGAGAGGGCTCTGATGTGAGTACTCCCTACTGCGGGCCATCCTCCTGGGAATCAGCTTGATCCTGAAGCAGTCCTTTCCCCTCCATTGTCTGCAAACATGCTTAGACCTGGCAAGTGTGAAAAGCCTTGGGGACTGAAGATGACATCGAATACATTATGTTGTCTCAGGTCAGAAGTGGTGCTGTGCTTGGTGGAATGGATTTGTAACCAAGTTTATTAGTATTTTGCAAGTTATTCTGTTGTTTGACTTTGGAAGCTGTTCAGGGCCAACCATAAAAGTCACCATGGTAAATAGATAGCTAATGTACCATACTGTATGTGTTTTTCAGGATATAGTCATTGTTTGTTTATCATAGAAGCAACTTTAGGTGTTTTACAATCAATTAAAAACGAGATAAAACATTTAAAAATATAAAAACAATAAATGTTAACACTAAGGTTGAGTTTAATACGCACAAGAAGTTGGTTTAAGTTTTCTAGCTCTGTACAGAGGAGCTTCCCTCTTTCCAAGTTGTGCTTCATCCTGTTGTTGCAAATGTTTTTCCTAATTTCCTGCTTACTTGCTGGAGCCAGAAAGAAAAAAAAATATGCCCCCATCCTCCACAAAACCACAAAAGAAAAAGATTGTTGCTCAGCCAAGAAAGTAGAAAGCCATCTGATGGCTAGACCAGATGTAGGACTGGTGATGATTTTTCCATCCCTTTCTTCTAATTGTCCCCATTATTTCCAAATTCTTGATCAAGGTTTAAAGTAGGAGTGTGTGAGCAATAGGAAATTACTTGATGAGTTATTGGGGGGGGGGGGATGTTAGTGAATACTGTAGAGAAATCACTAGAAGAAAAGAAATAAAGGGAAGCTTTAGGAATAAGCTTTGGATGTAAGAAAATGTTGTGGCTGTTCGTTCCCTACCTCCTAAACAAATGTTTCATGATTACTATGAGTGCTGGTAAGGTTGAATTTGTTTCTTTATAACAGCTTCTAACCCTAACTGTGCCCTCTAATTTATCAGATTCCCATCTGCCTCATGTATTTTTTACAGAAACAAAGCAGGAGTCAAAAGTCATGGTCACGTATTTGTAGAAAATGAGACTTTAGAAGTTGCAAACCAAAGCCCCACCACACACACAGTCCTATTAGGTACATCCCATTGCTTCAAACTATTTATATTAAAATTGCACTAACGTAACACTCTTTTTAATCGAAAATATAACTTTGCTAATTTCTATGCAGAAATAAAAGCTTGGCCACTCTATCAGAGAGGAAGCAGGGGTAAGATAAATGAAGGAAAGGCAACCTAGAAGTTTTAGTTTTTAAAAATTGATGTTTATATACATTACTGTTTAACACAATGTTATGCATTTTTATTTATTTATTTATTTATTTGTTAATAAATAATTTGTTGCTGTGAGGCTACTCTAGGGAACTTTCATAGAGTTCACTCCCAAACACAAATGCATAGAGATACTGTTTTAGAATTATACCAAAAGATAACTAAAAAATGCAATAAATATATATTTGGTTTCATTTGCACCACATGGCCCCCCAACTGGCATTTTTATAGCCAACTTCAATACAATGTATAATGTAGACTGTGGATGTGACTGCTCCCATTGGAAATATTCTGTGATAAAGTAACTTGTAACTTATGAAATATATTTTCCCATTTTTGCCATTGTTTTGCTTTTGTAAATGTACCATTTGCAAGGTATATACTAGGACGGTGATGGCGAACCTTTTAGAGACTGAGTGCCCAAACTGCAACTCAAAACCCACTTATGCATCGTCGAGTGCCGGGTGGGTGTGGTCCATTGGCTGGGTGTGGCCCATTGGCTGGGCGTGGCTGCAGTGGTAACAGCAGACTGGGTGGGACTAAAAAGTTCAATCAATTCCAACTTTGCAAGATTTTTTTTTTCTCGCGAGGTTGAAATTGATCGATTGAACCTTTTTTTTTTTTGCACACGGCGTCAGAGGCCTAAAGTGAAAAGGTTTTATAAAACCTAGCTGAAGGCCTAGGACTGGGGCGACAGCGCGTGTGCCCACAGAGAGGGCTCTGAGTGCCACCTCTGGCACCTGTGCCAAAGGTTCACCACCACTGTACTAGGAGCATCAAACATTAGTCTGCATACATTTTCTTTATGGCCCTATTTCCTTTCCATTTCAGGTTGGCACTATCATTAATAGATGATACAGGTGCTTTGCCAGGTGAAAGAAAAGTACCTTAGCAGTGGATGGACTTGGGTGTGCCCAACTGTTGGGTCTGCCTAGTATCTTCAGAGGTGGGAGCTCTCATCCCTGCACAAGCTGGCAGGTAAAACTGTAGCCTATCCTTTTCTCTAAAGAAATTAGCGCACATGGATGCCAAATAATTTCCAAATCAATCCGTGATAAGGCTTCACCATGACTACTTTGTCTTTTGTTGCTGTTTTTTTATTGTTTTTGCATGAAATGAATCCATTCCTCAGTCTCAGCGCCCTCCTTCTATCCTCTGTGGAAGAACCTTTCCCATTCCAAAACGTCCATGCTCAATGCATGTCTACCTGCTAATCTATGTTTAAACCAGTACTGCCCTCTATGTAACCTCTGCCACGCTGTCTCAAACTTAACCTTACTCCTCACATTTTATATCTTTCCTCTGGCACATCAGTGCCGGACAATGTACTTCCCACCTTCATAGGTATGGCTTTTCTGGGGAACTCAGGATTCCAAAGAGCTTTGGGTTGGTGATTATGATGATTTTCTCTTTGATTATCTAAGATAAATGATATTAAATCCCCCCTGAAAATCCAAAAGTAAAGCAGGATGAAAATGCTAGCTAACCCTGGGATGAGGCGAGAAGGCAACAGCTGTGTAAATGCAGCCATGGTCACCACCTCCCTTCTGATCTCTCAGCTGTCCCAAGCGGCAACTGTCTTATCAAAGAGTTTTAAGGGGCTTACTTAGACTCCACCGCCTTTATTCTTGCCTGGCAGATTGAGTGTCAGAAAAACCTGGGGCTTTGTTTGGGAGGACAAGTTACGGCAGGCTGGACAACTATAGTCAAGCCATCAGACTTCTTCTACCTTCTAGAGAAAGGAGCCCTGCATGCCGCTCCTGTGCAGTAAGACTTTAGAAAAAGGATTAAAAAAGTGAAGTCATGGGGTGGGGCACAGAGCCATGGAGAGAAAGATAGAGGTACCATTGCTTCCAGATACAAGTTTGGTCTCGGAAGCACAAGTCTTACTTTGCTTCTCCTTCAGCAGACACAGACAGGAAGACCCCCCCCCCCCCAGTGGTGGGATTCAAATATGTGAACAACCGGTTCTCTGTGTGGATGCCACTTCCAGAAGTCCATTCTGGGCCTGGGCAAAAAAAAATATTAGCTACCGGGTCTGCTGAAGTGGTGCAAACTGGATGAATCCCACCACTGCCCCCTCCCCCAATGGAGGGGAGAGAAAGACCCCATTTGTAGCCTACTAATCAAAAAAATGAGATGATTGTTTTCCTCCCTTTGCTTATAGATTCCATAATTTACAAGAACAAACACATTTTAATATGCAATTTGATATACAGTGTGTATGCTTTGTGTTTTCTGAGCGAACATCACTCCTGTTTTAGTATAGTGTCGTATAGTATAATTTATTAATTTAATACATTAAATTTAAAAAAAAACCATTCCCTTCTTACCCCTATGCATCTGTCTTCCACAATCTCATATCCTCTACCAGGGGGCTGAGGGTTTGAGGGTTCTGCACAGGATCTTGCTATTCCTGTGGTACTGCTCTCTTCTGGACAGAGAACTCTGATGTTGTAACTGGGATCTGTTGGAGCCACTCTCCAGGCTTAGGAATCACAGCCCCGAGTGCTCCTACCACCACTGGAATCACTTCAGCCTTTATGCTCCACGTCTTGTCTAGTTCCTCCTTCAAGCCCTTGGTACCGATGTGATCAGTACTTCAGTTCTGTCTTTCAGTCTGTTTCCCTTTCCCGCTACTGGAAAGGGCTGCACTAAATGTGCATATACTGTAACTTCAGCAAGTTAATTCTTGGGAATAACTCTTCCTTTGGAGGTTACTTTTGTTTTGTTTGCTTTCGTATTTTAATTATTAATTGATTAAATGTGTATATGTTATTTTAAATTTGTTTTTTTTTAAATTTTAGAAATAATCCCAAATGGGACAACTGAATACTTCAAAAAGGATTCTAAAATATTTTGAACCTCCAGCGTTACTCAGGGGAACATTACAAAACAAAACAGTTGTATTTTTATTAAAGTCAGCGCAAACTATTTCTCACGCAACAGCAAAAATCATTACAGTACAATTTCCCACAAATTCAGTAGAGAAAAAGGGGGCAAGTGGTGAGAATGCTTTGGGTTATCACCCCTGGAATGCAAGCGTGAAATGTCAGGATTGTCATATTGTATGAACTATGCTGTGATGTCACAATATAGGTCTCTCATCCTTTTTTGGCACTGCAGTTTGTAGTAAATGCCTATGACCAACTCTAATTTACTTGGTAACATATAAGTTGTCCCCTTTAATCTCAGTAAATATTTGCGGAATTTTCAGAAAATAAGCACAATCTAACAAAATGAAATTCAATGTAGGCAAAAGGAAAGTCTTACACTTAGGCAGGAAAAACCAAAAGTACACATATAGATTGGGTGAAATCAGGCTTAATAGCAATAACTGTGAGAGGGATCTCGGAGTCTTAATGGACAATCAATTAAATATGAGCCAACAGTGTGCGTCGGCAGCCAAAAAAGCCAATGCAATCCTAAATTGCATTAACAGAGGGATTCAATCAAGATCACATGAGGTACTAATACCACTCTATAAAGCCTTAGTAAGACCACACCTAGAATAGTGCAATCAGTTTTGGTCTCCATGCTATAAAAAAGATGTTGAGACTCTAGAAAAAGTGCAGAGAAGAGCAACAAAGATGATTAGGGGACTGGAGGCTAAAACATATGAAAAACGGTTACCAGAACTGGGCTTGGCTAGTCTAATGAAGAACCAGGGGAGACATGACAGCAGTGTTCCAATATTTATGGGGCTGTCACAGAGTGGAGGGGATCAATCTATTTTTCAAAGCACCTTAAGGCCAGACAAGGAATAACAGATGTAAACTGGTCAAGGAGAGATTCAGCCTAGAAATAAGGAGAAATTTTCTGACAGTGAGAACAATCAACCAATGGAACAGTTTGCCTTCAGATCTTGTGGGAGTTTTATCACTGGAAACTTTCAAGAAGAGACTGGACTGCCGTTTGTCAGAAATGGTGTTGGGTCTCCTACTTGGGTGGGTAGGGGTTGGACTAGATGATCTACAAGGTCCCTTCCAACTCTTCTATTCTATTCTATTCTATTCTATTCTATTCTATTCTATTGTATTCTATTCTATTCTATTCTATTCTATTAGATACATTCCTACTGATAAGCCTTTTGATCAATCACAGAATCACTTTTCTTTAAATGTTAGATCTTATATAGCTAAAGGTTATGCTCTCAGTCAGAGGAATTACTGACAACTAGCCTGTATTTATGAAGTTTTTTTCTACTTAACTGACTGTTACCAATAATCCCTTTCTCTAGTTTCTGTTTCCCAGGAGAAAACAAACCTTTGTTAAATTTCATGATTATTGTATTAATACTTTATTTCAAAGAAAAACCTATGATTTAATTTTATTTTTTTAACACAGGATGAGAAATCCTCTATTTCAGATGATGTTTTGAGCCAAACCAAACCACCTTGAACAATTATTTCAAATATCATAATCAAAATGCTATGCAACTTTTACATGTGTTGTTACTGTGCTACTATATAAATTTGCACATATGGTTCCTTTTTTACCTTCAGATATCTGGATTTCTAATGTTGTTGGTAATGATATAAGTCATGATTAAATTTGATTACACTCCATTACTAAGCAATTTTATTCAAAAACATTTTACACTGATTTGAGTGAGGCAGGCTGCTTAATATGGGGATTGTAGCTTTTGTGATAAAACTTGCCTGGACAGGGTCAAAGAGAAGCATGCTTGCTTACCAAATCAAGCCTCTTGTTTTGCAAAAAATGGAAAAAACAGTCAAGTGAAGATTATGCTATTGCCCAGCAAACTGACCATATCTAGTCAATGAACGTTTAAAAATTAAGCAGGGCCAAAGGCAATAGGTTTGGATGAAAGATGCCAAGAAATCCTAGGGCTACAGTCTACTCTAGACCATGAAGTTGAAAGAAAACCACTTTATAATACAATAAAACTACAAAGGTGTGTCTGTGAAATCACCATGAGTCAAACTTGCTTTGGAAGATGACTTTATACCCTCACTTGGAAGGATGAGAGATGCTGATCTTCTAGTGATAATATGGACACATTCATACTCTTTGGTGTATATTCTTTGCAGCAATACAAAGAATGCTGCATTGTTTTTGTTTCCTATAACCCTAAAGTTTCCTAGTGGCCTCCCTAGAAAAGCTATTGCCAATATAATTAATAACTGGTTACTGAAGTGTTTCTATTTTTTCAGCCAAAGCAATAACTAACACTTTTAAATGTCACTGATCAGATGTATTGCAGTTTTCTAGTGATGTCGGCTAAGAAGCCCTGTATTGGCAATGGGAAGTGAATCAATTCCTTAGGCTGCATGAATTCTTATGTATTAGGAAAAAAATGTACAATAAACCAACAACAGTACTGACTGTGAAAGTCAGTTGCATGATCTTCTGATTTCAACAATAGTTCATTAGCAATATTCATTTGAAGCAATTGCCCCTAATCACACCTTATCAACAAAATTAAAAAGTTTACATAACTGTAAATTTAACAGACTGGAATGCCATCTATAGATCACTTTCATGCTCAGTGCTTGATAATCTGTATTAAATTCTCTGCTGAAAGTTCTAATCAGATTCCTCAAGTAGTGATTCTAGATTGCCTTCCTAAAGTTCTTAAAGACTTATGATTAATATAAGAGGTATGATTAATATAAGATTGAAAAAAACCTTGTTTTTCAATGAAGTAGATGTATACCATCCTTCAGCTGCTGATAATAGTCTGAGCTGATGAAACATAAATAATTCATGAGAGAAGGATTGAACTTGACTTACTAGAATTTGTGACAAATCTCTTGCAGAATATATTCATCACTACCAGAGCTTCTATCAATAATTTAATAGTTAATTCTATAAAATCTTCCATGCTATTCCTTGAATAGAACAAATTTATCCTCATGCTTATAAGGGTGATTTGGGATGGGGGGGGGGAAGAGAAAGACCTGGCGATAAATATTGTTTGTGCTTGTTCCAAAAATTTAACATAATTTTAAAAATGGTTTTGGGATTGTAGATATTAATTTCTGAATGTCATAGAGGAATGATACTGTAAATAGTCAAAGATTAATTCAAATTTTACCTACTGAATGCTATTTGAATTTTTAATTATATGAGTCAAATGGTTTAACCAATAAATACAATATCAACATGTTTTATATTTGTATGCCTTACCTCCATTATGCTTTTCTTTCTATATCCTTACCATAAACAAAACTAGACAGAAGGCAGCAGAACTGGGAGTGTTTGAAACAAATAGAATTTTTTTTTAATTCAAATACTCTACCATGACTTCATAATCTCAATAATTTAATCTACTCAAAATAATATAGACAGACAGACAGACAGATATACCCACTAGAAAACTATGGGACATCATTTCCTAAAGCTCTTTTTGAAAACATTCATGTTAATTCCACAAACCCTAAAGTCTGATATGCTATGAAAAAAGTAGAATGGACTTTTAACATGGCATAAATTCATGTGGCTATAGAGTGGTAAGACTGACAAAACTTCCAAACTGCATAGGACACAATAGAGGGCCCCAGGGTCACATCTAGAAGTACCAACATTATAATAGACACTTTTCTTTCTACCCATCAGTCTTCCTATCCCACCCATTTTTATATAAGACACCATCTTGCTGCAAAGTACTCCCCCCCCAACACACATCTAACATCACCTTTATTTACAAGATGCTCTGAGCCTCACCATAAGCATGATCAGTGGCTGAAGTACAGTACTTTGCTTAGAAGTGGGCACAACTGCCTAGAAAAAAGACAAAGATAAACAGGGGTGGTAGAGAGCATCATGCAGGTGGGAGGGACTAGCTTCAGGTAGTACTCTTGTAAATCAGTACTTTGTAAATGATTGGGTTCTTCTATGGCAGCCATTTGGTGAGTAAGAAAGCTGCCTAGTCACTATGAAATGTTCTCAAAAATCCAAATATATCCACCACCTCCAAATGTTTGGGGACATCTGGAATGTAATTTTAAGGGGATTTATTGTATTGAGCCTTTCTTGGCCTACTGCGTAGCAAAGTAATACCAGAGTAGCACTGATTCTAGATCAGTTCTCAATAGGACCGAAACAATCCAGGGAACTGACAACTTCATTGAAGCATATAACTAAAATTAAGATGCATTCATTCCCTTACCTTGGGAACCATCCAAAATGCTATTATAAACTTTAGATGAGAATCTAAGTTGAGAATTAAACTTTAATATAGATAAAGGTATTATTTATTCTCTAAGTGAAAAAGATGCTGTATAAGACAATTCAATGAAATCAGCTAAAACAAAATTATATCATTATTACTTATCCACATAATTTCCCCTTATTCTGTAGGCTCCATAATACCTCATTTTCCATTAAGGATGTTCTTGTATATTTCTGTGCTTAGTACATGTTCATTGTAAAAGGACTTGCTTTCTATATTTTATTTACTCACAAGCCAATTGGCAGAGGGCATGTACTTTTCCAAAGTCATGCAATAAAAAATGTAACTCTTGCCAAGATAATACTTAACATTATCTCTGCAGATGGATTTCGGCTCTTGACCCATACCAAGCATTTACTATTATTAATGTGCAGCAAGAGATTTATACATTAGGGAACAAATACATTGACAAGAAAATAAGAGTAGAAATAATAGAGGCGGCTTAACTTTGTAAGCAGAGTTTATTTTGACTAAAGAATGTTGAGCTTTTGTATGTAAATGTACTATCATATGTTACTAAAGTATAATGTTACATTTCAAGCTGCTTCATATTTCTTATCCATGGGGTACTGGATAAGAAATATGATTGGCTGATCACACATGCTGACATGCCGTTTGCATGGTTCAACATAGCAAAATACTTTTCCTGAGCAAGTAATCAATATAACTCCATACATGTGATTGAAACACAACCTCATTAAGCATTTAATCTCATTTATATCCTGATTCTTTGGTGACCATGGAGACCGGCTTAGTTCAGAAGTTTCAGCAGTAACGTCAATGCTATAAGGGTCAATTTAGATCCTAGACGTTTGTTCGCACAATCCAAGTAGTTATTTTTACCATGACAATGGATCTTGTGATTAAAAAAAACAAAGACTGCTCAGTGGATTACATAGGCATTTTACTGTCACTGTTACATTTCTGGCATAAAGTTACAGAAATGAAATTCAGAGGAGCAAATATGTGACTTGCTCACAGAAAGTAGAAAACTACAAAATGCAGCTTTAGCTCTGTTGCCAGCTGAACAAAATTTCAAAAACAAAGGGACAACTACTCAGTTATGTGGAATAATAATGAACAAGCAGACATCTTAAAAACAAGAAAGAAACAGGGATACATAACAACTTGGAACCAGAGGATTATCAGAAATGTTGAATTGAATTCACTCATGATCTCATCACTTTGTCAAAGAACTACAGTGTTCTTAAGGTTTTAGCCCCAAACATATATTTCTTACTGACTTGGCATTAAATCAGTGGAACTCGTTTTTGAATATATGTACTTAGACTGCATCAAACATGATCAATCTTAATGCACATTTTCATATTGTCATACTTTGGATGGATCTGGCGATAGGAAGAAATGCCAACCCCCCACCTCTAGAAACTGAGGCAAAGTAAGCTTGTCTGAGAGGAAATCTCCTGCTGTGGCTATTGTTAATTTCACAGATGACAGGGAAAACAAAGATGCCACAGACAGTATAAGCAACCAGCAGCTTGAAAAGATAGCAGATGGTAAGAATGGCAATATTTGCCAATGGAAAGGATCATCAGCCCTCGCATCTTATTAGTGCCTGAGCCATTGACAGCACTTTGGCTCCCAGGTCTCAGCCCAGCTCTCAAAAACCTCAGATTACCCTCAGAGGATAAGGAAGCATGAGGAGAAAACTGAATTTTATCCAGCTGCAGCCACAAACAGTTCAGGCGGTGGGCTGACAAAGTGCTACGGAACCTGCTAATTATTGAGGCAGAAGTCTCAAAAGATGAACTTTTCTTGTTTCTCTAGGAGGCCTAATCAAGTAAATTTTCTTAATTTGCAAGGTGGATACCAGTGCATTAGTGACCTACGTAAAAAGCACATTAATATGAGACAAAAGAAACAAACATTTAATCATAGGTAAGCTTAAAGTTCCTTCAAGTTCAGCTCAACTTCTGGTGACTTCATGGACATATCCACATCGTTCTCTTGGCAGTAATCAAGAAGTGGTTGGCTGCATTGCCTTCTTTCAGGGTGATTTTTTCAATTTTCCCAGGACTCTGGAATTCTCTGGGGGCCTCTCAACCAAGTACTAATCATACCAAATCCTTCCTAGCTTTTCAGCATAGACAAGATTAGCCAGGGGCTATCACTGGACAAAGTTAAAAATGTGATATTAATTTTTTTGAGATAGGCCTTGCCTATCATATCAGATTAATATGTTTATGTTCAATCATTATACTTCTAATGTATCCTAGACATTTGTTGACATTAGCAACATGAAGTTATGTAAATTCAACTCAACAAAAAACAAAACAAAACACCAGAGCAACCCATATGAAGAGCCAAGATCAAACATTTTCCAATGATCAGGACATATAGTGGAGGTTTACTGAAAACTCAGTATTGGCACAGGCTCATTAATTATTAATAAATATCAATATGGATCACTGAAAAATATGAAAGCAGAAGTTCAGGTCCTAAAAAAGCGAATCACAATCTAATAGTTATATAACTTGATAAAGAGATTTGTTTTTAATTTGTACATTTGATTCTTTGGGTTGCTTGGGTGAATTAATTTATGGGGAGAGGCATTTGGGGTTTTATCTTCCTCATAATCCAAGCCACATATCTTATTATTACACTACTTATCCTGAATCAACCTGTAACCTTAGTCCAGATATTAGTTAGAATCCACACCCATGTACAAAAATCACAGAAACCATGTTTTGGGATATCCTAATAAATGAATGCAAGAGGCCTGGAAAAATGAAAGTTAGAAAGTTGTCTTAGTTAATTTCATTCTCTTGCATTTATTTATTGTACAAAGAGGACAGCTTTTGTACCTCCTTTTGTTGTAAAAAAACAAGTTTTTTCCTATTAGCTAGGATTACAATATTTCCCTACCTACAATTTAATTTGTGAATACACTTTTTTTCATTATATGTAGTTCTTAAATAATAAAACATTATTTAATGAAACTATTTCACATGTGGGCAAATAAATCTTCTTACCATATCTGGGACATTCCAACTGAAAATCAACAGGATGGAAGTAAGAATTCACTGCTCCAAGTTATAGAGCTTTTCTTTTTGTTAAACACTAAACTTCTTTTTACTGGGGGGGGGGGTCTTTGTAATGAAGTTGCAGCAAAACTTTAGATTTAGCTTTTCCTTAGCCTATCTGTCCCTTGTGTTCTCTTTTGTGGCCTAAACTTAGAAAAAGCCAATCTTTGGCAGATAGGAGAGAAAATCCAATGTCAAATTATTTCCCTAAAAAAAAAAAAAAAAAAGGATCAAGGATTCAATGAATCTTATACTAGTCTCTTCTCTTTGAGCCACAGAACTGTGACTTACATAGTTTTAAGTTAAACTTAGTAGTTTATGACTTTACAAAGAAAAGGCTCAATAGCTTAGCCCATTTTCCAGCAACTGGCTTGTAACATTGTCAATCCAAGAAGTCTTCCAGGCTGATGCAGGGTGTACTTTGAGACAATGGTGCAGCTGAATAATTTTGGCATTGGGCTTTAGATAACAGTATCTATCTATCTATCTATCTATCTATCTATCTATCTATCTATCTATCTATCTATCTAAAATTGGGATAAGCTAACACTGCGATATTAGGGGACCCTTTGACTGAATGGTACCTTGCAGTTCTCCCCACAAATTCTATTCTGAATGGCATCACATAAAGTCTGATATCAAACCCTCCTAGCACACATCATTATACCTGACTCAGTCATTACCTTTTCACAGCTACTTTTATAAGAAATACTCTTGAGCTACAGGAACCAGCCTGTGCACTGGACCATATGCAGCAATTGTGTATGGCAGTAATAATATTGCCAAGATACAATACTATGCCTGTAGTACTCAGTACACATTAAATATCATTCACAAATGCTCCTTATTATTATGTATATCATATTATTCACATCCCAATATATGTGCATTCATTAAATATTACTTCATCTTTACATTCCCATAGGATTCCCAGGCCATTTTTAATTTCATACAAGGTTTCACAGCATTCGGGTAGCATGCTCCTGGCACTATTCCCATCCTTTTCCAAGACTGATGAGATTAGTTTATAGTTTTTGTGCTGGGTGTATAATTTGCACATACAGAATTTCAGGGTGAATAGATGTGCCACCTTTTGTTCTAAAAATAAATTAGACCTCGGGCATCATCTCTTCCAAAGAAAGAAAGAAAGAAAGAAAGAAAGAAAGGAAGGAAGGAAGGAAGGAAGGAAGGAAGGAAGGAAGGAAGGAAGGAAGGAAGGAAGGTAGGTAGGTAGGTAGGTAGGTGTGGGCAAAAAGTTCTACCATGCTTGGTAATTTCCCTTCTTTTTTAAAAAAAAAACAATCACTCTAACAATGAATGTATAACCTCAATGCTGGCACTAGTGAACATTCAGGTTCCACAAAGTAGATTCAGAACTGAAGAAACTTGGGCCCAGGCCTAGTAAAACCACAGGCAGTATTCCAAAGGCCTATCCCAGTCTGGTCTGAAATACTATAGGCAAATCTAACATTACCCATAAACATTCTTATAAGAAAAGCTTTCAAATAAAATTATTATTTTTTTAAAAAAAAACTCTCTCTGAAAGTATGTATTGACAAATTATGAATGTTTGCTTTAGACATTATTAAAGCTAAATAAGTACCAATCAAAACAATGCCTAGAGTCTTCGGAGTTCCCCAATATATGGGAACGGATACTGGGGAAAAAAAAGACGCTTCCTTAACAATCTGATATCTGAGACATGGGTTTCACTTTGCATTGTTGTAAAGAAGGCTCTGCATCATTTCTCATTCCTGACCTTGATTATCTGCAATTTGATTTATTGTTTCATTCTGTTCCCCTGAGAAAACTCAATTTCTCCCTGTTGCATGACATCATCAGTGTTGTCCTTCTTTAGCTCATCCTGCTACTTCTTTAGAGTAACCTTAATATATTAACTGTAAGAACCTTCTTTGGAAGGCAAGAAATGAAACACAGAGGTGTAATAATTGGTCTAGCTTCGTCATAATAAAACCAACATTAACTTTGCTAAAAGTTAATGTGGATTTTATTATGATAAAGCTCAACTAACAATCATCCAATCATTCTCAACTACTTTCTTTTAAAGAATGAATGCCTTTAATTCTTTCTACCCAGCAGAAAGAATCAAATATGAATGCGTCCACTGGAAAATATTCAGAAGAGGACTCTTTAAAAACAGTACCTCACCAGTTTGAAATTGGTATTAGCAGAACTTATTTTTATCGCTGATGACAATAGAGGGACATGCTGCAGAGGTGAGACAGTATCTTTGGGCTTGATTCTAATCACACCCTAAAGCAATTAAAAATGATAAATCCTCATCATTTAGTGATTTTACTTTATCTTCCTAATAATGGCTAACCACTGATACTTTCCTGAAATGCACAAAAGTCACTGATTATATCCTGGCTTTTTACAAAGCCACTCTAAATAAGAACTCTTTTTCCATTTCCTACCAATGCAGCTGGAGAGCACAAAGAATAACATAGTTTTAATAAGCTGCCAATGGAAGCTTGCTTATGTGGGCAGCTTTGTCATTAATCTTCCCCCACTCACCCCCAGCTTTCACATGAGAGGGATCTCTTACTGGAGCACAAGAACAATTCCTGGTGTGTTTCCTGAATAGTGAAGAGGAGGAGAGGAGAAGCCCTTGGAAAAATGACCTCATTGCTGCTTTGAATATTGATGTGCAGTTCCCAAACTGCATGGACAGGGAAGGGTGGAGGATGTGTGGATCTTAACAAGACAAAGAGGCAAATGTTTGAGGAGAAAGAGGGAATTGGGATAATGTAATCAAGGCTGTAAAAGCACCAGAGGAGGATGAAAAATTCATTAGAACAGGGCTTTTACTGTAGAGGATGCCCTGCAGAATTCTGGAACAGAAGGCCTTATGGATGAGTTAGCTGGTCACATGAAATAGATTATTATCAGAAGGGTGGAAGGAAAAGGAGGAAGAGGCACCCTTAACAGACAAAGTTCTTATTTACTTATTTAATGAGGTCAAGGGCTGTTTTTTAAAAAGACAAAATTAGTTAGACAAAATTTTATAAAAGGTACAGTCCAGAGTTGTGTGTAATCCTCCACCATTTTTTTGCTGAGCAGATGGGGCCAAAGATCTGTGACCCTTTTGTAGGGCAAGGGTTAAGGAGTGTCTTATGCCTTGTGGATATCCCAGGAATCCATTTCATGTGTTTAAACTCTTGGTCCTGCACTCAAAATGGGCTCCATCCCAGTCTTTTTTGGAGTGTGGCTCTTGACCTGCTGCATAAAAGCCTGATGCGACCCTTCAAACTTGGGAGAAAAATTCTGAATGGGACTAAGATCCAACCTTTGTTTTTTTGAACTTTGTTCTTTGTTATGGTTTCACTTTTCCAACATGAAAACATGTAAAACTTACACACACACACACTTCTGCCTTTTAGGAGAAAATGACATTTCAATAAGCAAAAGCTTACTTTCACTGAATTTCTTTAACAAATTGGCTTCTTCAGCCTTTCCTAAATTTACGCTTTCCGGTTCTGTTGTTCTGGGTAGACTTTCAGGCTGTTGGTAGTTCTAACAAATTGGGAGGTACCACCTTGGGCAGAATTGATGTCTCTGTTTTTAAACATATCTGCTTGGAATTAAGACTATCAGGAATTTATTTTTAAGTAAGTTTGTTTAGGACCTCATATCAGAACCTCCCCCACAATAATGGTCAGACAGCTTTGGGGAGACAAATGTTCTAGAGTGGTCATGTGATACAGTAGGCCATTTTGTATGATGGTGGGTCATTGGTGGTCCTCTCCAGCATGGCTGATAATTGTGGGAGTTACATTCTTAATATATCAGGAGCACACCAGGTGCAAAGAATGTCACGTGCTGGTAAAAAGAGTTTATAGCCAAAAAATAAAGTATGGCGTACCCTTCTTGGCATCATTTTAACACAAGGCTGGCTGAAACAAAGTTCCCCTCCCTTGACCAAACCAGTACCATCTTCATCCTTCTTTTTGGTTATCATAATTGGTGCCCCCTCTTAATAAAGAGGATGAGAAATGACTGGGAGAGGGCTGGCATTCTGTAGTGGAGGGGAACAAAAGGATGTGTACAGAACAAATGCAATCTGCTGCCAAAGTGCAGGGGGGGGGGAGGTGCTGGAAACAGAGGCTGTGTGACAAATGGAATGAGCTGGGTAGAGATTCATCACCCAAGCTGTCCCCAAGGGCCTCACCACAATAGCAATCTGAGCACAGAAATAGGCCATGCCAGTTCTAAGCTCAGGACAGGAAGGAAGATGAACAGAGTACAAATATAGGAATTGGGAGGGGGGTGTATGCGGGCAGGTGTAAGCAACCGTACGCTAACGGCACAGCCCTGAAGTTAGTTGAAAGGTGCTAACAACTCATCTGTGCCAGGAGACAATTTAAGTTGGCCAGTGAAAGAAAGGAGGAACCACGGAGATAAAGCAGGACGGGAAGCTAATAAAATCAAAAGTGCCCAGGGAGGGGGCTGAAGGTTCTGACCCAGAAAATCCTGTGTTTGAGGGGACCATCCAGGAGGAAAACAACTGGAAAGAGCAGGTGCTGACCGTCAGCTGAGAACAGAGTGGCATAAGAAGATTGAAAGATCCCCAAGCGGCAGCGAGGTTTGGTACATAGACCAGAGCTGGGATCAAGGCAGGATTGCCGAATTTGAGCTAGGGATCTTAGCCTTTTCTTGGATTCCAATCGCCTCAATTAACTCAATACTTTTTCTTCCCTCTGAAGACGTTTGAAGTCTGCGACCGGTCAACTTGCCCAAGTTCTGCAAAGACGCAGCGCCAGATTATGACCGCTGGGTTTACTAATTAGGGGTTCGGGGGAGAAGCGATCTTCCCGGGCATTGGATTTTGAGACGCGCTGGATCCGAACACCCAAGGACTGAAGAACTAAGAGTGAGGTGTGGGATGGCGCGTCGCGGTATGTGTGCGCGTGGGGGAAACCGGGCATCAACAACTAGTCCACCCACTCCCAGTGCCGCAACACCGTACCCCGTCCTGACCGCTCCCTGAAGAAAACTTCTGTCCAAAACCGGCGCGGAAACACACGGCTCAGCCAGATGGGAAGCCAAACTTTTTTCCTCCCCTTCCCTAGAATTCTCGCCGGCCGAGCCGCGCGCTTTCCCAGGGGCCGCGCGCTTTGCATGCGGCTGCAGGGAGCGAGCGACTCCTGCAGCTGCTAAAGTTGCTTTGGCGGCGATGGTGCCTGGGGTGCGCAAGCTGCTCCGAGGTCGCTCCCCAAGACGCCCGGCTCCTTTAGCATCCCCAACTCCAACGCAGTTACTTCTCTCTCCCTCTTACCTTTGGGGTGTCTCCAGAAAGGTCCTTTGTGCCTCCTAGTTCCACATTGTTACCCGAAGAAGCGTCTGTAACAACTGGGAGTGACATCAGCCTGGAACAATGAAATCAAGCGCTTGACAGGCGAGGGAGGCGCAGGCCAAAGCCTCGGGACTATTTTGCCTCCCCTCCGCCCCCAGCGAGCTCGCCCAGCCTCCCTCCGTCCCTCCCTTGCTCGCTGGCTCCCTCCGGGATCCAATTACAGTGGATAAAGGAGACACTAAAGGAACAATGCACACTGGGTAAGACCATCTGCCAAGGACAGAGACATTACACCCCCCCTTCTCTTCCCCCCCCCCCCCGCTTGCAAAGCAGATTGCCCGTCCTCTGTTGTAGTTTGAATTCTTTTCCTGGAAATCGGGGAGCGAGCGGGCATCGCTTGCCTGCTTTGCAGCCAGCCAGAGCAGGAGATCGCGGAAGGCTGGCCCTCCTCGCGCGTGCAATACTTGATCTTCCCACTTTCGCTGGTTTTCCCTCAATTTGTTTATACGAAACCAGATGGATTTGGTTGCTTGCTGTCTATCAAAACAGAACGCTTGTATTCTGCATTAAGAGTTGGCAGGAGAGTCACAGTTGAAGCTGGTTCCCTGGTGTAGAATCGCTGTGCAGTTACCCGCGTTTTTTGTGGTGACTTGTGCATACCGTGCAATTACACCAGCAGGAAAAGTGAGTCAGTTTATCCTAAAGCAAGATAGGCTGAATCCTTTAAATGTGTGACTTTTGGATTTATTATGATGTCTTTAGCATTTAATGCATTTTTCAACCATCCAGATCAAGAACTCTCCGCCAATATATCTCTTGGTTGTGTACATAGTTCGACCTAATTTCCTCCACATTGCTAAACTAGTACTCCCCTCACCTCCACAGTGTGGTTGGATTTATGAAGTCCTAGACATATTTGTGGGGAATTATGGTGATTGAATCCAAAACGGGATGGGTGGGGAAGGCACTAAGTTGGAGAGAGGCTGCTGTATTAAGTCCTATGTACCTTCCAAGGAGCCGTAACACTATTCATTTTACATTTGGAGGGAGGCAGGCTATAGCTGTTTTATTGTAATCTATTTTCCATCTTTGTAGAATGCATTCAGGAAGATGGTAAAACTGTTCTTACGCCCTCAGGGCCATTGCAGTCTTATATCAGAGAAAGTATCAGCACCATTAGCGCAGACTAGGTCCTTTGAACACTATGTTCCTGGCAGTCCAGAGGAAAGCTATAGGTTGCCTTTAAAAAAACTCTGCCCTTCCCATGCTTCTGGTTATTTATAGGACGGCTGAACAGAAGAATGGTTTTTTTTTAATATAATCAATAATAAGAAAAAAAAGAAGAAGTGTTTAGAACAGTTCCAGAGATATTTTTGATGTTAGTGTAGAAAGAAAAATCTTCATTAGGGTCCAGTCCAAGCTGGGAATAAACAAAATGGAGACTGCTTTAAAAAGAAGATTAGAGTTTATTGAAGAGCAGAGCCAGACAAGCATGGCTCTGGGAAAACTGACCACATGTTGCTGGGAGTGGTGGGTTTTTATACTTGCTGGGGCTCTTGAGGTTGTTTCCTGTTCCTGTTTGAGGCTTTGTATTTTCTGTGTCATGTACTTGACCTGATTCTGAGTGTGCCCTTTTGATATTGGTGGGTTAATCCTATTATGTCCCCATCATGTCTTTTAGAGTTTGGGTGGGGTATATAGATTTTAGAGGTCTTCGTCTTCCTAATCTCAGCTTCTAGCTTCCTGGCCCCAACCTTCCTGAATGGATTATTAAATTTGCATTTCTAAAAGCTGGCTTCTGCCTAGTTTCTGCTTGGGGCTATTAAGAAAACTGGGCTTGCTTTTCTGCCTTTAAGATCTTCTCCATTATTCCTTTGGATAAATATATTCTGCCTTTTTAATGTTTCCCAAAATATTTATTTCTCTGGATTCTTCCCACAATCCCCCCTTTGTGCCATAAGAGTGTGGATGACATACTTTTAATCTTGGCACAAGATTAAAATTGATCTGGTCAGGGAGACTTTATCAACAAGCTTTTAAACTGTTAATGCAAAAAAAAGGGAAGACGCTAATAGAGGCAGCAGAAAAAGATCCCTGCAGTGGCTCCCAAAAGGGGGGCTTTTCAACTATGAAGGTCTAAATTCTGTTAGGCGTAAAATAAATTTATAGTGTCCAATATTCTGTGCCAATTCTTTTCAGATGTTGGATGTCACTTTGAGCTTCCAGTCAGGTTTGCACATTCCTCAAAACTATTCACAGCCATGTTTGCCTCAGTACATAACCACTGGTGCCCATTTCCAAGGGTTGTTTCCTGCCTTAGCTCTTAGTTCAGTGCATCCAGGTTTGTGATGTCCAATTGTGGTTAGCCAGTGTGCAAGCCAGTCTATTAATTTTTCTTAAATTGCACACAGTGAGCCCTAGGACTCCCACTCTGAGTCCACCGGTGCAACATATTCAGGGCTTGGGTTTGGAAATCTCTTTCCTGCTACCTCCTCAATGAGAGCATATGAATTGCAAATCGCCTGAGGGGGCCTGGTTTCCTCCCCCTTGGAATTTGCAGCAGGTTGCGCATGCAGAGTTTTAGTTCCACAGAGCAAGAACCAGCCTAAGGAGCTTTACTGAAGGTAGGTGAAAGGGATAGACTCAGTGTGATTCTGAATGGTGTGTGTGTGCATGCAGCTACTCATACAAAACAGTCAGTACAAGCATCCTGGACAAATTTTCCCTCCCACCAGACAGAAGTCCAAGGTGTTCAGTACTCGCTGTGCCAACCGTTCCCAAATGCCATCCCTCCATTAATCCATTCAACTGCTTGAGTACAATACAAATGGGGCAAGAAAGAAAACCTTACAATGAGTTTTTGCCCTTCCCACTTAGTCTTTCCTAGCTGTCTTCTGAGGCTTCACGTGGGGACTAATGGCTCCAGAACTCCTTCCTTCCTTTGCAGCTTTCACAGGCATCTGGGGGTTGGTAGGACTTGGGAAGATCTGTTCCACTCTGGTTGCATGGTAGTTTTCTAGTGGATGGCTGGATTCAAACCCCATTCTCTGGCTCAAATGGATGGAGGCAGCGTCTGGGTCAGTGTGCTCTGCTTCCTAAGATTGTGGGGGGGTCATCTGTGCAGAACTGAAAAACATGAAAACAAGGTCCCCTCCCCCCTTTCTGGGTGAACTCTCCCAGGAGAGGCAGACAAAGGCATGGAGAACAGAAGCTAAGAAACGGAGAAGCGATATGGGGGGGGGGTGGATAGCTTGCAGGCAGAGTTTGAAAAAGCATTACGGTTAACATTGCAGATGTTAAATAGACATATAAAAACCCAGTTAAACACATACAATAAATGCAAGAGTGAAACTTTTCCAGCAGATGAACTTAAAACATGGGTCTTAAAAGTACAAAGAGAGAAAGGAAAAAAGAACACATTTCTCTTCACCCCGTTTTCTGGCTAAACAAACAAGGTGAGAGTATTTTTCTTTGGTGACTTATTTTAAACAGAATTTCTAGCAGAATTTTAATATTCTTTTCTCTTTGGATTAGAGTAACTCAACAGTTACATTTACTTCACACACAAAGACTTTGACACACATAGACACACAAAAACAAGGAAAAGAGATCAGAAAAGGAAACAGAACTCTTAGTTTTACAGAGCCTGGTCATTCCCACTATAAATCTGTTAACTCAAATTAGGAAAGGCACAAATCTTAAACATATCACATGGTTGCATAGAAAGAGAGATCACTATTCCTATATTTTATTTTCCTTTTAAGTACCTTTATTTAGCTAAATTGGTTTCCCAGCAAAGTCCTGAACAAAACCCATTCTTCACAAATTTTCCTTTATCATTTTTTTTCCATATTCGTTTCACGCCATCAACAAATCACTTAGAGGGGATCTGGACACAACCCTCGAGCTACAGTTTCCCATGTTCCCCTTCAGATGTGGGTTCAATGGACTCTAGCCAGGTCTCCCTCGTGGCAAAATCCCTATCACATGCTTATCAGTTTTCGGGGGGCGGGGATATGTCTGGGAGGACTCTGGTTTCCAACGCAGAGTAAGGGCCCCTCCTTTAATGGGAATATCGCCTTTCAGTTTGCAGACCAAAAAAGGGTCTGAGAGGACCTGCTGTCCCCAACCAGCAGGTATGGGCACCTCCTTCCATCGGCTTTTCACAGCTATTCACAACTATACTTTTCTTTACAACTTTTCCTGAACAACTTTTCCTGTTTACACGTTTGTTGATTACACTTTTACTGTTACTGTTTTGGACTCAGAGAAGTCTGGGAGGACTTGACTGCTTTTTCCAAGCAGCAAACATGAACACCTCCTTCCCAGACCCGGGCTTTGCTTATAGGGCCTTACCAGCTGGTTGCCTAAATCTGGTTCTCTCATTCACTTTTCCATTACATTTTCACACAGCCTCTCCCTTTTCCTTAACAAAAGGTCCTATGCTCTGACCAAACCCCCATGTTTTCCAGAGTTGGTTGAACAGATCTTTTCTGTGGGCAGGAAAGACCAGAGGGAGCAAAATCCAACTGTGATTGGAAAAAGGTCTTCTCACTCACTCACACTCAGACATACATACATTTCCCTTGCTCCCCTGGGCTTTAAAATTAAACATTAGAGGTACTCGCCTTCTTTCCAAAGCAGCCCTTGAGCTCAAACTCAAAACTCTGTTTACTACCCTTGCTCCACATGGACAGGGCCTTGGAAACCCATCCACGACACAAGGGGTCTGCTGCCGGCAAGATGGGGCTTACCAGTCCTAGTCCATTGGTCAGGTTAGCTTGGAGTCACGTCCTGAGTGCCAAACTGTAGAAAGAAAAATCTTCATTCAGGGTCCAGTCCAAGCTGGGAATAAACAAAATGGACCTGCTTCAGAAAGCAGGTTGGAATTTATTAAAGATCAGAGCCAAACAGAAGCATGGCTCTGGGAAAGCTGACCACATGTTGCTGGTGTGGAAAATAACTGGAAGAAGAGAGGACATTTAAATATATATATATATATGTGTGTGTGTATGTATATGTATATATATATATATATATATATATATATATATATATATATATATATATATATACACTTTTAGTATTATCATGTAATCATATTTTATATCTTATAATTATCATTTTATAATCAATTGCTTGAGTAAAGTATATGGGAAAAAATACAAGCCTCAGGTGGAAGCAGGGGGGGAGAACAGGAGTTACCGTTGGGCCCAGTGGAATTGTTTTTAAGTACCTTCTGGTGCCTGGTACCCCTACTTGATCTGACAGGTGTAGAAGATGGGAGACATCTCTCTTCCAGAATTGATAAGCATGTACATATATGGTCTGAGTAAACAGGATAGTAGGGGAAGGATCTTATTAGTATAATGTAAGCAAACGGGCAGAGATAATGTATTCTGTTTAGGTGCTTCTGATAGATTGTAACCTCCAAAGCCTAAGCCAATGGGGCTATGGGGAGGGAATGGGGCGTCATGATAGGATGTATAATAATATGTGATTTTGGAATTTGGGGTGTGGTTCAGTGCTTGGCTACATTGCATTGTTTGCCTTCCTGAATCCACCACGCTTTGCAAACCATTACTTTTTAGACTTTGTTGTGAAGTCTAATAAACTTATTTTCTATTTGTAACTCAAGTAGAGTGGATTTCAATTTGTGACTATTTTTGTGTCTAACACTGGGAGTGGTGGGTTTTTTTGTTTTTTTTTTAACTTCTGGGGCTCTTGAGGTTGTTTCCTGTTCCTGTTTGAGGCTTTGTATTTCCTGTGTCATGTACTTTGACCTGAGTCTGAGTGTGCCCTTTTGGTATTGGTGGGTTAATCCTATTATGTCCCCAAAGGTCATGTCTTTTAGAATTTGGGTGGGGTATGTAGATTTGTCTTGTCTTCCTAATCTCAGTTTCTAGCTTCCTGGCCCCAACCTTCCTAAATGGATTATTAAATTTGCATTTCTAAAAGCTGGCCTCTGCCTAGTTTCTGCTTGGGGCTATTAAGAAACTGGGCTTGCTTTTCTGCCTTTAAGATCTTCTCCATTATTCCTTTGGATAAATATATTCTGCCTTTTTAATGTTTCCCAAAATATTTCTTTCTCTGGATTCTTCTCACATTAGCATGGATTAGGAGGGCTTTCAAAAGTTTTTTTTTGTCTAGTGCCGAAATGAACCAAAACAGATCTGCTTCTCTGGGTGGATTGTTCTTCAGCTGGAGGCCACCACTGAATAGGCTCTTTCTCTTAATGGGCAGTCTCTTTCTCTTGAAAAGCATGCGCTGAGTAAACCCTAATCTTGAGCTGTGAGAAAGAGCCCTAATAGTTAACAGGGCTCAGAAATACAGTAGGAGCCCATGAGGCTGACAAAGCAGGGTGCAGGGTGCTTTTATCACCCACTCATCTTTCATAGCCATGCCCTGAACTGTTGCTGGACTGTTTCAGTGACAACCCCTTATTCAGTACAGTGAATTCCTGTCTCAATCCTCAAGTGCAAACTAAAATATAGGTTTGCATTGTGAGATCTATTTGAGGATTGCTTCCCCCCCCCCACCCGCCTTAAATTAAACAATAGCTCTGGACTGAAAAGAAAAAGCAGCAATTGTGTATTAGGATGTTGCCTAATAAAAAGCAAAATGAAAAAAAAGTGGTGCTAAATGGAAATGCGAGATGTTGCATTGCAAGAATCCTCCAGAGACCACCTAGTGCTTTAGAGATGCCATATAAGCATTCCTGATATATGATCATTCTTAACTTCCCCTGGCTGACAAAAGCTGCCTGAAAGTAAATAGTGTCATCTAGCAGAAGCTGGTTAGGGCGAAAAGAAATACAAGGAAGAGGGTGGATTGTTGATGAAATATATAATACATTTACGGTAGATGGGTCTTGAAAAGAAATCCATGTGTTGTCTGTCATGCAGCTGTCAGTTATGCCACCTTTGCCCCCTTGTATGTACAACACATCAAGCTGTTTTTCTCTCCAGCTGCGGGCAACTCCCGAGGGTCTCCCCTCCATCATTTACTACCTGATCTGGGCTTTAGGCTTTCAGTATGGCACCCTCAGCTGATATCACTTGAGCTGCAGTCCTTTATAGCCTTTAGGTCACTTACTTATTACAACAGTCATGAAAGAAGGATTCCTAGAATCAGTGTCAGGTTACTGAGACCCACACCCGTTCAAGGCAAGAATCAGAATTAAAACTTCCCCAAAGTTTTGCCCAGCTTCTGATTGAAAATATGCAGTTGAAAGGAAGCCTATCACCTCTATGCAAAAAGTCTTCCACTTTATCGCTTTGATCATAAGAGAAATGAATGCGTTATTTTCCCAAAGTCTTAAAACAAAGTGTGTCTCTCTTACCCCCTTTTTTTTGCTGCAGTGAAATTAAGCAAATTACTTGCTCTTATTTTAAGAAACTTCCCAGTTTCTTTGTTTTTTTCATAACATGTCAACAGTTTCCTTATTACCTTACAATATGTTCTGATGACCAGACCCCCGCTGCAATCACAGAGGACCTTGCATGCCTAAATGTATAATTGTTCAGTCAGTGCAGTAGGTTCTGTAACATAGCCAGCTGTTTGCACCAGACTAGCAAAATGCAAGCGAAGGACTGACAATTTGCAAGGGAAGTAATGAAGGGAACTTGGATGCTTAGCATTGTCTCATAATGCAATTGCTGTTTAAATGTGCCTATCTATTTTAGTTAGGCATCACAGAAAGAAAGGCGAGTAGAGCAATCACTTCACACATGCATGTTAATTATTTGTTGGCAGCAGTATTACTGCCAGCAGATGACTGCCAACAGATCTTTTAAATTGCCCACTGTTGCCATGCTTTTTTGCAGTGGGGGTAGAGGGAACATGCAGGTAAAAACATTCAGCTCTATGAAAAAGTAAGAGGTAAGAGACTGTTATATGCTGGTTTCTCTGAGAAGAAATGGATCCATTGTTATACTGTACCTATGAATGTGGTGAAGAGCTAATGCAGCTGATATAGATGCAAGCAGTGGTGGGATTCTGCCAGTTCGCACCACTTCGGTAAAACCGGTAGCTAATTTTTTGTTGCCCAGGCCCAGAATGGACTTCCGGAAGTGGCATCCACACAGAGAACCGGTTGTTCACATATTTGAATCCCACCACTGGATGTAAGTGTACTCTCAGCATAGAAAGGCAGCATTACTCCTCGGGGGCTCTTCTCTTTTGTGTATCAAAAGCATTACTAAGACGGCACTGCTCTTCTTTTTTATGTATCATGGACAATGCCAAGTATACAGGGCCAGGTTCTTGAAACAAGAAGTTGATTTTCTAGCATTCTATGCCTTATTTATAAGGACTGCAAACTTCCACATTCAAATAAATATACAATCCAATTTTTCTATTAAGGATCATTAAAATTATCCAAAGAACAAGCCATATCCACATGAAGAATTCATTTCTGCCTTCAGGGGCACTACCATTATAATACAGTAGAAAAGAGGTTTCTTTAGGTCTGCTTCTATCCTGCTCTAGGTGGGGCTGGGCTTTAAGGTGTTCTGAAAGAGGTATGCTGTGTTGCATTCTAGTTTACAGTACCTATATTACTATATCTGAGCAACCTGTGTAAGTTATATTGAATTCTTACTCATATGCTATGTTTTGGTAAAATCACGTATACAACTCTTTTACAGTAGATGTAAGAATTAACCATATTTTTTAAAAATAGGGTATTTTATATATCCAGGATATATTTAATTATTTTAGGAATTGTTATCTATAATATATTGGGGTTCACATAGTGTTGTTAACCAGTCACTTAAAAAAATAGAGCACAGCAAATGAAGCTTGACTAGCACTAACCCAGATTAGCCTTTACTGGCTTAGAACATTCTGTGACCCACTGTGTATAACGTATAATGAAAATGTAAACTTACAAAATGGATTCACTTAATAATCAAATTAAGGAAGTTGGGTGAACTTTTATTTTTGTAAATCGTTAGATGTCATATACCTACAAGTATGGAAGCCATGTAAAACTGGAGCGGGTAGAAGTCACGTAAAACCTTGTAAATGGGGGTATGACGTAATATAAGATCTCTATCTCTTAGCTTTGGGAGCTTAACTGAAGTTCGGTTATACACCATTCTGATAATGCTTCTAGATATCCCTTCCCGCAGCTGCTGAACATAAAGACATTTTCATTGATTGATTATGGGCCATCAAAACATTGTTGATTCCTAGCGACCACATAAATAGATTTTCTCCATGATGATCTGTCCCTATATTGATCTTTCAGGTCTTCCAACAGTGCACTCATCACCATTGTTAATGAGTCCATCCACCTTGCCACTAGTCATTCTCTTTTTCTCTTTCTTTTTACCTTTCCCAGCTTTCTGCAGAGAGATAAATATTTGATAATGAGTCTAAAACCTACTCATTTGTGCCTCAAGTTAGAACAATTCTGAGCTGATTTATTCAATGATCCGTTTTTTTGTTTTCTTGGCTGCCCATAGTATTCTCAGAAGTCTTCTCCAGCACCAATGTCAGTATTAAAGTATAGAGTGATCTAAAATATAAAGTAAGTTCTCTGCAAGTTCAATTTCAAGTAGTGGGTTTGAATCTGACTATGCAGTGGTATGGTGCCTTAAGCCACATCTTTAGTTCCTTCTAGTGTCCAACCTTCAAAATCCCATCTTATCATACACCATTCAGAACAACAGCATTTTCCCATGGGAGGATTCTTATAATTGGTTTCAAAATCTATTTGAAATCCATTTAAATCCTTTGTTCATTTGTAATTTTCAAAAATCAATGTTCTAATTACTCAGATGTATGTATATAATTGTAACTAACTTAATTAAGAAAGAGAAAAAATAAAAAAAATAAAAAAGAATCTTTTCAATTCATTACACAAACTTCGAATTCCATCTAATTAATTATCATATTTTATCAGATCATATTATTATCAAAAATCACCTAAACAGTTTAAGCATTTCAAAATTCCATTTCCATAACTGAACATTTTTTCAATTCCCGAACATATGTATCTGTATGTATATGATTATATATTTTCTATCCTTAATAGCCTTTCAAAAAAAAATCATCTAACTAATTTAAACACACATGTATATAATTGCATTTTTCTTACTTCTAACTTTAAATCATTATCCTTAAAACAGTCCATAAAATCAGCATTGCCTTTTACTCCATTAAACATTTTTGAATTTCTTTTTAAGTCTAATTCTGGGTTTCTTTCTATGCCACACAGACTTCCATAAAAGTGCTTCCCTTTCAACCAATAAATCCATTCTTGTTGCTTGTAGTGGTCTTTGAGGAAATATAAATCCCTTCCTCTGCAGTAAACGTCTTTTCCTGTTCTCCTTGGAACGTAGTTGCTTTGTATTTGGAAATCTTGGTCTCTGCTTCTTCTGGTTCTCTAAGTTGCTGAAGAAAGGGTTGTCAGATGAAGTAAATTCCTCTTCTATCTCTATAGAATCATCTTCTGGTACATTTTGATTTATACCATAGTCCGTTGTAACCTGAACAACAGTTTGAGCAAATGTAGTAGAGTCTCTGGATCTTAATTCTAAGTTAGAGTTTTTAATTGTAGCACATATTTCTGCAGTGGCCTCATAAATCTTTTCCAATATAAGTGCACAGTTCAGTTGTAACTGAGGTTTCTCCATTTTAATACTAATGCTTAAAAGAAGATCTCTTTTTCTTTTTTGTGAAGGCTATATTTAATACAAAAAACATCCACCCCCACAGCTTCACAGGTGAAATTCAATAGAAAAATAAGCAAAGTTGCATTATTGAACCTTCACCACTAGATGCCCTCAGTGAGTTAAGAAAGTCTTTTCCAGAAAAATCAATTCCTTTTTTCTGTCTTCTGAAGTATAATATATATATATATATATATATATATATATATATATATATATATATATATATATATATATATGAATGAAATGGTACAGTTCTTAAAAAGAGAGGAGAGAGAAAATCTTTTCCATCTTTTTTTCCTTTTTAGTATCCAAATAGAACTAAATAGTCTTTCAGTATTTGTAAAATGCCTTTCTTCCCCCAAAAAAGCAGAAGCCGCCTTTCCAAGCCAGGGAAATAATTCCAGAGGCTCTTACAGGTACACAAACAAAAAAATCAGAAAAGAGAGAAAAAAAACAAGAAAAAATTCTCACCCGGATTCACCACGGGGGCACTCTTAGCTTAGACTTACGGTCTGAAGCGGCAGGGTGATCGGCCATTTTACCGGCCAATCTTCTTCTCTGTCGGCCCTCGGAGATTCGTCCGGACAGCTGGAGGAGCCGCCGCTCCTCCTCAGCTGGACAGCAGCCTCCTCGATGGAAGTCGCACCCTCCAGGGTGACTTTGGACCCGTATAAGGGTCCACTGACGGAGGGAAACTTAGCTGACGAGGAGAGAAATCTCCTCGTGCAACTAATGACGCCGCAAACCGGAACCGGAAGTCCCAACACTGGAGATTTTTAAGAAGAGACTGGACAGCCATTTGTCCGAAATGGTATAGGGTTTCCTGCCTGAGCAGGGGGTTGGACTAGATCAGGGCTTTTCAACCAGTGGTACAGGTACCACCTGTGGTACATTGGCACCTGGCAGGTGGTATGCGACCATCCTAGAAAAGTGGTAGTCGGGGAGGGGAATAAGCTGAATCAGTGGCAGCACTGCACAAGCCTGAGTGAGAGATAGCTGGAGCTGCAGGGCTGTCAGGGCTCAGCGGAAGCACCAGGATCAGCGCCAGGATCCAGCTGGAGCTCGGCGCTGATCCTGGTGCTTCTGCTGAGCCCAGAAGAAGCACTGATCAGCTGGAATATTGCAGCATCTCCAGGGTCTTGTGATTTACATTCAAATGCTTGGCAACTGATTCATATTTATGATGGTCACAGTGTCCCAGGGTCATGTGAAGTGATCAAAACCTGCTGCAACCACCCAGCAGATGGGGGAGAATAAAAACCAAACACCCCCACCCCACTCCCACTGCCAATCCTCAACAGAAATGCTCACAACAATGAAAACCTCGGACAGGAGGAAGAGAGCGGCCGGGCAGGCAGGCAGATGTCTTGCTCAGCTGTGCCTTGGGGGCACTTTTTTCTATGCCATTGTAACTTTGAATAGTCACTAAGCGAACTATTGTAAGTTGAGGACTACCTGTACTTTATCACTTTTTTCCTTTTTGGGGGGGTCATCAAGTTTTTTTTTCCATTATTAAAAAGTTTTTATTTTCCATTTATTCATACAAAATACAATTCAATTAAAATAAATTCCTAACCATTGGTACTGCCTGCCCATTCCCCCCAGGCTGCGTCCACCCTCTCTAAACCTTCCCTACTTCCCTCCTCTTTCTCTTCTCCCCTCCTACTCTCTTCCCCTCCCCTTCTCCTCTAACCATCCTACTTCCTCCCTACTCCTTCCTCCCCTCTTTTTTCCTTTTTTGGGGGGGGTCATCAAGTTTTTGACACCTTGCTCGACGACTTGTGGTACTCGGATGTTGCCACATCCTAAAAGTGGTACAATGGCTGAAAAGGTTGAAAAGCCCTGGACTAGATGACCTCCAAGGTCCCTTCCAACTTTACTATTATTATTATTATTATTATTATTTGCTATTTATTCCAAAGAAACATATTTTTTTAAATCCTTAAATTTGCAGAAAACTTCTTTTGAATGAAAGATTGAATAAAACTCACCTGGCATAGTATAACATGGCATTATGAAAGTTCCTAATATCTGAAATGCATTTTACAAGCGATTTCCAAAAATGATTAAGAAAGAAGTACATGAACCCAGCCCTTTTTAAAGGCACCTGTTTGGACTACAATGGTGTTTTTTCATCTCCCAGATCTCTAAACCCGCTGGAAATGACTGATTTGTGGTCCCCTCGCAAGGAGCAACTGTCTAGCGCACTTGTGGATGATCCTTATCTTCTCCTTGTCTGGAGAGGAATTCCAGAGAGTTGGCTTTTCATTCTGGCTTTCATTTGGTGAAGCCATCAGCTACATTGCACAATTTCTGGTCCAGAAGTCCTGATTATTGATCTCTTTTGAACTAAAATTCCTTTTCAACCCAGATTCTGTAATGAGTGAACAAAACCCATCTGTTGTTTTGGCTTATACTTCCATGACACCATCCTTGCTTTCTGAATGCATAGGTGGAAGAAACAGGAATGCTTGTATGCAGGAGGTGGTGTAGAGTTCACCCCATTCACTCACAATTAAATCTGCACAGAAATCTGAAGCACACAATGAAGAATGCAGCTTACACCAGTGAGCAGTCGAGCAGTGAGCGCAACCTTGGCAGTGATATGTGACGCTCGTGTGGGATGTGAGAAAAGCTACACAGTAATGTGAGCTGCTACCAACTATCCAAACAGAAGAACTGGATGCAACTGAGTACATATGAAATTGTGTATGCACTAAACAACTGCTCTAAAGATGAAGGGGGGGGAAGGAACTGCCATTGTTATCCGTCTGCTTCACGAATACACTAAGGGTTCACTGCCAAGCACCTGTTGTGGTACCAAACCTTGTGTAAATAGGATCTTAACAGTCAGGAGTAACCCCATACCCTGTATAGCAGATTTCTTGAAAGAGAAATGAATGGGGCAAATGTTAACTTAGAGTCACAGCTAGGAGTGGGAAGATTTTTCTTCTGTGAACTTCCCTAATGGATCACTAGCAGTATAATCAGACTTATTTCTTCAACTAAAAAAAGGTGGAAACGAGGTGTTGTGTATGCATGTCCGCATGTGCATGTACTGTATATGCCCATGAGCAGAAGCAGATTGGAGGCTTAACTTGCAGAGGTGACAGGCGGAATCTGACTGAGTGTCGTTCAGGTGATGTCAACCTTTCTCAGTGTAATGTGCTCCCAAGGAAAGCAAGGGCCCACCACCATGAAAAAAAAAGAAGGGATAGCAGGCAGCAAGCTTTTAGTGGGGCAAAGGTTACTGGTGGAAGTAATTATTCTTTGTAGACTTGTTTTTGTTTTTTATATTTATATGGAAATAATCCAATGCTTTTTATGGCAACCTCAGCAGTATGTTAGGACATACAGGAAGGAAAGGCAACGAATGAAAGCCTAACTGGATTTTCTATAGTGAGTTTCTTCTTTCAAATGCTAAAGTAAAAACAACCACATTTTCACCCAGCCAGTAAACCTTACTTTTTAGAAGTTACTAAAATCCAGGTTTACATATTTGTAAATATGAAAAAGGTTAAGGTTTCGTTTCTATTCTCATGCTTTTGTTATAAAATAACAATACAGAAATAGATAAGAAATATGTAATAGGTAAGAAATGCAGAAATATCTGTATTACTGCATTAGGATCAAATGCAAGATCAAAGACTGGATGGCAAGACAATAAGTTACATTGAATTACCATGAAATAAAATGATCACATATTGTTTAAGCATAAAAGAGCTTGTTCAAAGGTCTGGCACTAGGAGTACAGAGAAGTAAAACACGTTTCTCCAGTTATAAAAACTAGCTTGTCACAGATATATTTCATTTGCTACAGATGAGTAGTAATTTGCAGGGCTATTTTCTAGTCATGCTAATTTTCTAAATAATTCTTAGTGATGCTTGCTGAGACTCTGGAAGCTGTAACTTTAATAGACACCTAGAAGGGGGTTTGAAATTGTCTGACTTAAGTCTTATGAAATGCTTTGACTGCAGTGAAGGACATTGGCTCTCTAGATATTGCTGAATTACACCTATCAGTATCCCTCACTATTGGTCAGTTTAGTTATGGCAGCTGGCTGGAAAGATAATGTAGTAACATGTGGAGGGCCAGAAATCAGAAGCCCTAGCATCTCTTGGCTTGAAGATGCATTAACAGTGATGCTATCATGGCAGATTATATTTTCAGCCAATATAGCTGTGGTTGGCCTTGTAAGACTTAAATCCTTTTCCATCAGTTACTCGTTTTACACAAATGCCTCTGTATATGAGTCCACTCCACATTCCAGTAGCTTTGATGTGTTTTCATACCACAACATTTCAGCATTAAAGGTCTTAGCTTCTTAGAAATGCCAGTGCACTTTGAGGTGCAGTCAATCCCAGGGCTTTAGATCCTAGATTTCAAGGGATGTCTCTGGCTACGGACTAAAGACCCATCAGGCCTGGCCCACCCTCTGCCAACAAATCCTATGCCTGACAGAATAAAGTTGGATGCTTGACAGCCATCCAGGCCTTCAGCTACTCAGAGCTCAGTGTGACAATTACAGCCTTCTTCTCTAGTTCTTACCGCTGGCTCCATCTGTCCACAGTCCATCTGGGGAAAACAATCGCAAAGGAACTAGGCCAGGTGGCTCTGGAATAGCCATCTTTAACCTGTTTCCCATCTGTTCACCTTGGTTGCTAATGTAATAATCCCCTAGGAGTTTAAAGGAATCTGCTTGTGGTTTTATACTAGGGCTGAGCTGGCATATTCTTTCTTACTGTACTAAGCTGGACTGTATATTCAGTGAGGGAAAGGACAGTGGAGGAATGTTAGCCTCAACTTAGGCAGGGGAACATGGCCTACCTCGCTGATGCACAGTCTGAAGGTAGGATTTTGTTTAGAAAACCTTGCAAGTGATTCCTGAAGTCCATCCCCAAATTGTCACTAGGTTGTAATTTGAATATGACAGAAGGTAAATGTTATTAGCTAAGTTAACAGATTTGATTTTAATCAAATTTAAAAGGAATGCAAGTTTTTTGTCCCGAAACCATCTACATTTTGCATACAGTACCCACATAATACAAAGGCAGTTGTGGCTTTTTAATCCCAAATGTTATATATATTTGCTCTACACAGAGAAGATCCTAATCCTGGTTAGATAAATAATCTGCTATTGAATAAGACAGATCCATCTGTTCCTGATGGCACTCCAAATGTTCAGCTCCTATCAGCCCTTCATACCAGTGATTGAGGAATATGAAAGGTATAAACCAATCAGATCAAGAGGGCTAGAGATTCATTCTCTCTTTTACAGTATGATTTCCCATTGTTCTGCTGAAGTTTTAACCAACCTGATAAAAGCCCTGTGACAGAGTAAAACAACAGGGACTTCTCAGTCTTCTAATTATCCTCACTTGCTACATCATAAATTTCCCTTGCAGCAGGGAGTCTGAGTTCTTGTCCCTTTCTGGAATTTTAGATCTATACCATCTGAGGCTAAGACCATTTAGTTAAGATTTGGCAGATGCTCAGCGTCTTGGGCTGAGAACTCCTTTTGCTTATAAATGGACTATCATGTCTTGAATTCAGTAACATGGTTGCTCATACTTTTCTGATCTTTTAAGAAAGCAATACTATGGTACTTTCAAGAATGTTTTGTCCAAATAATGGATTTAGCTTTTATTTACAGTATGAAGTTGATATTTGTTAATATATGTGGAATCTATCTTTGATTTATACTCTTATAGGCCATATTTAATTTAATTTTGAAAAAAGCAAAATAGTATGGCTATCAATACTAAACCAGTTCCACACAGATCAAATATTATTACCAGTTTTTCACACATTTGTTGTAAATCTACTCCAAATATAATTCACAGAAGTATGGTGCATTTAGATTTTTTTTTAAAAAAAGAATCACTTTAAAAACAGATATAAATCAAGTTTATTGGGTTTACAAATGAATAAATTTTGATAATCAAAACTGATACAGCAGGAGTTTACCTGAAACCTAGACAGCACCTATACAACTATTGTTATTAATTTTCCTGCTCCAACCTTATTCTCAGTAGTCTGCATTCCCTTTTATCATATCTCTAGAGCAGGGGTGTCAAACTGCCGGCCCGCGGGTCAGACGCATCATCCGGAAACCACGCCCACCCCATTAACGGCAATGGCAAAAAAGTTCCGATACATTGTGCGACATGACGTGACGTCGTGAGTTTGACATGTCTGCTCTAGAGCAAAGGAACAAGTATAAAAATGCAAAAAGTGTGATCAGTTTCTCCTTAAATTGACTATACAGGTGCTATCTAGAGAATCCTGCTAGTTCTGCAGCCATGGTCAAGCATAGCTCTGATTAAATGGCCCTTTTTTTAAAAACTTTAAAAATATCTGCCCAAGACAATGAACACACTAACTGTGGAAGACAAGAGTTTATCACTATGAATACTTGTACATTCTTGAAGAAATCAGGCTTCCAAGAGAGGGGGTGTCATGTAACATATTATATACCTTATCAATTTTCTTTCAAAAACAGGAGAAAGTAAGAGTTTATCCCCCAATATAGCATTCATTAAAGTTAGAGGATGGTGCCAACATACATTCTGTCCCAATACAACTACTCTTCACAAACTACCTAGTGCCATTGTGGACACTTGTAACAGAATACTGTATGCAGTTCTTCCATCCCAAAGAAGCAAATCCAGATGCCAAAACATATGTAGGTCAAATAGCATAAATTGCAGTGTAGCTTTCTTCAAACCTGCTACTCTATGTCCAGATGTAATGGACACCAATTCACATACATTCTGTCTAGCACAATTCACATGCAAGGTTTCCAAGCCTGCTGAGAATTATGGAAGTTAAAACCCAACATATATGTAGCCTATCAAATTGGAGAAGGCCACGTTCAGTCATCAAAACAAAAAGTGTCCTATTAACAAAGATAACAAGGACAAAGACATAATAGTGGTCAGTGAAAGTTAGCTTATAGAAGAATCTATAGGTTAGAAAAATAATTTTTGACATTTTGGTTTTCATATAGTAAATCAGCCATAGTAACTTTGTCTGCTGCTAACAAACCAGGATTTTAATTTTAACCACCATTCCAGTGTCAAACATGATACGTTATAATGAATAGATTCTGTGGTGTGCTAAGTCAAAACAATTAAATCATCATATGTTTATAAGATACTTAACCCAGCCATTGTCTTACCTTTATTACATCTATCTCAGCCAGCACTCAATCAGCTTTGAGAAAAAGATTGTTCATGATTAAAATCTTGGCAGAAAAGCTCATGATACTGAGGACCAACTCCTAATATACCCATGCACAAATCTTAATACATTTCTATGAATGAGTGTTTTATGTAAATTTGACTTCAAATATCTCATGACCCAAGCAAGAAAAATCATACCTGGTCATTTTAATTATGCAATTAATGAATCATGAATCAGTGAATGTTTTCTGGATGTAACAGTTTTAGGTATATCGTGGTTACGACAGTCCATAAAGAACCTGGGCCCCACTCAGGTTACTGACAGAACTACAGGAAGAAATCCCAGCTTCTTACAAGTGTACCCTATAAAAACTGGGGAGGTCCTCATTGTTTATGGGTTGGCTAGGCCAGTGCTGGCTGATTTGCTGTTTACTCTATATTCTTCAGGAAATCCAGCAGCCTCTGGTGCCACTCATCTGGCTTGTCAAGATAACAGGCATGGCCTGCCCCTTTCATCAACATTATCTTGTGATTAGGTAAATTCTTCAAGTTGTTCAGGCTCACTTCACCCAGTTGAACATCTTGATCCCCATATACAATCAGAGTTGGTGTCTGTTTGCAGGAGAGAAAAAAAATCAAGCAGGTTTCAATGAACATTTTGGCCTATCTTAGATTCTAATAATGAAAAATTAGTTCAGATGAAAAATAGAGACAGAGGTGCTCTCTTCCAGGAAAAAATACTTCCCGTATTGCTGTTCAATTTATGTGGCTACATTAACCATGTAGCTAATTTGTACTTGCTCTCTGTGTTTTATAATGGCATGCTCTTAGCCCAGTTTTCAGGCTATAAATATATCCAATCAGTATTAGCAAGAGGATGATCCTTTCCTGGTGGTGATAGAAATGCAAATCTTCAGCAAAAACAAACCTCTTCTACATTTGCAAAAGAGTAACTGCAGCAGATATTTTCAGCAGGACTACAGAGAATTCCCATTATTATCAAAACCAAGGCCATACACCATCACCCTAGCTAAAAAAAAATGTGCAAATCATATTTACAAAAGCAAAAGTACATGCTGGAGACTTAACACTAGAAAAGGCTAAAATCCAAAAAAGGGAGCAATCTGGATAGGGGTCAAATTAAATGCTCTACGCTCATAAGAGGCATTATAAAGCAGTATTTTAGAGGTCAGGGAATGTTCAGAGAAATTTATTGCAGTGATTGCTGTAATTCTACATTTCAAACTAAAAATTCATTTTAAGGGTACCAAATTCTTACTATTGACGCAAACGTAGAACTTACTCAGCTAACGTAATAAAACATGTATAAAATAAAAGTGAACCCAGAGAAAATCCCCTGAACCCATCTGAGTATTCTTTTAGAATGGTATTGCCCATTTTCTTCACAGAAAAGCTATAAATATTCCCCAGACCGAATATAGGTCTGTTTTTCCTTATTAGTACTGTATTTGAAGGTAAGGCAGTGTGCATTGCCCCCTAATGGACAACTGATGAACTCCTGCAAGGTTTACAATAAATCTGTAGAGACACTTCCATCCAAATGTTCCTCACATAGTTGTGAAATGCCAGTTGCATGACTGAGATAACTCAGCCCTTCTAATTATGTCTTGTATGAAAGAAGACCTGCTTCAGAATTCCATTCTTCTTTAGATTAACATACCTTGATACTGGCATATTGGGTGGGTGGGAACTTCTCAGTGCAGATGGGAGCCACTGGGATGTAGGCCTTCAGAAGGTGATTGTGCTGAAAAAAGAATGGGAGTGAATACATGCCACTGAGAGATGGACTGATCACCACTGCTTGGTCAAATTTCAGGGTCTCCAAGACATCCTTCAGGTAACTGCCTGGGGCCGGCTCTCCGACAGGAGCTGGAGCAACAGCATCTTTGGAGTGGCCGAATCCTGGATCAAAAGAAACAACACATCCTGCATCACACATATTATGTATGTGTTGTAACTCTACAAATGAGCATGGCTGCAGCCATTTTTGCCTACTTGTTTTCGGTTGTTCTGCTTTATTTGTCTCTGTCTGTTGGAACTGTGACATGTGTAGCACTCTCACGCATCCTCAGATGGATGGTAAATACAACTCGTAGCATTCCCAGCTCAGAGAGACAGTTGCCCTTTTGGCTAGGAATTCTGGAAGGCATTGTTTGAGAATTGAGCCATATATACCCTGTTTCCCTGAAAATAAGACCTGGACTTTTTTTGTTTTGCCTCCAAAAGAGGCACCAGGTCATAATTTCGGGGGGTGTCTTTTCCACTTACCTCCGGCACTGACAGTCCCACTCAGCTGGCTCACTTCTTCTGCGGCTGAAGGAGCAGCTTCATTCTGCAGCTGAGAATGGAGCTCCAGCCTGCATTTCGCAGTCAGGCCTTTCTGAAAGGCCTCTGCAGCTGATAGCTATATAATGGATTTAATCCATAGTTCAGTTCTCGGCTGCTGAGGCCTTGCAGAACCAAGCTATGGATTGAATCCATAGCTCTATTCTTGGCTGCAGAGGCCTTCTGGAAAGGCCTGACTGTGAGATGCAGGCCTGGGGACATTGCAGAAGAAGTGGGCCAGCGAGGAGAAACCTGGCTGCAAGCTAAGCAACTCCACCCTCCCACCCCCGCCCTAGTTTGATTTTTAGGTTTGTGCCTTGCCTCAAAATTAGGGCTTTGGGGGGGGGGTAAGGCGTATACTAGGCCCACCCCCAAAAACCTTGTGCAGCAACCAACTGAAGTTATGACAGCACTAAAAAAATAACTTTGCAACCAATCCTTGCATTTACAATTGTCTCAGTATCCTGCAGTTATACGATCACCATTCATACTTGCACCAAATAATGTATAGAAAATGCAGAAATGAAATCTTAAGTGGCATTTTTTTTTTGCTTAGTGATTCCATCACTTTGAATAACAAAGAGGAAATAAGGTGGTAAACCTATCACTATCACTTGATTTGGGGCTTAAGCGAGTATGTTGCATAGCAACCAAGTTGCTGGTCCCAATTACTGTTATTACTGATTATATAAATCTACACTCCCACATATTTATGCAGTCTTTAAATATTTATTATAAGGTAACCAATATACTATAGCATAAATGGAAGGTAGTTCCTGATTTCAGAATTAAAAAAAAATGTTAAGAAAAAAACCGTAAGAGGACACCCAAAATTAGTACACCAAGAAATGAGGATGCTTATTGTGTGGATAAGCTACTGACTGCAGATGAAAAAAGGGAATGGATTGGAGTATCCAAGAAGCAATCACAACCAGCAAATTGCATCTCTGGACAAAAGAACTATTAACATGCATTTTACTGCAAATATCCCTTGCATATAAAAAAAGCATTGGGCAAAAAATCTGTCTTTCCTTGAACCCAGAAAAAACATGTAACATGGTTGATACATCTCTTTCATAAGGAGCTGCTTTTATATGCTATCTTACATACTACATTTTGTACATACATTTTGTTTGCCCATTTTATAATATAAGATGCTCCACCATGACGATGTAAGTCACAGGTCGGCAACCTGCGACTCCGGAGCCGCATGTGGCTCTTTGAGCCTTCCCCTGCGGCTCCCAGCCTCTTCTGCCATTTGCAGACAGAGACAGAGAGAGGCACTTGCCTTCTCTCTCTCTCTCTCTCTCTCTCTCTCTCTCTCTCTCTCTCTCTCTGTGTGTGTGTGTGTGTGTGTGTGTGTATGTTTGTGTGTAAAAAAGAGTGGACTCATGGTGTTCGCCGACAAGCTGAAAAGCTTATTGGGTGGAGCTCCTCCCTTTGCTGCGTCTCTGCAGGAAACAGGAAGCAGGAAAGGCAGGAGAGAGCTAGCTAGCCCAGCTATGCTGACTCAGGAATTCTGGGAGTTGAAGTCCATGAGTCATAAAAAAGCTGAGGTTGCCTACCCCTGAGCTTGTTGGAGAACAGCTTGAAGCCAGCTTGCCAGGTAAGCAGAAGATCGGAGAGAGGGAGAGAGGGGGGTGGGAGAGAAAGAGAGAGAGGGAGAGAGAGAAAGAGAGACCCTTTTAAAATCTAAAATGAAGATAATATTGCATATATCCTTTTTTACCTTTATGAGATACACACACAGACACACACACACACACACACACACACACACACACACATATAATAAAGGTAAAAAAGGATATATGTAGCGTAAGCTTCATTTTAGATATCAAAAGGGTTTTGCGGCTCCCAGTGTTTTGTTTTCGGTGGGAAATGGGTCCAAGTGGCTCTTTGAGTATTTTGGGTTGCCTACCCGTGATATAAGTGAACTTACGAACCTGAATACCATAACAATAAGACCCCCCCCCCCAAAAAAATCACAAGCCTCACTAAACCTTAACTTCCCTATTGCATCTCTGGAAGCTCAAGCATGATATAGATTTTTAACTTTACCTAAAACAATCCATTTCTTGGCATGATGTTTGAACTGACCTAAATTATATTTTAAAGTCAGCATGCATGTAATTTATTTATTTATTAAATAAATAAGCATAATAAGCATAATTTATCATGTTAACATAATAATTAATCTGAGAGAGAATAATTCTTTTACTTTGATATTGTATCACACAAAGCCTCATTTTTAACCACAATTTGTTGGAATGAGATTTTATATATTTTGCCTTATTTTTGCTTCTGGTGAGGTGACAGTCTTCTTAATTATTAAATTGCATACACCTGTCTTTCTTTTGCACAAATCTCCACTCCCCACTGAGAGTTAAGCCTACCTGGCAGGTCCATAGCTACGGCATGGTATCCAGCTTCTGCTAACTTAGACAAAGTCTGCAGGTTGAGCCACGTCTCTGATGAAAAACGAATGCCATGGAGCAGCAGGATGGAAAGGCGAGGAGCCTGTTGAGTAGGCTTAGCCTGGCGGGAGAACAGAGTCTGCCCACCCACTACGATGGTCTCCTCTGTCATTTGTATGGCAGCCATCACTTTGGGATTTCCTGGGAAGCCTTAAGACACGAGTACCAAATAAGGAGAAAAAGTAGCAAAATTTTAAAAGCAAGGAGAAAAAGGTCTGTCCAGCTGGAATGGTACTAGATTGTGCATTCCGAATAGAAGTTCTTGGAAAATTTTTGCTTTCATTTTAGTACCAAGGAGTGGACAGTCAGAAATGAAATACACTGAATCAGAGAGGGAATCCAGAGGGAAATAGTAAAAAAAAGTCAAGATGACAACCACAACTATGTAGCTGAAGCCCTTACACGCATAAAAAGGAGGTAGGGCTTGGATAATAATAATAATAATAAATAAATAAATAATAATAATAATAGTCGTAGTAGTAGTAATATAAAATTGGAAGGGACCTTGGAGGTCATCTACTCCAACCCCTTGCTCAGGCAAGAAACCCTATACCATTTCAGACAAATGGCTATCCAGTCTCTTCTTAAAAACTTCCAGTGTTGGAGCATTCACTGCTTCTGGAGGCAGGTTGTTCCACTGGTTAATTGTTCTAACTGTCAGAAAGTTTCTTAGTTCTAGGTTGCTTCTCTCCTTGCTTAGTTTCCACCTGTTGCTTCTTGTCCTGCCTTCAGGTGCCTTGGAAAATAGCTTGATTCCCTCTTCTTTGTGGCAGCCCCTGGGATATTGGAACACTGCTATCATGTCCCCCCTTGTCCTTCTCTTCATTAAACTAGACATACCCAATTCCAGCAGCTGTTCCTTATATGCTTTAGCCTCCAGTCCCCTAATCATCTTTGTTGCTCTTCTCTGCACTCTTTCTAGAGTCTCAACATCTTTTTTACATCACGGTGACCAAAACTGGATGCAGTATTCCAAGTGTGGCCTTACCAAGGCATTGTAAAGTGGTATTAATACTTCACGTGATCTTGATTCTATCCCTGTTAATGTAGCCTAGCACTGTGTTGGCCTTTTTGACAGCTGCAGCATACTGCTGGCTCATATTTAGGTGATTGTCCACTAGGACTCCGAGGTCCCTCTCACAGTTACTACTATTGAGTAAGGAACCCCCTATACCAGGGCTTTCAACCTTTTCACCCATTGTACCACTTTTAGGATATGGCAATATCTGAGTACCAACAGTCGCCTAACAAGCTGTCAAAAACTTGATGACCCCCCACCAAAAGGAAAAAGTGATAAAGTACAGATAGTACTCGACTTACAACAGTTCGCTTAGTGACTGTTCGAAGTTACAATGACACTGAAAAAAGTGTCCCCCAAGCCACAGCCGAGCAAGACACCTGCCTGCCCACCTGGTGGTGCTCTTCCTCCTGACCGAGGTTTTCATTGTTGTGAACATTTCTGTTGAGGATTGGCAGCGGGGATGGGGTGGGAGGTATTTGGTATTCCCCTCGTCTGCTGGGTGGTTGCAGCATGTTTTGGTCACTTCACATGACCTTGGGACACTGTGACCGTTATAAATATGAATCAGTTGCCAAGCATCTGAATGTAAATCACAAGACCCTGGAGATGCTGCAACATTCCAGCTAATCGGCACTTCTGGGCTCAGCAGAAGCGCCAGGATCAGTGCTGAGCTCAGCTGGAGCCTGGCACTGATCCTGGCGCTTCCGCTGAGCCCTGACAGCCCTGAAGCTCCAGCCATCTCTCGCTCAGGCTTTTGCGGTGCTGCCACCCATTCAGCTCATTCCCCTCCCCCGCTACCACTTTTGTAGGATGGTCGTGTACCACCTGCTAGGTACCAATGTACCACAGGTGGTACCCGTACCACTGGTTGAAAAGCCCTGCCCTATACTATACCTGTGCATTTGGTTTTTCTTGCCTAAATGTAGAACCTTGCTTTTTTCACCATTGAATTTCATTTTGTTAGATAGTGTTCAGTGTTCAAGTCTGTCCAGATCCTTCTGTATCTTAAGCCTGTCTTCTGGAGTGTTGGCTATTCCTGCCAGCTTGGTGTCGTCTGGAAATTTGATGAGTTCCCCATCTATCCCCTTGTCCAAATCGTTGATGAAGATGTTAAAGAGCACTGGGCCCAGAACAGAGCCCTGGGGCACCCCACTATACATTTCCCTCCATGTAGATGTGGTTCCATTGAGGACCACACGCTGAGTATGGCCGGTCAGCCAGCTATGGATCCATCTGGTGGTGATGCTGTCTACCCCACATTTTTCTATCTTGTCAAGTAGTAGGTTGTGATCTACTTTATCAAATGCCTTACTGAAGTGCAAGTAAATTAGTTTCCATCCGTTGCTTCTTGTCCTGCCTTCAGGCGCCTTGGAGAATAGCTTGACTCCCTCTTCTTTGTGGCACCCCCTGAGATATTGGAACACTGCTATCATGTCACCCCTCATCCTTCTCTTCATTAAACTACACCAGTGGTTCTCAACCTTTCTAATGCCACGATCCCATAATACAGTTCCCCATGTTGTGGTGACCCCCAACCACTTATACATCACCGGGTGCCAGGGGTGTGGCCAAAGAAAAGGGGAAAAAAATGGCGGACAGCCTTGTTTGGCGACCCCCCGTGAAATGGCCGTTCGACCCCAAATGGGGTCCCGACCCACAGGTTGAGAACCACTGAACTAGACATACCCAATTCCAGCAACCGTTCCTTATATGTTTTAGCCTCCAGTCCCCTAATCATCTTTGTTGCTCTTCTCTGCACTCTTTCTAGAGTCTCAACATCACTGAATGTCCTGCTTTGGTTAACAGAGTTTTAACAAACATGAACTTAATTTATGGTGATCTTAAAATGAGATCAATATAACAAAAACATTGTTTTATGTACATTGAAAGCCTCAACAATATTTCATAAAGGATAGCTACAATTGTCTTACCTGAGGACATGCAACTCAGGAATGAAAACATTAACCTATAACATTTGGTCTTGTCACATTTGGGGTAAAATCAGCAGGGAAATTAATATATGCTGAATTTCAACTCCTGGGCCAGTCAGATACTGTATTATGGGCGTTAGTTTAATATATTCAGAAAGGAAAACTGCTTAGGTAGACGAGACCAGTGTTTCTCAAAACCTTGGCAGCTTGAAGACGTGTGGACCCTAACTCCCAGAATTAAAGACCACATATCTTCAAGTTGCCAAGGTTGAGAAACACTGGACTAGACTAGTACATGGATCTGCAGAAATTAAAATTCTGTAGGACCATTTAAATTCAGTACTGAGCAGATACTTAACCGAGATTCCTTTACTTTTGTACGTTGACATTAAAAGGCATCAGTGGCATAGACAATGGCAAGGATTTGAGGGACTGATAATCTAAAAAAGGGGCTCAAATTGCCTAAATTCGTTATTTCCAGTATATTTATTTATTGATTTCATTAATCCATGATCCATCTCAATTGCCTCAGCAACTCTATGGGCATACAAAAATATAATAAATGCAGTTTAAAAAAGAGGAATAGAAACCATGAAAAAAAGGTAATTCTTTCTCAGCCCAAACCACCATACAAGGCTGTTGCTATGGGGAAAATAGGAATATGATGAATGCCATTTTGAGTTGTATTAATATAGGGTATTAATCTAATAAATGCATATAATATATAAAGAAAGGCACATCCACTGTAATACTAATTCTTACTGTCAGTGCAGGCTGTAACTGCTTTTGTCTGAGGAAAGCAGCATCATGGCCTAAACTTGTGCGTGGGCTGCTGTGATGCATGTAGGAAAAAAGGTATGACTTTCATCATGACACTGACACTCCTTTCATCAATCTGACCTCCCCCCCCCTGTCCCTGCCTTGCTGGACACTGTTGTTAGTACAATTGGTCATCAGAAGGATCAAGTCATGGAACCCCACTGATTCCATATTTTGCACTGGAAACCTCACAGCTGGTCTCGAATTATTTTCCAAAATTGTGGAATCTGCCATTTTTTTAAAGGAATTGGGCATAGGGAATAGCTGAGAGAATTAAATTCAAAGATTAGAAAAGTACCACTACCTGGATATTGGAACTGTTGGGAGTCGGGCATTCTTTTAAGTCAATGCAAATCAAAGACTGGAGTCAAAAAAACCTGTACAACTGATTTCTTGAAAGGCTAATTTTTCTATTAATGAAAAAAGATTCAGTATGATTCCCTTTGCCATTGATTTTATAAAATTTTGCAAGAATAGTTCATTTTTGTTATTAACTGTATACATGACATACTTAACTGATTTGGCATGTTCATTCTTAGAGCCCCCCCCCCCAATCTTGCTTTTGTTGTTGTTAATTGCGAAGTCGTGTCCGACCCATCGCGACCCCATGGACAACGTTCCTCCAGGTCTTCCTGTCCTCTACCATCTTCTGGAGTCCATTTAAATTCACACCTACTGCTTCAGTGACTCCATCCAGCCATCTCATTCTCTGTCGTCCTCTTCTTCTATTGCCTTCAATCTTTCCCAGCATTAGGTCCTTCTCCAGTGAGTCCTTCCTTCTCATTAGGTGGCCAAAGTATTTGAGTTTCAACTTCAGGATCTGGCCTTCTAAAGAGCAGTCGGGGTTGATCTCTTCTAGGACTGACCGGTTTGAACGCCTTGCAGTCCAAGGGACTCGCAGGAGTCTTCTCCAGCACCATAGTTCAAAGGACTCAATTCTTTTGCGCTCAGCCTTTCTTATGGTCCAACTTTCACAGCCATACATTGCAACTGGGAAAACCATGGCCTGGACTATACGCACTTTTGTTGGCAGGGTGAGGTCTCTGCTTTTTAGAATGCTGCCTAGATTTGCCATAGCTTTCCTCCCCAGGAGCAAGCGTCTTTTAATTTCTTGGCTGCAGTCCCCATCTGAGGTGATCTTTGAGCCCAGAAAAATAAAATCTGTCACTACCTCCATTTCTTCCCCATCTATTTGCCAGGAATTGAGAGGGCCGGATGCCATGATTTTGGTTTTCTTAATGTTGAGTTTAAAGCCAACTTTTGCACTCTCCTTCTTCACCCGCATCAAGAGGCTCTTTAGTTCCTCTTCACTTTCTGCCATCAGAGTGGTATCATCTGCATATCTTAGGTTGTTGATATTTCTCCCGGCAATCTTAATTCCAATTTTTGATTCATCTAGCCCTGCCTTTCTCATGATTTGCTCTGCATATAAGTTAAATAGGCAGGGTGACAGTATACAGCCTTGCCGGACTCCTTTTCCAATTTTGAACCAATCAGTGGTTCCGTGTTCGGTTCTCACTGTTGCTTCTTGACCCATATATAGGTTTCTCAAGAGACAAATGAGATGGTCTGGTATCTTGCTTATCTGATACTTAATATTTTTATTCTTCTTTTATCTCTTTTGATATTATAACTAGTAATTAAATTGTATCTTTCTGATTTTCAAAAAATGTTTGATGTATAGTTTTCTCTGTAATTCTGTTTTTAAAATTGCTATAAAATAGAGCTGGGTCTGCTCTAGATGCTTAATTAATACAATGTATGTCATGTGAACTACTGACCTACTTAGTACAGGAGGAGGATTTAATTCAAATCTGTTACTGACATATTCTTACCTGCTGAGCTGGTATGTAATTCTGAAAATATAGTCAAGTATGAAGCAGTGCTCAGATTTGAGCCATTTGGTCTGAGAATGAAACAAGATGGATGCCAGTGCAACCAACAACAAGGCACTCGGACACAAAACTGATGTCCCAAACTGGCAACCATAAAACATGCCCTTATACTGTAACTGTCTGGCTGCAAGACACAACCACTTTTGCCTGCCTAGCCAGTGAAGAATAGGCAAGTAATATGACAAGGCTTTGCCAATACTTTTGTTCTTGTAGAACCCCTTAAATTCCCCCCAAATCCTCCCAAACAGACAGAACTGCAAGAAATGTCCATTTTCCAGCTGGGCAAATAAATCTTCATACAAGCAATCTCAGAACAGCGCCCCCCCCCCCGTTATGTTTAGCTTCCTTTAATTCTTCTGGTCATCCATGTTCTCTTCAACATACAGTATTTCCTCTCTATCTGTAAACTGTTCAGAGTCATTGAGGAATTGAGCTATCTCAAAACTGGGTTAAACAAGTAATACATTAAATAATCAGAAATAAAGATGTTTGCCTGAAACTTGCAGTTAGTGGGACAGGATTCCCAGAGACATTTTGGGTTTTGTTGCAAGTGGCTAGGATCTTTTTTATGCCTTTTAAGAAAGTAATATGGAAAGATTCAAGAACCAAATCACTCTTCATCAGACAATAACTTTTTAAATTTGTCATACCTGTCTGGATTCTTTCCTGCGGTTTTCCTATGTAAACTGCAGTGTATTAGGGAGTCCAAAATAAACTAGACAAATGAAGATAATTTTTCTCAATGCAACCTGCTTCATAATACACACATATGATCCATTCTCAAGAGTGAATCGGCTGCTTTGAAAGCAGCAGAGAGGGGAAAAAACAAATGAGATCTCTGTAAAACTTACCAAGTTATTGCCTTAATATTAATCAAAATGGTGATGTTTCGGGAACAGGCTAACTTGCAAGAGACATATAAACCGATCACTGAAAGATTTATCTCTCTCCAGAACTTCCGGGTCCAAAGGTATTGGAGGAAGTTTGACGAAAGAGGGGAAAAGAATAATAATACTGTGAAAGTTGCAACATTTTCTAGGCAAAAGTTCTAACAAACACTAGGGACACCTAGTGGTCATGAACAGAACACTTTTATTTCTACAATTATTCAGTTAATTTTTGACCTCTGATAAGTGCGTGGACAAGTCCTTGCAGTTTTCTTGGCAAGACTTTTGGGAAGTAGTTTGCCATTGCCTCATTCTTAGGACTGAGAGTGTGTGACTTGCTCAAGTCACTCAGTTGGCTTTATGACTAAGGCAGGGTTAAGTCATTTTTTAAAAAGCTCAAATCTAAACTAATACCGGTATTACAGTTTTTAAAAATTGTAAAGTAACATTAAACAACCCATGCCATGTTGAATCATCATTTCAGAGATATTTCCTTACCTCAACAGAGACAGAATGACCACAGCTGGGCAAAAAAAAAAAGCAATGGGAGTAGGAGCGACTTCCAAATTCCTTATGGAAAGATGGCAGGGACATCAGAAATCCTTCCTTCCTTCCTTCCTTCCTTCCTTCCTTCCTTCCTTCCTTCCTTCCTTCCTTCCTTCCTTCCTTCCGCCACCTTTCCTTCCAGAGTTCCTTTCTCCCTCCCTCCCTCCCTCCCTCCTTCTCTGTGATTATTTTTTCTACAATAATGCTATTAAGACCTACAAAGATAAAGAATGAATACAAACTAATAAAAATATAAAAAGAAAAGTGAAAGGAGGTAGAAAACAGAAGAAAGAAAAAGAAGATACATAAAAGTGATTCCTCCCCCCTCCCCAAAGAAGACTAAACAATTTGGATAACTTAACAGCTTCTCTAATATTTCAGTTTAAAAAAAACCTCTTTATCCCATATCTTATCCCTTATCAATTTGTTGTTGTTGCTGTTAATTGCGAAGTCATGTCCAACCCATCGCGACCCCATGGACAACATTTCTCTAGGTCTTCCTGTCCTCTACCATCTTCTGGAGTCCATTTAAGTTCACACCTACTGCTTCAGTGACTCCATCCAGCCATCTCATTCTCTGTCGTCCCCTTCTTCTATTGCCCTCAATCTTTCCCAGCATTAGGCCCTTCCCCAGTGAGTCCTTCCTTCTCATTAGGTGACCAAAGTATTTGAGTTTCAACTTCAGGATCTGGCCTTCTAAAGAGCAGTCGGGGTTGATCTCTTCTAGGACTGACCAGTTTGAACGCCTTGCAGTCCAAGGAACTCGCAGGAGTCTTCTCCAGCACCATAGTTCAAAGGCCTCAATTCTTTGGCGCTCAGCCTTTCTTATGGTTCAACTTTCACAGCCATACATTGCAACTGGGAAAACCATGGCCTGGACTATACGCACTTTTGTTGGCAGGGTGATGTCTCTGCTTTTTAGAATGCTGCCTAGATTTGCCATAGCTTTCCTCCCCAGGAGCAAGCGTCTTTGAATTTCTTGGCTGCAGTCCCCATCTGAGGTGATCTTGGAGCCCAGAAAAATAAAATCTGTCACTACCTCCATTTCTTCCCCATCTATTTGCCAGGAATTGAGAGGGCCGGATGCCATGATTTTGGTTTTCTTAATGTTGAGTTTCAAGCCAACTTTTGCACTCTCCTTCTTCACCCGCATCAAGAGGCTTTTTAGTTCCTCTTCACTTTCTGCCATTAGAGTGGTATCATCTGCATAGCTTAGGTTGTTGATATTTTTCCTGGCAATCTTAAGTCCAACTTTTGTTTCATCTAGCCCTGCCTTTCTCATGATGTGCTCTGCAGATAGGTTAAATAGGCAGGGCGACAGTATACAGCCTTGCCGGACTCCTTTTCCAATTTTGAACCAATCAGTGGTTCCGTGTCCAATTCTCACTGTTGTTTCTTGACCCGCATATAGGTTTCTCAACAGACAAATGAGATGGTCTGGTACTCCCATCTCTTTAAGAACTTGCCACAATTTGTTGTGATCCACACAATCAAAGACTTTTGCATAGTCAATGAAGCAGAAGTAGATGTTTTTCTGGAACTTTGGAGAATAAGTTGACTCCCTTAAATATTGAAACACTGTTATTGTGTCTTTCCCTTGTCCTTCTTTTCATTAAACTACACATAACCAATTCCTGCAACTGTTCTTCACGTTTTAACCTCCAGTCCCCTAATCAATGTTGTTGCTTCTCTCTGCACTCTTTCTGGAGTCTCAACGTCTTTTTTTATCTATTATGGTGACCAAAACTGGATGCAATATTCCAAGTGTGGTCTTACCAAGACATTATAAAGTGGTACTAACACTTCTCGTGATCCTGATTCAATCCCTCTGTTAATGCAGCTTAGGACTATGATGGCTTTTCTGGCTGCTGAAACATACGGTCGGCATGTAGGTCCTTAGTGACCTATTGACCTTGCATAGTACCAAGCACTCACAGATCCATGTCTGTGGCATCAAGATGTAAGATTTCCTGTAGTCAGTCCAGGCTGTGCTCAAGGTCCACTTGTCTAAAAATTGCTGAGGTTGAGAAACACTGCACTAGATAATCTCTTTATCTAACCCAACTCAGTTCTTATGGCTTAATTTATAAATATATACAAACAGATATCCAAACTTAGTGCCATTTTGAGCTCATTCTGTGTTTTTTTTTTTAGATAAGTTTGAAGAACAGCTTGTTTTGCTAGTCCTTCTTGTGCGGTGCAAAGCACAAAATGCAATAAAGTGCAAATATCTGGGTTTTTGAAAGAAATACATGATTTTCTAAAAATCTTTCTTGTGTTTCTTCTTAAAGGAAGAAGAAAAAAGAAGCACTTGATTGGGCTATTTGTACTGAATAAAATTTTCAGTCATTCATATACTGACATTCAGGGCAGTTTTCATTAAAAAAATAGATTAGGGTAATATCAGAAATTACTGATAATCTATTTATCTTTACTATTAGCTAGTCTATGCCATTTTCTCCTAACAAGCATAAAAGCAACATTTTCAGTAACCAAGTTATGCATTCTTAGGTGGCAAAACTCGGATCTGATGACTAAGAAAATTCCAGGGGGAAAAAGAGCTATACTAATAGCAGCTTCTTTTTTTCCATTGCAATACCTCATTAAAATTGTTCAAGGTGTTCCTTGGGGAATACTATTCCTTACTATACATCAACATTTGAAAATAACATCAACACCTGCTAAGCATTTGAATAAAATAGAAACAAACATAATCTCTTCCCATTTCTCCGAGTAACAAAAACATCTAGGGCACAAAACTGGCCTGGATTTGTGCTGGATTAGAAAAGGTTCAAACTGTACTAACAGTATTTTGTGTTTCTGTATTTAGAAATAGGCTGAATTTGCTTATTGCACCGAGCCATCATTGTGTCTTAAATAAATCACAGTTAGATTCATATTCCCGTGCCCTAATCTACCTTCACTAAGCTAAAACCCAATAAACCCACTGTAGTGCAGCCCAGTACTAAACAATACTCAGTTTTGTGGACATCTTTGCTATTTCTAGTGATCGTGTTTATTTTGCAGTTGCAATCTGATTGCTATAAATAAACCTTATTACATATGCTTTAGCCTGATGTGAAAAAGGAGCCATATATAGAGTGGAAATGGAGATAGCTTAAATACATCCTAAGCAGCCAATATTCACCATCTGCACATTTTCCCAAAACAATGTTTTTTCTGGTGTGAACAGTTTGTTCATGCAACATGATGACTCTGATTTGCTTTTGGCTTTGTTGCATGAAACCTGCCACTATTGTTTACAAACCATGATTTAAGTCATCACATTATATGTGTGTGAAAAGTACACTATGCTTTTTGAATAAACCATGAATTAGCATAATGTACTGGTGAGGTTTCTATCAGGTAATAGTGCACTCTTCTGTGGCCTGGCAGTTCACAGGTGTATTTGGATTTCTATTTTGATAACCCCTTACCCAGCCCACATCGGAAGGAGCATGATAGTAGCGGATAATGGTGCCTGAAGTTCAAAACTTGGAAAATACCAGAAAAGGCCAGGTTCCTTCATAAAATGTCAGAAATGGAGAACGAGCCGTGTATGAGAAAAGATTATTCCTTCCCGTTTGGGTCCCCCTTATCTTAGGAATTGATTGGCTCCCTGAGAGAGGTCTTTAAACCAGGAATCTTGATTACAAGTTGGCAAGGGACGCAACTAAAACCAACTTTTTGCTCCCATTTAACGGTCCTCCGGGACCCGTCATGTCCAAGTCAAGTTTAGCTCCTAAGGATCACATCCATGCAGGGTTCTTTGTTTGTTTATTTTGAAGGCAGTAAATAAGGGGAAAGTCTCGCCCCTCTAGTTTAAATAAAATGCCTTGAAATTTCCTTGCATCAAACGCGAAAGCGCTCTGATCCCGCCCGCTGCCAAGCCAGGCGAGGCAGCGGTGAACCCCTTCGGAGGTGCGGTGGGTCGGAGGAAGACCCAAGGACGACACCCCGCCGCACGCAACCCCGCGGACAAAGCCACCTTCCGCCCCGCCTCCTGCTTCTTGACGGGCGGCAGGACTCCCCTTGGCCGCTAGATGGGGCCCGGCGCGTGGAGGCGGGGAGCCGGGCTGGCGGGTCACGGAGGAGGAAAGAGTTCGCGTCACCAGCTCGCGCAGCTCCCGCTCGTGGGGGGGCAGAGAAGACGCAGCGGCTGCGGAGCGCAGGTACCGTCGGCCGGCCGGCCTGCCCCGCGGAGGGAGGAGCGTTTTGTTCCCGCGGCGTCTGGCTTGGCTCGCAGGGTCCGTGACCGGCGGCTGACAAAGCCCCTCCCACGTTGGGCGGGCCGGGGAGAGACACCTGGGGTGGCTGGCTGTCGGCCTATGCGCCCTTCCCTCCGGAGCAGGGCCCGGGGAGGGATTCGCCGAGGGATCGTGCCTCGCCTGGGTACTCGGGAAGGATTGCGGGAGTCTCTCCCCACCCTTCCGAAGTTTCTGTTGCAGAGATTAAAGCTTGGTTGTTTTAGGGCGCGTGTGTTGCTGGTCAGGTCTTTTGAGAGACGCGCGCAGTCAAAGGGGAAAAACAGCCTGCTTTTTTTTTTTTTTTTTTTTTTTTTACGGTTCCCCTGGAAGCCGAGGCCGGCTCCCCCTCACACAAGAACAGGTTGCCCTCCTCCAGTTCCCTTCGAGGTTTTTGCATTGATGGCCTATGGGTCCGGGATGCCGGGCGTGGGAGTAGAGCGGGAGCCCGACAGGTGCTTCGGTCTTCCTAGGTAGAGATTCTTCGAAATGGGAGGAGAGAAATAGAGGTTGACGCGTTGCGGGGGGGGGGGGAAAGGTTCTTGGGAAGTGCCTGAAACGTCGGAGGTTGGAACTGAAAAGCTTGCTGGGTCAGTGTAAGAAGTCTATGGGAGAAGATGGGTGTTGACTGTGACCTCTTAACTCTTGCTTGCTCTAATAGGCCTTTGTGAATTTGCAAGAGTCCAGTAAGGTTTACATTTTCTCACCCCATTAAAAAGGTTTACGTTTTCCCACCCCACCTTCCTCTCATCATTACATGCCAGTGAAACTGCTTGAATAGAAACAAGGTTTGTATGAGTAGGTGTGTGCAGTCTGAGGTTAAAAAAAATATATCACCTGGTAAACAAGGGTGTGTCCTCCTGTACTTTAAACCAAGGAAAGGCAGTGGAAAGCTTCACCTCGTCTCAGCAGGAATGGTGCCGCTTCTACTATTTTCCACATACAGTGTTTTATCTGTTCTGAGCGGGAATTAGCTAATAGCACAAAGAATCCAAAAGGAAATAGAACAAGGTTTAAGATGGATCTTAGAAGAATTCACGATGTGCACATCTCTTCTGATGTGGCAAATTCAGTTCAGGAGCTGTTGGAGCAAATAATATCGGAACGCGATGCCTTACGTCAAGCCCTAGCATCTCTCACTGCTGGTTTAGCAAAACTTGAGAAACACCTGGAAGAGACAGATCGCCGTGTGGGAGCTCTGGAAGCAAAGGTGGTGTCTACTCAAGGCTGCGTTGTCAAACATGCTACTTTAATGAAGGAGCTGGCAGTAGGAAAGTTGGTGGCTGACTACAAGCTGGAGACACTAGAAAACAAATTGCGAGCTCGGAACTTGAGAGTCACCGGTGTCCCAGCAGCCATTGGAAATGTGAACCTTATCCCCTTCATAGAAAATCTGTTGCCGGCTGCCTTAGATTTAAATGGCAAACAGGTTCCCATCTGTATAGAAAGTGCTTACCGTCTCCCAGCAAATAATGCCCAGGTGGGTAAGGGCAGTACTGTACTAATCACTCTTACTGATTTGCGGCATCGGGAAAGAATACTGAAGACATCCTGGACAACAAATTTCTATGGACACAAGGTATCCTTCTTTCCTGATCTCAGCCCACTGACATATGCCCGACGGAAACATTTTGTGGCTCTCAAGCAACAGTTCCTGAAGGAAGGAGTTCAGGCGTACGTATTGTACCCTGCAAAGTTAAAGGTTCTGTACCAGGAGAAAACATACATCTTCAAAGACATTCAATCTGCAGTTCACCTGCTGGATGAAATCCGAAAAGGTAGTTGGTAAATGGAGAAAAAAATAGTGCAGACTTTGAGGAGAAAGCTTTGCTCCTTTTGGGTATAGTATTGAAAGGATGACTTTAGAAATCTTTGACTGTTATTTTGAAGTAAGGATAATGAATAGTAGCAGATTCAGTGGAATGCATGCAAACCATTCAGACAGTGACATCCTGAGATACTGGGGAAGGGTTATTATTTTAGAAGGCCTTCATCTTCCTCAGCACACATTGCATATGCCTGAATAGGCAAATACCAATATATGTCTCAGGGTCTTTACTGAATGAAATAGAAGTATCTTGGTTCCTTTCGAGTTTGCTTCCTCAGCGATTAAAAGGTTGAGAAGGTATTTTTATACTCATTTGCAAGATTCTGCTATTGATACAGAGGTGAAAAGGGTGCTTCCAACACTTGCAATCAGCTAGAAAATTACATCGTTTACAAGAGAGGGGTTTTTTTCATTGAGTACCCAACTGCTACCATATTTACAAAAGACTTTGAAATACATTATGCTAGCAAGATATTTGTTTGCATGACTGTGTTTTCAAGCACACTGAACTCTTTAGAACATGGGTGTCAAACTCGTCACATGATGTGTTGCGACGTATCACGACTCTTTGCATTGCTGGCAATGGGGTGGGTGCAGCTTTGGTATGATGAAACCGGCCTGTGGGCTGGCAGTTTGACACCCCTGCTTTAGAAGAATATATCCTATAGTGCTTGAAAATAATGGACTGATGTTTCTTCTTCGCATACATACTCAGCAGATGGGCTTTGCCTAAGATAGATTTTATTAAATATTTACCAAGTTTATACGTAATAAAAATAATTAGTTTGCTATGCTATGATTTTAAAAAAATACATTTTCCTTACGACTAATAATCTTTTCAAAGATATATGGCCATTCCTGCAGTGTATTTTTCACCATTTGGTACCCAATTGTTATTATAGGGCTCAGCAGGAGTTGCTTTCAGAGAGAGTAGTATCCATCTTTGTAATGGCAACCTCACTTGTGGGATTTGGCAAATTCATCTTGGGCAAGTGACAAAGTCACAAAGCTGCATATTCAACTTTTGTGTAGATTTAGATCAGTATGTTTAGGAGGTCCGGAAAATAATTCCTTCCCAAGTGTAGTGATGACTGGTTATATTAATAATTAGTCTGATTGCTGTTTACATCTTTCCTGGCTGATTCTAAAAGGGTGGGAGAAGCACTTATGCTATTTTAAATCCACTGCTGTGCATCAAGATGATGACTTCTGAAACATTTGAATACAAAACCCCAATTATTGTGATATCAGCTAAAAAATGGGGTATTTAAATGTTTACCTAAGGCAGTCTCACATATTGGAAACTGAATTATTTTCCTCAAAGGCACACAAATAGTGGTTCCTTTGTAAGCGCTTTGGATATCTATAATATATGCTGGGTGGGGTGTTCTACAGCTTTCCTTCTACTTTTCAAAGTGAAATTTGCTCTCTTAGTAAAAAAGCTTACTATATTTTGTGATGGAAAAATACCATAGACTCCACTATTTATGCACTGAATCTAATTATCTTTTGTGTTTGTTTTACCACATAACCTGGATAAAGGCCTAATTTGACAAGTGGGACGTATCATTAACAAAGATTGAAAGAAAAACGCAGAGGAGCAGCAAAACCTGAAGGTTTAGAAGTAAAAGATGGGCAAAGGTTTGGCAAAACCTGATCTGATGTATAGCAGCAATATGGGGGGACATAGAATGCATTTTAATTCTGTACTGAGTAACTTTAGCAGAATTTTGTTTTAGTAGGAAAACAATAGGAAAGACAGATCTTTTTGAGCTTCACAGTGGGGTCTAACAGTTAAGTAGTTTAGAAAAAGGAAAAGTATAGAAAGTGGGAATCTTCCTTCCTGTGGGTATGGGTAGGTCTTAAATTGTAAATGAGACAAGGGAAGAGGTATAGTTGCTGTCTTATATTTAAGATTTATTTCATATACTTGTACTAAAATTGTTTTCACTGGCATGGCTATGCAGAAAGAAAGTATTGGGAATAAATAGTAGAATGCATTTCTTTTTAATCAGCCAGTTGATAAAAAGATCAACCATTATAGGGAAGGAGACAGTTTCTACAACTACCTTCTGATTATGACTAGGATCCTGCTAATACAAGTTCCGGGCTCTAGAGTTCATTTGTGCAAGGCTAATGGGACTATCCTACCTTCCAAAAGATTTATAGCTTATACTTACTTGCTAAGGAGAAAGGTGGGATTTAATATTGGTAGCTGCTTTTGTCAATTGCCATTGATTACCTGGAAAAAGAACAGGCAGGTGGGAGAGATAAAATGACACAGGAGAGCTTTTAAAAACTATTTTTACCTGACTTTTTCATATGCAAACATATGAATACTCTTTCCTTTGCCTATTTTCCCTACAACAACAACCTTGTGAGGTGAGTTGGACTGAGAGAAAGTGACTAGCCCAAAGTCACCCACCTGGTTTTCCTGTCTAAGATGGAACTAGAAACCATGCTTCCCTGATTTCTAGGCCATGACCTTTACCACTATACCAAACTGGATCTAGTTTATCATTTGTAGTATACCTTCCACTTTCTACAACTTTAAAATGATATACTTAATTCTATAATGTTCTGCACGCAGTTTGATCTTTGTAGTAGCCCTTGGTTTCTGATCAGAATCAGCCAGTAATCTTAATGATTGAGTGTGGATTTTAATCTGGGTTTCTCCAACCATATTCCAACATTCTTAACTTCTTCATCACAGCAACCATGGTGATTGCCTATATTTTTCCAAAGTTGGTTATCTTGGTATTGCTTAAAAAAGAAATTTGAATCTTAAATAGCAATTCAGTATGATACTATTATTGAGCTGTACAAATAGTTTCAGTTCTTAATCCTAAATCACACTATGCAGTGCTACCCACCATCTCCAACTTCAGTGGGTACAACTGAACTTGAAAGATTTGAGCCCTGGTGCAACGATATAAGTTAATATGGCTAACAATAAGCAAGATGAACTTGATGTCTGATTATCCTAATCTCTCAACAATACACTTGATTTCTTGTATCAAATAAAGCCATAGTTATTTCCCTCCCTCCTCAAAAAAAGGCATGATGGTTGAGGAGAAAAGAAAACATGCCTTGTACACAATTCACTTGCTTTCCAACGTTCTTACACACTACAACAGCGATCCTGCAGTTTTATGGTGTGTGCTATTTGTTAACTCCTTGCCTTACCATAGCAAGCTGTCTGATCCTAGTGGATCTTTCTTTTTCTTTCAAATCCTTTCAGAAAAGATGACTATGACTTTGATCCGCAACAGGCTGGTGCTGCTGGTCCTAGGAATCCTTGTCACTTTTGTCCTCTACCTGTTGCTTCCTGCAATCCAGCATGAAAAATTTAGTGCTTCAGTAGACATCCCTAAACCACGGGCCATGGAGGAAGAGGCGAAGGGTACAGGTGCTGGGAATGTCACCATCATGACAGGGACAGTTTTGCACTCTTCTGTTTTCTTCAGAGAAGCCGTGCTGGCACAAAAAGATGTGGCTTCCTCCACTGAAAGGTAAGTTACCTTCCTGATTTTTGAAACTTCAAAGAGTTAAATCTCGTTCACATAATAAATAACACTCAAGCAACCTATCTATTCTAATAGTACACAGAAACAAGCTTGAGTTTGGGCTGCTGGCAGCGATTCTGATTGGTCTAAAGAGTGCCAAAAGTATGATGAATATTGGCTGATTTAGTTTTTAAAAGTGAATCTCTTGAATGGTTGATTTATTTTGCTCTGCTAAGAGTTGCAGTTTTGGTGATACTGTATTTCAGTGACTAGGTGATGAAATATATATTTACTGATCTGTTTTACTTGGCACTTCCTAGATGGATGTCATAGTATTCATTTGATTCATAAGCTGCCCCTATTTGTATGACCGTGCAGCTTTCAAAAAACCTGATTATTATTGCTAACTAAATACTGGATCCACAGAGAGAATACAGTTTATTTCTTCCAGAGTGGAGAGTAATTCAGCATTGGTAATCCATAGCTGAATCGTGCTTGCTGATGCTGGAATTTTCTTTCTACTGTGCATTTGTTGTGCATGTGACTTTCTTGATGATAATATTATAAAATAAGAGACAGGACTACTGCTCAGATATTGCAGGGGGCTTAAATATATTTTTCTCAGCACATTTGCCACAAAGCAATCTCATTTTCTAACTTTATAAAAGCATCACTTTTCATCGCTAAAAAAGTGGCTTTCTCTTAATTAGCAATTATTTGCAATTAGACCTTCATGTGATTTCTCTAAGACTGCCATACACTTCTATTATTGTGTGATTGTGGTAATTAGGTTATTTAAGAATATGTTTTCTGTCAGATAATCTGAGTATTTATTTCCTTCTGTACTAGTACCTATGTATAACCTTTTAAAGATTGGAAAAGAAACATTGCAAAGATTGCCAAATATATCTAATTTCTTTAATAATATAGCATGTTATTTTATGAACTCTTATTCAAGTCTTCAAATTGTTTGAGATTAGTTTTCTTTAATTTGATGGGAATGTATTGAAATAATCATTACCAGATTTATATTCATTATATTGCAAAGTATCTGAAGGCCACCAGGTAATATTGTCATAAACAATAGAATACACATCTATTTTCCCCAGCTGTATTTATTAATTACATTGCTGGTGTATCTCATGGACAAATAACTTTTCCTAACCATACTCCAGGCAAGTATTACTTTGGTGCAAAAAAAACCCCAATTCACTTAATTGTTTCGAAGTGACCTTTTTTTTTCTTTTCCTTTTTGAGATTAGTTTAGGGATTTTGTTTTACTATATGAGGGGTAGGCAACCTTGGCTCTTTTATGACTCGTGGACTTCAACTCTGACTCAAGAATTCTGGGAGTTGAAGTCCATGAGTCATAAAAGAGCCAAAGTTGCCTACCCCTGTAAAATAAAATATTTTGGGACTTAACAGTATTTTTAGTACATTATTCATATCAGAATGGTAAAAAAAAAAAAGATGACATTAGCTGCTAGTTCTTTTTCTTAACAGGCTGGCAGTGATCTTCTTGCATGGCCAGTCCTTCACATCCAAGACATGGGAGACTCTAGGAACACTGGCTTTGCTTGCAGAAAACGGCTATCGCGCTGTAGCTATTGATTTGCCTGGTAAGAGGAAGCAGTGAATTATATTTTTTGGGGGGGGGCAATTTTGGCTTTTCAGTTTTAGCTTCATTTTCCCTTACCGGCTGATATTCAGTAATAAATATACCTTTCTGGGGGTTTAACTCTTGCTTTGGCAACACACTTTGGATGAAGGCAGCGAACCAAAGTAGAGGGATGAGGATTACTCTTTCTGTTTAGTAAATCACTCCCATCTGCATGTTCCATTGGCAGTAATTCCTCTCTCTCTCTCTCTCCCTGGAGTGAATGCCAACAGTTGATCTATTTTCATATCAAGAAGGATGTAGTTTTATTATTTAATAAGGGGGGAAAGTTCTTGGAATCCGTTAACTGGAAGGGAGAGCCAGGTTTGTTTGAGTGCTATGCCTTGTAAAGATTGTGATCAGCAGCCCACTGAAGATTCCATTGCCTGTTTTGCCAGATTTGTTCCCCCTTTCAAATACTATTGTATATTATTGCCTTTGCTGGAGGAAAACGTTTGGTTTGCATTTGTTTAGCATCCCCCCCATCCCAAGTCTTTTTAGCTTCCACTCTAATAGTTTTGAAAAGTCACTAAAAACCTGGCTCTTCTAGATTTTGGGAGTAAGGTGGCTGTTGAGTCCTTGTTGAGCACATGTTGTACAGTGCTTGGAATTTGTGTCTGGCTAGGTATAATGTCTTTGTTTTTTATTCTTTATAATGTAAGCCTCAGAGTCTCTTGGAGTTGGGTGGCCCCTAAATCTAATAAGTAGATTTCTTAATTAATGAATGTATATGCTACCTGTCTCACTGTCCAGAGTCATCTGGATGGCTTGCAGCATAAATATGAAAACATTAAAAGCTTTAAAATTAAAATTAACAGCAATTAAATAGAGGTTAAAACCAAAAGCAAGGGTAGGCTTTTGTCTCTCACTCAGTCAGCCACCTCCAACACTGCGTGCTCCCATCTGAGTCCCAAGCCAACCAGCAGAGCCAGGTTTTAAGGCCATTTCAGAAGGCCAGAAGATTGGAGGAGGATCTCACCTCTGGAGGCAAGATGTTCCAAAGGGCAAGAGTTATAGTTATCACTTTGGAGATGTAGCACAGTGTTTCTCAACCTTGACAATTTTAAGGTATGTGGACTTCAACTCCCAGAATTCCACAGCCAGCATTGCTGGCTGTGGAATTCTGGGAGTTGAAGTCCACATGCCTTAAAATTGTCAAGGTTGAGAAACACTGATTGTAGCAGGACTAGTTTATAAAAGTTCAGTTTGCCTTATCAGTGATTTATATTTTAGCAGGATTTCTAACAGCTGGTGCCGTAGAGTGAGGGAAGTTGCTTAACTAGTCAAAAGAAAGCCATAAGTCATAGTTAGGTTTTAGAGATGGCTGGGATAACTGCATAGCCATGTAGTTTTTCTTTTTGAGAATACTTTGAGCTCTGCACAAACTCAGTGCTGTATTTTATAGCATATTTCCAGTCTCACAGGAGTGAATTGTGTGGTTTAACCATGCTTTAAATAAATAAAACTACTTTGGAAGAACATAAATTTGCCCGAGCTTCTCTTAAGTTGTATTTGACTAGAGGATCAGAAAGAAGAGCCAAATTTTCCCTTGAAAGTTGGAGGAAAATGGTATATAGCTAGTTATGATAGCCTTCCTGAACGTGGTATCTTCCAGATCTGTGGCCTGAGGAATTCTAGGAGCTGTGATTTCACCATATCTGAAGGGAGAGGGAGAGAGAGAAAAAAAAAGATAGTTCCTCTATAACAGTGTTTCTCAACCTTGACAATTTTAAGGCATGTGGACTTCAACTCCCAGAATTCCACAGCCAGCAATGCTGTGGAATTCTGGGAGTTGAAGTCCACATGCCTTAAAATTGTCAAGGTTGAGAAACACTGTTATAGCAATGCTGGCTGTGGAATTCTGGGAGTTGAAGTCCACATGCCTTAAAATTGTCAAGGTTGAGAAACACTGCCCTATAAAGATCAGAGTGACACGAGTTAGTACGTGTGTTGATTTCTAGTTAACACTATTTTAGTCATTCTCGTGGTTTGCTTAAAATTATTACCTGATTCTTCCTATTTTAGTCATTCCAATTTTTGTTTCTGAACAGGCTATGGGAACTCCCCACGTTCAACCTCTGCTGGGACTGCAAAAGGCCGCATTTCCTTTCTGGAGCAAGTCTTCAAGGAGCTGGGCCTTCAGAAGCCCATTTTGATAAGCTCATCTATGAGTGGCCGATATTCCATTCCATTTCTCTTTTCTAGTGGAGAACGGTTGAAGGGCTTTGTGTCTATTGCGCCAGTGGGTACAAAAGATTTTACAGCTCAGCAATATCAACAGGTCGAGGTAAGATATCTATGGATTGGAAAAAATAGTTTTATTTATTTTCATGGAAGACATCTGTCTTCCCAAAGAGGAAAAAAGAAGTCTCTCAGTGAATCTAAGTCAGCGGTTCTCAACCTGTGGGCCGGGACCCCATTTGGGGTCGAATGACCATTTCACGGGAGTCGCCAAACAACGCAAATCGCCATTTTTCCCCCTTTTCCTTAGCTATGCTACTCCCTTTTATTCTATTGGCTTTTGAAAGCCAGCAGAATAGACTCTCTTGAATAGAGTCTAATTCTATTGGCTTTCAAAAGCCAATAGGAATTGTCCAGGCTGTCTCTGCCCTGCTGAGCCCGCCAAAAGTCCCATTCTGCAAACGGTGCTGCAAGTTGTCTGCAGCGAAGGCGAGCTGTCTGGAAGTTTCCATCTCTCCCTGCTGAGCAATTACTAAAAATGTAAGTAAAAGAGGGCCAGGGGTGGGAGGTGGGAGCCCGGCGGGCGCAGGGAGGGTTGCTGGCGTGCGTGGGGCCCGGCGGGTGCCTTACCTCCCTTGGGCTGGGCCAGCTGGTGGCCCAGCCGGTGGTCAGCCTGCGCCGTCTCTGCTGCTTGCCAGCTATGCCTCGGCCGGCGCAGGGGGTGGCACCACACATGCGCGGCACTCCCGGGCAGGGAAAGTCTTCGACTTACGACCAGTTGGGTAGTCCTCGACTTACGACCGGTTGGGGGTCGCGGCATTAAAAAGGTTGAGAACCACTGATCTAAGTGGATCCTCCATTTTAAAGAAACATGATTTCAGAAAAATACATATATTCATTTCAAGTAAATACAATTAATTTCATTTAATATAAACTTTAATTCCATTAAATTACTGTGGTTATTATATTTAACACTTTTTTCCTAACATTCCAAGGAAATAGTCACTCTTAGGTATTAACTTTTGGGGCTCTGTAAATTACAGATGTTTTGCAGCAACATGTGTCTCCCTGGGAATGCAGACACTACAGTCCCTGGTCTAGAGTTTATTAAGAAAAGATGATTTTGGTTTAAATTTTCCTTGCCATTTTACTAAGAAAGTGGAAAAGGGGGATGAATGGAACCTTTCAAGGACACACATCGGGTGTAGAATCTGATGTCTGGCAGATCAGGGCTTTTTATACAAACTCATAGGGGCTCATATGTATGTTGAAATGCAGAAATAGGAAAGAGACAGAACTTGGAGAACGTTGTGTGGACATTGTGTCAATACAGTATAGACCAGTCTTTCTCAAATTTTATAGCTTGAAGAAATCTTTGAAGTAATTTCAGGCCTCAGGAAACTTTTGCATGACCTCTTAGGAAGCCCCACTTAAGAGAGGCTGCTCTAGACCCTTGCTGGGTTTTTACAGTTGTCCTTATGACAGATATAGCAAGTATTTGTTAATGGTCCACGTAGGATTGCAGTACTCCAAATGTCATTTCATCACCAATCGCTACCATTGATTTTTTTTCTCTTCTTGCCATGGCACCTGCCCTTTGGAGCATCAGGCCTCCTGAGATTAGATTGTCCCTGTCGGCCTTTCGTAAGGTCTTGAAAACTTGCCTTTGTGCCTGAGAACAAGCATGGGTTAGAGTTTGTCTCCTGGTTGTATGGATGATACGTTAGACTGTGCCTGAGTGCTATGTGTTTTTATTTTTGTTTTCTATTTCTTATTTTTGTTTATTGTAAGCTGCCTAGAGCAGTGGTGGCGAACCTATGGCACGGGTGCCAGAAGCGGCACTCAGAGCCCTCTCTGTGGGCACGTGCGCCATCACCCCAGTCCTAGGCCTTCAGCTGGGTTTTATAAAACCTTTTCGCTTTAGGCCTCCGCCGCCATGTGCAAAAAAAAAAAAAAAGTTCAATCAGTCAATTTCAACTTCTTGTGGGAAAAAAAAAATCTTGCAAAGTTGGAATTGATTGATTGAACTTTTTAGTCCCACCCAGTCTGCCATTACCATGGCAGCCATGCCCACCCAATTGGCCACGCCCACCCACTGGGCCACACCCTCCCAGCACTCGACTATGCATAAGTGGATTTTGGGTTGCAGTTTGGGCACTCAGTCTCTAAAAGGTTCGCCATCACTGGCCTAGAGCGTAAAAGTAAGATGGTGACTATATGCATGAACAAATAAATAAAATACACATTTCCATAATAATACCCTTTGAAGCTCCTGATGTTCTGTCCCTCGCTGTGAGTAGCCAAGAGTAACTAGTAGAAGGACCATAATTGAAGATTCCACCCTCTAGAATTGATTCCTAGAATACTTGGCCCTCTTTATCTGCTACATTAATGTCAGCCTTGTGAGCTCTGCAGACAAGAAGCACTGCAGAAATACTAGCTCTTCTATTGTAAAGTTACATTAGCAGAGTATTGAAAGTCTGAAAGTACAGTACGTCTCTCCTCCCTTCTTTTGCCAGTCCAGGAAACTAGGGAAGGTGCCTTCTGAGATGTTAGCCACACCCTCATTCCTTCCGTGGACTTAGCTACTACTTTTTCTGATCATTGGATAGTCTGCAGTTCTTCCTCCTATCTCCTAAGATCATTCCCATACAGTAGACCCATCATATCCAGATTCCAATCACTGCCTCAGGTGTTTCCTCTGGAAAGGGTGTGAAGATATGATATGCTGATGTATTTCACAGGGCCTTTTTGCAAGTTGTATGGAAAAGAATGGCAATTGTTTAGCAATGATTGGGAAGTAATGTTGGTATTCATTTGTGGACCATTGCTTATTTATTTATGTTTTAATGTTTCTAGACACCAACATTGATAATTTATGGACAGCGTGATACTGACCTGGGTGTACAGTCTCTGCAAAGTCTTCAGCAGATTCCCAGATCCAGAGTTGTCATGTTGTTGGGAGCTGGCCATGCCTGCTATCTTGATAAGCCTCAGGAGTTCCACAAAGCGCTGCTGAGCTTCCTCAGTGAATTAAAATGACTGTGGTATTTTTTCTTAGTTGCTCTGCTGAATCCCATTTTCCTTTTCCCAGGGAAAAAGTGAAGACTGAATGTCTGTTATGTAATCTGGATGATGTGCATATAAATCTGGTTCTTCATACTTCAAGGGCTATAGAGCTTTTTGACTGTCGATGGAAGAATTTATCTCTACTTGTTTGTGGGGTTACTTCTTTTTCAAGCGCTCAAGGTATAATTGCCAGAATCCTACAAACTGGCAGAAGTATTAGATCGAGGACATACGGAGCAGGGTAGCATTTTCATATGTTTGTGAAGAGACTGAAGAACTTGATCTGCACATCACTATTCAATTTTCATTCCTTTTAAGAACTGATCTCTCCAGAGAAAGGTACAACGTCAACTCCAGTATCTTATTTCAGACCACAGATATTATCTCAAGATTAATTTTTTTCCATTAACCACCACCTACTACTTTTAGTGTGCTTATTTCTGTTTTGAGGGTGTTTTCTTGTACTTTTTATCTTAATTCTACTGTTGTGATTTGGAGGGTCTGCTTTACTTTTTTCAGCAGCAGAAGGAAACCAAATTGACGTGTTTGTCCTTACTGGGAGCAGGTAATATTTGAAATTGCCCAAAAGACATTTGGGAAATTTGAAGAAAAACTTTGGAAAGAAATGACACAATTTTAAGTGTATATTTTCTTGTAACTTTAATGACCACTGTAATGCATTGGTTGCCCAACTGTAACATGTTGACTCTCTGTGAATGAAGTATTTAGTTAGAATGTGTCATCCAGACTCTCACCTGAGCAGGAGAATATGGAAGAAATAAGGAGAATGGGTCAACTTTTCAAAGAAGCATAGTCCACATGTTAGGAGAGGGATGATTTGTCCTACTCATTAGGTCATACGTTATCTAGGATTTTGAGTATTGCAAACGTTTAATAAATTGTTTATACTGGTATTTGGTGTATGTGTGTATATACAAATATACAATACTAGACATCAAACTGTGAAGTCATAGTTGACAGCATAAAAAATTGACTTGTTAAAGCCTTATGGAATAAGCTTCTATGTTGATATATATTTTAAATATAATCTATAATAAGAACTATGCCCATAATTACCTACCTCCCTATAATCTCATTTTGTATTTTCCAAACAATTTTTCAACTTTAATGCACAGACTTCTAGTATGACTTTGAATTTTCACCCAATTACTAATTCCCTCTACATATGTTCAGGTGAGTTTCTTTATATATTCTGTTCCACGCTGAATTATTAGGATATTTCCAACTATTAGATGAATAAGAAAAAGTGATAATTCATTCTCTTCCATGATAAATGAAGCTAAGAACTTCTGTTCTCTTGTGGTTTCAAAACAGAGTTATGAATTTATTAGAAGAGATAACACTTTTGTCTAAACAATTCTGGTATTCAGAAACTTCTAAGCAATGATATTTAAGGAAGTGTGAGGGTTTTGTAGCTTATCTTGAATGATAGTTTTAGAGTGGAACAGAAAGTTTGTATATACGTTTCTTCTAGGTACCTTTTGAAACTAAATGTTAACAGTGAAAATACCTGATATATTCTATTGCTTTTGTAGAAATTAGCTGGCTATATTTTCTCATTTAATGACATATGCTTGCACTTTCATTTTATCCAGACCCATCTTTTATTGGTCTGAATTATAAGTGCTTGTGAGTGAGAGTGCAGTTGAAAGAAGGTACTGTTGTAGGTGACTTGCGTCACATGTTTGGTGTCTCTGCTGCTTAGTTATAGGGTAACAGAGAAAAGAGTGGGCTTATGCTTTAGTTCCCTTTTTCATAGACATGAATTAATATTGGAAAGCAGGTTAACATTTTAAAGCAGCATTCCTTGGCCTGGTGCTCAAATGATGTTCAGCTAATTGGATACTATGGCAGCATCCAGCCCATTGTAAGGCACTGAGTTGGGGAGGCTGACCTACAGTACAATAATACAAAATCCAGAGGGAGGTTAAATTGCACAGTTAGATGCCCAAGATAATTATTGAAAGGCTAGTTAGGTAATAATTATCTGCATACAATGCAGCACATACAAAGTCCAACTTACATTTTGTATGCAATAGAAGTTGTTTTTAGAATAATTTTCCTTTTGGCCCAGATTACTAAACAATTAAGGAGTATATTTATGTATGTGGAATAATAGGGGATCTCTACAGAATGCAAAATTTTATTATTGATATTTTATTGAATACACACATCCACATTCTCTTAGGGTTTACAAAATATTTCAAATAATTTGCTTCAAAAGCTATAGCTGGTTATTGCTCTCTCTCATTAAAAGTACATTTACTAATCTTTTACTTTACTACTGGAAAAGCCATGTTACACACTACTAAATGTGTGGGGTATCTGTTAAGAATGCTAATGCTGGTTGGCCTTGTCGTCTATGTGCATGCTGCATATTAACTACTCTTTGCTGCAAAATCAAAATAAATTGGATCCAAAATATAAATTTAATATAATATGAAGCTTAGTTGTCACAATGATTTGAGAGATGGAAAGCATTGCTCTTGATTCTTCATGTGAAATCCGATAGAAAAGAAGCCTCTCACATAATACAATAAGCGAGAACCACTTGTCTCATTTGAACCTTGCTGCTGAATACCTTGAAACATCTTCTGTGAAATCTTTAGATTTGTATAAAAGCTCCATGTCTATTTTAATTTTTCCTTTTTGCAAGCCCCTGGGAATATGACATATATACCTGCCATTCCTTTCAGTTTCAGGATAAGCAGTGTGATTAAAAGTGCAGAAAGGAAATAAATACTAAGCCAAAATATTTTTTTCGAAAGGTGTGTGATTAGAAATCAGGAAATATAACTAATTATAGTTATAATAATTAGATTGAATTCTAGTTATACCATCATTGTATAGCAAAACCATTTACTGAACCACTTTGGACCATTCTCTGTTTGCGAACCATTCCTACTTCTATCACTTCATACATTGCCTTTTCATCTTCACACATTTCATCTTTTTCTATTTGAGGATATCATCCACTTCTTTCTTTAGTCTCCCTCTGAGTATTTGTCTTTTATTTGATCCTCTCTGTATGATTCAACTACCTTAACATTGTTTCATTTTGGTAACTCACTTTTGTATTCTGCTCACTTCCACTGAATATCTATTCATTCTTGATCTTATCTCTTATTTTACCACATTTAAGTACTGCATTCCCATTTTATATAACTTATTTTTAAGTTTATTATTTATTTTATTTATAAAATTTTAGGCTACCCATTTTATCTCAAAGTAATTTTGGGCAGCTTACCATCATTAAAAGGTTCTCTGTTAATTTCAGAATCAATCTGAATCAGTCTGTCTAATAGAGCGGGCAGATATATATCTCGATAAACAGTCATTTTTGCTTTTTTTGGACAAGCATTAATTCCTTGCAACACTTTTGTTTTTAATTCAATTCATTTAGCCTCCATTCAGAATCTCCCATTACTCTTACATCCTTCATTGTCTCAGTCTCTCATCTTAAATCAATCAATCACACTTTGACATTTATATTAATTCTTTTGGCACACCCAGGTATGAAGATTTCTGCTTAAACCATGTATTTTTAACAAAGAGTGTATGGTATTATCTAAGCAGGTCTCCACATACCTCAATTATTTCTTCTTTATTCTCTTGGCACCTAAATTCTCCCTCCTCTTCTCCAACTGCATTCATTAAAATTTTTTATTTTTATTTCAAAATGCCCCTTCCAGAAGTTCAATAGGTGAGGCTGGGTCAGATTTTTGCCTGTTATGCTAACTCTGACTCCAACCCCAGAGACAATCTGTAAGAAGATATACTGTGACCCACCAACCTGGAGATAGCTGCAGTGTACTGATAAATACTCAGGATATCCCAGAACACGACTAGAGGTAATTGTAAGAATGCATGTAATAAAGTAACTGGAAACTTTAGGGGATTCATGATGATTCAACCAGTATAAAAGTTAATAAAACAAGTGCATTTATGCCTAAAGTATCAATATGTTCTGTATATTTTTCATGACACTGTTTTTGTTGCATTTAAGCTGTTGCTGCTATGTGAGCACTGCAATACTAGGCCTTTTTAGGAGGAAAAAGGGGTACAGGGAGAGGAACCTTCTAGGCCACATATTTGTACAAATTCTTGTTCTTGCCTGACTTTTAATTTTAATGATGACACCCTTGGGAACAAATATGAGTTGCTTATTTTGGAATTGTCACCAAGTTTGGATGTCAGATCCTTTCATCAGTATGCCAGTGAATTATTCTTGAAATTAAATGTAGTTAGTTTTCAAAGGAACAGACTAAAACGCATTGACTATAAAATGTACATCTCTGTTGATACAAAGAAATCACTTCCCAACTTACTTGGTTTTTGCAAAGTTTCCAACAAAATATATTAACTTGTTTCGTTGTTGTTCAGTTAGTTACTTCTTACTCTCTTCAGTTGCTTCTGACTCAATATTTTGTCAGCAGTCAACTTTGGCTTTTCACTTCAAAGGTGTAAATAGAATATTTTGTATCCTTATATTACTTTGTTCATGAATGGTACTTGTTGTAGTCAAAGTCACCTTAAGCAGTTCAGCAACTTTTTCTTAAAACAATATGAAATTACCCTTTAAAATAATGGGCAATTATTTAAAAGGCTCAATTAGACACAGCTAGAATTAGATACTTTTTAAAAAATAAAATAGGCATTTGTTTAGCAAAATGAACAAAAATTAATTAGACCTTGGTAAAAGCATGAAAGCCAGTTTGATTTCTAGTCTGGCACTAGTTATTAGTTCTAGTTCCCCCTTAGACACTGGGTAACCTTGTATCGTTCACTTTCTTTCAGCCCTAGAAAGCAGCCAATGGCAAACCACTTCTGAAATCTTGCCAAGAGAACTTGCAGGGTCTAGTCCAGGTTGTCACCAGAACTCAACACAACGCAACAGAACTCAGAAGCACAACACCCACCCACCCACCCCCAGACATATAGTAACTATAATTATAATCTGAATGGCTCAAATTACAACAAAAAGCACAAAGTAACACTTTTCCTAGTGTGAAGTCATCCATATTAGGGTCCTCATACTTTGACAACAATTTGGAAAAAAGACCTCATGTGGGCAGGTATTCTGTACTTTGTGCTTTTTGTATTGTTACTTTGTGTTTTTTGTTGTAATTTGAGCCATTCAAATACAGAATATCTCTCTGGTATTCTATACGTGCAAAACAAACAAACAGAGATGCTGTTTCTTGAATCAAATAAAGCAGCATATTTTTAATGTGATCATCTTTTTTAAGCTTGTGCTTAAGTCTGATAAAGCATGTTTACATTCATGAACAGCAAGAGAGAGATGCTCATGAGATCAGAAGCACTTCACATGATTTTCAGAATGTGCCAAGCCCTATTCTATGTAATGAAAAATACTGTCATTACTGAATAGTGATCATACAGAATCAAAAATTAGATCTAGTCTTTTCTATAACTGGAACCTTAGAGACCTGTCCAATCTGGAACTTTATGTGGCTGTTAGGAACAATAATCACATTGGCTCTCCCAGCCAATGCTGAAAGATGCTTAGAATTCAGACCCTGTGCTGCTGCAAAAATGCAACATTGAATGAAGACACTGGCCTGTAAGATCTTGAGTGGCAAAGGCAGTAAATAATACCAAAGAGTTTCGGAAGCTGAAAAGGAACATTGGCAGCAAATGTTCCAGCAAAAAGCCTGGTGCCATGTCACTTCATACCACAGGAAGAGTAAAACTATGCAACTTTTATGCAAGATGCATTCAAAACTCACTGAACAACATTATTAAAAAGAATGCTTTCTGTATATAACTGCATTTCTTCTGGAATTGAATCTGTTACTTCTATGCAAACATGAAAAATAGATATGGTTCCTTATTTGGAATTGGGTTACAAAGTGAAGTACTGAGGCCTCTAATCCTCAGAGCATACTCCATTTGTCTGTATTGAAACATCAAAATATCTTCTTGTGAGGAGTCCACCTTCCTTTCCACGTCTTGAATTTTGTCATCTAAAGAGTCAACTTTGTCTTCCACTTCCTCAAGCCTTGCATCGAGCTTAACCACCACAGTAGCCAAACCTGAAACAGCTGCCAGTATATCTTGTCGTAATTCATTATTATTTTCTTGCAATTTAGACTTTATCCCCGTTATCTCTTCTTTGAGATCAGATTTAATTTCTGATTTAATCTGTGAAACAAATTGAGTCATTTCCTCTCTCATTTGAACTACAATCTCTCCCATTATGCCTCTAACCTCTTGCACTGAAAGTCCAGGTAGAGGAGGGGAGGGTGGTGGCTGAGCCGGTGGTGCATGTTTAGATTGTTGTTGTAGCTGTGCAGTGGAAGTTATAGGAGAAGAAATAACCTTGGGTACTGAGGAAGGCTGCTGCCTCTTTGAAGCCATTTTAAAAAGCACAATTGTCACTTCCCTTTCCCCTCCAGCCAAAAAGGGAGGAGGAAAAAAAGAAAAAAAGAATTTTTAAAAAGAGACAAACTATAATCATTAAAAGTCCAGAATAAATCCCAAGAATAAGTAATAAAAGAGCAAACAATTCAAAAAAAAAATTCTAAGCCAAAAGCAAAAGCAAAAGCAAAAAACAATCCTTAAAAAGGGAAAGTAAAACAAAAGAGAAAGGAAAAAAAAACTCCGACACTTTCAAAACGCCATCTTAAGTCCTTTCACTAGTATAACAAAGAAAAGGAGGAAAAATAGTAAAAATCAAAAGATAAAAAAATAAACACCTAAAATATAAGAAAAAGTCCTTTAAACTGCTCCGTCCGTTTAAAAATTACTCACCAAAATGCTGTAAACACGGAGATAGAAGCGGCGGTTTCTTTTGCTTCCAAGGAAGCAAAAACAGCTGGGAGGCGGAGATCAGCAAGAGCTCCGAGGGAACACTCCTTTCACCCCCTCTAGAAATAAATCCAGAGGGGGTTCAGGGGTTCTACCTCTACTCTTGCGTTCTCTATCCCTTCCCTTTGCCCGGGAAGGGATTTCCGAGCCGCGGGCCAGCTGATGCGCGCTGCGCTCCGCGGCTCTGACACTTCCCCAGCTGGACGGCTAAAAGCTAGCCGCCATCGCCGTCGCCTCCCACCGGAAGTTATGAATCAAGATTTGATGGAGGTGGTTCTTAGTGATCTGGCGCTGGCTTTGGATATGGATAAAGGAGAATTACAGAGAGAAGTAGAAAAAATTTATAGACTCAACTCCTGGATTGCTAAGCAGAAGAATTTGCCCAGAGATGTGGTGATTTACTTTACAAAGAAGTCCCTGCGGAATGAGATTATACAAGCTTTTTACAACAAAAGATTTCAGATTGCCGCCCAAGATGTCATCATTCTAAAGGAAATCCCATCTAAAATTTTAAGAAGTAGGAAAGACTTTGCTTTTTTAACCAATGAGCTTAAAGCTAGATCGATGCCATTCAGATGGGAAATTCCGATGGGTATCGTTTTGAGCCATGCTGGGACACGTTACAGATTGAACACAGTTGATAAAGCTAGAGATTTCTATACTTCGGTCCTGAGTGCAGGCTCAACTTCATCTGGTCGGAAATCTTTGAGTGCTAAGGAACCTGAGCAGCAATCTGAGGCACTAGATTTGGTTTCCGCAGGGATGATAGAAGTGGCAAAGCAACGCCAAACGGAGGCTAAAGAGCAGAGGATGACTCGTGCAGCTTATAAGCGTAAAGAGAAAGAGCAACGTAAAAAAGAGCCCAAAGAGAATTCTCCTGGAAGTGCATCACCGCCGGTGGGAGGAGCAAGACCCAAGAGTTATGCAACACACGCAGCTCTGTCAGAGTTTGATGGTGTCTTCTCCAGGCTGCGTGCCAAGGGAGATGGCAAAGTTTTTGACCTGGAATGTTAATGGATTGAATTCTCCTCAGAAACGGAAAAAAATCTTTTATTATTTGAAACAACATACCAATGATGTTATTTGTTTACAGGAAACTCATATTCTACTTAAAGATCAGAAATATTTAGTTAATGCTCGTTTGGGATCTCATTTTATATCTCCTGCACCTGGGAAGAAAGGGGGAGTTGTTATATATGTCAAACAAAACCTGCCAGCTTGTCTGGTAGAATCAGATCCCCAGGGGAGATATGTGATGATTGAACTTGGTATTTATGGTAAGAAAGTACTTATAGTTGGACTTTATGCTCCAAATCAACAACAGGAACAATTTTATAAACAGTTACACCAAAAAATAACTTTGCTTGATTATAGATCGGTGGTATTAATGGGTGATTGGAATGGTGTCTTAGATACACAAAGGGATAAGAAAGGTTCCTCTCCTTTTCTTAAACAAGCAAGGCTACCTAAAGCCTTTTTTGATATGAAAGAAGACTGGGAATTAAGGGACTATTGGCGGGAACGTAATCAAGAGGAGAGAGACTTTACTTTTTTTTCTGACAGACACCAATCTTTTTCAAGAATTGACTTTTTCTTGATTACCACGGATTTGTATAATAAAGTAAAGAATGTAAAGATTTTTCCTAGATCACTGACGGATCATAGTCCAGTTTGGATGGAGTTGATTCAAGAGAAAGAGGAAAGAAGATCCTGGAGAGTTAATGAAAATTTGTTTAGACAAGAGAAGAATGTTCAAAAACTAAAGGAGTGTTTAAAGGACTATTTTGCTTTGAATATGTATAAGGGGACTTCAATGTCAATGGTATGGGATGCAGGTAAAGCATTTATGCGCGGTGTTTTGATAAAAATGAATAATTTTTATAAGCGAAATCAGACTCAGAAACGTAGAGAACTTGAAGATGAAATTAAACTAAAAGAAAGGGCTTTGATTCTAAATCCTTCTGATGAAAGTACTAAAGAATCTGTAAAGTTATTAAGGTCACAATTTAATATGTTGATAGCAGATCAAGCTGCAACCAATTTATTATTTATGAAACAAAATACATTTTGTAATGCTAATAAGCCGGGGAGATGGTTGGCTTATCAATTAAGAAAGAAACAGAGACTGAGAATAATAGAGAAAATAAATTATAAGGGTAAACTAGTTTCTCAGAAGGAATTAATTAAAAAATCTTTTTTGGATTATTATCAAAACCTATACAAATCTACTAATGTACAACTGTTAGATATAAATAAATATTTAGCTGAGGCAAGTTTTCCTAAACTGACTGAGGATCAGAAATATGAAATTAATGGTTTAATTACTAAGGAGGAAATCGCCTCAGCAATTCAACAATTGAAATTAGGGAAAGCACCGGGTACGGATGGGTTAACAGCTGTTTATTATAAAGCTTTAATGGAGGAGATGATTCAACCATTAAATGATCTTTTTAATGGTATCTTACAGGGTTTAGAGATTCCTCCTTCATGGCGTAGTGCTTTTATATCATTGATTCCAAAGGAGGATCAAGATCTTACTTTACCAAAAAACTATAGGCCTATATCTCTTTTAAACGTGGATTATAAGATATTTGTAAAAATTTTGGTAAATAGGCTTATGAGGGTGGTGCATCATCTTGTGCATAAAGATCAATCAGGGTTTATAACAGGAAGGTATATGAAAAACAATGTTAGACAAATTATTAACTTATTAGAATACTTAGATAAGAACAACCAAGTTCCTGCAGGGCTCATATTTTTAGATGCTGAAAAAGCATTTGACCAACTGAATTGGCATTTTATGCTAAGAGTAATGGAAGAAATGAATTTTGGTGAAAACATATTACAAGCCCTTAAGGTAATATATCAAAAACAAACAGCACAACTTATTGTTAATGGAGGTTTGTCGGAGGTTTTCACAATAGAGAAAGGTACTAGACAGGGGTGTCCTTTATCGCCATTGTTGTTTGTTTTAACATTGGAAATATTATTGATTAAAATTCGAGAGTCTCAGGAAATTAAAGGAATATATGTTAATAAAAAAGAATATAAGTTGAGAGCTTTTGCGGATGACTTGGTTGTTACTTTGTCGCAACCTGATTATTCTGTAGTAAACTTATTACAGTTGATTCACCATTATGGTTTGGTCTCGGGTTTTAAGATTAATGTAAATAAGACTAAAATTTTACCTAAAAATTTGTCGAGTCAGGAGAAGCAGATTTTGGTTAACTCGACGGGTTTTGAGATTGTTAATAAGGTAAAATATTTGGGGGTGATGCTGTCTGTTTCTAATGCAAAACTATTTAAAAATAATTATGAAAGGTTGTGGGTCGGGGTACAGAAAGACTTGAAGAATTGGGAAAAGCTGCAATTATCCCTCATGGGAAGAATTGCAGTGATAAAAATGAATATTCTACCCAAGTTTCTTTTTTTGTTTCAAATGTTACCAATTTTGAAAAATGAGATTAATTTAAATGAGTGGCAGAAGGGTCTCAATAAATTTATTTGGGCAGGGAAAAAACCAAGGGTTAAGTTCAAAATTATGCAAGACTTCCGTGAGAGGGGCGGACTCAAGGTACCAAATTTGAAATTATATTATGATGCGGTGGTTTTAACATTAATTAGTGACTGGGTAAATTTGACAAATTCTGAGATACTTTATCTAGAGGGATGGGATTTACTTTATGGGTGGCATGCCTATTTAATATTTAATAAAAAAATAGATTGGGCTTTTAAATCTCATATTTTAAGAATTTCTTTACTTAGGATTTGGAGAAAATATTATAAAAGTGATTTTAAAGTACCATTATGGGCTATACCTTGGCATGCGATAGAAGGAATAAAAAGAGGGGTTAAAATGGATATGGTGTCTTACAGACAGTTACTTAAATGGGATGGACAAAACTGGCAATTAAAATCACGGGAAGAATTAGCACAAGAAAATTTTACTTATTCTTGGTTCCAATATAGGCAACTACTAGATAGATGGAAGATGGATTGTAAGGTGGGTTTTCTTAGAGAAGATGAAAATCTTATTAAGCAACTGAAGGATCAAAGACAAACCCACATTAAGAGAATTTATGGGGTTTTAGTTGAATTGGACTCAGAAACGGAACTAATTAAAGATTGTATGATTAGATGGGCGCAGAACTTTGGTGAGCCAGTTTCATTGGACACCTGGGAAACTATTTGGGTGAGAAATGTCAAATTTACTCAAGCACAGAATCTAAGGGAGAATTTTTATAAAATGTTTTATAGATGGCACCTTGATCCACAAAAAATGTCTTACATGTACCCTGACGTGCAACCTAAATGTTGGAGATGTGGTTATAAGGAGGCTTCCTATTATCATATTTGGTGGTCATGTAGAGAGATAAAAGCATTTTGGATCAAAATATGGTGGAATATCCAGAGAATTTTTAGAAGGAGGGTAAAATTTACTCCGCAATTATTTTTGTTAGGTATTGTTACAGATTGTGATACAAAGGAGGTTGTATTGATGTTAAACTTGATCACAGCCGCGAGGCTGTTAATTGGACAATATTGGAAGAAGGAATCTTTGCCTACATTGCAGGAATGGTTTTTTAAAGTAGCTTATCTGGCAGAAATGGCAAAGATTTCGGCTTTCTTAAAGCAACAAACGCAAGAGAAGTTTTTTGCTATCTGGGACAAATGGATAAAATTTATACAATTTAGATTGGGTATACAAAAATATTATATAGCTTTTTCATAAGTCTTATTTTTATATATATTATAGATATCTTTTTTATATATATAAATATAAAGTTTTTAATTTAATTTTTATTTTTATTTTTTTTTTTTATTATTATTTCTTAAGCCTATATTCTGCTCTGGGAAGCTCAGGGGGGGGGAAGGGAGGGTTTTTGGGAGGGGTGTGGGGTGGGGGGTTTTTTTTATATGTATTGTTTAATTTTTTTTTCTTTTGTATATGTTGTTTTTTGTTCTGTATTGTTCTTGTTTTTTTTTTGTAAAATTTATAAAACTTTTAATAAAAAAAAAAAAAAAAAAAAAAAGTGAAGTACTGGACAGAGGGGGTAGATCTTAGAAGTGTTCCACAAAGACTTGTATTCAAAGGATGAAACTTTGGTAATTTCTTCCCTTTGTTAAATTGGCAACACAATAATTAAATATAAAGTGACCCACTTTCTTTAAAAAATAATAAAACAGATTATTCAAGGAGGAGAGGAGATCTGGAATCTTGGAATTGTTTCAGTAATGGAGCCTTGTCTCTTGACTACTAAAACTTTGCAAAAGGTGGAAAAATGACATATTTCTTTCTCGACATGCTGAATTTTAGTAACCTAGTTTTACTTGAATATTATAATACAAGTATAATGGATGAATTCCCAAGGTTCTGCCACAAGTTTCTCATCCTCAGATCTTGATTCTATTATATATTTTACATGCTCACAAACTATATAAATTTATATAAATTATATAAATTTAAATGCCAAATTTATGCAGTACTTTTATCACCAAGCTGCATAGAAAACCTAATTTTAATTCACTTGAAGCTACCTAAATGCTTAAATGTACATCTGGTCCAAAATCTGAACTGTTGATTTCAGCCACACAACAGAAATGGCTAACCACAAATGGCTGTGCTTGTACACTTTTGGTGATTTTACCATGATTTACTCAATCCATCTCTGCTTTTAAACAGTATGGTAGATTAAAATCTGCTTGGTTGGTTTGTCCTGCTGAAAATGAAAACAGGTGGTTTCTGGCTGGAGAGGATATGTTTATAACCCTGGAGGACCCCTACTCAGAATAACAAAATAAGAATTGGAAGGGCCTTGGAGATCTTCTAGTAATCTCCAACCCTCTGCTCAGGAAACCCTATACCAGTTCAGAAAAATGTTTGTCCAATCTCCTTTTAGAAACCTCCAGTGTTGGAGGTTTTTAACTTCTGGAGGCAGGTTGTTCCACTGGTTAATTGTTCTAACTGCCAGGAAGTTTCTCCTTAGTTCTAGGTTGCTTCTCTCCTTGATTAGTTTCCATCCGCTGCTTCTTGTCCTGCCTTCAGGTGCTTTGGAAAATAGATTGACCTCCTCTGTGGCAGCCTCTTAGATACTAGAACACTGCTATCATGTCACCCCTCATCCTTCATTAAACTAGACATACCCAATTCCTGTAACAGTTCTTCATATGGTTTAGCCTCCAGATCATCTTCATTGCTCTTCTCTGCACTCTTTTAGAGTCTCAACATCTTTTTTAAATCTTGGCGACTCTTGACAACATGGTAGTTTAAGACTGGGCCTGCTATGGAGGGCAGCTAAACTATATTTTTCCTGAGGGGGCATCGCCCTTCATCCTGAGGAACCCCAAATATAGATAGATTTGAGGCCCCCCATTCCCTCTGCCAAAGTCCTGTCGGTGCTTCACTGACTCTCTGCCTGCCCTACCCAGCCAATACGACATCCAGGCATGCCGCACTTAGGCGCTTCTGGTTCTCCAAGCGAAGTCCCGCAGCTCCGGCTTGTCCCCGCCGGCTTGGGCCGAAGCAAGCTAGAGCTTGCAAGCCACGGCGGCCGTCGGATTGGCCGCGAGCGGGCGGGTCGGCGCGCGCCTTGGAGATTGGTCTGCTCTGCGCTCGGCCCTGCCCAGCGCTACTGCTACCGCCGCCCCCGAGAACGGCGGAGTCAACTCGCGGCGAGCAAGGCTTGAGGGAGGCGGTGGCTTCCGCAACGAGCAAAGAGGTGGGTGAGGAGGCAGAGAAAGAGCGCTCGGCGCCACCAGTTACCACTTCGGGGCCCCTTTGCCGCCCAGGAAAGCTTCCCTGTTGCTTCGCCCGACCGTCGACTTATTTCACTGGGGGGGGGGGGGGACGAGGGGAAAGGCCAGCCCAGCGTTGCCTCCAAAGTGCTTGCCAAATAACTTGTTTACTTGGCTGCCGCTGGGCCAGGAGCTACAAGGGAGGCAGGCGAGCGCTGGACTGCGGTATGTGGGAGAGAAAAAAATCCCATAAAGGGGACTGTTGGGCTGGCGCCAGGGCCACAGCTGGGGAGTTTCAAGCTGCCCTGCGCGGTGCACTGTAGTCTGCCGGACTTTCGCCTCAGCTTCCGATGAGCACTCGGTGACCTGGGTGTAACTCTCACAGTTCTGCAGTTGCAGCTGTGGAAATCCTGCCTTGACTGCAGCAATGAAGACACACAACCCTATGTCAGGGGAGAGTGGCAATTTCATTCTATCCCATATAACTCTTCTGGGTATTTTTAATACTCAGTTGCTTTTGGCTGAAGTGAAGGTAGAGTGTGGTACCTTTATAATGTACAGTACAGTAATTTGAAGTGGGAAACATAACTCTTATCATAATTTCATTCATTATTACCAGGATAACCTCCTTCTCTCCTAGTCCCATTGAAAAACTTGCAATTCTTGTGTCTTTATCCTCACTTTCTGTCTGTTCCTCTCTTGCTATATTTGTTATAGTACTCTAGTCTCCTGAGTCCAGAGGACTAAACATGCTACCAGAGAAAGATTCTAAAAAGCTTGGGGAGAGGGATCCCAAAGAAGACCCATCTGTCACTCTCTTTCGGGAGTATCTGAGAATCAAGACAGTCCAGCCTCAGCCTGATTATGGTATTAAGTCTAAAAATCTGTTGCACTGATAATCAGCATTTAGTACCTAAAACTTGTTACATAATGAGTGGGGGAAAGAATTACCTTTAACGTTATATCATGGGGTTTTTTTATTTTGAGAGAAATTTATGATCAGACTGTCCTATATTACATTACATCAATTATAATTATAATTTTTGATAGAAATGGAGTAGTGACAGATTTTATTTTTCTGGGCTCCAAGATCACCTCAGATGGGGACTGCAGCCAAGAAATTAAAAGTCGCTCCTGGGGAGGAAAGCTATGGCAAATCTAGACAGCATACTAAAAAGCAGAGACATCACCCTGCCAACAAAAGTGCGTATAGTCTGGGCCATGGTTTTCCCAGTTGCAATGTATGGCTGTAAAAGTTGGACCATAAGAAAGGCTGAGCGCCAAAGAATTGAGGCCTTTGAACTATGGTGCTGGAGAAGACTCCTGCGAGTCCCCTGGACTGCAAGGTGTTCAAACCGGTCAGTCCTAGAAGAGATCAACCCCGACTGCTCTTTTAAGGACTTCTTTCATTACACAGTTATGTTATGTGACTTGTTCCTTATGTCCAAAAAAGGAAGGTTAGATTCATACACTCCAGGAAGCCCTGAAGAAAATATTATTACCTATCTTTTACGTTTGGTTTGAAAGAGTTCCTTCAGGAGAAGAATCCCTCAAAAGCTAAATATCTGTTGGATGTTTGCTTGGCTAACGAAATTCTTAGGTGTAAAAGCTAAAGGTTTTCCCTCTTGCATTTTGGTTTTCTGGCCATATAAACTTATACAGCCAGAAATCTATACAATATGTGTTATATATAACCTATATAAACTTTCCTGAGAGTTAGGAGACTTTGCAAAACAAAAAGCAGTTTCAACATTTGCCTCCCTGTCACTATTTATGCAGACAAAATCCTTATGATTTCATCTGCGGGATAAATGAGGAAGTGTAACTCTTCAGAATGCCTCTTCTACGCATAGGGTTGATCTTGCACTATCTGGGGAAGAAACAGAGGCCATTGTGAGTTGCACTGTATAAAAATTGAATAAAGGAATTAATGGAAATGACAAGACTCAAGAACTTTTATAAACCGAATAAGGAATATATTTATTTAATTCTCACAGTGATTGCTATACAGTTTCTATATCCATCAGTTTATATTTAGGAATAGTTCCCAAAAGGAAGAAAGCATCAAGTTTGAGTTTTGAGTGAGCCCACTTATCGGTACGATGGTGATTGCTTGTTTATTTTGTTCTGTGTCTAATTATCTTTTAGCTTGATTTTCATGTTTCAGTATGATTATTGATTCTTGTCTACCCAAAGGGTTCATATTGTTTGGATGGCCATATAAATAAATAAAATAATACAAGTCTGCCTAGTTGATTTCTTCTCCCAGTGCCTGTTGTGTTCATGTAGAAAAATCAGTGTAAAGTGCAAGGCTGACCCCCATCTAGATTTTCATCGTTTTCATCATGGAGGAGCGAATGTTTTTACTGAATAGATTTGTAGAACTTCCATTGTAAACAAACCTGGAATAACATTCTGAAATCTGAAGGCCCCTATATTAATTCTAGAATGTTCAGTATGTCAGTATTTTGACAGTTTTAATAGTAGATGCTTTTATTTTAATTGTTTATGGACGGGGTGATGTCAGGGAGAACTAAAATACACCACTTTGAAATGTAAAGTAAAAAACAATGATGGCTTAGTTGACAGGAGTGCTAGAAGCACTACTTGTCTCTAAGACTCATTTATGGCTTTGGGCAATTTGCTGTATGTCTTTCCACAATAATGGTTGTCATCTTTAAAAATATTCATAGAATAATTAAATTATACATGTAATGGCTGACAAGTGAGCTTTAACACAGCTTGAAGAGATAAGACGGCCCAAGATTTCAAACTTTGTCCAATACCTTATCCTTGGGACAAAGTTTTAATTCAATTACTGCACCTGGGGAAAAGCTGTATAAAACTTGTACAGTACTGCCATTTTTAAAAAATTAAATATTGATTGAAATAAAAAGAGAAAGTGTGTCACTGACATGTGTAATTTTCATGATGGCTTCATATTTTCTTCCAGACACAGCAATAAAATTCCTGGAAAGAATAGCTTCTGAACTTGGTCTACAGTGTTTGAAAGTGGAGGTAAAATAATGATAAACCCTTGCACTTATGTGGATTCTGTTGCCTTTCACTTATGTGGATTCTATTGGTTTCTGAGTTGTTGCTGCATGGCCTCTTTGTGCTCATAATTTAGGAAGAAAATCAGCATCATTAATCTTTGTCTTGCAGGTTTAAGCTTTGAAATAAGGGCTTTAAAAAAATAAAACTTCACCAGCATATATTGTTATTGATAGCAAAATAATTGCTTTCTACAAGGATAGTTGGGGGGGGGGAGGATTTCACTATCTAACATTATCAGGAAATGTCCCATTAAAGTACTATGCAAAGTTAATATAATTTACTTTTTAGCTTATAAAAATGTCAGCTAGACACTGCTATCTGCTGAGTCAAAGTAAAGGAATACTGTCTCATATTTTACTGCTACAGCTCAGGATTTCAATTTCATTCCATTGTTAAAATAGATATAACGGTATATTTGGGCAATATTTGTTTGGGCAATTTTCCAAAGACATATTTCTGTGCATTGTTGCTTTACTCTGTCATCTGAGTTAATAATAAGGAATAAGATGGCATTCATTTCAAATTAGGAGGAAAAAAAGTGTAAGTCTGTTGTCAAACTATAATTTTAGATTCAGAGGTTTGAGATTCACCGAATTTCACTGACAGCCAGTATCTTATCCTTGTGGTCAGATATAGTTGCAGAGGGTATTGTTTCCCCTTATAAGGGCAGAGTAATATTATATATTGTTCTTGTTAAGGTTTTATTTAATGCTCTCCCAAGTCAGTATTTCCATTTCCAGATTACAAAAATACGAATTACTAAATGATTTTAACAAAGTTCAGTAGAACAGAATAAAGGCTTGCTAACTAGAATTATATTTAAAAAATAGTGACCCGAACATCTATCAAAATTAAACTCTTTTCTAGCACGTACTAATTATCCACAGGATAAAGTGGACAATTGGTGGAATTTTGTTTTTCGCAATTTACCTCTTTCAAATGTTTTTGCTATTGTGCTTCTCATCTGTTTCTTTTCCTCAGAGTTGTGTAAAGTTTTATTTCCTGTATAATTGCGAGCTGTGTACCCATGTTATAATTGCATATGTGGTGGAAATGCAGAGCTACACACATGTGGGCAGTAGATCAGTTCACATAGCTGTTTTCCATGAAATCTGCACGTGTCAATCAAAGAGAATAAATTCATGCTGCTAAAATTGGTTCAAGCAGTTGCATCATTCACATATAATTGTCTAGACTCTAGGGTTACAACATGGGGAAGTGGTTTCCATGTGTCTATGCAAAGAAGTGTATTATTGAGACAATGATCATTATTCAAAATCACTTAGATCATGTTATTTACCAGCCATAGTGTAAGCTGCTTACTTAGGCAGTGAATAAGTTTATAGAGAAAACAGATATTCCAAGTTTGTTATCTTAATAACTGTATCTTACTTCTAATTTCAAAGACAATGTATCTAAATATCAGTTACTGGCGACCAATAATCCTTATGTCCTGCTTGTAAACTTCCCAGATAAATTTGGGTATGAGTAATATGTTGGATGAAATAGATATTTGGCCTGATTCAACAAAGATCTATAACAATATTATTTAAAAGTGTTAGGCATTCTATATTATCATTTGATGTAATGTTCAAAAAAAAAATACTAGTGTTGGATAAATTTAAATCTGAATCTGCAAAAATCATGTAACTGATTTGATTGGCCTCACATAGCAGAATTTAGTTATGAGGATGAAAATGAGATAATAATACAAACAAGGACCCATTTAGGTTAGTTTAACTATCTTGGACAAAAAACAAAATAGACATGTAGTAAAACAGTTCCACTGACAGGTTTTTTTTTTATTTTTGATTCATTAGGGTCCATTGAATGCTAATTTTGATTAATTAGGGTACATGACATGAAGATAATTGATTCAGGCTTACTCTCAGGTGCCTGATTGAATCATAGTATGGTTTGTTTTAGATTATTATTTGTAGTTTGTAGTAAACCTGTTGGATCTGTGATCCTTTGAAGAACCTCCTATCCAGTTTATCTGTTATTACAGGTTTATCTATATCCAATAACCGAGCCTGACCTTTTCAGCTTTATGTGCCGCATTTAGACTGATACTTGTTGCAAAATGAACGCTATGGAGAATGTTTTTACTAGGAAAAGGCAAGAAATATCATTTTGCTAGGCTGTTCTCCTATTTCTATTCCTGTGATAAAACCAATTCTCCCCAGGTTGGCTGAGCTGAAAGTGTTAAAATGCTCCTACGTAAATGAATCATTTCAAGAACTGGAGCTTGCCTTCTTTTAATATTTATGGTAATCAGAACCAGTTTTATAAAACTGAATCAACTACCAGACTGTTAAGAGTTTCCCAATGCCATTTGGAGTTTCTGTGGCTCCCTCTAGTGCCATCTGGAATTTCTCTAAACAGAAAATTAAAATTGGGAAGCAGTAAATGGATCTTGAATATATGGTACTTTGGAGCTGCCTGAAGCGACAATAGAAAAAGAAGGCATGTCTGTTTGGATGCTGAGAATCATTTTGTACTTCCCATTGAATTCTTTTCTTTGCAGCTGCTTATATCTGAAAAGCAGTTTTATATGTATAAATATTATATGTAATGATTATTGCTTCCCCTTTCTGTGTCTGTACTTCTACTATTGTTTTCAGTGTCTGGATTCACGTAGCATACTAAGATATAATGACAGGGTCTTGAGCAAAGTGCTAGGTTAGATATAAGTTATCTAGCAAAAGTAACTTATCACACAAGTCAGGATTTCAGCAATGAAACTGAAATTCTTAGCGATCATACTGTCTGCTTTTTCTTATTAAATTTAATAAATTATTTTGCCATGTTCTTAAAACTTTTCAAATTCAAATTTTATTTTATAAAATTTTCTTCTCACCATGAAAAGAGAGGAGGATGTGTATAGCATGTGCAGTTACTGAAAGCTACACAAAGTGAGTCCTATTTTCCAAAATGACACAAAGAAGAATCCCATCTAATGTAATTTTCTGTTGCAGGTCTGCCCTGACCGTGTGATCACCATTCTGACTTGGCAAGGCACAAACCCACAACTCCGCTCCATCTTACTGAATTCTCATACAGATGTTGTGCCCGTATTTGAGGTTAGGAGATCACACTGGGGATTCAGTAGCAACTTTAACCTTGCTGGAAAAGAGAGTTGAGGGATGATTGGGTTCCTTCCTCAAAATAAGCTAGGCAACATTATTCCAGGGGAGAAGTGGTGGGTCTTATCTTCCTCTTTGCTATTTCTTGTTTTAATTTACAGGTAGTCCTCGACTTGTGACCGTTCAAAGTTACAGTGACAGTGAAAAAAGTGACTTGTCACTGATCCTTGCACTTAAAATCATCACAATGCCTCCGTGGTCACGTAATCGTGATCCAGGCACTTTTGCAACTGGCTTGCATTTACCATAGTTGGCAGTGATCACCCTTTGCCTTCCACCACTTTACATCCAGCTTCTGACAAGCCAGGTCAGAAGCTGGGAGGTTGGCAGGAAAGATCGCAAAGTGAGATCACGTGATGTCTCAGTGACCGTGGTGATTCACTTAATAACCACAACAAAAAAACCTCATAAAATCAGGTGTGGTCATTTGATTCCTCATCGAACTACTTCACTGTTTAACAATGAATTTATGGTTCCAAGTATGGTTGTAAGTTAAGGACTACGAGCCATGGTGGCGCAGTGGTTAGAATGCAGTATTGCAGGCTAATTCTGCCGACTGCCAGGAGTTCGAGTCTCACCGGCTCAAGGTTGACTCAGCCTTCCATCCTTCCTAGGTCGGTAAAATGAGGACCCAGATTATTGGAGGCAACATGCTGACACTGTAAACTGCTTAGAGAGGGCTGTAAAATCTAAGTGCTATTGCTATTGCTACCTATATGCGAGAATCAGATTATATTGCTTTTATGAAGATGATAAAAATTCTTATGTGCACCATTAACAGCATATGAAAATTCCTTTCCTCTCTGGAAATGAAAAGATGAATTATAGGATGAATCTCATGATTTTTAAATCAAGGTAGGATCTGCATTTTATAACATTTTCAATTCTTAGATTTGTAGGAACTAAAACACTATGGGGGAAAATAAAAATCTTATTAACTAGTGGTTGTTTAATAAAGAAATTTTATTTTACTGTAGATATTTGCAGTGAAAAAGTGATTGTTTGGTATATCTATTTATAATATCGCACCAGCAGGCAACTCCTCATAATAACAGTGGAGTAAAGAGAAATCAAACAACTTGCTTATTTATTTACTTACTATCAGAGCAGGAAATTGATGCTGCTTATATAAGCACTCAAGATGGTATACAACAATAACTATATGAATAATAATTCTTAATGATTATAGGCTGTCAAATTGCAAACAAAAAGATGATGGATGCAAGGGAGGACTTTGTAAGCCAAGAGGAAATCTATATTTTCAACGACTAGAAGTATATCCCAGAATGGAAAGAATGGATAGATGTAATATAGCCTCCACTCAGTAGATTATTTTATTTCACATTGTTTACAAAGTAGTCCACACAACTGACAAACTTTATGGCATTGTATCAGTTTATATAATTATCCAAGCAACATAAATGATCTCAGCTACATAAATTTTCACTTAACAGACTAAACAGACATTCATTCTGTGAATGAAGGCAAATATACCGGTACATGTCCCAGGATAATGTTGCAGGATCCAATCTGAGCCGGTCACTGGGATCAGAGGTTCATTCTTCCAAGCTTTTGGACTCATACTGGAGCCCATCCTCAGGGAACATTCATTCCTTCCATTGGTGGGTTAAGTGTGTTTGTATAGAGACATTTCAGATTAAACTGCAAGGAATATAATAAGCAAAGAAAGTAAAAATTGGTGTATTTTCTTGGTTTCAGTGGAAAAAAGAGCACAAAGGGCTACACTTTAGTTGATCCTAATTCTTTGGCATCCTGAGTTTGTCCTCAGAAGGAGGACTGATGTTCCTCGCATCTACTCTGAAATATTCCAAAATGTTAAGACTTGAGCAAAAAGAAAAGCAATGATGACTGATAAAGTCGTTCTAGGGGTCTCCAGAATTCCTCACTGAAACATGGTATGGAATATAGTACAAACATAGGATATAAAGAGTTTGTGCTTCAGATCCTAACTGTTCAGAGGAGAATACAAACACAAAGCTTAGGGGAATGAGATAAGTGTCAGAATCCAATTATATTTCATCTTTAATTATCAAACATAGAAACTCCCAATTCTGCATTAGACAGGACTTGCAAAATTAATCCACCTGGAAGGAAGACCCTTGCCGGGGGATTTTGCAAAAATTTACCATGTCAGACAATGGAGCAAAAGAGGGGGAAAACTCCCTGGAAAGAGAGCCGCTGACCCAGTTGGAACCTTGCCAGATGTTGGGATCCGAGAGGCCAGATTCCTCAGGAGAAGAAGTGGTGGAGACACAGGACCACAAGCCTCGCTGGTCGATGGGCGTTGGAAAGAAAAGTGAGTGGGGAAAGGAATCAAGAAAGGTGACCCTGAGACGGGGGACCAAGCAACCAGAATGGAAGCAGGAGATGGAGAAATCCCTGCACGCAAGTGAAGAGGGAGGAAGCTGGGCACCGTACTCAGACTGGATCCTAGAGAAAGCTATTGACCTGATGAAGAGAACTCTCAGCTCCCTAGGAGAGGAGAATACTGAACCCTACGGCTGCCCCAGTTCCTGGAGCCGCAAAGGGAGAGACACCGAGGGGAACGTGGAACCTGCAACCCCAGGGACATCTACTGATCCAGGAGCTCCCACCCCCTACCGGACCACAGATGGCAATCTGGACGGAAGGCACTACCACCCACAACAGAGGCACCGATCCATTCCAAGACGTCCACCGTTGGAAGTGAAATTCAAAGGGGAGCCAACACGCTTGGGATTTTTCCTAACCCAAGTCCTCAGCTACATGGAGGAATATGGGCAGGATATTCCCAGCGACAAAGCCCGCATCCGGATCGTGCAATCTGCCCTGGATGGACCAGCTGCGGATTGGGTAGTGAACTTGCATGACTCCAATGCCCCAGAACTCAGTAACTTCAACCGTTTCATGTCCTCTTTGAGAAGACGATTTGAAGACCCCCTGGCTGATCGCAAAGCCCGTGAAAAAAATAACAACGATGAGGCAGGGCAAACGCCCAGTGGCTGAGTATACACAAGAATTCCGGGCCATTGCCAGCAAACTGAATTGGCCAGAAGACATCCTCCTTGGCCATTTCAAAGACGGACTAAACTATGATCTATATGATGCTTGCCTGCCCCGAGGGGACCCACATCGACTTGAGGAATGGTACGTCTTGGCAGAGGAAGCAGAGATCGACATATTGAAGAGGCACCGCCGAGGAAAACAATGGAGCCGCCCCCCGCCTGAGCTGACACACCAACCGGTGAAATCATCGGATACAGCCAAGAAGCAAATGAGATGTTTCAAGTGCGGAAGAGAAGGGCATCGAGCTGTAGAATGCCGCTCAAAGGCCCCCCAGCACAACCCAGACAGATCCCCAATCAACAAACCCGGAAAGTATTCAGCTAAGCCAAAAGAAACGGCCATGAGAATGATGGAAATTGCAGAAACCCCCACCTCTGCTCACCAAGGGGAAAGAACTCCAGCCTACACCACAGGGCCGGTGGATGCCTCAGATGACAGCTCGGAGGGCGAACCCCTGGTAAGTGGATGCATCACACCCATCTTCAAAACAGTGACTATATTAATCCCCCCCATGCCCGAAGCTGTGAAGGTGAAAGCCTTAATAGACTCTGGCTGTACCCGCTGCCTCATTAGCCCAACACTAGTGGGGAATCTGGGCATCCCATCCAGGAGACTGGAACAACCAATCTCATTTGGCCAGCTAGATGGATCCATAGCAGGGGGGGTGCCAGCTACCCTAGCCACTTTGCCAATACATCTCTCCCTGGGCAACCATGAAGAGGACTTAACGTTTGTGGTGACCCCAGGTATGGAATGCCCAATGATTCTAGGGATGGAATGGTTGAAAAAATGGAACCCCTGGGTAAATTGGAGGACGACAGAAATCAAATTCCCGAAGGGGGACCCTATGGACTTAAAACCCCAAGGGAGGCTACCAGAATCAAGAATAGAAAAAGCATCCATAGGAGAGGAAAAAAGATTAACAGAAATACCAGAGGAATATAGGGACCTTGCTGAAGTCTTCAGTGAGGAGAGGGCGAATGAGCTTCCCCCCCACCGACCCACAGACTGTACCATTGAATTCAAGCCTGGGGCAAAACTCCCGAAGCCCAGATTATACTCCATGAGCCCAAAGGAGAAGGAGGAAATGGAAAGATTTATAAAAAAAAACCTGGAGAGAGGTTTCATTGAGCCAGCCAAGCCTAAAGTGGCTGCCCCGGTCCTTTTTAGAGAGAAGAAGGATGGCTCCTTACGTTTATGCGTGGATTATAGGGCCCTGAATACAATCAGTGAAAGCAACCTATACCCGCTGCCCCTCATGAAAGACATGCTGTCACACCTATCGAAAGGGAAAATTTTTTCTAAACTAGACTTAAGGGAAGCTTACTATCGAGTAAGAATCAAGGAAGGGGACGAATGGAAGACTGCATTTAACTGCCCCATGGGGTGCTATCAATTCAAAGTCTTGCCATTTGGATTACAAGGGGGCCCTGCAGTCTTTATGCAATTAATCAATGACGTTCTAAGGGAGCACCTGTTTAAGGGGGTCCTTGTTTACTTGGACGACATTCTTATCTTTACCGAAACAAAAGAAGAACACGTCAAACTTGTCAGAGCGGTTTTAAAGAAGCTGCGAGCCGCTCACCTATATGCCAAACTCTCAAAATGCGAATTCCACCAGGAAAGGATAGACTACCTAGGCTATCGCATATCCCCACAGGGCATTGAAATGGACCCAGAGAAGGTCAGAGCAGTATTAGAATGGGCACCACCCCGCACAAGAAAGCAACTACAAAGTTTCCTGGGCTTTGCAAATTTTTACCGCCAATTCATCCCCTCATTTGCACAGATAGCCTTGCCCCTCACTAACTTACTAAAAACGAAGGGAACATCCTCAGTAAAACCTAGCCAGCCACTAAAATGGACAATGGAGTGCCAAGCAGCGTTTGAGAGACTAAAGAGACTTTTTTCTGCCGAACCAGTACTAAGGCACCCAGACATGGACAAACCCTTCATAATACAGGCAGATGCAAGTGATGTGGCAGTGGGGGCTGTGCTATTACAAGAAAATGATGATGCAGTATTGCAACCCTGTGCATATACATCTAAGAAACTCACGGAAACAGAACAGCGCTGGCCCGTATGGGAGAAGGAGGCTTATGGGATACGTTGGGCATTACTCACGTGGCGACAGTTCCTGGAAGGCAACAAAATCCCCTTCCAGGTATGGACTGATCACAAAAATTTAGAAGCCCCTGAAAACTCCAGGAAACTCAATCCCAAACAAGCCCGCTGGTCCCAGCATTTTCACCAATTCCAATTTAAGCTCAAACATTTACCAGGAAGAAAGAACTTCCTGGCAGATGCACTATCTCGCATGCCCCAATATAACAGCGCACGAACCACAGACTCTAGACCAATAATGGCAGAGTCACAACTGGCAGCGCCAGTAACCACAAGAACCCAAGCCAAAATAAAACCACAACTGGACAGCCAAACTGGGATTGAATTCAGAAAAAGTTTGGAAACAGATGATTGGTTCCAGAAAAACAAACATGTGTGCACAATGAGAGACGGATTGCCTTGGGTAGGGGAAAAGTTATATATACCAACAACTCAAAGACTAACTTTCATGCAACTTTGCCATGACACAAAATCAGCAGGGCATTTTGGATTTGTAAAAACTTTACACTTAATTAAACGGCAATTTTGGTGGCCATCAATAAAAAAGGACATAGAAAGTTATGTTGCCAGCTGCCCAACCTGTGCATCAGCAAAGAGGTTGCAAGGGAAATCGCCAGGGCTGTTACAACCAGTGGCAAGTCCCTCAGCCCCCTGGAGGGAAATAGCCATGGATTTTATAGTGGAATTGCCTGAAAGCAATGGGAATACTGTTATCTGGACAGTCACGGACCTATTTTCCAAACAGGTGCACTTTATCCCTTGCCAAAAAATTCCCACTGCAAAGGCCTTAGCAAAACTTTTTATCCAGCACATTTACAGATTGCACGGGGCACCCCAACGCATCATCTCTGATAGGGGAGTGCAATTTACGTCTACATTTTGGAAGGAATTTTTATCCCTCTTAGGGACCACTCAGGGACTGACATCTAGCCATCACCCTCAGACAGATGGACAAGCGGAACGCTGCCAGTCGGTACTTGAGCAATATTTGAGATGTTTTTTAAATTTCCAACAGAGTGATTGGACGGACTTACTTCCTTTTGCAGAAGTTGCCTACAATAATGCAGTCCACTCCAGCACAGGCTACACTCCTTTTCAAATAGCCAACGGCCAAAGTTTCAACCCTATGCCAGAGTTAACCCCAAAAGAACCAACGATCCCTTCACTGAAAGAATGGATGGAAAACCTACAAAACACCTGGCCAATAGTCAGAAAATCACTAGATGAAGCTAGGCGGGCATACAAAGCACAAGCCGATAAAAAAAGGGTTGAGCCTACACCATTCATTATAGGAGAAATGGTGTACTTATCTACAAAATACCTAAAGTCCCTACAGCCCTGTAAAAAACTTGGACCAAAATATATAGGACCTTTTCCAATTAAAAGGATCATAAATCCAGTAACAGTAGAATTAGAATTACCCAAAAACCTCAGGCAAATACACCCAATTTTTCATTGCAGCTTGCTGAAAAGAGAGCATCAGTCACCTCTACGGCCAAAAATCCCCCCCCCACCACCTCCAATCATGGTGGAGGGGGAACAACACTTCGAAATAAAAGAGATCCTTGACTCTAGGAGATATCGTGGAACAACTCAGTACCTAGTTGCCTGGAAACACCTCCCTGCCTCACAAAATGAGTGGGTCCATAAACGTCACGTCAGAGCCCCGAAGCTATTGAAGAAGTTTCACACAGAGTATCCTAACAAGCCTAACTAAATTTTTTACTTGTGTTTTCTTTCAGGTGGATCTCTCTTATTGTTAAGAGGGGCCGGATGTCAGAATCCAATTATATTTCATCTTTAATTATCAAACATAGAAACTCCCAATTCTGCCTTCTCTGGATTCTGCCATAAGAGGGAGAAAAGGGGGAGAGCAAAGGGGCTTTATGGCCCTCACTTCCTTCAGCACACTTCAAAGGACTGAATGTGTGTTTATTGTGGCCTCTAAGCTTTAACATATCAAAGAAGAGTAATTGCCTTTCATGTAGTTATCTGAAGTCTCCATCCAGACGGAAGAAGAAAGGGGATGGAATTGTGATACTTGAAACTATCACTGGAAGGGGGGTTGATTGGGTGGGACTACTGGGGAACCCCTTAAAACCTTGAATGGGAGAGCTTGAACCCCAAGTCCTGTCTAGCATGCCTGCAACCATTTTCTCTTAATAAAGGATTCCTGTTGGAAGAATTATTCCAAGAGTTCTGTCTTCTTAAGATGCAAAGTGGGGTGGGTCCTCACAATAAGAAAGAAATATCACTTCAGTGTGTAATTTTTGTTTAGCACACTGTCCTGAAATAGTTAAGCCCAACACTTTAGGCTTAACTACTGGAGGAATAAATTTAAAAAAAAAAAACCAATAATTCGAGAAAAATGACATTGCTTTCTTTCCAGCCATGAGTCTGACTCTAAAATTGTGGTCCATATGCAGTATAAGAGACTGCATATTTGTTCCAGAGAAATCTTTTGAGCTTGTATTACAATTGTACTTAGTGGTGGGATTCAGATATGTGAACAACCAGTTCTCTGTGTGGATGCCGCTTCCGGAAGTCCATTCTGGGCCTGGGCAACAAAAAATTAGCTACCGGTTCTGCTGAACTGGTGCGAACTGGCTGAATCCCACCACTGGTTGTACTACTATAGTTGAAAATTGCTACAAAACTAACTGCTCCATAGTTGCTGAGATTTTATTGCAGAATAAATAGTAGAATTGGTTAGCATAAAAACTCTGGTTTAAAAAAAGTGGTTCTGAGCGAGGAAGCTCTATGAAATGTTACTGTAAATCCAGAAACCTTCTGAAAAATTTGGAACTAGATGATGGAGAGTTCTAAATGAAGCTCCCAGCTTCAATTAAATTACCATAGAAGATTTACAGACTTACCAACTTTCGGCAATGATAAAAGGAGGCAATTAACCTAATGCCTTCATGATTATTTTGCTCCTGGTTACCTTGCAGCTTCCATGCTTTGCAAAATTTCCCAGAAAAACTACACAAACACAGAATCCAAAAAGCATGTTTCCAGGACTTCCGGTCCTGCACGGTAGAGACTGGTCATGGGCTTGCGGTCTGCCGCACCCCCACAGCTAATTTTCGTTCTGTCTGGAGACCCAGCCTAATGGGTCCAAGCTGCCCCGGAGAGGTGGCGAAGAAAGAAGGGTGCCCCGGTGACTCTGGAATGATGGAGGTCATTCCGTTCGTCTTGGGGAAAGCCTTCTAACCCAACCTACTTGCAACCGAAGTCCAAAAGAACTAACCAGCACAACAGTAAAGAGCATGCTTGAAACTGGGCGAGGAATCTGATTTTCCCTTTTCTATTCTACACTTAATTTCCTGGAAAAGATCTCCAAGAAGCAAAATACCTCCAAAAGTGAAGGAGGGGGACTTCCACCCCACCCTTATACTACCAGAAGCGGTGAATTAAAATTTCCACGGAGGATCAAAACATATGGTAGTCAAATAAATTTATAAACTTGAAAGCTAAAATTTAACTTTGGACAAGTTTAAAATTGTTGAATGGTTAAGACTCATTTTAAAACTAAATAGATGCTGACACCTAGTGGTGGTTGAAGATTATGACAGTTATGATTTCCATAGAGAACTTGCCAAAACCTGGGAAAAACTAATCTGTGTTTGTGACCTTCAAAGCTTTAATAACAAAGAACAGCTGTGACAAAAAAAGACAACAATCTGGGCTTCAGACAAAGAGAATTATAAACTTTAGAAAAAAAATCTTTTTTGAACTCTGTGGATTACAAATATCTATTTAACCGGGACTCTAAAGCTATTTGCCAATAAGAAGGAAAAGTTCAACTTTTGGCCATCATGAACCAGAGATATGTAGATAGAACACACCAAGAAAATATAAATACCTCTCAGAAGGAGATATATAGTATACTGCAATTAATTCAAATAACACTGAGTTCAAATCACAAAGAAATCCAAAATAACTTTGAAAATATAAATCAATCTATTTCTAAGTTAACTCTACAACAGAAAACTTCCAGGAAATAACAAAAAGCATGTTTCCAAAAGTCATTCTTGCTGAACTCAGAAGCAAGTTTTTCAAATGTTTCCTAGTTTCTCAAGTTAGGAAATGTGTAGGTTTATGTAGATTTGTCCCCAGTACTGTAAGATGTCACTGAAAACAGTCAGGCTTTTCCTTTAAGGTCTTAGCAGGCTGCCCTAAGGGCAAAGTCTCATTTCTGATCCATTCACATTTTTCTAATTGTTTCCTGTTCTTTCCTACAGGAATATTGGCAGTATGATCCTTTTTCGGCTTTCAAGGACTCTGAGGGAAATATCTATGGACGGGGAACTCAAGATATGAAATGTGTATCTATCCAGTACGTGAAACCCAACTTGTCCTTCTACTTATGTTCTAGAGTCTAGACCAGGGGTAGGCAACCTTGGCTCTTTTATGACTCGTGGACTTCAACTCCCAGAATTGCTGAGCCAGCCATGCTGGCTCAGGAATTCTGGGAGTTGAGGTCCACGAGTCATAAAAGAGCCAAGGTTGCCTACCCCTGGTCTAGACAGTACAAAAGACATCTATTTAATAAGGAAAGCTACTTTGGCATTTTGTCTTGCAAATGATGAAAGTGAAGGGATGTGACCAAGGGAATAGTTTGCACGAAGAGCCTTTTAGTTACGGCTGTGAAGCTGGTAGCAATCAATACATAATTAGATTTGTTAATCCTGACTGATTTGATTCTGTGTTATTATGCCATATTGTTTCATAGTGACAGCATAGATCAGGGATTGGCAATTAATTTTCCCAAGGGACCACATGGGGAAACTGGGACTGTTGACGAGGGCCAAACCAAAAGAGCTATGAAGGTATATAGGCAGAGACACACGCACATATGTAAATTGAAAAAAAGTGATCACTTTCAAAATAAAAGCAATGCACTTGTATTGCATGCATGGCTTAGGTGGCACTGGTTTACTGGGCTTCCAGTAGCCCGAGGAGGGTTGGGTTCACCCACCTGTGAGAGGGGCTGGCCTGCCAGGCTTGCCGAGGTAGTTAACTTCCCCCTCTTTGGAACGTCTGGCAGTTAAGTGCTATTTAATTTCCAATTGACCTCACATGGGCCGGACAGAGACCACCAAAGGGTCAGAAGTGGCCCAGGGCCTATAAAATACCTAGGTCTGACTTAGATAGACTTTCTCTACAATAATCTGTCTCTAATCTAGTCCTTCAGGTAATCCATAATCTCTGTAACTGAGTCCATCCACCTTGCTCTTGATTACTTTCTTCTCTTTCCTTCTATGTATCAACTGGCTGCCTATCAACATAAAACTGATCAATATCACCCCATTTGCTCAGGTTTAATGCTGTATTTAAAAGATGAGCTGCTTTGTATAAATATAATATACATTGTAATGGTTTTGTCCCTTATCTTATTTTCTTCTTTTTCTGTTTGTTTTTATTGTTATATCTTTTTACCTTCAATTCTGTTTATTAATGCAATTAAATAAAAATTGTATCTCACTAGCCAAAAAACAGCAGGCTGGAATAGGGAGATTGCTGCTGCATTCAGAAGATGCTTTGCCTTGCAAGGCACGTTTTAGAATTCAGGGAATTTTGATCCAGACTCCAGCTAAGTGTTTGCTCCTTTCCAATATCCAACAGCCATCATCAACACATACACACTCCTTTTTCTTAAAAACACTGTTTATCTTTTTAACGAGCCACTAAATAAGACATTTTTTATTTCAGATACCTAGAAGCCATACGGAGGCTGAAAGCTGAAGGAAGACATTTTTCACGAACCATTCATATGAGCTTTGTCCCAGGTGAGTTAAATAGGCACATCATATAATCATGTGTCTCTTAGTTTTTGCTCAAAATGATAGATCATAGAAGGGGGAAAAATTGCAACTCGGCACCATAGGGTTCATTCTGCTTTCATGTGCAAAGAGGTCTCCCTAATGGTCTGCTGAGGACATATTCTCACAACAGAACATCTCTTGTGTGTCCATTCAGCAGCAGCCCAAAGTCAGGCTAAGATATTCTGGCATAAAAATAATGGTATGCTGGCAGAAAATTTCCCATGTGGACATTCTAGGATATGTGGAGGAGAAACCTTTAGAGATCAACAGTCTACTAGCTTCTGTTGGCCTGCTCCAAAATTGCCCTGTCCCAACTGGCTGGTGTTTCATGTCTACTGTCATTCTTGCTCTGGTTGCCATACTGGCACACTTTTTCTGTTTTGTTATTGTTCAAACATGGGAGCATGTTTTGTGTCTTCCACAAGATAAGTGTTTCCATTGAGATGCAAAACTAAAATCTTAGTATGTGGCAGCCCCCTTGAGCCCAAGGCCTTTCCTTCATCTAGGAGCTTCTCTTCTTCCAAATCAAGAGTCACACATTGTTTTTTAAAAGTTCTGTTTACAAGAATACCCAGAAATCGATGCATATACGGCTAGGGTTTTAAAAACCATTGTGCGATTTTCAGAGCCCTGAAAATAATTAAAGAGTTGAAGCTTGTGATTCTAAGCATGCAGTGCTGGGTCAAAAGTGTGATTCAATAAAAAGGGCTTTCAGAGTTACTGAAAGCAACTCTTCCATGGAAGCATCAGAGCCAGCTGGAGCAGAGATACAAGGACAGCCACTAGCAGTTCATTTTTCCTAATAGATAATTCTGCAAGGAAGGGAAAAGGAGAAGAAGTAACTCATCCAGCCACAGCTCTGAAACCTTTTTATGCTGTCATATTTTTGACTTCAGGACAGAAGCCATTACTGTGGATATGTGGAGAAGTTCTTGTTTAGGGTTGGTGATATTATTTCCCCAGGCAAACGACATGCAAGCTAAGTAGCCTAGTAAAACTGACAGAAGCCAATAAAGTATTTAAACATTTTCAGTACGGATTTGCAATAAAATATTTTCAGTATATTGTTTTGGAAGAAACACATAGATTTCATTTCTGCAGGAAAACCTCAAAACTACATCTTTATCACTGTTGGTTAAACAATATGGGGAGATTAAGTAAAACATATAGAAGACAAGAGAATATTTGTAACTCAGGTTGAGTTTTTACAGATCACCCGCAGATCTTACAGCAAAAGGCATATTCACACAATTTTATCAAAAAGTGCCTGACCATTTAACCCACTACAATACAACCAACACAAGCTATGAAAGAGATAACGCTACCATACATCAAAAATATATCAAAAACAACCAATAGAATATTACAATGACATGCCATCACTATAGCCCACAAATCAACTAAAGCCCTCCAAAACATTGTAAGTAAATCAAAAGACCTGATAGCTCTGGAAGAAAAAACAGGAGTCATCTACAATATATAATATAAGCATTGTTCCAGCCACTGAGTAGGACAGACAGGCAGAAGACTAGCACAGTGCATCCATGAACACTAACTAGCAGTCAGAAGACATGATGAAAACTCCTTAATTTTACAACACATAGACAGAGGTAACCATAGTTTCAACTGGGAATGTGTGAGTAGCCTAGACCAAACTAAATTTAATATGCTGGAGAATTCCTGGAAGCTTAGGACTCAGGCAAATCAGCCATTAACAGCATATAGATAAAAATAGCATCTACATTTCATTCAAATAAAAAAGCTAAAAAGGAAATAAAAAGTCCAAAACCTTACCAGTAATCAATACTCAAATAAGTAGGGAATAACACCAGGATTAATAGTAGACCAACAATGAAACAGTAAATATACCAGTTAAGGAACTATCAACTTAGACAAACAACACCCTAATCAAGAAACTACCAAGAAGAAAACAATATTCCCAGCAACATCTAAAGGGCAAGCCACAATATATATTCAGAGCAAACCCCACTTCCCTCCTGAAAATGTAACCTAATTGTGTAATGAAATATCTGCAAGAAAATGACCAAGCTCAGCATCAAGGATTCCATAAAACATACATGTTCTATATCAGGACAGAAAGCTATATTTAGGATGGAAAAATATGTAAAGAATGAAAGATAAATCATTGGTCAAAATTTCATTGTAAGGTTGATTAGCTGTTTTTATTACTAATTTGTAATGTCAAGGTTAAAATTCAAAAAACCCCCACAAACTGCAGCAGTTGTTTCCTTTAATACTTCTATCAAATCATAATTTATAGCTTTAATAACTGTGTAACTATTCTATATCAAACCTCTCTGTTTAGTGTCCATGTTGCCTCTCAGCAACCAAAGAAGAACAATGACTCTTGATTTCCTGGGTGGCTGCTTGTTCCACAGATAACCCAGAAGTAGCGGCAGCTGGGTGGAATGAGAAATTTCTGATGATGGTGATGGATTTCTTTAGCCAGAGAAAGAAATTATTCACTGATTGATTTCTCGTTTTACTGCAAGATTATCTTTGGATCATATTAGATGGCATGTGGAGAAGATAATTAAATTCAGAAATAGTTAGCTGCAACACTATCGTGATGCCTTTTTAAAAAATGGTAATAATACTTTTAAAAAAAATCACACTGCCTCCAAATTTGGATTAGGACCCTAGTATTGGGGAAGAGAGATCAACCTTTTATCTTGACATGGTTTCTTTGATAATTCATTTCCTTCATCCCCTCTGTTCCTGTTATCAAGCAGCATACTACTAGGGGTGTGTACTCTACTCCAGGGCTTACAGTAACTTTGGGGAAAAATTGAAAAATGATGGAGAGGCTTTTGAGCAAATAAATCATTTGGAATCTTCTCTGTGGTTCTACTCTGTTCTTTTGTTGCATCCCAGTGAGACTACACTTGCGGTCTCAAATGTGATGTCATGTTCCATTAAACAGAGTGATTGCTTTCCTGATTAATAGCAAGAAACAATTAGTGCATTATAAATTTTGGGGCAAACACACACACAAAAACCAATGAATGGGTTTTGGAGAAAAAGCATTTTTTTTTTTTGTTCCTTGTGGGTTATGCTAGTACAAAGAGAGGAGGCCCCCTGCGTGCCAGATTGCAAAGCACAAAAGCTTTCTTGGTTCCTAGTGGGAACTTCACACTGTAATTAGCTCTTCAAATATTTCCACTCTGAAATGCTGGTTTGGAGATCAAAGCAAAAGAAGTAACTGTTTGGGCTTTCTTTTTCATGCAGATGAAGAGATTGGGGGCCACAAGGGGATGGAATTGTTTGTGAAGACTCCAGAGTTTGCAGCGCTTAATGTTGGCTTTGCCTTGGATGAAGGTGAAAATCCATAGTATGGCACTTGTGAAGCACTTTTGGAATTGAAAAATATGCTGTAACTGAAATCATTTCCCTTTTTTTCTTAATAAAATTATTCTTTGTAATAACTTAGTTTTTTTTCTCAAAGCTGTATGACTATGTAGGCTTGTTTCTCAGAAGAGAGGCCTATGCAGCCTGGGTGCAGATTCTGTACTTGCCAGTAATAATAATGTTTCCCTCCCCCCACATGAATACAAAGCCAGTTAGTTGATGCTGTAGTCACTTGCCAAAAGGCTTTGAAGAAAACTTCTTCTATATTTGAACAGCATTTGTTATTTATGATTGTTGTTTTGTTTTCTCTAGGCCTGGCAAACCCAACGGACACTTTCACTGTATTCTATGGCGAGAAATGCCCATGGTGTAAGTAAGATCTGAAATGTTGTACTTCCTCTCATTTATTTTCTTTTTAATCTGCATCATCCTAAAACAAGGATCTCCAAACTTGGTAACTTTAAGACATGTGGACTTCAACTCCCAGAATTCCTCAACCAGCATGGCTGGCTGAGGAAATCTGGAGTCCACATATTTTAAACTTGTCAAGTTTGGAGACCTCTGTTCTAAGATCTATATTGAAAACCACCTGCCATATCTCTGTCAGAGATAATGCATGAATTCTTTTGAACAGTTTCTGGAGTTTTGTCAGTTTTATATATATATATATTCTTAGTTGCAACTGCATTTCTTTGCCACATTGGTTTTCACTAAGTAGAACTGTAGTCCCAGTTACATCACTGGATTGATGTAGAATTTTAGACCTCCCCTGATGCCTGTTATTTTATAGTTTGGAATTTCACTAAAGGCATTCTGAAACTTTTTGATATTTTATAGTATATACCTGCAATTTAATTTAATACAAATGTTAAAAATTGATTCTCTGAAAACTCAAAAATACTGCAGTTGATGTTGGCAATTAAATGTAGTTATTAGCCTTTACCTGTGTATCTGCAAATTATAAATATATGTCATATGTATAATGTGTGTATGTGTGTGTGTGTGTGTGGTGTGTATATATTTATTGTTTTTATTATTGTGTTTATTATATTCTATTTTATTATAAAAGAGGATATATGCATTATCTTTTCCCCCAAATATTATTTATAAATTGCAAGAAAATATGTAAAATGTAAACATATTTTTAAAAAGCAACAAAAAGAACATACACAATTAACAAGACAAACTTAAACAGAGAAAAAGGATTAATAGAAACAAAAGAAATAAAAAATGCTGGTTTCTCTTCAAAAGATACATGCATTATGGTTACATCTACAGATAGAAGTTGAGTTTTATGGATCATTTGTTGCCACTTTCAATGTGAAGAAGCAAGCCTCTTCTTTTAGAAAAGCTGTTCACTTCTTTGAAACAATAGTTTATCTGTTAAGTATAGCCCTGTGCTTCAGTGTACTGTTACTTCTTTGGAATATGGCATACTTTCAAGTGGAAGAGAAAGATATGTTGTGTGTATGTATATGTATGTATGCATGTATGTATCTCTAGCATCATAGCGGAGGCTGTGTTGCAGCAGTTGGAACACATAGCGGTGGCCCAGTGTTGTCCTAAATTCTGGGCTCGCTATGTGGATGACACGTTTGTCATCATTAAGAGGAGCCAAAAAGCTGGCTTTGTGGACACACTTAATTCAGTGTGTGTGGACTTGCAGTTTACGGAAGAAGAACACCAGGGTAAATTGGCATTTCTTGATGTCTTGGTTCATCGCCAACCTAATAGAACCCTGAGGACCAAGGTCTACTGCAAGCCCACACACACTGATAGAATTTTACACCATGATAGTAACCATCCGGTGTCCCACAAGGCCAGCTATATCAGAACACTCTTCAAGAGGGTAGACTCCCACTGCAACACGGTTAGAGCTAGGATGGATGAAAGGAAGCACCTTTTTAAGGTGTGCAGGCACAATGGCTATCCCATGAAATTTATCAGGCACCATAGTCTACCCCTTAGACTTCTGTTAGGTCTCAAACAGAGAAGCCAACACCACAGACAACCCGTGTCACCCTCCCTTATATTAGTAACATCTCAGAGGCCACGGCTAGGTTATTGGCACCCTACAACGTGAGGGTGGCACATAACCCCAACCAGACGTTAATATATAAATATATATATATTTATTTTCTGAGGTTTTCGTGGGTGTTTGTATGTAGGTTTTTGGTTATTCAGGTTTTCTCCCGCGTAAAATTGGAAGTGTCTTGGCGACGTTTTGACGAAGTCCCATTCGTCATCTTCAGGCTGGTGTTTTCAGCCTGAAAATATTGCTCCTCAAAGCACGAAGCTGAAAACACCAGCTTGAAGATGACGAATGGGACTTCATCGAAACGTCGCCAAGACACTTCCAATTTTACGCGGGAGAAAACCCAAATAACCAAAGACCTACATATATATATATATGTATGTATGCAGGTCTTGGCGTATTCGGGTCTTTTCCTGTGTAAGATTGAGAGTATCTTGGCGATGTTTCGATGAGGTCCCACTCGTCATCTTCAGGCTGGGGGACCTCGTCGAAACGTTGCCAAGATACTCTCAATCTTACACGGGAAAAGACCCGAATACACCAAGACCTGCACACCTGTACCTGTGAAAATTTACGAGATATATATATATATATATATATATATATATATATATATATATATATATATATGTAGGTCTTTGGTTGTTCGGGTTTTCTCCTGCGTAAAATTGGAAGTGTCTTGGCGACAAAAAACAAACCCAAAGCCACACTGATGACGAGGCACGACCACAAACCAGAAGCCAGACCACAGCTGCATCATTAGCCACTTTAAACCCCTCCAATCCATACATAAAGCAAACTGACACCCTCCATGAAGAAGAAGCACGACCACGAACGCGAAGCCAAAAAATAAGAAGGCAGCCCAAAATCTCAAACCCCTCTGCAACTCAGACTAACCTGAGCACAACCAAACAGAACACTCCCCCATCCAATCAGAGCACAGCCAAGCCCCTAACCATTCAGAACACACCTCCACCCAATCAGAAGACAGCCAAGCTCCCACCCAATCAGTTCATACCCCCACTGGCAGTTAAAAGGAAGAAACAGCTAAGACCACACATTGCTGCTCGAGACACGAAGCTGAAAGCACCAGTCTGAAGATGACGAATGGGACTTCGTCGAAACGTCGCCAAGACACTTCCAATTTTACGTGGGAGATATATATATATTTCAATAAAAAAGGAAACGATCACCAGGAAATAAAACACCAAGGTTTTAATAAATAAAATCAAGCTTTCGATGGCTAGCACTTGCCATCATCGTCAGGATACAAGCTAGCTAGTGAGGAAACCTGCTTATAAGCATAGCCACACCTAAACTCTACGCATGGACCTTGTAACCTCTCTTTCTCTCTCTCTCTCTCTCTCTCTCTCTCTCTCTCTCTCTATATATATATATATATATATATATATATATATATAGAGAGAGAGAGAGAGAGAGAGAGAGAGAGAGAGACTTTCTCTCTCTCTCTATATATATATATATAGAGAGAGACTTTACTCAAAATGTGTAAAATTTGGGATCTAGCTTGAAATAATCTCTCTCTTTTTCTCTCTCTCAAATTTATATACAAATTAATGGCAATCATGTCAAATATCTGCTGTATCTTAGGAATTGTACACTGTATAAATGCACCAGGAGCCATATGCTGTATAAATGCACATTGACATTTGAATTACTGTTGATAAAAGATTCTAGAACAATTTTTTGAGTTTGTCAGAGCTACAGAGGGACAGAATAACTTAACTAAAGATAACTGGTCTACACTTGTATTTTACAGGAAGATACATTGAGGAAAACTGATTAACCCAAAGTTAGCTATGCAAATTATTTAATTTTTTTCTCACTATTAAAAGTATCCAACCTTACGCAGAACTACCAGGAGACTGATGTACTTTTTAACTGCACCTGTTCTACATTTAAGTTGATACCCTTTTGCAGTGCTTTTTTTCTAAAAAAAAAAAAAAAGGTGCCGGAATTCACACACGTCATACAACCTGCCTTGCCTCCCCTACAAGGTTCCATCCAAAAAAGGTGCCGGAACTCCGTTCTGGGCGTTCTATGAGAAAAAAAGCCCTGCCCTTTTGGCTGAATTATTTTGTTGGCTATGGTAGTTAAACTATGTAATTGTTTGTCTTGCTTGGCTTTACTTTATTTTTACGTTTACATTTTTGGTCTTTCTTGAAATGACCTCAGGGATTAAAGTGAAAGTACAAGGGAATCCGGGACATGGATCCAGATTCATTGAGAATACAGCTGCTGAAAAGATGGTAAAAGACCGTTTTCCATAATATACAGGGCTAAGGAAGAGTGGGAGGTAAAAACTGCTTATTAGTATCAACGTGTATAAATAAAAAAATCAAATCAGACACTTTATATGAACTGGCTTTAGTGCTGGCTATAATGTGCAGTTTAGAGCAGGATTATCAAATTGCAGTGCTCATATTTCATTAGGCCGTCACAGTTGATTATGAAATTCAGCCAGGAATCCCTTATGGTCAAAAGTTATGAAAGTTATAGCCCATCAGTTTCTAGAGAGAGAGGATTCTGAATTTTGGTTTACAAAGATTTTTTCCCATTTTATCATAATTTCCTAAAAAGAGATATAATCCCACTTTGCCCAGAAGCTGATATTTCAGGCAGTCCTATAGAAGCACTGGCAGTGGGGTGAATGCTTATCATTACACTTACTTTTGATTTTCCTGTTCACAGCACAGAGTGATCACTTCTTTCCTAGAATTCAGAGAACATGAAAAACAAAGGTAAGAAATAAAAATAGGTGAAGCCTATCAAAGATAGGGAAAGTCAATGCCTGACCTTCATGACCGAGTAACTGCATTTACCCATTCTGTGTTTTTTACAATAAGTACAATAAAAGAAGAGGATTTTGTCACCTCAAAAACATATGATTATGGCATGGCTTTCATAGACAGTATCTTAGTACATGAAATATATGTAAGGTGATCTAGCACTACCCTCCCAATCTTTTATTACAAATACATTGCTATCACAAGGGTCCACTGGAACCTTCAGCTGTGATATGGAAAACAATACAGCTTTTTCTTTCTATAACTGGACTAAAAGATATAGATGACATATATCTCTCATTACCCTTTGATTCTCTAAAACGGATCTGGGAGTTTTCATTTTAATGATAAGAGGTTGAATAATAAATTTCAAACCCCAGCTCTGCCATAATTCTACTAAGATGAGATTTATAAAATAATTTCACAAAACCTATTCTTGCTTTCATATATAATGCTGTATATAGTGATGCACTTTGCATAATTCCTAAGGATTTCTGATAAGGGATGCTTTGTAAATCCAGAATGGCATTATATTCACAAAGGACATTTAGTTTTGAAAATTATCTGTGTGATAACATTTGTTACTATGTAGTTGGATATTATACTGTCTACCATTTGTCATATATTAAGAGCTAATCCTCAGAAATATGGCTGGGTCCACTTGAAAGAGCCATCCTCATAATTTTCAGTTGACAACACTAGTAATATGTTTGGTCTGAGATTAAAATAACCATTTTAATAAAGGCAGGGATGCTTTACTGTGCTGGCATCTGTACTGTCCAGTGATAGAGGTTGTGTTTTGTATGCATGTTTTTAAGATAATGTGTAAATTATAGAATCAGGTATCTTCTGCACTCCAGTTTTTGTAGGGCAGTGATTCCTATCAGGGACTTAGCAATGAACTGATTTGAAAATGTCAAAGAAACGGTGTATAATTTTTTTTTTGTTCTTTCTTGCAGATTGAAAACAGGAGAGCATCTCACATTAGGAGATGTAACATCTGTGAACCTGACCATGTTGAATGGAGGCGTATCATTCAATGTGGTCCCCTCTGAGCTCTCTGTTGCCTTTGACATCCGGATCCCTCCCACAGTGGACCTAAAGGTGCAGAGAAGGAGAAGGTTACCAGTTTTCATCCCATAAAGATTTGCCTTGAATACCTCATCATAACTGGCCAGAGAATATATTAGCTCTTCCCACCCGTGCTAGAAACAGCAACTGTGGCTATTTATTTATTATAAAATGAATGTACAGTAGTTATTTGCAGGTAGTTATGGGCACATCTTGTTATGCCCATGTAGTACCACTATTCGATGAACTACACTGGCTCCCAGTAGGCTTTTGGGTGCAATTCAAGATGCTGGTTCTTATTTTTAAAGCCTTACATGGCATTGGACTGGATTATTTAAGGAAATTCCTTCTCCTAAGAATATCAGTCTGCCTCACATTCTCTCACAGGGAGGGCATGTTCCAGGTTCCTTCTTTTATATCTTGTCATCTTCAGGACCTAGGAAGGGTGCCACTTTTTGTGTTTGGCCCTATTCTCTGGAAGTATCTCTCCCTCCCCCCCCCCCATGTACGACAGGCCCCAACTTTTTCTCACCTTTAAGAAAGCCGTTAAGACCCGGCTCTTCCCTCAGGCATTCGGTGCTAGTTGTATGGGAGTTACCCTGTGGTAGTTTTGTTGTGTGCCTGTCACCATTTTACATACATACATACATACGTACATACATATATACATACATACATAGTTTATATATAGTTTATATTTATATTTATTGTTATATATGGTTTTCTTGGCTTGTTTTTCCTCTTTTTTTGTTTTTTTTTTGTTATTTTTATGCTGTACACCACCTATTGTTTGAAATGAGTGATCTTATAAATCTTAAACAAACTATTTCCTGATGGGTTTTTGTTTTTGTTTTTGCAAAACTTGTTAAACTGTCCTATAAAATATTGTTAGTTTGTTTAAAAATCTTGCAGCGTTTGTAGCTGTTAATATGGAAGCTTTTAATAACTTTTCTTGATGTTTGAAATAATTGGAGAGCTTAATTCCTTTGCTTGTAGATTACTTTCAAAAGTCCCAAATTCTGGTAGCCTTGAGGGGCTTTCATGTTTTATGTCTGTTTAATGAAAGATCAACTGTGTTTTGCAACACATTCCCCCAAAAGCTGCCCTGGAGAGAAATGTCAGGTATCTATCAAAAGCCATACAGACCTTTGATCAAGATGTAGCTTTGAAGCTACACTATTTGATGGTTCCTTACCTGTGAGGGAAAAATATCCTTAAGTCAGCCAGGAATGAGTGCAGAGAATTGTTGAACAGAATAATAAGATAATGAAAAATAGAGTGTCTGGCTAAGCATTGCTCAGAACAAAGCACCTTCTCATATCACATACTGATTTGTCTTTGCTTTGCAGGAATTTGAGGAACAGCTCACATCATGGTGCAAAACAGCTGGAGAAGGTGTTACATATGAGTTCCAGCAGGTAACTGAGAAATGAGGGTTCATTCCAACTACTTTTCCTTTAGTTCTAGAAGCAAAGCTCTAAACTGCTTTGGGCTTATAGCCTTCCGAGGTACTGCCATTGTCTTTTTCTACCTTTCCTTGGGCCTTTATCTCAACAGGGCTGTCTTTCTAGGGTGCCCTGTGCTCCACAGTCTCTTTTAGTCCTACTGCTGCTTCTGCCAAGCTTTTGCCAGACATTCCTGGGTTTTGAGAATCCTACAAGTTTCACCTTCTACCTTTTCCCTTGGGCTAGAAATACATGGATCAGACAGTTACCTCCACAGAGGAATCTGATCCCTGGTGGAAGGCATTCAGTGACACCTGCAAAGACATGTGAGTATGTTATTACATTTGCATTTTCTCATTTTTCTTTTTCCTTAGTCATGTTGGGATAGGAGCAAGTTCACCTGCTAGATAGGAGCAAACTATATTTATATTTGGTGGAGAAGTTGCTGTTGACTGCATTTAGAAAAAGGTTGGCATGTATACCAGGATACCCCCTAGTATAGACCAGCTATTCCCAGACTGCCTGGATTGCTAAAAGTTGGGAAAAGCAGGAAACTCCATCTTCTCAACTACTCCCATCCCAGAAGCTTGTTGATTTCCTTTTTCCGTTGATAAATTCTACCGTTGGATAGCTTGAAACTTTTGAAGCTGCAAAAAGACCAAATTAAATAGCAACCATCACACGGAGGGCTTCTCTGTCGTTGTGTCTCTGTCTCTTCAGGAATATTAAGCTGAAGTGTGAGATCTTCCCTGCTGCCACTGATAGCCGCTACATCAGAGCAGTGAGTATAGATGTCTTTCTTACAGGCACCTGACCAGTGAAGTGCTTATCTTCTACTCAATTGCTCTGGCCTTGCTTTCTGACAGTTGCTTCTCCTTCCAATACATTTCAGACAGGTTGCCCTGCAATTGGCTTTTCTCCCATGAACTACACACCTGTGCTGCTTCATGACCACAATGAATTCCTGAATGAGCAGATCTTCCTTCATGGGATTGAGATCTATACTCGCCTCATCCCGGCACTGGCCAGTGTCCCTCCTCTGCAAGCAGAAGCCTGAGGTCCTAGCAGATGGCAGTGATTTGGGGTGATTTGGTAATGGTGGTGATGGGGAGTGGGGAGAAAAACCAAAGAAACTGAGAAAGGACACTGTGATATTGTGACTGAGGGATTATGATGCCTGATGATGTGTGTTTTGCCAAGAGGAAGTAGAATTCCAGCACCCCTGGATATTACACAAGAGACAAAGAAAACTGGCAGCATTAGTTAATGAAACCACATATAAATTAGGGTCTTATTGATATCAATGACTTTTTCTCTGCTGTATACTAATGAACATAGAGATCCTTCTTACAATTCCAGATGGAAAACCATATCTTTTTTTATCTAGTAACATTTTCTCCATTTGGGGATAAAAGGATAGTCTTCATATCTTCTGAATTAGCAAATTCTAAGGCTTAGTTTCTCACTACTGAAACACAGTTGAACAGGAAAAGGATACTGTCATATTAACTGTCCTCCGGGTACTACTGTATCATTTTGCTATGTGGTTGGTTTTTTTTTTTTTAAGAAAAAGAATTCATTCACATTGGCAAACCTAAGGAAAAAATAAAATGGAGATGAAGGGCCTGAAATCTTGAGAAGTTGGGGTCAGGTGAGAGTGCTATTTAGGCTGCTGGGATTGACATGGAGTTATTTTTTTTTCCTTTTTTTCTTTTACTTTCTCTGACCTGCCTAATACTACTACGGAAGATCATCTCAGTTCTTATATAGAATTCTAGCAAGGAGAAAATTTCCCCAACGGTGCTATAATACTGAGCATTTTTTAAAGTTTCCCTATTCATAAAGGAGAATCAAGTATGACACTTAACCTTTGCCCCATATGAGTTCTTTCAAAGAAAAAAATGTTTTTGAAAGTAAATGAAAGGGATTTTGCAATAGCAATAGCACTTAAACTTATATACCACTTCCCAGTGCTTTATACCCTCTCTAAGTGGTTTACAGAGTCAGCATATTGCCCCCCAGCAATCTGGGTTCTCATTTTATCAATCTCAAAAGGATGGAAGGGTGAGCCAGTGAGAATTGAACTTGCAATATTGCATTCTAACCACTCTAGCATCATGGGTCTTTTTATTAAATAACGTTTAACTATAGAGAGAGACCCAGGTCTTGAAGGAGGAGTTAAAAACTAATACAACCTACTTAGGAACTTTTCTCCCTACTCTACTACCTCATCCCACAGGAAGATGGGGATGTCCCTGAATTTTCACTCCTTGATGATTCACTAGCGGTACAGCGGACTGCCTTAATTATCTAATGAACCTGTATTTCAGCTAATTATAAATGAATGCTATTTGGATTCTTTGAATGCCAAACTTCTAAGGGTGAAATGGAGATGATCTCACCAATAGCATGGATGATTTTTCTCCCAAGAATACCTTGGGGATGGCACTATATCAGAATAGTGCATCCTTTCCTTTGAGGCATTCTTTTACAAATTGTAACTGGAATTCTGCTGAAATATTAAAGATACTCAGCATAGAGATGTATGGTTTAAGGAGACATTTTCAGCCAAATTTCCTTGAATAAGATGCCAATCTCTAAATAATTTGTTAACACACACCTGCTTCTTGAACGTTAGCTATGTTTCTCCCACTAACAGCATTTGCAAAAAGCAAACCATCCAACGAAAGGGCTATTTTGCCCAGTCTTATACAAGATATTTGATTGAGACTGGAAAGTGAGAGAAGTTCTCCAGATATCATATTGACATGTTTTATCTCAGGTTCTCTTCATCCAACTTGTCACTTGTAACAAAACCTGAATTTCTTCCAGAAGGATTATTTTTCACACACTGCTTTATTGCAAGATCATCCCAATGTATATACACTGCCAGGTACACTTTCTCTTTTTCATATTGGATAAGATCTGTTAGAAATTCTGCTCAAATTTTCTGGTGTCATAGAGCAACACATACTTAGAGAATATGGAAATTTCCCCCCTTTATTAGTAGTCTATTAACTACACAGTAGGTGATTTTTAATACAAAACTGAAGCACAGATAACAACTCTGTGATTTGTCTATTATGTATGCAATAATAATCTGTGAAATTTACTGTGAAAATATAAATGTTGTGTAAAGTTTTGTGATCCAAAATATTCAGGTGTCAAAATGGGGCTAAATCAGGATTCTTTTAAAAGCCTAGGGCAAAAAGGCTAACTCATGCATTTTTACAGTTCTGTATAGTTTGGTACAATCTTACTTGGTAGAAAATCCTGATGTGCTCTTTTGTCTTTTGGCAAACATCCACTGAATTGTTGCATATATGATTGTGGAGATTTTAGATGAACATTTCTCCTTTGGGAAAATGACACTTCCACATAAGTCTATAGTATCAAAATTGTGTTTAGAATTGGTTCTTTGTTTCTTCTGTTTGCCATGTTCCAGGATGAATTCCTTTTCTAAGTTAAGTTTGGCTGAAAACAGAAATAACAGAACTATATGTGGTTATTAGATTGATAACTCATAACTGTATACTTGGAACATGAAGAAAAACCTGCTTATGGGCTTCCAAGAGGCTTTCAGTGCTCTTTGATCTAATACAACCTATGGGAGAGGGGGGGACAGCATCTTGTCTAACATAAATTTAAGTTGCCATTGCCCACATGAACAAAATGGTTCATGCCATGGATTATAGCAATGTTTTTTCAAAGCTGGCAACTTTTAAGATGTTCCCCATGTTAAAAATTTTTTGGCAAGACTTCAAAAGTGGTTTGCTATTACTGGCTTTCAAGGGCCAAAAGAGAATGATCTGTCCAACTGGCTTTGGGCCTAAGGCGTAACTAGAACGTCCACCTGTCTCCTGATACTAGTCTGGTGCCTTAACCACTATAACAAACTGGCTTTCGTATACCTCATTCACAGCACAGAAAGACTGTTTTTCCTCAGGTAGAAACCTACAACACATATAGCTTTCAGCATGATATAACTATTCCTAGTTTCTATAAATGTTGAGAAAACCAGCTATATAAACTTGTATGTCAGAAATATAAGAGCAGCCAGCATTATCATTTCACTCTGTCTTTTTCCTCAGCAGACTATGAATGGCCATATATGAGAGTTTAAAAGGAACTCTTGGTCTTTCTTAAATCATGTGTTCTTTGCTGTCCTTCCTATCTAAATATAGATATAAATTTATTCCATCTTGGAAATGTTTTTTTTTCAGTTTATACAGAGGTGATTTTAAGAAAAAAATATAATTAATGAAAACTTACTCAAATTTTAAAGTTAGATTTGTGTGCTAACTTGGGAGATGTGGTAACACTTGACTGACCTTAGTGGAGTTCTGAAGCCAAAAAGTAGGGCTGGACCTGGCTGGCATTTTTTTTTAATTAAAAGTTTTACAAATTTAATACAATATAACCCAAACCCCTCCCCCCTTCCCCCCCCTCACTTCCCAGAGCTGATTACAGGGTAACAAATAAACAATCATAATCTAACTAACATTACCCGCCTGTACTATCAATCAAACCATAACATACTTTAACTCCTTTTCAAAACAAATATTAACAAATTAAAAACATAAATAATAATATAATTAAACCATAACACTAAAATAATATAAATTCAATCATATTAAACTATTAATAATAACCTAAAATCTACTCATAAGCAAGATAATACTTTTCAGTCTCATATTTCTTTTGAATATAATCAATCCATCTTCTCCAAACCGAAATGTATTTTTCTTGTGTATGGTCCTTCAAATAAGTGGAAATTTTCGCCATTTCTGCTAAGTTAGACACCTTAAGTATCCATTCTTCCATAGTAGGCAAAGAATTTTTCTTCCAATATTGCCCCACCAATAATCTTGCAGCTATTATAAGATTCAACATCAAATTAATTTCTTTGACATCAAAATCAACCATAATGCCCAACAAAAATAGTTGCGGAGTAAACTTTATCTTTTTCTTAAAAATCTTTTGAATATTCCATCAAATCTTAATCCAAAAAGCTTTTATATCTCCACTAGTCCACCAAATATGAAAATAGGTTGCATCTAAGCTTCCACATCTCCAACATTTGGGTTGTAAATTAGGATACATGCGGGACAACTTTGGGGGATCCAAATGCCATCTATAAAACATTTTATAAAAATTTTCTCTTAAATTTTGCGCTTGGGTAAAATTTACATTTCTAACCCAAATTGTCTCCCACGTATCCAATAAAATCGGTTCTTGAATATTTTGAGCCCATTTAACCATACAATCTTTAACTAACTCCGTTTCAGAATCTAGTTCTATTAAAATATTATAAATTCTCTTTATTTGGGCTGGAGTTTGATCTTTAATCTGTTTGATAGGAGCTTAATGAGGAATTCTAGGCCTGTAGACTTGTCTGGGAACTCAAACCCATCTCCCCCAAAAAGGATGTGGCAAACCATTTACAAAACTAACGTGCCTATAGGTAGTCCTTAACTGATATCCCTAATTGGGACTGGAACATCTGTTGCTAAGCAATGCATTTGTTAAGTGAATTGGTCCCAATTTTATTACCTTTTTGCTGGGGTCAAGTCATAACACAGTTGTTATGTGAACCTGGCTTCCCCATTGACTTTGCATTATAGAAGCCCCCTAGGAAGGTCACAGTCATGTAACCGTGGGATGCTGCGATGGTCATAAGTGTGAGGACGGATTGAAGACACTTTTTCAGCACCATTTTTACTTCAAATGGGTGTTAAACAAATGTTCATAAGTGGAAGTGTACCTGTATACCAGTAATTAGAGCTTCTCTCAGCTTTTTCATTTTTATTCCGAACAGCAATTGCTTGGAACTATTTTCCACTAGATGGCGAACTGCACCTAAAAATCCTCCAGTATGGAATAATTCAACATATGGAACAATGATCAAATATTGGTTAATACTGTTGATTTTGCTCATATTTGTTGGGAGTGGGATGCAATAATGCATATATGGATATAACACAGGGAAATAATTAAAAATGATTGCTTTATAAAAGGAGAAGATGCACAAATATTAAAATTATTTTTGCAACAACAGAATAGCATGATAAACAATAGTCTAAAAGTTAAATTATGTGCCATGAAGCAAAATGAGTCTTCCATTCTCAGTTCATAGGCCAACTTTATCAGAGGGCATAGAGGGGTGATGATTTCAAACATAGTAGCCCAATGTGTGAACTTTGCTAGCTGAAGGACAGTGATTAAGGGCAAGTGATAATATTTTCTTTTGCAATTACTCAAGTGATTACTTCATAGAATAAACATTAATACACTGTTACATGTACACCACAAACTCTGCAAGAGCCAACAAACTTTTACAAAAGAATTTTCCTTTAGTCAGGGATTTGGCTCCTACATTATTGCACTAAGACATAACATATGACTTAACGTATCGTGTGAACCTGGACAGAAGTGGTCATACAGGTAGCATAAAATGATTTTCTGAATTAGTTATAAAAAAACAGATGTAAATGACTAATTGTACAGCAGAAAGCCATCTCAAGCTGTCTGTTTTGGATGTCTTTAAAGAAGGAACACAATGTTATTTATGGTTATCTTTTACTGGGGAGAGTAGGAAGTTGTGTGAATGTTCCGTCTTGGGTTCAAATACTATCATTAGCCATAAATGTTATGCAACTCTGAGGCAAAGAATCACTTAAGGAAGCATAATGCATTGGACCAGCTCTAGCGATGCACAATGTTTATTAAGAACATGAAAAAGGATATGAAAACCAAGTTGGGGGGGGGGAAATGCATCCACAAAAGACAGCATAGCTCTTTTGAAAGCAATAATCACATATTGAAAAAGCGGAAACCAAAATGACAAGATATATATTGATCAGGATGTAACAAGAAATCTAGTAATAGTGGCATTAGAAAAAATGCAACTAAAACCAAAGTGTTGTTTGGTTTTGAATTAGCTCTTGTAAATATTTGGAGGAAGAAAAAAAAAAAAAAGATCCTGGAATAACTGGTCTGCTTGTGGAAGCCATCCCCCCCCCCCCCCAAACAAGCTGCAGCTATCAGAAAAGTCTGACTGGAACGGAGCCACAGGGGATGGAGCCATTTTGTATTTTCTGTTACTGACAGCAGAAAAAAACAAACCCAGAATAGAAAGGTGCCTGCTGTTTTGATCCAATAAAGCTACTTGCATTTGAATCTGTCTGTAGGTAGACCAGTTTGAGAGCCACTTTGGTGTGGTGGTTAAGGCATCAGGCTAGAAACCTCGGGCACAAAGCTAGCTGGGTTACTGAGCTAGTCACTCTGTCTTTCTCAGCTCCAGGAAGGAGGCAGTGGCAAACTGCTTCTGAAAAACTTTGCCAAGAAAACTGCAGGGATTTGTCCAGATCGTCCCTGAGAATTGGACATGACTAAATGGAAGGAAAAAAAGAGGATGCTACTTTACTGCTTTGGATATTTGACAGAGATCCGATGAAAACCTTTTGAGTTAAACACAGCCTTGAGATACATCTGGGATTTGACTTGGCTCTGACTCAACCTCCAAATTTTGAGTGTCAAAATAGGTCATTTTCTCCCATTTGATAAATCAAGCCAGGTGTGGCGTGTCTAGTCTGCTCTTTAGCATCTTTGTACACAATACATCCCAGTACAATATATCTACATGGTGCAATATGAAGTCAAGAGAGGGCATCACACAAAGCAGCATGGTTTCTCCTTAGGGAGTGGGAGGGTTAGCTGATCAGTTTCTACCACAGTCTGTTGAAGTTGCATGCCAGCATTTGCCGAGGCCTCTTACTCTGCCGCCCTGCTGTCTCCACACTACTCAAAACACAACAGCAAGCAGCAAGCTGGCTTAAAGCAGCTGTTGAAATTGAAATCAGATGAGATGCAAAAATATTATGTTTTGGGTCTGAACTTTCGTCTCTTCATAAATGAGAACCATTTTCTTCCAAGGCAAGAGCTCTCTCTAGACACCCTCCCCCCCCCCAAGATGCTGCCTTGATAGAAGATCACCAGTGAGTAGCTGTGCTGGCAGTCCAGCAGAGATGGGATGAGTCAGTGCAGGTCCCCACAGTTCAATTTCCTGAGCCCTGAACTTAGATAAAAGATGGGACCCTGCTACTTGTCCTAGGACTGATGGCTGTTCTGTGGGAAAAATGGGAGATGGAATTTTTTGATTAGAGTTTCATCTCAGTACTGTAAAAACAACCTGGGCTGTTTCAGGTTCCTGGTTTCAGACTGACAAACTTGATTTTGAACATTAATTTTCTTAGAATAAATAATAGTCTAATGTGAAGCTGAGTCAGTGGGTCCATTCCTAATGCTGAAAAAACAATGTGATGAATAGCTTCATATATTGTGACAGATTTAAATAGTTGTAACCCCATATTTTTATTGTTGGGGGTGACTGCACATAAAAAGAGGCAGGGCTACACTCATCTTGATATTTTTACCCTGCCTCTCCCTCCCAAGTTACTGTAACTAATATCCCTTGAAAAATGGTATCAATCTATTTTGAGTTGTATGCTGAGATTGGTTTTCCAAAATAATATTTGTTTCCGTGACCAATGCAGAAATTGACGAAGTTCATTTGCTTTCCATAACACCATCATTCAACTTTATTACCTTCCTCTTATGAATTTGTTAACTCCATTGCATCTTTCCTCTCACAGCCATTATTACTTTCTGGGTTTCTGAGAGAAAGCAGAGCACAAAGTGCTCAAAACATAAAAATAATTGACTCACTGTAGCCTAATGCACCATATTTATCCATTTAAGTGAAACATAGACACTTGCTCTAAGTGGATCAGTTGCAAAGATGAAAAGACCTCTCTCTACGTTTGCAAATGTGCATGTGATGGAAAAGAAGAGGTGCATCTGGCAATCTGTTTTTATATAGGAGAAGATATTTATCCTTTCTCCTCAAGCTTCTAGCCTTGTCCACCAGTTTAACTTCAGTGAAACTTTTGGCTTAAAGATGATCAAGATCATATAAAGTGTTAATACCGCTTTACAATGCCTTGGTAAGGCCACACTTGGAATACTACATCCAGTTTTGGTCACCATGATGTAAAAAAAATGTTGAGACTCTAGAAAGAGTACAGAGAAGAGCAACAAAGATGATCAGGGAACTGGAGACTATAACATAAGGAACAGTTGCTGGAATTGGGTATGTCTAGTTTAACGAAGAGAAGGACAAGGGAGGACGTGATAGCAGTGTTCCAATATCTCACGGGTTGCCACAAAGAAGAGGGTGTCAAGCTATTCTCCAACATGATGGAGAATCCACCAATAGGTTAATTCAGTCCTCCTGCCCAATCAGACTAAGTTAGTCAAAGTTGTCATGCCCGTCCTGGCCTGGGACCTCCCAGTTTCGACTTAGTCTGTTCGCCCAGAAGGATGTGACAATTTTGACTCCCAAATTCTTGCTTCTGACAGGTTTGATTCATGTGGAAAAAAATTTCCTTTCTAACCCATTAGTGGATTCTCCTTGACAGCGGAGATAGACGCTCTCTGCAGCCCATGGCCATGGGGCTTGTTATATGCCTTTCCTCCTCTCCCTCTGATTCCAACAGTTATCAGGAGGATACTACAGGAGCAGGCAGAGTTAATATTCATTGCACCTCACTGGCCAAGACGACCATGGTTTGCAGACCTCGTGAGCCTTTCCATAACTTCTCCATGGTGGATTCCCAACAGTCACATGGTTTTAACACAGGGGGCTTTACAACATCCAGATCCCCAATGGCTCCAATTGGCCGCCTGGTGCTTGAACGCCGCACCCTGACACAGGAGTCATATTCGTCAGGTGTGGTTGACATGATTCCAGCAGCCAGGAGACCAGCGACTAATTGCATTTATGATCACACTTGGCGGAATTTCTGCCACTGGTGTGACAAGAACCACTTGAGTCTTTCGGAAGTGACCATCCCAAAGTTCCTGGACTATTTATTAGAGGGCATCAACAAGGGATTGACACCCAACACTATTTACAGACAGGTAGCAGCTCTCTCCACGGTGCTCTCCTGGGACAAATCAGAATCATTGTCTCAACATCCCATGGTCTGCTCCTCTCTCAAAGGAGTCACGAATAGCAGACTGCCCGTGGTTCACAGATATCCCTCCTGGGAGCTACCGCGGGTTCTACAGGTACTTACCACATCACCCTTTGAACCCATTAGAACCTGTTCCTTGCGATCCTTGTTGCTCAAGGTTGCCTTCCTGATAGCCATTACCTCCGCCAGATGCATCTCGGAGCTGGCGGTTTTATCTATCAGGAAAGACCTGTGCATATTTCACGTAGACAGGGTGGTTCTCGGATTGGATCCCTCCTTTATCCCTAAGATCAACACCGTGTTTCATAGGGCACAGGAGGATATTCTCCCAGACTTTTGCCCATCTGTCACATGACCTGGAACGGCAATGGTACACATTGGATGTCCGCAGGGCCTTGCGCTGTTATATCAAGCGCACGGCGGCCTTTCGTAGGTCAGAAGCCCTCTTCATTTCATCCCAACCATCTTCTATGGGGCAGAAGGTATCTGCCTCTACCATAGGCAGGTGGATCAGGTTGTGCATAGCACGGGCATATGTGTCGCTTTCCCTGTCAGTTCCATGTCATGTGACGGCACCATCCACTCGCAGTGCTGCCACCTCTGCTACATGGGCAACACAAGCATCTATAAAGGACATTTGTAGGGCGGCAACATGGTCTTCACCTTCTCCTTTTATACGGCATTACCGATTGGACAAGTTTGCCTCTGCAGAGACTTCCTTTGGTCGTAGAGTACTGCAACAGGTAGTGCCAGGACCAGGGACACAGGTCCTAACTGACTCCCTCCCGTAGGGATAGTGGGGCTTTGGTACATCCCATTGGTGGATTCACCATCCATCATGCTGGAGAAGGAGCGTTGGCTTACCTGAATGCCTCTTCTCAGCATGATGATGGAGAATCCATGCCCACCCCTCTAGAGGTCAGTTAGGTCCCGTGTCAGGGAGTGGCTTTCTTTTTTTCCTTCTCTTGGGAGTCATCACATAGACTATCGTCATTGGCTCCGCCGTCGTCGAAACTGGGAGGTCCCAGGCCAGGATGGGCATGACAACTTTGACTAACTTAGTCTGATTGGGCAGGAGGACTGAATTAACCCATTGGTGGATTCTCCATCATCACGCTGAGAAGAGGCATTCAGGTAAGCCAACACTCCTTCTCCAAAGTGCCTGAGGGCAGGACAAGAAGCAACGGATGGAAACTAATCAAGGAGAGAAGCAACTTAGAACTAAGGAGAAATTTCCTAACAGTTAGAACAATTAATCAGTGGAACAACCTACCTCCAGAAGTTGTGAATGCTCCAACACTGGAAGTTTTAAAGAAGAAACTGGACAACCATTTGTCTGAAATGGTATAGGGTTTCCTGCCTGAGCAGTGGGTTGGACTAGATGACCTCCAAAGTCCCTTCCAACTTTATTATTATTATTGTTATTGATAACAACAATAACAATAATCTTCATTCCTCAGCACTGCTGCCTACTACTATTACTATTACTACTACTGCTACTACTACTACTACTACTACATTACCCAGCATAGTAAAATGTTCCTGGGAAAAAACATCTGAATGGGAAAAAGTGCTCTGGCCTCATTACAGAGATGCCACTTGATATTGTGGCTTGGAATGCTGGGCCAATCATCAATGAAGGCTCTTTAAGCTCATTCAGGACATCTATTTTATAGCTTGATTTTTTTTTTCTGCAGTCCCTCTCATACATGCCTCTTGGAAGCCTTTTTTTTAAATTCACCAATCAAATTAGAAAATGCATACAGCTTATGTGTGCAGGGGGAGTACTAGTAATTTTATAAATGGATTGTATTTGGGGGGGAGTATGGGATTTTTTAAAATTAATTTGCAATTAATGGAGTCTTGATGGTCTTGGTAAGGAGGATATTCATCTGTTAGGAAGCTGGAGTCAGCAAAGAAGCAGTGAGTAATTAGATTCAATGTTGGAAGCTCCAGATTGTCCAGAGCATACAAATGTCAAAGTTAATACATTTACCTGTAGATCATGAAAAGTAAAAACAATATGGAATAAGACCAACTTTGATCTAAAGTTAATAGAGTTTGCATATCAGTATGGAACTTACAAAAATATATGGGATAAAACTGATTTTCATATAAGATGTTAGGAAGACTTGGAAGTGCTCTTAGAATCTACTTTTGAAGCCCTAAGAGTTCAGGATACCTGAGATACTCAGAGTTATGAGTATATAGTATATATAAAAAATCACAAATACTGCCCAGTGTACACAAAATAATAAGCTGGAGGGCTGCACATACATAGTGGCATATCTGCACACAATTATAGTAAACTATTACAACACAGCAGTAGCTATTTGAAGACAAGAAACCAAGAACCCTGGTTTAAAACTAACTGGATTAATCTCTAGAGCCAAAATTGGGAACAGTGCAGGGGATAGAGAAGAGAGAAGGGTTTTGACATATCATTAATCCTAACAACTTGATTCTTTGAGAGTCTGCCTGCCTTTCACAGGGTTTGCCCATCGTAATCTGACAGTGTTTTTGCTTTGGGACCCATTTTTTAAAATAACACTATCTAATATGAATCAGGAAGTGGGCCTCCTTTGTTGTAGCATCTGACCTTTGAAACAGTTTCTCCTGGAAATGCATATATCTCAATGGTGTCTGTTTTTGTGTTCTTCATACAATTTTTTCCATGATTTCAGAATCATACTTCAATGTTCTCCCGCAGTCATCTGTCTTTGGTAATTGAGCTGATTTATTTCTTGCTTAACTACAGTGTAACTTAAATTGGGGGGGGGGGGGAGATCTTTCTGCTTGCTGGGCTGAAATGTTGCTGAATTTGCAAGCAATCTGTCCACCAGCAGGAACTTTTGGCTCACCCCAGTTTCTGGCTTCCTATTCCCAGATCCTTGAAGTGGAAATGTAGTCTTGATGGCTTAAAAGGTCCCCTTTGTATCAATTGTTTAATAGTTTTTAATTTGTATGCAACAGATACAGTATACCCTGATTATATTGGAACTGGAGAATTGACAGGATTTTCTAGGATGGAGAAATAATCAGTCAAGAGTTTTAAAAGTCTCATTCCACACCCCCAACTCTACATATCACTGGCTTCAATTGACACCAGGAGCAACATGTTTCGTCCTCTCAGAAATATCTTGATGATGAGTGACTCAGTATCTCACGTCAGGTTTTGGATGCTGATGGTCAGATTTGATCCTCTGTACTCTGTGGACCCCTTTGACTCACAGGATTCAGGATTTCTTGGTGTATTTGTGTGTATGAACAGTTTGGGGAGAATACACAAGAAAACATGGGGATATGCAAGGAGGTGTCACAAGCAGAGGGGCAAACACTTAGGGGAACAGGGAAAGGGTCATGTTGCTGTTCCCTAAACTAAGTCAGGAGCTACAAAAATTTAAAACGAAATTATAAAGCTACCTTTCAATTTATGATCCAGTATAAGTGAATGTTAATACTCCTTCACACTGTTTTAACTGTAAATCAGAAGACTTGCTTAAATTTAGAACCTGGGGATCTTGCAGAATTTTGCACTGGCTTCATCAGTGGCAATGATGAGAGATTTCTTTGTGCTCTGATTATGATAAAATAGCATCTAAACTCAAGACCCTGGTGAAATTATCCTACAGTATTATGAATGGCTTTTTTTAAGGGTTTGAGCAACTTTCCACATTACAACACCATTACGTACCTGATTCACATATTGCTATAGCTCCCCCTGTAGCAGGGGTCCCCAATCCCCGGTCCGTTGACCAGTACTGGGCTGTGGCATGCCAGCAACCGATCCGCACAAACAAGCAAACCCCCATCTGTGAGTTGCAGGCAGCATACAAAACCACACACCCTCTGGTCCATGGAAAAACCTGTCTCCACGGAATCAGTCCCTGGTGCCCCAAAGTTTGGGGACCTCTGCTCTATAGACGTTCTGCTACAGAAATTTCCACTCAAGCTGAATTCATCATAGTTAATTGGGAAACCCTAATGAAAAACTGAAAGTTTCCATTTATTATGCTAGAGAATGGAAACTAAAAAGTAAAACAATACATGGCATTCCAAACCATATCCCTGCAACAATGGGGGAAGTCCCTGTTCCATATGCCTCATGCAGAATTACTCTAGTGACACAAGACAGCAGTATGGTGGTTTCCATTTCTGGCTAGCTGCCACATCCTTGAAAGCAACAAGCTGCTTTCAACAAAAGGGACATTGGAAAATTCTCCACCCTTCTACAGTAGGCTTTCATCCAGCTTTCTCAAAATTGTGTTCCTTTTCTGTCTCAATATCTGGCAGGGCTGGAAAGGCTGCCTCAAAAGATCTCTATAAGTAGTCCTTGTTTAGCAATCATAATTGGGACTGGCAACTTGGTCCTTAAACCAAGCAGCTGCTAAGGGAAACAGCAAGATTGTACTTACAATCTTATTTCAGTTTCCTTTTGCTCTACAGATCTGCAAAAGTCATAAATGTGAGGATTGGTTGTAAAATTACTGTTTTGTCACTGCATAATTGCAACTGGTTTCTAAACAAGGCATCAGTAGAACATAGTACATAGAATAATAGAGTTGGAAGGAAGCTTGGAGGTCTTCTAGTCCAACCCCCTGCTCAAGCAGGAGACCTTATGCCATTTCAGACAAATGTTGTCCAGTCTCTTTTAAAAAGCTTCCAGTGATGGAGCACCCACAACTTCTGAAGGCAAGTTATTCCGTTGGCTTATTACTCTAACCTTCAGGAATGTTCTCCTTAGTTCTAGCTTGCTTCTCTCCTTGGTTAGTTTCCATCCATTGTTTCTTGTCTTTTGGTGCTTTGGAAACTAGTTTGACCCCCCCTGTCTTTAAATGAAAACTACCTATAGTTGTGTCACTTGATTCTACTGTCAACTTTGAAAATGAGCATGGCTGCAGCCATTTTCCCTACTCATTTTTGGTTGACATATAGCACGGAGGGAGGGGGGTTTACCAGGTGCTTCACTAGACTAAACAAACTTTCTCCCCTGGGAACCAAGGTCATCAGCTGCTCCAGAGATTGCAGGCTGGGCATTTCGTGAAAAGCCTGCCAAGGATATGTATTGGGGAACGTAGTAGCTTGCATAGCTTTAGGGGTGGGATTTCTTAACTTTGTGTTGGGGATTGTTACATGTCTATTCAGACTTGGTTTCACTTTTGACATGCCGATACTTTGTATCAATAAACATGTTCCTTGAGGAACTTGCAAGTCTCGGAGTTCTGCTTTATTTGTCTTTCGGAACTATGACATCTACTGCTTCAGGAAATGGTGAAGTTCTTCCCTTTCCTTGTGGATGATAGCGTCTCAATGCCTACCTCCTAGCTGTTCCTCTTAGTGGCAACACAGCACCTGCTGTGAGTCTTAGTAATGAACCCTCTTTCATCAGGTTACCATTCCACAGACTTGAAACTGACTCATTTCCCGATGAAAATGCTTTTCTTTAGGGTACTGAGTTTTCCACAAATTTATTGGAAAGGGATTGATTTTTCCACAAATGTGTTGGAAAGGGATTAATTTAGGTGCACTGTTTTCTACACCAAAAAGGTTTCCGAAAGACAGATCCAACAATTGTTGCTAAATAAGCATTTATTTTTATCTGTTGGCCTTTATTCATGGGCTTGGAATGATCTGCAGCTGATGCCAGATGATTCTTAATCAAAACCACCGGGTCCCGCTTCTAGCATTACTAGCTAATTAAAATCTAGACACAAAAGAATAGCAGTTAGTTAGGTCTAGTCTCCTGAAATTATTAAAGAGCAGCTAAAAGGGCATTCTTCAAAATAACCATTTGCCAGTAGGGAAGTCGGCAACTCTTCAAATCTAAAACTAACAATGAGTGATTCCAGTTGAGGAAAGCTGTGGATTGGGACATCAATAACTGTCTCTGCAGAAAAGGTAAGGTGCCATATAATTTTTAAATGATGAGGTTGCAGATAGCATAAAAAGATGCACAGAAAGCAAAATAACATGGGAAGAAATATAATCAACATTTACTCAAAACCTGTGAGGTGGTTGCTGTTGGGAAGTGACCTTTGGGAAGCCAAGTCATCCCAGTTTCTCCATTTTCTGCTCTTTCTTTATTTCTGTTTTGCTCTGTCTTCTATTAATTACAATCAAACTCCAAGGGCCCAATTAATGGGCCTTGTTTGGGATCCTGCAGTTTTGAAGTTCCCAAATATGGTCATAATACAGTAGTCAAGTCAAGTAAATGACTAACATTGACACAATACAGTATACAGTATAGGACAGGAGTCTTCAAACTTGGCCCTTTTATGACTTGTGGACTTCAACTCCCAGAATTACTCAGCCAGCGTGCCTGGTTGAGGAATTCTGGGAGTTGAAGTCCACAAGTCATAAAAGGGCTAAGTTTGAAGACCCCTGGTATAGGATAAGAAAACATGGCTTGGCAGTAGTAGATATAAAAAGGAACAGGGTGTCCTTGTTTGACCCTAAGTCAAATATGGTGTGATGCAGGGCAAATGTTGGCTTGAGGTTATTACCAGAAGCATAAAGTTCTAAGGAAATAATTGTTCCACTCTACTTTGCCTTGATTAAACCTTTGTTGGAATATTACGTTCCGTTTTGGATACCAGAATTCAAAAAGGATAGTAAGAAATTGGAGCAAATTTATAGAAAAACTAGTAAGAGGGTGGAGAATCTGCAAACAACCCTAATGAGAAATGGTGAAACAATGTTGACCGAGAGGAGATGTGATAGACTTCAAATATCTGAAAGGTGAGAAGCCAATCTACAGTTTAGTGCACCAAAACCGGTTAACTCTTAATCATGATGGAGACATTCCAGCAGGCAGGAGGCATATGCTCGGAGTTCCTCTGCTATAGTTATTGGAGGTATTTTCTTTCTGCTCCCTTTGGCAAGAATTAGGAATACTGAAGAGATGTGGGAGCAACTAGAGGGAGATGAGGTCAGGCCATCTTCAAGGGAGATCAACAATGTCAAAATTGTGGGCATGACTGGACGATCCCAGCCCTGCCTCTCTATACTTCCATGCAATGCATGTTCAAAAGAAGCAGGGCCTTTGTTAAGTCCTTCGCGAAATGGCAATGACACGAGAAGCAGTTGTAGTTCTTAGGAACCTCTTTATTTCTGTTCAGCATACTGGTTACAAGACGCCGACAACGCCCAAATCTCCCTGCCCCTTTTATAGGCGATTCCCGGGCCAAACTGCAACATTTGGCGCGCTCGCACCTGCGCATGCGCGCGAGTGCTGGCGACAGCAGTCTGGTCCCGGGCAGCTTGCACCTGCCTGGGACCGTTGCAATGCCCCGAGCCTGCTTTCACAGGCTCAGGACATAACACCCCTCCCCCCCGGCTAAGACTATGATCATATAATAACAATATACAACCCAATATGAGTGTGGAACCCATACTAGCTTTGTACCCGTTATTCCTTTTGCTTCTATTGTTCCCCAGTGTTCTATTTTCCTTTGTGTACAGGAATACTCTCTGTTAACTCTGTTTTGCCAGTAGGGTTACAAAATCTTCTAAATACTTAGGAGATCTTTTAGCTCTCTGTGACCTCCTGACTTCTGGGTACCTTCCAAGTACCCCTTGACTGAGGGGTGATGTATGCTTGTCCCCTTACTAGGCCCTGGTGATCCCCAAGGATTGTGCTCCAATGCCTGGCCTGCTTGCTTGCCCACCGGGCTCGTCAGGCCAGGCCTTCTTTCTCTGTTTGACCTGGTTGTCCTGCCTGGCTGCAGGCTCTCTGGCCCTCTTAAGTGACTGTCACTGTTGGGCAATTCTGTAGAATCTCCCAGGTCTGTTCTAGATCTGTCAAGAGGTTGTCTTTCCCCATGTTCCCGTTCTGTACCTGGGCTTGTTGGGTTTCAGTGCTGTCCCAAACTCAGTTGTCCCCTGAGTGATGCCAGGGGATGTGTTGTAGTCGGGATTCGGTTCCTCGACCACCTCCCTGTGTGCTTGCCCCCTTCTAGGGACTGGGGTAGTGTTGGGCCAACTAGACGGAATGTGTGCCAGCTCTCTTGCAGGGTGTGGGTTGTTTGGATGCTCCCGGATATCCTCCCTGATTGGAGTACTGAGTGATGCGGGTGAGTAGTGATTATGCCCCCGGGGTGGCTCCCTGGCTGGAGTAGGCACTGGTGCCTGAGTTCTAGTTGGGCTCCATGGATTCCTATTTGGAGCACTCGCAGAATCTTGGAATGAGATTCTGTAGCTCCAAATAGCTGTAGCTGTAGCTCCCTCGTTAATGATAGGCAGCAGCCCGCACTCTGTAGCTCCCTCATTAATGATAGGCAGCAGCCCGCACTCTTCGCTTTGCCCAAAGGGGTCCCCCTCCCCCCCTGGAAAAGACCCAGGAGTCTCAGTAGGAAGGTCCCATCTAGTGCAGAGCTGGTTGATGTGTCGTCGCAGGACACGACCGTCGTCCAGGGAAACCTCATAGGACAAAGGACCTGTGACCCTGGACACAGTGGCAGGGACCCATGAATGACCAGGCCCGTAGTTATGAGTCCAAACCGGGCACCCACAAACAGTTGTCTAGGTGCCCTAGGGTGTGTGATTGTGGAAGGTAGTCTGTCCGGGCGCAACCGGTCAAGCTTGGTAGTCAGTTTGCGCCCCCAACGAAGTTCAGCTGGACTCCTCCCGGTAGAAGTGGAAGGTGTAGTGCGATAAGAAAGGAGGAAGTCAGCCAACCTGTGATGCCAGTCTCCATAGGTAATTTTCTTCAAGGTGTCCTTGGTGATGCGAACCATGTGTTCAGCCATACCGTTGGTGGACGGGTGGAAAGGCACAGAGGTGGCATGACGAATCATGTTGGCTTGTAAGAAAGCTTGGAATTTGGAAGAAGTGAATTGAGGGCCATTGTCAGATACGAGGACATCAGGAAGCCCGTGTGCAGCAAAAATCCCCCTCAGTACTTGAATAGTCTTTGCAGTGGTGGTGGAAGAGACAGGTACAACCTCAAGCCATTTTGAATGGCTGTCAACCAGGACCAAGAAGAATTGACCCTGAAAGGGCCCAGCATAGTCAATGTGCACTCTAGACCATGGAGACTGTGTTTCCTCCCATCTATGTACAGGAGCTTGGGGCATTTCAGGGCGTGAGCGCTGACAAAGGTGGCATGCATGCACCTTAGCCTCAATGTCTCTGTCTAACCCAGGCCACCACAAATGGCTGCGCGCAAGCGCCTTCATACGTACAATGCCAGGATGACCCTCGTGGAGGGAACCTAAGACCCTAGTCCTCATTGAGGCAGGAATGACAACTCTGCTCCCCCAAAGCAGACAACCCTGGAAAGTGGATAACTCGTTCCTTTTGGACCAGAAACTCTGAAACTCAGTGCCTGGACAGCTCTCTGGCCATCCAGATAAAACCCAAGATAGGACACGAGAAAGTGTGAGATCTGTGGCTGATTCAGCAGCCACATCCCTCGCATCTAAAGGGGACTCAGGCAAGGCCTGAATGGAGAGGATATTGATTGCTGGTGCAGGGTCAGCCTCTATTACTGGCAGGGGTAATCTACTGAGGCCGTCAGCGTGGCCCATTTCTTTCCCAGGTTTGTGAAATAAGGAAAAATCATAGGCAGACAGAAAGATAGACCATCTCAGCATTCTGGGGGAGATGATTTGGGGAGTTTGTTTATGTGTGGTAAACAGCCCCAACAAAGGCTTATGGTCAGTGAAGACCGTGAAATGCCTGCCATATAGGAAATCATGGAACTTTTTGATTCCAGCAACAAAGCTTCCCTGTCAACTTGAGCATAATTTCGCTCTGCAGAAGACAAGGTTCTGGAGTAATATGCAACAGGAACCTGAGTTCCATCTGGTCTGAGGTGGCTTAGTACCGCTCCCACCCCATAAGGAGAAGCATCACAAGCGATGCACACAGGAAGGGATTCATTGAAATGTGCGAGCACACTGTTAGAAGTGAGTAAGGCCTTAACCTCATTGAAACTTGCTTCGTGTTTTTGTGACCACTGCCACACTGCCTGTTTGTCCAGGAGCCTATGAAGAGGCTCGGCTACACTAGCCTTGTTTGGAAGGAAGGAGTTGTAAAAGTTCAGAAGCCCAGAAAGGCCTGTAGTTCGGCCTTGGACTTTGGCCTAAGAGCATGCATAATAGCTTTCAATTTGGATTCAGCAGGGTGAATCCCGGTAGCATCAATTTTGAATCCCAGAAAATCTGTAGAAGGCACCCCAATTTTACATTTGTCCTTCTTAGGTTTGAGGCTCGTTTTCCTGAACCTCAGCAGGACAGCCCTTAATCTCTCAGCTAAGTTGTGTGTAGAGTCTCCAGCAATTAATACATCATCAAAATAGGGGCAAACCCCTGGTATACCCCGTAGTGTGTTTTCCATTATGCTTTGGAAAATTCCAGGAGCGACATTTACTCCAAATTGTAACCTCTTTACCTTGAATGCCCCCCCTGTGGGTCACAATGATTTGAGCTACAGCAGCAGCATCATCAACAGGCAACTGTTGATACGCCTGAGCTAGGTCAAGCTTTGCAAAAACACGCCCCCCTTTGAGGGAGGCCAGAATATGGCTGACCATGGGAACAGAATAGGCATGTTGCTGCAATGCCTTATTCAGAGTGCATTTGTAATCTGCACAGATGCGAATGTCCCCATTTGCCTTAAGAGGCATGACAATGGGGGTCTCCCAAGGGCTGGAGTCGACAGGTTCTAAAACTCCTTGCTGAATCAATTTGTCCAATTCAGTGTCAATTTTATCTTTCAAGGCAAAAGGAACCCTTCTTGCTTTAATTCTAATAGGGGTGACAGTGGGGTCTAGTTTCAGTGACACAGGGGGTCCTTTGTATGTGCCCAGCTGTGGGCTGAAGACATCTGCAAATTATTTGCAGACTTCTTGTAGGTCTACTGTTTGCAAGCTATTGAGCCCAGTGACGTGTATTCCCAAGGCCTCAAACCAATCGAGTCCTATGAGACTCGTTCGCTCACCCCCTACTACTATTACATCTAGTGGACCTTCAAAATCCTTATACTGTACGTTAAGGGTGGCCTCCCCCTTAACACACACTCTGGAGTTTTGAAAGTCTGTTAACACAATGTCGGAAGGCCTCAGCTTGGCCTGAAATCCGCTGCCAGAACAAATCTTCCTAAACGTGTACATGGAAATGATTGAAAGTGCAGACCCCGTATCAAGTTCCATAGCCAATGGAACCCCTTGTAGCTTCACTTTAAGTGACAGCTTTTTCTTAATGGGCTTGTGTGTGCCTGTCCTATAAATGCTTCTTTGCGAAGCACAGAAACCCACCCTGTTTTGGCTGGGGACCCTGGTACCTTTCAGGCGCAATTCTTCCCGAAGTTGTACCTTCTGACGGCCCAGACACACAGCTGCAATGTGTCCCTGTTTTCTGCATGCCCTACAGATAGCAGAGCGGAATCTACAGTCAGTCCTCTTGTGGTAACCTCCACAACCGAGGCACTTGGGGAGAGCTTTCCTTCTGTTTCCCTTCTTTCATGGGGTAGAGACGGTCTACTTCATCGTCAGGATCCTCCTCTGGGTTCCTTTGGACTCCTTCCTGGTGCACGGACACAGCTTCTGGAGTGCTTCTGATCGGCCTCATGTTCTTGATGGCGCCGCCTGCTGCCTCTTCTGCAGTAACCTCTCTCAAGGCGTCTTGGAATGGTAAGTCTTCTTTAGCGAAAAGTCTCCGCTGCAATTCTCTATGCCTCAGTCCGCATACAAATCTGTCTCTCAGCCGTTCTTCTAGATCCTTGAACTCGCAGTGTTTAGCGGCTTTTCTCAGTGCAGCAATGTATTCTTTGGCTGATTCTCCGGGTCGCTGATCCCTCTGTTCGAAGGTGTGGTGCCAAGCGATGACGGACAACTTGGGCTGGAAGTGTTCCTTTAGTAGTTTTTTGAGATCTGTGTAGTTAACAGATTCTAGAGGTACAGGTGCTGCTATGTTTTCAGCGATTTCGAAAGCGTCTTGACCGCAAACGCACAGCAGGGTGGCGGCTTTTAAACTATCTTCTCTTACTTGATTGACTTTAAGATAGTTTTCCACCCTGGCTACGTAGGACTCCCATCTTTCCGGATGCGAGACATCTAATTCTGAAAGTCTTCCAACTTTTGCCATTTTTGTAGAAAAGGAAGGGTCTATCAGCCAGCCTACCCCCGATGCTCGCTGGATTGGCGGGCAGCTGCTGAGTCAACGCCGTTCCTACTGCTCAGGACTCTAGGGTAAGCTTACACCCGTCTTCAGTCGATGTAAGGCAATCCCACCTTCGTCGCCAGTGTTAAGTCCTTCGCGAAATGGCAATGACACGAGAAGCAGTTGTAGTTCTCAGGAACCTCTTTATTTCTGTTCAGCATACTGGTTACAAGACGCCGACAACGCCCAAATCTCCCTGCCCCTTTTATAGGCGATTCCCGGGCCAAACTGCAACATTTGGTGCACTCGCACCCACGCATGCGTGCGAGTGCTGGCGACAGCCAGTCTGGTCCCGGGCAGCTTGCACCTGCCCGGGACCGTTGCAATGCCCCGAGCCTGCTTTCACAGGCTCAGGACATAACAGCCTTGATCACTTGTTTGTGCATGCCATTTTGCCCAACCCAAGAGGTACCCATTGATGTGTCCAGACTTTGGATGGTTGCCAGGTTAGGCTGCTGAGCTGGAGTAACATTTTCTTTGGACTGAGATGAACTGAATCTACATTGTGTTATATTCTTCCCATCCAGGAAGAAAGATAATTTTCTTTTGACTAAGATAAACACTTTGTGGTGTTTTAATACTTCAGTACAAAGAGAAATTTTATTTTCTTGTGACAAAGAAAGATAACCCCTTCATTACATTGCACTAATCCAATATACAGATAAATTTTATTTTCTTTTGGCAAAGCAACCCTTACATTAGTTTTAATTGAATTTAAATTTATGATTGAAGCTGGGTCGATGTTGTGTTATATATTTACTTGCCCTAAAATATGGAGTTGGCAAGAACTGGGAGAGATTTAATGTTACTTTCTGGAGATTTCAAACAAAATCTTAGAGGGATATTTCATTCATGAACACACCAAAGCCTTTAAGAGGAAGGTGAGGCAAAGGGGAAAAAAATCAGTGCTGCAAAGATGTGGCTATCATTGCTGTGTGGAATGTGGACTCATGAACAAAAGTAAACAGCTTGTCAAAACAGAAATGTCAAGATTAAACACTGATGTTCTGGGAATCAATGAACTGAAATGGACTGATGCAAAGAGTTCAGATCTTTTACTAAACACAAGAAAATCATAAAAAGATTAGAGTAGACATTACTTTTAACGAAAGAGCATTGAAGTCAGTACTCAGATATTCATTCAAAGATAAAATAACCTTAATATGAATCCAAGGAAAGCCAATTAGTTTGTGGGGATTTAAGTGCATGGTTCATTAACTGATATGTAGAGAAAGTTAATGCTGAATGGAATGGCAACCCGCAACACTTTGTTAAAACAAAGTACAAAACACATAAAAGATATATTAAATATAGGAGACTGGAGTGCTAAATTTGGAATTAATCTGGTATCTGGAATAACGGGAAAACTCAGCCTGAACGTATGGAAACTAGACTGCTAATAGCAAAGATGGTCTTCATAAAATCTGATACTGACTGCATCTCGGATCACAAACATCTTGCAAAATAACGACAATTTGGAGCCTGAAGGTAGGGAGTGTGGTTCCCTTGGTCCAATTAGGCCCGCTTACTCAGTGTTTTTTTATATTATCCATTATAAATCAACTTTGAGGGTTGGGAGTGGGTAGTGTTATTTTCCAGTGGTTTTGCTTGGTCCTAATCAGTCTTGGTGGAGGATGAACCGTTGAAACTTTGACCACAGACCTGGCTCTTTCCCCTTACTGTTTAACATCTATATAAAGCTATCTGTCAGTTTGGGATAATAATAATAATAATAATAATAATAATAATAATAATAATAATAATAATAATAATAATAGTAAAGTTGGAAGGGACCTTGGAGGTCATCTAGTCCAACCCCCTGCTCGGGCAGGAAACCCTACACCATTTCGGACAAGTGGCTGTCCAGTCTCTTCTTAAAAACTTCCAGTGTTGGAGCATTTACTGCTTCTAGAGGCAAGCTGTTCCACTGATTAATTGTTCTAACTGTCAGGAAGTTTCTCCTTAGTTCTAGGTTGCTTCTCTCCTTGATTAGTTTCCACCCGTTGCTTCTTGTCCTGCCTTCAGGTGCTTTGGAAAATAGCTTAACTCCCTCTTCTTTATGGCAGCCCCTGAGATATTGGAATACTGCTATCATGTCCCCCCTTGTCCTTCTCTTCGTAAAACTAGACATACCCAATTCTCGCAACCGTTCCTTATATGTTTTAGCCTCCAGTCCCCTAATCATCTTTGTTGCTCTTCTCTGTACTCTTTCTAGAGTCTCAACATCTTTTTTACATCGTGGTGACCAAAACTGGATGCAGTATTCCAAGTGTGGCCTTACCAAGGCATGATGTATCCTCAATCTGCTGATGATGTACACTTATATCTCTCTACCCTAGGCTGGAATTCTGACTAGATCTGATGGCTGTTAAGGATCTCAGTGGAATAAAACAAGCTCTGACTGAATCTGAACACTGTGGAGTTACTATTTACGTCAACTCATTGGACTTTTTCCCATGGTAGTTTTGGATGAATTTGCACTCTCCCAAAACAGTAGTCTGTGATGTTGAGATCCTTTTGAATTCGCAGCTGTTTGAAGATGACTCAGAAAGGAGATAAACCAAGGAACCAACCAGTCTTATCCCTTATATTGTCCTACAATAAAGCTTCAAGGACAAGATGGGTGCCAGCACTGCTACTGAGGTAGATTACAATGTAATCCTTCAGATACCATAAATTATGTCAGCATATTTTTCTGCAGCCATGAGGGAAATTAAGTGTGCTTTGACAAAGTCCACACATCAGAAACAATGTAATTCTCTTCTCGGGGATAGAGGCAATGCCAGTGTTTTAACAAAACACAATGACCCCCCTCCTTTTTTCCTTTTATTCTTTTTTAAATACATTCTTAAAATACATAATGAACAGAACATTCTTTAAACAAAACAATCTTTAAACAATGTTTTCAATTTTAAATCTTTAAAATGGAAACCAAACCAAACCAAAAAAAAAAATAGAAAAAAAATCTAACAAAAGTAGAACAAAGAGAAAAAGTGGGGGGAAACCTCCATTATAAGTTTATGTATGCATAAAAAAAGGGGGGGGGGTGGAACCTACCTGATATTTCACATGCATCAATAATCATTGATTCACTAATGAATTCACTGCCACAATATGACTACTAAAAATATATCACAAAATCTCTGACATAGTAACACGTATTGCTGTATTCTTTGATTAGCAGAACATATTACTTTTCCCAAAACCCTTTGAAGGCTGCATTATCTTCTACTTCTTTCCTGTATCTTTCTCGACACAACTCAGGACCTCTTTGTGTTCCAGCACTTACAAAAGCTGGCAAAGCTTTTTCTGGCTGCTATAAATGTTGTGGTGCCAGTGCAAAGCTGAGGGAAGGAACTTGGCTGCTTCTTTTCGTTCATAGAAAGCTCTTGGCTTTCTCAGGCTGCTTCAAAGGAAAGTCTCATTCATCCCTTCATCCAAGCGAAGTCCCCCTCCTTGCAAATTTGCAAATACACATCATAGATTTAATCAGGGCTTTTTTTTTACATAGAACGCCCAGAACGGAGTTCCGGCACCTTTGTTGGATGGAACCTTGTAGGGTAGGCAAGGTGGGTTGTATGAGCTATGTGAGTTCTAGTACCTTTTTTTTTTTCAAAAAAAGCACTGGATTTAATTATGCTTCAGATGAAATGGGAGCAACAAATACAGCTGTTACATTGCATAGATTATTTCAGATAATCAGTCTAAACCAGAGTTCCCCAACCTTTTGGGCACCAGGGACCGCTTCTGTGGAGAAAGGTTTTTCCGTGGACCAGAGGGTGCATGGTTTTGTGGCTGCCTGCTCCCACGGATGGGGCTTTGCTTCTTTGTGCAGACCAGTTGCTGGCATGCTGCGGCCCAGTACTGGTCCAAGGACCAGGAGTGGGGACCCTTAGTCTAAACATCAGATAATTTAAAATTAATTTATAATTATACAATGTAAGAGGAAGGCAGCTATATTAAATTGCCAAGTGCTCTAATATTAAAATAATTAAGTATCTACTACTAGCTATTTTTTGGCTTAAAAAATAGCAAATGCAAATGAATACACACCCACACCTACACTCACACATAGATACACCCCAACACCGCATTTTTACTAATTCAGCAACTTAACTTTAAAAGAAAGAAATGCTAAAACAAATTTTCAATTCAAAGCAGCTTTTTTTGGGGGGGTGTCAATGTTTCAAATTCTAGTCTTAAAATTGAGACGCCTGTAAGTGAAATACAACCACAGGTTTTCACTAATGATGCTGAATTAGTATCACATTTTCCTTGGGTCATTCCATTATATCTTTCTGTTTTATAGCTATGCAGTAAAACTGATCGTCAACAGTGTTACTGAAATGTTTAGTGTCCTTACAAGTTACAGTATAGTAACTTATAAGTAGAATAACAGAAGGTCTGTAAAATATATTTATGTCTTTCTCAGAAAAGGGAACTTTTTGTTTCTATTTTGATGGATCTCACTTTCTTTTAGAGAATGATTGGTGGGATTTAAAAGATGAAAGATGATGAATGATTGTCCATAACAATATCCTGTATATTTAAAGAGCTTTCTAAAAGGGTTTTAACTGCTAATTCTTAGTAGTTAATTCTGCCTTTTAAAGGAGAAAATTTCTTTTCATTTTTTGTGACATTCAATTGATCTTTAGCTGAGTTGGGAGAGCATGAGATTTGGAGGGTCAAAGCATACAGAGCTGGATTGAGTAAAATAGTTTGATTTAGGCGAATTCTTACTCTGAGTGGGCGGTTCTATAAAGTTATACAATGGTCCATGCGAATTCAGCTGTCAACTGGGATCAATCATACTTTTTGAGTGACTTGCTACTCTGAAAATTTTCCTACAAATGTACAGTATCGAAAAAAGGACTGAACTAAAGTCATTGTCCTCAAGGGGTTCATAAAAAAGATATAGTGAGGTTTCTTTTTAACATAAAAGAATATTTAAAACTTAAAATCCCTGCTTGTTGTCTAAAGCAGTTTAATCTAACACTGTGAGCGTCTGCTTCCTCATTTCTCTCTTGATCCAAATAAAGTTCTTTACATCATAATCCCATAATAGCCCTTAAGGCTGTCAACAAGTGCAGCAGGGAAAAACTGGATTTTAAAAAAGACAAATGAGTTTCCAAAGTCAGTGAGGGCAGATAAAACACATACATGGTAGACAAAGATAAGTGTTAATTCATCCTGTTGCGGATCTGTCTGGTTTTAAATGTGATTGTAGCACCCACAACTGGCTCCAGACAGAAATAAGCCACCATTCATTCCATGCTCATCATGTTTACTACTCTCAGAACATGATAGCCTAATGCAGAAATAGTGATTTTGTCATTATTATTTAGTGGCAAAAGTATTTATTTATTTATTTATTTACAAATATTTATATGCCGCCCAATCCCAAAGGACTCAGGGCGGCGTACAAAGTTAAAAACAGTCATAAAACAATAAAATAAAATAATTCAGTCATACCGCGAGTCCGATCATATCCCGGCCTGCCAAGGACATCAGCCCCAGGCCTGCCGGAACAGGAGAGTTTTAACGGCTTTCTTAAAGGCCGGCAGGGTGGGAGTAGTTCGAACCTCGGGGGGAAGTTGATTCCACCAGGTCGGAGCCACCACAGAAAAGGCCCTTCCCCGGGGGCCCGCCAGCCAACATTGTCTGGCCGACGGGACCCGAAGGAGGCCCAATCTATGGGACCTCACCGGTCTCTGGGAGCTGTGCGGCAGAATGCGGTCCTGTAAGTAACCTGGCCCTATGAAGAGCTTTGCTATACTGTTTGATTCTCTTACATTGTACTAAGCAACAAACAGTCTTTCTTGAAAGAGAACCCAGCATTTAAAGGGATCAGAGTGGATAAACCTGGACCTTTGTTGCTAAAGTGCAGTCTTTGGGTGGGCTTTTACTTCTTGATTTATAATTAAAGGATCTATCTCAATTACTGTTGCTTTGCCAATTGCCAGGTGTCTCACACAGGAGTTTTCAAAATTCTCCAGGCTGCAGAGTCTGAAAGTTAAAAAAGTCCCAAAACCCGGAAACTTGAGGCAATACTCCAGTGATCCACAGACCATTGGCTGTGTTTCAGTGAAGGGGATTTTTTTTGTGCCCTGAATTTTCATGAATCGCCCATCAAGTTCTCATGGAACTCTGGGATTCCACAGAACACTGTTATACAAATCTTGATCCCTCCTGTATTGAATTTGCGAAGAACATCAACTCTGCAATGTGCAAAGAGTTCTGCTGTCTTGGACTACAGGGAGCAAATGACTGAGAAAGATGTCTCCTGCTTTTGTTTGGGAGGTTGTTCTTTCTCAGATTACTTCCCTGGATCAGACCGAAATATATCAGGTGAAATGCTTTTTTAAGCCTGGCAAATAGACAAGTTCTGGATATTCACTATGGAGGTAGAATTATTTTCTGTGGGGTTTTTCCCATTCAAGGGTATCCACAGGGGGTGGGTGAAAAAGCAAGACATGGGGGTGAAAAAGCAAGACATTGGCCATGACTAAACAATTGAAGCCCATCTCTTTTTATATATATATATGCTGGAGATGGCATCCTGACCTTTTTGATTTCCCTCCATGAAGAAGCCATTCAGAGTCCACTGGAACTGGGCAGCTAATCAATTTGAACATTTGTTTTCTTTCTCACATAATAGCAAAAAGTAGGGTCAAGGGCTAAGGGAGATGAATAATATCCAGAGGATAAGATACATTTGAATTATTGGACAAAGGAATTCGCTGCTAACTATCCTAAGTTTAGTTGTTAAGGCACCAAGCTAGAAAGCAGAAGACTGAGTTCCAGTCCTACCTTAACCATGAAAGCCAGCTGGGTGACCTTGGGCCAGTCACTCCCTCTCAGCCCCACTCACCTCTCAAGGTTGTTGTTGTGGAGAAAATAAGAAGGAGGAAGGTGTGGATATATTTACCACCTTAAGTTATTTGTAAAAAATAATAAAGGCAGGATAGAGACAAAAAATGAACCAAAAATAATTTTACTTTCTGCATAAAAGAGGAGTATCTGATGCCATATAAGCTACATAAAAGATACCCTGACCATTTACTATTAGAGCAGTCAAGGCTCTTTGGGTTATGTCACAGGTATGTAATAATTTGTATTCAAATTATTTATTCTATAATAATTAAGGAAATAATTGAATCCCATTGTTGTTCTTCTCCTTTCTTCTTTTAAAAGAAATAGTGCTGGATCCTATACATTTATAATATAAGTTATTTCTAACTAACAGCAGTTAAATATATATAGCACACACAGTAGAAGCACTTCAAATGATGGAGTATGCTAGAAATATACAAATATTATCATTTCTAGAACAACTTAGATAATGTTTATATAAAAATTATCATTTGGTCAATTTTTGGAATTATAAAAGTAAGCTAGATCCCGGGCAGAATTTAAAATTATGAATGCCTTTGTTATTCTTGGCAGTTTTATTGGCTGTGATGATGCTGTGAAGAAACTTCTCACTATTCTATGACAATGACTGCTGCCAAATTTCAATTCTTGAAGCTTTCATCTGTTGTCAGTGTGTAAGTCCATTTAGTATCAACTTTCCAATGTTGAAGAATATCACTAAAGTGACTTTTTACATGTTCCAATGAAATGTCAAACTTGATAGCAATTTTCATTTGAGTGGTTTGTTGATTATCCTTAATCAGTTCACCAACCTTTCTCAAAAACTCGCCAGTTTTTCGCACAGGTCATCCACTTTGTTTTTGATCACACAAATTAGCTTTTTTCAGCTAGTCATCTTTACAATTTTGAGCCTAGCAGTGCACAGTATTCATGTCAAGACAGTTATCACCATAAATAAGCATTGAATTTCAATGGATTCCATTGCCAAATAAAAAAATAGATCCTGGAGTGTTGGTTATAATGTGCTGCTGCTTCTCACTGCATGCTTTAATTTTGTGATCAACAGAAAAACAACGTGTCTCACAGCTTTCCACTAACTGCATTGAAAGAACGTTGTATGCTAAAGAATATATCAGAGCTTTTAGTATCTCTGTAGTGCCATCTGTGAATAACTTATAATAGTAGAGGTATTACATTTCATTCAACGTTCATACATTAGTATAAAACTTTACAAAGTCTGCAGTTTTATTTATTCTTTTCTTTATGTTCCCAATATGGAATTGCCTTTTCAACAGCAACTGGATTCTGTATTGGCCACAACCCATAGTCAGTTATTAGTAGTTCAGTCCTCATCAATATATTTTTGGAAATAGGATATTTGATGCAACATATATCACTGTGCATGTGCCATTTCTTTTTCCTCAAGTATGGAGAGATTTTTGTAGAATTCATATCTGTACACTTTTAAAAGAAAAATATAAAATCTACTTTATATTAAGCTCCATGTCTACATAATTGTTTGGCAGAAGAAGGACTAGTTTCCCATTGCTGCCATGTCCTTCTCCTCTTCCTCCTTATTTTCCCTTTCCGACTTCCCAGTTCATCTTATAGCTTTAGTATTGCCTTGTAGTTCCCCATGAAAGTAATAAGAAGGTCCAATCTTGCATAACTTCTTAAGCCAATATTGGATAGGCTAACTGTCTTAAATTAGCAAAGTTAACGATATAAGCAACCTTGACTTTCTCCTATCTATGTTCTAATATTTAATCAATCTCATTTTCTACATAGCTCGACATTACTAATTTTTCTCAGAATTCTTTGGCGAGCATTTCCCTTTGAATTCCCTTTGAAAATCCAAATAAATCATGTTTGCTAGGTAAATTTACTCACCTGCTGATTGATATCTTTAAGAATTCTAAAAATGAAGGAACCAGGAGTTAACTTTACACAAACCATGTTAATTCTTCTTTCGTTGTTCTTATCCTTCTTAATGCTTACGAATATTATTTCCAAAGCTTTCGTTTTAATTATCCAGGACAGACTCACAAGCTACCTGCTTTATACTGTAATGTTATGGATTCTCCCTGCCATCTGAATTGCTTTTGAAAATTGGTAATATGTTGAAAAATTTCTAGTCCTTTTGCATAGACATTAATGTTGTGGACATATCTGAGAGTGAGATGGGCAATATTTATTTACTTGATAGATAAATAAATACTAATTATTGACATTCAATTAGGAATTTCAAATTGAGGTCTCTGGGCGATAATCATATTAAATGTGGTTTTATCTGTCACCTTGCATCTTCCTTGTGATATACCATGTTTCCCCAAAAATAAGGCTGGGTCTCATATTCATTTTTTCTCCAGAAGATGCATTAAGGCTTATTTTCTGGGTAGGTCTCATTTTCAGGGAAATATGATACTAAATGTGTCTATCTGGCCAATGATCTTAACTGGGGCTTATTTCTGGGAGTGGGGCTTATATTATAAGTATCCTGAAAAATAATGCTAGGGCTTATTTTCTGGCTGGGTCTTATTTTGGGGGAAACATGGTATTTACATTTTTAAATTGATAAACAATAAATGTAATCATATGTTTTTCCAAAGATTTCCTTGAATCCTTTGCTATCTGCCTGAATTTCTTTTAATGCAGTTTTGAATGTAAGCTTTATCCTTCTTTGCAGAGAAATTTACTTTTGGAAGAATTTTTGATCATTCTTGTAATATTGTTTGTTCACTCTGCCAGGGATCAGTTAAATACTGTGATATCTTTTTCATGAATTCCTGGCTGAGCATCTCTTCCTTTTTTCATGAACTCCTGTGATTTTGAATAATTTTTAATCACAGAAATGTTTTGACATTCCTGAGTTTTCCTTAATGCACTTTTTCTCAACCCTCTTCTATTTTGAAATTTCCCTTCTGAAGTCAGGTGATATTCAATATCTGTAGGGAGTAAAAGCAACCATTCACAAGCATCATATTTTTGAGCTTCAATTGGTTGCCTTTTTCCACACACACAAACACACACCCCACTAGTCCTAGCTTGGTGAGATTCATCTTGGACGACCACATTCTTGGCGCTCTATTCAGCAAATGGAATCTCCATTGTTTGTCTGACTCCTTGCCCTGTAGAAACTATCCCATTAAATCTAACAGTAGGAACCAAACTGTGCCTGCTGAGGAGATACACAATTGGACAATAGAGCCAATGTACGCTGTTTAATGAAAGCATCTGACTCCAATTACAGCTCTGTTGGATTTGCATTTCTGTTTAATTGAGGAAGTAAGAATGGAGCTGATGCTGCTCCTTGCAACCTTCAGCAGAGTTTTATCTGACTAGTGTATGCTTAATTAGTCTTCAATGAACTGGCTACAGTTATTCCCAGAGGACTGAATGAAGTCATTCCCCCCCCCCCCCATGCATTACCACTTTTTAGGACCTCTTGGCAGAGATCCTGGAGTGGGGAAAAAGGATAAATATGATACCTATCCCGTTTTACTGGGAGCAAGATACTGAGAAAAATATTGTGGATTTGTGCATAAATTGAAGCCTATAGTCTTAAGCTTGAAAAACAAATAGAGTTGAAGCTCTAAACTGGAATAAGACCTTGTGGCTTATATAAGTTACTTATCTGAAAGCTAAGTAAAGGATTCACCTTATTAGTACCTTGTAACATCAATGCTCAAAAGTAGAAAACAGGCCATAGCAATTCAGTCTTGAACTGATATGTCCTTTCCTCCAGCAGTATTATTCACTAGACTATGGCAGGGGTCTGCAACCTTGACAATTTTAAGACTTGTGGACTTCAACTCCCAGAATTCCTCAGCCAGCATAGCTGAGGAATTCTGGGAGCTGAAGGCCACAAGTCTTAAAATTGTCAAGGTTGCAGACCCCTGGACTATGGATTACAGTACAGCACTATGTGGTTTGTTCAAAAACATATTAAAACATCTGCGAGGTATTTCTTAGAATTTCTTGAAATATTTGACAGCATTGCATAGCCAGAATAGTTAGCTGTACCAGTGCTGCAACCATAGGAGCTGTGGTTGTACAACGGTTAGTGTTGTGTCCTGGGCCGGCTGAAGAAACTCAGCAGGCCCAGAAATGTTGCAAATGGTCCCGGGCAACCTAAAAGCTGCCCAGGACCAGACTGGTTGGCGCCGGTCTTGTGCGCAGGCACAAGGCACGAATAAAGGGGATTTTTGATTGGATGTTGGGAAAACTATAAAAGGCCTGTGAGCCTGTTGGGTTGTTGAGTGGTAACGTGGAACGAATAAAGAATAACTTGGTTAACAACTTGTGTGTCGCTTCAATGCCGTGAACTCCAATTCATAAAAGTGGCGACGAAGGTGGGATCGCTGCAGAGAAGAAGACAACTCGAAGAACCTAGCCTCTACAAAAAGGAGCTGGAAGACGGGAAGTCAGCGCCCAGATCTGCACTCACCTGCCAGTATGCAAACACTGGAGGTGGGCTTGGCAAATGGGCCTCTTCCTGTTTGAGTTGCAGTGAAGCTAAGAGAAGCTAGCAATGTCGAAGATCGGCCAGCTGTCCGAATTCGACGTGTCTCACCCAGAGCATTGGAATTCTTATGTGGCCCGGGTGGAAAACTACCTGCGAGTTAACCAGGTTCAAGAAGACAGTTTGAAGGCAGCAACCCTGCTCTGCGTCTGCAGGCAGGACACTTTTGATGTAGCCAAGTCACTGTCGTCTACCATTCAAGGACTCTGTCAACTGCAGAGCGGAATTACACTCAGATTGACAGAGAAGCCTTGGCCATAGTGGCTGGCATAAAGAAATTCCATGATTTCTTATATGGCCGCCATTTCACAGTCTACACAGACCATAAGCCTCTGCTGGGGTTGTTTACTACTAACAAACAGACACCACATATTATTTCCCCATGTATGCTGAGATGATCGATTTTCCTATCAGCATATGATTATACACTCATTCATAAACCTGGAAAAGAGATGGGCCATGCAGACAGCCTCAGCAGATTACCTCTCAAACAAATAGAGGCAGATCCTGCTCCTGCTATTCACATTCTCTCCATTCAGGAGTTACCTGAATCTCCCCTCAATGCTAGGGATGTGGCTGCAGAAACTGCCACTGATCACACACTCACACGCATGCTGACATGGGTCTTGTCAGGATGGCCTGACGCGTGTCCAGATGCTGCATTTCAAAGTTTCTGGCAAAGAAGGCACAAACTGTCTACATTTAAGGGGTGCCTGTTAGGGTGTAGTCGAGTAGTTATCCCAGTCTCACTGAGGTCTAGAGTCTTGTCCTCTCTGCATGAGGGACATCTGGGCATCTTGGCATGAAAGCGCTTGCATGGAGCCATCTTTGGTGGCCTGGGCTTAATAAAAATATCGAGGCCCAGGTGCACGGATGCCAGGTGTGCCAACAGTGACAACCTGAAATGCCTCAGGCCCCTGTACACAGGTGGGAGGAGACACAAACCCCTTGGTCAAGGGTACATTTAGATTATGCTGGGCTCTTTCAGGGCAATTCTTCCTTATCCTAGTGGATAGTCATTCTAAGTGGCTAGAGGTTATACCTGTCTCCTCCACTACCATTGCTAGGACCATCCAGGTGTTGAGAGGAATCTTCGCCACCCATGGGCTTCCTTATGTCCTTGTCTCTGACAATGGCCCCCAATTTACTTCTTTTGAGTTCCAGGCTTTCCTACAGGCCAACTTGATCCGGCACGCAACATCAGCTCCTTTCCACCCTTCCACCAACGGGCAAGCCGAACGGATGGTACGCACCACCAAAGATGTACTCAAAAGAATCACGCATGGTAGTTGGCATCACAGGTTAGCAGACTTTCTTCTTGCACACCACACCACACTTTGCACTGCCATGGGAAAGAGCCCAGCTGAACTCCGCTGGGGTCACCGCCTCATCACGAAGTTGGACAGACTGCACCCAGACTGGGTGCCTTCACAGGTGCCACAGCCGCGGGCACCTCGGAGACTTCAGATGGGTGATCCGGTCTGGGTCCTGGACATCTCTGGGTCACTGCTGTTGTCTGCAAGATCTCGGGGCCGCTATCATACGAAGTGACCTTGGGAGATGGCCGCGTCCTTCGGGGTCATATTGACCAACTGTGCTGGCAGTTGTCCCCCGACATTTCTGCTCTCAGGGGAGAGGGGGACCAGGAACAAACTCATACTTCAGGTCAAAATCCTGAGAATCAGTCTTACAGTGCCTGGGGATTTCCACAGGTTGCTGTTAATGCCCCAGTGGAGGAGCAAGGGCATCCTCAAGGTTCAGCTATTGCTCCGAACAAGGAGTCACCCCAGGGGGTGGCCTGCACATCCGCAAGTGCTCCGAACAGGAATTCTCCTTAGAGGGGGTTTGCCATAGAGGCGGCTCCTGACTCTGGCACCTCGGCCAAATACACGGGGGACTGGAACTACTGGAGTAGACCTGAAATGCAGGTCACGTCCGAGACTGGTCGCGAGGTCGAGGGACAATGTTCCCAAGAGCAGTCCATGGTGGAAGGGGAAAACTTCACTCCACCATTGGGCTTGGGAATTTCCTCGCTTCCAAGGGAACCTGGCTGGAGTTTAGAAGATCCAGCCAGTCCACTGCGACAGAGGTCACCTGTCATACAAGGGCATCAAAGTCCTGGTCTATCGAGCCCACCAGACGGGCCGGTAGGCCAGGCACCATTAAGTAAAAGTCCTGGTCTGCCTAGCTGGGCAGGTGAGCTGACAGACCAGGCACCCTCCCTGACCTTGCGTAGGTCGCAAAGGGCTAAGCTCCTCCCAAGCATTTGGGAGACTATGTGAGGTTTCTACCATCACAAAGGAACCTTGTTGGTCTATAACTGGATGATGGGGATCTACACTTGGTCTAGCATAAATAGACTAATTATAATTTTGGAGAGCATTTTGTTAAGTTAACCTCATTATTTTATAAAGGTATTCTGCCTGTGTGCTGGGCAGAGGAATTCCTCTTTTCGCTGGCAGAAAACAAATGTAATTATGTGTATAGTTGTGTGTTTCATCTAAGGAGGAAGGGTGTTGTGTCCTGGGCTGGCTGAGGAAACTCAGCAGGCCTAGAAATGTTGCAAATGGTCCCGGGCAACCTAAAAGCTGCCCAGGATCAGACTGGTTGGTGCCAGTCTTGCACGCAGGTGCAAGGCGCGAATAAAGGGGATTTTTGATTGGATGTTGGGAAAACTATAAAAGGCCTACGAGCCTGTTGGGTTGTTGAGTGGTAATATGGAACGAATAAAGAAGAACTTGGTTAACAACTTGTGTGTCACTTCAATGCCGCGAACCCCAATACATAAAAGTTAGAATGCAGTATTGCAAGCCAGCTCTGCCCACAGCCAGGAGTTCAATCCTTCCAAAATTGGTAAAATGAGGACCCAGATTGTTGAGGGCAATATGCTGAAATTTGTAAACAAATCAGAGAGTTATATAGCATTATGAAGCAGTATATAAACCCAAGTGCTGTAGTGCTATGTTTTGTCTTATGTCTAGGAAACAGAAAATAGCTTAAGCTTTCCAATTATTTTCTCAACTGAGTCAGTCAGTTTCTTGCTCATTGAGAATGCATTGTGTAGTCCAATCTCATGCCTAAAGAATGAATCACCTCCAGGTGTAGGCTCAACCACAGAGCTTTTGCTTATCTGCCACTCAGAAGGCCCGAGCCTGGGTCATATCCAGATACCTTGCACTTCAGGACTCACTTTGCCTTCGCTCTACTTATAGGGCCTTATCGCACTTTACACAAATACCCTAAAGAGAACCATATCTTCAAAGGCAAGGATACTCGGTACTGCTATTTTCCCTCTGCTTGCTTATCTCCTGATAGGCCCCTGTGATGCTGGCTCAAAGGTTTGCAGACCTATCCCATGCAAAAAGAATATGAGCCATTAATAGAAGCCCATTTCAAAGTCTCAGCAGATCTAGGATTTTCTCCAGTCATCCAGCATTCAGTGTTCCATTCAGTTTTTTCCCATCTAGGTATTAAGATTATAATGCTATTATGGTTAAGTATTAACCATAGCAAACCATTGGCCAATGTGACAGTACCCACTACTATATCCCTTTCAGAGGCTGCTGAATTTAGCTCTCATGTTCTATAGGGCTGCAGGTTATTCACTTTGCAAAATTCATGCTTTTGTTTCTTTTCTGAAAGTATTTCTCACAAAGATACTGCTATTAAAATGTATATGTCATGAATAACTTCTCAGATTTATGTCTGACAAAAAATCCCTGATCTTGGACACAACTAAAATATCTATTTATCTTCTGAAAATCTAGACCTGATGTACCTTGTTATCAATAAAATGAAATTATTTTGTCACTAAGCCCAGAACTTTTTTTTTAATGTAATAAACAATGCTCTAATGTTTTCATTACTCTAAAGAGAGCCCTGGTTTTACTCTTTGTCTCATTTGAGATATAAATTTAGTCTTCTTTTTTTAGTCATTAGTGATGATGAAAGGAAGACTGCTTACAGATTTTAGTCCTGGCAGTTTCCGTAACTCAACAGTGCCAACGTGAGCTGTAGTTTTTTGAAGACATTGTTATGTCTGAGAAGTAGAAGACAATAGCTCATTTGGTGCTGGGCTGGAAATCAGGATACTGGATTCTATTCCTCCTGTTGGATGGAAACTGGTGGACTTTAGGCTAGCTAGCCCAACTCACAAGGTTGTTGTGGGGTAAATATAAGGAACTAGCATGATGTATGCCACCTTGAGTTGTACAAAAGAAAACGTGGACTGTAATTCAGCATGGTGATAATCTTCAAGATTAGATGGTCATAAAGGACTTTCTGGGGGCCTATTCTTGAGATTCGCCTAGGGGCTGTAGCACTACTGCTGCTGAGCTGGTGAAGATAGCCCCATCCCCAATGTATGATCACTGTTTTGAAAGAGCTATACTAACTGCCAGTTGGTGAGCAAGCCAAATTGCAGCTGTTCATGTCCACATATTGACCTATAAAAGGCAATTCTTAATGTAGAAGTCCCCTGTTTGAAAGTCTTTCTCCTTATTAAATTATGGTTGACACCAAGCCTTATAAAGCCTTAGTCTTCACTTAAAACTTCCTCTATAGCCTGTAAACCAGAAAAAGTTGTTTGAGACTTGTGGTATTTTTCTATGTGAAGAATGTTTTAGAGACATATGGTTTGGCAAAGACATAAAGTTCTTAGTGTTGTTGTTGTTTTTACTTTAGTGTTGTGTGGAATGTATGTGAATGGTTATTTACTAACAAATGTTTGCTATCCTCTATTTGAGAATGAATGTTGTCCTTCTGGAAAAATATTTGCTCAATGTGACATAAATAAATCAGATGTCTCTGTAACTGGCAATTATTACTGATGCTCTGGAAATGATTTACATTATTATTGCATTGTTTCTTTAACATGCAAGGATGTTTGAACCAATAGCCAACAATTTCTAAAGTTGACATGCTGCATTTTTCTTCTGAATCCTTTTTAGAAATATTTTTTATTTTTAGTCAACAAATGTTTAAAAGAATGAAAGCCATGCAGGTTTTGAAAGAAAAAGTAAGGAAAATAATGAAAAGTGATAAGTAAGTGCAAAGAAAGACCTAGGAAAAAAAAGGAAAGAAAAGTTATAAAGAATTATCTTCCAATCTTCTTAACATAAATTACAATTACATTTATACTTTACTCTCTTTCTCTAAGAATATAACATGATTTCCTTTTAAATCCTAATAAATAACTGAATGAATCTGTCAAATGCCTATCCAAGAAAACAGATCATATTATATGAGTGGAGCCTTCTTTCCATAGCAAAGAATACATGGGGAAGATTCAGATCAGCTGTAAAAATGGGTGCTTTCCCATTATATAATTCATTTTAATGTAATCTTTACACTTTGTTGTGAGTAAATAAAATGGAATAAAATAAAATAAAACCCAGTGTGCTATATTATAATTGCAACTGATTAGAAATCAGAGTTCTAGAAGTTCTAATATGCACTAATGGATGTGAATGTACACAGTTTCTATACAGTAGCTATGATTCTTGCCACATGGAATATATCACATGGGAAGGGTCTCTCAATTTTTCACTTTAGACCAATAAGTGGCAAAGTGTATGGGATTTGAAGCACCCAATATTTTTGAAATCATTTCTTTATAATAGCTGAAATGTTGGGGGTTGGGTTGGCAGCACCCAATCCGCTTAAACATTCTGCTTCCTGTTTTGTAAGAAGCTGTGCATAGCACATGCTCATTCTTTTAACTTTTTCTTCTGATGGAACTTTGGACCAGAAAATGGCCACTTCTATAAAATTTCCTGTCAAGATAATATTTGTTTCCATGTTTTTATTTAGAGTAGTTCCAAAGTTCTTGTTAGTAATTCACGTTTTCCTCCTTCCTATATATTTATAAGTAGACATAAATCCTAAGGAAATCTTATGCCTTTTACAGAAATAGCTTTAACTATCCCTAACACATCCATTGCTTTCAGATGCACAGATTCTATCACTATCAATCAAAAGATAGTGTGCAGCTGTTCCACTTGAATACCTTAATCAATTTTTCTCTGGTAAGGGCTTACAAATCAAAGACACAATACATTTGTATGAATAGAGAAGTGGAAATTGTACAATAAAAGGCTGATCTGGAAGCAAGCAGAGACAATGGGTATTTTCAGAAGGAGGGAAAATCTTGTGTAATCAACATATTGTGCAGTTATTCTGTATTTCTCCATTTAATAGTTTTTTTGTGCTAAGGAAATACAGAAGAGTTACAATTGAGAGATGATTTTTGTCTGTGGCATCCTATAAATTTTTGATTACATAAATTGTGATTACATAATTAAAAACCTCCCTTATATGAAAGTAACTTATAGACATGGCTGGCTCACTGCCACCCAAGCAGTCTCCTCAGCTTTATCTTTGCTTGACAATCAGATCCAGATAATCTTCCTAAAGAGAGAGAGAGAGAGAGAGAGAGAGAGAGAGAGAGAGAGAGAGAGAGAGAGAGAGAGAGAGAGAGAGAGAGAGAGAGAGAGAGAGAGAGAGAGAAAATAGCAGCATAGTTGTCAGGAAGAGTCATCCAGCGGTTTGGGGAGGGAAATCATCAATATGCTGATAATAACCATTTTTATACCTTCACCAGGAATGTAGAGGATGCTATGGACACCCTCACTCCACATCTGGAGGCGATAAGGTTTTGGATGGGACAAAACAAATAAGAGGATGATTCCTAGAAAGACAGATGAGTAGCTTTGTTCAGTCACTGTGGGGAGACAAAATGGCTCGCTTGCTGGTTCTAGAGCGGTGATGGCGAACTTTTTAGAGACTGAGTGCCCAAACTGCATCCCAAAACCCACTTATGCAGAGTGCCGGGTGGGTGTGGCCCATTGGGTGGGTGTGGCCCATTGGGTGGGCGTGGCTGCAGTGGTAGTGGCAGACTGGGTGGGACTAAAAAGTTCAATCAATCAGTTCCAACTTTTCAAGATCTTTTTTTCCCGCAAGAAGTTGAAATTGATTGAACCTTTTTTTTTTTTGCATACAGCGGCGGAGGCCTAAAGTGAAAAGGTTTTATAAGACCCAGCTGAAGGCCTAGGACTGGGGCAACGGCACGCATGTGCCCACAGAGATGGCTCTGAGTGCCGCTTCTGGGACTCGTGCCATAGGTTTACCACCACTGTTCTAGAGGAAGTTTCTTTTTAAAAAAAAACAACCCAAAAACAAAACCATGTTTATTCTTTTATCACCAAAGATAAAATACAAAACAAAGAAAAAGGGGGGGGGAAAGAAAAAACGGACTAACAAACATCCAACACTGACAACAAAAAAGGAAGAAGTGTATGAAAAACTATGGGTTTATTGCAAGGTTACAGTAACAGAATCTTGCAAGTCTGAAAGCCATTCTTCAGACTTTCTTGCCTAAACTGCTGCTCCTGCTCCTCTTCCTCCCATCTGTCAAGGACATTCTCACAGACCATTACACTCAATACCTTTAGACCCAATTTCTGCGTTGCACTGTCCTGGGGCTACCTTTGAAGACTGTACCGAAACTGCAATTGATACAAAATGCAGCTAACCCACATGCTTACGATACTGTATAATCCAATTTATTTATTTATTTATGAGACTTATATACCGCTTTAAGTGCAAGCACTCTCTAAGCGGTGTACACCAGTAAGCAATGTATATATATATATTTACATTGCCCCCAACAATCTGGGTCCTCATTTTACCTACCCCGGAAGGATGGAAGGCTGAGTCAACCTTGAGCCGGTGAGATTTGAACCGCTGACCTGCTGAACACAGTCAGCTAAAGTGGCCTGCAGTACTGCACCCTAACTGCTGCGCCACCTCGTAACACAACACCTATTTTACAGTTTACAACTTCAGTTCATGGGGACTGGTTTTAATTTGTGAGTTTTACAGTACAAAGACCAGGAATATCTACAGGACCATCTCCTTCAAACTGATTGTGTTCTGCTTGGAACAAGATGTTCTGGATTCTCTTAATTTGGAAATGAAAAAGGTGGAGATGGGGAAAGAGGTTCAGAAGCAAAGCTTCTTTATTGCTCCCCAAGTTCTGGCTGTTCCTTACTTTAGTTCTTTTTGAAAAGCAGTTAAACATAGACTTTTGAGTAAATCTATGAAGACTAACATCTGGAATTTACTTCCTACCTGATTGGCAGTGGGCTATTTTAAATTTTACTGATTTTTGAAGAATTGTTATGGCATTTATTATCATACTTTTTGTAATTTAATTTTGAAACCACATTGAGATGTATAATTATGCTAGCACTGAAATATTGGAAATGAAGTAAATTATTTTCTACTGGATATAAGGAGCATGCACATTTTCTTCTCTTTTCCATTAGAACTATGCCAGATAGAAAGATTATTTAAAATGAAAACTTGACACAAAAAGAAATATAATCTGAGTAGCAGGTAGAAACCCAAACGTACAGTATGAGTTAATCTATTACTGTAGTAACCTCAAGCAGAGGAGAACAACATAGCCAATAAAGGATGCTGGATAGCTGATAAAAGATGGCTGTCTTTAGAAAATAAGCGAGATCACCTTTTGTTCAAGATTCTGATTTTGTGTTCTAGACCAATCTAGACTAATCAAGGAGAGAAGCAACCTAGAACTAAGGAGAAATTTCCTGACAGTTAGAACAATTAACCAGTGTAACAACCTGCCTCCAGAAGCGGTGAATGCTCCAACACTGGAGGTTTTTAAGAAGAGACTGGACAGCCATTTGTCTGAAATGGTATAGGGTTTCCTGCCTGAGCAGGGGGTTGGACTAGATGACCTCCAAGGTCCCTTCCAACTTTATTATTATTATCGATCATCGCACAGTCAGCCAGATGTTCAGACTGGATTTGGCATTTTGTCTACCTATCGAGTCCTTACCAGGACCTGGGATAGGCAGATGTGGATGTTTGATGGTATTACAGATATCGTCGCAGGATGGAAGCAGTTCCTACTAAGGCTGCCTTTTGCAATTGACTAATAGCGAATTTGTCAATGCCACTGGTGTTCAAGTGGTGCTCCAGTTGTTTTGGGATTGCACCCAAGGAGCCTATGACTATTGGTACTACCCTTGCTTGCTTTTGCCACAGTCTTTCTATTTCTATTTGTAGGTCTTTGTATTTTGTTATCTTCTCCAGTTCTTTCTCTTCTATTCTGCTGTCTCCAGGCACTGCCACATTCACTATCCAGACTTTTTTGTCTTTCTTAATCGACAATTGTTAAGGTCATATTTTATGATCCACCAGTTTGCTACATGCAAATGATATTTTTTGCAGGATCTCCATGCCCCATTGTTGATACAATGTCATGCGTGCTCGTAATCAGTTTGTGCAATCTTCTTGCAACAGCTACAAGTGGTCCACTGTTTCTTCAGCTTCTTTGCATAGGCGGCACTTACTGTCTGTTGCTGTCTTCTCAATTTTGACTTTGTATGCATTTGTCCTTAAGGCTTGGTCTTGTGCAGCCAGAATTAGTCCCTCGCTCTCTTTCTTCAATTTTCCTGCTCTTAGCCATTGCCAGGTCTTGTTATTATCTGCTTTACCAGCTATTTTTTTAATGTATTGGCCATGTAGTGCTTTGTCTTCCCATGCCTCTATTCTGTTCTTCATTTGGTCTTTCTTGTAGGCCAGTTTGGTCTCTCCAGTAGTTAGTAAGACTTCCTGATATGCTAATTTCAGTGCATCTTCATCGTTGTTCTTCAGATATTCTTCCAAAGCCATTTTTTGTTCTTCAACCATCTGATGTACTTGTAGCATTCCACGCCCACCTATTTGCCTTGGTAGATAAAGTCTATCAATGTCACTGCGTGGATGAAGGGCATGATTCATTGTCATTATTTTTCTGGTCTGCCTATCCATTGCTTTTAGTTCTGCTTGAGTCCAGTCCACTATCCCAGCTGTGTACCTAATGACTGGGATTGCCCAGGTGTTGATTGCCTTTATGGTATTTCCTCCATTGAGTTTGGACTTTAAGATCTTCTTCACTCTCTTGATGTATTCACCTCTAATCTTTTTCTTGACTTCAGTGTGCTTGATGTTGTCAGCTTGAAGGATACCCAAGTATTTATAGTACTCTTCCTCATCCAGACTCTTAATGTATTTTCGTGGGGCATCTTGATTCCTTCAGTTTTCATTATTTTTCCTTGTTTGATAGTAAGTGTGGCACATTTGTCCAAGCCAAACTCCATTACAATATCTTGGCTATATATACGGACAGTGTTGAGCAGCGATTCTATTTCAGATGATGTTTTTCCATACAGCTTCAGATCATCTATATAAAGGAGGTGGGATAGTCTGGCAGATGTTTTTGATGTTTGATAGCCATGTCCTGAGTTATTCAGTATTGTTGACAGAGGAAACAGTGCAATAACAAATAGTAATGGTGATAATGAATCTCCTTGAAATATTCCTCTCTTGATATTTACCTCTCCCAGTCTCTCACCATTGATCTGCAACTGTGTCTTCCATTGTGCCATCGATCTTTGCACAAATTTTCTGATGTTTCTACTGACTCCTGTTATTTCTAGGCACTTGATTATCCAGTCATGTGGCAAGAGTCAAATGCCTTTTTGTAGTCAATCCATGCCACATTCAGGTTGGTCTTCCTTTTCTTGCAGTTTTCCAAGATCATTTTGTCTATTAGGAGTTGATCTTTTGTTCCTCTGCTATTGGGGCGGTTTCCTTTCTGCTCAGGTGGAAAGAGATTTTTTTCAACTAGATGCTGTTGTACTGCATCAGCTACCACACCAGTTAGTAATTTGAATGTTGTTGGTAAGCAGGTAATTGGCCTGTAGTTACCTGGTGTTGCCCCTTTTGCTGGATTTTTCATTATATTATCATTCATCGCCACAGTCAGCAGATGTTTCAGACTGGATTGGCATTTGTTTAACTATCGGTCCTACCAGGACCTGGATAGGCAGATGTGGATGTTTGATGGTATAAAGGTTATTCGTCGCAGGATGGAAGCAGTTCCTAATAAGGCGCCTTTTGCAATTGACTAATAGAAATTTGTCAATGCAAATGGTGTCAAGTGGTGCTCCAGTTGTTTGGGTGATTGCGCAAGAGCCTATGGACTATTGTACTACCTTGCTTGCGTCCTGCACAGTTGTCTACTTTTATTGTAGGTATGTATTGTGTTATCGTCTCAGTTCTTTATCTTCTATTTGCTATCTCCACGGCACTGCCACGTCCACTATCCAGACTTTTTTGTCTTTCTTATCGACAATTGTTAAGTCTGGGGTGTTATGTTGCAGGTGCTTGTCTGTTTGAATTCTGAAGTCCCAGAGCAGTTTAATTTTATCATTTTCTATGACTTTCTCATTTTATGATCCCACCAGTTTTTGCTTACAGGCAAATGATATTTTTTGCAGATCTTCCAATGCACCATTGTTGCTACTTTGTCATGCCGCTGCTTGTAATCAGTCTGTGCAATCTTCTTGCAATAGCTTACCAAGTGGTCCACTGTTTCTTCAGCTTCTTTGCATAGGCGGCACTTACTGTCTGTTGCTGTCTTCTCAATTTTGACTCTGTATGCATTTGTCCTTAAGGCTTGGTCTTGTGCAGCCAGAATTAGTCCCTCGGTCTCTTTCTTCAATTTTCCTGCTCTTAGCCATTGCCAGGTCTTCTTATTATCTGCTTTCCCAACTATTTTTTTTTAATGTATTGGCCATGTAGTGCTTTGTCTTCCCATGCCTCTATTCTGTTCTTCATTTGGTCTTTCTTGTAGGCCAGTTTGGTCTCTCCAGTAGTCAGTAAGCCTTCCTGATATACTAATTTCAGTGCATCTATCTTGTTCTTCAGATATTCTTCCAAAACCACTTTTTCTTCTTCAACCATCTGATGTACTTGTAGCATTCCACGCCCACCTATTTGCCTTGGTAGATAAAGTCTATCAATGTCACTGCGTGGATGAAGGGCGTGATTCATTGTCATTATTTTTCTGGTCTGCCTATCCATTGCTTTTAGTTCTGCTTGAGTACAGTCCACTATTCCAGCTGTGTACCTAATGACTGGGATTGCCCAGGTGTTGATTGCCTTTATGGTATTTCCTACATTGAGTTTGGATTTTAAGATCTTCTTCACTCTCTTGATGTATTCACCTCTAATCTTTTTCTTGACTTCAGTGTGCTTGATGTTGTCAGCTTGAAGGATACCAAGTATTTGTAGTACTCTTCCTCATCCAGACTCTTAATGTTATTTTCGTGGGGCATCTTGATTCCTTCAGTTTTCATTATTTTTCCTTGTTTGATAGTAAGTGTGGCACATTTGTCCAAGCCAAACTCCATTACAATATCTTGGCTATATATACGGACAGTGTTGAGCAGAGATTCTATTTCAGATGATGTTTTTCCATACAGCTTCAGATCATCCATGTAAAGGAGGTGGGATAGTCTGGCAGATGTTTTTGATGTTTGATAGCCATGTCCTGAGTTATTCAGTATTGCTGACAGAGGAAACAGTGCAATAACAAATAGTAACGGTGATAATGAATCTCCTTGAAATATTCTCTCTTGATATAAACCTCTCACAGCTTTTCCACATTGATCTGCAACTTGGTCTTCCATTGTGCATCGATTTTTGCACAAATTTCTGATGTTTCTACTTACTCCTGTTATTTCTAGGCACTTGATTCATCCAATAATGTGCAGAGAGTCAAATGCCTTTTGTAGTCACCCCAGCCACACTTCAGGTTCGGTCCCCTTCTCTTGCAGGTTTTCCAAAGATCATTTTGTCTATTAGACGTTGGATCTTTTGTCCTGCTATTGGGGCGGCTCCTTTTGCTCAGTGGAAAGAGATTGTTTTCAAACTAGATGCTGTTGTATTGCATCAGCTACCACACCAGTTAGCAATTTGAAAGTTGTTGGTAAGCAGGTAATTGGCCTGTAGTTGCTTGGTGTTGCCCCTTTTGCTGGATATTTCATTATTAGGTAGTTTTCCCAGTTGTTAGCCACTTTTCAATTTCTTCTCCTTGTAGTATATTGTTGAACTGCTTGGCAATGAGTGGGTGTATAACAGTTAGATGTTTCAACCAAAACCCATGCAGTTCATCTTCACCTGGTGCTGACCAATTTTGGATTTTCTTTGCTCTTTTTTCTACCATTTTTGTTGTTATTACTAGTCCTTTCATTTCAACTTCTGTTTTATTTGCATCCACCTCTTTTAAAACAAGCGATCCATTGTTGTCTTTCTTTGGGTTATCCCATATCTGCTTCCAGAATTGCACTGTTTCTTCTGTCAGGTATGAATGATCCTTGCAGTCTCTCCATTGTGGATGGTAGAAACGTTCTGGAGGATTTGAAAATTGGAGGTTTTGCCTATAGTTTGCAATTCGAGCTTCATATCTACTGATTTTCCTGGCTATAGCTGTTATTTGTTGCTTTATTATTTCCAGTGCTTCCTTGATCTTCCTTGTTTTTAAGTGGTATTTCTTGATTAGGTATTCTTTGGTCTTCTTGTTCTTCAGCTTCTTTTCTTTCATCTGTTCTAGCTTGCTTGCATGTGATCTTAACTTGCTGATCTTATTTTATAGTGTAGCCTTCCATTTTTGTGGTGCACTGTTTGTTTGTTTTTCTTTTTTGTGATTTTAAATCCCAGGTATTCTGTTATAACTGCAGCTGTGCTGTACATTAGTTGGTTTGTTTCTTGCAGTGAATGGTGCTTATACTTGATATTGCAGTATTTGCATCTTTTAATGCTTGTGCTAGCTGTTTCTTTGGAACAAGCTTCAATGCAGGTAGCCTTATTCTGTTGTTTTTGTGCTGTTCTAGATGCTCAGTTATTCTTTGTTTCAATTCTTTTATTTCTTTAGTTAGAGGGTTTTGTTCTTCCTGAGGTAGAGGTGCCTGGTTTCCAAATGAGAAAAGTTGTATATCTCTGCTAGATTCCTTCACTGCCAACTCCCCCTGGTTTGCCTCTACATTCTGAATTACTTCTGGTAACGCTTTGATTTCTTTGCCCTGGGTAAACCTTTGCAGTTCGTCCAATTCTGTTTCTGTGAATACTTTATTTCGTGTTATAAATCGCCGTTGATCTGCTAGTCTCTGTTCTGTTATTTCTGATTCTGGATGTTGTTCTTTCCAGAATTCGTGCATTCGTTTTAGATATCCTCGTCTTGTTGGACTTGATCTGTAGTAACAGATAATTATTTCTTTGTTTTCCATCACTGTGTATCTGCGACGGGTAAACACATTTTCTTCCAGTAGTTCTGCAGCTGCTGGCCCTGGTTGCTCAGCCAACAGTCCTGAGTCCTGTAACCCATTTTTCACCAGATATCCAGGAACTCCAATATCTAGTGCGGACCTTGTTAACCCGGGCGACGTCCGAGCGGTATGCTATTCTGAAAATTTACGTCTCACCATATTTTTTTAGGGAGAAGAGACACTCTTTGTTCTGACTCCTCTGATGAGACCTGTCCAGTATGGTTGAACCTCTGGCCTAGCTATAATCTTCCTCAGAGTACACAAAGCCCATAACCAGTCAAGGTATTATTATTATTATTAATCATCGCACAGTCAGCCAGATGTTCAGACTGGATTTGGCATTTTGTCTACCTATCGAGTCCTTACCCAGGACCTGGGATAGGCAATGTGGATGTTTGATGGTATTACAGGTATCGTCGCAGGATGGAAGCAGTTCCTAATAAGGCCGCCTTTTGCAATTGACTAATAGCGAATTTGTCAATGCCAATGGTGTTCAAGTGGTGCTCCAGTTGTTGTGGGATTGCACCCAAGGAGCCTATGGCTATTGGTACTACCCTTGCTTGCTTTTGCCACAGTCTTTCTATTTCTATTTGTAGGTCTTTGTATTTGGTTATCTTCTCCAGTTCTTTCTTGTCTATTCTGCTGTCTCCAGGCACTGCCACGTCCACTATCCAGACTTTTTTGTCTTTCTTATCAACAATTGTTAAGTCTGGGGTGTTATGTTGCAGGTGCTTGTCTGTTTGAATTCTGAAGTCCCAGAGCAGTTAATTTTATCATTTTCTATGACTTTCTCTATTTTATGATCCCACCAGTTTTTGCTTACAGGCAAATGATATTTTTGCAGATCTTCCAATGCACCATTGTTGCTACTTTGTCATGCCACTGCTTGTAATCAGTTTGTGCAATCTTCTTGCAACAGCTTAACAAGTGGTCCACTGTTTCTTCAGCTTCTTTGCATAGGCGGCACTTACTGTCTGTTGCTGTCTTCTCAATTTTGACTTTGTATGCATTTGTCCTTAAGGCTTGGTCTTGTGCAGCCAGAATTAGTCCCTCGGTCTCTTTCTTCAATTTTCCTGCTATTAGCCATTGCCAGGTTTTATTATTATCTGCTTTCCCAGCTATTTTTCAGTATGGCCATGTAGGCCTTTGTTTCCAATGCCTCTATTCTGTTCTTCATTTGTTTTCTTGCAGGGACAGTCTGGTATCTCCAGTAGTAGTAGCATTCCTAATATACAATTTCAGTGCATCTTCATCATTGTTCTTCAGATATTCTTCCAAATCCATGTTTTCTTCTTCAACCATCTGATGTACTTGTAGCATTCCACGTCCATCTATGTGCCTTGGTAGATAAGGTCTGTCATGTCACTGCGTGGATGAAGGGCATGATTCATTGTCATTATTTTTCTGGTCTGCCTATCCATTGCTTTTAGTTCTGCTTGAGTTCAGTCCACTATTCCAGCTGTGTACCTAATGACTGGAATTTCCCAGGTGTTGATTGCCTTTATGGTATTTCCTCCATTGAGTTTGGACTTTAAGATCTTCTTCACTCTCTTGATGTATTCACCTCTAATCTTTTTCTTGACTTCAGTGTGCTTGATGTTGTCAGCTTGAAGGATACCCAAGTATTTGTAGTAATATTCCTCATCCAGACTCTTAGTGTTATTTTTGTGGGGCATCTTGATTCCTTCAGTTTTCACTATTTTTCCTTGTTTGAAGTAAGTGTGGCACATTTGTCCAAGCCAAACTCCATTACAATATCTTGGCTATATATACGGACAGTGTTGAGCAGCGATTCTATTTCAGATGATGTTTTTCCATACAGCTTCAGATCATCCATATAAAGGAGGTGGGATAGTCTGGCAGATGTTTTTGGTGTTTGATAGCCATGTCCTGAGTTATTCAGTATTGTTGACAGAGGAAACAGTGCAATAACAAATAGTAATGGTGATAATGAATCTCCTTGAAATATTCCTCTCTTGATATTAACCTCTCCCAGCCTCTCACCATTGATCTGCAACTGTGTCTTCCATTGTGCCATCGATCTTTGAACAAATTTTCTGATGTTTCTACTGACTCCTGTTATTTCTAGGCACTTTATTATCCAATCATGTGGCAGAGAGTCAAATGCCTTTTTGTAGTCAATCCATGCCACATTCAGGTTGGTCTTCCTTCTCTTGCAGTTTTCCAAGATCATTTTGTATATTAGGAGTTGATCTTTTGTTCCTATGCTATTGGGGCGGTTTCCTTTCTGCTCAGGTGGAAAGAGATTGTTTTCAACTAGATGCTGTTGTACTGCATCAGCTACCACACCAGTTAGTAATTTGAAAGTTGTTGGTAAGCAGGTAATTGGCCTGTAGTTACCTGGTGTTGCCCCTTTTGCTGGATTTTTCATTATTAGGTAGGTTTTCCCAGTTGTTAGCCACTTTTCAATTTCTCCTCCTTGTAGTATATTGTTGAATTGCTTGGCAATGAGTGGGTGTATAACAGTTAGATGTTTCAACCAAAACCCATGCAGTCCATCTTCACCTGGTGCTGACCAATTTTTGATTTTCTTTGCTCTTTTTTCTACCATTTTTGTTGTTATTACTAGTTCTTTCATTTCAACTTCTGTTTTATTTGCATCCCCCTCTTTTAACCAAGCCGCACCTTGTTGTATTTCTTTGGGTTATCCCATATCTGCTTCCAGAACTGCACTGTTTCTTCCTTGTCAGGTACTGACTGATTCTTTGCAGTTTCTCCATTGATGGATTGGTAGAAACGTTTCTGATTGGATTGAAATTGGAGGTTCTGCCTATAGTTTGCAATTCGAGCTTCATATCTAATGATTTTCCTGGCTATAGCTGTTATTTGTTGCTTTATTATTTCCAGTGCTTCCTTGATATTCCTTGTTTCTAAGTTGTATTTCTTGATTAGGTATTCTTTGGTCTTCTTGTTCTTCAGCTTCTTTTCTTTCATCTGTTCTAGCTTGCTTGCATGTGATCTTAACTTGCTGATCTTATTTTCTAGTCTAACCTTCCATTTTTATGGTGCACTGTTTATTTGTTTTTCTTCTTTGTTGATTTTGCATCCCAGGTATTCAGTTATAACTGCAGCTGTTCTGTACATTAGTTGGTTTGTTTCTTGCAGTGAATTGGTGCTTATACTTGATATTGCAGTATTTGCATCTTTTAATGCTTGTGCTAGCTGTTTCTTTGGAACAAGCTTCAATGCAGGTAGCCTTATTCTGTTGTTTTTGTGCTGTTCTAGATGCTCAGTTATTCTTTGTTTCAATTCTTTTATTTCTTTAGTTAGAGGGTTTTGTTCTTCCTGAGGAAGAGGTGCCTGGTTTCCAAATGAGAACAGTTGTATATCTCTACTGGATTCTTTCACTGCCAACTCCCCCTGGTTTGCCTCTACATTCTGAATTACTTCTTGGTAAGGCTTTGATTTCTTTGCCCTGGGTAAACCTTTGCAGTTCGTCCAATTCTGTTTCTGTAAATACTTTATTTCGTGTTATAAATCGGCGTTGATCTGCTAGTCTCTGTTCTGTTATTTCTGATTCTGGATGTTGTTCTTTCCAGAATTGGTGCATTCGTTTTAGATATCCTCTTCTTGTTGGACTTGATCTGTAGTAACAGATCATTATTTCTTTGTTTTCCATCACTGTGTATCTGCGACGGGTAAACACCTTTTCTTCCAGTAGTTCTGCAGCTGCTGGCCCTGGTTGCTCAGCCAACAGTCCTGAGTCCTGTAACCCATTTTTCACCAGATATCCAGGAACTCCAATATCTAGTGCGGACCTTGTTAACCCGGGCGACGTCCGAGCCGGTATGGCATTCTGAAATTTACGTCTCACCATATTTTTTATGGGAGAGACACTCTTTGTCTGACTCCTCTGATGAGACCTGTCCAGTATGGTTGAACCTCTGGCATAGCTCTCATCTTCATCAGAGTACACAAGCCCCACAACCACGTCAAGGTAGTGCCTCACTGGGGGATTATTATTATTATTATCAACTTACCAACTTTAAGATATGTGTTACCACCTCCCAGAATCTCCCAGCCATGCTTATTGTTAAGGTCAAGAAACATTGTTCTAGAGGTGGTTTTATTATAGTCGCAGACTAGCATTATAAATAAGAAGCATTCAAAAAATAAAGTGACTTTATCTTTTAATGCTTCTTATTCGTAATGCTGGTCTGTGATAGTAATAAAATTACTACTACTGTTCTTGAGGAACAATATACACTCATTTTTCATCCTGATCCTGTGATTCCAGGCAATGCAAGATACATTTTTCAACTAGTTCTTTTCTTCTGTTAATAAAATGCTGGCTGGGAATTCTGGGAGATGAAATCCACACATTTTAAAATTGCCAAGTTGAAAAACTCTTTACCAGCCTATGTCTTTTAGAAGCCCTACAGACCATTTTGCAAAGAGGGAAGCCATTTTTAAATGTTATTTCCAAATTCATACTTTTTAAACAGGGTTTCTTTGTAATTGCAAAGCTGTACAAATAATCATTGCACATTTTTAGAAATAAGGCAGAGAAACCATGCAGGACACGGCTTCTGGAATTGCTTTCAACCTCTTTTTTATATTGAAAATTTTTATTTTTTTCCATTTAAACATTATAAAAATACAATACAATTTTAATTTTAAATAAGATAAATTCATAACCATTGGTGTGACCCACCCATTCCCCCCAGGCTGCGTCCACCCTTTCTTAAAACATTCCCTACTTCCCTCCTCTTTCTCTCCTCCCCACCTACTCTTTTCCCCTCCCCCTCTCCTCTCAATACCCTACTTCCTCTCTACACCTTCTCTCCTCCCATCCCTATCAAACCCATGAACGCAGCATAAGGGGAGTGCCCGGGCCGCACTCCTATAAACAACCGTTATCTATACTACACTTACCCCCCCTCTTACCCTCCCTCCCACCCCCAACCCCCCTCCCTCACTTCCCAGAGCAGAATACAGGGTTAATAATAACAAAATTTATAATAATGAAAAAGAAAAGGAAAGGAAAAAAAGAAAAAAGAAAAGAAAAAAGAAAATATCATAATTAACCTTTAACTCCATAACCTATAAAACAATTCTCTATAATAATTGTTATAATATTCATTCATAAAATAAATGAAACTTTTTAATTCCATACTTTTTCTGAATATAATCTATCCATCTTCTCCATACAGTGATATATCTTTCTTGTGTATGATCCTTTAAATAAGCAGAAATTTTTGCCATTTCTGCAAAACTAGATACTTTAAATATCCATTCTTCTAAAGTAGGCAAAGAATCTTTCTTCCAATATAAACCTACTAATAACCTTGCTGCAGTTACTAAATTCAACATCAAGATAGTTTCTTTTTCATTTTAATCAACGAAAATACCCAGTAAAAATAGTTGAGGAGTAAACTTTATCTTCCTTCTAAAAATCTTTTGAATGTTCCACCAAATCATAATCCAAAAAGCCTTTACTTTTTTACAATTCCACCAAATATGAAAATATGTTGCATCATTATTACCACATCTCCAACATTTGGGCTGTATATTAGAATACATACAAGATAATTTTTTAGGATCTAAATGCCATCTATAAAACATTTTATAAAAATTTTCTCTCAAATTTTGAGCTTGTGTAAATTTAACATTTCTAGTCCAAATTATCTCCCATAAGTCCAATGAAATTGGTTCCTGTATATTCTGAGCCCATTTAATCATACAATCTTTAACCAATTCTGTTTCCGAATCTAACTCTAATAACACATTGTAAATTCTTTTTATATGAGCCGGGCTCTGATTTTTAATCTGAATAACCAATTGTTTATCTTCTAATATTATTCCCTCTTTCTTATCTACAGTCCATCTATCCACTATTTGTAAGTATTGAAACCATGACTGTAGAATATTTTCCTGCCTTAATACATCTAGGGATTTCAAATGCCAATTCAAACCAGACCAGATTAACAATTCTTTATACGAAATTTTATCAAAATTTATCCCCTTAGAAGTTCCCTCAGTTGCATGTCTGGGAATCCCCCAGATAGGTATTTTATAATTTAATCTATAATAATCCTTTTTCCAGACACGAAGTAGGGCATTCCTCAAAATATGTGATCTAAAAGTCCGATCGACTTTCTTGTTAAAAATTAAGTATGCATGCCAACCATATATTAAATCCCAACCTTCCAAAAAAAGAATATCCATATTTGTTAAATTAAGCCAGTCACTTAACCAAGTTAAGGCGGCTGCATCATAATATAATTTCAAATTTGGTGCCTTAAGTTCCCCTTTTTCTCGAGCATCCTGTAATATCTTGAATTTAAACCTTGGTTTCTTCCCGGCCCATATAAAATTGTAGATACCCTTTTGCCATTCATCCAAATTTGCCTCTTTTTTTAAAATAGGTATCATCTGAAACAAAAAGAGAAACTTTGGTAGAACATTCATTTTTACAGCTGAAATTCTCCCCAACAATGACAATTGCAATTTTTTCCAGTCTTTTAAATCCTTTTGTACTTTTACCCATAATGGTTCAAAATTATTCTTATACAATTTTCCATTTGAAGCAGCTAAATATACTCCCAGATACTTAACCTTTTTTACCATCTGAAAACCTGTGGCTTTAATCAAACTTTCCCTATCCTTAACTGACATATTCTTAGATAATATCTTGGTCTTATAATTGTTAACTTTAAAACCAGAAACATTCCCAGGCTGTGTTATAAGTTCTAATAAACAGTCAATCGCTTGATTCGGTTGTTCCAAAATTAAAACCAAATCATCCGCGAAAGCCCGCAATTTATACTCATTCTTCCTTATCTTTACACCCTTGATTAGCTTTGATTCTCCAATCTGAATCAATAAGATCTCCAGAGTTAAAACAAATAACAATGGGGATAATGGACATCCTTGTCTTGTCCCTTTTTGAATATTAAAATTCTCAGTCAATCCCCCATTTATGACAATTTGTGCAGATTGTTGCTGGTATATAGCTTTAAGTGCATATAAAAAATTATCCCCAAAGTTCATTTTCTCCACCAATGAGAATAGAAATTGCCAGTCTAATTGATCAAAAGCTTTTTCAGCATCCAAAAAGATAAAAGCCACAGGAATCTGGTTGTTCTTATCCAAGTACTCAATTAAGTTAATAATTTGTCTAACATTATGTTTCATGTATCTCCCTGTTATAAATCCTGCTTGATCACTATGAATCAAATCTTTCATAACCTGCATTAGTCTATTTGCCAAAATTTTTGCAAAAATCTTATAATCAACATTTAATAATGAAATTGGCCTATAATTCTTAGGCTCTGTAAGATCTTGATCCTCCTTCAGAATCAATGATATAAAAGCTCTTTTCCAAGAAGGAGGAACTTGCATACCCAACAAAATACTGTTAAAGAGTTCCTTTAATGGCCCTATCATTTCTTCAGATAAAATCTTATAATACCTAGAGGTCAGTCCATCTGTTCCAGGAGACTTTCCAACCTTTAACTGCTTGACAGCTAAACCAATTTCCTCCACAGTAATTAAACTATTCATTCCATTTTGTTGTTCCTCTGAGAGTTTAGGAAAATGTACTGATTGTAAATATTTATCTATGTCAAAACCCTTTATATTATCACTTGAATATAATTTTGTATAGAAGTCTAAAAAACTCTTTTTAATCAGATCTTGCTGAAAAACCTCAGTACCTTTATATTTTACTTTCTCTATAATTCTAGCTTTCTGTTTCTTTTGTAACTGATAAGCCAGCCACCTCCCAGGCTTATTCGCATTACAAAAAGTATTATGTCTCATATACGACAGATTGGTAGCCACGTGATCTGCCATCAACATATGAAATTGTTCCTTAAGCATCTTTATGGATATCTGTAAATTATTATCAGTTGGGTTAAGAACCAATTCTTGTTCTTTTAATTTAATCTCTTCTTCTATTTCTCTACGTCTTTGTAACCCTTTTTTCCCTAAAAACTTTATTCAATTGAATCAAAATTCCCCTCATATATGCCTTACTGGCATCCCAAACCATAGACATCGATGTACCCTTATTCATGTTTATAGCAAAAAAATCCTTTAAATGCTCTTTACACTTTTGTACGAACTCTTCCCGATTAAACAAGTTCTCATTCAGTCTCCAAGATCTTCTATTCCCATCTTCCAGATATAGTTCCATCCACACCGGACTGTGATCTGACAATGTTCTGGGAAAAATTTTCACCTTCCTCACTCTAGAGAGGAAGTCACTAGTGATAAAAAAAAGTCAATCCTTGAAAATGACTGATGTCTATCTGAATAGAAAGTAAAGTCTCTATCACTTATATTCCTTTCTCGCCAAATATCAGTAAGCTCCAATTCTTCTTTCAAATCAAAAAAAGTCTTAGGTAATTTGGTTTGGGTAAAAGTTTTAGAAGAGCTCCTCTTGTCCATAGTTGAATCTAAAACCCCATTCCAGTCACCCATCAAAATTACCGATTTATAATCCAACTGAGATATCTTCCCATGCAGCAACTTATAAAATTGTTTCTGTTGTGGATTGGGAGCATATAATCCAACAATAAGAACTTTTTGGCCTTGTAATAATAGTTCCACAAAAAGATATCTTCCTTCAGAATCAACCTCAATTAGTTTAGATGAAAAATTTTTCTTCACATAAATTACCACTCCCCCTTTTTTCCCTGGAGCTGGGGCAATAAAATGTGAAGCCAGACGAGAATTCATCAAAAATTTAGAGTCCTTTAAAGTTATATGAGTCTCTTGCAAACGTATCAAGTCATTATTATGTTGTTTCAAATAGTGAAAAATCTTTCTTTGTTTCTGTGGCACATTTAAGCCATTAACATTCCAGGTCAGGAACCTGGCCATCTCCACCAGCCTGGAGCCTCTGGAGCATGGCCTGCAAATCAACTGTCGAAGATCTTTTTGGTCTTGCTCCTCCCACAGGCTCTGTAGTAACCATACTTTCAAATTTATCACCATTCTTCTGCTGCTGCTCTTTTTCTTTACGTTTATGGGCAGCTCGTGTCATCCTTTGCTCTTTTATCTCAAGATTCTGTGCAACTTGTTCCATAACCATCATTGATGAGGCTCCTGCCATAAGAGACTCTTCCGTTATCCTTATTTGTGGAGGTGATGACGATGTTGCCTTTAAGATAGAATGATAAAAATCTCTTGCCTTCAAGACAGTGGTTAATCTGTGACGTATCCCCTCATAGTTCACTATTATTCCTCTTGGAATCTCCCATCTAAACTGAATTTGACGATGTTTTATCTCATCAGACAGAAAAGTAAATCTTTTCTGCCTCTTAGAATTTTTGGAGGTATTTCTTTTAAAATTATCACCTCTTGGTCTGCAATTTGAAACTTTAGTTTATAAAAAGCCTGTATAATTTCATTACGAATGGATCTTCTGGAAAAATAAATAACCACATCTCTTGGTAAATTTCTCTGTCTGGCAACCCGTGAGTTGACTCTAAAATTTTTTTTTATCTCATTCTCAATTATTTCAGGCTTCCAACGAAGATTAAGAGCAATATCTTTCACAATAAGCATCTTTAAGTCCTCCTGAGAATTCTCTCTCAGCCCTCTGATATGCAATGCGTATTCCATTTCTCTATATTGTGAAATGATTTGTTCATCCTGTATGATTTCTATCTTGTTCTCTACCTCCTGCACTCTAGATTCAGTTCTTGTTGCATTTTCAGTAATCTCCTCCATTTTGTCATCAATTCTCTCTATATGCAGAGCAAGGCCCTGAAAAGCAAAAAGTACGTGGTCCCTTACTTGCTTATTCTTTTTCTCCAATAATTCTTCTGTATTAGCCCTCTCTGCAATTATAAGATCTTTTACTTCCTCCTTAATGTCCAAAGCATGCTTTTTAAAAGTTTCTTGTAAATCACTAAGAGAAATTGCAGGAGGAGGAGAGGGTGGAGGTGATTTTGGTTTCTGAGAAACAGACTGAAGAATTGGAGAAGAGATAGGAGCTTTAGGAGCAGGAGGCAGGCGTTTTGAAGCCATTTTCTTGAGTTCCAAGAAGAAAGATTCTTATTAAAAAAGAAAAGAAGAAAAAAAGAAAAAAAAAAGAATCACAGTTCTTTTAATTATTATTTAAAAAAAGGAAAAGGAATAAAAGCCAAATTCTTTCTCTATATTTAGAGAATTAATCTATGTCCAGGTTTTGCTTTATAATGCAAATCAAGCAAGAAAGACAATCGCCATTTTGCCTTTCACTTTCCCTTTCTTCTAAAGGGAAAGTAAACAAAGGGAGAAGAAGAGGAAACTTGCTGAAGTTAAAGACACCATCAAACTTGAGCGCAGTCTCTCCTGGTCTGCTCCATCTGCTTTCAAATACTCACAAGCAGCTAAAAGAAGCAGATGTGGAAGCGGCAGCTTGCTTCATCCCAAAACTTCGGGACGAAGGCTCCCTGGAACGCAGAGATTGCTCAGGCTCCGAGGGAGCTCTACCCTCCGATCCCCAAAATAACAGGGATCCAGGGGAGCTCTTACCTCTACCTGAGAGCTCTCCTCCTCCCTTTATCCCAGGGAGGAGATTCAAGCCGCGGGACAGCTGATTGTCAAAGTCCCGCGGCTTTTACACGGACCAGGAATGGGCGGCTTTGTAAAACGCCGCCATCATCGTCGCTGGACCCACCGGAAGTCCTGCTTTCAACCTCTTAATAGCAGGTCCATGTATGTCACATGGACAGAAGGGGGATTGAAATGTACTAATATTCTGAGCTCTTGGCCAATAGCCTCTCCTAGAGAAATACACAGGATAATATTGTATTTGTTTTTTTTTAATAATGGGATCTAACCCAGTTTTAAATTCCATCTTTCTCTTGTTGGCTTCTCCTGCCATACTAACAAGCTTTTGTCCTATGCCATTTTGGAGGTATTGATCCATTGACAGACAGATAGACTAATGGGCAAGTTCAAGCCTCCTTATCCAATTTCTCTAGATCAGTGGTTCTCAACCTGTGGGTCAGGACCCCATTTGGGGTCGAACGACCATTTCACGGGGGTCGTCAAACAACGCAGTCCGCCATTTTTCCCCCCTTTTCCTTAGCTGTACTACTCCCTTTTATTCTATTGGCTTTTGAAAGCCAATAGAATAGACTCTCTTGAATAGAGTCTAATTCTATTGGCTTTCAAAAGCCAATAGGAATTGTCCAGGCTGTCTCTGCCCTGCTGAGCCCACCAAAAGTCCCATTCTGCAAACGGTGCTGCACCAGTTGAGTAGTCCTCGACTTGTGACCGGTTGAGTAGTCCTCGACTTACGACCGGTTGGGGATCACGGCATTAAAAAGGTTGAGAACCACTGCTCTAGATTGAGAAGAGTGAAGAAAGGAATTATAAGAGCAGCAGCACTACATTCTCTTGCAGTACTCAATATAGCTTGAAGTATGTGTCCACACTATAAGGATGCATACAACCTTTCAAATTTCACTATTATTCTGCTATTCCTATAAATCAGAAGAGTGTGAATTGGTATATGCCATTCTATCACTCTATAAATATGTCAAATAGTACACTGCATTTACTAACATGTGCCTTTCAAAAGCAACTATATATTAAGGTGACTAACTTTTTTACAATGAAAAGGAGGACACAAATAAATTGAAGAAAAAAATATCGTAAATAAAAGAAACATTTTATTCATTGAAACAATAAGACAACTTGCATGTGCAAAGTTTGCCAGCCGGGTGTTTTGGTGTGCTCAGCAGCAATTCCTATTGGCTTTCGAAAGCCAATAGGGGGAGGAGCACAGCTCATGCAAAAGTTGAAAAAAAAACCCATCAAAAAAGATGCCGGAACGCCATTCTGAGCGTTCTATGAGGGGAAAAAAAAGCCCTGCAGATTAGTCTTCAAATATCGAAAAGAAGCACATGTAGGAGGACACTTTTCGAGGGAAGACAGAACTTACAAAAGGAGGATTGTCCTCCCTAAAGGAGGATGGTTGGTCACACACACACACACACACACATATATATATATATATATATATATATATATATATATATATATATGGAAAAAAATGTACTTGGTAATGTACTAAAATAGACCCAGTGCAAAAGTTGCATTAAGAACTACTTGGTAAAGATATATATATATATATTGCCTTGCAAGTGATGGTTACTGTTATGTCCTGAGCTGTGATTGACACAGCAGGTGCAGGAAACTGCAGAGAGACTGGGCAGACCACGTAGCTGCCCAGGCCAGACAGGCTATCTCCAGCCTATTGCGCATGCGCAAGGCGGGAAAGATACGTTGCATTGATTGGTTGATGCTACTCCCTGCAAGGGGGTATTAAAGGGATCCTCATCATTTTGTGTTGTTCTGTTGGAGATTAAATAAAGAAGCAACTGTTGTTACTCCTGCCTTGTCTCAATGCCTTACCAACTCACAGAACAGAACAGTTACAAAATCATCTAAAACTCCTTAATCTCTTTACTTTTCCTCTCTTGCTCTCCCCTACATGCCTCCAATCAACTGTCATTAGAAAATCACAAATGGCTGATTGTTTAAAACTTTGTTTTTAAATATAGTGGACATATTTCAAATGTCAAACAGATAAGTGCAGGGGTTTTTTTGTCCAAGGGAAATATTTCTGGTTTTATGATGGTAGGCAAAGCACACTAGTTCTATATTCTACACAATCATTTTAAGGACTCCACTCTATGAGTGGACAACTCAGGGAAACTATATAACTAGAAGACATATTTGTTAATCCAACTCTTCATCCTCCTTAGCCTGACATATTCAATATAGCACAAATCAAAAACAGTCTTTCTCTTTTTGCAGAAAAAATCGACTATTGAATTAGTTCAGGCCTAATTCAGATATAAAACAGTCACAAATATTTGAGAAGATCCAGGCTTGGTTCTGGCTGTTTCAAAGAAAACCCTGCTTCATTTATGATGCCAAATGATGATCCAGTTTGCTTGGAGGTTCAGCCAAAATCTAAGTAGACATCTAGTGTTTTCCTATAAGTTTATTATGTCACAAAAAGACATACACAATGCCTATGTAATGGCAGCTATTGCAGATGAATCTTTAATCTCCAGATACTGAATATTAATGAAGCTTTAAGATAGTAGGAGAAAATCGATCAGCATATTGTACTTAAGCTCATCAGTCAGCTTCAATAGCTGCTTTGTACCAAATTCTAGTCATCTTTTATGATCATAATGCAATGCACAAAAAAGTTCATGAATGTTGTACATAAAAAGCTAAAAGGCATCTAATAAAATCAACCAGAAATGAGTTTATGAGAGACAAAGCAGGAAGTGCTGTTCATACGACAACTAACAGAAACTTCGTTTCAAAGAATTATATCATCACGATTTAACTAAATTTAATCATTAACTGATTTAAGTAAATTCTGAAAATTACTGAATAAATGGAATACTAATTAAGAAGAATGAAAACTAATTAATGGTTTCCATTAATTACTGAATTAATGGAAACTAATCAAGAAAATGGAAACTAATTAAGGAGAGAACTAACCTAGAACTAAGGAGAAATTTCCTGACAGATAGAACAATTAATCAGTGGAACGACTTGCCTTTGGAAAGTTTTTAAGAAGAGATTATGAAATCATTTGTCTGAAATAGTATAGGATTTCCTGCTTGAGCAGGAGATTGGACTAGAAGACTTCCAAGGTCCCTTCTAATTCTATTATTCTGTTAATGAATTAAAACAGAATCTCTAAAGAAGTCTTGGATCTATATTTCCCTCCCTCCTTCCTTCCTTCCTTCCTTCCTTCCTTCCTTCCTTCCTTCCTTCCTTCCTTCCTTTCCTTCCTTCCTTCCTGTAATTCCTGTAATTCTCTCAATAGAAAACATAAAAAAAGGCCTTTGAGTTTCTAAAAGCGATGGGCCTTTTCTTTATTTTGTCCAACTCCTATACCTAATAAAAATCTAAGGATGTTTATTTCAGCATTACAGTCATCTATTTCACCTGGGGAAATTGGCAAGTATTTGTTTTTGCAAGATTATCATAAATCAAGCTATAACAATAAGATAATGTAAAACTGAAATTGCTCATGATTGTGCTCATCTCCTGGTGATAAGATGATACGTCTCCATTGTGAAGTGGTTTGTCATTGCTTTCTTCCAGGACAGGGGATGGTCTAAAGACTTTTGAAATTCTGCTCATTTTTAATGTAGGTTGCTATCCTGCCTTTTTTAAACCATATCCTGTGGATACCCCGTCCGAGGCTCCAGGATTATTATTTTTTTGTTACGTTGGGAGGGGGGCTTTCCAATCCAGCTGATAGCTCTCAGATTTCCTTATGGGTCCTCAAAGAAGTATTAACTAGGACTGGCCTTGGGTTCCAAAAGTTTCTTCATAACATTCCTGATTTGTCATTGTGCTCTATAGCCTTTGGGTTATTACCAATTTGTGATTCAGTGTATTATGTGTAACGGTTTTCCTTTGAAAAGAAAAGCTTGGATTTATGTGGACTTTATTTGAGCTCAAGAAGTTGAGAGAAATGTGTGTGTGTGTGTGTGTGTGTGTGTGTGTGCAGGGAGGGGTTTGAGCCAGAAATGAAGCTTACTTGAATTTGTTGTGACTTATTCCTGCAGACTGTTGTCTTAAACTTTGCCTTTTTTATTTCAAGCTTGTACAATATATAGATTAGTGTTTAGATTTCTTCTACTTGTGAAAAGCAAAACAATATATCTCGGATGCTAGGTGGGCAAGGACAAAAAAAAAAACATTCTATAAATGTTTATAACCTTAAACATTTATAGAAGAAAATTAGGTCAGGAAAAATATAATTTGTTATAATTAACTCATCTGTTCCCAATTTTGAGTGTGTATGTGTGTGTAGACAACATTAATTCACTTAGTGGTGTGTGTGATTTTTAACTACAGTCTGGTTGAAATGAACAACAATTGCATTTTGGAAAACTCATCACAGCAAGAGACAACATAGGTACTATAAGACAAACCTTACTCAACATCACAGTCTCTGCCTCTGTGGCACTGCAGGTGTTCTGAACTAGTTCTTGGGAGCAAAAAGTTCTTGGGTTTAAAGAGTGCTAAGAAAGGAAGAATCCTGACAAATTAAGTACAGATGCCTGTGACTATTATGATTCCTTCCCCCCCCCAATCCCACAATAATTTTTCAAGGTCAGTGCCATTTTCCATGGTTATTCCCATTACAAAATCCTGGGATTTTGACTGCAAGGACAGGGCAAGCAGAGGGAGCCCAGTTTTAAGAAGTCTGCAATTTTGGCAGAGTCCCTGGAGACAACATGAGACCCAAATGCCTCCAAAGAGATTGGAAGAGGTGTTTATATCAAGAAGAGAGACTTGAGTAATATTACACACAGCAACTTCCTGTTACAAATTGCATGCTTGGGGATGTATCGTACGGGTCTTAGTTTTTCCATGGGAGGGAATATACACAGAATGAAAAGAAAAATAGGAAACAATATGGAACCTAAAGCCTTTAGAAGGACAGAGACACTGCCTTTTTTTGGTAAATATATAGATATATTATCTCCAAGGAATAAAATGAAATGAAATGAATTCTTCTATCTAGATTTACTTTTTAAATTATTTTTTGTGCCTTTGAGTCAGTCATAAATCCTGATGACTAGTAGTTGTAGTTTTCTTGGGAAGAGTTTCAGAAGTAGCAAATTCTTTACCATTTAACATTACCTTAAGGAAGGGAGGGAGGGAGGGAAAGAGAGAGAGAGAGAGAGAGAGAGAGAGAGAGAGAGAGAGAGAGAGAGAGAGAGAGAGAGAGAGAGAGAGATCCATCTGGCTTTATATATAGGAAAGAATTAGCACTCATGGTTTCCTGGGTTCTAGCCTGGTGCTTAAACTCTATGCCAAACTAGCTCTAATCTAGCTTTACTATAGATGTCTTTTTAAAGAAAGAGATTGGATAATTTCTGATTCAAAAGAGTGCTTTCTTTCCAAGATATGCTCAAAACCACAAGTAAATGATTGTATCCAAAATGGTTTTTAATTCTCAAATATTGCTTTAATACTCATGTTATGGTGCCTTATTTTATATGTTCTGCTTCAGGGCTCAAATGAATATTATTTTCCCACCAAAAAACACTATTTCCAAAATCAAATAGTTCCTTTTATACTTAGACTGAAATCCAAGCAGAAACATATGAAATGAAATTATAGTCAGTTCCTCATATTCTGCAGAGGCAAAGGGGCTTATGAAGCCACCATAAAAGAAAGATAAAGGATTATTTTTGCATTCTTGGGGCCAGACTTAAATCCCGCTGCAGGTAGGGGGAAAAATAACTTCCTTAAAAGACGTTTCATTTTGTAATGAAGTGGTCAGAAAAGTCCTCAAATTCTTCTGCGTTGTTAAGCAGTCACACAGACTTGAAAGTCTTTTAAATGTTATGGATGCCCTTACATGTCATAACATGCTTTAATTATGACAAGTCTGATTGTCTATGGAGATTCTCAGTCATCCAGGACATTGTTGTCCCAAAGGTCCAAGAAAAGAAGATGAGTAGGGAAATGTCTTCAAGGAAAAGCAAAGTCCAGTTATCTTTTGAAAAACTACCTTTGGGATGACAGGTCTGATCCACTACAAAATGCCACAAAACTTGTCTCTGCTGTGCTGCCTGCCCTCTGGAACAGAAGGGCAAGTGGTCAGATATAAAAGTGGAGCTAATCTTGAGAAAAGGGAAGCAATGTGCAAGCCATTAAAGGTGGACTTCTCAGTCCTGGAGAAGAGAAGAGCACAAGGAAAACGTTCAAAATCAGCCTGATTTGATTTAGTAATATACAAGTAGTCCTTTGACTTAGGACCACAGCTAAGCCCAAAATTTCTGTTCTTAAGTGAGTTTTGCCCCATTTTGCAGCCTGTCTTGCCAGAATTGTTAAGTGAATCACTGCAGTTGATAAGTTAGTAACACAGTTGTTAAGTGAATCTGGCTTTCCCATTGATTTTGCTTGTCAGAAGGTCGCAAAAGGTGATCACTTGATCTTGGGACACAGCAATGGTCATAAGTATAAGTCATTTGCCAAGCATCTGAAGTTTGATCACACGATCATGGGGATGCTACAAAGGTCACAAGTGTGAAAAACAATCATAAGTCATTTTTTTCAATTCTGTTGTAACTTTGAATGGTCACTGAATGAACTGTTGTAAGTCAAGGACTACTTATATAAGGTGAGACAGAGTGAAAATTTTGACAAGGATTTCAAGATTCTATTATTCTGTCTTACCATAATAAAAAAAAGCAGTCCTGGAGTCCCTTGCCTACTTGATATCAGGGATATTTTGCACTGTTTAAATATCCATCCCCAAACATGGAATTTTTTTAGTGCTTTCTAGATAATGTCTGGGAATCTCAACAGGGCATCAAGTTGGGGAAAGCTTCCTTAGGAATCCTTTAGTCACAAAACTATTTCTAATTAAAGATGGAGAAAGTGAGACATGGACCAATATGTAACTATTCTGTAGCACAATTCTGTCTATGGTATGTTGTGAAATGGGAAATTTATGCCACCAAACACAAAACATTATATGTTTATCTTCTTTGTTGGATATTTGTGATAAGAAAAGTGACAGAAGAAATCAAAGGAAAAGCAAAGATGGGTAGCAAGATGATTTATAACTTCGCTTAAAATCCCATGGTTAAGCGGCAAAAGTGTCCCTGATGAAAGTCAGTAGTAGTATATCCAGCTGGCATTTGGATTGACTGGATCTGTAGTCCTCGCTGTTAATGTTGGCAATTATACGAATCTGAAAAAGATTCTCAGCACATTGGTTGCTGCACAGAGGAACTTTCTAAATACATGCACAGAATCATGGTTAAGTTGATCGTAGCATTGTAGATGGGATGACGTGAGAGAAGTGAAGAGCTGGTATGGATGGTTCAGAGTGCCTTGCTCTTTGTGAGTGGGGGAAGAATAGGGAGGCATTTTGTCTTGAGGCCTGGCTGGTACTGTTTGTGTAGTTTTGTCAGGGCGAGAATGTTTCTCTTGATAAGGGGGGGGGCTTTCCTTCTTAATGTGATTCATATCCAGCTAGAGTTCAGCCTATGCCATATTACTCAGAGATATCTCTGATACCTTAGTAATTTATGATTTATAGGAATAGGCTCCACTCTTCTCACTGAAAAATTATGTGAATCATTGGGTGCCTGGATAGAATTAAATGGTTTGGTGGGGAAGTTGTTATGCTTTGAAGAATTCTATGCATGTTTGCACTGACAGCCATGAGAAAAGGAGACTAGGATCAAAGGGCTAATTTCTCTGCTATTTATTCCCATAGAACAGTAACCTCTTTCAACCTTATGCCAAGATTCAGAAGGTTTGAACACCTCCCAACTGAAATAAAAGTAATCCTTGACTTATGATCACAATTGAGCTCAACACTGCCGTTGCTAAAAGAGACGGCTGTTAAGTGAGTTTTGCCCCATTTTATGACCTTTCAAGCCACAGTTGTTAAGTGAATCACTGCAGTTAAGTCCGGCTTCCCCATTCAGTAGGCTTGTCAGAAGGTTGCAAAAGTTGATGATCCCAGGATTCTGCGTTAAATACATGCCAGCTGCCAAGTGTCCAAATTCTGATCATGTGACCAGGGGGAGGTTGCAACAGTCATAAGTGTGAAAATAGTCAAAAGTAACTTTTTTCAGTACCGATGTAATATCAAACGGGCACTAAATGAACAGTTGTAAGTTGAGGACTACCTGTATAGCCTGCAAATCCAGGAAGTTGTTCCTTGAAGTTTTGCATTAAGGCAGGGGTCCTCAAACTTGGTCATTTTAAGACTTGTGGACTTCAACTCCCAGAATTCCCCAGCCACCCATGGGGAATGTATAAGAGGGAGGCCTACAGGAAGCTTGGGGCAGTGATTCACCTTACAGTAGGCATATTTATAAATCCACTTAGAACTTGCAGTGTGAAAATTTACCAGGGCAGTGCAACTTGTACCACATTATCTAAATTACTTTATCTGGTCCTCGGAAGTCTTTACATACTTTCTTACTTCCTTTGCCTAAGGTATATGTGAAGAAATTACTTTTTATTTTATTTATTTTTTCTTTTTATCCCACCATTATTATTATTGGTGGGATATTATTGTTATTGTCTCAAACATATCATCATAGATACGGTGAACCTATCTAATACTCCTTCCTTCTCTTATTTTCCCCACAACAACAAGTGGGTTGTGCTGAAGTGGGTTGGGCTGAGTGACAGTGACTGACCCAAAGTAGCTGTGTCAGGGTAAGCCAGTTTTTCATGCCTTAAGCGAGACTAGAACTCACCATTTTCTGTTTTTAGCCTGATGCCTTAACCCAGAGGTCTTCAAACTTAATACAGCGTGCCTGGCTGAGGAATTCTGGGAGTTGATGTCCACAAGTCATAAAAGGGCCAAGTTTGAAGACCCCTATCATAACCACTGGACCAAAGTCACTCTAGTGTTACCTGTTACATTATTGGGTAGTGCAATAGTCTTATCTCTTAAACATAGTTTGGAGAGTTCCCTTAAAGCAGGGGTGTCAAACTGCCGGCCCATGGGCCGAACACGTCATCTAGAAGCTGCGCCCACCCCCTTGCCGGCAATGGCAAAACCCTCCTGATATGTTCCGCAATGTCACGTGATGTCACAAGTTTGACATGTCTGCCTTAAAGCATTGATAGTTAACAGGAACTGATACCACAATGAGATGAAATGAAAGTCAAGGTCATAAATAACTTCATGATGAAGATGAATGTTGATATATGCCAGATGTTTGCAATTTAGGTGAAGGAAATACTCATTTTTGTAGCTATTGAAGTTCCCTCTGACTATGATAGCTGAAAAGTCTACTCACAGTGAGAGGGGGGCAAACAAATGAAATAAATAAAAATAAAAAAAACCAGTTTCATGCTAAAATTGGCAAGACCCAGTTTAAAAACAAAAAATACTTCCAACTCCTCTCCAAAACCTAATTCTGCTCTCCTACCTAATGTTCTGTTCTCAGCCCTTCATTTTTTAGCATAACCCTTGGTCACCAACAGGCTGTCCAAAACTTGTTTTAGAGCTGGGTTTCATTATGAAGAAGGTTTAAATGGAATTAAATCTATAATATTGATTAGCCCAAAGAAAAGTGGGCCTAAATAGGTCTGTTGTAAGATAATATCTCCTCTTGATCTGTCAGAGAATGAATGAACTCTCCTTGATTACACTTGGTAATTTAAAGGTGAGGAAATGTTACTATCAACAAAATCAATTGGGAGGGGACCTCCCAAATTAAAAATTTAGAAAGCAATGAAAATATATTTTTTTTAACTTTACCTTGATAAAGGTAAAAGTAGAAGAAAACAGCCAAATCAGGGATCTAAACAATTTTGTGTTCCTGATGGAATACCAAATACCCAAAAGTGGACCTCCTCTATAATCCAGACACATCTGCCATGCTTTCCTCAACAGAGGTATTTGGCAACTAAAGCCAAAGGCTACCAGGCAGCCCCTCTGCCTTGTCTCTGCATTGAAGTTTTTAGCCAACTGCAACCTCACCTCCACTGAAACAGCCACCCTGCCAGCTTCACTCACCCGCCCAGCTGTGCAGCCCAGAGGGAATACAAAAGCAAAAGCATTAGGAAATGTGAGAATAAGGTGATCGAGATACAAGAGGCAGGAAGAAGAGTAGAGAGAAGCAACTTCTTGATGGGATATTCTTACCAAGAGATGGCTCCCCTGTTTTGGGGCTCTGCCAGTCAGTATTCATCCAAATGTACATTAGTCAGATGTGAACTTGGTGCGCCTGGCTTTTATTTTAATTAAGGCTTGAGGCTAAGAGCTGGACAGGAGGCCCTCTAGTATTAGTGAGATTTTCATGAGATCAGAATCCCTGGGGAGCATGAAAAGTCAGAGAACAGCCTTTATTGTTTTGGGGGAAAGGGAAGACTTTTATTTTTCCCTTTGCTCTGGCAAACTGGAAGTTTTTAATTACCTTCCTGGCTCCCCTCCTAAAACTCTCACTCTTAGGTATATACCTTGTCAGGCAAGCAGTGCTGGCTGCATTTCCTAGACGATTAAGCAAAGTTTATCAGAGATTTGACAAAAACACAAGAGAATACAAAGCTTGATATTCTACACTGTTTAAACTTATTTACAGAGCGTTCAGCATGAGCATTTGCGGAAGGCAGCTTAAAGACTTCAATATATAACTAAATCAAAAGTCATCTTAATAATCCTGTAGATTTAGCCCCAAAGGTGTCACTAATAAAACAAGACCAAAGTATAGCTGTCGGTGTTCCAACTCTTGAGTTGCATTTTAATAAGAAGGTGATTAAGATCAATCCTTATTAAAAATCCTCTGAGATATGAGAAATCCATCATATAGTACCGTATGCCAAGCAGCCTTTGGTAAAACTCATTTCAAGATCATAGGAAAGTAATTTCACATTGCTTTAAATAATCTTCAATTAGGGCATGACATTCAAGCTCATTATTCCAGAAGTATTATAAGTACCAGTGCAACTTTTATTAACTTCCTACAATGTCCAAAAGTTTTCCAAAAAAATAAAAATGCCTTGAAGTGACATTAATCATATTTCAATTGTCTTTAAGAATTCTTTCTGAATTAAATTATTTCTGGATCAACTGTTTTGTATTTAGGATGCCTTTTTTATTTGCTATTTCTTCAGCATTTTAAATGTAGCACAATATAAAGCTTTTTGGTCTCTTCTCTCTCTTTCCTTTTTATAAATTATGATAACCATTACTTTTGACGTTATATATTCATTAGGATTTCATTAAGTGTGTGTGTTTGTGTGTTCCTTTTGTTAATGAGTTTAGCACAATAAGTTCATTTACAAAAATAAATCTAAACAAATTAACTTGTCCCTGGAAGAGCTTCAGTAAGAAACTTCCTGTTATGTCCTGAGCCTTGCAAGCGGGCTCGGGCGTTGCAGGTGGTCCCGGGCAGGTGCAAGCTGCCCGGGACCAGACAGGCTGTCGCCAGTGCTTGTGCGCATGCGCAAGTGCTGGCACGTGAAAAGTAACACATTGACCCGGGAAAGTCCTATAAAAGGAGGCTGCGAGGTGTGGGCTTTTGCCGCCATATTCCAATGTAAGCTGAACTGAAGAATAAAGGTTTCCTGAGAACTACAACTGCTTCTCGTGTCTTACCATTTCGCAACGGACTCAACACTGGCGACGAGGATGGGATTGCCTTACATCGGAAAAGAGAAGGTGTAAGCTTACACGAGTGAGTCCGGAGCGGCAGGAACAGCGTTGACTCGGCAGCTACCCACCAATCCAGTGTGCATTCGGGGGTAGGCTGGCTGATAGACCCTTCCTGATACGAAATGGCGAAGATTGGAAGGCTTTCGGAATTCGACGTCTCACACCCAGAGAGGTGGGAGTCCTACGCAGCCAGGGTGGAAAACTACCTCAAAGTGAACCAGGTGAGGGAAGAGAGCTTGAAGGCTGCCACCCTGCTGTGCATTTGCGGTCAAGACACATTCGAAATCGCTGAGAACCTGGCAGCACCTGTTCCTTTAGAGTCTGTCAGCTATGCAGATCTAAAAAAGATACTGAAGGAGCACTTCCAACCTAAGATGTCCGTCATCGTGTGGCGCCACACCTTCGAGCAGAGGGATCAACGACCCGGAGAATTGGCCAAGGAGTACATCGCCGCACTGAGGAAAGCCACCAAACATTGCGAGTTCAAGGACCTCGAAGAACGACTGAGGGACCGATTTGTGTGCGGGCTAAGGCATCGAGAGTTGCAACAGAGACTTTTCGCCAAGGAGGACTTGTGTTTCCAAGATGCCTTGAGAGAGGTCACCGCAGAAGAAGCAGCGGGCGGCGCCATCAAGAACATGCGGCCGATCAGAAACAGTCCAGATGCTGCATCCGTGCACCAGGAAGAAGTCCAAAGAAACTCCGAGGAGGATCCAGACGAGGAAGTGGACTGTCTCCACCCCACAAAGGAAGGAAAACCAAGAGGAAGCTCTTCAGCTCTCCCCAAGTGCATCGGTTGTGGAGATCGCCACAAGAGAGCCGACTGCAAGTTCCGCTCCGCTATCTGCCGGGCGTGCGGAAAACAAGGACACATTGCAGCTGTATGCCTGGGCCGTCAGAAGGTACAACCTCAGGAAGAATTGCGCCTGAAAGGTACCAGGGTCCCCAGCCAGAATAGGGTGGGGTTTTGTGCTTCGCGAAGAAGCATCTACAGGACAGGCACACACAAGCCCATTAAGAAAAAGCTGTCACTTAAGGTGAAGCTACAAGGGGTTCCATTAACTATGGAACTGGACACGGGGTCTGCACTTTCGATCATTTCTATGCACACATTTAGGAAGATCTGTTCCGGCAGTGGAACCCAGGCCAAGTTGAGGCCTTCTGACATTGTGCTAACGGATTTTCAAAACTCCAGAGTGTGTGTTAAGGGGGAGGCCACCCTTAACGTACAGTATAAGGATTTTGAGGTCCACTAGACCTACTAGTAGTAGAGGGTGAACGAACGAGTCTCATAGGACTCGAGTGGTTTGAGGCCTTGGGGATACACGTCACAGGGCTCAACAGCCTACAAACACTCGACCTACAGGAAGTCTGCAAAGAATTTGCAAACGTTTTCAGCCCCCAGCTGGCACATACAAAGGACCCCCTGTGTCATTAAAATTAGACCCCACGGTCACTCCCATTAGAATTAAAGCAAGAAGGGTCCCTTTTGCTTTAAAGAGTAAAATTGACACTGAGTTGGACAAACTGATCCAACAAGGAATTCTAGAACCTGTTGACTCCAGTCCATGGGAGACCCCCATTGTCACGCCTCTTAAGGCAAATGGGGACATTCGCATCTGTGCTGATTACAAATGCACTCTAAATAAGGCATTGCAGCAACATGCCTATCCTGTTCCTGTGGTCAGTCATATCCTGGCCTCCCTCACGGGGGGGGCGCGTTTTTGCAAAGCTTGACCTAGCTCAAGCATATCAACAGCTGCCTGTTGATGATGACGCTGCTATAGCTCAGACTATTGTGACCCATAGAGGGGCTTTCAAGGTAAAGAGACTTCAATTTGGAGTAAATGTCGCTCCTGGGATTTTCCAAAGCATAATGGAAAACACACTACGGGGTATACCAGGGGTTTGCCCCTATTTTGATGATGTCTTAATTGCAGGAGACTCCACACACATTCTAGCTGAAAGGCTAAGGGCTGTCCTGTTAAGGTTCAGGAAAACGGGACTCAAACTCAAGAAGGACAAATGTAAAATTGGGGTACCTTCTACTGAGTTTCTGGGGTTCAAAATTGATGCTGCTGGGATTCATCCTGCTGAATCCAAACTAAAAGCCATTATGCAAGCCCCTAGGCCAAAGTCTAAGGCCGAACTGCAGGCTTTTCTGGGCCTTCTGAATTTCTACAATTCCTTTCTTCCACATAAGGCTAGTGTAGCTGAGCCTCTTCACAGGCTATTAGATAAACAGGCATTGTGGCAGTGGTCACAAACACATGAGGCTAGTTTCAATGAGGTCAAGGCCTTACTCACTTCTAACAGTGTACTTGCACACTGCAATGAGTCCCTTCCTGTGTGCATCGCTTGTGATGCTTCCCCTTATGGGGTGGGTGCTGTACTGAGCCACCTTAGGACTGATGGAACTCAGGTTCCTGTTGCATATTACTCCAGGACATTGTCTGCAGCTGAGCGCAACTATGCTCAAATAGACAGGGAGGCCTTAGCTGTTGTTGCTGGAATTAAAAAAAATCCATGATTTTTTTATATGGTAGGCAATTCACGGTCCTCACTGACCATAAGCCTTTGCTGGGACTGTTTACCACACGTAAACAAACTCCCCAAATCATCTCTCCCAGGATGCTCAGGTGGTCTATCTTCTTGTCTGCATATGATTTTTCCTACTTCACAAGCCTGGGAAGGAAATGGGCCATGCTGATGGCCTCAGTAGATTACCCCTGCCGGTAATAGAGGCTGACCCCGTGCCAGCCATCAATATTCTCTCCATTCAAGCTTTGCCCGAGTCCCCCCTGAATGCCAGGGATGTAGCCGCTGAATCAGGCACAGATCACACACTTTCACGTGTCCTTTCTTGGGTTTTGTCTGGATGGCCTGAGCACTGTCCTAGTCCTGAGTTTCAGAGTTTCTGGTCTAAAAGGAACGAGTTGTCCACCTCTCAGGGTTGTCTGCTTTGGGGAAGCAGGGTTGTCATTCCCACCTCAATGAGGACTAGGGTCTTAGATTCCCTCCACGAGGGTCATCCTGGCATTGTCGTATGAAGGCTCTTGCACGCAGCCACTTGTGGTGGCCAGGGGTAGACAAAGACATAGAAGCTAAGGTGCATGCTTGCCACCTTTGTCAACGTTCACGCCCTGAAATGCCCCAAGCTCCTGTGCATAGATGGGAGGAAACACAGTCTCCATGGTCTAGGGTGCACATTGACTACGCTGGGCCCTTTCAGGGTCAATTCTTCTTGGTCCTCGTTGACAGCCATTCAAAATGGCTTGAGGTTGTACCTGTCTCTTCCACCACCACTGCAAAGACTATTCAGGTACTGAGGGGGATTTTTGCTGCACACGGGCTCCCAGACGTCATTGTGTCTGACAACGGCCCTCAATTCACTTCCTCCGAATTCCAAGCTTTCTTGCAGGCTAACATGATTCGTCATGCCACTTCTGCACCTTTCCACCCGTCCACCAACGGTATGGCTGAACGCATGGTTCGCATCACCAAGGACGCCTTGAAGACGCTCACCTACGGGGGCTGGCATCACAGGTTGGCTGACTTCCTCCTTTCTTATCGCACCACACCGTCCACTTCTACAGGGAGAAGCCCAGCTGAACTTCGTTGGGGGTGCAAACTGACTACCAAGCTTGACCGGTTGCATCCGGACAGACTGCCTACTTCTGTCTCACACCCCAGGGCACCTAGGCAACTACTTGTGGGTGCCCCGGTTTGGACTCGTAATTACGGGCCTGGTCATACATGGGTTCCCGCATCTATATCCAGGGTCACAGGTCCTCTATCCTACGAGGTATCCCTGGACAACGGTCGTGTCCTGCGTTGGCACATTGACCAACTTCGCCCTAGACGGGACCTTCCCGCTGAGACTCCTGGGTCTTTTCCAGAGGGGGAGGTGGAGCCCTTTGGGCAAAGGGGGGGCATGGAATGCTGCCCTGTACCAATGAGGGAGCCACAAATGGCCCATCCCAAAATTCCGCAATTGCTCCCAACAGGCAGTCAGGGAGCCCAACTAGAACCCAGGCATCAATGCCTACTACAGCCAGGGAGTCACCCCGGGGGCATGATCACTTTTCACCCGCATCACTCAGTACTCCAGTCAGAGAGAATACCCGGGAGCATCCCAACAATCCATTCCCTGCAAGAGAGCTGGCACACACCCCTCCTAGTTGGCCTGACTTCAACCCTGTCCCTAGAAGGGGGCAAACACACAGGGAGGTGGTCGAGGAACCAAATCCCGACTACAACACCTCTGACTACACTCAGGGGATAACTGAGTTTTGGGACAGTACTGAAACCCACACAAGCCCGGACACAGAACGGGATTCAGGGAATAGACAGCCTCCTGACAGGTCTTGGACGGACCTAGGAGGTTCTACAGAAACGCCCAACAGTGACAGTCACTTAGAAGGGCCAGAGAGCCTACAGCTAGGCAGGACAACCAGGTCATACACTGGAAGAAGCCCTGGCCTGACGAGCCCGGTGGGCAAGCAAGCAGGCCAGGCATTGGAGCACAGTCTTTGGGAATCACCAAGGTATAATGGAGGGAACAGGCACACGTCACCCCTCAGTCAGGGAGTACCTAGCAAGCACCCAGAGCTTAGGAGGTCACAGAGAGCAAGGAAATCTCCTAAGTACTTAGAGGATTACATAACACTATTGGCTAAACAGAGCCAGTAGAAGGGTAGAAACACTGGGGCAATGAAAATGGGGGAACTCTGAACATGGAGGGGAGCAAAGCATTGTACTAAGAGTGGGTTGTGTATTATTTGGCATTGGTCGTAGTTTTAGCCCGGGGGAAAGGGTGTTATGTCCTGAGCCTTGCAAGCGGGCTCAGGGCGTTGCAGGCGGTCCCGGGCAGGTGCAAGCTGCCCGGGACCAGACAGGCTGTTGCCAGTGCTTGTGCGCATGCGCAAGTGCTGGCGCGTGAAAAGTAACACATTGACCCGGGAAAGTCCTATAAAAGGAGGCTGCGAGGTGTGGGCTTTTGCCGCCATATTCCAATGTAAGCTGAACTGAAGAATAAAGGTTTCCTGAGAACTACAACTGCTTCTCGTGTCTTACCATTTCGCAACGGACTCAACACTTCCCTTTATCAGTTTTTCTTCCTATCTCCCCACCCCACCCCATAGTTTTTAATTCCTGCTGAAACTAAGTTTCTGCAGCTTTTGACCCACAGCTAACTCTGCCTCTTTCTCTGACTGGAGGAGAAATTAAATATATATTTTTTTCCAATTGCCCCTTACTATTCTACATGGATGTATCCAGCAAGTCACTAGGAGATGAATTTGACAATGAGGAGACTTTATCTAATGTGTTCAATCTTAAAATAAAGTACCTTAAAATATATTAATACTCTTCTATAAACAAAGGAACAAACAATGCATTTTGGGAGAAGATCTCAATTTCCTTGCTTGATCTTATTGGATCACGACTGCTCTCAGGATCCAAAAATTCACCCCTTGGAAAGGACAGCCTCCAACAGTGAAAAAAAAATGTTCTCCTTATAAACAAAAGAAATATTCCTCTGCCAAGGTAGACACTGTATTAAAGGAAACACCAACAGATCCTCACTCCAGAATTAATCTCATCACACAATGTAAAATTTCCAATATGTTATGGAATTAAAGTATATTTTAGCAAGTTTTGCTGTAGAAAACAACTACTTAATAAAAGAAAAGAGGGATAAGAAACTGGTTCTGTTTCATAATATAGCTATAGAGTTTTGATTATCTCAACTCTTCCTGTAAGCCTTGTTGCCAGAAAACTCACTGTGTTATCTCTAACCATGCATAGAACAGAAGATCTAATATATTAGAAAGTTAAGCTCCAGAGTTAGCTGAATGGGAATACAAGTGCCAACATCTGTGACATCACTTGATTCCCACTATTTGGTACCCAATCTTCTGTTGCGTAGCTTTTCAGTTCAGCCAAGGCAGTAAATGTCTTATTGAATCTGCCTTTGGCTTCCATTAAATAGGCCCCTGAACTTTCCTAGGTAATGGAGTATGACGCAAGGCAGAGAGAATAATAAACAGGATTTTCCCATATGTATATAAGTCAAAACAATTCTATGCTGGCTTAAATCTGAATGCTGAAAAATTGAGAAGTATAGTGGTTTTCCTGTGTTCATGGACTGGTTTTCAAAGACAAAGAGTACTGGCTGCAGATCACAAAGATTTGGAAGACTTCGAGAGGAAATGATAATTTAGGTCTTAAACACAGTTTTCTAGGGACCCTTATTTTCCCTGTTTGAGTTCCTCAAGGAGGAAAAACAGGAATATCAGGCAAAAGCCAGTGTGTCTTAGGACTGTTCTTTTTCTGCTATCATCTGAGCAGCAAAAGGGAAGGAGGTTGCACTGTGTTCCCACATGCCCCATTTTGTCTTTTTGATCCCTCCAGCAAATGCTGTTTCCCAGGGGTTTTGGTGGTGTGTGTGTGTGGGGGGGGGGATGATGTGGCAGCAGGTCAGCCCTGCCTGTTAAAACACCAAGTCTGAGCTTTTGAGCACCCGGTATTAAATAGACAACTTATACCAGACATAAGTCCAACAGCAAGAAAGAGCTCTTGACATCTCAATCTCCCTCCTCTTGAACCAGGAATTGCATTCTTGCCCACATGGGCCTCCTTTTCAAACTTTCCCATTTTCTTTCTTTACTGCCTACATGCCAGAATGGGAAATTAATTATAAATTATTCCTTGCACATTGGATACTGATAATTGTGGTATTTGTCCTTTTTTTCCGATTACACAAAATTTGCCAAACTTACTTCCTTTTAAAGTTTGCTTTGCCTTTGTTTTTTAATAGGTAATTCTAAAAATTTAGCTACTTTTAATCAGTTTTTGTTTTCTTTCCTGTAGATTAGCTCCTTTAGTAGTAGATTTCAAGATTTCCCCTTTGGACATCCCCAAATACAAGAACTCCTTTTACATTAGAGACAGAAAAATCTGCTAGAAACCTTTCTCATTTTTTGGCAGTAGAAAATGCAATATTGATGGATCTAGTAATTATTTGCTGCCTTTTTATTCATCCAAACCAGCTTTCTCTTCTTAAGTGAGCCACAATATTGAGGGAAGCCTATGAATTGATTCTTTTTTCCTCATTCTGATTCACACTGTACATTAAACAATAATGTGGCTTGATTAGCATTGATTCAGTGTGCGGCGTGAACCCAGTCATCATGGTTTATTCTATAAACCCTGGTCTATGACTTAGTGCAATGTGCAACCAGGTACAATTAACAGGCAGGTAAAATAATAGGTAGAAATTGGTGTATAAAAGGCATTGCCCCCTGAAAGATAGAGCAATCTGTATTTTGAAAGCACTTCTTTAAAAAGGTCTGGCCCAAGATAAACAACATAGCCGGCACTTGTAACAAAGGAAAGGCAGCTATTTGAAACTGAATGATGTAAGATGATGTGGTGGAAGGGATCAGGAATATTAAATGTAAGCCTGTGGGATATTTTATTGTAAGGGTCACTGCACTGATTTGCCTGGAAAGTACACTTATAGCACTGATTCTTTTCAAGAGTTCTTCATTTCATTTTTGGCTCTTGTGGAAGATCCTGTTGACTATCCTACTAAGAAGGAAGTTTTTTTTGTGTGTGCTAATTAATCTGTCAACATAAAGTTGGAGTTGCAGGAAATCAACTTTGCCCTTGTCAGCTGCAATAAACACAGAGGCCCCAAGTATCCAACCACCATTCCCATTCACCTAAAATGACTAAGACTTGAAATAGCCGGAGAAAAATACATATTAAAGAGCTGCCTTTTTCATAGAAATTCTCTCCCAGTGGGAATGTTACCTGACATCCCCTCTTGCTAAGATTCTGCTAATACTATTACCTTCCTTCCATGTACTATTTCTAAACTAAGATGAAATTTGAGTAATAGATGAAGCAATGGAAATTGCATTTAAGTCTTGTTGTCTGTAGTTTTAAATCAGCTTGGCCCTATATTATCAGTTTCAATAACTCAGCTTCAAAGCTACTGACTGAATCAGATTATTCATGCATTTTTTTTTAAAGCAACAATAATTTTATATTTTCAGAGAGTGTAAAAGCCCTGTAGTGCTGCTGAGGCAGTTAAGTATAATCAAGAGAGGAAATGCTTGAATAAATGTCTCTAAGTGCTTTATTATTCAACAATGGTTTTCCTCTCCTAATGTTTACTGACAAGAAGGTTTTGTTAAGAGAAGATTTCTAACATGGGGGTCTGCAGTTCCAGCTTATTTCCTCAAAACTGTTCCATTGTCCCTTTTGGATGGATGTGCACTGTCACAATGCCTGTTCACAAGGGACAGGTCTTGTGCCGTGATGGGACAACGTTGCTTTCATCATATGGATTAATTTAACCCATGCAGATGCTGTTGGTGCCTATTGAAAGCTTCCTTTTGGAAGTTCATCTATTACTCTCCAAGGAGGGGTTTAGTTGAGGGTTAAGTGGTGATGAACCAACATGTGTTGCAATAAATATGCCAACAAGGTGTACTTCAATTTAGGTTACCAGCAGGCTAGTTCAAAATCATTCCATTCTATTTCCACATCCCTGTCCAGAGACCCTATTGAGTAATTACTAAATATGATTGTCATTTTTTTGGTATCAGTTTGGCATGGAAATGGTTAATCTCAAGATCAACTCTCTCAGAGTTCTGATTAGTAAGAACACTGATGAGCAGTCTGCTTGACTACCTGATTATCAACACTTAAAAAGTGAATTCAGTGTTATAAATATGGAATAGCCCAGATGAGAAAGACCTGCCAAAGAGAAGGAAGGAAGGAAGGAAGGAGGGTTCCAGCATTTCAAAATGGTCAACACCTTGCAACTGTATAATCCTGCTGTGACTATGGATGTCAAAGATATCCCAGTAAACCCTGCAGGCAATGCTCTTGAAGCAGGAAAACAAAGGAGGAGACCATTCTCAGGTTAGGCTGGGAGTGATTAGGGGATGATATTGTGAATGTAGCCATTTCACCATTTGTAATGTACAGTATACATATTGGATGCTGGCCTAGAAACCAGGAGACCATGAGTTCTAGCCCCACTTTGGGCATGAAAGCCAATTGGGTGACTTCAGGCCAGTCACTCACTGTCAACCCAACCCATCTCACAGGTTGTTGTGGCAAAAATAGGAAGAAGGAGCAGTGGGTATGTTCGTGCAATGAACCATAACAACAATAACAATCCCGTCTAAATATCTGGCTGATTGTGCAACCATAGTATATTTTAACAATAAGAAAAGCTACCAAAAGCATAGGGAAGGCATAGTACAGCCATAAAGGGGAGGCAAAAGCTCAGTTTAGGATAGCATGGGAGATGATCTCTTGGTTAAGCCATAGAAAATAATTATCAATTGTATTGCTTTAAAAACTATGAAACAATGGTAAATGAAGAGAATGTCAATGGTTTATTAAAAATAAATGTATGAGAAATACTACAACTTGCAATAGTTCAGTGTAAGAAAGGTATATGTGTGTGCTTTAGGCTGGTATTGAGTGATAAATTTTCCCAACTTGACTTCTGCAAAGCCGTTCTAATAAAAGCATTATTTTCTTATTTAAAGCTGAACAAGCATATTTTGAGCTGAATTGTTTACAGGATGAAAGCTGAGCAAAACACTTCATTCAAATATGTATAATATATTCAGATAAACTTTTCTTCCACCCTTCTGGAAATGAAATTCAGAACTAGGTAATGCAAAAAGTGTGCCAATGTGTGTGATTGTGCACATAATTATGCTCCATTATTTCCTCTCTGCCATTCCTCCTTCCCACTAATTTCTTCAAACTGGGTTTCTCTCTGCATGCCTGGCATTTAGGGGGTATTTTGTGGAAAAATGGCAAACTATATACTGTAGTCTACACTGAATCCAGTATAATTTGTTCCCTGACAATCTGTTTAAAATTATATTTTGCCTTATATGCTTTATAGGACCATTGATAATAAGGACATTTCATATATTGATAAGCTATATATTTTTTTACCCAAGCTTTATGAATAACCAAGAAAGTCAGCACTCTTTTCTATTGGTCCCTACCCATTACCCTTGGTGTGCTGGCAGTGTTTTGTACAGGTACCAGGCAATGGCTGAGGGCACATACATCCAGTTTTCCAGGTTTGGTATAGTGAAGTAACCTTGACTTGATCTGAGTTTTGGGATGATAATCTCTTTTTCTAGTGTGGCAAGGGAAGATCTAGTCATATACTATAGGTTTGTCCTTGGGTCTTCAAAGATTCAGATAGAGCTCACCATACAAATTTTTGTTTTAATTGTCAATTATGAAGCTTCATAGATGGTAGATATCAACATTTTAAATAAATTTCTACATAAAAACTTACAGTGCATATAACAGAACTGAAAAGTCAATGTATACAGCTTACTTCATTAGAGGTGGATGTGAATTTTTAGCCATAAAAAAGTTGAACTGGCTACAGTATTCCATTAAGAAACCTCTTCAGAAATTGTGTCAAATGGCCATTTCAATTCAAGCAGCTCTTGGAAAGGCCTGATCTGTCAATTCTAGCCATCCACCCCATTGTGAAAGACCTAAAGTTTTGGTCTTGAATGGAATGGGTCCTAATTTTTTCTCAGCCAGACTGCCTACCTTTCCTGAGATGAATTAGATTAAGTCGATGATAGTAAATCTCTGAACTGGCAGATGTTGGAATCGCAGCCTCCCTGGCCAATAGTCGGGAAAATAGGAACTGTAATCTGCATCTGGAAAGCCACAGGTTTCCTACCTGTGGACAAGATGATCTCCAACATAAAGTTCATCCTCCACAATTCTATAAATAAACAAGGATGCCAAACAGCTGAATCAACTCATTATTTGTTTAGAAATATTCAGTTACATATTTTTCCTAATAATCCTTGAATCAGCAGGCAATGCCAAAGGGCTGCAATTTTTGAAAGAGAGGAAAACAGCCTGTCTTTGAAGATGTATGCCAAAAAATCAGAGATTAGAAGGAATTCCTTCTCACCAGGAGAGCAGTCATAATAAAGTCAGGATTCCTTATTGCTCTGTATATGACTATAAAATTGACCTCTGACTTATTGTGACCATGAGGTCAAAGTCTGGCAAATCCTGTGCTTTACATTAAGATTGCTGCAGGATCAGATAAAGGTGCCTTTCCATCTTTCTCAGTGTGAATGAATTACCGTACCTGTTTTCTTGGAAGTTGGCCCAGTTTCTTCTTGCCACATAAGTAACAAGGAAATACAAGAAAAAAAAAAGATGCAGCTCTTCTTAAACTAGCGATTTTCAGGTGTATTCTTTCTGCATTATGAAGTCAAAATGAGATGGAGTTACAAGGAAACCACAATAAAATAATTGGTCTTAGTCCTAGATGGTTTAAGCATCACAGGTCAGTTTTTAATTTTGAGATGCGGTGCAATGCATAGTGTCTTTCCCTTCCTGTGTATGAAGAATAGGATGAAAAAGATGTATACATCAAGATTTCAATTACTTTAAGTCATCCTTAGCCATCTTTAATATTCTACACTGCTAGAAAACTATACAACTGGCTATCACTGGAAGTAGGGACTTTTGATATCACATTTAAGTTGTGAAATGTTTGCCCATAGGACTGGCTGTGAATTTCTCAGAGTTGAAGTCTACACATCTTAAAGGTGTCCAAGATTGAGATAATATTAATATTATCTCAATATTAGTGTGCACACCTCCTTGGATTAACCATTTTACTAATTAGATCCGTTTTATGTATCTTTTGCATGGAAAGGGTTTTACTGACATTTAACACAATCTATGCTCCTGAAATCAAAGTCTAAATATTCTACTCAGATGTAAAACTTCAGCTTACAAATATTTGAATTTCTCTCCAAGATCTCTTTTGTAGTTGATAGCTTTCTTGTTCCTAGGCAATTTGTTGCACAATCACTGAAATCCTGTATTGTATGATGCAGGAGGAATACAGTTAATTCTCAACTTACAACATTTTTGTTTAGTGACCATTCAAAGTTACAACAGCATTGAAAAATGTGACTTATGGCCCTTTTTCAAAGTTATGACCTTTGCAATATCCCCATGGTCATATATCAAAATTCAGATGATTGGCAACTGGTTCATATTTATAACCGTTTCTGAGTCTCAAGGTCATGTTATCCCTTCTGCAATCTTCTGACAAGCAAAGTCAATGAGGAAGCCAGATTCACTTAACAACCAGGTTACTAACTTATCAACTGCAATGATTCACTTAACAACTATGGCAAGAAAGGTTGTAAAATGGGGCAAAACTCACTTAACAAATGTCTCACTTAACAACAGAAATTTTGGGCTCAATTGTGAGCATAAGTCAAGAGAAATTGTACAATCACCTTTATTCCAAGACAAGACATTCTTTTTACTGAACTGTATTTATTTATGAATGAAAAAAATCCTAATCTTCAGAATATCACAGTGAGAGTTATCACACAACAAATTAAAGAAAAGCATGATCTAGTGCTAGCACTATACATTCTCAGGCAATATAAATTATATTCTATTAGAATCAAGAATGGTGTAGAATTGTAGGATTTTTTTAAAATTGCATTGTTTACCTGATGTAAACACTAATGATTGTACATAGGAAGGTTGTCTAGAACCACCTGTTTTTAAAATTGGTTTTCTTAGCAATATTGTACATAAACTGCTGTCAGTTTCCCAGGGCAACTGTATATTCAGCCCATACTGAATTTATGATTGAAATGATCAGTAGAAATAATAAATGGCTTTTGTTGCAACTGAAGATATGAAACTCTGTCTTTGTTAAGCCTATTATTGTATGAGTATATTTGCACGTGTGAATGGCAATGTGGTTTACTTGTTCTGCTCTTTCAGCCAATGATTGTGTCAGTGTTTTAATCAAGCTTTCCTGCTTTGCTTCTTTATCCAGATTCAGTTCCATCTGTTTTCAGTTGCTGAATCCCTATTTCTTGTTCAGGAAAAGTTGTAGTTTTAAGAAGGGTAGGATAAGCTTCTCACTAAAAGTTCAAAACAAGAAATATCCTGTCTTATGGGAGAGTTGGCTTTGAGTTAGTGTCACTTCTAATCCCATCATCTCCTAACTCGTCTATGTCCATCATGGTTCACAGAGGTTTGCTTTCCTCCCATGATCTTATACTACCAATTTACTTCCGGCTGTTTGAAATGTCATGTATATACTTCTACTTTTCCTTATGACATTCCTTAGGGACACTCCTGAAAACCCACTTCATGTGGTTTCTTTAGCCTGCTTGACCCTAAGATTAATGGAAAATACAATGTTTATAAAACAAGGCTTGGTCTGTTTCTCATGTTCCACCATCATTTGGTTGTAGCTGAAATTCAAATATCACATCAGTTGAACAGTTCCCACTTATCTGGCAGAACATCTGCTTTGCACCAAAAAATATCCTTCATCCATAGCATCTCCAGGTAGAGCTGCAAAAACTCCTATCTCAAATCTTGAGAAGTTAGAATGAGCAAAAGTTTAATTCTGTGACACATCATACAAAGCCATTGTTTTAATTAATATGTTTGTGAACCATGGTTTATGACTTAATATCAACATGCCAACTGTGATGTATTCAGTAAATTTTGGTGAAACAAACCATGTCTTAGCATAACGTCTGAACCAACAAGTGGAAAGCAACTTCCCAAGTTCCTCGAGGCAGGGTTTTGCCTGTATACTGTATACTTATTCACATTCTGTCTTCCCCTAAGTCTTATCTTTGTCTTCACATCTGTCTCTACATTTAACATCTGGTTTCAACAATGATGATAGAAATTAGAGAAGAATTTTACAAGACAGACAAATGCAATTATTCCACAGTGGTGGGATAATGCCCATGTTATGGCCAATTTGGTAGAAGACAAAGCAGTTTCAATTCAGCCTTATACATTTATGAAAAATGTAGTGAAATCCAAGTGATCCCATCTCTTCCTACATTGCTACACAATGTTATAATATCTGCATGGTTAGTCTCTTCTTATGGTTATTATTTACAAAGTGCTTGGCATCTTGACAAATTTAATATATTAAACTCGAGGCATTGTGGCTCAAATTTACTTAAAAGCCATACTTTCACAGTAACCAGCATGTTAAACTAAAGGAACTTTAGACTGTGGTTACTTAACAGCCAAGGAGAGTCTGGAAGGAGACTTTTAAAGAACCCATATTTTAAAGAATGGTACATTCTGGTTTTAGTATTTGGAAATAACTGTTTCTCTCTTTTGCTTTCCTGAACTCTTAGACATTAAATATCGTAAGGTCAGCTTCCTTTGGAAAAAGAAATTTATGCATATTGAAAGGAAATAGTTGGTGTAGGTTAGGGGTGTCAAATTCGCAACGTCACATAACATGTCGCGACATATCGTAACTTTTTTTGCCATTGCTGGTAATGAGGTGGGAGCGGTTTTGCTATGATGCATCTGGCCCGCGGACCGGCAGTTTGACACCCCTGGTGTAGGGCCTCATTATCTAATGAAGTTCGGCATACAACTTCTCTTCACAAATCTTTGATATCTTGTATTCAAAAGCCTCTGACTGAATGATTTCTCAGGCCAAGCTCCCATTATCTTTGCCTCAAACTTCCAGGAAATTGCTGCCTTCTGGGTGGGTAGTTTCCAAAGAATATGATTTTTGTGTTCCCAATGAACACAAAATCCATTGAGGGTCTTGTTCTCCAGGAAACATGAAGTTCCATTCAAAATCAAGCAAACTTTAACCACCTATTCCAATGGTGGCGAACCTATGGCATAGATGCCAGAGGTGGCACTCAGAGCCCTCTCTGTGGGCACGCGCACCATCACCCCAGTCCTAGGCCTTCAGCTGGGTTTTATAAAACCTTTTCGCTTTAGGCCTCTGCTGCTATGTGCAAAAAAAAAAAAAAAAAGGTTCAATCAATCAGTCAATTTCAACTTCTCGCAGGAAAACAAAAGATCTTGCAAAGTTGGAATTGATTGATTGAACTTTTTAGTCCCACCCAGTCTGCCGTTACCACCGCAGCCATGCCCACCCAATGGGCCACACCCAGCCAATGGGCCATACCCACCCGGCACCCGACGATGCATAAGTGGGTTTTGCGTTGCAGTTTGGGCACTCGGTCTCTAAAAGGTTCTCCATCACTGACCTATTCATTCATCCTATGAATGTTGAAAGCAGTCTGTGTATTGTCCTGTTACAATCCATGCAAGTTTGGTCTCTAGATGACAATTCCATTCAGACTCCATTGATTAAATGTAGGGCTACCAGATCTCAGAAGATGGCAGCAAAAGGTTGGAGGCTTCTATATCTTTGCCACATCTAGGGGCTTTCTGGATTCCTGCAGTCCTTATTATGACTTATTGACTTAAACAGAAGTTAGGAACTATTAACATTTGTCGTATTGTGCTTCCTGTGTGAGTTAGTTTAAGGAAAATATTGAAAACAATAGATGTTTCATTCCACTTGTATAAGGGAGAAGTAGAGATGATGTGGGAATGGACAAAGGATTCTATCACACACAGACACACATGCACACACAGACAAACAGAGAGAGAGAAAGAGATAGAGAAAGAGAATGCTGTGAAACTCCCTTTCTTATTAACAACTGTCTGGAAATTGAGGAAGATCTTTGAAATATAATCCTTCTGTTTTTAATCATTTTTAATTCAAGATTTTAAATAGTTTCCTTGTTTCTCTGCCGCTGTTTTGTGTTTGCTGGATTGTTTTATTTTTTTTTAATGTTCCAGATCAATGAATAATATAATTTGGAATTGCTTTTCATTCATTGTGGCAAACTGAGTGATTTCCCACTCAAATAGCCTGGCATAAAATCTCTTCTAAATTGCATACTTTGATTTTCTTTAAGTCGGTCTCTGTTTTTATTAATAAGAATGTGATTGCCTGAACAACTCTTATCACTGCTAGCCTATAAAAGCTTTTAGCCAGACATTAGACTTAAAAAAAAAGTCACAAGGTGCTGATGACAGAAATCTGGCTAATGATGAAGGAAGCCCATCATATACCCTGAAGTAGAGATGATGTGGGAATGGGCAAAGATCCTCTTACTATCCATGGAGAAACACAAACCTCCATAGCAACACTGTGAAACTTATCAAAATTTACACAGACAGGGCAACCTGGGTGAGATCATTTGGCTGTTCAAGCTGCAGAGGATTTTATAGATTTCCCACAACTTGCCAGGACTTCAGAATGGGTTAGTTAGAATGCTAATTAATTCTGGCTTTATTAAAATGATTAGTGGGGAAAAAAAGTTAAGAGCTTGATCAAAAATAATCACATGAACTGCAGGAAATGAAAGTGCAAGCTTTATATGAAAAGGTAGATTGGTTTCCCAACAGAAGGAATAGAATATTGATATTACAAAATGGGCTATGGAAACTGCTGAGTGAAAAGAATTATGTTACAGAATGAAGGGAAGTGTGTGGTGTGATAGTGGGAAGTAAAATGATGAAGTGAAAGGAAGTGTGAATGGTAAAAAAAAATGCAAAGAAAGAGGATGGGAGAAGGATACCATACAATATATATAGAGAAAAAGGTACTTTCAATGAATACAATAAAAGATAGCAAGAATTGGTTAAAATTAAAGAAGGCAGACAAAATACAAGGTAGTTTTGAGGGAAATAAAGTATAGTTTGAAGCTTTCACCCTAATGAATGGAATTAACCACAAAAACAATGAAAATATTTGGGATGAAAAACTGAAGCAACCACCATCTTGACTTTGCTGATAGTATAAAGCAGGGGTGTCAAACTCAATTTCATTGAGGGCCGCATCAGCATTGCAGTTGCCCTCAGGGGGCTGGATGGGAATGGCCAGGGTGGGTGCGGCCTACTGGGTGGGCGTGGATGGAGTGGGTGAGGCCTACTGGGTGGGCATGGCCAGCTCTACATCGTTTGCGTCAAGGGTGCCTGTGGAGACCTGGGTAGGAGTGGGACAGATTTGAGGGTCTCTGGCAGAAGGGGGTGGGACCAGGGCAAGCGCCAAGGCATGGTTCATTGGAGAAGCCTCACTGTTCCCCTCAGGCCATGTGGTGGGGGCTGGATGGTGGTGCGGGCTGCCCAGAGCCCTGGGCAGCAGAGGTCAAATTCCCAGCCTGGTTCTTGAGCACCCGCGGCACAAAGCCCAGCCCCACTTCCTCAAGGCTGCTGCTCAAGGTTCTCCTGGTTCCTCACTGTTTCTAGACAGGCTTGTGGAGCTAAGACTGAATGCATTTCAGCATAGATGGCCACCACAAAATTGTACATTGGCTCCCGGTTGGCCTGGGCCAGGGCCAAGGCAGAGGGGGTCGTTCCCTCACTGTTTCCAGGATGGCTTCGCAGGCCACATGAAATCACTTCGCGGGCCGCATCTGGCCCCCGGGCCTTGTGTTTGACATGTCTGGTATAAAGTAATACGTAGATATATAAGCTTTCCTGCATAAGCCAGATAGGAAACATGACATGGGTTACAATACTTTATTGTAAGGCTACATTAACAGAATCTTTCAAGTCTGAAGTAAAAACTTCCCGCCATCACTTTTACCAGTCTGATCAATTAGGAAGGATTGTTCCTAAGTTTCTTTCTCTGCTTGTTAAGTGCCTCCCTCATTGGTCTGATCCTTCTCTAGGTAACATCTCTTTCTCTCATCCCCCAGGGTCATCCACACATTCCATTGCAGGATCAAGAAAAGGAAAGAAAGATCTGGTGAATGGTGTTTGAATAAACTAGAGTCAGCTTTCCCTTCACTATCTAATCTCATGCATTTAATTTTTTGAGAGAAACTATTTCTTATGCCCTTTCGGTTCTTGTATTATATTACTTACCCTGAAAGAGAACCAGGTGATATGCAATTAAATGAGCAAATGCAATTTATGTTACTTTTTTCAACTCTACCAATACTTAATAACAGTGAGCATCTTACAAAAATAGGAGAACATCAGCAGCTAAGCAGCTCACAGAGACATTTAACAGAGAGACCCAGACAAATGTGAGCATGCCAACACTCACTTTATCTTCCTACCCTGCATAATACAGTTGAGTAATATTAAACCATCTCTTCTTTCTAGGCTGGGAGTTTTAGGGGAGATGAACACACAAAAAATGGAAAGATAGTACAGGATAGGGAAATGGAAAATGAGGGGGAATTACTGGGGAGCAAAATGCCCAGCACAAGTAGGAATATGATTTTCAAAGAAATGGCCTGTGTAAAGGAACCAAACAGTAAAGGAGAATAAGGAGAGAAAGATCCTATGCTGGAAACAGATGAGGAGTAGATTTCTGTGCAGAAAGGTGGAAAGAGACATGAATTTTCATCTAGTACAGAATATTATATGCTATGCTTAATCAACTTCTCATTTGCTGGGATACAGTGGTACCATATTTCTATAGGTTTTCAAATATATTTCTCTGTGGCTTGGCTTCGGTGGGAAGGACATTGCTAGAATATTACAAGTGATAATCGTGCATATGTCACCCTTGGCTCCAGACAGAGAGATCAGTTCTTCTGGCAGTGTACGGGCAACAGCGAAAGAAAATATATCCTGAGTTTATGGGTGGGAGACTGAAATGAAACGATCAGATACATGGAACCAGTCCTTCCCAGAATGAAAGTGAAGAACATCTGGTTGTCACAGACTGACAATATTTGCAGCTTCCTGTACATGTCAACACTTTTAGACTATTTCAATTCCACCTCAGGGCAGCAAACTCTCCCACAGAGTTTCTGTTATAAGGTGAAAGAAAAAAAATAATTGTGTGGGACAGAAGCTCATTCCCCTGGTGCAGTTTAAATGACTTGAGGAGTGGGGGGTGGCTAGTTTGTTCAGTGCTAGAAGGAAGAAGGGTAAATTGAAAACCTCTGGAGGATTCTCTGTTTCAGATTTGGTACCGTGCATCATTTGAGCAGCTGTACAGCTGAAGCACACTGCCCTCTAGCAATGTGTCTCTATATTTGGCAGATGGCATCGTGGAAAACCTACGGTTGCTAAATTAGCAGAATTTGGCAAGGTGCATGACATTTCTGAGAGCTGTGAGGACCCATGTATCTTTTGACAAGCCTTATTTGTTTAAACCTGGAAGGAACTGTTTCCTTTTCAGCCTTTTGCTAGCATCTTCTCAAATGAACAGAGCCCACATGTATGCTGGCAGTTCACATATATGCTAAAGCCAGAACTGTTGGAATCTGTTATATTGATGAAATAGAGAGAGAGAAATTTATCTACTGTACAATGCAAAGTATACTAATTGTGTGGTGTGCGTAGCTAAACAGTGTCACAAGTAAGTGCCAGTGGTGGAATGGGTATTCCTTGATCCTAGTTCTGTCTGAATTGAACCATTTCCTTGCTCTCTGATTGGCTTCTCTCTTCTTTCTCACTTGACTAATTATTTTCAGAAGTACAGTGTAACTTGAAGCATCACTGCCAGTGTTTCCTTGTTTGCTTTGCTCTCCTCATATGCTTCTTGTTTCCTGTCATGTCTCTTAAATTGCAGAGGTTCAGGGAAGTTTTCTGCTGAATAGAGATGTAAGATATTTACATCCTTGGTAGACAGCTTGGTACTTTCCCATCAGCACTAGGTAGCATGATCAACAACAGGGAACTGTGAGAGTTGTAATACAAAAATATCTGCCCGACTCCAGATTGCTTCCTCCTGCTTTAAATAAATATATATTCAGTTGCCTCCTAATCCAGAGGGTTATATTAAAGTGCACAGTGTGAACATTAGAAAATATAATGCTTCGGTACTAGCCAGGAGGCACAGATTCAAAAGTTGTTTTTAAAAAACAAAAGAAAACAAAACCCTTAAAACATTCTGAGAATGGTGTGAAAATGTATAACACTGTTCTTTAAAGGGTGATCCTAGGACCCCTGGAGGTCCTGAAGACCCTCTCAATGGTCCGTGAAATCAAAATTATTTGCCAGCTTATGTTGAAAAATAATATAATACAGATAATCCTTGATATGCCACTGGGGTCGCTTAACAGCTTTTGAAGTTACAACAGATCTCCCCACAGCCAGTTATGACCCAGTTTTGAAGTTACAATGGCAGCACCCTCCCCCCCCCACAGTCACATGATCGCGTTGGGTCACTTGGGAACCGGTTCAGCTTTACAGTTCTTAGCAACATCATGCAGTTGTGTGGCTGCAATTTGTGACTTTTTTTGCTGGTTTCCATCATTTATTTTTGATTTTGGGCAAAATATGCCCATTGGGGAAAGGGACTCACTTAACGACTGTGACGTTTGCTTAACAACTGCCACAAAAAAAATGTTGAAAACTTGGGTCTGGTCATGTGATACCTTGACTTAGAACCGCAATGACTTACAAACATAATTCCAGGTTCAATTATGGTCATAAGTCGAGAACCACTTGTACTGAAATCCCATGAAACAATTATGAGAAGCACAAAGGCAGTGCACATGCATCAATTTTGTTAATATGGCAAATAATGATAAATATAACCCATACAAACAAAACCTCTTTTGGGGTCCTCCATAATTTGTAAAAGTGAGAAGGGATCCTGAGAGAAAGAAGTTTAAGGAACATTGATATAGAGCAGAGGTGTCAAACTGCTGGCCCATGGGCCAGATGCGTCATGGTGAAACCGAGCCCACTCCATTGACAGCAATGGAAAAAAAGTCATAATACGTTGCGACACATCACATGACGCTGCGAGTTTGACACCCCTGATATAGAGGGATGGAGAACTTCGTTGACTTTGCACTTGATCTATCCACACAGGCAAGGACTCACCTACTACTACAGAGGTGTGTGCATAGCAAATGTCAAAAACAGATGATGAATTTCAAACTTAAAAAAAAAAAAGAGAAATGAAGAAACTGCCTGGGTGCAGATGTGTGCCATTAATGCTTAATAATATATTACAGGCTATCTTCAGATGCTAAAGATACTTTCCCTGAAAGGCAGGTGATCTCAATATTTTCATATTCAGAAGTCAGAAACCATACCCCAAGAATATGAGAGAAAGGACAGAGCTATTAAGTTTGTGTTTAATAGAAAAGAGAAATAACCAAAAGTGAAGTTCCCAATACCTTTAAGTATCAGGGTATTAAGAAGGCGAGCAGTTTAGTGACATACATCTTTATTTCATGTGATTGCAGTTTGACTGAGATGAAAGAGACTGAAAAATTATGCCACATCTCTAGAGAAAGGTTTTGCTTGAGGCTGACATAAATTTGCATCGAGAGGGATCACTGAAAGGCTGATTTTCAAAACGGGGGTAAGCAGAAATATTTTTCAGTAAATAAGCTTAGTTTTTAGAAGGTAAGCCCTTCTGACTTCGACAAGTAAGTGAGGTAAATAACAAAGCTTTCAGATTTTATGCTGACTTCAAGAATAGCTTAGTAGCATTGCCACAAGAGTCCAGTCTCCCTTGAATACTGTTGACCCTTATCTAGTGCCAATTTATTCTTGACCATTAGTTGGCTAGATTTTTGTGTATAGGCTTCAAGAAATCTTTTATGATGCAACCTAACAAATGGTCCTGATTCTTTGCACCTAACAAGCTGGTTATTTTTCATTTGCTTAGATTGAGTTGTTAGTTCACACTGGCCGTTTAATGGGTACCAGGTTTTTTTTTTTTTTAAGATTGCTTGCATTCCTAATGAAAAACAGGTTGAAAATCTTTCGTTACGGGCCACAATACTTTCTGAAAACCAATGCAATCAGAAGTAAGCACCACTTCAGCAGGATTTTTTTTTAATTAAAAAGAAAAGCCCTCTCTCTAATTACTACACATTTCTGTTTTCCATCTACTAAGAAGCTGGAGTATATTGTCTGAAAAATCAAGAGAGATCTGGATAACAGCTGGATTTCATATTTTCAAAACTGGGGAGTGGAGGAGGGTCAACCATTGTTGTTCCTTCATGTTCCAGCAGACCTAGAGAGACTGCTAGGTACAATCTGAAACCATTTCAACAACAAGCAGTCCCCAATCTGAATGTCTGCAACTTCTTTCCAAACTATTACTTAAGCCTCTAACATGGTCATTTACATCAGACGTGGGGGGTGGAAGCTGTCGTTACTAACTGCTTGGAGAAGAATTCTGCAGGTCCTGGAAGTCTGCCCACTGTTTTATGATCTTTTACCAGCCCAGGAAAGACATTATGTGGATCTTTTAATTAAGGATGTTACATAAAACATAGTGATTGTTAATTTACAAGGCAGTGTGACTTAGGCCACTTTGAGGCCAGTGTGAACAAGCAGCCTATACAAGTAGTTCTTGATTTATGACTGGGTTGCTTAGTGGCCAAAGTTACAATGGATCTCCCCAGAGGCACTTAGGACTTGGTTCCAAAATTCTGATGCCCCCCCAGTGACATGATTGCATTTCAGGCAGTTGGCAACTAACCTGCAATTCAGGGTCATGCAGTCACATGATGATATTTCATGATGGTTTGTTTACAATGGAAAATTGGCATTTATTTCCAATTTTCAGCAAAACCGGCTAGTGGGGAATAATCGGTCCACTTAAAGACCATGACAGTTGTTTTACAGTTTTTGCATTCACTTAGTGACTTGCAAAAAAAAAGGTAGTAAAATTGGATCAGTCATGTGGCAATCCGCTTTAGGACCCATCACAACTTAAGAATGTAATGGGCGGGGTCCCTTACAGTCATAAGATGAGGACTACCTGTAAATAATATAGAACAGAGATGTCAAACTCACTGCATCATGTGACGTGTCACAACGTATCATGATTTTTTTTCCCTTGCCAGAGCTGGGGTGGGCGCGGCTTCCGTGTGACACATCTGGCCTGCGGGCTGGCAGTTTGACACCCCTGATATAGAAGGCTTTAAAAGATAGAACTTTTGGGGGGGTAAGATTTTATTTAAATATGAACAAATCCACAACAAATTCCACTGATTATTATTCTATGTTGGGCTCATCTATGGAATATAGAGTAAAAGTCTGGTGAACACTTAATTTAAACATTTACTAGTTGAACTGGCAATTTAGAAGTTCTTTCTTTCTACTCATTTTTCCATGGATCACTTTCAATACTGTAGTTATTTGACAGGTTTCAGCATGTTAATTATCATAGCACTTTTCCTCTAAAACACCCAATTTTTTCCATGGCTGATATTAGCTCATGCTGAAGTTGTATTATATTCCTCTGCCTGATTCTTTCTTTTCTTCTGGGCTCTCTTCCTCTGTCTAACAATACAAGTCTTTTACCTTTATCTGCTTCCTAAATGCTTCCTTGGGGATTCTGGGGGCAAGCCCTGAACTAATTGAATTCAATTAGCACTCCCCTCCTCAATGACATGCAGTAACCGACTGCCTGGTGGACCCCACTCCTCATGGCTGCCCTTTGTCTCTTTGGCTTAACATGTGTTTTCTTTGCTCCGTTCATTTTGCTTCCAAGCACCTCTGTCTGTTAGCATTGGAAAAATGAAACAAAAACAAACATACAGTTTAGCCGTGTTGGCAATGTGGGAAAATAAAATAAAATATAAAATAAAATCCAGCGCCTGATTTCTGCAATAGCATGTAATCCAGCACCATAGTCTGTGAATGTAGTAGGTTCCTTATGTGACTAATTGTTTCAGTAATCTACCTAAATCAATAATCTACATAATTCACCAGGACAGAGTCTGTGAATGTGTTCAATTATGCTGTGATACTATCCCTTTGGCAAGGAATTCAGAGTGGGGCACCTTGGTTCCCCAAGCCACTCAGGCAAAGTTGAGACTCTCTAAGTGGTGTAAGATAACCTAACAGCTTCAGGTCTGGAGTGCTTGACATCCAACTTGTCTCCCCTGCTTATTACTACACCATACAGGCTTTCCAAATTCTTACAAAATCTGAACTGAAGGTCAGAGAGAAAACTTATCTGTTATCCTGCCAAAATAAAATGCCTGTCATTTCTGAGAGGGAGGGTCAATAATTGGGGAGTTTTCTTATGCGTTCCAGAACTTTCTTCAAAGCTCACCTTCCCCTGCTAGCCCCATAGGAAAGGGTAGTAAATCTATCTGGACAACGTAAAACTGGCTCGTGTATTTCTTGTCTTTTAAATTTCATTTCTGTTTGGAGCCTGGTCATTTAAATTTCGACATGGATATTTAATAAAGTATCTACAGTAATGGCACACCATGGCTAATGATTATCTACTTGAAACAATAAGCATTGTTTCCCTTATATTCCCCCAAGGCAACATTAGGGTAATAAAGGATTTTGTAAAGTGTATTAAATTAACCATTTACACTGCTGGCATGAGACTGCATATTTATTCAGATGTAAGACATATTTATTCTAGCCTACTTACCCATGGTTATTCTAACTGTAGTTTACTCAACCCAATTTTTCTTGGTTCACCTAAAACCATCAACTAACCTCACAGTTTTGCACAATAGAGTAGACTAAAATATGGTTGACCAGTTTGGGGTTCAGTGTGTCATAAATGCAGCTTGTGAGGAATTTCATTCAACGCAAGTAAGCCTAGGCTTGCATTAGGACCAGTTTATAAATGGAACAACAGAATCAAGTCAACAAAGAACTTTTTTCTGTGACTGTCAAATTTACTATAGCCATGTTTGTACAACATGCTTAACCAGGTCATTTAAAGAGCTAGTAGGTGCATGCGTACAACATACAATGCTTAGCTTGTGTTGTCTTGGTCTAACTTTTTTCAGCTTTGAGTGTTGTCCAAACCCAGCCGATAAGGTTAACTTATGGTTCAATGTACCCAGTGAATCCATAATGGATTAATTCAACCACTAGATTGTGTGTGTTCAACAATTGATTTCTCCTTTCATTGCAGTATTAAGATGGGAACATGATAAAATGCTATATTGGTAAAAAATATCTACAAAAATAGAGATGTTCTGACAAGTTCTAGATTCTGGGGGAAGTCTACCTAACTGAAGCAGAACATCAGGCATTTGGTGGCTGACTCAGCTGAAAGTAATGTTTTCAAGCAACTTTATCATTGACAGGATTTATTGAGATGAAATAGATAGGATTACAAGCATTTCAGCAGCTGAATTATTTCTCATTTAGCACCAATTTATCTTGAAATACATTCTGGTGGAGACCCCGTTCAGATTCTTTCTAACACATTTGTTGGGAACTGATAAGGAGGTGATTTTTTTCATAGATAACAGAAAAACTTGCAGATCACTGTTTACAAAGCCATCTCCTGAATCCTTATCAGCCTGTGAACCAACCATTGCACAGAAGTTCTGCTTTAGAAAAAGGTTATTCTATGTATAATAGAGCAACATAGAAATACTATAAATAATAGAATAAAGTGAAATTAAAATTATGGATTGGAATTTGTGGTTAGAGTTGATTCCGTTTGCTGTTTAATGCTACTCTCATGCTCTTCTGTCTTTTATTTCTCTGTACAACTTATTTAACTTCATACTTGAATTTGCAACTTTTATCTCATATTTCAGGCAGAGTTCCCAAAAAATACATTTTCCACTGTAGAATATTCTTGTAATTGCTAGTATGAATTTGGAATTCTATCCCATCTCTTTATGGAGCAGACCAATACCATCCTGGTGGTATAGTCTTTTAGATTTTTCTGCTACTAGTGCTTTTCCCTTGAACTGGGCTGTTCTCTTATTTATTTCAAACATGGAATATTTCCTTTTTAATATTAATGTTTTTAAAAGCTTTTGTCTTTTATTCCTCCTTTTCTTTTTTATTTTGTTTATCTCTTGTGACATTGAACTATCACTTGAGGCAGAGAAAAAGGCTAAATCCTCTAGATACTATGCCTTTACAGTACAAAGTCACTAGTGAAATTATTTTGCTTTTTGTTCTTTGATGGTTTCATTGCCAGAAAGGCAGCATAGTTTATGAAAGTCCCATTTCTCTCCACAGTGCTGTTAGAGTGTGGATGTCAAGCCAACTGCTCCCTGACACTAAGTGATGGCAGCAGAAATTAATAAACTGCTACCACAAAACAGGAGACGAGGCCAGGATAGAAAAAGTCAAAAAGCTTTGTGGAGAAGAATTGAGGCTTCCAGCTTTCCACCCTATAGGCTCAGCCATTTACTATGAGGATCTTAAGCTATTTTTAGAAGTGGAGTTTCCATGATATTTTAGTCCAGATATGACTGCTTGTGACTAAATGTTATTCTGCATGTTATTCAACAATGACATGGGACCTCTGAGAGCTTATTTTAAAATGCTGCTGCTGATATCCTTATGCAGATGACATCTAGACTTAATCCACTTGAAGTGATGGATGTTTTAAATTGGTACCTGGATTTAGTAAGAATGTTTAGTAATAGTAATAGTAGTAAGGTTGGAAGGGACCTTGGAGGTCATCTAGTCCAACTCCCTGCTCAGGCAGGAAACCCTACACCATTTCGGACAAATGGCTGTCCAGTCTCTTCTTAAAACTTCCAGTGTTGGAGCATTTACTGCTTCTGGAGGCAGGCTGTTCCACTGATTAATTGTTCTCACTGTCAGGAAGTTTCTCCTTAGTTCTAGGTTGCTTCTCTCCTTGATTAGTTTCCACCCGTTGCTTCTTGTCCTGCCTTCAGACGCCTTGGAAAATAGCTTAATTTCCTCTTCTTTATGTCTGTGGGATGTTTATGAGAGAGATGTATGCAATATGAGTAAAATTGCATAACCCCTATAGCAGTGATGGTAAACCTTTTAGAGACCGAGTGCCCAAAAACTGGCCCCGCCTCCCCACCCCCTGCCTCACCCCTGCCCCACTCACCACTTCCAGGGCCCACCGCAGATCCCCCAGGCAGCCCCGCAGCGCTAATGCAGTCACGCCCTCTGCCCGTGCCCTGCAGCATCAACTGTGCATGATGGGGTGTGAGGGCAGAGTCTTGTCTATGCTGTCTGGCTGCCATGTGGGCCACTCTCAGGGGCAACTCTCCTTCAGGGGGGCTGCTGGAGAGGAGGGGGTCACGGGGGGAGGGGAGGCTGGGGCAATGGCATGTGTGCCCACAGAGAGGGTTCCGAGTGCCACCTCTGGCACCTGTGCCATAGGTTTGCCACCACTGCCCTATAGGATCAGATGTTTAGTCTGGGATACTCTCAAATACTACATTACATAGATGATGATTTGAACATCTTTTATTACTTAGCTGATGCACCACAGATAGCTCAACTTTATGCCATTATTCACACTGCAGTACCATTGTCCCTTGGGGGCTCCTTTTGAAAATGCCCATGAAACATCAGCTAATCAAAAGGACACAAAATAGGTACTATTACTTTCCATGTTCTGCTTCTAGATATATAGTGAGATGATGGGATGGAGTATTTTGTTTTGTTATGCTTTTTTTTTTACAACTCTAAGCATTTTAGGCATTTTGATTTGGCCAAGAGGAGTCAGAATAATTGTTAGTTATTTTTGTACTATTTTTTAGATTGTCCATTTAAATATAGTTTGAAAATGTCAAAGCAACAGGAGTGTTGTGGGTAAGTGATTATCACTCTTGATTTTAAGGAAAATTAAGAATAGTAAAACCTGTATTTTGTCTTGAGAAAAGCAGCTCTTCAATAACTGATAAATAGAATTCCATGGGAAGAGAAGCTCGTAAGAAAAGGAGCTTAAGATGGATGGGAAGGAAATGCTTATCCTATTTCTAGAAGATACAAAATTGAATTAGATAGCTTATATCCAAGAAATGAAATATTGGTGAGTAGAAAAAATTAAGGACCGATACAATAACTGAACAGGTTTAGTAAAAATCTCAAAACAAAAAAAGATCCAGGGTCTTCTATTCTTCACTACTTCCATTAAAGATTTGAATGATGAAGTGAAGGGAATGCTTATGAAATTTGCAAATTATAAAAATGGGATTGGATATTGTATGTTTTCGAAGTAAAAAAAAAGGACTCAAAATGATCATGTACTGGAGGAATGAAAAGAAAAGAATGAAGTTTAACAAAGACAATAGCAAAATTCTTTACTTAGGGGACAAAAATCAGATCTACAAGCATAGAATCAGGGATCACCTGGCTCAGTAATAACACTTGCAAAAAAAAAAAAAAAGATTTTGGCTTAATCCTTGACTAGAAATTGTAAATGAGCCAGTAATATGATGTGGGTTTGTAATTAAATCAAATGAAACGGGCATCCGATCACAGGAAGTAACCATTCCATTCTGCCTGGGTCAGGTCCCACACACTTTAAGTTGAAATCACACTTTAAAAGGATTTTGAGAAATTGGAACCAGTTCAGAAAATGATAACAAAGATGCTTAGAAAACTATGTACCAAAACCTGCAGAGCAAAATTGGATGAACATATGTTAGCCTTGAGAAAAAAGGGCATAGAATAGCACTCTTGAAATATCTGAAAAGATGCCCCATAGGAGAAGGTCAGGACCCATTCTGTCTTGTGCCAGAGGGCAGAACAAGTGATAACAGATTTAAGTAACCGGACTGTAGATTATTCTCCAACATTAGAAAGAACCTTCCTAATGATAAGGGCAGTTTGACAGGGGAACCAGTCACCCAGAAGAATGGTGGCCTCCTCTTTGGATGTGCTCAAGAGGCTGGAGAGCCCTCTCCCTGGGATGCTTTGATTTGGATTTCTGTACTAAGCAGAAGGTGGGGCTCAGAAATCTCAATGGCCCTCCCCAACTCTGTGATTCTATCATAATATTATAGTGTACAATATCACCATAGAGTGTTGGTCTTTACTTATTTGGAAGTAAAGAATGTTGCCTGGATTAATCCATTGACCTAAGACCTGATTTGCTTAATTGTGGTTTACTGGAAATTCCCCAACTTCCCCAAGCTGTCAAGCAGGAATAAAAAATCTTAATGACTGGTTTAGCGCTCGCCACACTGTACAAAGCTATAGGACTATAGCTATTCTTTTGTTCTTTGGCTGGGATAACCAGGTCGTACCTATGACTACCTTGATTGGTCTTAACAGTGCTTGTCAGCATATTTCTGTGCACCCCCCCCCTTTTTTAAAAAAATCATCTTTTGCAGCCCTTGGCACTCATACAGAGGTACTCAAAGGAGCAGGTAAGGGGCAGTCCAAAAAGTCCTTTTAGCAGCAAAAACATTTGGACCTCCCTGGAATCTTCTCTTCTGGCTGGAATCAATGGTCTTTGAAGAGCATTCTTTAGGATAGAAAAACTATAGCAGACATTGATTAATTAATTGATTATATGCCACTCTAAGAGACCACACAGATAGATTTTTATCCATGATGATCTGTCCCTAACCTGGTCCTTCACCTTTTCCAAGAGTGCCCCCATGCCACTGCCACTGTGTCCATTCACCTGGCTGCTGACTACCTCCTCACCTCTTTTTTCCTTCCAGCTGATGACAAAGACAGCAAAAAACAATTCCTGGGACGCCAAATTTGACTGTCTCCCTTTTTCTTTTCCTTGACCAGCCCTCCCCATTGGGGAGGTTCAAACCCAGATCCCAAACTGGTAAAATGGATCGGAGGCCGTAAAGGGAATTCCTACAGCAGGGAGTACTTGAAATTTGGGGTCCAGCGGAGGAGAAAGTAGGCAGAAAGTGGGCAGAATTCCAGAGGGCTGATCTAGAGACGGCCGCAGCCCGGAGGGTGGTTCTTGTGCTCCGAGCTAGCCTGCCGCGGACAACTCAGAGGCCGGCAGCTGCCGGAAAGTCCTGGACTTGGAGACGGAGCGCGCTTGCCTCCGGCCTTCTAGCCTCTCGGGCTCTGGCAGTCTCGGCGCGAAAAGCTGGGTGGAGCCCTCGCGTGCAGAACTTCGGGGGAAATGCGCGGCGGCGGCCAGCTGAAGAGCAAGGCGCGCTTGAGGGCGGGCGAGCGAGCAAGCGAGCCGGCATCAGGAGCCTCCCCTAGGCAGCTGGAGCGCGGCCTCGGAAACGCTGCGGGGCTCGGGACCATCCGACGGATTTTGAAAGAACTTCTGGCGGGGCCGGTTAGTGCTGCCAGCCTGGCAAGTGAGGGGCTATGCAGCGCGCGGGAACCCTTTTCGCCGGCCTGGGAATGTGGTGGTGGCTCAGCTGGGACCTCGTCGCCCTCTGCGAGGCTGCCAAGGGCCGCGTGCCTCGCCTCCGCCTCTCCTATAAAGGTAATTGCAGGCGAGTTTTGCAGTTCCTTTAAGCCTTTCTTTTTTTTCCCTGATTTTGCCGTCGGGATAAGCCTCGGCGATAGGGTGCTGATGATCCCATTTTGCAGATGGGGAACTGAGACTGAGCAAATGAAACTTGAGCGATCGCGCGCTGCAGAGGCCGTCAAAGGATTCTATCCGCCACTTGGCTCCCCAAAATTGTCTTCGCCTCTTTAATCTGTGTTTCTGCACGTGTGTTTGTGTGAAGTCCTTAGTAAACCTGTCTCTATAATCTTTTAGGATACTTTTTGTAATCTAATATTGGTTCTTTCACCTTTGTTGTACCTTGATTAAATCTGGAGGACAGACAGATGTGTGTGCAGGAGATATTTGGAGGGACTAGCAGGCTACTTCATGCTCTTGCTAGGACCTAGCTAGGTTTTATTACAAGTCCCTAAATCTCAAAGGGAGATCTTTGGACTGAGATCCACATTCTTTAAAAGGGGTGGGGATTACTAAAATCCTCTGAACTGCTTTAAATTGTGAGTAATTTTCTCCTGGGCAGGTTTATATAATGGTTAGGGGTAAGTGAAGAAGAATAGATAAGAAAGAAATCTAAGAATGGCAGGCAGGGGGTTTTGGCTTCAGCATTGTGCAAGTGTGTGGAGTATGCGCTAGATCAAGACTGCAAATTATGAGTTGAAATAGTGTGCATTTAAACTTTTTTGCATGGGATTGAGGGTGGGTGGTGGGTGGGATTGAACTGCATGCAATTCAGAGATAATAGATTTTCAACTGTACATTTCTGCAGGGATATTTTTTAATATATACATACAATATAATTATCCCAGAAAAAAGCGTGTCAAACAAGCATACAAATCAGATAAGGTTGCCAACTGATCAAAAAGCAAAATCAGCCTGCCATGCCATGCCTTGATTCCCTTGACAGCAATTTAATATATCAAAATCAACAAGTGCGCTTTATTTTGTAAGCATGCAGACAAAAAAACCCAAGTACTTTACACATTTGGTTTTTGTAAAAGTTGCCAGCCCTGGGGGTAAATACAGATAGATTTCATTTGTCTTTCCTGAAATTTTACCACTAGAGGGTGAGGGAAAAAAAACCCGCCCTCTATGGGAGTTTTGCTAATTTTATTTCAGCTCAACTCAAACACTCATAAAATTTTCTCTGACATGGTCCTATGAACAATGCCTGTATTTATGCAGCCCCACATAAGTACAGTTTGTATTTAATAGGGCAGTGGTGGCAAACCTATGGCACGCGTGCCAAAGGTGGCATGCGGAGCCTTCTCTGTGGGCACGCGCCATTGCCCCAGCACACGTGGTCTCTAAAAGTTTGCCATCCCTGGCCTAAGGCCAGCCAGCCTGGAGCCGCCATTGGGGAGCCTACCATCCCACCCACCAGAAACCCCCTGGATCTCCCCCAACCTTGCCTGGCTCCCACAGGTGTCCCTCCCCATAAGCAACATTGAGGTGGCCATGCCCACCCAGGCCATGCCCACCCAGTCTGCCATGACTACTGCAGCCACACCCATCCAGTGGCCATGCCCACCCAGTCTGCCACGCCCACATAGCTGCGCCTGCTGAGTGGGCCACACCTACCCAGCACCCGGCAATACATAAGTGGGTTTTGGGTTGCAGTTTGGGCACTCAGTCTCTAAAAGGTTCGCCTTCACTATAATAGGGTCTCTGCATGATCTCAGGAACATACTAGTTATTGTAGCTTTGCAGCTGACTGGCATTTGCCTGGAAAAAGCAGGTTTACAGGAATAACCAACACAATAAAGTCTTTAGCCCCCGGGATTTGCTTTTTGTCACAAATCACTGAGCAACCTTCACTGAAGTTCCCTAGTTTCCAGTTTTACTTTCCTACTTGCTTTTCTATCTTCACACATTATATTCTGCAATGTGTTGTGCTGTGATTTTATTGCTTTTTCTGATTTGCAAAGGAATTTTTTATTACTTTTCAGTTGTTTAAAACAGTGGTTCTCAACCTTTTCTTTATCTTGAACCCCCTTTAAGTATTTTTTGTGGCCACAGACCATGGCCGCAGATTTCCAAATGGTGTAGGGTTTCCTGCCTGAGGAGGGGGTTGGACTCGATGACCTCCAACATCCCTTTCAACTTTTATTATTATTATTATTATTATTATTATTATTATTATTATTATTATTACTCAAGATTACTTGATTTTTATTATTACTATAATAATATATATTATTATTACTATAATATATTTTATTACTTGATTATTATTATTACTCAAGATTACTTCAATTATTACTCAAAATCGTAACATTTCTTCAAGCTTTCGCGGACCCCCTGTGATGACCTCATGCTCCCTCAGGGGTCCATGGACCACAGGTTGAGAACCACTGGTTTAAAACATTCACCCTTATTATTTAAGTAATAATTAAATAAATAAATATTACTTGTTGTCTGTTAGTAGTGTGCTGGTGAGAGAACACTGAAGACAACTTGTGAAAAGTTAAACCAATGGCTCTGCTTTCACCAGTAAATATTGTCCATTAGGGGTCTTTTGGTGCTCTCTGAGCTTGGATGTTTTCTTGCAGACGTTGGTTAGCATTGATGATGTTACCTAGTTTGGGTAATGAAACGTTTGCAGGAGAACTAGCAAGCTCAGAGGGCACCAAGGACCCCTCATGTCAACCCTGAGCTACAAATATTCTCCTTTATTGGTATCACCTATAGCAAACCTACTGGCTTTCTAAGAGCTCAGGCAGTCTTGTATGATCTAGACCAGGGCTTTTCAACCAGTGGTACGGGTACCACCTGTGGTACATTGGCACCTGGCAGGTGGTATGCGAACATCCTAGAAAAGTGGTAGCGGGGGAGGGGAATCAACTGAACCGGTGGCAGCACTGCACAAGCCTGAGCGAAAGATGGCTGGAGCTGCAGGGCTGTCAGGGCTCAGCGGAAGCGCTAGGATCAGCGCCAAGATCCAGCTGCAGCTTGGCGCTGATCCTGGTGCTTCTGCTGAGCCCAGAAGAAGCGCCGATCAGCTGGAATGTTGCAGCATCTCCAGGGTCTTATGATTTACATTCAGATGCTTGGCAACTGATTCATATTTATGACGGTCACAGTGTCCCAGGGTCATGTGAAGTGACCAAAACCTGCTGCAACCACCCAGCAGAGTGGGGGGGGGGGATAAAAACCAAACACCCCCCACCCCCACTGCCAATCTTCAACAGAAATGTTCACAACAATGGAAACCTCAGACAGGAGGAAGAGTGCCACCGGATGGCAGGCAAGTGTCTTGCTCGGCTGTGGCTTGGGGGACACTTTTTTCAGTGCCATTGTAACTTCAAACAGTCACTAAGTGAACTGTTGTAAGTCGAGGACTACCTATACTTTATCACTTTTTTACTTTTTTTTTTTTTTGGTCATCAAGTTTTTGACACCTTGCTAGGTGGTACTCGGATATTGCCATATCCTAAAAGTGGTACAATGGGTGAAAAGGTTGAAAAGCCCTGATCTAGACAACTCCTGGATTGAACTTGGAACCTTCTATATGTATGACGTTGCCGGGCTATCTTCCTCCTAGCCTTGTGTCTTGACCTGGATTCCCTGGAGAGAGTTGTAACAAGGATCATAAGACAGGCGGTCCTTGTTCAAGGCTGCGTTTCTTTGGTCCGGAATGGAAGCAGAGTGATGATATCTGGAGAGGCAGTGTGAATGAGAACAAGGGCAAGAATGCTTCAGGCGTCTCTGATGCTTGTAATGTTGTCTGAATTCTTAGTGATGGATCAGATGGACTGGATTGCTTCCATTTAACATTATAAATAATGAGTCTGGGCCTAAGTGTCAGAACAGTGGAGAGTAAATCTGAGAGATTAGGTGGAATTTGCATATTTAGAATGGCTGCTGTGAAAATTTGTATATTGCTTTTCTGCAGGATAAGGAAACGCTATTGGAATGTTGTATATTTAATCATTCACTTGCTAACTCCTGAAATATTGTTTCTTGCCAAATGCCTAGGACAGCTATAGTGCCCAATCAGTAGGACAGTGATCAGTTGGCAGAACTCTCTGTCTCTATTGACATGAACAATTTTTTTGCTTCCGGCCATTGGGGATGCTTTTTGATCTCCTAAATTCATTATTCAAGATGCCATCTCTTAGGCTAACTCTGAGCCCCATAATTCTTAGTCTGAGGTTGGGCTTAGTCAAGAGGATAATCAGTGGGTTGCTGCTGTTCTCAGTGGCTCTTCTGGAATAGCAAAATATCCTTCTTTTAGGAAGATGTCCTAAAAGTTGGTGTGTTGTTCAAATATGAATACTAGAGAAAACTGTCAGTGTCCAGTCAAGCCTCAGTTGTAATAGTATGGTAAAATGTTGTTCAAAGAATTAGAAGCATAATTATTATGTTATCCCTTTTTGTCAATATTGGACTTAAAGGCTGAATAGGGAGTTCTGGTGCTCTGTGACATGACAGAAGATTCCAACAATAAAGAGGAAAACTGAGGGAGTTTGATGAACTGGAACACATGTCACTTGATGTCAATACTATGACCAATACATTTGAACGTTCTTTGGGTGATCCTGGTTTGCTGCAATTCAGGGATGGGGTGCAATGTTCTAAAGGCTGCACAGACTGTTTTGAAGATCTGAGGGCTACAAAGGGAGTGGAGCCACAACTTACAAAAGCATAGTCGTTTCAGCAGAGTTGTTTGGATTTTCCCTTCTTTGTGGTATGTTTAAGTTTAGGGTTTACAATATGTGAGTTTTCTTCTGTTTTGCATCACAAAATGGAAATAAATTCTGCGTTCCGTTTTTAACAGTGATGATCTGATGGCCACAAAAAAGGGCACTTGAGGGCTGCATGAAGGGGATGTGGGGATTTTGTAATCTCTGAAGCTTATCCTTGTTGTGGAATATGAAGATTCCGAAGTGAAGGTTGGTGGCAGCAAGAAATCCAAGAAGCCACCCATCAGGGACCACAACCTTGCATTATAGTGAAAAGAAGAAGTTGCTCTTTTGATGGTTTGTTCCCGCAGAAGCCTATAGTAAATTCACATGTGCTTCTCAGAGGAATAGTTATTGGCACTTCTAACCTCATGAGTCATGTTAAGATTGAAGCACACATTGCACTGAGGTATTACTGAAGTAGCTGCATCTGTATCTATTTAGACAAATAGTTCATTTTCCAAACAAATGTTCTCTTCTTTGCTCTAAGATGCTGCTCTGTGCAAAAAGAAATATTGTGGCCAGGAAACAAAGATAGTGTAACCTCAAGTAGGCTAAAGGAAATAGGGAAAATCTGCTTTTAGGAGCAACCGTGGGAGGGCAGGAAATGTAAAACAGAAAAGTTGGGTTGATGCTGGCTTAAACTGAATAGCTATGGAGGTCTTTTTCCCAAAGGCAGACCTGGTCCTGGCTGATGGGATGTTTTAGGCTATGATCTGGGACCCTTGAATTTGAAAAGGAGTATATTTACACAAGAGACTAAGTGGAATTATTCTAGGAGGAACGCTGTAGGCTATCCATGTACCTCATCTGAGAACAGGAAAAAATGTTTGAACTGCCTTAAAGCATAATGCAACCAGTTACTTGTCACTATCAATATGTAATATTTTAGTTTTTTAGATGCTTATACTGGGTAGCAGGGTAAAGAGTTCTGCAATCAGAGAAATATATAAATCCAAACATATGGATTTAGCCAAAAAAAATGATTGAAAAAGGCCCTTTGTTCTGTACTTTTGGGGAAAAAAATCTAATAAAGAACTTTTCTCCCAATTATTTATAGATTGCATTCTCAAGACATGGTTAAACCAGACCAGTGTTTTATCAGAACTCTAGTTATTTTACTCAGGAAGAAAATTATCTACCCTCTTGCTACTTAAGGTAGCAGTTGGTTTCTGCATATGGCCATTGCAAATGGCTTGCAGACTCTCCAAAAGAGAGAAATAACCCTAAAAAGCAGAGTAAAATAGGGATAGAAGGTTTTATTTCATCCCACCTCACTCACGGTGATCTCAACCACAGTCAATTCTCTGATTTTTATTTTTATTTAATCATATAAGTAAAAAAACTTACCTGGTTCCTATCTCAAAATATGTCTAGAATGCTATCTAAGATATTTAGGTTAGTCAGTGGTTCCTTCTCTGGTACCAAATCAATTATGTCCAGCTTTGTGCTAAACTTGGTGAGGCCTTAAGTATCCACATGAATAGTGACAGAAACAATAACCAGAACTATTACTGAAAACAAAACAAAACCACAAATTATTCCAGTGATAATCAGGGCACTTGGTACAGACTTGAAAAATGTGCATGAGTGGCTCAATTTAACAGTGGGTATGGAATTCTAGGGACAGACTTCCTGATCTCCTGTAGCAAATATTCACAATTGTCTCATGTTTAAGGTGCCATGAACTGCTTGATCGGATCTTAAACAATCCAAATTAAGAATGGTTGTATTCATAGGAGTTCCAATGGAAGAACATTCTATAGCAAACCACAGAGCTCACAAGTATCCAATATTGACTTGTAGCCTCCATTAGATGATTTTTCCCCTCTTTTCCTTTCATTAAGAGTATGATTAGCTAATGTCTGTGCCTCCTAATTGGTCTTGAAATGGGAAGTAGAGAGGAGGCAGTTGTAGGACACTCTCACCACTGTTCTGCTTTATGAACATAGCTTAGTGCACCTTTCAGAAAGAAAGATGGTAGCCCACATACAGGTCCAATTACCATAAGCAAGCACAGCACACATGTGCATGCATGCAAATACACGGATGCACGCACACACTCTCTCTCACACACACACACACAAAAGCCATTACATTGTAAAGAGTTCTCTTTGGTAAACTGTTCTTTGGGCTGTTGATAATAGTATGTCTGTGTATTTTAAAAAAAGTCCCCTGTGTAAGCCATCTTGTATTACTTCATGCTTTTTCACCACTTGCTGGGTGGGCCTCTGATTTCTAGAAATATAATTATGCTAGTCCCAGAGCTGTACCTCTCATTTGGTGCCATAAGCAGCCAGAAAATTCCAATAATTGCAGTCCATCAAAACTCTTCTTTCAGGAGTAGGGGAAGGAGGGAAGCAGCTCCCCGAGGCCTTGAGTGCAAGTTAAGCTAAAGTCTGAATCTCTCCAGCACCATGCAATGGATTAGGTAGGCCTAGGCCAGGGGTAGGCAACCTTGGCTCTTTTATGACTGGTGGACTTCAACTCCCAGAATTCCTGAGCCGGCTGGCTCAGGAATTCTGGGAGTTGAAGTCCACCAGTCATAAAAGAGCCAAGGTTGCCTACCCCTGGCCTAGGGTCACCCCAACTCTGAAATAATTATTGGAGAAAGCTGGTGTTTGGAGATAGAACTTTGTTGGCTGCTGTTAATCATACCTGGTGCCCAGAAGACTTCACTCCCATTTTTCTTTTTAAAGAAGCAGGGCCAAACATCCTTTTTCTCCATTCATATGTTGAAATGTCTTACTTACTTCTCAGCCTTGCTACTTCCTTTCTCATGTTGTTTGTTTTTAAACAGCTCACCCTTTCATGTGGCAGTTTATTTGTCAAGTAGGGGACTCTGATGGTCTGGCTCCTGTTCCTCTGACCCAATCACACACAAACAGACCGTATGAAAACACATAGGGAAGGAAGGCTTGAGCCTGGGGAAAATATAACAAATGCTGAGTTTGCTTGTGTATGTCTTTCCTGCAGTTAAGCCTTCTAATAAAAGAGAATATTTGTAGCTCAGGATTGAACTTGCTTGTTTTCTTGTAGATGTTTCATTACCCAAACTAGGAAACATCATCAGTGCTAGTAAGGAGTGCAGTTTGTTGTTGGTTTATAGTCTGCTGCCTTGCCCTGTCAGTGTGGGTGGGAGTGATCTTAGAGATTCTTTGGTTGGGCTGATTACTGTTGGCTTCTTTGTCAGTTTCTTGATTGGGTTGTTGTTTACTTGATTGTTGGTCTGATGTTAATCTTGGAGTTAATCTAAGTCCAAGACCAAGACCAAAAACACCAGGGGATTTCTAGAAGCCTGGCACGCTGACAAATTAGCCATCAATAGACACATAGACATTAACAACATCTTTAGACTATGCAAAAGAGACAATCTATCAGCCCAAAAGGGAAGCACCCCTCCACCAGCAATCAGCACCCAGCTTAGCATAGATGAACTCCAAGGTTAACATCAGACCAACAGTCAAGTAAGCAATACCCCAATCAACAAATTGCCAAAGAAGCCAATAGTAAACAGCCCAACCAAACAATCTCTAAGAGCACCCCCACCAACACTGACAGGCAAGCCACTAGAGTATAAACTGACAGTAAACAGCACTGATGATGTTATCTAGTTTGGGTAATGAAACTTCTGCAAGAAAACAAGCAAGCTCAGAACACTAAGCGTCCTAATATATACAGTTGTCTAACTCTATATATCTAACTATCTTCTTTTTCAATTTTGTGGCTTAAAAACTTTTTTTTTTAAAAAGCGACCATTTGAGCTTATTCTGGTGTAGAACAAGAGAATGAATTTGTTGGAAACCTATAGATTAAAAAGTGAAAATAGAAACGTACGGGTGTCATTTGAGGAAGTGACTCATTCTTTTCCAATATTGGATTCTCCATCCTTATCTAAAAACATGATTTATTAATACCATCTAAATTTAATGTATAAGCAAAAGTATAATTTCACAACAACATTGTGGGAGGAGAACCAGGTGCCAAAATTCAGGAACATGAGAGCCACACTGTCAAGATAAATAGGGCTATGGCAGTGGGGCTGCAAAAATCTACATGGCGGCAGAAACAGAAATGCTGTTTGCTATCCATTTTTTTTCAGTGCAAATCTGGTAGGCCAGTTGTGAAACCGGGGCTCTTCCCTCGGGCACTGACACTGGATATTGGTGGGTTGATGGCATGGATGTGGTTTGTATCCTTAAAATCAGCATAAAATTGAGACCAGAAGTTTTCTTTTAGGATAAAGAGTTGGAAAAAAAGATTTGGAGCTTTATTACTGTGTATGTTAACTGCAGCAAGAATTGAATATGCACAGAAATGGAGAGAGACATCAACCTCACAATAGTATGCCCAATGGAAAAAGTGTCAGAGCTAGCAGAGATGGCAAAATTGATGTTTTAATCAGAGAAAAAAAAATATGTCCAGTTTTATTTCTACCTGGAAATCACTTCTGGATTTTGTGCTTGAGACAGAAAAAAAATATGAAATTTTGACTTGGATTTTCTTGATTAAACTAGCTAGTTATGGAAATGGCTAGTGTTTGTTAGAATGATACAGTAAAAAGTCGAGGCTGCAATTCTAGTTTGCGTTTGCATTTTACTGCACTGAAAAATGTTGGAAGTCAATGCTTTTTTTCTTCTCCTATCTGATTCCTCATTTTTTCTTTCTCTTTCTTTTTTCCCCACTTTCCTATCACTTTTATTTTCATTTGTATTTATATTCTTAGTAATAAAAAAAGGAATGGATGTAGTTTGTTTAACGAACTACATTATAATGTGATTTTTAGGAGCCTCAGCCCACTTTGTTTTCAGTAGATCTTTACAGCTGATTTTTGTTTTTATTTCCATTTGTTGCCAGAGTCCCTTGGGTAGATAGACAGCCATATAATTTTATCAAACAAACAAACAAACAAACAAACAACCCTAATATCACATTCCCAACTGCATTTGAAGCCTAGCTGGAAGCAGTCTCAGAATAAGAGAAGTGGCAGAAAATAAGAACTTAGCTTTAGGAGTCACTGAATGTTTGATTAGGATTGGATGGGCTAGAGTCAGACTGAGAGAGTAAAATGTTCCATGAGTGACAGCTGAAGATGGACTAAGTTGGACAAAGCTGAGGAGCTTTTATGAGCAGTTTCCAGGAAAGATCAGGTTGGCACAATCCCATCCTCAGTTCTAAAGAATGGTTTGTTTTGTCTTTTAATCTGTTGTAATTTTCTTGCCTTCTTGGTTTAAATTAGTCTAAGCAAGGGCCCTGGTGGGCAGAAAAGTAATTTATAAATATAAACATTTTTAATGAATAAATAAAGCCTGCACATTGTTTTCCATTGCCTAGGATCAGCTACATTTCCTTTACTTTATGTAGACACATGTAAGAAAAGTAAGGTCATGGTCTTTTTCCTACAGAGTATTTTTGTCTGCATTTTACTCCCCCTCTAATATTTCAAAGACAATGACATCATGGCTTGGAATGCCTGTGTGTGTCTTTGTGTGCACAGTTTGTCAGTATACAGCCTGCGCCTCCCGGTTGGTGGGATGCAACAATGTGTTTGTCTGCAAGGTCATGTCTAGATCTGAGATTCTACTGGACTTCAGTTGTACTTGAGGTATACTAATCAAAAGGTGCCAAAATGATAAGGGAATTCCTTATCATTAGAAAGGAATTTTGCAGGTGAAACTATCTTATTAAAAAGTGTTATTGAAAGCCTCCATTAATCAAAACCACAAGGAATGGTGTCAGTCAATCTTTGTGGACCAAGGGTTGATTGCTATGGCATTATTTACAGGATCCAGAATGCTTTGATTCACTTGACCTGGGTCATCTTGATGAAGCTAGTGGAAGACATCACCCATTGGTTTTGGGGTGAGATATCATCCTGATAATATTCAGCCTTTTTATCCTGGACTAAGCCTGAGATGCTGCGGAAGTCTTGAATGGGTGCTTTGGAGGCTACTCAGATCTGGATGCAACAAAGCAGGTTAAAACTGAACCCAAGCAAGCCATTTCTGATGAAGTATCTCTATTGTCACCAATGATAACTTTTGATCTTTGCATAATATTTGGTTTGAAAGGAAAAGAAGGAAGAGAAAAAAGGATCCATAGAATTTGCAAAATACTGACATTACCTGGAAATGTTTTCAGAACAATACAAGACAAAACTAGAAAAAAATATAAATTCTTCCATTTTTATGGAAGAATTTATATTTTTTTATCCTTATGTATTAATTTGGATTAGAATAAAAATAAACTAATTTTCAGACAGTTTAGCACTTTAGCATTTTATAGTGTTAAACTCTCAGAAACAGTATTTATGCTGTTACATTTAATAATAAATATACTACTACATTTAATTGCTATTTTAAAAAATTAAAACAAGAGTTCAATGTAATAAAAATAAATAATTTTAACTAAAGAGTTTAGAACCTTTATTTTAAGAGAAGCCAAACCTCGGATGTCTCAGCAAGCCTTCTGTTGAATTGTACTCCATAAACCAGGGGTTCTCAACCTTGGCAACTTTAAGACTTGTGGACTTCAATTCCTAGAATTCCTCAGCCAGCTTTGCTGGCTGAGGAATTCTGGAAGTTGAAGTCCACAAGTCTTAAAGTTGCCAAGGTTGAGAACCCCTGCCACAGTTTCAAGCTGAAACTAACATCAGTCTTCTTTTCAGGATGCCATTATTTTTGGGATTATTGCACACTCGCACAATTTAAGTTGCCATCTCTTTAATGAAGGAATGAGATGTGATTTCCAATAAAAAGTATAAAGTGTTCTGGGGATAGTTACCATATATAAAGTCAACTTAGTGTATTTTATAGATGTATAAAGTTTAGTAATACTTAACAGAAAAATATGGGATAGAAAAGGAAAACCAACTTTTAGGGTTTGTTGCATCCTGCAGTAAATCATCTAAAGAATAATTGAACTATTTATGACATTACCACCAGATATGATAGCACATTCCAATTGTCATAGTTCCACCGATTTTTAACAATTATCACTGGGATAATTTATCAGCAGAAGAACATCTTGTTATAACTATGATTTCTTTGTTATAGTGTATTATTCACAGTGAATCTGATGCTCATCTTCCATTAATACTCTCATTGTTGCTTGTCAATTATATCATTTAAGTTCTGTCTGTCTCTTTTTGATTGTGTAATCTTTAACTAGCTTGGTCTCTGAATCATATTTCAGTACCAACTTACTTAAAAATCCAGCAAGTGTTCTGCATTTTGTATGGCAAGCATTTCAAGTTCAGTCAAATCTGAGCATGTTTAATTTGTTTTTGTAATTCCTTCTGGACTAGACTGCTCATTTGAAATAGTTGAAACACTTTTGACCATTCTAAGGAAAGAATCTCGAATGATTTTATTTTTGCAGGCTGTCAATATTTTTTTGTCCAATAATCAAATATGAATGAATGAATGAATCTCTCTCTCTCTCTCTCTCTCTCTCTCTCTCTCTCTCTCTCTCTCTCTCTCTCTCTCTGTTTGTGTGTGTGTGTGTGTGTGTGTGTGTGATATATATATATATATCCTCTATACATTTAATACTACTTTGAACAAAGTTCATACTTATATTCATTCAAAGTTATTTCTGCAAATCCTGTTCCTTCCTTAGTCTGAACTGAAGTTTAAATCTGAAGTTTAATTCATGTTTGTTTATTTAACCAGATAAAATTACACATTTTGTCTTTGCCACTCATTCAGCATCTTTTCATCAATGTTTATAGGAATCATTTGGAACAGGAAACTAACTCTTGGAAGAAATGTTCATTTTTATTGTTAACATTCTCCCTGGCCAAAATGTATTTTTTTCATCTAAGAATGTCATTATACTCTTTCAGATTTACAAATTATTTTAGAGTGCATATTATTTTCTAGCTAAGTAAATTCCTAATTATTTCATTGGTTTAATAATAATATTAAATTTTGATGTTTATCTTAGAAATTGCTGTTCCTCTTTGGAGAATTTCCATGCAGTCATCTGTGTCTCATTGTTCTGGATCCAAGATCCTATACTGTATTGTATATATTCCATTATTAATTCTAGACAACCCCTTGGATGAGTAACTATAACTACAACTTAATCAGTGTATGTTTTGAACTTATATGCTTCTCTTGCCATTTTAATTCTAAAAAAATTACTATCCTGTTGAATCTTCCTTGTTAATGGTTCTAATGCCAATAAAATCAGAAATGGAGAACTGGACAACCTTGTCTTGTCCTTTATGTGATGTAGCATGCTTTAGATGTAGTTTCTCTTACCATTATCTTTGCTGCTTGTTCATGATCAGACTTTGAATCCCTAGAAAAATGTCTGAGCAAGAATTCATTTTCTTCACCACTGGAAATATAAAAGACCATTCTAAATGATCAAAACTTCTCATCCTGAACTCACAGCTTTTGCTTGAGAGATAGGTGGAGGCTATAGCCAGGTGAGCCTTCATCCATCTCTGGCTCTGCAGCTGTGACATCCCTAACTGGAGGAGAGAGCTCTTGTCCCTGTAACCCAGGGGTTCTCAACCTTGGCAACTTTAAGACTTGTGGACTTCAACTCCCAGAATTCCTCAGCCAGCTTTGCTGGCTGAGGAATTCTGGGAGTTGAAGTCCACAAGTCTTAAAGTTGTCAAGGTTGAGAACCCCTGCTGTAACCTATAGTGATGTTCTGTCATCACCCTCTCTTTGGATTCTGCAGTGTGCTTTACACGCAGCTGTCTTTGAGAACCATTCAGAAACTACAATTATTACAAGATGTGGTTGCCCAGATATTAGCAAATTAGAGCCACTTTAGTCATGCAGCAACACTTTTGCATTTGCTGCATTAGTTACCAATAAGTCTTCAGGTGCAATTCAAGCTGCCGGTTTTGACCTTTAAGGCCATCTATGGCTTGGCATTCAGGGACTTCTAGGACCACCTTCTCCATTCAGGAAATGGTCCACCCAACTCATCCAATACTGATTTGCTATCAATATCTTCTAAAGTTCCCACAAGTGAGAGGGATGGGGTGAAGAGATGGGTTTCATAGCATTTTTCAATTGCAGCCACCATATTACAGAACAACTTCCCCATTGATATTAGGGTGGCATCCTCATTGTTGGTCTTCCAGTTGCTATTAAATAAGAAATTGCTCCAGAATGAATGAATGGTCATCATTGTGCCTATTGCAATATGGGAGCATTCTGTTTTTATGGTTTGTATTATGTTTTTGTGGTTTTCATTTGTAAGGTGCCTTGAGTTGTTTTCTGAGTCTAGTGGTGCATTAACACAATAAATAAACAAATGTCAAAGACTGCATCTTGGACTGTATACTGTGAGTACTATAAATGGCAATGGGAATGAATTAACCAATACAGTGAGAGGAAAAAAAAAGGTATATGTGTGTGAAAGAGAAACAGAGAAAAAGGAAGGAAGCAAAACTATAAATCTGAATAGAGTTGGTCTGACCTATAGATTAGAGTTATACTCAAGGAAGTAAAAGTGCAGATATAGTTATAAAGAAAGGGGCTAACATGTATATCAGCAAGTATACACTATATTGGTGATATTTAGGTTTTGGGGAGCGCCTATGCAAGTAGGAATTAATACAATAGATTAGTGTTAATTCATGTTATACTCCAGTAAACAGTGATAAGCAGAAATAGAAGTTTGCTTTGAAAAACTTGTGCAAAATGTTCTATTTCACACACCAACTTGATTTGCAAATAGTTTACTATTAAGTAATGAACCATTACAGACAAGCAGAAAGCCAGCATCTCTCCTCCAGAACTGTATATAGGAAAGCAAGGTTTTGCTTGAGAGTTGGGTGGTTAGAGAGTTCAGTGTAGAGTCAATACAGAGGGAGGGAGGGAGGGAGGGAAGATGCATTCTGGAACGGTTCAAAAGTGTAGTCACCAAGAAGCATAGTTAACCAGCTCAGAATGCAAAACAGGAATGATGGGTCCCAGGTTGACATGGTTGTTCTCAAGAAGAGGCTGACAGATGGCAGCTGCTATAATACAGCCAAGCTGCAGGTGTAACTCAATTATAGATATTCATACCCTTGCTTCTTGAGGAGCTGAGCTTAATGACCATGTGATTCACTTAGCAACCAGAGTAAAAATGATCAAAAAAATTGGATAGGGTTATGTGATGACTCACTTTACAGTCACACTGACGTATGATGGAAATTGTGATCCCAATTGTGGTTGTAAGTCTAGAATGACCTGTACTATTTACTTAAGAAAGTTAGGATTTTATAGCGACTCTATAGTGTTTGGATTTCCAAGCACTGAGAAACATACCTGTAGCAGCTGCCTGTAGCACTTCACAACAGCTGTACCTGTTCCTGCAGTTGTGGACTTGCTCTCTGCAGCTGCCTTGTAATCCTGGGAAAGCAGGTGGTATTGGAAATTGGTGCTGTTTGTAGTTGCACGCCTTCTGAAACACAATCAGGATAGCTGCACAGCTCTAGTTTTTTTATCATTTCATCTGGGCAATAAGTTTTCTAAGGTAGGTTAGGTTGAAAAGCAGCAGATCATTGAAAAGGTATGAGGTTGGTTTGAACCTTTAGCTCTGAGGTCCAGTTCCAACCCTTGTATGAATAGTGAGGGGAAATGTTTATGTAGCTAGGCTGGATACTGTCTATCACATATTGCCCACATTTTCAAGGAGAAATTGCCTGGTGTATAATGAGATCTAAGAAATGAATGGTGGAAAAGAGACTGATTTTAAAAGACGTTGTAGGAAAAAAGAGTTGTTTGAGACAGGGTCTGCTAGCTTTGGCTTTTCCAATATAAAGGTAGCAGATAGTCTTTGTCAGTCAGGGAATTTTTAAAACATGAGGTGTTAAAAATGGCAATTAATGTTTAAATGCCATGTTTGATATTTATTGATGTTTACATGATTGAAAGGCAAAAACAAAACAAGAGCAATGATGAAAACCCCACCCAAATACCAAATCTTCTCCAAAGTTTTATTTTGAGTCTTCTAAATCTTAGGAGTGCTGTTCCACAATATCACAGTGCTTTGTGGGGACCTGGCTTTATCAGTAGTGCCATATGATTAAAGTTAGGAGCTGAAGGAGCAGAATAGGTGCAGCACTTCCAGGAAACTTATTTTCAATAAAATCTTTAGTGTTGCTGCTAAATACATGGATGTGATTTGTTCCACAGAAGACCAAGAGCATCTTAGATATAAACTGCTGCTGTGTTCTCAGCATGAACCTAATGTAAGACATTTGCACAATGCATAGGTCTTTTTAGTGGTAGTAGTGGAGAATTCAAACTACTACCACCAATGTGTTAGGGAGAACAGTGTTTGCAAGATGTCAAATTATCCCAGAAAACTGGTTCTTCCTGGTGTACAATGCCCAATAAAACCACAGATTGGCAAAAAGTTTATTCTATGCAGAAGAAAGGACACGGGATCACTCTCACTGGTCTGTCAAAAGATATTGCTTCAACAGTTTTCATAGATACTTCTCCATAAGCCCTCCTTAAGACAACCCCTTTTAGATCATCCTATGACCTTATCAATGTATATTAATATTGCTTAGCTTGCATCCTCAGTGTCTAGCAGCAATCAGCACATTTACCCCTAGTTTCCAGTAATAATTAGCACATTATGCCATGATTAATACATTCTCTCTCCGCTCCCAATTCCTCTTTTCCCAAGCTGATGCCTTTGACATATTAGCAAATCTTATACTGTATATACAGTATTTCAGCATAATCATCTATTCCTTGCACTTGTGACCCTCAGGTGCCCTGTTCATGCAGTTGCCTTGTTCCATGACTACATTTGGGATTTCATCAGAGCAAGCATTTTCTGAGGATTACACTAACTAAGCTATTTCCATTATTTATGCACTAGCAATGATTAAAAATGTCTGCAAATAATAATTTCCTACAGAGACTAGGTTTTTAAGGAGGGGGGGGGTCTTTTGACCTTTCCTTCAAAATTAGAGGAATAGTACTGTAGAGCCCATGCATAGGATTCAGGAGGCCTTAGATTTAGCTCCAGGCAACTTTGGGAAAAAAAAAAACTTTTATGTAAAATCATGGAAAGCAGTTAATCAATGTTATTGATCAAAATCAGTGGATGTCAAGCTGCACCTAATCCACTTTTGCCCTCACAAGAATAAAAATAGCTGCAAAATGCACTTTTGTGCATTTTGGAAAATAGAAAAGAAAAGAAGAAAAATGATCTCCAAGGGAGGGAATGCACTGATTTCAGAGGAGAGGTTGGTTTACCAATCCCATGAGTTTCCATTCTCAGACTATTGTTTGGCAATCTCCCTTATGTCCTGCCAGCAGCAGATATATCAGTTTATAGCCTTGGTTTTAAATGAAAAGGAACTGTTGAAGCAAAGCCAGATTATCATCTTTTTCCCAAAGTACCATAGTGACACAATAATATAGTGGGGAGGTCTTGTCAAAAGCCACATTGAGATTTTACAGAAGGCATTCATCATAATCATCACAAGCTCAGATGAAGTAGGGTTTTTTTTGCTGAATCTTGGTGTGTTTGGAGGGGTCTGTTTGTGTATCCGCTTGACTTCGTGAGAAGAAGCTGTCAACACAGATTCCAGGGTCTCCTTGCTTGCTGGTAAATTGGGTGACAAAAAAGGAGGCCACTATTTTGACGATAGTAAATGTGAGGGAAAAATAATTGAAATTCTAGACTTTAGATGCAAAGGAAAACTTGATCTCTTCTGAAAAAAAGAAAGTTGTGGACTTGCTCCTAGGATGCTGCTTTCTTCAGTGAAAACTTGAATGAAACATGTGGACATATTTGATGATACTTTCATGTCCACAAGCTGTTTAGGTAGAGAACTGATGAAACATGCGTAAATGACAACTGCTCTTTTACCTTTTTCAAATAAATAAATAAGCAAGCTATTGTCGGCAACAATAGCTGAATGTGTCCTGCAAGAGCAGATATCAGCATTGGTTACAATACTGTCTGTCTGTCTATCTATCAATCATCTATACACAATATATCCATTTCTCATTGGTTCAGTGCTTACTTTTGCCTTATATGGTTAAATTTTACATATACAAAGCACTTCGTTGCCTACATGATTTTTAAAAATGCTGATTGGTCACTACTTCATCCTAGAACACCCTGATATGTGACTAATTTATTATCTTGGTTTCTTTATACTGTATGTAACTTAGCCTTTAACAGATAATAGAGGAAGACCTTTATTTTCTATATAGAGCCTGGTATCCCAAAAGCAGGCAGAGCTGAACTGGGGCAAGGCAACTCCTGACACAACCACAAAAAGTCTCTGCAGCCTTTACAGGAGATTCTGTTGTTAGTTTGGATTGTGGGAGGTTGTGCAAGGATGTTTTCTTGCTAGAGAATATTGATATGCTGTTCAAAACTTGTATTTTTATGTTGGCCACAAATGTTGCCAACCACTTTGGAATTTATAACAATGAGAGATACTGAAATAATAATAATATCAATTAGTAGTAAGATGATTTTTCAGTCTTCTAAAATGCTGGGCATTAATATTTTTAAAAGAATAAAATAGTACAAGATCATTAAATTGAATGAGATGTTTAGGCAAGAATGCTGAGATTTTGTAGTCTTGCGAGTTTGCTTTAAAAATAATTGTTAATTTTGAGTTCTGCAGATATTTCTCAGGGTACTTTGCTGCTAGACACATCACTAAATGATGTCTCCTGAGATCTTACAAGAAGGTTCGAACTGTCTTATCTAGAATTCACATATGAGTATAACATGAAGGAATACAGGAATTTAATGAAGAACAGTAAAAATTAAAGGTGCTGTGAAAAATAAAAGCATAAAAATATTTTTTTTTAATAGAGAAAAGCTCCTGCTGGAGAATTGAAAGGAATTTTCAGTAACTTGGTATAGAAGAAAATTTATGACATAAGTAATTTTTCAAGAAGCATCCAAAGACCAAAGCTCTGGTGCATGGTTGAACTGAAATTTCGATTAAAAATTACTCCTTTCAATAAAGCTGAAGGATTCACTAAAGATAGCATAGTATTGTTTATAATACACCATAATATTGCAAAATCCTTCATTCTTTTGCCTCAGGAGAATGAATTTTGGTGAAGTCTGAAGGGGGCTGGGCATAGTCAATTCACCGCCAGAATTGACCCACAGCCATTCTTCTCTTGCTTGTGCCATTAATCTCTTTTGATATGGCCATAATGCTTAAGCAGGGGAAAATCCTGTTGGATTAATACAAATATAAAAGCTCTCTGTGGTCTTTTATATGGTGGAAATTTTCTGAAACAACAAAAGGCTGAGAGCTTAAGCCCAATGCTGTTCTGAGGCAGGAAAATATTACTATTGTTTAATTACAGCAGAAGAGATAGCTCCTTTTGAAGTGGCTATTTGTGGCACTTCCATTGCTGAGAAGCTTTCCACAGGAATAGGTAAGAGGGCCATTGTATGTTCAGGAAGAAGAGAAATACCTTATTAGATACCCATCATAGATAGTATGGAGGATGAAAACATGAGGCATGTAAGAAATGTCCATTTGATGGAAGACCAGCTGGGCAGTTTTCTGACTAATTGGAGTTGCTTTGATTGGTTTGGATTTCTAAGCAAGCAACCCAGTTTTCTTGTTGGACTAATGCCAGTTCCCCACAGCCCCCTCTCCTGCTTTCTTGTGTTGTCCTTGCCAATACTGTTTCATATGAAAGATGGTGCAATCTATGAATAAGCCTCTCAGGTAATTCTCTGTGACATGGTTAATATACAATACCATTCTTTTCTTCTATCCCCATCATAGTCTTGTGGGAATTAGGGAGGGGGGCTTTATTTTTTAAATAAAGTTCCATTCCCATTTAGTCCACAGTCTGAAATTACATTCCCCTTCACCTTCAGCTGTGTTATTTCTTCTTTTCTCTCTTCTGGAAAGTGCTGGAAGAATTCTTTATTTGAAACAAAGGTAATAAATGCTAGCACACTTTCCAAACTAAGCCTTTGCTTTTGGATTGCATGATGAACTGTGAAGGAATTCTGGGAAGGCAGCACTAGTAATTAAAGATGGTTGGAAATTATGATAAATAGCATTATAAGGTGCCTTAGGAAAAAAACAGTACAGGTGCTTCCAAAATAGAGTTTTAGTATGGCATTGCAGTATTCCCTTCATTTACACATAAAGCAGTGATTCTCAAACTTTCTAATGCCGTGACCCCATAATACAGTTCCCCATGTTGTGGTGATCCCCAAGTGGGTGTGGCCACCAATAAGAGGGAGTAGGACAGCTAGGGAAAAGGGAAAAAAATGGCGGACAGCATGGTTTGGTGACCCCCGTGAAATGGTCATTCGACCCCAAATGGGGTCCCGACCCACAGGTTGAGAACCACTGACATAAAGGGACATGCATAGGCTTTCATTGTCTAACTGTTGTCTTCTTAATTTTCATTTGCTTCAGTTTCTTTCTTATGTAGAACAGTGTCTCTCAACATCAGCAGCTTCAAGATGTGTGGACTTCAACTCCCAGAATTCCCCAGCTAGCATATTGGCTAGGGAATTCTGGGAGTCAAAGTCCACACATTTTGAAGCTGCTGAGATTGAGAGACACTGCTATAGAAAAAAATGATTTTTTTAAAAAAAGAATAATTGAACAATAGCACAAATTCCATACATATGGATGCTATTTTTCAATCTTGGTATGCTATTATGAAGCAAAAAGAATTTCGTTTCAGCTGAATTGAAAGTTCCACTGGGAATTTCTTTGGTACTTTTGTGAGAAGTAGGACACGGGCAAATTCAAAATCCCATAAACTTTGTTTGTTTGTTTAGTTATTTATATCCTTCTTTTATTATTTTTAACTCAAGGTGGCAAACATATCCAGGCATCTTGGATAAAAACCTTGTGCATAACAGAAACTAAGCATAACAGGATTTTATTCAGAACCAGTGACTGCTATCAGCAATTGCTATGGCACAGAATCTTTCTTTTCCAGAAACTTTGAAATAGTGATCATTTAGTTGGAAATGCAGAGTTGGTCTTTAGGGGGCAACTGGAGTGGTGCAATATTTAATGGAAATTAGCTGCAATTGCCAATTGCCAATTTTCAACTGGGACAGTTGAAAATTCATGTACAAGTGCTTCAGTCTCAGAATAAATGATCTTGGGGGGGGGAATTATTGAAATTATTGAATTACTGAATCACTCCATAACATCATTAAGAGCAAAGTATCATTTAGGCATACTGGTATGCACATTCCACAATTTGGAGTAGAAGCTGGTTCATTCTAGCAGAGATGAGAGAATGTAATGGGTGGTTGCTTTCAGTTTCACTTTTGTATTGGGTTGCTTTATTATCACTATGAGCCACCTTGAAAATATTTTCCCTTAAATGAGAATGAATATATAGAACTTTAATTTATTTACTAGTTTATAATATGTAATACAAAAATATGAAAGAAAATAATAGAAAAATAGGGGAGGAAAAAGGGAAGGGAAAAGTGTGGAGCAAAGGGAAAAAAAGAAAGAAAAGGCATTGACTTCCGGCTCCCTTTGGCGCAAAAGAATAAGATAGTAGCATCAAACCTCAACTTTTTACTTTTACAAAATAATATAAACTAGCCATTTCTATAACAACAAACTTATTAATCGGTAAAACCCCAAATCAAACTTTCATTTTTTTTCCATCTCAAGCACAAGTCCAGAAACCGTTTCCAAGTACAAAGAAAAGCAATTGTATTTTTTTCTTTGATCAAAGCAGTCAATTCGGCCATCTCTGCCAACTCCATCAACTTTTGCAACCATTCATCCATTGTAGGAATCAAAATGTCCTTTCATTTTTGTGCGTAAAGTAATCTCGCTGCCGTCATATATAACATCAAAGTTCCAAATGTTTTCCCAAGACTTTTTCCATTAAACCCAGAAGAAAAGTCTCTGGTTTTATTCACTTTGAAAATCTTCTGTATTAATATGTGAATCCTACTCCAATATTTCTTTGCCTTATCACATGTCTACAATAAATGATAAAAGGTCCCTTCTTTACATTTGCATTTCCAACATTCATTTAGAATAGAATAGAATAGAATAGAATAGAACTGGAAGGGACCTTGGAGATCTTCTAGTCCAGCCCCCTGCTCAAGCAGGAGAAACTATACCATTTCAGATAAGTGGCTGTCTAGTCTCTTCTTTAAAACCTCCTGTGATGGCGTGCCCACAATTTCTGAATGCAAGCTATTCCACTGGTTAATTGTCCTCACTGTTAGGAAGTTTCTCCTTAATTTCAGGTTGCTTCTCTCTTTGATCAGTTTCCAACCATTGTTTCTGCCCTCTGGTGTCTTGGAGAATAATTGGACCCCCTCTTCTTTGTGAGAGCCCCTCAAATACTGGAATACTACTATTATGTCGCCCCTGTTTCTTCTTTTCTTTAGTCTAGCCAAACCCAAATCCTGCAGTTCTTCATACGTTTTAGTCTCCAGGTCTTTGATTGTCTTAGTTGCTCTTCTCTGAATTTTTTTTCCAAGATCTTAACATCTTTTTTGTAGTATGGTGACCAAAACTGTTTGCGTTATTCCAGGTGTGATCTTACTGGGGTTTTATAAAGCAGTACTAATACTTCGCATGATCTTGATTCTATGCCTCTGTTTATACAACGCAGGATTGTATTAGCTTTTTTGGCTGCTGCTGCACACTGCTGGCTCATGGTTAAGTGATCGTCCACTAGGACTCCAAGGTCCCTCTCACAGTTACTGTTTTTGAGCCAGATCTCACCTAATCTGTATTTATATCTTTGATTTTTCCTGCCTAAATGTAAAACTTTGCTCTTCTCCACATTAAATTTCATTTTCTTGGATAGGGCCCAACTTATTCAACTTTGTCAAGATCTTTTTGGATCCTGAGATGCTGGCTATTCCTGCCAGTTTAGTGTCATCTGCAAATTTGGTGAGTTCTCTATTTCTTCATCTAAGTTATTTATGAAGATATTGAAGAGTACTGGGCCTAAGATGGAGCCTTGCGGTACACCACTGCTTACTTCTCCCCATGTGAATATAGTACCATTGAGGACTACTCATTGAGTGCGGGTTGTCAGCCAGCTACAAATCCATCTGGTGATGATGTTGTCTATTCCACATTTTTCTAGCTTATCAAGAAGTAGACTGTGGTCTACTTTGTCAAAGATCTTACTGAAATATAAGTATACTACATCCACAGCATTTCTCTGGTCTATTGATTTAATCACTTTATTAAAGAATGAAATAAGATTTGTTTGGCATGATCTCTTTTTAACAAGCCCGTGCTGGCTACTAGTTATAACTTTTTTTGCTTCTAGTTGTTCGCAGATCTGTTTTTTGATTATACATTCTTGACAACTTATATGATGTTAAATACAAATGATACACCATCTTATAAAAGTTTTCTTTTAAATTATAATTTAGTGTAAATATTAGACCTTTCGTCTACATATTCTCACATTGTTCAAGCATTACATTATATCCAAAGTTTCTTGCTCACTAAATCATACAATGCTTTACATAATCATTCCTCAAATTAAAATTCAGTAACACTTCTAAACCTTAGCAATAATATGTTCATCACTATCATGCAGTAGGATTTCCAATTCATTTTTCACAAAGTCAAACCCATAACTCTTTTTATCTAATTTAAATCTTTCTTTCAATTATAAATATGTAAAACAATGGCAGATACATTTTTCTGATTCTAAACAAATATATAGAGACTATTTAAAAAAAATTACAAACCATCTTTTAAAAAAATGATTTGGTGCAGTTACATTCAAACCAGGTACTGATCTATTGGAACCTTTCTTTTGAAACCTCATCATCATGCAGCTCTATTTTATAATAGTTCTGGATGGTTAGGTTCAGGAAGTTGGTTGAAAATGGCATAAAAAATTAAGGAATGGAAAACCGTTTCTCATGTGTGTTTGTGGGTGTTCTGTGGGAATCCGTGGGAACGCAGGGGAAGGGCAAAGGTCTGTGAAACAGCTGCAAGACCCTTATGCTGGGCCACTGCTCTTTAATGACAATGTTTTGTTCGCTGGGGTGCCTAAGGAGGGACACTAGGTGCCATCTGCCCAGGAGGGGAAATGAGGCTTGGCCAAGCGGGTGGCAGTACTGTAGTAGTTTCCCTGGGAATGCCTGGAACCAGCTCAGAGAGAAAGTATCTGAATTTCTATTCTTGGCAGTGGGAACTACAATTTTCACAGTGGGAAATACTGTATATTGCTGACTGGATGAATTTGGAGTTAATTCCATATTAAAGGACGTGCCTAAGGGAACATGGCTTGCACTCTTGATGCAGAAGAAATCATGATAATTTCCCTAATGTCCCTGCTTAATTGCCTACCAATTGTTGGAGAGTTTTCTTTTTCTTTCTTTCTTTCTTTCTTCCTTCCTTCCTTCCTTCCTTCCTTCCTTCCTTCCTTCCTTCCTTCCTTTCTTTTTCTTTCTTTCTTTCTTTCTCTCTCTCTCTCTCCTTCCCTCCCTCCTTTCCTTCCTTCCTTCCTCCCTTCCTTCCTTCCTCTCCCTCTCTCTCACACACACAAGGATAATGTGCAGATTTGGGGTTCTGCATGATAATATCTGTGTATACAGTATGTTGCATTACATAGAAGTTAAAGCACTGCTTATTCAAAGGTAACCCTGAGTTGATTTACAGGAGGGCAGCTGTGCAAATTCTATAAGTAAATAAATAAATGAAGAAGTATTTGCTTTTTAAAAATCTTAATATCCTTTAATAAAACTGTTATTCTCTCTTGTAAGGTTGACTGGTAGCAATTTTATCTCATCTGCTCATCTTTATCCTATGAAATCCAAGAGGGCACCTGGTTTCTCCACTTTTTATCTAACGGATATGTTTTATGGCACCTTTATTCAATTAGAAAAAAGCCTGCCTCTCCAAATATCAATACATATAATCTGAAATAATATATACAAATGAAATATGTGATTTATAAATTTTATAAGATAAAATTGATTGATTGATAAGTGCTATGACCTTCATGCAAAAATGATTCTGGGTGGCTACAAAATTTAAAAACCATGCAACCAATGAATTAAAAACAATAACTAAAGATGAGAAAAATGTACTATGGCAACCAAGGACACCAATTCACCCAGGCTCAACTAACTTTCTGACCCCCCCTCCCCCATCCCTGAGAAAATAACCATGTCTTCATGGCTTTCCAAAAGGCCAGAAGAGTTGGGGATAAGCTACTTGTCAATGCTGCTAACATCGGATGTTATTGCTTTGACAACAGATGGAAATGTAGCCATTTTTTCTCTATTGCTTTTAGAGTTTGTTGATGCTGGGAGGGGGAATGTGGATGAGAGTCCAGCTAATCATAACAATAATAACTCAGCTGTGGGAACCCAAGGTTATTAGGTCCAGAGTTAATAGAGATTTGATGGGCTGGAGAGCTGGGGAGAAAGCCCACACTTCAAGTTAATTGGGGAATGTGGAGGAGGGAATTGTGCTTTGCTACTTTGTGCCAGGGGAGATTTCAACTACGTAGTGCCGATACTTTGTTGGGTATGATGGACTGTTGGGTATGATGGATTCCCAGAGCCCATTAGATTAAGGCCCCAGTGGGGATGTTCCATGCTGGAGATGGCTAGTGGACTAAGAAAGAAGACCCCATCTCCATTCCACTCATGTATTTGTTCCTAGTTTTATCCAATCTTTGTTAATTTTAATTTTTTTATATTCTGGCTTTCATTGTGTTGTAAGCCATACAGAGTCACTTAAATAGTGAGATGGGCAGCATATACATTAATAAATAATAATTCCCAAGAGGGAGGGTGTGCCTTCCAGAGAAACAAGAGACAATGCAGTGTGGGAGAAAGAGAGTGAAGATAGCTCTTCCCTCATAGTTCCTAGTGTATGTATATGATTATGGAGCAGGTCCTCTGCTTTAGTTTAGCAAGATTTCTGCCTGTGAGTGATGAACAATAAAGGAAACTGCTTAGAATTTCAGTGTGTCTTTCTTGGTTTCTGGAGTCTGACAGGTCATCATTGACAGATATCAGATGATGGTTGATGCTTCAATGATGTATTTTTCCCATAGAGAAAACATTGGCAAAGGACCCAGCTGAATTTCTAACTGAGATGAGCCAGAAGGAGGGATTTTGTTTTGGAATGAAGATGGCACAAGTTATAACCACCTGTCTGTGGAACTGTCTTCCTAGAGAGCTTCTCTTCTCTTCTCTTCTCTTCTCTTCTCTTCTCTTTCCACCCCACCCCACCCCACCCACCCCACCCCACCCTACCCTACTTTACCTTACCTTACTTTTTCATCCAGGTATTGGTAGGAATCCTGAATATTTTCTTTTTTTTCTTGCGCTCACTACAATCCTGCATCCCAATAAAATATTAGTAGATAAATGTAGCTCTGGTCACTACAATCCTACAATCCTGCATAGCAATAAATTAATAAAGTTTACAACAGATCAACCTCTCAGGTGGTGGTGCAGAAATCTTGGTATATAATTTAAAAAAATAACCACCCCATGATTTCAGTTTTGGCACATTTTAAAACAAAGAAGAAGGCAGCTGTGTTTTTCAAAGAGGTTGTGCCTATATACTGGTTTTCTTCTTGCATGTCAATATAGGCTTCAAATTATTTATAGCTGGAAATTGTTTTAGCTTTTTCTTGTCATTTGCAAATCTGTTGTTTACACCCTCTTTCTCATCCCTTCAAGCTCTCCCTTGTGTTGATAGGATGCCTTTTGTGATCCCAGTGGAGTTAGTAATTATTTTCCCTCTCTGCTCTCTCATAGGTTCAAGTGATTTTGGCCCTGCCTGAGCCCAACCAATTTCTCTAGAGAAATAATTACCCAGCCCAACGCAAATAAGCAAAGCCTCAAACTAGAAATAAATGACACAGCTAAAGAAAACAACCCTGGGATGTGGGCTGGGGAGGACATTGGGCTTTTAAAATAAACTCCTTTGAAAGCAGAGAGAAGAAACTCAAGGGGAGGATTTGCAAAGAGATTAAGAAGGCTGCATGGGAGAAGCTGATGACAGAAGAATCGAAGAGTGCACTCAGCATGTTGCACACAACCTGCTAGTCTTGGTTCAAACATCTGATAATTTATTTACCCACACTAAACTCAGAACTGGGCTGCTTTTATATCTCTGAGGTTTAGGCCATTCTCATTTAGTGTTACTCATGCACACCTTTTTTCCCTAATCTAGCCTGATGACACTTGAAGATGGAGTTTGATGGGATGTACAGGTAGTCCTCAACGTATGACCACAATTGAGCCCATTTTTTGTTGCTAAGTGAGACATTTTATGACCTTTCTTCCCACAGTTGTTAATTGAATCACTGCAGCTATAAAGTTGGTAAAACGGTTGTTAAATGAATTTGGCTTCCCCATTGATAACTGATAATCAGATCCTAATTATTGTCTTGGTTAAATGATTGGTTGATTATATTTCATCAAGATGATTATGATCTTTGTAAGTACAGCTACACTGTGACATTTGAACAATTGCTCTACCAAATGCTAGATTGCAGTTAATTTCTTGACTGCTTGTTCCTTTATGGTTGATTTTGATATCTGTATTGCCAATTCCAAAGCTTGTTGTTGTATCTATTCTCATGATTTTTGTTTTCTTTATTTAATTTTAGTTCTATTTTTTTCTGAGCTCCTTGACTTTTATTACTAGAGCTTGCAGATCCTTTCCATTTTTTGGTTAGAAGTATCATCACCATAGTGCAGATTATTAATTTTCTTCCTCTAATGTAAAACCAAACTCTTCCAATCCAGTTTTCCTGGAGCTAGTCTGTTTCATCATGTTTTATCCATACTGGGGCATCCTGATCCGTATATAAGTTTTTCATGAGGAGAACAAGATGTTCTTGGATTCCCATTTTCTAAGCACATTCCACAGCTTGATGTGATTGACACAATCAAAGGTCTTTCTATTATCAATCAAGTACATAGTGACTTCTGTTTGGCTATTCTTTGGCTTTCCCAGTGATCAATGTGCATCAGCAATAATATCTTTTGTTCCTTGGTCTTTTCTTGAACATCTGGCATGCCTTTTTCCACATAAAATTCTAATCTGCATTGGAGGATTCTAAGCATTATTTTGCCAGCATGGGAATTAAGGGTATTGTATGATAGTCTGCATACTCTGTTAAGTTTCTTTTCTTTGGTATTGGAATATCTTCCAATTTGTTGGCCCCTATGTCATTCTCCAGGTTTGCTGGCTTAGCTTGGTTTAAATCTTGACTGATTCTTTTTCTTTTACTTGCTATATTTCAGTGGATATTCCATCATTCCTGTAGCTGTCCAACGTGGTAATGACTAGAGTGCTGATCTAAATTAATCTTCTAGTATTATTTCAGTTAAGTAGGAGTATTTAAATTGGCATTGAGACCATAGGTGGTTGAAAAACAAATCAGTCAAACTATTTTAACCTCTGAAGTATAAAACAGATGCTGCACCATCCTGTTCCATTTATAAAAGCTCTCTGGCCAAATAATTTCATCATTATTTGATAGTCTTGATGGTACAGAGAGCAGACTAGTGTAACAGCTATTTGAATGAATATGTGGCACTCTTTCAAATTTTGTTATACTGCCCCCAGAGGCGATTGATTCCTTTTGCCTAATAGGAGGACTGGCCCTAGTGCTGAATATAGGTTTTGGGTGAAGGATTTGGCTGTTTTGGCATGTGACATGCATACCTTTATTTTACCTGATTTTTGCTCTAGTGAATAATGAGGATATCCCAGCTTGAAGAGAGGCTTCCTCAAACTAACCTGCCTTTTTTTCTGTTCTAATAATTTATCGCCCCCTTAATATCCTAATTCTGATTTGACATCTGTGGAGAGGAGGGGTGTGTGTGTGATCTTAGGGGACTTGGCAGTGAAGCATAACATATCATTCCTTTTATTGGAAGACTATCAAAACCATTCCAGATGTGTGGTGAAAAAGGACTGTTTTCCACCAAGAGGCACATAATTGGGAATTAATGGAGAGGGCTCCACATAAAGGCATCTTAGTGGGGAAAATTACAGTGTTTTTGAGGGATGGGAAGAGGCAGAATGACTTAATGTTGCCTTCTACCCTAGTCTCAATAATTATGTCCAGCCAAATGGAAGAGCCACAGTTGCTGCAGTGCTGGACTCTGGCATGTAGTCCACAAAGATCAGAACAGGAGGATTCTGTCCCTGCCTGGCCTCTAATGGATAATATCTTCCATTACATTTGAACTCATTTGGAAGTGTTGATTGATATGAGAGAGCAGGCTGTGCAATAGTGGCAAACATCTGTAGCTCAGGTGTAGGATGAAGATGAAAGTTCATTCTCTGAGCTTGTAGATTGGTTTCCAAATGTTTCATTACCAGGCTAGGTAACATCTTCAGCGGAGTTTAGGGGATGTCAGTATCAGTGTTCTGTTTATAAACAAACTTCCTTCTCTTTATAAATGAACCTTTACCCTCAGAGTAGGATGTCCACATAAAGTGTTTCAGGCCCACAATCTCATCATCATCATCATCATCATCATCATCATCATCATCATCATCACAACAACCCCCAGTGAGGCACTACCTTGATGTGGTTATGGGGCTTGTTTTACTCTGAGAAAGATGAGAACTATGCCAGAGGTTCAATCATACTGGACAGGTCTCATCAGAGGAGTCAGACAAAGAGTGTCTCTCACATAAAAAATATGGTGAGACATAAATTTCAGAAAGCCATACCGGCTCGGATGTTGCCCTAGTTAACAAGGTCCGCGCTAGATGTTGGAGTTCCTGGATATCTGGTGAAAAATGGGTTACAGGACTCAGGAATGTTGGCTGAGCAAACAAGGCCAGCAGCTGCAGAACTAATGGAAGAAAAGGTGTTTACCCGTTGCAAATACACAGTGATTGAAAACAAAGAAATAATGATCTGTTATTACAGATCAAGTCCAACAAGAAGAGGATATCTAAAACGAATGTACCAGTTCTGGAAAGAACAACATCCAGATCAGAGACTAGCAGATCAATGCCGATGTATAATACAAAATAAAGTATTCACAGAAACAGAATTGGACCAACTGCAGAGGTTTACCCAGGGCAAAGAAATCAAAGCCTTGCCAGAAGTAATTCAGAATGTAGAGGCAAACCAGGTGGAGTTGGCAGTGAAGAAATTCAGCAGAGATATACAACTGTTCTCATTTGGAAACTAGGCACCTCTTCCTCAGGAAGAACAAAGCCCTCTAATTAAAGAAATAAAAGAATTGAAACAAAGAATAACTGAGCATCTAGAACAGCACAAAAACAACAGAATAAGGCTGCCTGCATTGAAGCTTGTTCCAAAGAAACAGTTAGCACAAGCATTAAAAGATGCAAATACTGCAACATCAAGTATAAGCACCAATTCACTGCAAGAAACAAACCAACTAATGTACAGCACAACTGCAATTATAACTGAATACCTGGGATGCAAAATCAACAAAGAAGAAAAACAAAGTGCACTACAAAAATGGAAGGTTAGACTAGAAAATAAGATCAGCAAGTTAAGATCATATGCAAGCAAGCTAGAACAAACGAAAGATAAGAAGCTGAAGAACAAGAAGACTGAAGAATACCTAATCAAGAAATACCACTTAGAAACAAGGAAGATCAAGGAAGCACTGGAAATAATAAAGCAGCAAGTAACAGCTATAGCAGGAAAATCAGTAGATACAAAGTTCGAATTGCAAATTATAAGCAGAACCTCCAATTTCAATCCAATCAGAAACGTTTTTACCAATCCATCAATGGAGACACTGCAGTACAACAGCATCTAGTTGAAAAGAATTTCTTTCCACCTGACCAGAAGGAAACCACCCAATAGCAGAAGAACAAAAGATCAACTCCTAATAGACAAAATGATCTTGGAAAACTGCAAGAAAAGGAAGACCAACCTGAATGTGGCATGGATTAACTACAAAAAGGCATTTGACTCTCTGCCACATGACTGGATGATCAAGTGCCTAGAAATCGGTAGAAACATCAGAAAATTTGTGCAAAGATTGATGGCACAATGGGAGACATAGTTGCAGGTCAATGGTGAGAGACTGGGAAAGGTTAATATCAAGAGAGGAATATTTCAAGGAGATTCATTATCACCACTACTATTTGTTATTGCACTGTTTCCTCTGTCAACAATACTGAATAACTCAGGACATGGCTATCAAACATCAAAAACATCTGCCAGACTATCCCACCTCCTTTACATGGATGATCTGAAGCTATATGGAAAAACATCATCTGAAATAGAATTGCTGCTAAACACTGTCCGTACATATAGCCAAGATATTGCAATGGAGTTTGGCTTGGACAAATATGCCACACTTACTATCAAACAAGGAAGAATAGTGAAAACTGAAGGAATAAGATGCCCCACGAAAATAACATTAAGAGTCTGGATGAGGAAGATTACTATAAATACCTGGGTATCCTTCAAGCTGACAACATCAAGCACACTGAAATCAAGAAAAAGATTAGAGGTGAATACATCAAGAGAGTGAAGAAGATCTTAAAGTCCAAACACAATGAAGGAAATACCATAAAGGCAATCAACACCTGGGCAATTCCAGTCATTAAATACACAGCTGGAATAGTGGACTGGACTCAAGCAGAACTAAAAGCGATGGATAGGAAGACCAGAAAAATAATGACAATGAATCATGTCCTTCATCCACACAGTGACATTGACAGACTCTATCTACCAAGGCAAATAGGTGGACGTGGAATGCTGCAAGTATATCAGAAGGTTGAAGAAGAAAAAATGGCTTTGGAAGAATATCTGAAGGACAATGATGAAGATGCACTGAAATTAATATATCAGGAAGGCTTACTGACTAATGGAGAACCCAAACTGGCCTACAAGAAAGACCAAATGAAGAACAGAAGAGAGGAATGGGAAGATAAAGCACTACTTGGCCAGTACATTAAAAAAAAATAGCTGGGAAAGCAGGTAATAATAAGACCTGGCAATGGCTAAGAGCAGGACAATTGAAGAGACCGAGGGACTAATTCTGGCTATACAAGACCAAGCCTTAAGGACAAATGCATACAAAGTCAAAATTGAGAAGACAACAACAGACAGTAAGTGCCACCTATGTAAAGAAGTTGAAAAAACAGTGGACTGCCTGGTAAGCTGCTGCAAGAAGATCACACAGATTGATTACAAGCAGCGGCATGACAAGGTAGCAACAATGGTGCATTGGAAGATCTGCAAGAAATATCATTTGCCTGTAAGCAAGAACTGGTGGGATCATAAAATAAAGAAAGTCATAGAAAATGATAAAATTAAACTGCTCTGGGACTTCAGAATTCAAACAGACAAACACCTGCAACATAACATCCCGGACTTAATAATTGTCGATAAGAAAGACAAAAAAGTCTGGATAGTGGACATGGCAGTGCCTGGAGACAGCAAATAGACGAGAAAGAACTGGAGAAGATAACTAAATACAAAGACCTACAAATAGAAGTAGAAAGACTGTGGCAAAGGCAAGCAAGGGTAGTACCAATAGTAATAGGTGCCTTGGGTACAGTCCCAAAACAACTGCAGCATCACTTGTATGTATCCATTTCTATTTCCCTTAATTTTCCCATTTCTTCTCCATGCACTCCCAAATTGTGATAATGGAATGATTTTTTATTGTTTTATTTATTGTATTTATTGGCCACCCAACTTTCTACAGGATAACTTGGAGGCAATCTTGAAGGACTTTGGGACTGTCCACCCCAAGGAAAGATCCGGATTCTTCTGGAATAAGCTTTGAGCCAGCAATTGTTGAGTCGTTTTTTTCAGAGTAGCAAGAAGGTGCACCAAATGATTAAATGCTGAGCCAAGATGATGAGGGTGAAATGAAGTCAGCCAGAGCTGATTCTGGTATGTGGGGAGCATGCTGAGGTCAGGATTGGTTGTTTTTCTCCCTCCAAATTACAATTGCTCAGCAATATCTCCCACATGTCATCCTATTTGCCTCCCTCCCTCCCTTTACTGCTGTGATTTATGCAGAAAACTTGTAGGAAAGGGGAAGATGTTGTTGGGAATTCTTGGATTTAGAGGGACAAAAGTGAGGTGGGGAAAGAAAGCTACTGAATCAAAGGTGTTGCATATTCAAGGAAGGCACAATTTAGCAAGAACAGATTAATGAAATAAAACTGTGTCTGAGAATTTGGCTGGAAGCGCAGAGCCTGGCAATGAATTTCAATAATTCCTGAGTCAGACCTGAGCAATCCTGTTAGGTATTGCAAAATATTCTGTAGTCAGATTCTTACAGCCAATGCTGATTTAAAAGGTCAGAGATATATGGTCTGGTTTATCCTCCTGTGGAGTAAGGGTTATAAATACACAATTATATTTCATATAATAGTTCCAGCCTTGCCAGAGAAACAGAGAAGCAGCTGATGAATGCCTAGGAAGCCAACTGGAATGCTGGTCTCCAAGGATGCTTTCTGTATTGGCATGCCTGTTAACAGCTGGGAACTATTCAGCATGACAAGCACCTGACTCCAAGCTCCCCATCTTCAGGGGCAAAAAAAAAAAAAAAAAAAAAAAAAAAGATAGATTCCTACATGTGCGAAACAATTCCCTGGGGGATTTCTCCTCCTTGTATTTTCTCATCACTATACAACAGAACAATTATGTTGTGCAATTGACACTAACCATCTGACTTGACAGAGGCCTCTTCTCACTAAGACTGTTTCCATCTTAAATCTTCATCATAACAGTATTTCAGCATTACAACAGGAGGAAATGTTAATGCAGTGAATTCCATAGTGATGATAGTAACATTAAGGAATATATGTGATGTTTATATATTCTACTATCACATCCTCCTGACCTTGGTCAGTCATATTTAACAAGAGTCTGCAAATATTTTTCTGTAATGAGTAGACAGTCGAGAAGAAAAATTACAGATGATATTTTTTTTTTTTTTTTTTTTGCAGATATTGTATCTCCTCTACCTATGTCAAGGAACAACAGGCAACAGGCTTCATCAACCTGTTGGTTTTTAAGTGGGCTACATCTCATGATGAGCATTTTGACCTTTGTTGATCAGGTGCTTTGACCATTAGGTACATTGAGACTTCTCATTACCCCAAAACATAATGGCCCTGCGGAAGGAGGGTGAGGAACACACATGAAGAACACACATCTGCTGGGCTTCAGCTTTTTATAAAGGTTTTTGAGGGGTCCTTGATGCTGTCTGAGCTTGGTTGTTTGCTTGCAGACATTTCATTACCCAAACTAGGTCACTTCATCAGTGCTAGAGGACTAGCACTAATGATTTTACCTAGTTTAGGTAATGAAAATCTGCAAGCAAACAACCAAACTCAGAGAGTACCATGGACCCCTCATTTCAGCCCTGAACTACAAATATTCTCCTTTCTTGATCAAAAGGGTTTTAATTAATATTACTAGTTTCTCTTTTTATGAAACCCTGGTGTGCTCTTCTCTCATCTCTTTTTCCCCACATTTCTTTTCTTGACTTTTCCCCACAGTGTTCCAAGACCTCAAATCCACTCCAGCTTTCAGCAGCCATAGATAAGACTCATTCTGCAACTGTTGGGGAGTTATCCTTGTCACATGATTGATTACTTTATAGAGCATTTATCCTTTAGCCTTTTTATCAGCCTTAAAGAATCCTTCTGTCTTCACTCCCAGATAATAGCAACTCCTTCCAACCTTTCAACTGGAGTACATGGCTTTCCTAGCTAGAAAAATTTCTTGGGAAGTTGTCAGAATAAAAAGATGACCCTCCTAGGGTAGGTGTTATTTTATCAGGTTTAAACCTCATCTTTTCTACTAGCAGTATTGCTGCTGAGACACGGTGGATGTAACAAATACTATCTTTCTAGCCACCCCCTTCTTCTTCCTAATGCAAGTAGAACCCTGATTTATACTGCATCCAATTTCCCTGACGTGAAGCCATTTGATTCTTGACAAATTCAGTATATTTCAAGAGCAGAAACTTTTGTAGTAATAGATTTAGAGAAATCCTCCTTTATAACTCCTCTCCCCTGCTTCTGTCCCTGAAACTTGTGAAGTTTGTGGAATTGAAAAAGATTAATTTCGGCATTTGTCATCTTGTAGTACTTTCTTAGGGCTTACACAGACTATGTTAAAACACTGTTTCCAGGCCCTATACCCTCCCTGAAACTAGGCTATGTGTTTTTCAGTAAACCAAGAAGAGTTCTTGGAGTTCACTTACAACCAAGCTCAGAGAGCATCAAGAACTCCACAGTTCTTGGATTTTATGCCAAGTAAGAACATTCTCAGATTTTGTGGTTCTCAGTTTCAGAAGAGTGTGCTTTTTTAAACTAAGAAAGATGTTTAATAAGTAAGAATAACACACTGAAAGATTATACAGCTTTTTAAAAAGTATTTTTTTTAAAAAAAGGGATTTATCAGATTTTCTGAGATACTACTTGAATCTGTCGTCTGGCATGCACTGATTTATATAAGAAATGTATTAGTCATTTGACTTGCGCTAGAAAATTAACAATATGATCTCGCTTCATTTTACAGGACAAAAAAGAATAGGAAATTATATGCATGTGTGTATATCTTTCTATGCAAGACCACAAGAAAAGGTTATACTTTGGATTATTTCTATTCAGCATTCCAGTTTCCAGCCCTCCTCTCTTCTCTATTCCAGTTCTTTTCCCACCAACTTTTTATTCTTTCCAACCCAAAAGAATTTTGGAAAAATTATGTAAAGAGGCTCAGGACTGCCTGCCCATCTAGGGTCAACATGGTAATGTTAAAAAAAAAACTTGAACAGAATAGGATTAAATTTGATGTGGCTGGAGAAGCCAGCAAAAGATAGACTAAGTTTGAAAATCAGCCATATCTGGCAACATAGCTATGGAGAAAAAAAACCCAGAAAGAAAATTCCCTAATGCATCCTTATGCAGAACCAACTGCAAAGCAGATTGATTGATTAAATATGTGCCATAAAATCATTTTCAACTCCTAGCAGCTACACAGATTTTTTTTCCATGATGATCTATCCTTAATCTATTTGTCTCCCAATGGTGCACTCATTGCCACTATAGCTGAGTCCATCCACCTTGCTCTTATTCTCTGCAAGAGGAATAAGGGGACCAAAATAGTGGGCAGAACTGCAGATTGAAGCCCCATCCCTTGCTACATATGTATGACTGATGTACATACACTGGGTATGTATGTATATTTTTGATGGCTGCCATTTTGGTCCACTTGGATCCTTTTTTGCAGAGGGTTCTATGAAGGAGAGCAGAGAGGGCAGACATTCTTGAATGTGGCTGATTGCTCCATTCTAAGACCCCTCCCTCGCCTTTCTTGGCCTTGTGATCCAGAGGAAATTTCCCCTTTAGTGGTCCCCCACCCCCTTAATTTCGTAATTTGTAAACCTTTGAGTTTTGGGATTTTGAGAGGGCTCCCTAAAGATTCCTACCCACCTGAACTAGAGAAAAATAGAAGGAATGCTACAAGTTTGCAGTTTAATAAAGTTCTAAAGATTCTCATCCTGAGAAAATTACAATCTCAATTTAAAGCAGATAAAAAGAAAAGAAGAGAGATCCAGGAATAAACCTGAATGTGTTTTTAAAGATATACCGTATTTTCCGGCGTATAAGACGACTGGGCGTATAAGACGACCCCCAACTTTTCCAGTTAAAATATAGAGTTTGGGCTATACTCACCGTATAAGACTACCCCTCTTCCAACGCACACCAAATAAAAATTTAAAAACATCAGATTTGATTTCAATATGGTAATTTTAATTCAAATGCTTATGACATGCAGGTACTTAGCAGAAAAACTGTCATTTATAAACATAAGGCTGTCATCAAACATATAAACATAAAACAGTGCAAGTGGATTAAACTTTTCCTAATTCACTCTAAAGCTGAAAGGAAGGATAAGACAATAAAACCATGGGAGCTGCCATGCTGTTTGTTTTCTAAGCTGTCAACCAAACTGAACTGATGATGATAGGAGGAAGATAAAAAACAATAGAAAGAGCAAGTGCCGGGCAAGTCCCTGGCGAGTCAGCAACGCCCATCATAACTGCAAGCTATTTTTACAGGTTTTGCTCGCGTGACAGTTTCCCTTTAAAAGCCTTCAAAATCATCCTGTTCATTATCTGATATCATAAAAATATCAATGACATCTTGTGGTACATTTGTAAGGCAGTCATCATATGGATCGAATTCCGTATCAGATGGTGTGGTCTCAGCTTCAGCTTCCTCTTCATCTTGCCACAAGTAGTCATCCTCCATACCATCTAATGAATTTGATATGCCACACTTCTTGAAAGACGATTACTGTTTCTGCATCAATATCATTCCCTCTTCCCTCTCCCTCCAATCCTTCCCAGCTCAGAAAGCAGCGAGGAGAAGCATGCGCGCACACACACACAACACACACACACACACACACACACGCATGCACACACGCCTCCTTTCTCCCTCCAATCCTTCCTTCCCACCCCGATTTCCAGCTCGGAAAATGCAAAGCGTGTGTGTGCGTGCACGTGGCCTCCTTTCCCTCTTCCCTCTCCCTCCAATCCTTCCCAGCTCAAAAAGCAGCGAGGAGAAGCGTGCGCACACACACACAACACACACACACACACGCATGCACACACGCCTCCTTTCTCCCTCCAATCCTTCCTTCCCACCCCGATTTCCAGCTCGGAAAATGCAAAGCGTGTGTGTGCGTGCGCGTGGCCTCCTTTCCCTCTTCCCTCTCCCTCCAATCCTTCCCAGCTCAGAAAGCAGTGAGGAGAAGCGTGGTGCACACACACACAACACACACACGCCTCCTTTCCCTCCTCCCTCTCCCTCCAATCCTTCCCTCCCACCCTGATCTCCAGCTCCGAAAGTGCGAAGCAGCGAGGAGACAGATTGAGACCCACAGGCATTTACCAGCCTGTGACTTCAAGTTAGCAAAAAGCAGCTGCAAACCACAAGCCTGCTAGAGGTGAGCCGTGGGGACGGATTGCTGAAACAAACAGCTTAGAGTTTAATTGCTCTCCCCACTGCCACTCTACCAATCAAGGACTCTTTTTGAGTGAGGGGGGGGGAGAGAAAACTTGATGAGTAATATACCAAACCACATGTGTAAAGGAATAAAATAGAATACCCATATTTTCCGGCGTATAAGACGACTCGGCGTATAAGACGACCCCCAACTTTTAAGAAGGTTTTTGTGGCCTAGAAAGTCGTCTTATACGCCAGAAAATACGGTACATTCTTAGGTTTAGTAACATTTTGGAGTACAACTAAGCACTTCTGCCAAAATCTTCGTGGAAAAGGTGAGTTTTGTAAAGGAATTTAGGGAAAATAAGGCACTGATATGCCACAAGGAAGAGGGGGGGCAATTTATTCTCCAAAGCACCTGAAGGCAGGACAAAAAGCAACGGATGGAAACTAATCAAGATGAGAACTGACCTAGAACTAAGGAGAAATTTCCTGACAGAACAATTAATCAGTGCAATGACTTGCCTCCAGAAGTTGTGGATGCTCCAACACTGGAGATTTTTAAGAACAGATTGGATTTGTCTGAAATGGTATATAACAGTGATGTCGAACCTTTTAGAGACCGAGTGCCCAAACTGCAACCCAAAACCCACTTATGTATCTCTGGATGCCAGGTGGGTGTGGCCTACTCTGCGGGCGCAGCTACAGTGGGCATGGCAGACTGGGTGGGCATGGCCATTGGATTGGTATGGCTGCAGTAGTCATGGCAGACTGGGTGGGCGTGGCCTGAGTGGGCGTGGCCACCTCGATGTTGCTTATGGGGAGGGACACCTGTGGGAGCTGGGCAGGGTTGGGGGAGATCCAGGGGGTCTCTGGTGGGTGGGATGGTGGGCTCCCAATGGCGGCTCCAGGCTGGCTGGCCTTAGGCCAGTGATGGTGAATTTTTAGAGACCACGTGTGCTGGGGCGATGGCGCGTGCCTACAGAGAGGGCTCTACATGCCACCTCTGGCACGCATGCCATAGGTTCGCCACCACTGTATATAAGGTTTTCTGCTTGAGCAGAAGGTTGGACTTCCAAGGTCCCTTCCAACTCTGTTATTCTGTTATATTTTCATATCATCTTTTGCATTCTGTATGAATTCAGTAAACTAGTTCTTACGATTTGATTATGAGCCTATTATTAAGCAGCAATTGGCTACAGTCATATAACACACCAAGCTATAACTATGGTTTACAAGCCACAGTAGATGGGCTTACAAAACACACTAAGCCAAAATCAAGCAAAACACATTAGGTCTTTGTCTGTTCTGCAGAGCTGCTAATTAGTCAGTACATTGCTTACCATGTTGTGCAAACTCTCTTCTATGGTTAATATATAAATCAGTGAGCTGTGTAAAGAAAGAAAATTGGGTGAATTATACTACAGTTCAATTGACCGTGATAAGTGGTAGAGAAATAGACATTGGTTTAAAGGTTGCCTCAAAAGACCCTACAGAGTAACTTTTTGTGTCTATCTAAATATTTAGCAATTGACCCGAATCCTATACTTGCAAAAATGGAAAATATAATGGGCAAGACACATGAAAAAATTCTGTTGGAAGGAATGAGACTTTAATCCCAGCAAATTCTCACTTACCCTCTTTTGTTGAATTGTGCCTTATGCCCAAACAAAGCAATGGCTTACCCAAGCTATGTGATACAAAGAACATCTTCTGTTTCAACTTATTTTTCCTAACTTTTTTGTTTTGTCATTTGATTCCTGTCTCTTAGATCTCCTGGCCACTAACCGCTCAGTCCTGTTTCTTGGTCACCGGGGAAGTTTAGACTTTCGCTCCCTGTACCTAGATGAATACCGTGACCGCCTATTCATTGGAGGAAAGGATACCCTTTACTCGCTTCGGCTAGACCAAACCAATATGGATGTTAAGGAGGTAATGCTCTTAAGATGGATTGTTTGCAGCCAGGTATTTGTAATAGTACTGATTATTTACATAAGAATAATTAAAATTTGCTCCCCACGGTCCTTCTTCATGGTGGCTTCTAAAAGGAGACTATTCTACTGATTCCCATAGAACATAGAATGAGAGAAGTCAGAGACTATGGCTTATTTATGGCCATCAAATGGATTCTGTACTCAGCTGAGATTGGAACTATAAATTCTCAGTTCATTCTATATTAGGAATGTATTTATTATATGATTTTATTAGTGATTAGCATCAAGCTGTTCTTGTCTGGACCCCAAGGTAAGCAGGCTTAAGCCTGGGTAGTACCTGGTGAATGGAGTGCTAGGACTGCAACCTAGACTGGGAAGGCTCCTCACTTCCCACCCCAAAAGATGATAATGGCAAGTTATTTCCCTACTGTTGCCAAGAAAACTACATGAACATGTCTGTGAGATCATTAGGGGTCAAGCTCAGAAAAGTGGAAGGAGACTTCAGTTTGAATAGTTTTCTAAGAATCTGACTAGTTGGAGACCTACATTGGAGAAAAAAGTGAGCTGCTTGCAGTGGGGATAAATAGGATTAAGGTAGCAGAGAAGAAGACTTCAAATGGACAGCAGGACTGGTTGCCCATTTCACTGGAAGAGTGGCAGTCTACAGTTTGCAGATTATCAGTTCATCACACTGTGGATGCTCTGGCTGCTTCTCCATGACCATAGCAGCAAATGGGGAGAGAAATTATTGGATTTCCTGCTCTGTAAAAAATTGGAAATCAGTTTGGAATCAGCCATCTGTGCCCTTTATGGGAACTTTTTGCAATTGTTGAGATACTAAGAGTTTGCCTCTATACTTGTGTTTATTAACCTTAGTTATATATTTCCCTCTTGCTGGCCAGTTTAAATATTATTGAGAAAGCTTGCCATAAAATGTATACTTAACATTAATCTTCTACATGATAATAGTCAAGTGCCTCTACAAGCACACTGAGTTGTGTTTGTTTTTATTAAACAAATGTTTAACAAGATAAAACAATATAAATTTTAGAAAATAAATAAAAAAATAGAGGAGAAATAGTGAATAGATAAGAAAGAAAATAGGAAAAAGAATATAGAAAAAATGATAAAGAAAAGATTATAAAAAGTGGCTCCCATTTTTCTTAGCAGTTATTATAAATGTTTTTATATTTTGTCCTCGCTCTCTTAAGTTTACATCATAATTTTCTGCCTTCCAAAGTCTACCCTTTCTAATCAAAAGTTCATTTTCCCTTTCTTTTGTAAAAAGTCCATAAGGGGTTTCCAATCACTAAACGTGATTATTGTCTTTCCCTAATCAAACAGGTCAATTTTGCCTTCCATTTTAATTCTGTTATTTTCAGAATTCAAATTCCTCCTTTGTGGATATTTCAGAGGGTTGCATATTAGTTTTTATTTATGTCTGTGTGTGGTTTTAAATGTGCTCATTGAATGTTGCTCTAGCATGACCAAGCACTTTTCAGTAGTTTTAGATGAGGATATTAAATCATCCCTAGAGGAGATTTTCTTGAATAGAAGTTGAAACGTGAGATGGACAGAAGGAGCTCTGCAAAGTCAGACCTAAGTTCTGCTAGAGTCAAGAGCAGAACAAACTTTCTTCAATAGAAGCCAGAAATGTGACACCAGATTGGATAGATGGATGAGGGTTTTGCAAAACATACAGCCCAAAAGAGATTATATTGCAATTAAAATAATTGAAAGCATGGGAAGCTGAGACACAATCAAGTTTTGAGTAATTTATAGAAGTTTACAGAAGGATTTCTGTCATACATGTAAAATGAGTAAATCAACTCCTAGGTCAACCTTAGTATAAATTGAAATAGGAAATGAGATCTGATGGGTTAGGAGTTTTTAGTACAAGTACTGTGCAAACTTCTTAATGGTAATTGTTTTGTTTCTTTGTTCATTAATTCTGTGAGATAGGCCATTTACACTTTCATAAGCCTATAAAGAAAAAATCAAGACTATCTAGAGGGAATCTGGCCAATGAGAAATTAAATCCAGAATTTTTTCCTCTTTTGGTCTAGCCAACATTATATTCTCTAAATCATGCATGTGGAAGAGAATTGCTTCATCCCATTTGTGCAAGGATGTATATTCAGTGAAAGCTATTTGCAAATGCATAAGACTGCAACTTAAAGGTAAATTTATGGACTGTGTCCCATTTGTTCTTTGTGGGATCACTGCAAATGTACAGATCTAATATGACTTGGAACATATGTGTAAGTATATTCTATAATTAAGGTAATGGGATTTGTTCAGTGATTTGAAGAGAGACAATCTACTTGGTTTAGTCAAGATAGGGTTTCCATCGAAGGCTGCCTTCTTTGTATTATTGGTTTCTGCCTGGCCCACATGAGTCATAACACATTTTTCTTCCAATAAAGATGTAATATAAAGTCACTGTCTAAATCTGGTCTTACTGAATCAGTCAATAAAAGAAAAGTCATTTCATTAATCTGAAGAATATAATAGGTGGAGTGACAATAAAAGAAAACTACCTAGACTGAAGAGATTTATGTGTATGGATGTTTGAGAGAAGAGGGAATGCAATAGATATCCTCTGAGTGTGCAGCTATACATGTCTTGGCATTAATTCTGCCTTCTTTAATCTGGTTCCCTCTAGAAGTTTTTGGTTTTAATTCTCATAATCACTAGCCAATATCATCATTAGCTAGATGGAAGATTGTAGAGGAAGTCTCCATTAAGAGCTTTGAAAAAGTAGGAATCCAGCACGTAGGGAATAAAGACTCATAACCTATAGTTTCATATGATCAGATACTGTTTTGACTTTCAACTAAATGGTCCTCAGCCAGGGATGTGTTTGTCTTCTCTTCAGTTTTTATATGTAAAGAAAGGACATCTAAAACAACTTAGATTTTGAAGTAGGAAGATCAGGGGTACAATAAGATCAGGGGTACTTCTGAACAGACTGTATAGAGTTATCTGTTGAAATATTTTCATTTTTCCCTTTAGATCAATTCTATCATGATCTTATGATGTATCCCGGTGTATTCTGCTCAAATGTTGCATTAGTTATGGCTGCTTGATATTTATTTAGATGTCTAAATGGAGTCATACACTATTATTCATTAATGTTGGTCACTTCAGTTTTTGGTACTTTGGTTTTTAAAATACAGCATCTGAAAGCCAAAATTATGGTTTTCATTTTAGTTAGTCTTCAGGCTTTTGTATTGCTTATCTGACTGCCCTACAGGAGTCCATCCCTGTTGGTATTTTATTAATAAAAGACATTGAGACAAGCTTGTATGATATATTCTATGGGACAAGAGCAAATTTATTCTCCTTAATTATATAGCTTGGCTTCTTATGGCCATTTTGAAAGGAAGATTTTGAGTACTACTGCCTTTGGATGAAATCTTAGCTGGTTGTAAACTGTAAGGTTTTTAGAAATAGCAATTTGTCATTTATGCATAGCTAAGTTCCTGAGGGTGTGAGACCACACAAAAGAGAAATTAAAAGTCAACATTTACTCCTCTATACTTCTTTTTAAAACTGAATGTTTCTCTATAATTCTCTGCCAGCTCATCCGCCAGTAAAACAAACTTTATAAATCAGGTCTTGGCTTGCATAAACAAGTAGGGATAAAAATGCCAAGTTGTGGGGTCAGATTAGGGTTAATCAGAAGTTCCTTATTTAAGATTTTATCTTAATTCTCTCTTGTGTCATGAAACTACAGCTCAATAACATAAAACAATCCCAGAGACTTTTTTATATTTGAAATATTGAGATAGTCTCTCAAATTCATTTTCTCAGAAGAGATAGATTAACAGATTAATTTCAAGCAACATAATAAAATTTAATTCTGTTTTCAGCATTGAACTGTGCTGTCCCACTCACACCCACACCCATGCACCACGGATGTGGGAGTCTTTATTAAGGCTTCCAAATTAGTATTCCCCAGTAATTCCCTTCACCAACACCAGCACACCCCCGATGAGTTCAACAGGCTACTCAAGAGAAGCCAGTGCCAGTCCACACTGCAAAGGCAAGGCAAATCCACTAGGCAAAGGCAAGTCCAGAGTTCAAGAAGCATGATCCGAAGTTCAAGGCACAGAATCCAGTCTGAGAGTCAAGTCAAGAATCACAAAGGCTAAGAACACACAACAAGGAAATGGACATGTTGTTACACTCCACTTGCTGAACTAAATAACTGCTTCCTGCTTCATCAACAGGGACAAGGCTGCTGCCTCACAAGTAACCTGGCTGACCTTTGTTATGCCTGCCTCTTCTCAGCCTTACGTGCTCTGAAGGAGGAGACAGCTCTTCCTGATTGCCACTGACCAGCTGTAGCTGCATGCTTTCTCTATCCGAAGCCTCTGGGCTTCCCAGCTGCAATAGTGCCTCTCCTGTCCAGCTGCTCCTCTGGTTGCTCCACTGTGCTTGGTCCCTCCGCTCCTGGCTCATGCAACCTCCAGATGTTTCTCCACATCTACCTCCAGCATCCCTGGGTCAGGCTCTTCCTCGCCTGAACTACCATCTGGGGAAGCATTTGAGGAAATCATCACACCAACTTTCTCTTTTTTTCATGTCTTCTGGTTTCATCCTCTAGTTTTCACTTTTGATGGTTCTAACATTTCTTATGATGATCTAATTAGTGGTCCATTTTCTTAGCCTTCTATTTCTTCCATTGCCTTGCTTCCCCTTTCATCATCCTCAAGAAACCCTTAATGTTGCTTCTGAGACTTGCCATGCATGACCCCCTCGACTTGCCAGCCATACCCAATGCGTGTAAAGCCAACCTGCTTTCCTTTGTTTTGTCTACAACAATTGCAGATCACAACCACTTTCAGGAGTGTTACTGAGTGAGTGTGAAATGTGAATCGGGAGGCAGGAAGCATGGTAGATGATGGGCAGTCAATCTGCCAATTAAAAAAAACAACAGCAGGAGAAACATACTTGATTGAGTATTCCATCCACAGTAGAAGTATGAGAGAGTTTTAAAAGCTGGTTTTTCTGTTTTTGGAAAAATCTAAAAAATGTCTAGCTGCTTGTAACTTACCTGTGTGGTTTTGCAGCTGGCGGCATGAGATAGATGGGGCCATGTTCAGTAGAAGATTAAGGTGGGAAATCTTGGTATGGTAGCACTTGAGTATTTTCCTTTCTGGTGGTTACCTGTTGTTGTCTTTTCCTTTTACTGATTATTTTCTTCTTTATTTCTCTTTTTTGTTTAGTGCTTGTTTTGCTAAGATTTTTTTTGACAGTTACTACATATGATTTATAATGCTTAACTGTATACTGAGTTATTCTTTTTTTCCCTTCTGGTTTTTAAAATTCTGTCATCACTTCAATGTTGTACCTCATGAGTTCCGTTCTTATTTTTACTTGGTTCAACCATTTATCAATTGTCCCCTTGTCTTTATGAATTTATTTGAACTACCCATTTTAATGACTGAGGTGGTTTTTCCCTTGTCTGGTCTCTTTATTTGCTTGTCTTGTGGTTTTGACTATGTTTGGCATTTATTGCATAACATAAATAAATGGTTTATGCTCATTTTAGAGTTATGGTTATTGCTTAACTTGCTCCTTCTTCTGCAGAGAGAAACTATTTTCCTATATTAGTTCAGAGTGGAGAGTGCTTTGTTGAGTCCAAGAGTGCTCAGTCCAAAGAGCTGCTTCATCTTGCTTGCTTGGCTACTTGTAGTCATTTGGCTTAAGACTGACAAAGATCTGTGGGGTTTGGGGGAGATAAGTAAATTTGATAATATTATCTCTGGGAGAGTTAATATTCCTGGTAACTGGAACCAGCCTTACAAAGACTTTTTGATGTTTCCAAAATATCGCTTAAAGAGCAGATCCTGAAACTTGGTATTTACTGAACTGAAACTACTCTTCTGGTTCAGAAGATCCCCAGTCCCTAAAGCATGTTCTTCAATTGATTTGAACTCAAGTTTGTCTTCTTTTACAGATTTACTGGCCACCTCTTCCTGGGCAGAAAGAAGAATGCTTCCAGAAAGGAAAGGACATAGCGGTAGGTCATCCCATTGCTTGTAAAATGCTTATGCTAAATTTCATCTCCACTCTGTGACGTATTTGAAATGAATTTGCAGTTTCTGAAAATGTCTGCGGTCACCTTGGATTTTCTTTTTCCAAAAAATTCGTTCAGTCCTTCTTCTACACAAAGGATTCATCCCTGCCCTAACTTAAGCAAATTGCATTCTGTGAGGAAGGAGATTAGGGATCTACAGTATTTCCTCACTAGTACCTACCCATAGCACAAAAATGACTTGGTATCTGCTGTGCCCTATGGCGTTCTTGATTTCATCCCCAGCTGAATGAAGCTTAAGTTGTCCTGATCTATACTATTAATGCATTATTTCCCCTTTATTCTGACATCATCAAAGAGCAAACTGAAGGAGTGTAAAAGTTTTGTTACTCGTAGGCATGATGGGAAGGGAAGGGAACAGATGTAGTCAGGGTATATAGGTTGTTGGTGGGACAGTAAATTTCACACTAGCATAGTTTTCCGTCTACTCAAGGATAGGTAGATAGCACTTTAATAAAGCAGGTGGGGAAAATGCCAGTGATAACGTTGCACCATGCTTTATTTTAGCGCATACATTTTCCAACATAGGCTGTTACCCTGGCTCTCATAGCCATGTAAACAAGTCTTCCAAGGTCTTGCATTTGTTGGGAATCATGTATTGTCTTAGCAAGCTTGCTTACTGTATAAACTCAGGCTATTCTGAATTGGTGGTGTATTGTCCAAAGTCCCTTAGGTTTTTTCTTCCTAATAATTACATAGGAGAGGAACCTTCCTAAATCAGATATTTATCTGGTCTTAAATCCCACTTTAGACACCAGCCAGACACCTAGGAAAATCCACAAATTGGGCTTGAAGTCAGCAGCTTCTCCTGTTGTAATCTCCAATCAATCGGTATTCAGTTCCATGCAGTCAGTTAATCCAAGAAAAGCAGGGATGAGAAAATCTGTCAATATCAGTTTTGCTCAGTTTTTCATGTTTTCCAATGCTAAATTTGTTCCATGCTATTTTGGCATCTCTTCCGAGTTGATTTTTTTCTCGCAGTGCTCACAAAAAGTAAATGCTTCCTATTTATGTACATGTTTTTGTAAAAGTTTTTCCTAAAGTATTTTTACTTTTTTCATAGCATGACATAGTTTTGATTGTTGCGTCCTCTACTATAAACATTTTTGAGAACATATTCCAATTATAAAATATTTGCATATTGCTTTATACTGTTTGTTCATAAAACTGCATCCTAAAATCCAGTAGCATCCACATATTAATAGACAATAAATTTTCTATTAATGTATAAATCTGGAAAATAAGCCTAAGGTAAGTTTGCATTAAAATAAAAACAAAACTTTTTTTTTCATCCAATCAATATGATTTCCATAGATTCTCCTACAGCACCATTACCCACCTTGATACTTTTCAGCTGCATTGAAGTGCAGTTCCTCATATTCCTAGCGAATTTATCTCAAGCCAGTTTTATTTTTGTGGAGTGTAGATGTCATATCTGATCATGGATTTGCCTGGTCTGTCCAGAATTTCAGTTAACATCTATATTAAACCTATTGCAGTATTCTTCTTAGGCTGATGATGTATGTTCTCGTCTACCATATGGTTTTGAGAAACTGTGCAAGAGTAAATGCAGGCTAACAAAGCTTGATTCAAAAGGGTATGAGAGCTCACATTAGGAGGAATAACTGATATAGAGATGCAGATAGTTTGGGAGTGCTCCTAGTGCAGGGGTAAGCAACCTTGGCTCTTTTATGACTTGTGGCTGGCTCAGGAATTCTGGGAGTTGAAGTCCACGAGTCATAAAAGAGCCAAGGTTGCCTACCCCTGTCCTAGTGGGTTATGCTCAAGACTTCTTTTCCTCCATTTTAATAGTGTGCTAGTTATATCCTTTCCTAGTAAAGGCAGATCTTTCTGGAATTAAAATACTGTAATGGCTTTCAGATTGGAGTAATTTGCTAAATGTGGGCCTGCTCATAAAAAGTGTCAGTCTGCTGTAGTGGTTGAGGTGGTGGTCTGGAAATCAGTAGAATCATATTCCATTTCCGATTTAGGCATGAACAATTTAGGCTGAGTGAATTTGGGCCAGTGTCTCTCAGTCCAACCCATTTCACTGTAAGAGATGAGCAGCCTGACCCAGAGGGCAGGGTCAAACATGTTATCAGTTTGGAGTCACTGTGCTCCCACAAGAGACTTAAGTCTAGCCCCCTGTAAATTCTGTTGACTCTTATCTAGCACCAATTTGACTTGACCGTTAGTAGATCAGATTCTTGTGTATAGGTAAGGTAAAGGCAAAAGTTTCCCCTGGCCAGTCATGTCTGACTCTAGGGGCGATGCTCATCTCTGTTTCTTAGCTGAGAGAGCCAACATTTTCGGAAGAAGCTTCTGTAATCATTTGGCCAGCATGGCTATATGCTGAGACACATGGAGTGCTGTTCTTACCCTCCCACCTATATATCTACTTGCATTTGCATGCTTTCAAACTACTAGGTTGACAAGAGCTGGGACAAGAATGGGAGCTCACCTGGTACTTGGATCTCAAACTGCCTACCTTCCGGTCGACAAGCCCAGCATTTGAATTGCTAGGCCACCACACCCCTTGTGTATAAATAGTATGTAATAAACTTTTAGTGCTTTCAGCTCAACTCCTGTTCCTGGTTACTTGTGCCTGACACTCACAGGGTCTTTACTGGATATTCTTTATGACTTGGTGGCCATTATTTTTTTAAGATTATCTGATGTTAACTGCTCTTTTGGGTTTTTGTGAGCTTATGCTTGTGTCATCAGAGATAGTATCTAATGCTCTTATCTTTTCTTGGCTTCCCTGTAGATTGCTTTAGTTTTCCAAAACGTTAGCATCTTCTCCAGTATCCTTTGTATTATATGCTCAAAATAGCATTGCTCCATTATTAGTGTTTCTAGGGGGTTGTCTACTCTTACTTAATCTAATATTGAATGATCTGTTCTTTTTGTGGGCTAGGATATTCTCAGCTTTTTCTCCAGCATCACAGTTTAAAGGCATTAGTACAATATCATGAGCTCTGAACTTGATTCTGATCTTATTCCTTGGGGTACTGTACTCTATACCGTGGAAGTTTGGGATTCTTACTGCTGAAATTCCATCTTCTTTATACAGATTGGGGAGGCAACAACTCATTAGGTATTGATTGTAGAACACATTCTCAGGAGACATCAAGCTGCCTACCGGATTTCAATTTGATATTAGATTCACTATAAGATCTTATTACTAGTACGTAGTGCCTATTCTTTGCTTCTACATCAATGCAAGCAATAATCTAAGATTGGGGGGGGGGAGTAAATGTGGGGCTTATGAGAACCCTGGGATCTTTTGTTGACAATCTATCTCATTGTGATGGTTCCCAAGAGTGAGTATCACTCCCTTCAGCCTTATGGTATTTATTTTGCAGTCTGAAAAAAAGCTGCAGGCTTTGAGGGGAGTCTTAAAATGCTCATTCTTTGCTTTTAGAAACACAAAATTTTAAAAAACTCATTCTTTTAGCTGCAGAAAAAAAAGTATTCTTTTCCCAGCATTTCTGCTTTTAATAGGATACATGAGAACTTGACCAATGTTATCCAGAAGGAATGGATCAATAGAAGCAATGATTACATTTATAGAATACACCAGCTATTAAAGATCCACTAATGCAATTGAGTTAAGATGCCGTGTCTTCACTATCCTCCTTGTTAGTTAAAAGCATTGTTAGAATAATAAAAGTGGAAAATATGTCCAGTTCTCCAGTACATTTTTAGACTGTGGCTTAGAGGTCCGATAACTCTTTCCATGAGCTCACTGCCAGACACATTCTAGGTTTAGCTTATAGTCTTTCCACTTATATAAAATGAAGCCTTACGTAATACACCAAGAGCCATTAAAGAATGTTGGATTTTTAGTTAATCAAGGAACTCTTCTTATTTATCTGTGTTATGTTCAGTGCTATTCAGTGGATGGAGCTGAAGAACTGGGTGTTGATACAGGATATGAAAAGAGTGAAAAGAGAACCTTGCTTCTTGTTTCTCTTGGGGTAGGAGAAAGAATGGAATGATTCTTCTGTTGCAGCTCTTGCTTTGATGCACTCCCTGTAGTAGGTGAGACACAGCTTATTTGAGGAGAGGCATTTTGATGCCAGATGTTGTGCATTTGTAATTCCAGGGTATTCTGCATTTTGTTTTATTGGAGTTTGATACTATCTGATTTTATATTTCAATTGCCTTTTAAAAGTCGTATAAATTATCCATCATAATTTGGATGTGTGACCGCAGACAAATATTATATAAATAACTTTATAGGAAATTTCATTTTTTTTCTAAACAATTATTCAAAGACATTATTTTAAATTTCTCCCTTTTTACTTAGGCACTGTTGCTCAGCTATTTGGATTTTCAGTTCATCAGTAGGTGAATATGTTTGTACATCTTCTCTGTTTTAAGATTTGTGAAACAACCAGATATCTATTACATAAAGAGGAAAAAAGTTTAGAATAGAATAGAACTGGAAGGGACCTTGGAGGTCTTCTAGTCCAGGGCTTTTCAACCTTTTCACCCATTGTACCATTTTTAGGATATGGCAACATCCGAGTACCACCAGTCGCCTAGCAAGGTGTCAAAAACTTGATGACCCCCCCCAAAAGGAAAAAAGTGATGAAGTACAGGTAGTCCTCAACTTACAACAGTTCGCTTAGTGACTGTTCGAAGTTACAATGGCACTGAAAAAAGTGCCCCCCCAAGCCACAGCCGAGCAAGACACCTGCCTGCCCACCCGGCTGTGCTCTTCCTCCTGTCCAAGGTTTTTATCGTTGTGAGCATTTCTGTTGAGGATTGGAAGCAGGGATGGGGTGGGGGGTGTTTGGTTTTTATTCCCCCCATCTGCTGGGTGGTTGTAGCAGGTTTTGGTCACTTCACATGACCCTGGGACACTGTGACCGTCATAAATATGAATCAGTTGCCAAGCATCTGAATATAAATCACAAGATCCTGGAGACACTGCAACATTCCAGCTGATTGGCGCTTCTTCTGGGCTCAGCAGAAGTGTCAGGATCAGTGCTGAGCTCCAGCTGGAGCCTGGCACTTCCACTGAGCCCTGAAAGCCCTGCAGCTCCAGCCATCTCTCGCTCAAGCTTGTGCGGTGCTGCCACCAGTTTAGCTGATTTCCCTCCCCTGCTACCACTTTTCTAGGATGGTCGTGTACCACCTGCCAGGTGCCAATGTACCACAGGTGGTACCCGTACTACTGGTTGAAAAGCCCTGTTCTAGTCCAGCCATCTGCTCAAGCAGGAGAACCTATACCATTTCAGACAGGTGACTGTCTAGTTTTTTCTTAAAAATCTCCAGTTATGGAGCGCCACGATTCTGAAGGCAAGCTGTTCCACTTCTCTCTTTGGTCAGCTTCCAAACCATTGTTTCTTGTCTTACCCTCTGGTGCTTTGGAGAATAGTTTGACGCCCTCTTCTTTGTGGTAGTCCCTGAAATACTGTAATACTGCTATCATGTCGCTCCTATTTCTTCTTTTCTTTAGATTAGCCAAACCCAAGTCCTATAGCCATTCTTCATATGTTTTAGTCTCCAAGACTTTGATCATTTTAGTTGCTCTTCTCTGAACTTTTTCCAAGGTCTCAACATCTTTTTTGTAGTATGGTGACCAAATTTGGTTGCAGTATTCCAGGTGTGGTCTTACTAGGGTTTTATAAAGTGATACTAATAATTTGTGTCATCTTGATTCTATGCCTCTGTTTATACAACCCAGGATTGTATGAGCTGTTTTGCTACTGCTGCACACTGCTGGCTCATAGTCAAGTGATCGTCCATAAGATGGATAAGGAAAACAAATATAATTCTTATTTTAAGGTGCGGCTGTTTCCCCCATTGAATTCTAGTGCCCTCTTGTCTGAAGAAAATATTTTTTTTCTGAAGTATATTTAAAAGAGAGTTAAAAGGATTTTCTAAACACCACAAATCAGCAAAATGGAAACAGCTTAATCATGGTTGACAGATTCATTAGAACTCTCCATGTCATATTAAAATAGCAGTAGTAATAGAAGAAATATGGAGAAGGAAGGAGGAAGGAAGAAGGAAGCTAACTCATGAGGAGAGAGTTGGATGCAGGAAAATAATTAGTTCAGGCCAGTCAACTTGGTTCGTTCCAGATGTTTTGAATTACAACTCACATGAAAAGATGTCTTTATTTTAGCTTTATAGTATCTATAACTGTAATCTCGTTTGTAGCCTAATCTGAGAAATAGGGAGCTCTTGAACCTGGGATCTGACCTTGAATCTCTGGATTCCTAAATCATAATGAGATCTGAAAAAGGCAACCAGTGTGCTTGATAGTTGGGACCAGCACCAAGGAGATCCAGGTTATATTCACCCTTAGCCATGGAACCCTATTAGTTCGGATTGTGGCAGTAATTCTTTGTCCTTGGAGTCCTTGATGCTCTCTGGGTTTAGCTGTTTTCTTGCAGAGATTTCATTCCATCATTAGTGCTAGCAAGAATGTAACCAAGCTCAGAGACCAAGGACTCCATAGTTCAATACTGAACTACAGATATTCTCTTCTGTTGATACCATTCTCTGTCAACCCAACAATTCTCACGGGATGGCTGCTATTAGGATAAATTGAAAGGCAATCCCAGTGTAAACAGCCTTGAGCTCTTGGAAAAAAGATGGGATATAAATCCAACGAATAATTGCACTGATTTTTTAAATTAAACTTTTCTATTTCTAGGATTTTCAAGTGTTATAAATTTAAAAATATAGCAAAATAATCTAACAAAAACATCATTTTGTAAGAAATTAATTTCAGATTCCAGTGCATGCAGAAATACTAAATCTAGCATATTAAATCTGCAAATGTATACTAAATCACGGTCCCTAAAGTATGAAAAAAAAAACCCCTGATATGACAAAATTTAAAGTGTTTAAAATATGCACTTTCCACACTTCTGCCATCTAGACCGGGATAATTTAATACAAAATATTTTAAAATGTGATTTATTTTTCTGCTATTACATATATGATAAAAAATGTTACGCCTGTTTATTGTTCCTTGAAAGAATAACATTTTCGGATTAAAAGGCATTAACCTGATATGAAACACAAATCTCTGGTTGAGATCTATCCGCTGTTTGTTCTGGTTCCCTTTGTTCTCAAAGGGAAAAGTTGAAAGCTGAAAATATGGAATTGATTATCAAGCTTTGAAAGAATTCAAATAAATGACTCTTCTCTGGAAACTGAAGAAGAGTAACAAGGCACAAAATAATCACTTGAAGAGCAGGCTGACTTTTTAATTATATTTTGGAAATGAGATAATTTTCCTTTTGAATAGGCATTTTCTTATGAGAAATATTTATTATTTCTTATGAGAAATATGGGAATTGCTGTAGCTCCACCTTCTCCAACCTCATGCCCTCCAGATGTTTTTAGGAATACAATTCCCAGAATTCCAATTCAGCAGGGCCAGAAATTGTGCCATTTGGGAATTATGGGAGTTGTTCGTGTGCCCGGAATACACTGATCTGTGGAACGCTGCCTGTTTCAAAGTGTCGGTGCTGCTTTTCCTCAATTTTCCTCAATCTCTTGAGCAAGAAAAATACCTAAAGGCATTAGCAGCATCAGGAATGTCATTATTGGCTCAAAGACTAATAAAGGAATAATTGATGATATTATAATATGAATTACAACATGGGTGTCCAGATTTTTGGCTTGTCCGGACTGCATTAAGTGAAGAGGAATTGTCTTGGGCCATATATAAACTATATAATATAGTTAATGTATGTAAATTTTGCTAAAAATCACATAACAATGTTAAAAGTTTACAATCTTCTGGGACCGCATTACTAGCTGTCCAGGGCTGCATGCGGGCCCCGTGTTGGACATGCCTGAATTACAGGAAGGATCTCTGTCCAAATAAATACAATGGAGATGAATTAGATCCTATTCGGATGGATATATAGAATTCTTCCACAACTAGAGGTACCACACAGAGTTTGAAAGGCACAATGGTAGGAGGGCATATTCCAAAAGTAATGATTATGACCTGAACAAAATCTAAGTAAGATTTCATTCTTTTACATTTACATTTGATTAAAATTAAGTACAGGTAGTCGACTCACAACCATTCATTTAGTGACCATTCAAAGTTACAATAGTGACTTAGAATCAGTCCTCCAACTTACAACCATCACAGTGTATGTCTAGTTTAATGAAGAGAAGGATGAGGGGGACATGATAGCAGTGTTCCAATATCTCAGGGGCTACCACAAAGAAGAGAGAGTGAAGCTGTTCTCCAAGGCGCCTGAAGGCAAGACAGGAAACAATGGATGGAAATTAACCAAGGAGAGAAGCAACCTAGAACTAAGGAGAAATTTTCTGACAGTTAAAACAATTAATCAGTGGAACAACCTGGACTTCAGTAAGGCATTTGATAAAGTAGATCACAACCTACTACTTGACAAGATAGAAAAATGTGAGTTAGACAGCATCACCACCAGATGGATTCGTAGCTGGCTGACCGGCCGAACCGTGTGTGATCCTCAATGGAACCGCATCTACATGGAGGGAAAGTGCCCCAGGGTTCTGTTCTGGGCCCAGTGCTCTTCAACATCTTCATCAACGATTTGGACAAGGGGATAGATGGGGAAATCATCAAATTTGCAGACGACACCAAGCTGGCAGGAATAGCCAACACTCCAGAAGACAGGCTTAAGATACAGAAGGATCTGGACAGATTTGATCACTGGGCGCTATCTAACAAAATGAAATTCAATGGTGAAAAAAGTAATATTGTACATTTAGGCAAGGAAAACCAAATGCACAGGTATAGTTTAGGAGGTACTTGCTCAATAGTAGTAACTGTGAGAGGGATCTCGGAGTCCTAGTGGACAATCACTTAAATATGAGCCAGCAGTGTGCTGCAGCTGCCAAAAAAGCCAACACAGTGCTGGCCTGCATTAACAGAGGGATAGAATCAAGACCATGTGAAGTGTTAATACCACTTTACAATGCCTTGGTAAGGCCACACTTTGAATACTGCATCCAGTTTTGGTCACCACGATGTAAAAAAGATTTTATTTATTTATTTGTGAGACTTATATACCACTTTAAGTGCAAGCACTCTCTAAGCGGTGTACACCAGTGAGCAATGTATATATATATTTACATTGCCCCGAACAATCTGGGTCCTCATTTTACCTACCTCGGAAGGATGGAAGGCTGAGTCAACCTTGAGCCGGTGAGATTTGAACCGCTGACCTGCTGAACACAGTCAGATAAAGTGGCCTGCAGTACTGCACTCTAACTGCTGCACCACCTCGGCTCAGATGTTGAGACTCTAGAAAGAGTACAGAGAAGAGCAACAAAGATGATTAGGAGACTGGACGCTAAAACATATAAGGAACAGTTGTTGGAATTGGGCATGTCTAGTTTAACGAAGAGAAGGATGAGGGGGGACATGATAGCAGTATTCCAATATCTCAGGGGCTGCCACAAAGAAGAGGGAGTCAAGCTATTCTCCAAAGCACCTGAAGGCAGGACAAGAAGCAACGGATGGCAACTAATCAAGGAGAGAAGCAACCTAGAACTAAGGAGAAACTTCCTGACAGTTAGAACAATTAACCAGTGGAACAACCTGCCTCCAGAAGCTGTGAATGCTCCAACACTGGAAGTTTTTAAGAAGAGACTGGATAGCCATTTGTCTGAAATGGTATTCCTGCCTGAGCAGGGGGTTGAATTAGATGACCTCCAAGGTCCTTCCAATGTTGTTGTTGTTGTTGTTGTTATTATGTTTATTTTCTTCTGAGATATTTTATCATTTTTTTCCCCTGCTACCTTGTTAAAATTACAGTTTGGTGGCAACTTTTGCAGGTTTCTAGGCTCTGCGTTCAAAAGGCTTTTGGAATTAAAGGCAATTCTTGGTTAAATAGTTCTGGTTTGGAAGTCGACCTGATGCATTATGAGCACCTTTAACTTAGTCTTGAACTCATCATGAACTTATCATGAAAACATGTGATACTTCCTTAGTATCAGTCAGATTTCCCATTTTAATATAACCCCTGGGTAGTCTTAAGTGGGTACCAACTATTGCCTGGTTTTGAGAGCAGCCTACTTCTTAGTTTACTTGAAATACCCAGGGACTTTTTTTTTTTAAGTGGTGTGTTCAAAATAGAAATGAGAGCTGGGATACGACATGTTCTGTTTGATGATATGGTGCAGAGGGAAAGACGAGTGTAAGAAAGGGAGGGTAAGACCTTGGGTTTCTACAGCAATACATGTAGTTTGTTATGTGTGATGGCCATTGGAATCTGGCAGTGCCTCCAATAGACTCCATGGCTTCTCTCTGTTTATCTGCCAATGACTTCTGCTCCGGAAAAGTCAACAATTAATCCAGGTCAGACTTCTGAGTAATCGTTTGTTATTCTGCTATGTAACTAAACTTCCGTTTTAAATAACTGGTTTGGCTAGATGAAGGTTGTTTGTCTCCTTCATTTCCTGTAATTGTCTCCCTACCAGCAACACTTCCTCCGCCACACACACATCTTAACTGGAATTTGCAGGCAACTGATTCTGAGGCCCTTGCTCTGATTCTGATATGTTCTTTTTCAGTAATAATTTTCCCTGGGGGGGGGGGAGAAAGCAAAATGGATTAAGAAGTCCTGAGGAGATCTTGCTCTGAGAAAGAGAGATTATGTATCTTACTGTTCTAAGCAGTCTTTACCAAGCTAGTATTGTCTGCATACATTGGGTTACAATTCCCATATTCTCCATCCAGCACAGCTATCAGCCCTCTGGCTTGAAGTATTGTAGTTTAATACTTAATACTATGGTATTATAGGACACCATGTTGAGTAAGGCTGATCTAGTTTGAAGCATTAGAGAGTGGCTGCTTATAAGTCAGCTATTTTCTTATTTGGGGCATGAGCCAATTCATTTGAAGTTTCCCTAAATTTTCATAAGACTTTTAGAGCAGAGAAAAGTCCAAGACGACTTTTGGGATTGCTGGACCCTAGAAACGAATGTTTTATGTCAAATCCCATTCTATTCATGGGCCTCAAATTGTTATATATTGCTTTATGCCCATAGAATCAAGTTGCCTAGTCAGTATCTCCAGACTTCATTGGTATTCTGTTCTGAGGGAGGAATCTCTAATCTCCCATAATCTTGGTGCCTGGAATCCAGCATGTAGAGATGGCTGTCACAGAATCCAGACTCTCTCCATTTCTGAAACAGAAGGAATATTTTTCAATAACTTGTAGCTCTGAAAGTATACTTTTGAACTTGTGTACTACAGCTGTTAAATTATGAGCATGGAGTACAGAAACCCAGATTCAGATTCCCATTTTTCTATGAAACTTGCTGGATGAATTTATTTCTATAGCATAGCCTGTTTTACATGTGGGAAACAAAGCAAACAATTAAATCATATGTATTCTTTTTTCCCCTTTAATCAGCGGGCCTCTTAACTTTATTGTCTTTGGAATCAGCTCTTCCTAAATCAAGTCCTCTTTGTTTGGAATATAGCTACTTTTTGAGAAAGTCTGCCAACAATTTTATTATAACTGTTGGAGTTTAAAGTAACATTTGATTACTATAAAAGTCAACTTCTGAGCAATTAAAATCAGGAATAGACAATACTTTTAAACTGGGGGTACATTTGAGATTTTGAGAATAGATCAAGTACCTTCACAAAATGGCTCCCTTGGCAGGTTTGTGGGAAATGAATGAATGAATGAATGGGACAATCTGTTTCAAGAAATGCTGGATTCAGATATAAGGCAAACAAGCTACAACTTAGGACCTCACCACATGTTTGCTATTTGTTTTCTTTTTGCTTTTAGAAATTACATTTAAGTATGTAGGGCATGTTGTACTATATTATAATTTATGAGAGATACTAAGCCAGCCAAATGATAAATATGTTAGCAATAAATACATTCATTTGAAAATAAATTGTATTTTTCACTTTAAATGTTATTAATTAATTAAAAGGTATATATAAGTGTTTTCAATGTTTTTTGTGGTCACCCAAAATTATGTTTCAATATGTTCCTTTCTAAGGCCTTCTAGTTTAAATTTATATAGTTTAATATAGCTTAATGCCTTACCAGGACTAAACCTGGCACTGATCTCAAGGGATACAGATGCTGAAACCTGAAAGCAAAACTGGGTCTATCAATCCAGGAATATGGACATAAATGTCCAAAATCTGCAAGAATCTCACAGATTCTCCTTTTAGGTAGGTTTTAAAAAGAGGAAGGGACAAGTCCATTCTCTCTCTGCCTTTTTTCCTTTTTCCCTTTTGGGATCAAATCCGGGGAGGCAGAACTTCAATCCAGGAATTGCTTGAAGATGTGGGGGAAATAGCCATCTAGGGAACAGACAAACTAAATGGGAGATTAATATTTTTGGAGTTTTGCTGATAGAGAAGTAGCTGAGATAATCCCATTAGAAACCCTTTATGTTTCCTTTCTCCCCCCTACTCTTTATCCTTTGCTTTTACTTAAATCCTCTATAATTTTTTGAGAAAGACTTCAGTTATTTCTTTTTGAAAGGATTTTAACATCTCCCTGTTTAAGTTAAGCTACAGAGGAAAAGGAAGAGAATTTAGTTAAGCTAAACCTTAAGCTACAGAAAAGGAAGAAAGCAAGAAAAACAATTGTCTTTCATCTGTTCTTGGGGAAATGTAGCACCATTTACCCAATGGACCTCCTGCTGCAAGGTATGGGAGGGATTGTAAAGTGGAGTTGGGCATCCCCAATATATTTCCCTATCCAAACGAACCTACCGTGTGTCAGCCACATGCAGGATTATGCGTATCCCATTACATCCCATTTATCAAAAAAAGAACTAATCCTTCAAAATATTGTCATCACAATGGGATCTTTGAGGACCGCATGTCATTCCTACAAATGAATCTGATGTTAGAGACTGGCACTGTTTTAGAGATTGGCTTTGCCTCGTGCTGGCAAAGTTTTACTTTAAATTTTAAAAAGTCTGTAATAGAGACATATAGAGGAGGCTACGTGGTGGGCACCAAATGATGGAGACTGTGTGTCCATATAAACATTTCTGAGTAAAAGAAATCTAACCTGAAAAATGAAGACTGGGAAGCAGAAGTCTGTCTGCCTGTCTGTCTGTCTGTCCATCTGTCCGTCCTCCCTTCCTGCATTGGACATGCTTGTGAACTGTGGCAGGATACACTTTATTTTCTGGATAAATTTCTTTCAAGATGCCCATTTGAATTTCTAAATGAAAATGTTATTTTAAGACCCATTGTGATACTTTCTTCCTGTTTTCTGCTGATTTAACAGCAGTGTTACATTAGGCTAATATGTACTTAGGCTAATACAGGATATCACTGCACAAGGCAATATGACAACCTCACTTCCTGACCTATGAATGATAATACAATGGTTTCAGTCACATCAGTCATCCACGCAGTCAGAGGTGAGGAAAGATCATCATTGGTTCAGCTGAAGTGACAGGAACATGGGACGAGGTTGTAATGTACAGATAAACAGGAATTTGCTATACACTTTGGAAAACACAAGAAAGGTTTGCTGCCTGATCAAAAGCTGTTCTATGATCGTTGGTGGTATTGTCTCAATGAGAAGACAGATTTTTATAACCCTGGGAAATGGCATGTGAGAATTTGAAATATGAGAAGGGGTTTGTTTTCTATACTTCAGTATAGATATTGGATCTAAAATAACATTAGTTTGGCAAATGGAAAATGCTATTTGGTTCATTATGCTCAATGTATCACTTTACTGTTTTTGATTATTTATTCTTTATTAAGCTGCCCATTCCCAAAGGCTCTACATGGCTAACAATCAAAACCTTCATAAAACAAGAAAACTCCCCTGAAGGTAATAAATTAACGAATGGTTGTACAATTGTACAAAAGGAGAAGAAAACATACTAAGCCATGTATTGATCAGGTGACCCAACCATCGCAACATGCTTTCCTCCTGGGATAGGTTGAATGATTGGATTGCGGTGCTTTCCTGGATCTCTGTGTGGGAAGGTGTTCCAAACAGGTGAAAGGGAGTGGCCAAAGTCAGTGTTCAGAAACCAGAGCTATAGCTAGTTGAGCTTGGTTCTCAATAACTCTGTATTTATTCATGATACTTTATCCCTTGAATCAGAAGTCCACCCTGCTTCTAGTGTGTCATCCTTTGCTCAACACCTTCTTTTATTCACAATACCTCGCTGTGACCATCCAAATGAAGTTATTTCATAGAAACGTAGAAAGCATTGCAAATACTAATTGTCATTTCTTTTCCAGACGGAGTGTGCAAACTATATCCGAGTTCTTTATCCTTTAAACCGGACTCATCTCTTAGCTTGCGGGACTGGAGCTTTTCATCCCATCTGTGCTTTCATCTATGTGGGACACAGAGGAGAGGTAAGGAGACAACGTGCATCTGAGGTAGACCTTATAAGTACTCTAGTGAAGGACTGAGACCCTTTTCTATTAAGAGCAATTGTGGCCCTGGGGTGGCAGGAGATGACTTTTGTTTGTTTGTAAAATGTTTCTTTGAATCAGTCAGTCTTTTTTTCAACTGAGAGAGCCAAGATGCTGGACTAGAAACCTTCTACAGACCATGAACTCTAGACCTCCATTATTCATTGAACTTGGTTGGGTGACTTTGAGTAAGTCTCTCTCTCACAGTCCAACTCATCTCACAGAAAGATTTGAAAAGGAAAAATAGGATGATATATCCTGCCCTGAATTGGAAAAAATAAAGGTAGGCTATAAAGCAAATAAAGGAGATAAAGGAAGATTTGTTGGTGAGGAAAGAGTTCCCAAACCCTCCCTTTTCTTGTGGAAAATGGTGCTCTTTTATTTTATTCAATATTATATTTATAGCATCTATCCCGATTGCTATAGAAATAAGGAGGGCTCCTTGGGGAGGGAGCTTCCCCCATTGATCCTTACAAGATTGAGAAGCAGTGACTGTCCCAAGGGTGTGCCAGATGAGTGAGACCTGAACCCATGTCCTTCCAGTCCCATTCTAATGTTTCATCACATTTCCCCCTTCAGCTCCCTTGTGCTTGCCTTCCCTTGCCTTCCCATTTCCAAGGCAGCTGCAAAGAAATCAATAGCTGCCTATTGATTTCAGACAATGGGGTAGTAGTATGGCTGGCCTTAATAATGGTGAAAAGAAGTAGCTTCTGGATTGAAACTGAGTTGTAGCTACACAAAATGGTAAATGATTGCAACAATGTTGGAGAGACAAGAGTGCTGGCATGAGAGGAAGCGAGGATCGTTTTTATAAAACTATAATGTAGTGTTATATTCAAAGCAAGTCAGTGTATTAAATACAGTAAACTACAGTTTTGCAAATAAAAGAAAAAAAGATCTTTTAGATCAGACTAGCATATGGTTTCATAAGCTGACAGATATCTCTTGAAACCATATAGAAGCCTTTGATTGATTTAACAGAGCTTTTCTTGTATGTGTACAAGTTTACTCACTTAATGCAGAAAGATTAAACAGTGATTGTTCCATTTCCAAGAAGGAATCAATGCAGACAGCAACTAGGTTTGCAATTCTTTGTGTTAAATGTCTTATATTGTGTTAAATTTGGAAAAGTTGATTTATGTGCTTATGCTTCTCAAATAGGAAAAAAACCCCTTGATTTCTCAGTTTAGTGCACTTAGCCTCCTTGTTGTTGCAACTTAACATAACTGCCTTTGTGGAATTTGTTCGGCTTTCTCAGCCTTCTAGGAAATGAATGCAAGGATATATGAAGCTGTCAAACTGATCAGTGTATTGCTTCATTCATATCTAACTCCTACTTATACTGCTTTCTTCCTCTGCCTATTTTTCTGTCTGCTCTCTTTTTTTAAAAAACAAACCAAACTAAACCTAATTTGCATATTCCATCTGAACATGTTCATTCACTCCTAGGTGTACTTAAATGGAGAGTGCAGAAATAATGTTAGATGGGGATAGATTTAAAAAAATGAGGAGTTTTTGGTGCTTTCTGGGCTTGATTGTTTTCCTGTTTCATAACCCAACCTAGGGAACATCATCAGTGCTAGCAACCTATAAAAAACAGTGAAATTGCAACTGTATAATGGTCTATATTAATATTAAGCCATCTGTCTTGTGGTTGGGGGATAGCATAAATATTGGGCCTATATAAGATATTTGGGATATGAGCTACAAATACTGTAACTTCCAAGAATGGATTCCTTTGGAACTGTGAGATCTACTTTGGAAGCTACTGCTTTCTCACATTTTTAAAGAAATCTTTTAAATTAGGAAATGAAACAATAGTCTCCAGTGTTGTCTTAATTTTCAAAAATGCCTTTGGATCCCAAATAGGCATCATCATCATCTTCTTTTAAATACAAAATTGGTGTATGGTTTCCATCGGGAACTTTGGCCAATGCATGAAGTAAAATTAGTAGAAATCATCTGCTGAGAGAGAGCCTGCACATCATCTGATATTTTGATAGTTTGTAACTGATTATGTTCCCCAAACTAGTCATTTTGTCTTTTGGTAATGCTGTCTTTAGGGACTTTTGGGGTGTGTGTGAATAGATCAAAAAGTTGAGATGGCAAGCAGACTTATTATCTTGATTTATTTCACTGCCTTGTGAACCCCCTTGTACCTGTTGTCATTTTGCTTAAGTACCTACAAATGCCCAAGTCTGGAAGCATTATTGTAGAAAATAACTATCCGCTTTCTGTAATTTGCACCTATTGATCACATTGTTCAAAATCCTTGCAACCAGAAGGACCACATTATTCTGTTAGTTTGAGATAGATAGATAGATAGATAGATAGATAGATAGATAGATAGATAGATAGATAGATAGATAGATAGATAGATAGATAGATGATGGATGGATGGATGGATGGGCGGGCGGACGGACGGACAGACAGACAGACAGACAGATCCATTATTAGCTCAATCTCTTAGAAGGCTTTGGGGGCTACTTCATGAAAATGTATGGTTGTCTTCATGTGTATGTGTGTGTGTGTGTACGCACACACATATATGCAACACCTTTCTATATATATATATAAATTACAAAACCTTTCATGTAACAAGGTAGTAATAAAATGTTGCATTCTATCAAACTCAGTTTAAATGTATAGTCTAGCTCTGTAAAGAACTAATACAAATAAAATCAAAACTAACCAAGAGTTAAAACCAATTAGCAGCCATTTGACCCACTGGCCTCTCATGAAAAACACCCTGATCAACAACCAGATATAAAATTTGTGGGTGGCATTTCTTGTCCTTTCCTCATTAATCAAGCTGGCCTAAGCAGGAAGGTCACCCAACTTCACCTCGTAACCCTTCTTGGCTCTGGCAATTTCAGAAGCTTTTATGACCAAGCCTGTGGGAGAAAGAGTCCTTTCAGCACAGCTGTTTATCATGAGCCCCTGGGATGATCACTTGGACTTCTCACATCATGCAAGCCCCTCCCCAAATGTACAGACTGACATCACCCTGGTTTGCCATGAAAAGCAGAAACACAATCTAAGCCCTGTGTTGCGCCTGCAAGGAAGTCATACCAAGTGTGGGTGTGCAGAAAGCCTGAATGAAAGTGATTTGAAGAGATCGCTTTGTCCAGCCACGGCAATGACTCCAGAGAAACAGTCAAAAATTGCAGAAATAATATCAGCATTGCAATTTTCAAAGGAGACAGTTTCATTAAGCTGAGGGATATTTCTTGAAATTGAACAGGATAGTGAAGACTGTCTGCACCAAAAACATTTCACCAAACAGTTAACTGTGGCAAGGACATTTAATGCAATTCTAGGATGGGTTGTGGCCTTTACCTCCATATAATGTAAGTTTGATCATCATGTATTTTGTCATTGACCAACAACATTTAGAGTCAATACTAAAATCAAATGTCCGTTTATTTGAAGAGATGAGTCAGCCTTTTTGTGGCTCCATGCTGGTTTATCTGAACCTAGAATGAAACTGACACCTTTTTTTGGGGGGGGGGCAATGCTGAGGCTTGTAGTTTGCATTGTTTTTCCTCTCTCTCTCTCTTTTTTACTGAGTTTCTAAGTTCTTAAACCCAAACTTCTTAACCTCTACTAAGGCTTCTCCTTAACCTCTACTGCAGCCTAACTGTGCTAGGAAAGAAACATAAGCAACCTTCTTAGCAGGCCAGTATTAATCTTTCTAGCTAGTTTGTAGCCAATTTCACAAACTTTATTATTGTCATCATCATGAATATCAGCAAAGAGTTTCTTGGTTTGATTTTCATTACTGTTGGAAGCACTGTACACAAAATGGTTGCTTCCCCACATCACCTAGATTTTGGGCTCAAGAATGCTACTCTCTCCCTTCCCTGCCCATCACATAGATGCTCTACTCTGCAATTGAGAGCCAGGGTGAAGTTATTGCAAAACACTTTTGCTGCAAAAATGTCACTTTGTTATCCTACTGGAATCATAGCAAGCAGAGAATTTTTAATAGAAGTAGAAGTAATGATGTGCAGGAATCATAGACTGATATATTAGTAGAAGGCAAGCAAGAGCTCACTGGACACTTCCTTATATAAAAGAGGCAGAAAATTGAGAGAATTGAGGAGAAGTCGTCAGGTGTCAAGTGACTATGGTTAAAAAAAAGGGAAGTGGCGATAACAGGGAGGGAGGGAGGGAGGGAGGGAGGGAGGGAGGAAGGAAGGAAGGAAGGAAGGAAGGAAGGAAGGAAGGAAGGAAGGAAGGAAGGAAGGAAGGAAGGAAGGAAGGAAGGAAGGAAAGGTAAGGTGGGTCGGTCAATTATTGGCGATTTTTGTAAATAAGCATTTCAAATAAGTTTTGAAATACCTTTATAAATGTTCCACTATAAAGGAACAATGTCTACCCTGTTTCATTTCTTCATACAGTGTTACTGCGTTGTTAAAAAGGATATATAACTTCACTACAAGAACTTATTTATTATTTGAGGTGGCAGCAAAGTTTTGCTGTAATAGTAATTATTACCAAAATAAATTTAGAAAAAAATGGTCTAACTTTTGATGAAAAAACTCAGTTTCACCATCTTTACATAGTGATAGGTTGCCTCCCAGAACAACTTAGATTTGTTGTTGTTTTTGCAAGTGGCCAGAGAGATTCATAGTACATACGGAAAATATGATGTGGTATCTGTGTGGGTGTCTCTCTGTGTGTGTTCTTTTATATTATGTAAGACCAGAGGTTTTTTGTAGCAGTTCAAGGGGCAAGATATTGTTACATCATGGATGCTATGCCAGCAAGCTGGCAGAAATGAAGACAATTGAGGCAAAATATTGGGAATTATAAACACTGAAATTTGTATGGAGTGGAAATACCATAAATAATTTCAAGAGTTTGGCATTAGGCGTGCCACCTTGAATTTCTGAATGAAAGTTGCGATATAAATTTAGGAAATAAAAGAATAAACCCTTTTCCATTTTTTTCACTTGTAATTATACCATTACAATCTAGATTAACTTTCCTTCTCTTCAGTTTCCCAGATGTTTGCAGATTTTGCAAGTTTAATATATTCAAATTCATATTTGTATATTAAATATATTTATAATTCAACTGGGAAAGGCTAATTTGGTAAAAAGGCTAAGTTTATAAGATTTGTGTGTCATTAGAGATGGGATAATGTGATTGATTTGGAGAGGAAGGTAAACTTTTCTAAAATGCTCAACAACACTAAAGCTTAAAGTTTAATTAACTTTAATTTTTTCCCCCTTACAGTTCAGATCCTAGCCATTAATTTCAAGGTTTTGTCCATTATGATTTTGAAATGCTGACTGACAAAATTGATAGAAAGACAGTGGGACAGTGTTAATACCTTATTGGCAACTGATTTTGAAATATATATTTTTTATTCCAGCAACACATAACCAGCTAAAATTATTCATAAATATGTAAACATTCCAAGATCTATTGGCACTGAGAAAGCCATAGGGTTAATAATGGGATGAATATCAGTCTTAGTAACTTGATTTTTGCTTATATTAAGAACAAAAAGCTGCTGTTACTTCCTCTTGGTGAATCTATGCTATCATGACAAGAGTTTCCTTACACATCCTACGATCTGAGTGCCTTTTAGAGTTCTCTTCATTTCTATCACATAAATACTTCCATGTTTCCTTTGACTCTATTTGCTTCCCTTCATTTCTCTTTCCAGCACATGTTCAGCTTGGATCCAACCAGTATAGAAAGTGGCCGGGGCAGATGTCCACATGAGCCTAATCGGGCGTTTGCAAGCACATTTTTCAGTAGGTGCTAAAGTAAATTAATCTGAATCTTTTATCCTAATAGCTATACATGAATATTTATTATTTTATGCATATATTTTTTCCTGCTACCGTGGTCTACAGTTTAAGACATAGGTGCTGGAAACAATTGAAAAATTGCATTGTCTCAGGTGGACTTTTCAGGAATTGATCTTATAGGCTTCTTTGCCTGGCCTTTTTCTGTTCTCCATAGAGAATTCAGTTCTTCAAGCGAACTCAGAATTTCTGTCTAGAAAGGATCTGTCAGACCATTCTTCCAGGTTGCTGCTGGTCACTCTGCTCAATAATCAATAACTTGGGTTATTTGTCTGTAAGCATGTATTAGAAAGCCTCCTCTCTCACCATTTGTTATCTGGGTGACATACAAACAATAATGAACAAAATTAAAAAGCTCAAAAAAACCAAAAACATAATACATTACTGAGGCTGTATTTCTCCGAGGCCTTTCTTGAATTCCATATAAAATCCGCTGTGCAGTTGCTGAATTTATGATTCTGTAATAGATGTGGGTTCCCGTTGTGTTTTCTAAGACTACCCTTATAAGCAGGAGCTATAGCAGCAGTACTGTGGGTTGGGGGAGAAAACAGTTGCTGTTTTGCTGAAATAAAAGACTGCCACCTCTTCTATTCTCGATTTCCCGATTTATATTTAAATTATGTTTTAATGCTCAGTGGAATCTGTGAGAAGGACCAGGATGAGGACAAGGATTGTTTAACCCAGTATTTCTCAACCTTGACAACTTTAAGGCTGGGGAATTCTGGAAATCGATGCATCTGAAGATTGCTAAAGTTGAGAAACACTGGGCTGACTTTTTAAAGACTTACTATGTTGATGAGTTTTCCCTATAGATGTAAGGCCTGCTCCTTCCCAGTATGTAGTCGCATTCATTTAGAATTTCAGTGTGATTTTGAGTCCACATAATTTAAAAAAGAAAAAGAAAAGACAGTCGAGAAAGGAAAGGCAGCTACAAAACTCCGTTCATTCTCTCCAGGGACAACGGCTTCCCCCATGCTTCAATTATTTTCTTTCCTCCTCTCACACAAAAAATTGTGCTATACATTTCAGTGTTGCTTTTGGTAATGAATTGTCCGTGATAAGAAAAATGATGGGAAAAGTAACAGGAACAGACGGGAGGATTAAAAATGGTAGATGAAATCATCTGGACTTCCCTCCCCATCAGGTCCCATGGGCTGTTGCATAAGAAAAGGCTGCTCTAGAAAGACCCGGAAAATTGAGAGAACAGACTTGTCAGAACAGCAGCCAAGGAATCTCCCGTTCAGATCTGACCTCTGCCATAAATGCAATTGATGGCTGCAGGCAAGCTGTGCTTTCTCACCTTGAACTTTAAGACTTGTGGACTTCAGTTCCCAGAATCCCTCAGCCAGTTATGCTGGCTGAGGAATTCTGGGAGCTGAAGTCCACAGGTCTTAAAGTTGTCAAGGTTGCAGACCTGTGTTATAAGGCAATCAGAATACTCATGAAATCCTTTAAATATAATGAGAGCATCTTTATGTGCTGGTACCTTTACTATTAAAGGTTTTAATAAACACAAAACATGTATATAAACAGCTACTGTTTTTAATTGAACTTATTCTCTAGGTGGAGACTTGTATACGGGGCTAACAGCCGATTTCTTGGGCAGGGACCCTGTGATCTTCCGGACCATGGGACATCGCTCTTCTCTACGTACAGAGATGGACCAGAGGCTGCTTAATGGTAGGGAAAAATTAAGTCATCAAGTCAAAAGGCACATATAGTGAACATATAAATATGCAGTCTTAGAGAAGTTGGAATTGCTTCATTTTAGGCAAAGCATGAAATAGGTGTGTGCTCCATGAATTTTGTGCACTGGATCACGGCAAGGATATAAAGGGGATTAAACAAAGCTTGTGCAAAGCTCAAAGATAGCCAGAAGAAAAGTGACTGACAGAAACCTATACAATGTACACAGCAATCAATGAAAAAGGGAGTGTTGTCCATAGAAATAAGAACGGGGAAAAAAGTTGAAATGGAGGTCATGATCACTGTAAATTTGTACATGGGAAAGGAGGAGGAGATGGAGAAGTGTTTATATAACTAACCCTGTAGAGTTTTAATAAGAGTTCTTATCTGTTATCTCTCTTGGCAATAATCTTCATTAACTGTTCCAAGACAGAAACTGCCAAGATTTTAAACTTTTAGGACCAGCACCAAGTTACAAACTGCTTCTGGGGATCTTTTTTCTTAATCTGTCCAATTATTATTTTTTTCTTCAGCTCCCAAATTTGTTGCTGCTTATATGATCCCAGAGAATGATGATCGGGACAATGACAAAGTCTATTTCTTCTTCACGGAGAAGGCAGCAGAGTCAGACAGCAAAGGACATGCCATCTTCAGCCGTGTGGGCAGAATCTGTGTGGTGAGTTTTTCAGGTCATTTCTGGGCATAATGATGCCCCCTTAGAAACGTGAGCTGGTGTTGAACTAAAAATGGGGAAAAAAAACAATCTTGCAGCTCTGGATATCGTATTTTAAAATCGGTAGATCCTGGGACAGCTTATCCCCTGTGAAGTGGTTGCTTGCTCCTCTCATGAGCCTTTGGGATTTAATTTAGGAGAAGCAGTTGAATTATTGTATGATACTTGAAGATAAAGGCCATATGATATGTCTTTATTTTATTTTTATTGTTGCTATGTTGTTTTAGTGGTACATTGTAATGTGTTTTGCGGATGTTATTGTAAGCTGGCTAGAGTTCTAGAAGGAGGCAGTATATAAATTAATGTAATAAATAAATCAGAAATATAGGTTAAACGAGTCAGTTGACATCTTTATGCACCAGTGAAATGGATCATTTGGTCTTTGACTGGTGCCTAATTATATTTCAAGGGTGAGTTTAAAGAGATTTATTAATAGATATAAGGCCACTTTATAACTTAGCCATTTTGTGATTTATGGCATTACTGGTTATTATGAAAACGGTTAAGCAATAATAGCCTTCAGTCTTCAAATGAGAATATGAGAAATGAAAATATCTGAATGTGTATATTCATTATATTGATTTTTTAAAGATATGTTTAAAGATGAATCCTCTCCTGGTATCAGTGGCAGAAACGGTGCTGTACAGATTTCATTTGGGGGCTTAAATGGCGTTGCATACTTTTATGCAGAAATAGCAGAGGCTAGACCAAAAATGTATAGATTGCCAGCTTTCCACACCAGAAGGGATAAGTGTTTCAGCTTCATTTTTGCTTTTAAGACCCTATATGAATTCTTAGCTTCCTTACTAAAAATACACCCAAGAATTGATAATTTGGATTTACACATAAGAATAATCAAACAAAATTGTAGTCCCCCCTCTGGAGAGTGGAACAAAAAACTTTCACGGAAAGCATTGGCATGTATGATCTGCAGCCAAGGGTCCAAATGAAAAATAAAGTCGTAACCGTTGAAGCCCTAAGCTCTGCTGGTAAGCAAGAATTGCCTCTAGGACTTGGCAATGCTACAGATGCACTGAACATGGAAACATTTTAAAAGGTTTCTCTCTGATCATGGAGGTCTTGTCTGCTTTCAGTTAAACAAAGTTGTCCAGCCCAGCTCCAAAAACCTGGAGAGGCTAAATAAATTTGCTAAAGAATTTGGGGAAGATGCTATCACTAGGTATGAGTTCTGGTGAGTGGTAGAGGTGATCAAGTAAGAATTTATAGACTATTGTAGCCTAAGTGTTCAGAGTCTCTCAGCATTGAGATAGACAGCATATAAATTTAATTAATGAAGAAAAGTGAAATAACCAAAGTTGGATGTGTTGCTAAATCCAAATTAAGATTAAAATGCCTACGGGAGCCAATGTGGTTTCACGCTATATTTTCTTTTTCTACTGCTAGAACATCTGCACAGCTTATATAAACTCCCTTTCACTTAAAGTGCCTTACATCCCAAAAGACAAGGTCTCTCTGTTTTCATGCAAGGAAGTACCAAACAGTCCCTCTCATATGGTGAAAAAGAAATGAAGCTGCAAGAGCAGATACATAACAGAAAGGCTCCCTGATATCTTTGCCACAGTATGTAGCTTTATGCGGCAGTCTTTTCTCCCTCCTTATTCACTGCAGTTGCTTATTTGTGATCAGCTTCATGATGGGGTGATATAACATTGTTGGGATTCATAACAGTTCTGGATGTTATTTTAACACCCAGAACTGAAAATGCAGCTAGTTAAAGCTGGAAAATGCTTTTAAAAAAACGATTACCAATAGTGTTCTTTAATCTATGTTCACTGGCTTCCAGTAACAACCCACCTAAAAATAGAACCATTGGCAAGATATTTTTTTTTTAAAAAAGGAAGGAATGTTTTGAAACAGGGGAGGAGAAAATGTTGACAAATTATCTGAAACTTAGGTGAGCCTAGTTGATTCTGGTTTATCTCCAACTAAAACCTGATTTATACTAAATTGTTTTATACTGAAGTTAAACTTGCTGTCCCTTTGCCTCTGGTTCCTAAAGAAGAGCAGTGAGTGATGTAATGGAGGTCTGTTTGGAACACATGGCTGGTCTTAAGTTCTCCTATCAAGATCTCCTCTTTGGTAGGGCCAGGCTCTCGCAGGCTGCATAAATCTTGCCTGACACAATTCTTTTCCAGCCAAGTTACAGAACATGGATCTTTTATTTCTGGTAATTCTCTTTCTTGTGATTTTTTTTTCCAAAAGTGACGAGGGGGGGGGAGGAGGAGACTGGTGTTGCTGTATGGGAGGAAGGGGTAATACTTTAAAGCTTTTGAATTCAGTTGTTCTTCCAAATGGAAATGCCCTATTTTATTTTATTTTTTGTTCAAGCCATTTTCACTTCCTCCCTTCTTTCTGTTTACAGTTCTCCTGTGAGCAGTTCCTTCTAGCCAAAGGTTCCACAAAGCCCTTTCAAGGCCAGCTTCGGTTCTGCCTCCTGGATTTCTCTCCATCACACATGCATGAAGTGTAATGTAATGAAAAACTGGCTCTGCAAGGAAACAGGCTAATGGTAGAAATAGGAAAGGCGCTGATCGTAGAAGCTCCTCTTCGCTGAACCTCCATATTAATTGTAATTGAATATGTCATTCGGGTAACATGAGAGACAGTTTGGTGTAATTGTTAAGGCGTCCGGCTAGAAACTTGGAATTCTGGTCCTGCCTCAGGTACAGAGGCAACTGACTGATCTTGGACCAGCCATATTGTCTCAGCCCTGGAAGCAGGCCACGGCAAACCATTTCCAAAACCTTGCCTAGAAAAGAGCAGGCAGTCAACAGGAGTCAAAACTAATTTGAAGGGACAAAATAAATACATTGGAGTTATAGGTCATTAGCAAAACTCTTTAAATATTCCCCTTTGTATTTTATGACATCTGTCTCATGTAGAAAGCCAAAACTGAGAAAAACGAACATATCGCAAATACATTCCTAGCTCTTGCATTTTCTCTTTCTCACTGACCAAATACCTTTTCTTGTTCGAGCACCGATGTATTTACTTTTTAATAGGGGTGTACAGTGCTTCAGATCTGAAGCCAAAATGCTGCTTCGAAGCTCACGTGGCTGCCTGTGTAATGCCTAGTGTGACTCCTTAATCCAAAGATGTCTTTGCTGAAATTACTGACTGGCTGTGGAAAGCAAGTGCATGATTCCAGGGAAAAAAAGCACAGTTGTTTGAAGGAATTGCAGATAAGCGCTATCTGAAGAGCCCCCTCCACTATCGGAAGCACCTTTTTATATTTGTATCTGAAACCTAGCTGAGCTGTACTTTTTAATACCATCCGTAATGTCACTCTCCATCATTAAAAGCAGAGGGCTAAGCTGACAAATAAAATCCTGTACCCTTTTTTGAGACTGGAAGGCGCCTCCCCTCCCAACCAGCACCCGCTTTAACAATTCTCTGTAACTTTGGTAATTGTCAAGCTTTTCCAATAAAATAAGAGAAAAGTTTCCATACGTTCCTGGAGGGGTTGGGATTGGATCTCTTTCACTAAAAGTGTTTTGAATTATCTTCACTCAGTTCTCTTCATAAGGTTTTCAGGTAGCAGAATGTTTTTTCTTTTAAAAAACGAATGTCTAAATGGTTCTTTTCAGTTGCTAAATCTGTCTTACTTACTTGCTTGGAATCAGAACATTTTTACATGCCAGTGTTCATGAAATTTTAATATATATTAATTTTAAGTATCTTAAGGTTTTATGTACATATAAAACACATACACACATACAACATTAAACGTAAAGTATTTTTATTTGCTCATTTAAAAAATGCAAAGAGATTTACAATAAGTATTAAAACAATTTAAGAAATTCAAACATATATTAAATTGTTATAAAATATATGCAGAATAAAAATAATAAGGCAGTAACAAGAAAAAGCAGTAATAAAAGCAGTAACAGAATTATTATTAAAGAGCCAGGCACAGTAAAAGTGTTTTTGCTTGGCACCCCAAAAATAGCACCAAAAAAATAGCAAAGATGGTGCTAGGTGTATTTTACTGGGGAAATTGGATGCTACAACTGAAATGATATCATACTTACCATGCTTTAGCTTAGCCTACTCTTTCCGCAGCCTGGAGTTCGATCCTGACAGGCTCGAGGTTGACTCAGTCATTCCATCCTTCTGAGATTGGTAAAATGAGGACCCAGATTGTTGGGGGAAATATACACATAATGTTGATATTGTAAACCACCTGGAGAGTACTATAAAGCACTATGGAGCAGTATATCAGTGCTTTTGCTAAGTGCTATTGGCAGAGTACCTGGAGCAGATCCTCTGATTTTGATATGCCATGTGATCGTGATCAAATTATCCATTTTAAATAAATAAATAAATAAATGTCGGTTTTCCCAAATAAATTTCAGCATCTAATCAATCTGACTGCTTTGAAAAAGCTAAGCAAGGTCAAATCTGGAATTGAGAGATTATCAGGAAAATCTAAACTGTAGGGTGGACTAGGAAGTAAAACTATTTCATTGCTTTGAAATAATATTAATATTAGTACCAATAGTCATAGGCTCCTTGGGTGCAATCCCAAAACAACTGGAGCACCACTTGAACACCATTGGCATTGACAAATTTGCTATTAGTCAATTGCAAAAGGCGGCCTTACTAGGAACTGCTTCCATCCTGCGACGATACCTGTAATACCATCAAACATCCACATCTGCCTATCCCAGGTCCTGGGTAAGGACTCGATAGGTAGACAAAATGCCAAATCCAGTCTGAACATCTGGCTGACTGTGCGATGATCCATAATAATAATAAAGTTGGAAGGGATCTTGGAGGTCATCAAGTCCAACCCCCTGCTCAGGCAGGTAACCCTATACCATTTTGGACAAATGGCTGTCCAGTTTCTTCTAATAAAGGTGTGATAAAAAATATCTGAAAAAAATAAGCCCGGGGAAATATTCTGCATACTCATAGTAAAACACATAGCCTGAGAAAAGTAGTCATCTGAATCTCACTCTTTAAGAATAGACTTTAATGCACAGAAACTGACTTTCTAGCCATTTTGGAGGGAGTTAAGTTAGTTTATACAATGCAGACAGACTGTGAGGAACACAGTTCCCCTTAATAACTCCCGTTTTTTGGTAGCTACTGCCCAAGATATCTCTAATGACTAATGATAGGGCCCACATTGGATTGCTTACACAAGAAAAGCAGTACTTTGTTGACTTTAAAATTATAAGTAGGTGATGCAGTTCAGTGGTGAAATATATGATAAACGTAGAAAGCACATTTCAATCCAATTCTGGCATCTCCATTTTTCAGACAGCAGATAGAATGGCTTGCCTGGTAGAGACCTGAGAGAATTATTTGCCCACGTTTATTTCTGTTGCCTTTGAAAGAATCAGTGGTTTGACAAATAGCTTCATCTTTTCTTATGTAAGCTATGGAACTAGGTCATTTCTGGCTCAACAGAGAACTCTGGGTTGATTTGTTCTAATGAACTTGTTTTGTTTCTTTGGCTGTCCGTGGTAGGTTTGGGAATTTTCTTCAACACCGAAACTCAGAAGTGTCATTACTTTTTCTGTCTAGCTTCTTCATAGTCCAACTTTCACTTTCATAGCAGAGAGCACAGGGAAAACCTCAGCATCTGAATATCTTTTCCAAGCCCTTCATCCGGGGCTACTCTGTGACATATTTCTTGACTGCTAGTTCCTTTACAGTTACGTGCAATCAATCGTTTTCAACTCCTAGTGGCCCCACAGAGATTTTCTTACTTGTTAAGAGAGGATCCCTCTTTGAAATAGGTATCCAGAAAACATCATAGCATCTTTGTATACTTGAAATGTTAGAGACCATCTCCACCAAGTGGGGAAGTGAAGGGTCTTTCACCCCCGCCTACTATTCCATCCTTGGTTGAAATTGTTCCAGTACTTTTCGTTAAGCACTTTGTAAAATGCATTCATCTCTTTAGCTCCCCTCCCCCTTCATTCTTGGGATTCATCAGTTCTTATGGTCAATGCTAGAGCATTATCATTTTGATGAATGAGTACTACTGTTCCATCTTACCATACCTCAGAGCTATGGATGCTCCATGGCAACAGTGAAGGCCAAAAATGCTGGATGGAGCTGTCTACGGGTGTGTAAAGAGACTGCAAACAGTTAAGCTAGTTCAAGTCTAGGGCTCCATTCTCCTATGCTCCAACTGGCCAGCTCATTTATGACCCGCTTTTGGTGATTTATTGCCATTGTTTTCACCATGCTGGGATATATTAATACATTGTTAGCCTCATCTTTAAGACTCAGCTCCCTAGACTCTGCAGAGTGGGTGTGGTACATAAGGCACTTTGGAGTGTGCAGTCTGTCATATTACAACTTGATAAAGTGTATTTGGATTATTCACAGCATATTTTAGGAGAGCTGATTTTTTAAATGTTTATATTCAACTAAAACAAAGAATAGTCTACTGTCTCTTAAATCAGGGAAAGAGAGGCTATTGCCAGAAGAACCAATATGCTGCACAACAGGCAGCAAAGAATTTTCTCTAATTTATCATTTGATGCTTGGCCTGAACCTGGGTGTGTTCCACACATGTTCCTATTTTGGGAGATGCTTCAGACATATTCCTGTTCTTCTGTATGAAATGTTTGCCAGTATATTCTTTTTCTCTCTTAATGTTTTCTAGCCAGAAGAATGGAGCAAATATTCTCAACTTATAACAATTCCTTTAGTGACTGCTCAAAGTTACAGGGGCACCGAAAAAAGTGACTTAGGAAGATTTTTCACACTTATGACCGTTGCAGTATTCCCTGATAACGTGAGCAAAATGTGGACGCTTGGCAATTGACTCATATTTGTGATAGTTGCAGGGTCTTGCAGCCATGTGATCACCTTTTGCGACCTTCTGACAAGTAAAGTCAGTGGGGAAGCTAGATTCATTTCACAACCATATTACTAACTTAAACAATTTCAGTGATTCATTTAGCAAGTATGGCAATAAAGGAGCAAAAAAAATGGGGCAAAACTCACTTAACAAATGTCTTGCTTAACAACAGAAATTTTGGGGTCAATTGTGGTGGTAATTTGAGGACAGCCTGTAAAATAAATAAATAAATAAAATCTGAACAGAGAAGCATAGATGCTTATTCAGAATCTAGATATATTAGAAAATGACCCCTTGGAGACACTTTTCCAGAGGATCCTTGTGGATGGACAGCAATTAACATCTTTCACCTCTTAATTTTGTGTGTGTGTGTGTGTGTGTGTGTGTGTGTGTGTGTGTGTGAGAGAGAGAGAGAGAGAGAGAGAGAGAGAGAGAGAAGGAAAACTACATCAAATAAGAAGTGGAGCGAGGGAGAGTATGAAATGGAAGATCATCCAATCCACTCTAAATATTTGCCTGTTGAGGCAGAGTGCCTGCATTCTAAAAACACATCTGGAAGCAGCTATAACTAACAATCCAAAGACTTATCATGTTTGTGAAGCAAAAGTCAGAGCTTGGCCTCTACCAAGCTAAGAACCAACCTAATGGACAAGACAGGATTCAGTCTCTATTCACTGCTGTTGAAAAATTGAAAAAAAAACCCAACAACCTTTCTCTGTCTAAAGAGCTGCTGAGGAGAAGTGTTTGTCAGCTGGAAATTTTCCTGATGGCGCCTGCCTGCAATAATTCAAACTCCCTAGAACAAGTCATAAAGTCAATGCACTACAATGGACTAGAGAAATGGAGATGGCAGATTTCCATGCAAATAGACTAATTCTGCTGGCTGTGAATTCCTTGTTCTCATCCTAATCCTACAAATAAACAATAAAACATAAAGATGAAGCAATTATTTGCTGTATTAACCAATCTTTCTACAAAGAGGGATTTTGTGTTTAAGAGGCATCCAGGATGGGGATCTATTTGATTTGCAGAGTTGGCAGGGACACAGATAAATCAAGGACTGGGGAGGGGGGGTGTACCCTGCTTAGTTAAGACAATCTGTGGCCTTGTCCTTTTGCCTCTTTAGCAGACAAAACAGACACACAATGGCCGGGTTCAATTGCTGCAGTCCCTTGAGAGTATTGATCCACAATAAACCCAGAGGGGTTTCTGGATCTTGTAGGGCTACTTTTGTGAAGGAAAAAGAACAGTTGTCATAGAACAATACCTGAAATGTAGTGATGGTGATTGTGGTAAGATAATTGGAGTCTATTTTGGTTCCTCTATGGCAGGGGAAAAGAAACACGTGTTAGTTGTGGGTTATATTGATATTTGGGAGAGAGAATGAAAACCTCATTGAGCAGGGCAGTGATGAAAAGTAGGTTAGGGTCATATTACATGTGTAGGCTGAGCAAGGATCTTCTGTGTTTTTCCTGGGATTCTGGAGATGTTGGGGTATTTTTCTTTGCATTTTCTAGTTGCAAAGAATAATTTTAGTATGTATACTGTTACTTCTTTATGCTTCCTGTGGTGAAATGAGATTTATTTTAGTCAGAAGTCTAAAGTTTATTTTGGGGAGAAATAAATATAATTTAAAGTCTTGCCACCAACTTCCCCAAACGATAAAGTTGATTGTTACTTTCAGTCTTATCAGTGTTTTTCTTGGAGTGTAACATTTTAAGTGTGTGTGTCTGTTTGTGTGTGTGTGTGTGTGTGTGTGTGGGAAAGGATTATTCGGTTTCTCAAGGGAGCAGTTAATTATAAACAGAATAATTAATAGTAATATTGTGTGTAGAATTAGTACAAGTTACTTCTGTTTAGAGGTGCATTATCAAAACTCCAGTCTTATGGGCAGAATTAGAGTTTACAATGTTAGATAAGCCATCGTCTCCCTTTTTTTTTAAATAGTATATATGATTGTCTTTGGTTTTTTTTATTTCCCCTTTTTCCTATCTGGTTTTAAAGTTCTTCTCCCTTCTTCTTACGTCTGTCACTCAAAGTCCCCCCCCCCCACTTATTACAAAAATTTCTGTGCTGCCCAATTCATAATCTCCATGAAACTAAAACAAAATATAAAATCTCAAAATCGATAAAATCGAACCATTTCTCCAACGCCCACTCAGACAAAATGGTGAACTTCTGGAGAAAAAAGACTTCACCAAATCTGAGCCATGACACAGGATTGTTTCTGGACTAACACCTCCTGATCTCTCTCAGAACTGTGATGAGAGCTGGCCTTAGGCTAAGGCCAAATAGGTACTAATTTAAAGTGTCAAAGCTTAGGGGACAACAACAGGTCCTCTCTTTCCTAATGAGGAAGAGGGAGATGTGGGAGAGCTTGGGAGACGGGGAGGGGATGCTGCCTAGAGAAAGGTCAGATACGAGACAGCAGTTCCAAGAAGATTCCACCCCCATTTGCACTCTGATACAGATGACCCTGAGGGCACAGATAAACCCCCAGGTGGCCTCAAGAGCTCTTTTCAAACCCCCCCCCCATCCTGTCAGAATGAATCCTTCCTTAATCCCCACCATCCTGCAGAACGGATGAAGCTTCTTGGATGAGAAGCGAAATGTCTTCTTCTTTCTCAAGGAAAAAACAGTCCAGTTGTCCTTTGGGGAAAAAAAAAACCTTTAAAAGTACCCTTGGGCCATTTCTCTCAGTGAAATGTTTTTGATTTGTTTGTTCAACTAGGTCCTCAGGATCTTGTTTCAGGACTTATGTGGAGAAAGATCATGTTTTAGGTCATATTTGTGCAGAAATAATAAAAATTCAAAAGGTTCAAAAATTGTTATGTGCCACTGTATCAGTGTCTTTCACTTCGGAACAATATTTATTTCTCTTCTTTCAGAATGATGCTGGTGGACAACGAGTGCTGGTCAACAAATGGAGCACTTTCAACAAAGCCCGTCTTGTGTGTTCTGTTCCAGGACCAGATGGCATTGACACACACTTTGATGAACTGGGTGTGATTTATATTCCATAATCACAGTTGGTTGGTTTGTAGAGGATTAGGAATTTATATTTCCAGTAGGGGAAAAGTGGAGCCAAAGGAATGACCAGGAAGATTTACTGCTATATTAATCCTAAAACTAAGCAAGTGGAGATTTGATCAGAGCTTGATGAAAAATCACTGGGAGTTTAAATGCTTATGTTAGGAACTCATAATCTGAGATCCGTGGCCTTATACTGCCCCCAAAAGATTTGTCTGCAATCTTCAAAGGCTTTCAGAAAATTACCAAATTATAATTTTTGATATAGGAGAAAGGGGAAATTATTAAATGCATGGATGAAGAGTAATCCTATTAATGATAATAATAATAATAGAATTGGAAGGGATCTTGGAGGTCTTCTGGTCCAGGGCTTTTCAATCTGTGGTATGCGTACACTAGTGTATGTCGGCACCTGGCACGTGGTACACATACGACAGATTGAACAGCACTGTTAAAAAAAGTGTAAAAGTGGATGAGGTGAAGCAGTGGCACTGCCGCACAGGCTTGTGGGAAAGTCTGCTGGAACTGCGTGAGGTGTTGTCTGGGTCCTACGGAGAGCCCAGGATCGAAGTGTGCAACTCCAGCTGATTGGTTGTGGCCTTGGGGGTGGCAGGCAGCCTCATGCAGTCTTCAGGCAGAGATTCAGCTGGAGCTACACGAGGCATTACCTGCCTGGGTGCTGCTGAGGGGGAGAGAGGATATAAAAGGGGGAAGAGAAGAGGATATAAAGGGGAGAGAGGATATAAAGGAGTGAGAAGAGGATATAAAAGGAGGGAGAGAAGAGAGGATATAAAACGGAGAGAGATGAGAGGATATAAACGGGGGAGAGAAGAGGATATAAAGGGGAGAGAAGAGGATATAAAAGGGGGGGGGATAGAAGAGAAGATATAAAAGGGGGGGAGAGAAATTTGTTAAATGAGTTTTGCCCCATTTTATGACTTTTCTTGCCATACTTGTTAAATGAATCACTGCAGTTGTTAAATTAGTAACATAGTTGTTAAGTGAATCTGGTTTCCCCACTGACTTTGCTTGTCAAAAGGTTGCAAAAGGGGATCACATGACCCTGGGACAATGTGACCATCATAAATATGAATCAGTTGCCAAGCATCCAAATGTAAATCACATGACCCTGGGGATGCTGCAACAGTCATAAGTGTGAAAAATGGTCATAAGTCACTTTTTTCAGTGCAGTTGTAACTTTGAACAGTCACTAAACGAACTGTTGTAAGTCAAGGATTACCTGTACTTAATCACCTTTTTCCGTTTTTTGGGGGGGGTCATCAATCTTTTGACCCCTTGCTAGGCGACGTGGTACTCAAATATTGCCATATTCTAAAAGTGGTACAATCGGTGAAAAGGTTGAAAAGCCCTATTCTAGTCCAACCCCCTGCTCAGGAAGGAAATCCTCTACTATTTCAGACAAATGGCTGTCCAATTTCTTCTTTAAAACTTCCAGTGTTGGAGCATTCACAGCTTCTGGAGGCAGGTTGTTCCACTGATTAATTGTTCTAACTGTCAGGAAATTTCTCCCTAGTTCTAGGTTGCTTCTCTCTTTGATTAGTTTCCATCCATTGCTTTTTGTCCTGCCTTCAGGTGCTTTGGAGAATAGCTTGACTCCCTTGATGTTTAATTGCATACTAATGAAACCAATTGTAGTCTTATTCTGGCTCTGCCCAACTGCCCAGTGTTTGGAATTGGGTCACTTCTCCAGCATATCACCCACAGACCAGCACAATCCTCACTTCAAAAGAAGTTTATGATCCTACACTAGAATCTGGTGCCATGCAATTTTCTTTTAAATTGGGCAATGCTAGTGTAAGAGGAGCTAGTAGCAGTGAAACAAAATGGACAGCACAAATATCTTCTAGGCCAGGGGTAGAGAACTATGGCCCTTTTAATGACTTATGGACTTCAACTCCCAGAATTCCTGAGTTTGGCAAGATATTAGAAAAAGCACTTAGAGAAATGCTTGTGTAGAGTGAGTATATTGACAGAACAGTTATAGAACTTGTTTGATCCTCCACTTTTCAACAGAGGACGTCTTTCTTCTGAGGGCTAAAGATGGCAAGAATCCTGAAGTCTATGCACTGTTTAGTACCATCAGGTGAGATTTTTCCATCTGTGGTTTCTAGTTCTTCTATAATTACTTTTAACAGTGAATCTTTTAAAAATGTTCTTAATAATGAATTTATAATTTTTTGTATACTCAGTATAGTTTGCTGTTTCTCCAATTCTTCTTCAGTCAACTTCAGTAGAATTCATACGGTATGAATTAGTTTTTCCAAAAAACTAGGCATTTATTTACGTAAAAGCAATTTTTTCATTTTTTTTCTGAATTGCAGCCTAGAGAGATAAGAAGCAAATCTCAGTTACATTTAAATCTTGTATTACAAACAATATTTGGATAAATTTTTCTCATTACAGCAATGTCTTCCAAGGCTTCGCCATCTGTGTCTATCGTATGGCAGACATCTGGGAGGTTTTTAACGGGCCATTTGCTCATAAAGATGGTCCTGATCATCAGTGGGCAGCTTATGAGGGCAAGGTGCCTTATCCAAGGCCAGGAGTTGTAAGTATAAGAATGAAGATGATGATTTTCCTGGGGGGAAAAAAGAAAAGAACAGTATATAGGAAGAGCAATTTGCCATGAAACAAAGAAATTAAAAAATAACATGCAAAATATCATTTTTTTTTGTGATTATCCAAAGCTGCCAGAACTATTCATGTCAGTGGAAATGACAGTAAAACAATTTCCTCAACTTCTGGAATAAATTTTGCCAGCATGGGAAGAATAAAGGAATGTAATGAAATGGGGGAAAGGGTTGGCTTTGATTCCTGATAAATAGCTATTTAGCTATTTGCTAAAATCGTGCCCTTTCTCCTAGTGCCCCAGCAAAACCACCAACCAGCCAAGTCGTCAGTACTCCTCCACCAAAGACTACCCAGATGAGGTACTGCAATTTGCGCGTGCTCACCCCCTGATGAGCAAATCTGTGTATCCACTACAACGGTGGCCTGTGCTGGTGAAAACCAATCTGCAGCATCGCCTACGGCAGATTGTGGTGGACCGTGTGGAAGCTGAGGACGGGCATTATGATGTCATGTTCATTGGCACAGGTGTGGCATTAATCACGCGATGTATTGGGGTTCAGCAGTACCTGAACATCCTCTCTTCCAAACTGCATACTGTATGCAGAATACGGAGTTACTTGTCATTATGTGGAAGAATTTGTGAGTTTGAAGATAATCTCCTGAATTTTCAAATCTTCAGATTATATCCTGACATTGAAAAGGAGTCTTGGGTAAAATACTGATAAATGGGCAAGGGAAACTTTGCTATGCATTGAAACAAGGCCTGTGCATCACGTTTGGCTGAATTCAGAATAGAAGTGAGCCATTTGGACCAATTTGTCAGGATATGAAGCAGTTAGAACTAAACTGTGACCACCATGCGGCACTGTGAATGATTTGGCACGTTTTGACACTACAGGAAGTTTGCCCTATACCAGCAAAATAGGGAAAATACTTTTTCAGGGAATCTCCAGTTACAGTGTTATGTGGAAGGAATGTTCAAATTTATCTCCCATTAAGGCTCCTTTCTTAGAAATTGTGTCCTTTTTCTTGTTGTATTTCAAAATGTAGCCCCCATTCAACGGTGAGAAAAACAATAGCTTGGCCAGCTACATGAAATGTTTTCCAACTCAAGGTTGGGGAATGAGAAAAAAAATGAACTGGTTAAATTACCACTTAATTTTTTTAAGGTGGAAAGTTGAGCATTGAAAAATAGTTTCTTTTTAAATTAGCATTTCCCCAATAGCTTTTAAATTTAAAAGATTCAAGTAGAGAAAGAATAAAAATGATTCAGAGATGCAAAGGAGAGGTCCAAAATCACATACTAGTAGCATAGTGCATCTCGTAGTGTAAAACTAGGAGTCAGATTCTAGACTACTTGCTATTCAAGAGTAACTCTTGAAAAAGTTTCTAATCAGCTTTGCCAGGATTTTAGGCAACCCCAGGGATGCCCTTGTTTTAGTGCTCTTTCTCTCCTTCCTCCCTTTCAGAGGCTGGCTCCATATTGAAGGTCATAGCCCTACAAAGAGGAAATTTTGCTGCTGTTGAAGAAGTCGTTTTGGAAGAGCTTCAAGTGTTTAAGGTACAGTAAAAAAAAAAAAAAACCCAGTATATATGCGAGCCTCGTGTATATAGATCAGCAAAGGAGCAATCCTGGCTGGCTAATTTTGACTGTGTTGCACATTGCTTGGTATTCACTGTTTTCTTGTACAGTCTTTACATCTGTTCCTCTAACAAAGTCTTAAAATACCAATGTACACATGTACGGTGATGGACCACTTTTGTGCCTGATTACTATTTAGCTATATACTGTAATTCCAGATTTGCAAAGTGTTTTATGAAGACAGTCATCATCCTGAACAAAAAGATATCCCATTTCTTTTTTAAAAAAAATTGGTATTAATTAATTTTTATTAATTTTAATTAATTTCACTGGGAAAGTAAAAAATTGTATTTTATTAATCCAGATACATGTGTATGCATACATGCAGTACGTAAAGGAGCTATGATAAAAGTAGCCATAATGTGAATACTGCAATAATTATGTAAGCCTTCTTTTAGGTTTGGTTCCCATGTGGCTAGATAATGGGACCTTGCCCAGCTTTTTAGATAGCCCAAGATCCTTGCTTGTTGGATTTTGTGCTGTCACTCCCAAATTTTCCATTCTGTATAATCCAGTTTTTCTCAGGATAAAAGAGAAAAAGACCATAGAAAGTATACTTATTTATACTTACAACTATTGAGTAATCTGGGAAAGAGAATGGTTGTATACTTCCATTAGCCCTAATTTTCAGATTTACTGAAAGTTTAATTTTCAAACAAGTGATTTGTCCAACTGCCCTTGTGTGCACACATTTGTTTTTGTGAGAAAATAGCTGGGACAATAATGACCTTCTATGACTATTAGAAATACATAAATGTAGAGTCATAGGATAGGGTTGGGAGTCATTTTGGTGACATATTTTAGCTGAGTTTGCCATGTCTTCTTGCCCTTCAGCTACCAGTCCCTATCACTGAGATGGAAATTTCTGTGAAACGGGTAAGTAATGAATGAATTGTAAAAATAAACCATCCACCTCTATTTATTTGCATTTTTACTATAAAACTCAAATTAATATTATTTAAGCTAGGCATGGCTTACCACATTAAAATATGAATGATGAGTTAATGATTTCTTGACTGATTTATATAGTTCAGGCAATTCCATAGCAGATGAAATTAATGATAATCTAAATTACTGATACTTTAGTACTGAAAGGCAGTCACCAATTCAGACTAAGTAATGAATTTTAGGAATAATGCAAGGATATTTAAATACAAGAGTTCTTATTATCTTATTATCCAAGAGAAAAATCTTCCTGTATTGCAAAATTATCCTTATTTCCAAACCAGGCAAGAAATCACAAGATGTAATTTTATACTGACCCATTTTTCTACTTCACACTGATTATAAACTACTGTATACATTAAATTATTACCAATCCCCTCAATTCAATTATAAATAAAATTATATATCCAAACCTGTCTGGATTTAGTCACAGAACTATAGCCAGTCCTATTAGAAAATTAGTAAACATTGTACTCTTCTGTAAAATCAATTTGGTATCAATGGGTTAGTTAGATATATTGATTGTGTACAAAAAATATTTCTGAAAAGAAGTTTACAAAAATTTAAATTTGGCAATTTTTTTAGACATAATAGATCAAATTCATAAACCCATAAAGACCTGGATAAAAATTAATAATTATAACTAAGTGGACAGTTTAATATTTTGAGGTTTTTAATCAAGGGTGTCCATTATCTCTTTACTATTTAATCTAAATACTGAAGCTATATAATGTTATGCATGAATAATAAATTCACAGTATTTGTGTGTGTGTATGTATAGAGAGGGAGGGAGAGAATTACTAAATTTTTGCAAGCAATATGATAGATAGTCAAACACATCACATTTGTTTCATATTAAAAAGGAGCCACAAAAGTTTGCAGAAGTATCAGCTTTAACATTTTTCCACCTTGGATGCACAACAAAGAGTTCAGTTTTATATACATAAAATAAATATAACACCCTTCTTGCCAATAAAGTGATTCAAAATAAAATTTGGCCAGTAACTTTACTTGATAAACTATAAGATTCATGTGCTAAAGAAACCGAATGGGAAAACATAATTTTACAGGATCTGGAGGGACTATATTTTATAAACAATACTGTCATCCTCTGTCAACACAGGGGATATAAGGAAATCATAATATGATCTGTAATGAGACAGTGTGGATGCTAAACTAGTAAAGTGCCAATGCAAAGGTTTGATTGTTTCAAATAAAAATTTTAAAATAGGAACCAACCAACCCCCAAAGAATAGATTCTTTATGGAAATGTGGTGGTGGTGGTAAAAGCAGCTTTCAATCACCACCATGCCTAAAGTCCAACAAAACACTTACCAGATTTTAGATTACGGGAAACTGTGGTGATTTTTTGTTGAAATTTAGCTAGAATAAAACAAATACAATAAAGATACTAAGTTCTAATAAGACCAGGAAAAGTTCAGATACTTCATAGCAAACACTTTTTACCCAAACAGGGAACTAGCATAATAATATTTACCTTCCTCCAATCTAACATTATCCAGCTCTGTTGGATTCAGTAACCATAATCTCAGATAGACTGGGAATTCTGTTTGTAAATCATGGGTTGTGTAGTCCAAGATTTCAATGGGTGCTACATTGGGGGAAAACATGTGCCTGCTTTATAAACAGCGGACAACTTCCCAATTATTCTCAAATAGTGATTGATATGCAAATCAGAAATAAGAAATCATTATTTAAATCATGAATTTCTATTTTAAATCACGCAGATCTGTGAAAAATGTTAACTGTAGTCTGACACTGCAGATATTAATTATCTCAAGGCATATGTAATGTGGCTTCTTTCTGTATGTCTTGACTTCTAAGACCTCTGATGTTACCAAGTAGATTTTCTTTGACATGAATGTATGCAATCAGTTTCAATTCTGAATGGCCATAAATAACGCCATAACATATCCAGGAAACTGTGGGAATTCCAAAGCCACTTAATTTTATTGCTCTTCCAAATGCTGTAGTGTAACTTAAGAAGGTTGATGACACAGCTGCATATATTTTCACTCAGAGAACCAAATACAGTAGAAAAAGGAAGACAGCAATTTAAATCAGGAAAGTCTAGTTGAGGGGAGCAGGGCGGGTATAGACTAAACAGTCCTTCCCGGTCCCATTGTTTCCATGAAATTTGACCCTTGCTGCACTTGTTTCTACAGCAAGATGGCAGGTGTGGCATTTGCCATCTTACCTGTAAAAGATCAGCATGAGCCAATCGGTGTTCCTGCCTGCTGATCAGTAAGGTAGCTTAGAAAAAGATAGTTCAGTCTGGATCTGCTCCCTAATTTTGTCTGGGTCCTAAAGGTCCTAAAAATTTCCTATTACCCATTTCACAGCAAAAGGGAAATTGACTCTTGAGTGTTTCCAATGGCCATGTTACTATTATGGGAACGTAAGATAAAGCAGGGGGTGGAACTGAAAAATAAAAAAGTAAAAAGAAATTATCTAGATAGTCTAGACCAGTGGTTCTCAACCTTTTTAATGCCATGACCCCCCAACCGGTCATAAGTTGAGGACTACTCAACCGGTCGCAAGTCGAGGACTACTTAACTGGTGCAGCACCGTTTGCAGAATGGGACTTTTGGCGGGCTCAGCAGGGCAGAGACAGCCTGGACAATTCCTATTGGCTTTTGAAAGCCAATAGAATTAGACTCTATTCAAGAGAGTCTATTCTGTTGGCTTTCAAAAGCCAATAGAATAAAAGGGAGTAGCATAGCTAAGGAAAAGGGGGAAAAATGGCGGACTGCGTTGTTTGGCGACCCCCGTGAAATGGTCATTCGACCCCAAATGGGGTCCCGACCCACAGGTTGAGAACCACTGGCCTAGACATCATTCGTTTTCTGTATTTAAAAGCACACCTAGAACAAAAGCATATCAGCAAGTTTTGTGGCAGGGCATTTCTTCCAGGACCCGTAAGAGTTATGGGATGGGGGAGGGGGAGCGAGAAAGTTGAGGATGTAGGAATTGACCCTCAGTGGTGTGGAAGAAGGAATGAGTGAACGCTCACTTGGGCCCAGGAAATGAGCCAGGGAGGATACCCCTCCCCTCCATTCACAATTCCCATTCAGCAACAGCATTCCAGCAAACACTACACATGTACTCCAGTTTTACTGAACCAAAACACCGCTAGGAGTAAGACAGCCAACTCTCCAGACAAGCCAGTTAGGCAGGTTTAGAGTTGGCTTCAAGTAGGATCAGAATCATGATATGGAGGTGTCTTTAGCAAGCTAAACCCCAGTCTTCTTTTCTGAAAATTGCAGAGGAAATTCTGATAGAGACAAAAGATGTCCCAGTAGAAGAGAATATCTATAGTTCAGGGTTGAACTGTGGAGTCCTGGGTGCTCTCTCAGCATGGTTATTTACTTGCAGACATTTCATTACCCAACCAGGTAATATCATCAGTGTTAGTGAGTGGGGAGGGTGGGTGGGTTGCTCCCTGTTTTAAAAAAATGTCCACCAATTTTACTGTGTGTTTTACTCCCTTCACCAGCATGAGGCGGCTACTAAAAACACCAGCTTCAAGGTGATTTGGTGTTTCTCCTATTAACCCTGCTTTGGTTTGCTTTGACAGCAAATGCTTTACGTGGGCTCACGGGTCGGTGTGGCCCAAGTGAAACTGCATCAGTGTGAGATTTACGGGACCGCCTGTGCAGAATGTTGCCTGGCACGGGACCCATATTGTGCCTGGGATGGCCTCACTTGCACCAGATACCAGGAATCGGGCAAACGTCGCTTTCGCAGGCAAGACATCCAGAATGGGAATCCCATGCACCAGTGCCTGGATCAAAACCTGACAGGTGAAGAAACTTGGGAATATCTGCTTAGAGCGGAATGGGCTGGCTTTTGTGAGGGCTACCTGCCATATCTTTGGCTTTCAAGAACACTGGAGAGCGTGAACATGGCAGCATTAAGATCAGTTACAAATAGGTGAGGTGTCTGCTGTGTTACCGCTAATATGACCCCTGTGTTCATGGAAACAAACATTTTCACAGGAAGTTGGGCCAACTTTTACCTTGGGCAGTGCCTATTTTATGATTTGAAAACATAAACAGAGCACCATAATCTTCAGTGGAATATTGGAAAAGAGAGGAAAGCTTGGAGTCTTTGGCATCTTGAATTAACCCTGCAAACATTTTGGCAATTTTGATTCAGTTTTTTGGGATGGGAAATAAATCTCTCTCTGTATCAAAGACCGAAGACTCAGGATGGGCCAGGCTTTAAACCCATTCCTACCTCCCGCATGTTCAGAAGCAATCCTGGGCTGTTGTGACCTCCCTTTATGGAGACGGGCACTTACAGAACGATTGGTCTTTGGTAATAGCATTTTTGTGTTTTTGTAGTGGATGACTTTGACAGCACTGAGGAGAAGGTGGTGTATGGTACGGAGCACAACAGTACTTTCTTAGAGTGTATCCCCAAGTCACCCCAAGCTGCAGTGCAATGGTTTGTACGCAGATCTCCAGAGGAGCTAAGAGATGAGGTGAGACACTCTTGCTTTTGTTTTCTTAATGGCAATTTTCTTTAATCTTCTCCCTCTAAGTATACCCAAACATTTACTCTCTCATGTAAATATATGAGTCATGTCAGCACATTATTGTTCCTGCTGTTTCTGCCACATCACTACCACATTTTTTTGTCTTGACTGTTTTCTTACGCTAGTTATTGATTATTATAGAGCATTGTGGGGGTCTGGGAGATCTTTACTTACTAAATTTCAGTCTGCAGTACAGCTGTAAAAGCTGAGGATCTCTGCCAAATATACCCGTTTCCATTCTGTGGAAATGTCCCCTGTCTGTCAATAAAATTGCTTTCTCTTCAGGCTGTAAGTACATATGGAGTTCTTGGTTACTGAAGATGGAACCCATAAGAAAGGTCCCCTCAACCTCTTCCAGTCATAAGGCAGAGCTAAATTCTTACACCTGGTGGTTGTGATCTGCCCTTCTGATTTTTTTTTTTTTAATTCTTGGCTCCATCTGGGCTGGGGGATAAAAGTGGTTTGTATCCGGACTTGAACAAAAGAAAATAGATTATCATGTAACTGAGCCTACTAAATATAAAGCATTTTCCTCTCTTGATTTGTACCTCCTTTTTAAGGAGGCAATACAATAACTTGGAATGTCTTCTGTCAATAAACTACTCATAGCCATCATTGCCAAGACAGTGGTCCAAAGAGAAGGAAGTACAGTTCTTATGGATCTTACTGAATGTAAGATGGATAGAGTTTAAATAACATGAAACAGCTGTTGTGGGCCTTCATGCCTTGGAAGTTATTTTTATAGCTGTCTCTCTCTCCCTGCCCCCCCCCAGCTCTGAGAAGATGGGTATGTGAGTTGTTTAAGACTTTACTAACTGACCCTGAATTCCTTAAGGAGGCATTCAGTGAGTTTGCTAAAACAGCTGAATTGATTGCTGATGCAACCGCAGTCTATAGCAACCAGAGTGTTAATTTGCAAATGGCTGGTGTTCAGACATTGGCAAAATGACCATCAGTCAAGAACTACTTTGGCAGGCAAGCCCTCTGTGGGGAAGAAATTTTTTGGGCAGATTATTGTTGTGATATTGGTGGAGAGTATACTAAGAAGAGGTACTTACCATCTGCAGCTAAGAAGGAAAATGCCATACACTTAAAAGATTAATTACCTTTCAGACTAGAAAATAATATTCCAGCTTTTTTTCATACTGGAAGTAACCACGGAAATAGACATTGGGGACCTCAGGAATATCAACACAAGTATTTCAGTAACAGCAGTTGAAGTAAAGAAGAGAAGATGAGGAATAAAGAACTCTAATTCAGAGCTCATTGTAGGAGTGTGTGTCATGGGGGTGTATATATATCTGTGGGGGTATTCTCAAAAAGCTTGGACATCTGGGAATGGACCAGCAGGGACAAGTCCTGGTCAAGGATCAACTGAGGAAGGCGGGGGGAGTTTGTTTCTTTTTCTGTTTATCTTCTAATGATCAGAATGACACCTCATAAGAAGTTTCAATCTCTGCTGACATGCCTTGATGTTCAGATCCCCTGAATTCAAGTATTTTTTGTTAGTTGCGAAGTCGTGTCCGACCCATCGCAACCCCATGGACAACGTTCCTCCAGGCCTTCCTGTCCTCTACCATTTTCTGGAGTCCATTTAAGCTCATGCCTACTGCTTCAGTGACTCCATCCAGCCACCTCATTCTCTGTCGTCCCCTTCTTCTATTGCCCTCAATCTTTCCCAGTATTAGGCTCTTCTCCAGTGAGTCCATCTTTCTCATTAGGTGGCCAAAGTATTTGAGTTTCAACTTCAGGATCTGGCCTTCTAAAGAGCAGTCAGGGTTGATCTCTAGGACTGACCAGTTTGATCGCCTTGCAGTTAAACTCCTAATAAAGATACTTTGTAATCCATCATTTGAATATTCAAAAATAAATTAATTTTGTCCTAAATTCATAGGTGGCCAAGGAAAAAGATGTCCTTCAGATCTTATTCTTTAAATTTTATGGTGCAGTTCTCGGCAAATAAATATTTGGTGATAGATTTGGCTATACATTTTAGGGCAGTGAAATATCCGAGCAAATACTTTGTCAGAAAATACTTTCAGAATAATTGTTTAAAATTTTAGGCATATATTATTTTTTCACTGCAAATTCTTAAAAAAATAACACATAAAAACGTGGGTGAAAGATGAACATATTAAATATAAAATATTTAATAAAATGGACTGAACTATTACAGCAAGATCTTAAAATACTGAATCATAATAAATGGCATATTAACAACCCCCCTTCTGTTTATTTTTCCCCCCTTCTGTTTATTTTTTTATTATTTTATTTATTTTGTACTCAAAGCATGGAAGATAAATTTACATTCTTTCTGTGCAAATGACGGCCATTCTTATAGGGAAAGTTAGTAATTTAGGAGGTAGGGACCCTCCAATTAATTAATTTTGAAGCAGGTCACTGGAATAATGGCACAGTCCTGCTTCTCCCTGCTATGGTTTCTTAAATCTCCAGGCCTGATTTCAGTGGTTTGGAATACATATATATTAGGGAGTGGCTCTCAGTAAAATTCTGTAACTTTCATTGTTGCTTCAGAGTGTGTGGATTTGGGGAATATTTTCTCACAAATTAATTTTGCCATAATCACAATATTTTTTTCAACAGGCAGACTTGCATATCAAATCACAACATAGAGGCTGGGTTAAAAATTACAAAATTATTAATAAAATTGTCTTTTCATTGTATGTAAGTACTGTGGAAGCCAGAGAAATATCATGCAAGCAAAATGAAGGACAGTCTGTGAATATTTAAAACAAGCCCAAGAATTATTCTACATACTGTACATAGCATGTTACTGATTTTACCACTTCATACTGAATTCTGCTCCACACTAAATACTTATTTGTAATGGAAATTAGCCTTCAAGGAGAGGGTTTTCTTCCCGATCTTATTTGCATGTAGATCATTTAGTAGATTATCCCGTCTTTATTACTTTATAAGTTACTCAAGACAGCAAAGATACCCCATACTCCATCTTTCTCCTCTTTTTCCCCACAACAACAACCCAGTGAGGTGGGTTGGACTGAGAGAGAGTGACTGGCCCAAAGTCACCCAGCCAGCTTTCATGCCTAAGGTGGGACTAGAATTCATGGCCTCCTGGTTTGTAAGTCAGTGCCTTAACCACTACACCAAACTTTTGGTTCTTGGATTTGCTACTTCGAGGAGTTTGATTAGGAATTCTTGACTAAACTGAAAATAGGTAAGTCCATCCCCTACCGTGAGAGGTCTTTCTCCTCTTTTTCCCAGGAAAAAGTCTAATTCCCAGGAAGTGAAGTGATAATACACAATGATTGGAGAGGAGGGTGTTTTTTTTTTTTTTTTGAGCAATTGGGATATAAAAGGTGGGACTGATAAGTAAACACAGCTGCTGAATTCCATTCCAAAAATCATTTGCTAATAAGGACAGCGCTGGTATCTCTTGAGGGTGCAGTGGTGTCAAACCTCCTCCCAGGTCTCCCCTTCAACTTTCTGAAGGACCACACAGATTAATGGAATGTCCTGCTCCTGCTGGGCTCCTTGTTCTTTGTATATAAAAAAAATAAATATAAGTCAATCATTAAAAAGAAAGGAAGACATTAACAAGTCGTACATCTATCTGCTATTTTCATTTCGCCTCAGTACTGGTGATTTCCTTTATAAGGTGGGTCTTGGGTCAGGGGACTCAGCTGGGATGCATCTTTGCAGGTGAAAGATGTTTGCAAGAGAAGACCATTTCAAAATGGAGCTTTTGAACAAAAGTACTATATCTGACCGTAGTTAGCATTTTAGGTGGGCTTCTGGGATGGCATGCCTGGCTTTAGGAGCTGCTATCTCCCTAGAAAAATTCCGTTATCGGCATTACCGCTATTATTACCCAGCATACAACTAGTCACTCTAAGAATTCACAACCTAACGGCAGAGAAAAGGGGATAGATGGGGACATTTCAAAGCTAGAGAAATGTTTTCATTTATTGAAAATTGCCAGCCACCAAAGGAGTCTGGCAATTTGAAGGAAAGATAAGATGCTGGATCAGGATAAGCAGCATGGTTTGGGAAAATATAAAGTCTGACTGGATGTTTCAGAAGCTCTAATACAAAGATAGGTGAAATAGGGGAAGTGAAGTGGTATAGCTTTATTTTGAACAGCTCTGATCTTAGGGGCAATATTTTATACATCTATCAGTTTTCCTAGATGTTCCAGTCTCTGGGATCATTCTTTACCAGTATCTTCAATATTTAGTAAGTGTAATTCTACTTTCTTTTTTTTTCTTTTTTCTTAAAAAAAAATTATAAAACAATTATAAAACAAGTAAGAGCTGAGGTGGTGCAGCAGTTAGAGTGCAGTACTGCAGGCCACTTTACTGACTGTGTTCAGCAGGTCAGCGGTTCAAATCTCTCCGGCTCAAGGTTGACTCAGCCTTCCATCCTTCCGGGGTAGGTAAAATGAGGACCCAGATTGTTGGGGGCAATGTAAATATATATATACATTGCTTACTGGTGTACACCGCTTAGAGAGTGCTTGCACTTAAAGCGGTATATAAGTCTCATAAATAAATAAATAAAAATCTCTGGATTCTCAGAGTCACATCAGCCACATGAAATAAGCGCTTACTTTTTTATTCTACCTTGACTATTTATGGGGAGAAGCCAGGTGCATTTCTCGCCACTGAAATTTCTACACATACCTACACTGTTCTCCCTTTGTCATACGCTGCTGCTTCAACTCAAGCATATTGTAATATATGTCAGAAAACATATGAATCATAGCGTATTCGCAAATCTGTTTGGGTTTTTGTTATTAAGAAAGATTGTGGGAAAGTTTGCAGCCCTGTTATTGCCCATTTCTTGCCCTGTGGTATCTTGATTAAATCAAACTGAATTTCCAGAAAACTCGTTAGCTTCCTAATTTCTTTCTTTCTTTTTTTCCCTGGCTCTTCCAGGTGAAAACAGATGAGCGGATCATGAAGACAGAGTACGGCTTGCTGTTTCGGAAACTCTTTCGTCAGGATACTGGAACTTATTACTGCAGGTCTCAGGAGCAGGGCTTTACTCAGACTGTCACCAAAATCATTTTGGAAGTGGTTGAGAATGAGCAGCTGGAACAAATTTTCCAGAGGGAGCAGGAGGAGGAGCTGCTTCGCCCTCCATGCCGAGTTCCCAATCTCCGCCTGGTGCAGGGACAACGATTGTGGTTCAAAGACATCATGCATCTGATCGGCTATGGCAATCTACAGAGAGTGGAGGAGTACTGTGAGCGTGTGTGGTGCGGAGATCGTGTACCGTGGCATAAAGGCAAACTCCCAAAGAGCAGGAACCTGCTGGATGGTGGCAAAAAGGGAAGAGGCAAGCAGCCCGGGGACAGAAACCGGGTGCCCAGGCAGGCAGTAGCCACTGAAGGGGAAATGGAGCCAACTCTTGGCAAAAGCATCCCGTAAATTAAAATCCACCCTTCTAAAACTTTGCCCTGATGGAAGCCCCTTGCCCTTGCTGATCAACTGAGCCTATTGATATCCCTTCCTTCTGTCAAAATGCTGGAGATTTAACAAATACCCAAAGTATTGTTTTTCTATCCTGTATTGACAACCCTGGTGTGAGTTATATCACACCTCACACGGTATCAAGTCTAAGAAAGGGTAGTGGTGGCCTCACTCATGATTATTTTAAATGCTGGCATCCATGAAGCCTCATGTTCAGTACGGCTGAGCTACATGAGTCAGAAAAGGAGCCTTAAGGATCTAACCAGGTCGCTGGGAGATTGTTACCAGCAGCTAAGGAACGGCAGTACCCACTCCTCTTACAGGACTGAGATGAAACAGTGGAGAGCTGGAAAGAATGGAGATATGTAACCCATGCTGTTCTGGAGGTGAAAAGGATCAGCTGTAGTTAACAGGTGACACGGTCACCCCTTTAAAAGAACAGATGCTGCTTCCGGTGACTTATTCTGCCTATACTTCCTATGCTGGGTATGGGTGTGACCATTGAACTCTGCGTATCATGGTATCTGGAGGTGAAAAGCAGTTCATTATAGCACTTCCGGCCTCGTGCTTTTCCTTGTTCTGTCCAACAGGTCATAAAGAATGTCAATTCTTTGGGCATGATTACATACGAGTTTTAAAAAGGCCAGTTATGTTTACAGTATGATTTGACCCTAAGGCTCATTTACACCGCATGTGTCCTTCTAGTGCATTCTTTTCAAATAACCAACAGTTGGAGGTGAAACTAAACTTGCCAAACAAACAAGCAAAGAAATAAACAAAAACCTCAGGGGTAGCATGGGCCAGACCAAAAAAAAAAAAAAAAAAATCTTGTGCAGCTCTCATTACTTCCCTAGGTTTTTCTCAGACTGAGCAGAAATTTCAGCGGGGAAATGAATGGCGTAAAAGCAGCTAATTTTTTCTTTTCCTCAGCCCTCCTCTGTTGCAAGTGTCCCCCCTCTCCCCACAAGCCCTCTGTCAAAAAGCAGAGGAACCACTAGGCCAGGGGTTCTCAACCTTAGCAACTTTAAGACTTGTGGACTTCAACTCCCAGAATTCCTCAGCCAGCAAAGCTGGCTGAGGAATTCTGGGAATTGGTCCACGAGTCATAAAAGAGCCAAGGTTGCCTACCCCTGCACTAGGCTAACCTTGGCCACATAACATAGTTTGGTCTACCTATTCCTGAGCTTCCTACATTTTGCTTGCCAATATCTTATCCTGTCCAGGAAAGCCTGGCTTCTCTGTATCACCTCTGATTATCTCATTGCTGGCCACTTTTATTGGGCAATACAATCACAGATGGGACCCACCACCGTAGGGCCACATGAGCCAATAAGCCTTTCGTGGACTTGTATTAATTCCTTTGTTTTAAAGATCGACAGCTAAATGAAAACTAGCAGTTTGTTCAACAAATAAATTAAATCTTACATAGCAAGCTCTGACTTGGAAGTAATTTTACACCCGCTTCTTGACTTTCATCAGCATAATGAATAGTCGTAGGACAAGGTGGACCTGGGACTGAGATATTAGTTATTTTTTACCAGCTGATCAGGGCTTTGTCTTTTCATTGCTGTTCAGGCAATGGATGCAGCAGAGAAGAGAAGCTTCAGTAGCAATGCTGGGAAGGGGGGGAAGAGATGTGGGGCGTTCATTACTAGAACCTACTCACAGCCCTGCCAACATTTGCCATCTTATATGGGAAAAGAGCAAACGAGAGAGTGGGAGAATGAGAGAGACCTGGATTGTAACATTTGTCAAATGGGAAAAGCTGTTGCAGGATAGCTTTCTAGTCTCATAACAAAATAGTTTTGTCTGGACATCTGCCCACTAATACCTTTAAATCCCCCGGGTTGCTTTGATTTGAGTGCCCTATGCACTGCAATTGCCAAGAATAGATAATAAAAATAAATCAGGAGAGTTTCCAGTGTGTTTCCTCAAAGGTGCAGTGGGATAGATCCCAAACCAGAAGGTCCCAACATGGGGGTCTGACCCAGCCCATGAGATAGGTCATCTCACTGAAGGAAGAAGGTTTAAGAAGTTGGCACTTCAAAGCATTTGCTTGAGAGAAACAAAAGTGACTGCCAAGTAGAAACATTATTTCTTGACAATCACAATATTGTTTAGCTGAGAGATTTGATGCCCTGTGTGGACTGATGGGCATATTCTGACAGATGGGTCAAGCCATCTATCAAAACTCACTTCCTTCCCAAGCTTCAGCTGTATCCCATGTTAGGGAGAGAGATTTTTTCCCATCAACAGGAAATCCACCCATTGCGTTCCTTAATCTCTCCCACATTAAAGCTATAAAAGTACTACTTGCAAGCCTTGTAATTGACTGTCAGGATAGCCCAATTCAAGCCTTCATATTTTTGTGCTGACTCAAGGACTTGAAAAGCATAAGGAATAGCCATCTGTCAGGAATGATTCTAAGAAATGGTTGCCATGGTGATTCTGTCTCTTCCAATTTTTCTTCTATTCCCACCCACCTCCACAAGCCCCTCTTATCTACTGTATTGCACCTAGCTGACTTTTTCCTAACAGATGGGCACGTTTTCAAAGGAAGCATTGGGCTGCAACCATCAGTCGTTGTTGCTCCTGAGAATGCTTATAAAACCAACATATGGCTCACAGACTTTCTTGGAAATAAAGATGACGCTATAGCTGTGCTTTGTCTTGTAACATGTCAGCATGAATATATTTAATTAATAAAATGTAACAAAAAGACAGGCAGATCAAAGAGCCTGGTTGGCACTAAGGCAATAATCCACTAGTGTGTTTCCAACGCTTGTTCTATTTGTGTACACCCCAGATTTGTGGATTTCTCTTTTGCCAAGTTGGTGACATGTTCCTTAAACTCTAATGTATAGCTCATTCAAAACAATCCAAGAGTTCCTTCAATGATCAAGCAAACCTTTTGTAAACTTTAGATTCCACATCCTAATTGACCATACTACTAGACATTGTCCCATTAAAAAAAGAATGGACTAGAGGGGATGAACATGGTTTGGAGGTTGATGTGCAGGTATTGATTGGACCTAGAAACAGAATAGACTCCTGTGGGAGATGGGATGGGCAGGATTCTTATCACCACATGTAACCAGAAAACAAATCGGAACTACTTCATAAAGTCAGTTCATCTGTTTTTCCTCTGAATCCATTTTTATCATTGCTCACCATCAATAAATTATCTGTAACAAACAAATGATACATTAGATTCTCTTGGCACACAGAACAGTCCCTTTATGTCACGCAACTAGGACTTCTTTGAAGTTCATGGGGTTTGTGCCTAATGTTCTGTGCAAAACACCAGTTCAAGATATGTTCTGGAGTGGTGATGGGGCAAACAGGGCAAGACTGGTTCAGGTTGCCCTCTCTCTCTCCCCCTTCTCCCTAGTAGCTACTGCACAGAGTATCCAAGCAGCCCACCCTCTCCTGATCTTCTGTGTGGCTACCCTTCCCTTCTAAAAGCTGCTGCTAATGTCCTTGCCTTTTTCTTCCTCATACTTCTTTTGAATCACTTCTATCCAGAAGAATCATGCTTTGGTCCATTTCCAGAACAAACCAACTTTGCCCCATTCTTTGTATGAACTAAAATATCTGAAACATTGTTTTTTTTTTTTAGTTTGGATGGCAATCATCTTAAAACACCAGTTAAATTCACATAGCAATTCATATGCATAACATTTACATAACCAACCTATCTTCCAATCCTTTCCCACACATCTCTCTCCTTTAAATCCTCCATCGATGGATGATCTCTCTCTCTCTCTCTCTCTCTCTATGTATGTATATATATGTAGGTCTTTGGTTATTCAGGTTTTCTCCCGCACGGAGAAAACCTGAATAACCAAAGACCTACATACAAACACCCGCGAAAACCTCAGAAAACAAATTATATATATATATATGTTTTCTGAGGTTTTCGCGGGTGTTTGTATGTAGGTCTTTGGTTGTTCGGGTTTTCTCCCGCGTAAAATTGGAAGTGTCTTGGCGACGTTTCGACGAAGTCCCATTCGTCATCTTCAGGCTGGTGTTTTCAGCTTCGTGCTTCGAGCAGCAATGTGTGGTCTTAGCTGTTTCTTCCTTTTAACTGCCAGTGGGGGTATGAACTGATTGGGTGGGAGCTTGGCTGTGTTCTGATTGGGTGGAGGTGTGTTCTGATTGGTTAGGGGCGTGGCTGTGCTCTGATTGGCTGGGGGGTTGGCTGTGCTCTGATTGGCTGGGGGAGTGTTCTGTTTGGTTGTGCTCAGGTTAGTCTGAGTTGCAGAGGGGTTTAAGATTTTGGGCTGCCTTGCTATTTTTTGGCTTCGCGTTTGTGGTCGTGCCTCATTTTCATGGAGGGTGTCAGTTTGCTTCATGTATGGATTGGAGGGCTTTAAAGTGGCTAATGATGCAGCTCTGGTCTGGCTTCTGGTTTGTGGTCGTGCCTCATCATCGGTGTGGCTTTGGGTTTGCTTTTTGCGTGGATGTGTGGTGGTAACATCCTGTGTGGTTTTTGTGAGTGTGGGTCTGGTATCATTTTTTGTATTAGGGAGTCGTTTGTCAATAAGGGCGGGTTTCCAAATGGCTGGTAGGCGGGAGGTATCATCTCGCTTGTTCATGCTGTGTGGGCGTTTTTCTATCTCGATGGCTTCTCTGATTATTCTGTTATTAAAATGTTCACTTTTGGCAATGGTTCTGGTATTTTTAAAGTCAATTTCATGTCCTGTGGCTTTAAGGTGTTGGACCAGGGAAGATGTTGGTTCCTCTTTTTTGACTGAGTTCTTATGTTCTTCAATGCGTGCACTTATTCTTCTGTTGGTTTGTCCGATGTATGTGGTGGGACAAGTGGTGCATGGGATTTCGTATACTCCTTGATTTTCTAATTCAATTTTATCTTTGGGGTTTCTAAGGATGGTGGATATTTTTCTGTTTGTGCAGAATGCTGTTTTGATGTTGTGTTTATGGAGGATCTTACTGATTCTGTCTGTGGTGCCTTTTATGTATGGGAGGAGGGCTTTGCCGTTTTCTTGTTCTTTGTCTTGGATTTTAGTGGGGGTTTCTTTTTGGATTAGGTTTGTAATCTTATTTCTTGGAATCCATTGGATGTTAGTACATTGGTGAGAGTGTGTAGTTCGGGTTTTAGGTGTTGTTCGTCAGCTAAGCGTTTTGTTCTGGAGATGAGTGTCTTGGCTACAGAGTTGATCTGTGCTGGGTGGTGGTGTGAGAGAGCGTGCAGATAGCGGTTTGTGTGTGTTTTCTTCTGGTAGATGGTGTGTCCTAGGGAGCCATTGGATTTCTTGTAGACTAAGACATCCAGGAAGGGAAGTTGGTTGTTAGCTTCTGTTTCCATGGTGAACTGTATTTTGGGGTGTAGGCTGTTGAGGTGTGTGAGGAAGTTGTCCAGTTTTTCTTTCCCATGTGGCCAGATTATGAAGGTGTCATCTACGTATCTGAGCCAGAGTTTGGGTTTGTGATCCGATTTTTCTAGAGCTTGGGTTTCAAAGTGTTCCATGTAGAGGTTGGCAATGACAGGTGAGAGGGGTGATCCCATGGGTGCTCCTTCTGTTTGTTTGTATTTTTGTCCATTATAGATGAAGTATGTGTTGGATAGGCAGTGGTTGGTCAGATCTAAGATGTGTTTGGGGGGGTTATATTTGTTTTGGATAGCTGTCAAGGCTTCTTTGATAGGCACTTGGGTGAAGAGGGATATGACATCAAAGCTCACGAGTAGGTCGCTGGGCTGTAAGTTTTGTTTCTTTATGATCTCTATAAAGTGGAATGAGTTTTTTACGTGTGAGGTGATGGATTCTGCATAGGGCTGTAGTTGTTTGGCGAGAAATTTGGCTAGGTTTTGTAGAGGTGAGCCTATGGAGCTGACTATAGGTCTGAGTGGGGTTCCTTCCTTGTGTATCTTGGGGAGACCATAGAGTTTGGGGCATCTGGATGATTTCTCTCTGGGAATGATTCTTTGCTGGATCTCTTCGCTAATGGGGGAGGCTTTTATTTTGGATCTGGTGGTTTTTTCCAGGTAGGTGGTGGGATCTGTATTTAGGGGTTTGTATGTGGAGTCTTGAAGTAGGTTGGTTAATTTGGTTTGGTAGTCAGATGTGTTCATAACCACCGTGGCGTTGCCCTTGTCTGCTGGTAGGATTATTATGCTGGTGTCTTCTTTCAGGTTACGTAGTGCTGTCTGTTCCTCTTTGGGTAAGTTGCTTTTGGGTGGCTTGCTGGTACAGAGGATGTTGGTGATTTCGAGTCTGATTCTGTTAGCATCGTCGGGGTTGATTTTGGTCAGGCTGGTTTCAACTCCACATATAATGGTTTCAGTGGGTATGTGTTTGGGAGTGACTGCAAAGTTGAATCCTTTGGAAAGGACATTGGTTTCGGCTTTGGTGAGGATCCTATCTGAGATGTTATGCACTGTTTGTTTCATGTGTGGCTGTGAGGGAGGAGGGGTTTGTTTCTGGCGTTCTTGTAGTCTTCGGAGTTTGTTGGTGTGTGTATCTGTCTTGAGGGTGGTCTGTGTTTCGGCTCTCCAGACGGCGAGTTGTTTGGATTTGTCCCAAAGTGCGGGGTGGATCTTGTTGCTGAGTTTGAGGTGGAGTGTGAGGAGATCTTTGTTAATTCGGTCTAGGAGGAATCTTTTTGTGTGAAGTTCATTTCTGATTAGGGCCAATTCTGTTCTTTTCAGGATCCGTTTGGTGGCTGCAGAGTTGGAGTGGAATTTCAGTTGGAAACATGTGGGGATTAGATTTTGATCTCGGCAGTTGCGTAGGAATGTGAGGTCGCATAAAATGGAAGCTCTTTGGACTTCAAGTTTTTCATAGGTCCTGGTCAGATGGTGGATTTCCTCCCCGTAGAGGTTCAATATTTGTTTTCTGAGGTTTTCGCGGGTGTTTGTATGTAGGTCTTTGGTTGTTCGGGTTTTCTCCCGCGTAAAATTGGAAGTGTCTTGGCGACGTTTCGACGAAGTCCCATTCGTCATCTTCAGGCTGGTGTTTTCAGCTTCGTGCTTCGAGCAGCAATGTGTGGTCTTAGCTGTTTCTTCCTTTTAACTGCCAGTGGGGGTATGAACTGATTGGGTGGGAGCTTAGCTGTGTTCTGATTGGGTGGAGGTGTGTTCTGATTGGCTGGGGGCTTGGCTGTGCTCTGATTGGCTGGGGGAGTGTTATGTTTGGTTGTGCTCAGGTTAGTCTGAGTTGCAGAGGGGTTTAAGATTTTGGGCTGCCTTGCTATTTTTTGGCTTCGCGTTCGTGGTCGTGCCTCATTTTCATGGAGGGTGTCAGTTTGCTTCATGTATGGATTGGAGGGCTTTAAAGTGGCTAATGATGCAGCTGTGGTCTGGCTTCTGGTTTGTGGTCGTGCCTCGTCATCGGTGTGGCTTTGGGTTTGTTTTTTGCGTGGATGTGTGGTGGTGACATCCTGTGTGGTTTTTGTGAGTGTGGGTCTGGTATCATTTTTTGTGTTAGGGAGTCGTTTGTCAATAAGGGCGGGTTTCCAAATGGCTGGTAGGCGGGAGGTATCATCTCGCTTGTTCATGCTGTGTGGGCGTTTTTCTATCTCGATGGCTTCTCTGATTATTCTGTTATTAAAATGTTCACTTTTGGCAATGGTTCTGGTATTTTTAAAGTCAATTTCATGTCCTGTGGCTTTAAGGTGTTGGACCAGGGAAGATGTTGGTTCCTCTTTTTTGACTGAGTTCTTATGTTCTTCAATGCGTGCACTTATTCTTCTGTTGGTTTGTCCGATGTATGTGGTGGGACAAGTGGTGCATGGGATTTCGTATACTCCTTGATTTTCTAATTCAATTTTATCTTTGGGGTTTCTAAGGATGGTGGATATTTTTCTGTTTGTGCAGAATGCTGTTTTGATGTTGTGTTTATGGAGGATCTTACTGATTCTGTCTGTGGTGCCTTTTATGTATGGGAGGAGGGCTTTGCCGTTTTCTTGTTCTTTCGTCTTGGATTTTAGTGGGGGTTTCTTTTTGGATTAGGTTTGACCAACCACTGCCTATCCAACACATACTTCATCTATAATGGACAAAAATACAAACAAACAGAAGGAGCACCCATGGGATCACCCCTCTCACCTGTCATTGCAAACCTCTACATGGAACACTTTGAAACCCAAGCTCTAGAAAAATCGGATCACAAACCCAAACTCTGGCTCAGATACGTAGATGACACCTTCATAATCTGGCCACATGGGAAAGAAAAACTAGACAACTTCCTCACACACCTCAACAGCCTACACCCCAAAATACAGTTCACCATGGAAACAGAAGCTAACAACCAACTTCCCTTCCTGGATGTCTTAGTCTACAAGAAATCCAATGGCTCCCTAGGACACACCATCTACCAGAAGAAAACACACACAAACCGCTATCTGCACGCTCTCTCACACCACCACCCAGCACAGATCAACTCTGTAGCCAAGACACTCATCTCCAGAACAAAACGCTTAGCTGACGAACAACACCTAAAACCCGAACTACACACTCTCACCAATGTACTAACATCCAATGGATTCCATAGAAATAAGATTACAAACCTAATCCAAAAAGAAACCCCCACTAAAATCCAAGACAAAGAACAAGAAAACGGCAAAGCCCTCCTCCCATACATAAAAGGCACCACAGACAGAATCAGTAAGATCCTCCATAAACACAACATCAAAACAGCATTCTGCACAAACAGAAAAATATCCACCATCCTTAGAAACCCCAAAGATAAAATTGAATTAGAAAATCAAGGAGTATACGAAATCCCATGCACCACTTGTCCCACCACATACATCGGACAAACCAACAGAAGAATAAGTGCACGCATTGAAGAACATAAGAACTCAGTCAAAAAAGAGGAACCAACATCTTCCCTGGTCCAACACCTTAAAGCCACAGGACATGAAATTGACTTTAAAAATACCAGAACCATTGCCAAAAGTGAACATTTTAATAACAGAATAATCAGAGAAGCCATCGAGATAGAAAAACGCCCACACAGCATGAACAAGCGAGATGATACCTCCCGCCTACCAGCCATTTGGAAACCGCCCTTATTGACAAACGACTCCCTAATACAAAAAATGATACCAGACCCACACTCACAAAAACCACACAGGATGTCACCACCACACATCCACGCAAAAAGCAAACCCAAAGCCACACCGATGATGAGGCACGACCACAAACCAGAAGCCAGACCAGAGCTGCATCATTAGCCACTTTAAAGCCCTCCAATCCATACATGAAGCAAACTGACACCCTCCATGAAAATGAGGCACGACCACAAACGCGAAGCCAAAAAATAGCAAGGCAGCCCAAAATCTTAAACCCCTCTGCAACTCAGACTAACCTGAGCACAACCAAACAGAACACTCCCCCAGCCAATCAGCACAGCCACAGCCAATCAGCAAGCCAACCCCCCAGCCAATCAGAGCACAGCCACGCCCCTAACCAATCAGAACACACCTCCACCCAATCAGAACACAGCCAAGCTCCCACCCAATCAGTTCATACCCCCACTGGCAGTTAAAAGGAAGAAACAGCTAAGACCACACATTGCTGCTCGAAGCACGAAGCTGAAAACACCAGCCTGAAGATGACGAATGGGACTTCGTCGAAACGTCGCCAAGACACTTCCAATTTTACGCGGGAGAAAACCCGAACAACCAAAGACCTACATATATATATATATATATATTATATATATATATATATATATAGCTAGTAGGCGAGATGATACTTCCCGCCTACCAGCCATTTGGAAACCCGCCCTTATTGACAAACGACTCCCTAACACAAAAAATGATACCAGACCCACACTCACAAAAACCACACAGGATGTCACCACCACACATCCACGCAAAAAGCAAACCCAAACCACACCGATGATGAGGCACGACCACAAACCAGAAGCCAGACCACCGCTGCATCATTAGCCACTTTAAACCCCTCCAATCCATACATGAAGCAAACTGACACCCTCCATGAAGATGAGGCATGACCACGAACGCGAAGCCAAAAAATAGCAAGGCAGCCCAAAATCTGAGCCCTGCAACTCAGACTAACCTGAGCACAACCAAATGAACACTCCCCCAGCCAATCAGAGCACAGCCAACCCTCCAGCCAATCAGAGCACAGCCAACCCCCCAACCAATCAGAGCACAGCCATGCCCCTAACCAATCAGAACACACCTCCACCCAATCAGAACACAGCCAAGCTCCCACCCAATCAGTTCATACCCCCACTGGCAGTTAAAAGGAAGAAACAGCTAAGATCACACATTGCTCCTCGAAGCACGAAGCTGAAAGCACCAGCCTGAAGATGACGAATGGGAATTCGTCGAAACAACCTACATATATATATATATATATATATATATATATATATATATATATATACACACACACACACATACATACATATATATGATGAGGTGAGCTGCAGCTCATGAAAGCTCTTAATAAATACTTTTATTTGGAAAAATGGCTATAAGACTCCTGATTTTTTGCTACCATAGACAAACATGGCTGTCCTGCAATGTCTATGCCTACAGAATTCCATTAAATATTTGCCAGAAAAATGAAAATGCTTTGATCCAAATAAATCTTAAAAAGAATGAAGGAAAAGGGATAAGTAAGAATCATTCATCCTGGAAATAGACTAAAAGAAAGCAGTCCAATTAATGAGTTCATCTTGTTCCAATCAAGCAATCTTGGATGTTTTATGAAGTAGGAATAGGCTGAAAATGTCACAAATTGTCATTCAACACTGTTCGAGGCCAATATGTTGGAAATGTCTGAAATAGATGAATACCTCTTATTGTAGGATAACGCTGTCACTTTATATGATTGGTCCCAGTAAATCACTCCCAACACTTACTAGTAAAGCAAGAATAATAGTAGCCTTCCAAGTTACTCTTGCATTGAAAAAAATCTTTCAGAATCTGATTAGAAAAATCTGCATCCATATTTCCTGTTGAAAAGACTCTTTAAAATAGCAAGGTGAAAGAGGAGAGGGATCTGTTTATTTAGCCCAGGGACTAGTTCATTTTTGTGAATTGTAGTTTTGCTACATTGGAATATTTTATTTAAAAAAAATACAGAGCTGCAATGACTGTACGATGTTCTGATTGAAAGCAATTAAATAGGTTACAATGAAGATGGTTTGATTTAAAACATGATTGTAGTAAAGAAGATATGGGGAAACGAGAGGAAATTTTAAGAGGGAGAGGCTGAGAAATATGAGAGAAAACAGTGAATATATCCATGACACCATTATATCTCTCCTCAACAGATGAACTTATGTATTACTAATTCAGTTGTGGTGTATTTGAAACCACTGCAAAGATGGTTCATTTCTGGAAATACTGCTCCTTTTTCCCACCTCCCATTTGAAGAATTCCTGCCTCATCCTGCCTTTCAGTTCTTGGTTTATATCTGTACTACTAGGTCTTTCAAGAGAAAGGAGGTTTAACTGCTTTTCAGCTTCCTCTTAATACAAGCTACTTCATGATGATGATGATGATGATGATGAATTTTTGGTAGACAGCTAGAAAAATGCAACAGGAAGTATAGATTAGTGGAGGAGGAGAAGTAATTTATTTTGCCTCCATTTCTCATTGACTGAGACTGGGAGGTCATTTTGCAGAACCTGACCAAATCATTCATTTTCACTTCTGGTTCTAAGCATTTCTCTTTACTAAAATTAAGACATTTGGGGTGTCTCTTCAAAAAGCTTTTGAAGGATGGGGAGACACAAAAAGTGAATAGAATTAGAATTAGAACAGAATAACGGATTGGAAGGGACCTTGGTGATCTTCTAGTCTAACTCCCTCCTCAGACAGGAAATCCTATATTATTTCAGATAAATGGTTGTCCAATTTCTTCTTAAAAACTTCCAGCGTTGGAGCATTCACAACTTCTGGAGACAATTTGTTCCACTGATTAAGTGTTCTAACTGTCAGGAAATTTTTCCTTAGTTCTAGGTTGCTTCTCTCCTTGATTAGTTTCCATCAACTGCTTCTTGTCCTGCCTTCACGTGCTTTAGAGAATAGCCTGAGTCCCTCATCTTTCTAGCAACCCCTGAGATATTAGAACATTGCTATCAAGTCACTCCTAGTCAGTCCTTCTTTTCATTAAACTAGACATATCCAATTCCAGCAACTGTTCTTTATATGTTTTAGCCTCCAATCCCTGAATCATCTTAATTGCTCTTCTCTGTATTTTTTCTAGAGTCTCAACATTACATTGTGGTGACCAAAACTGGATGAAGTATTCAAAGTATGGTCTAACCAAGGCATTATAAAGTGGTATTAACACTTCACGTGATCTTGATTCTATCCCTCTGTTACTGCAGCCTAGAACTGTGTTGGCTTTTTTGGCAGCTGCAGCACACTGCTGGCTCATATTTAAGTGATTGTCCAATAGGACTCCAAGATCCCTCTCATAATTACTACTATTGAGGCGTGTACTACCTATACTATACCTGGGTTTTTCTTGCCTAAATATAGAACCTTACTTTTTTCACCATTGAATTTTGTTAGATAGTATCCAATGTTCAAGTCTGTCAAGATCCTTCTGTATCTATCTTAAGCCTATTTTCTGGAGTGTTGGGTATTCCTGCCAGCTTGGTGTCATCTGCAGATTTGATGAGTTCCCCATCTATCCCCTCATCCAAATCATTGATGAAGCCTAAAACAGAGTCTTGGAGTATCAGTGAGCCAGTGAGCAAGAGAAGAAAAAGGTACAGTGAATAAGCAATTTTTTTCTAGTGTAGCTGCTATTCAACATCAAGTAATCAGTTTGTACTTCTACCAGATAGTATCTGGGCTCTGAACTCATTGAAATGTGTGTAGATTTGATACCTGATCGGTTCTCCATCCAGAGACGTCTCTCTGAAAGGATAGACTTTCTGATCTTTGCCTTCTCTAGCTACAGGACCTTGAGCTTGAGCTACAGGCCTTTCAAGCCCAGAGTGTGAAGAGATCAGAGAGAGGACAGAAATGGATGAACTTCATTCTTGCATCTACTAGGCTATAATTACAGAAAGCCTTTTTTTTAAAGCCCTACAAAGTGCAAAAGGAGCATGATGTAGAGTAAAATAATAAACAATATATGAGCTGGGAATGGATTTCACATTTCATAGCCTATGAAATGCCCATGTAGTTCACCCTCATTCCCAGTGAAGTTCCTTTCAGACCTAATGGAATCCACCTTCCATAATGTTAATGCTGACTTGAAAAATGGGCAGTGTAGTCCAATACCTCTCAAGATCGCAATATGGGAGAAGAATTCAACCAGCTTCTGAACAAAATGGTAGGATTTCACTTGCCCCGGTGTCTTGGCTCTTTCAGTCGCTCAGGGTTAAAGAATATTAAGCTAACCACTGCAAAATATAAAGACATAACAGATTTATGGCGACATTAGGTTTGGTGAAGTGTAGAAGAATCCATTTCATCAGATATGTGGAATGTTATCCTGAAGTGGCAGATTTATGCAGGCAGAGTTCACACACTGAGCTGTGATTTATTAAATTGTAGCTTATTCAATTTATGTCTTAATATTATGGGTAAAATCTGTCACTTGTGAAGAATAACATTTTTTTACACTAATCCAGTTCCAACATAATTATTATTAATTATCACCGTCAAATGCATTTTTATACCAATATCTCTCCGAGAGTTCAAGATGGCTCCAGTGGGGGAGTCTTAACTAATTTTATTCCCACAAGAAAATTAGATTGATTGAGATGAGAGCATGGGAGGGACTGTCTATAAATAACCTAGTGAATACTTGATGTTTAGTTTCCCTAGTTCAGGTCCAACTCCTTAAACACTACACTATAGCCCAGCCCTCAGTCCATTACAGATCATCCCAAATATACATATAGCACAGTTGCTCTAAAAATTGTTACAGAACAACAGCACAAGAAAACAATCAAGAATCTAAAAGCATTCAGGAAAGTGCAAGACCAATTTGGGTATCAAAAACCTAGAAGGACTGAGAGAACAATGATGCCATAAAAAATATCCTGAATACCAAATAAGCAGTGAAACATACATGACAAAGCCATTTTTTCTGATGTCTATTCTTTTGTCTTCAGGAATAGGGAAGTGAGAGCATTGGAGATGGGTTTTTGAGATTAATAATTGCACAAACTAATGGGGGAAATGCTCCATCTGATTAGCTAGAGAAGACACGTGTCCAGCCCTCTGTCGCCACATATTAGGAACTGGAGATTGGTCACTGACAGACCCCCCCCCACCTAAGCATTATAAATCAGTGACAGAATATATACTTAAAATGCAAATAGTTCTGGTTTCAGTTCTTGGAACATCCCAAACAAAACTGTAGAGTTGCTCTCTGATATTCTGGAAAGCTGTTGCTAGCCTGTGTGTATGGACCAACTGCCTGAACTATGCAGAAAAGCAGGAACTGGGAATGCTTTCATTAGAGACACCCAGATTGTCGCAGCTGTACTCCTCCAAATATTACTGAACACCCAGGATCCTTCCTCTTGGACGGTATTGGCTGGGACCACTTGGACTTGTAGTTTGCCAAAATCTGGAGGTAATAGATTCCTTGTGATACACCAATAGACTCTTATTATCTTTAGTTGCTCGTTGGTAATACACATTAAAGTGGAGTTAGCATTATGCAAACCACATAACCAGAAAAATCCATTAGAATCCTCACTGGGATTTTCCAATTTGGATTCAAAGCAAATATAATTAGTTCATCATTTGGTCTTAGTCCTGTTTCATACTTAAATACATACGTGTTTCTGTCACTTTCCAGATTAAACTTTTTCCAAGTATCATCCATCAATTTTTTCTAGTTTAGTGCTTTCCATAACTGAATTTAAATTTCCACTAGTTATTGGTCTTGGAAATAACACAATTCTAACACAGTTGGAGATATCAAATTGAGAAAAGTTGCCATCGGCAATAACCAGTATCTGTATATTGAATCAGTACCCTTGCTCATTTTCAGTAATGTGTAAGTGATTAACTTCCCACCCAATTTATCCTTTCTGAAGTTTCAACCACTATTGCAAAACACACTAGAGTTAATTGTGAGGGATGTGCTTTTTGTTCACCACTGGCGCTATTCAATGCCCTTCATAAGCCTTCAGGCTTTAGCAAGATCAGTTGGCAGAATGAAGGCTAAGCCAAGGCGGATACATTGCGTGGCTGCATCTAACCAGTAAAGCCCATACCTTCTTCCCTTGTGATTTGTGCTGGCTGGGCTGGATCCTATTCCTGAAACTACAGCAGATTAGAAAAAAAAAAAGCCAGGAGAAAAAAATCTTCTATAACAAAGCAGAGAAAGAGATTAGTTTGGTCATAGTCACCAACAGCTTTGACTGGAAAAGGGAGATGTGTTTTTGGAGGAACGGCATGATCTTGTTTATTCAGTGACCTCTCTGGAGCTGATAAAAATCTTTTTCTTCCTGCTGCTAGTCAGACCTCATACAGTAGGGAGAACCAGCAGCCCAGCCAAAAACAAGATTGTTACCAAGCAAGAATCTCTGCAGACCACATAGTTCAGGGATAGGCAACCTTGGCTCTTTTATGACTCGTGGACTTCAACTCCCAGAATTCCTGAGCCAGCACAGCTGGCTCAGGAATTCTGGGAGTGGAAGTCCACGAGTCATAAAAGAGCCAAGGTTGCCTACACCTGACATAGCTGATTTAAGATGTTTAGGGATTCAGCACAGACAGTAAACAAAACAAAACAAAATAGAGGGATGTTGGATGGCACAAGGAAAACATCTTCTGTCTTATTCCATTTGGGATATGCAGATGCCAGGAATCACAGCAAGATAACCTAAAGTTCTGGTTCCAGAACTGGGGAGGATACTAGTTGGTTCCTGAATGTCCTTTCAGGTTTGGAGACTGGGAAGAAGAGAGAGAATCAGTTAAAGAAAGTAGCTTGGAAGGAAATTTTAGATCATTTTAGGATATAAATAAATGGAGAGGGTATTTCCCCTTCCCATTGCTAATCTCTCCCTTTCAGATATACATAGAAAATAAAGTCAGTTTTCTAGGATAATATTAAAAAAGAGAGAAATGTCTTTCAATGGCCTATAGACAACCCATCTACATTGCAACAAAGTGAACAACTTCTGCATATCACTTGATTCACCATGCTGGTTGGGGTTCTTGGTTGTCCTTCAGCAACATCTGGAAAGTAAATTCTCCATGCCTGTATAAATTCCCCATCCCTGTAAGTGCATTGATTGGAATTATTATTATTATTAAAAAGATATGCCTTGTTTATGCTTATCTATGGAATACACCACAAAATGGGATTGTTGAATTTGTGCACCGCCCAGAGTCCCTTTGTAAGATAGATGGGTGGGAAAGAAAGAAAGAAAGGAAGGAAGGAAGGAAGGAAGGAAGGAAGGAAGGAAGGAAGGAAGGAAGGAAGGAAGGAGAAAAGAAAGAAAGAAAGAAAGAAAGAAAGAAAGAGAAAGAAAGAAAGAAAGAAAGAAAGAAAGAAAGAAAGAAAGAAAGAAAGAAAGAAAGAAAGAAAGAAATTGTGTACAGACTAAACTCAGCATTTAAGGCTGCACGTTTAAAGATAATAGGTTATCAATACCGGTACTTATAAAGTAGTTCTATGTATCCATTGGGAGATAAGAAAGGCATGGTTTCAGTTCATTCACAAAAAAGGCCATAATGTTTTGTTTTTTTCCCCATCTATGGCAATCTGGTTAGATTAGATTGCCTTCATCTGATTCTTTGGGAGATTTCTCAACTTGTTCCACATGCAGTTGCCTTAATGAGAAGGATGGAAAAGTTTTTTTTTTCAATACAAAAGGCCATTACCATGGTGTGTGTGTGTGTGTGTGTCTGAACTAATATTCTCCATTTCCTTGAATTTAAGCTCAGCATTCACCTTAAAAAAAGATCAGCCTGAGATCCTGATCACAGAGCTTCTATTCAAGTGGAGCCGTTTGAGATTTGAGGATTGCCGGCTTATCTTTTGGAAATGTTTTTTTTTAAACATCTACTTTAATTTTGGAATTTGCTACCACTAGACAAGCTTGCTTAGCTTCAAAAAAGGGTTGGACCATTTCTTTTAACCTGAAGGACAGTGTGACCGACTCTCAGGCCATCCGCTGAGAGACTAAAGGTTTCCTCATGCAATTGGTTGGCCGCTGTGAGAACAGACTGCTGGATTAGATAGGTCAACAGTCCAATCCAGCCAGGCACTGTTTATATTCTTATCCCTGGCAGTTCACTTGGGAACCTCTCCCAGCATTTACTCTGCAGTGGTGACATTAATGCAACTGCAAAAAAGTGAGGAACAATAAGCAAAGGGGAGGGGGGAGCTACATTTGGGGAAATATTATTTTGGCCTCTGAGGTCTGCAGGAGGCATATCTCGAGGCAGTCATTTCCTCCTTTTAACTGTGCTATTCCCTCCAAATGATTTGCAGTTTAGGCCCTATCCAGATCTTAGCATCATTGGACATGATAAAAGCAAAAATTTCAGTTTGGATTGGGTTTAGGAAGAATTCAGAGCCTTAAAACTTTGATACCTATTTTATTTCATGCCCCCCCCCCCTTAACCTGCCAGCTTGGGAATAAATCATAATTAAAAATCAATTATATTTTCAATTATACTTGCCTAGCATGTGTACAGACTCATGCTGAAACCTTCAATTTTAAAAGAAGCATACTCACCAGTCAACAGTCTCATGACTGGTGCCACGGAGAGAGCAAGTGACAAAATATCTGTCAGGATATAACAATGCAAATCCCAGGAGTTACGTATTTGCAGCCAATTTGAGAACAGAAAACATGACCGAAAGAACATAAAAACACGAAAGGGTGAATTCTTCATCATGACATTATGATGCAGAGTTGTCATTGTTTGGCAATGCAAAAATGCCAAATTAGTAGAAGATGCCTCTGATTTTAATTTCTTCTTGGGATTTTGAAGGGACCGATTGCATTTTCTTTACTCTCTTGTCTCTTTCCCAACTAGCCATTTATGTCAGCTAGCTGAATATTTTTTTTTTCTGGATCGTGTTTATTCAGAATGCCACATGTGTTTTCCTAAATATCATATCTGGTTCTTCCAGTATCACTGCTCTCTGGAGGGTAGCATGTAACTATCAACAACCGATGGATTCCTCCTGTCTGACTCCCCTTTTAGTGCTCATTCATACTTAAAATAAAATGGAAATATAAATTTAAATTAAACATAGATTAATAAAAAACTTCTGACTTCCCTTTTACTGCTTTCATTCATAAGTAAACTTATACATTCCTCTCTACACTTATATTCACCAATTCTACTCAGTAAGATCAGATGGCTTTCCACTTTGACTGAGATCTGTTACATCCTTTTTCTTTTTTCTTTTTCGTAGTTCCATGGACATCAATACTACTTTAGGTGTTTTCATTTCATTGGTTAACTCATGTTTTTTGTTTTACCATTTACGCCTCTTACATTCCAGTCTTACCATGGTTGCCATTACATAGACCCATAGATAGTAATCTCTGTCACTGAAACCACATAAATCATATACCTGCAATAAATATTGAGGTAGTATAAATATCCATCCAAGAAACAGATGTCATGCCTCAAAGGCCCTCCTAAATAGAACAGGGATAGGCAACCTTGGCTCTTTTATGACTCGTGGACTTCAACTCCCAGAATTGGAGTTGAAGTCCACGAGTCATAAAAGAGCCAAGGTTGCCTACCCCTGGAATAGAACAATTCTCAAAGCTTCTCAAAACTTAGCGACAATGTCCCGGGGCTGGGCGGGAGGCAGCTGCAAAGGGAGGATGCTGTCATAGCAACACTCTCTTCCCCGAAATCTCTATTGGAAAGGCCACTTGCAGCATGTTCCCCTGAAGGTAAGCACATCTAATGGGTAGGATTGTTTTGAAGTAGATGTCCCTTTACATACGAATGAAGGCAAGTATACTTGTCCCGGGATAATATTGCAGGATCCAATCTGAATCCGTCACCGGGACCAGAGGTTTTGTCCTCTGAGATTTTGGACTTGGGCTGGAACTCATCCTCAGAGAATTTCTCAAGCTCCTTACATACCTAAAAGTTAAGCCTTGTAGGGGTTTGTAGGTCAATATCAGAACTTTGAATTGTACCAAAAGCCAACATACTGTAACTCTGCCACTGCAGCATCTTCTTGTTTAACTCTTTATTCCTATTATACTTGAGAAAAAAGCAAACACTCATAAAATAAACAGTGTAATTTGGAATAGTCCACCCATTATTGCTAAAGGGTGAATATCTGTAGACTAAACCAGACAACAAAGGTAAAAGAAATGTCTAAGCTGGACTCAGGGAAAGCTGCAAAGATGTTGGCTCTGAGAAACCGCTGCCCATTAGGAGCAGTGTTTCTCAACCTTAGCTACTTTAAGGTGTGTGGATGTCAGGTCCCAGAACTCCCCAGTTCAACAAACTTTAGAAGGCAAGATCCTTTCCCAGCTTCCCATATCTGGAGATCAGAAACATATGTCAGGAACATGCCACTCATCTGAGAAGCTTATCAAATGGAAGTGCTTACATTGTATTGATTACATTCTTTCACTCCAAGGCCAACAGGGTGGTGGAGATAGTGGAATTCCAGGTGAGCTGAAGGTAGCTTTCCTCATCCTAGTTTGATTTGGGCACATCTGATTTAGTTGAGGAATCCTCTCTCACACAAAGTTATTTCTTGTAACAATCCATTGGGATGTCACAGAGCTTCAGGGCACAATTTTGAAGAGAAAACAGAGTGTTGCAGGCTCTGGTTCAGATTTCAGGCTCCCCACCCCCTTCTGTTACAGAGAAAAAATAAAACAATCAAGAATTTAAACCAGTTGTGTCTGGTCTGCCCAAAGAGGTGTGTGTATCTGCTTCTAAATGTTTACAAATCACGCAATAGATAGAAACCTCTTGATAATAGGTACATGTACATTCATATAATTCAAACCCTGTTGTCACTTGTGTCAAAAGATTTCCCACAGTTTTGCAGCTGTTATTTGAATTTCTTTGTTTGTATTATTTTTTAAATGATTTACAAAGTCAGGCACTTCATAACAGTGACTTTGAGCCCAAATTGCTTGATGACAGCCAGGTTTTCAGAGGCTTACAAAAGGCTAAGGGCTGTCTAGATATCTGGGGGTATGGGGTTCCATAGGCTGGATGCAGCCACAGAGAAGGCATGACTGTAAAGTCCAACACAATGGCATTGAGTGATGGAAGGAACTCAGAGTATACCCTGCCCTCCTTGCACCCTAGAACAGTGATGGCAAACCTTTTAGAGACCGAGTGCCCAAACTGCAACCCAAAACCCACTTATTTATTGCAAAGTGTCAGGGCCGCATCAGCAATGTGGTGCCCTCGGGGGGGGGCAGGGAGGCGCCTCTAAGTGCTGCCTCTGGCATGCAAAAACCAGTGGCGCAAAAATGGACCATCATGCTGCAAGGTACAAAAATGGCCACCACTGTGCCATGGGGTGCAGATACAAGGCGCTGCACCATGCAAGAATAGGGCAGGGCTAATGAGTATCACGCAGGCACTAGCTCTGCCCCATTTGCAGCATGTGCGTGCTCGCGGCCCTGTGTGCACATGCATGCATGTAAAATGCTTCCCCCTCCCTTTTCTTCCAGTCCACCAATCGACAGTAGTTGGTGACCTCTGCTCTACCACCTCTACTCAAACTTGCTAGTCGGCCGCTTTGCCTCCTTTGTGCTGGGTGAAGCTCCTGCTCCGGGCGGCAATGGCGGCCTGCTGCTGGAGGTAGTGGCGCACGTGCCATCAGAGAGGGCTCTGAGTGCCGCCTCTGGCACGCGTGCCATAGGTTTGCCACCACTGCCCTAGAACCATGTTAGCCTGTTGCTCCAAAGATAACATAAAACCACCTCTACCTGAAGACTCTAAGGCAGCTGAAAAGCAGTTTTGGATCTCTGTAATTCCCCAAAAATAACATGCTGGAGATCTAAGCTGGTTTCTTTCTGGCTCATCTGCATGAAGTCAGGCTGGGGATTTTATGAGATGTCAGATGTCCTGCTCTGGGTGGGAACTTCTGCTTCATCTCATCCCTGGATTCAACTGCTCTAGTCTAGCAGACTCTTCAAGGGAAAAGGCAGCTTGAGGGTTTTTCAGATCCCAACCATAGGGAAGGTTGTAGGGTGAATGTGACTAGAGATTGCTCCGGTTCCCTTAGTCTTCATGGAGACCAACTGGCTGCAATGGTTGGGCTTTTTTGTTGGGGGGAAAGAATTGTCTTTGAAATGGGAGTGGGTTCTGTACAGTAGAATGACAAAATGTTGCTGCTGGGAGAAATTGTGGCAATAATTTCTACTACTTATTTTTATTATTTTAAGATCAGTTGCTAGGAGGATTGTGATAAACCAAACTTAAACTGATTTTGTGAGTTCGGAGATTGAGAATAATGGCGAGGTAGAAATCTCCAGAAAGTCCTATGGTTCTTTAAAGATTATTTTTTGACATAGGGAGAAGAGCCTTTTCTACCGAGGTACCCGCCCTCTGGAACATCCTCCCTCCCCTCCAAGGTGAGATATGTACTTTCCCTTTGGGCCTTTGAAAAGGGCTTGTAGACGGCTCTGCCAGCTGGCCTGTGGCCCCAATGGGAGCATGGCATCTTGGGGGTAGCTAATGGATTGGTCAGACTCACCTCCTCCCTGTGCAGAGTTTGCTCCCTTCCTTTCCATCACGGTTAATCAAATTTTATCTGAACTTTCAACTGCACCGTTCTTATTTATTGCTTTTTTGTTTTTAATGTTTTATAGGGTATTTTAATTGCATGCCTGTAAGCTGCCTAGTCGCCTTGGCAAAATGGGTTGCATAGAAGTCTAATAATAAATAAATAGTATTTATAAAGTCCAGTAAGTAGTTGTCAACTTACACCTAGTTGGAGAAAGAAAGGAAACTTCTAGGTGTAATTTTCCATCTTTAGAACTTCTCAGTAGAATATCTAAAATTGGCATTTAATGCCAAGATTGAACATGTAAGCAATGCTTAGACACTAAGGGCTTGGCAGGAGAATGTAGTTAAACTTTTTATAAGATGAAGATAAAATGGGAAATCCATGGTTGATTACTAGCTGTAATTACTTAGAACAGTCTGCAGCAACTTAATTATAATGACCACAGTCCCTCTTCTTTCTGAATTTATTACCAGTTAATATCAGCCTCCTCCATCTCAACTGCCTACAAAAAAGGCCTCATCAGGAATTATTCCTGGGGGAATAATTATGTAGCCAAGCAACTGAATAAAATTTCATAGCTTTCTAGAATGGGCAGGTATGATGAAACTGCTACCAAGAGGTTTTAATATACACTTAATTAAATGGGGTTAAACTAATGTTTGCTGGGAGAAGCATTGTGGAAAACACGTCTATGGTTTTATTAAGAAAAAATGCTAGTTTTGGTATTACAAAATGGAGATTACAGTCACAAAAATACAGGGTTAGAACAGTCATGAAGAAGATACGAGTCAGCAACATGACAAACAAGCTAACCAAATTCTAGTGACAAACATTTTCAATTTATGTCTTTTAAATGTTTTCCAAAGCAAAAAGTAAGATGCTCATAATGAGCTGAGGTATTTCCTAAAGCAGTGGTTCTCAACCTTTTTAATGCCACGACCCCCAACCGGTTGTAAGTCGAGGACTACTCAACTGGTGCAGCACCGTTTGCAGTATGGGACTTTTGGCGGGCTCAGCAGGGCAGAGACAGCCTGGACAATTCCTATTGGCTTTTGAAAGCCAATAGAATTAGACTGTATTCAAGAGAGTCTATTCTATTGACTTTCAAAAGCCAATAGAATAAAAGGAAGTAGCACAGCTAAGGAAAAGGGGAAAAAAATGGTGGACTGCGTTGTTTGGCGACACCCGTGAAATGGTCGTTCGACCCCAAATGTGGTCCCAACCCACAGGTTGAGAACCACTGTCCTAAGGGAACAATTTCCACTGGATATTGACAAGTAATTGTGAAAGCTCTGCCTTTACTGACCAACATTACATTGTCTCAGTTTAATCACAGTTTATTAAGTCACAATAGACTAGAGTCATACAACATATGAAGTCATAAACCATGAATTACAAATTACATTGGTCAGGTTTATACAATACTCCAAGCTAGAAAAAACAAGTCACATTAAATCTTAACACAAGTATTTGAATCAGGCCATGTTCTCATGATGCTAATCTTGATGAAATAACTTAGGCAAAGTGGGCTTACTCATTGACCTAACTGAGATGAGAGGCACAATTAACATTCATATATATTTGCTATAGGCCCCACCCATATGATATCCTGCTCCAGACTACTTAATCACTTGACTACTGATGCTTTTTGCTCAGTGCTGTCTGGCATTAGTCTTCATAGCAGATTGAGATACAAAAGGAAGCAACAAACATACTTTGGTGCAAAGTATGCACCATTCTTGGTAGCTGAAGGTAGAAGATAATACTACATTTATCTTAGGAATCTTGCTGCCAATATAAGACTAGGTTAAAGAAATGGGCTGAAAGAGATGTAAGGCATCTTCACAGATACACAGAATCTACTATAGCAGAAGGTCTCAACGGGATGCCAACTTGAGTTTGTCTTTTATTATTTTGGTTTTGTTAAAAATAACTGTCATGTTTTCCCTTTACATTGATTTAATATGACATTTCATTCAGATCAGACTAGAGGCAAAAATAGTTTCAGTAATGCAGTTTCAAAGCCAGATGAAATCCTTTACAAACTCCTTTTATTGTTATAATATGCCAAATTACTAATAGCAAAGCTAAACCCCCAACTTGGAAATATTTGAATCCATCTAACTAGAGGACTGTCAGCCAGCTTCAATGAGGTTTGCCCAACATATGCTTAAAATGTGTGGTTAGTTATTCCCTAGTTTATTAAAGAAATACATCTTCTAGTACGGGAATGAAGGATCCTCTATCGTATATGGAAGATATGGAAAATTAAATTTATGTTAATTTAAACAAATTCATGAAAGAATTGATAAATCATAATAATTTTCTTCATGCTAAATATTAATGATCCTTAACAGAACTTCCAGCTTAGTGGATCACTACTGAAATAGTAGTATATTATGGATCAAAATATCTATTTCTAAAACTATGGTTTTAGTCTTCGTTTGATCAACACATGGAGACTTTCTTGAAAGGTTTAAAAAAATCTGCCTTTCTCTATAGCTGCCACAACATTTTAATAGCAGTGATATTGAAGCAGCTGATTTAAAAAAATTCCTGAGCATTGATTTCACTGAAAAATAAGTATAAGAAAAACACGGGAAGGCTTGATTTCCAAAAAATAAATACAAGGAATGACAACTGCTATTTTAGTAAGTGCCCACCATGAGAACATGCTGAGACTAACACCCCTGTCAGCCAGGAACTCCTATATTTTGCCTGGGGTCCATGGTCAACCCTATATATTGACAGAGAACAAGAAAAGACAGTTTGTTTTAATATAGTAAAATCAGGAAAGAAAGAAAAAAGCAAAAGCTTTGGTTATGAAAGTTTTTATGGATGGGCAAGAGCTAACCCTTATCTGAACAGTAGGGTAAAAATGGGAAGTGTTTGCACAGAGCAGCATTATATTGCTGAAACCCAGATCATCAATCATTGTGTCAGTTCTATCTTCTCTTTCCCGGCCATATTTTTCTAAATTAACATACATCTAATTACAGAAGTTATGGTATGTTTGTGTATATAGTAAACTCCCTGAGTAGTCTTCAAAGGAGATTAAATGATTGAGGTCTCGTTTTTTTTGCATATAAGTCCCTAATCAGGTGAACTTCCTTGATTTCTTAACACACATTAAGTCTGATGTGCTGTTGTGTAAACGTTTTTTTTTTTCACTGAGAAACAATAATGATCTCAACATTGGTTTGCACTGGGTCATAGGGCAATGATGAACATGAGTTGAATATGGAAAAGCAAAGACATCAGCTTGAGAACCAAATGTAAGTTAGTCTGCTCTATTGTGTTCCCCGTAACTACATTTGCTTGTAAAAGTTGGAACTTAAAAAGCAAGACAGGAAGAAAATCATCTCATTTGAACTGTGCTTCTGGAGAAGACTCTTGCATGTTCCTTGCAAAGGTGACTAACAAGCAAGTACTGGAGAGCATAACACCAGACATGTCACCGGAAGGAAAAATCACAAAACTGCATCTCACTTATTTTGGCCATATCATACCTGGAATTCACTGGAGAAAGCAATTATGTTTGGAAGAGCTAGCAGTAAAAGGAAACCAGGCAGCCAAAGAACACAATGGCTGGACACCATCAAAGCTGACACCAGCCAGAGCATAGAAAAAAAATCAAAGAAGTAGTGCAAGATTGGAAGATATGGAGAGACCCAGCCTATATAATTGCCAAGAGTCAAACATGACTGAATGGATAACATCACAGGGTTTGGGATATATTTTTCAATGTGTGTATACTCAGCTTTTTCATGCTCAAAGTTGGTTTATGTTTCCTTAATTCAATTATTTGAGATTTCTAAAAGGCAGGATTGTTCTAGTTGTATGTATATAATTGAAGACAAGTTTTAAGATGCCAATAATAATTGTCCAAAGCATAAAAGTTACATTTAATTTGAAGTGAATTAATGTGGTGCACAAAGTTACAGTATACAATTTATGGATGTTATACTAGATACCTATGGTATGCCTACCTTCATTAAATTGATTAGCTATTCTGTTCAGGTTTGTGTTGAAATAATGTGTTTTTTCCCCCTAACTCAAGTTGGTCTCCTAATATAATTTAAGAAAGTGACTTTTCTTACTTTAGTAGTGCCTGATATTTATGCAAATGATTTGTCTCCAACATTGCAACACTGTATTTGTGGCTAATGCTTCCACTATGAACACAACTGTTAAATTAATCCATGTGTCTTTTCAAGGACCTCCTGCTTCTCATGGAATTGCAACACAATGCAATGTGTAATACTTGGATACATTTTAATACCTAAAGTATTGTGTTGTCTTCATTTATGTGAGCCAACAATGAGACAATGTTCCTTGTAAACAAGTATTGATCCCATAAAGCAGACATGTCAAACTCACAATGTCACGTGACATTGCGCAACGTATTGGAGCTTTTCCCCCATTGCCGGCAATGGGGTGGGCGCAGTTTCCTCGTGATGCGTCCGACCCGTGGGCCGGCAGTTTGACACCCCTGCCATAAAGACTTCTGTTAGGAGTGGGCATTCTGCACATTGTCTGAGCTAGATGAGGTTTCCTCTGTCCAAGCACGAAAATGCAGCAAATATTAGCTACCCATAACAATGTTGTGAGCATGGCTGGCCTCTTTAAATCATCCAAGGAGACTCCTTGAGGCTGTAGGCTGTTTTATGATGGCCTCCATGCTGGTTTGTCCCACACTTCCCTGTATACGTTTCTTGTTAAAGGTTGATTGCATCTGGCTTTTCAGGCAATTCAAATGCCTCCCCAGGGACTTCCTTAAGCAGCTGCTTCATTGAAAAGATTGGTTCAGCATAACTCTGGCAGCTGTTAGCCCCAAGTGAGGCTTCTGCTCACTCAGAAAGAGAGATCACTGCAGGCTGCCAGTGCCAAGAGTGATGGTTAGGGCTGGTTTTCCTCCCACAGGCTAAGCAATTGCTTATTTATTTCACAATAATGTGTGCAATTCTTGATACACTGTCCAAATGGTAACAATTACACAAGTAATTACTTCGTATGTGTGGAAAGATTCACTTAATGGCATTAGGAAGATGTAATGGGTATCTGTAATAAAGATTGGGAGGAAATTGCTTATGACGCAATTACAATAGATCAATTGTACAATCACTTCAGATTTACTATCAGACTAGCTGATTCGATGGGAGATATGCAGACAGATTGCCCCTGCTTAAACATTACCAAATGTTCAATTTCCTTCTTAGCTTAATGAGACACCATGATTTAGCCCTTTGTGTCAGAACAAGAAAGCTGCTAATAGCTTAGAAGTAGCAATCATATAATAGGATAGAGAAGAGCAAACAGTTATAGGTACCCTACTCTAAGCTCCCTGGATAAATCATTGCATGAACACACGCACAAACACACACATTGTGTACAGTATACATTTATAATTGGTGAAGTTAGGAATATTGGAAAAAAAACAGTGAAGCCGAGTTCCGCAACACTGTATTCCCACAGTTGTTATCCACTCAGAATATTAGCACACTTCCTTTTTCCTGCTCATGTTTCACAGTAATTGGTATTCAAAGGCAGACTCTTTCTTATGTATTATACAATGTAGGACTAGGAGTAAGGGGATTTGAGTTCAAGTTCGCCCTTGATGACTAACCTTACTAGCCTTTAGCCCCACCTATCTCCCTGGGTTATTTTTCATGTGGTGAAAACCTGGAAAAAGAAATGCTATGTATCTCCCTGAGCTTCTTAATGCATGTGGGATATAAATCTGATTGCTACTACTATTATTTTTTCTAATAGGTATTAATGTAATGTACTGTACATTTACAGTACTAGCTAGCAGGCTTTTTCTACAGCGATAGTGCTGTATAAACTATTTGGAGGGTAACTTCAACAGGGCAATACTCTGGATCTGCTTTCCAGAAGACTGAGGTGGCTGTGTCTTGCAATGTTTTTGGTACAGCTGCTTTGAGGCTTTTCTGGATTTTTTGAACATATGCATGCATGCATGCATGCATGCAGGAAGACATTTCTGCTGGGATGTTGAAAGCTCTGAGTTCATGAAGCATCTCTTCCAATGTTTTGCATAAGCCTATCAACTGGCTGCACTTCCTAACCTGTATCTTTCTTATTCCTCTAATCTAATGTTAAAGCCATCACTATCCTACAGTACTGAATTCCAAAGTTTACTTACATGTGATTTGAAGCACATTCCTTTTATTGTATTGAATGATCATCCCATTGAGGTTCACTGATTCCAAATTTCAGTACTGTATTATGATGGGCAGGAGAGAAAAAACAGCTCCTTATTTTAATTTCCCACAACAAAGCGACAATTGGGGCATAATATTTGCATTTATTTAAGGAATATCGTTTTTACCTTGGTATGCTGTAATAGGCTGGCCCTCAGTTGCACACTTTTAATCTGATTGATTGATGAAGTGCCAGCAGGTTGGGGTTGATTTTACGTAGATTTCTCCACGACAATCTGTTTCTAATCAGGCCATCCAAGTCTTTCAACAGAGCATCCATCACCACTGTAACTGACTGCATCTACCTTGTTGCTGGTCATTTCTTCTTCTCTTTTCTTTCACCTTTCCCAGCATTCACCTTCTCTAGAGAACTAGGTCTATAATGTGTCCGAAGTAAGATAACTTGAGCCTGGTCATTTGTGCCTCGAGCTCTGGATTGAATTGTTTGATACTCCATTCGTTTGTTTTAATTGGCTGCCCTCCATATTCTCAGGAATTTTCTCCAATACCAAAGTTCGATTCTTCTAATTTGCTGCAAAAATTAAAAACAAACAAAAACAAAAAAACAGGTTTTTCTACAGAAATTGAAAGAGATAGTCCTACGAATTAAGATTTGATTTCAAGGTTGTTATAGATAATGACTCATTCTTAAAACATACCCATTTCAAATCCACCCAATGTCAGGAAAGAGAAACACAAAAGCCTATAAACTCGTACAAAACAGTTTAAGAGATTGCATCTGTGTGAATTGGACTTGATCTGGATCCATTGAACACAACGCTTATCAGCCTGGAAAAGTGTCCTTTTCTGGAAGGACAGTTGAAATGCACATTGCATTTGTTGCCAGAAAAATCATTCAAATGAACCGGGGCCTTACACCTGCTCACAAGCAGAATGAAAAGTTTTGGATAGATATCAGTGGGTGGGGAGTTATTTTCTGGAACACTCATATTGGCTTCATTTGGGAATCATCTGAAATTCCTTAATAAATGCTAGACCAGTGGTTCTCAACCTTTCTAATGCCGTGACCCCATAATACAGTTCCCCATGTTGTGGTGACCCCCAACCACTTATACATCACCGGGTGCCAGGGTCGTGGCCAAAGAAAAGGGGGAAAAAATGGCGGACAGCCTTGTTTGGCGACCCCGTGAAATGGTCGTTCGACCCCAAATGGGGTCCCGACCCACAGGTTGAGAACCACTGTGCTAGACTAACTACTACTTCACTGTTGAATTTCAGGAAAGATTATTGGCAGATAGCAGCACCTGGCATTGGCTCATCATGAAAAAGTTATACGGCCTAATACGTGGAGAGGAAAACATCAGGAAATTTCATGCCTGTAGGCTAGACTGGTATTTTTTTTTAAAAAAAAAAATCTCTGAAAAAGGAATGGCAAACCACTTCAGTTTGGTTGCTAAGTAACCTACATTAATGTGTCTACATAGTATTTGGGAAATTAGTTCTGCTAAAAAAAAACCAAAGTGAACACTTTTCTGTTTTAAATGCATGGCCCCTTATATGAATTTGGAATTTGTCTTATGAACCAAAGCATCTTCTGGCAAGTAATCTTGGAGCACAACTTGTTAAACAGCAAAGAACATTAATTGCTTGGATACTTGACATAAATGTTGATGAGAGTGCCATCATGCGGTCTTTGATGATACTGCTATTGGGATTAACTGTTGCTGTGATTAACTGTGATTAACTGTTGCTCGGCCTACTGCAACAGCTAGAACAAACTAGTTGTAGCAAATGCCGAAATCATTTAGAACCTTAAAAGTAACATTTAGCTCTAATTGTACAGGTAGCCCTTGACTTACAATCATTTCTTTAGCAACTGCTCAAAAAGTGACTTACAACCTGTCCTCGCACTTATGACAATAACAGAATCCCTGCAGTCACGTGATCAAAATTCACAATTGACATGTATTTTCAATGGTTGCAGCATTCTAGGGTCATGTGATCACTGTTTCTGACCTTCCCAACTGGCTTCCAACGAGAAAAGTCAGTGGGGGGGATCGTATTTGCTTAACAACCACATAATTCAATTAAGAACCACAATGATTCATTTAACCACCATGCCAAAAAAAAGTTATAAAATTGGGTGCAATTCACTTAACAACCATCTCAGTAATGGAAGTCCTGGTCCCAATTGTTGTTGTAAGTTGAAGACTATCTGTACATGGAAGTTCATTGGCAACCAATGCAACTCTTAAAGTAGTGGTGTTACACGGGTGAAAAAGAAAACACCTATAATTCCTTAAGCCACTGCATTCTCAATCAGCTGTAGACCCTATGCAAAACGCATTGCAATAAATAATCTAATTGAGAGGTGATCAAGGGATACCAATTTATAACACCTTGGTAAGGCCACACTTGGAATACTGCATCCAGTTTTGGTCAGATGTTGAGACTCTAGAAAGAGTACAGAAAAGAGCAACAAAATGGGACTGGAGGCTAAAACATATAAGGAACAGATGCTGGAACTGGATATGTCTAGTCTAGTTTAATGAAGAGAAGGAAGAGGGTTGACGTGATAGCAGTGTTCTAATATCTCAGGGGCTGCCACAAAGAAGAGGGAGTCAATCTATTTTCAAAGGCACCTGAAGGCAGGACAAGAAGCAATGGGTGAAAACTAATCAAAGAGAGAAGCAATCTAGAACTAAGGAGAGGTTTTCTGATAGTTAGAACAATTAATCAGTGGAACAACCTGCCTCCAGAAACTGTGAATGTTCCAACACTGGAAGTTTTAAAGAAGAGACTGGACAGCCATTTGTCTGAAATGGTATATTGAGTTTCCTGCCTGAGCAGGAGGTTGGACTAGATGACCTCCAAGGTCCCTTCCAACTTTACTACTACTACTACTGCTGCTGCTGCTGCTGCTGCTGCTGCTGCTGCTATTATTATTATTATTAATATTATTATTAGTGAATAGGGCTTTCTGATCCAGGAATAGTTATAAGTGGTATGCAATATGAAGTTGTGGAAAGGTCCTCTTAGCTACAATTGCTACCTGATCTTTGAGCAGAGTTGTGAATTCCAAGGAAATTATTCCAAACAAGTGGATATGGTCCTGTTCAGAACCAACAGTGAAATATACCTGGAAAAACATAAAGCTACTCAGTGATGTTGGAATTAAGCATGAGCCTGTTCTTCCCCATCCAAATACTAAATGCCTCTTGGCACTCAGACAGTACTTTGACCACATATCCTATTCCGCCCATAAGGCTGTACAGCTGAGTTTCATTAGCTTATTGATGATACTTGACACTGTGTCTCTGAATAATTTTGTTCAGGGATTTCAGGCAGAAAGTAAACACTAGCAGAAAAAAAATCAACCTTTCTTCCCCCACTACTAGCAACTAGGACCAACCCTGGAAGGAGGAGGAGGAGAATCATTGAAAACTGCTGTCCCTCAATTCTCAATCCCTCAGAGAAAATCCAGAAATTTAGTATGATTCATAGTATCAAAGACAACACAGAGAGAAAAGTAAGACCCAAAGAGTTAAATTCATCCATCTTGATCCCTCTACAGTTAACTAGAATCAGTCCCCAACCTTTCCAGCTTTGTGGACCAGCAAGGTGGGGGGAGGAGATGGTTCGAAGCTGTGCACATGCACCTGCATGCTGCACACATTTTTGTATGAGTAGGGTGGCAGAATAGGTGGAAATAATGTACTGACTATCTCCAGGGCTTTTTTTCTCATAGAACGCCCAGAACGGAGTTCCGACACCTTTTTGGGATGGAACCTTGTAGGGTAGGCAAGGAGGGTTGTATGACATGTGTGAGTTCCAGCACTTTTTTTTTTTTTTTTTAGAAAAAAAGCACTGACTATCTCCATTTAGAAAGGGCAAAATAGAGGAGTACTTGTGGAAGTGATTCTTCCCAGCTTTATCACTCCTTTCCCCAGTACTTAGGCAGCTGTGAATTGTAACTTAGAATTAAAAATGATCGGTGAATTGTACACTTAAAATTCAACACTTGAGAAAATGTATGACATTAGGAGAGTCCTATATTTGAAACAATGTAATATTGCCTTAAAACCAAGGTATTCTGTTCATTTCTTAGATCCTATGTGATGTGATGTTATGGTTTCTAAGGATCCTAAAGAGAAAACTAGTAGATCCTGCATAAACATATTGTGTCCAACTAGCTTATATGTATTTATGGATGTTTAAAAAGTCAGCCATGAGTGAAAAGACCAATATCCTTCCCACAGTATTTCTGACCTTTATTTTCTCGCTTTTCTTGTTTTCATGCCAGTTCTACATACATCCCCCACCACAATTCTTCCCCAATCTTGGTATGACAATGTCTTGATCATCCCCAAATAATTCAGTCTACTATAGGATGGACATGCTGCATGCATCAAAGTCAAATTTCTTTCTTTCAGACTTGATAGTAAGGTGACCAACTGTCCTCCTTTAGGAAGGACAGTCCTCCTTTTGTGAGTTCTGTCCTCCCTCAAAAAGTGCCCTCCTACATGTCCTCCTTTTCAATATTTGAAGACTAATCTGCAGGGCTTTTTTTTTCTCATAGAACATTCAGAACGGCATTCTGGCATCTTTTTTTGATGGTTTTTTTTCAACTTTTGCATGAGCTGTGCTACTCCCCCTATTGGCTTTTGAAAGCCAATAGGAATTGCTGCTGAGCGCGCCAAAACACTCGGCCAGCAACTTTGCACATGTAAGTTGTCTGCAGCGAAGGCGAATTGGCAGGAACTTTGCACCCCTCCCTGCTACCCAGCTACACCATCTCCTATTTAGTCCCGAAGATACCTGGAGGAGACTGGAGCAATGACGCCATGGTAACTTTCTCTTGATCTTTGGCCCTGCTAGAGCAATAATGGCTGTGGGCACAAGAGGCAGGAGCGGCAGGGCTGTTGTGGCCGGAGGTGTGAGGGGCGGCAGTGGCCAGCTGCCCCCCATGCTGTGGGAGCCGCGGGGCCTGCTCTACACAGGGCTGCGCAGGGTGGGTGATGGTGCTGGCGGAGCAGCTGCAGGCGGGGTGTGTTGATGGCGGGCTGCCCCTCAGGGCCGGAGCCGGCACACCTGATGCTTTGGGAGCAGCAAGGCCCGCTCTACACAGTGGGGCAGCAGTGCTGGTGGGGAGGCTGGGGTGGGGGCACAGCATGTAAGCATAATTACAATATAAAATATTATTGCTACAAATGTTTTTTATTATGCATTTATCATATTATAGTGTATTCTGAAAAAGTTGGTCACCTTATAGTTAGGATAGAAAATGCCAGCCTCCTGAATAGCTATGGTTCTTTGTCTAGTAGTTGATATAGAATGGGGAACGTTTGTGTGTGTATATGCACAAATTCTATGAAATGGCTACAGTTCTAACACTGTTTCATATAATAGCTGGGGAGCCATTCCACCCAGCCCATTGTCTTAATATCACCCACTGTAGAGTATAACCATTCCAGCAGTGATCCATCAATACTCAACTCTCTAGCCAGTCAAGCCACTCAAGATTTGATTGTGTCATCGGCCCTGGGGATCTCAGAAAACTGGTGAAATATTCAGGTGGTAATTAACACCTGCTCTTCACATAATCTTTTTAATTCTTAGTTTTGAGTTTTTGCAGTTGTGAAGTTAATATTAATTTGTCTGTTTTTAATTTTGTTACATGCCATCCAGTCACTTGACTGTGAGATAGATGGCCATATAAATATAATGAATAAATATATTCATTATATAGGGTTGCTTGGTCTTCTAGAATGAAAAATGTTTTTGTAAAAACTGAACTGTGGAGTTCCTTTTAGCAACTCAGTGATCAAATTATTCTTTTCCTCTGTCCACTATTTTTGCATCACTGAAAAAACTTGCCCTAAATTTTCAATGCGAAATGGAATAAGTTATATTTGTTTCCTGCCTTTCTTTGAGGAGCGCAGCCTAATATAGTTACTATTCTTCTATGGCAGTGGTTCTCAACCTATGGGTCGGGACCCCATTTGGGGTCAAATGACCATTTCACGGGGGTCACCAAACCATGCTGTCCGCCATTTTTTCCCTTTTCCCTAGCTGTCCTACTCCCTCTTATTGGTGGCCACACCCACTTGGGGATCAGCACAACATGGGGAACTGTATTATGGGGTCACGGCATTAGAAAGGTTGAGAATCACTGTTCTATGGGATAGGTTAAGCTGAGAGTAATTAACCCAAAACCACTTTGTGTTTCCATGACATAGTAATTATCCATGATTTTCTTCTGATTGCTAAATCAATTAAATCATTACCTATTAATTGCAGCCCCTTCGCCAATGTACTGTTGACATTAGATTGTATCTTGTTCAATTTGGAGTCTTACCCAAGACAAGCAATATGGAAGAAAATAAGTTTTCTAGGGATTTCATCTCCAAATATTCTACAGTATGTTCTATGGAGAAATTTTCCTTTAATACAAAATTTATCACATTTCTAATCATCATCATCATTATCATCATAATCATAATGATAAAGTTGGAAGGGACCTTGGAGGTCATCTAGTCCAACCCCCTGCTCAGGCAGGAAACCCTATACCATTTCAGACAAATGGCTGTCCAGTCTCTTCTTAAAAACTTCCAGTGTTGGAGCATTCACCGCTTCTGGAGGCAGGTTGTTCCACTGGGTAATTTTCTAACTGTCAGCAAGTTTCTCCTTAGTTCTAGGTTGCTTCTCTCCTTGATTAGTTTCCATCCGTTGCTTCTTGTCCTACCTTCAGATGCCTTGGAAAATAGCTTGACTCCCTCTTCTTTGTGGCAGCCCCTGAGATATTAGAACACTGCTATCATGTCCCCCCTTGTCCTTCTCTTCTTGACCAGCTTTCCAATGCCTGAACATAGCAACATCCACTCTGTTGTGCAGCAATATGAGAAAGCAATATTTTGTATCAACTGACTCATAGTAATCTTTCACTCAATTTGAGCATCATAGTTGGGAAATATTTATTTAAAACATTTGTATAGCAGCCCATCTTCCAACTTTGGGCAACTACCAATGTTTTTTATTGGTAAAAACAATAGTCTGAAGATCGATATCCATTATCTGGGCCAATAGACTTGTTCAAAATGTGTGCTTGATAACCTTTATCGATTAATATCTGATTCTATAATAGTTTCTTTAATTTGGCAAAAATATTTTTCTGTTGCGTCCCTTGAATATTGCAGTTCATTCATAAATATAAAACATTTCTCAAAGAATATTATGCATTTGAGTTATCTGTAAAAATAATAAATGCAGGAAATAAATATTATCATCAAGCATACATATTGTCAAGTATTAAATTTTAGACTGAAGACCCGAGTACTGAGGTTTTCGCGGGTATTTGTATGTAGGTCTTTGGTTGTTCGGATTTTCTCCCGCGTAAAATTGGAAGTGTCTTGGCGACGTTTCGTCGAAACGTCGCCAAGACACTTCCAATTTTACGCGGGAGAAAACCCGAACAACCAAAGTTAACCCGAACAACCAAAGTTATATATATAGTTTACATTAAGCCAAAGTTTTGAGCAAGGCTCAACTTGGTTTGTGGCATGTAATCAAGTCTCTGCGGGTTTCATTGCCATTAAAGAAAAGAAATTTCAAATTGCAATCTAAAATATTGTTGGTAATATGGAGTCCCAACTGTCAATTAACTGAAGTTTCTGCTATGAAATTAAATATCACTGGAGTAAACAAGTAATTGTAGCTATGAAATCATAGGTCTTCTCTGTAAGCTAAACCAGGTACCGTGACACGAGTAAGTCTTATTTTAACAACAGAAACCCACTCTGTCGCTCTCACACCACAAAATCTGCGGTGATGCTTAACGTCTTTAAAACACGGTTTAAGAACAGACCAGCATTTGCCGTAGAAAAAAATGTACAGTTCAGGCTGTAACTAACCAAGGTCACTCCAATAAAAGCCTATAATTAAGTTACAAGCGTTCCTCCCTGCCGCCGCGCGCTATCTCTAGCATTCACAACCGGCTGATCACGCCCCTCTCCCTTTCCGCACCAATCCGGAGGCAGCACTAGCCAAAGTTTTCTCCGAAAGCCTTCTGCTGGGAAGCGCCTCCCCTTTTGTCTCGCCTTGTTGCGCGCGCAGCCTGATGCCTTCATCTTCCTGCTCCTCCTCCTGCTCCTCCCTGGCCTCCCTCCTCCCGCCGCCTCTGTCCTGCATGTTTCGGGTTACTCCTTCTTCCCGGCTGGCCGGAGCGGGGCTGTAGCGCGGACCGGATGTGCCCGGGGAAACCCGGGAGGTATGGTTTCCGCCTGGGCGCCCGGGCCCCGTCATGGCGCTGAGGCCTGACTAAGGGGAAGATGAATAAGGGCTGGCTGGAGCTGGAGAGCGACCCTGGTGAGTGAAGGCGCCCCTGCCAGTTCGGGGAGGAGGCCTGCGCTCCGGAGGGCAGGATGACCTCTCGCTTTTCGGGGGAGGGGCGGCGTGGTGGTGGTGGGGCACCGACGACCGGGTGTGGCTCTGCCTGCAGCACCGTAAAAGCCTTCCGGGGGACCTCTGACCTGCCCCTGAGTGGGTGCAGCCTTCCTGCGAAGTTAGGGTGAGGTTTGCATGCTTTGGGGAGGGTGCGTCCTGTTATTGTTTGAAAACTGTAGTTTCTGGCTTGGGGTTGTGCATGGACTAAGGTAGGAAGGCTTGCTTCTTCCCCCAGACGGTGATGTAATATGCCGTAATTTATAGCCAAACATTGAATCCAACCGTTTGGTTGATATTTGTCCCCGCCCCCGTCCTCTTCCAAAGGAATGACTGTTGAGTTGATAGCATTGTGTGTTTGAAATATGTACCCGTTTGACATTATCCTCGTTGTGTATCTCCTGTGTGCATCTTGTCTGTTTATACAAATTGATGTATGCTTAATAGTCAATAGTGAAAATAGTTCTGAAAGTGAGTTCAAAGGTAAATATTTTCAAATTTTTTAGAAAGCAGATATTTTTATTTGAAAATGGTGAATGTTAGTCAACTCTGTATTGGAAATAAACACTTTAGAGTAGTGGCCAAAATTGTGGAAACCTTTTGGGAAAAGTGTATATTTGAGGTTTGATGGCTAATAACACCACTTTTTTTGGGAGTAGTCCGATAAAATTATATATCTATGGAAAGATAATTTAATCAGGAATGTAGTGCAACAAAGTTTGTTCAATTATCTGTACTGTATTCTATGAAAAGTTATAGCCAAATAACCAGAAAAAGGAAGCACAACTTGCTTAGGTTGATATCAAATAGCTTTCCTTCATCTGATTGTAGCCAATGAGCATGAGTGTTTAGAGAGCCAATCAGGTGTCATCTTGTTTTGTCAATGAGCCAATCAGATTACAGGATTCTGTTATTGATGTCATATATTGAAACCGAGAGGAGGAGATTTGTCAGTGTGTTATGTGATCGCTATCAAGTTGGTTGGGGTTTTTTGTGTTCTTTTATTTAGTGAGTTTGTAAAACGTAATAAAATTAAAGTAATGGTGCAAAGAGTTGACTGGTCGCCCAGAAAGTGATGTAAAATAGTATAGTGATGTAAAATAGAACAAGGCTACAGTTATAAAGAAATTAGAAGAAAAATTGGTAGAAACTTAACCAAAAGTGGTATTTCTACTGTACACTTTTCCCAAAAGGTTTCCACAATTTTAGCCACTACTGTACATAGAAACAGTTCTATGTTATTAAAAACAATAATACCATAATGTGAGTATATATTGCATTGGCAAAGCTTAAATATTTATTATATTTCTCCATTGTCTTACACAGAGTCTCTTATTTTCTTTTCAATGTAAGAATCATATAAGGCCCATCATCTGAGCTAGGCAGATTTGGATGCTAATTTAGACATGGTTCACTTGAGTGACTTTCTTCCTGACCTATGTTGAATTGGCGCAGAAAGTGAGGATTTTGTGGCAGATTCCCTTTTTTCCCCCCAGCCAATCCAATATTGATAATATAGAAATAGACAGCTCTGATGCCTCTGGTCATTCTCCTTTTCTATATTAGATTTGGCTATGATGTTGTGCATCTAAATCATTATTCAAGCTGTGAATTGTTACATGCCAAAAGACATGACATTAAATGCTTTTTTAAATTAAAATGAAATTGATGCTAAATTAAAATGATTTAGATGCCAGGTAAGCCATCCTGAAACAACAACTCCCAGGCCACAACCATATTCCACTTTATAGAATTAAGGGATTTATTAGTACTTATTCTAAATTGTGAAGATCTTTGAAGGTTAAAAATTACAGGTAGAACAGTTTGTTTAGTGACTGTTCAAAGTTACAGCGGCACTGAAAAAGACTTATGACCAGTTTTCACACTTATGCAACATTCACATGATCAGAGTTTGGTTACTTGGCAACGGGCATGTATTTATGACAGTGACAATGTCCTGGGGTCATGTGGTCATCTTTTGCAATCTTTTGATAAACAAAGTCATTGGGGAAGCCAGATTTATTTGACAACCATATTACTAACTTAACATCAGCACTTAACGACTGTGGCAAGAGATCATAAAATGGGACAAAACTCATTTAACAACTATCTCACTTGGCAACAGAAATTTGGGGCTCAGTTATCGTAAGTCGAGGACTATCTGTATACATGAGAATTAAATTAGAAAGAAGCCAGGAACTAGTAGAGTTGCCAAAGCAGTAATTCAGATAATCATAAGGGCATACTAAAGAATTTAAAAAGCACTGATCAATGTAATTTTCTTAAAAATGACTGATTTCTGTCCACTTTGAAAATGTCCTTGCACACTTCTCTACAAAGTGCTAATAATAAAGCCTCAAGTGTGGAAGATATATACATATATTTGATCTGATAGATTCCTTATATTTATTCTAATCAAGCTCCCATCCCATCATACATGCTGGCGATGAGGGAGAGTATCTGTTACATGGGAAACTATTACTGCTTTCTTGATTCTAGACTGTATACATCATTCTCTATCATTTTCCCTGCACATTTAGGTTATTTTTGAGCTCAGAACTCATCATATCACCTGATACGAACAGCCAAATGGTTGCCTTACTTTTACTGGTAGGCTGACTTAGGTGATACAAGTTTTGTATCTCTCATGATATAAGATGTGTGCTTGCTTCACTACACAGCAGTTCACAAAAGAAATTCAGTATTTATTTATTTAACAATATTTATAATCCAGCCCATTCCATATGGACTCTTGAATGAATAACAAAAAGATAAAAAGTAAGAAACAAGCAGTAACAGAATAAATACAAATAATTAACGTATCAGTGAAGTTCTGAGTCAGAACAGCTCATATATTAAACTATTCTACAGGCCAGCCCACTGAAATAGCACTTCTTTGGCTAGTTTTGGAAATTCTAGTAGGAAAGATACTGTTTACATCTCCGAGTGGAGAATATGCTTGCTATATGTTGAGGTCTGTCATTTAAAAGGCTGCTTTTTAATCCTCATCCTGTGTACAAGAAAGGGAGTCTTGCACTTACTTGCTTTTTAGGACCAGATGATAAAATGGGGGGGGGAGCTAGCATTTTATCAGTAATTAAAATATTTCTTGAGTTGTTTTATCCCAGATAGTTATTTGGGTTATGCAGTTGGAAGTAAATCGGAGCACATTTAAATGCTTTTATGAAGATGTTTTGTAGAATTTTATCTTGATTTTGGATTTGGTGTTTGTATTAGATTGATTAGACTGATTATTTTTGTAAAATATGACTAGTATTTTCCAAGTAATAACCTAATCCTCTCCTATCCTCTGATTCCCCCCCCCTTTTTTTTTTTGCAGGGCTCTTCACACTCTTAGTGGAGGATTTTGGTGAGTATAATCATATGGTAATGTATTAATTAGTTCTTCCTTTTTCAGTTTGTATACTGACTCAAGGTTTATCTTCATATAGGTGTTAAGGGGGTGCAAGTTGAAGAAATTTATGATCTACAGAGCAAATGCCAAGGGTAAGATTTTGGCTGTTACACTGACTAGAAAAAAGCAAGGTATCTTTCTGAAGTAATGACACAGTCCAAAATGTATGAATAATGATAAAGATGATATTGGAATGTATTGGAAATTGTTCCATTTCTGTCAAATAAACGTCAGAAATCTTCTGGAAATAGGCTGAAATACGATGTATAATAACATAGCAGAACTGATTACAAAAAAGGAACATAATAAAACATAACATAAAACAATTGTTTTAAAACATTTGTTATAATGGTGGAATGGAATCACACATAATTTGCATTCGGATTTCATTTTTAAGATTAAATTGCTTAAATCAATCCTGTTGTTATTGAAGATGTCACATAAATCTAGAAATGTTCAAATCCTTTGTGCTTCAGTATAGAGTAGCACTTTAATTATAAATAATTTGGTAGTGATTCATTTTAAGTAGTTTTTATTAAAAGAAGGTTTTACAATTTTTAAAAACATTACAAAAACATAAAAGAAATAGAAAAATAAAGAAATTGTGAAAGCATAAAAGTAAAAGATAATAAAAAGGAACAAAAAAGCAACTTCCCATCTTCTTTGAAATTATTCTCAAAAAAAAATAAGATTCTTTTTATATTCTTTCATCATTGATTTCATTTTCACCAGAATTCTTCCAAGGTGCTAGTTATGACCTATAAAGCCCTATATAGCGTAGGGCCTATTTCCTGTGTTGTCTGTCAAGCTGACATCAGGGCTTGTGTGTTTTGGAATCCCTTTGATTAAACAATGCCATTTATCAGACCCAGGAAGCATGCCTTTTCTGTCTCAGCACCTGACCTTTGTAATGTAGTTGACCCTGAGATCCATGTGGCTCTTCCTGGAAAGCCTTAAAAGACCCAGCTGTTCTCCTAGGTCTTGGGCTAAAGTAATTGGGGCCCCTATTGGGTATGTCCATATGTGTGAGTTTTGGCCAAATTCACCAACAGTCATTTTCTCTGATTATTTTTTTCTGTTTCATTTCTTATTTTGTCTTGTTTTATTGTTAGTCACCTAGAGCAGTGGTGGCGAACCTATGGCACGCGTGCCAGAGGCGGCACTCAGAGCCCTTTCTGTGGGCACCCGCACTGTGCCCTGGAAATGGTGAGGGACTGGCCCTCGCCACCCTGGCCCTGCCCACCAGTCTGCCATGACCACTGCGGCTACGCCCACCCGGCACCCGATGATAAATAAGTTGGTTTTGGGTTGCAGTTTGGGCACTGGGTCTCTAAAAGGTTCGCCATCACTGACCTAGAGTCATCTGGAGTTAGGTGGTGCCTAAGTTGAATAAAAGAAAATGAATGAATGAATGAACCTTTATTATCAAAGTACAACATGTATACAATGAGATTGGCTGAGCCTCCCTCCGTGCCTCCCCCCCCACAACTCACAGTGACAACAAACCCACCAACCTATTACACCACGTGAGTTAATTGCACAACGCGCTGGCCTCACGAGTCTATCATACATAAAGTTATTTCCCATTCAAGAGCCTGACAGCCCATGGATAGAAGCTGTTCTTCAGCCTGTTGGTACAGTTGGCTATACTTCTATATCTCCTACCCGATGGAAGGAGAGTAAAGAGGTACCAACCAGGGTGTGAGTCGTCCCTGAGAGTTTTCCTCACTCTTCCAAGGCAACGGACCCTGGCGATGTCATCTAGTGGTGTCAGGGAACAGCCCACGATGTTTTGTGCTGTGCTCACTACCCTCTGTAATACCTTCCTATCCGCGGCCTAACTCTTTGTGCTCAGAGAGGTTGTAATTCAGTTATCTAAATGCATTAGTTCGCTTACCCCAGTAATGTCTCACTAGAGGAATATTGAATATGTTTGTGAATAGCAAGTGATCCTTCAAAAGTGATGGATTACATACTGCAAACTTGTTTTTTTTTCAGACCTGTCTACGGATTTATCTTCCTTTTCAAATGGATTGAAGAGCGTCGGTCCCGACGGAAAGTTTCTACTTTGGTAGATGAGACCTCAGTGATTGATGATGACATTGTCAACAACATGTTTTTTGCTCACCAGGTAAACTGATCGGAAGAAAGAAATTTTGCTAGACTGCTTGTTTTATGCTCGTAAGTGTCCTGCTCTCTGAAATGGGAAGACTTTATAACTGGGGGATTGAATGTAAAGGTGCAATTGTTGATAGATACTATATAAATTGATAAATAGCACATACTGGAGGCTTTGCAGTATTTATTTTGCATGGCGTAACAGAATACAGCATTAATTGTTGTTTTATTTTTGGTACTCATGCTGCTGCTTCTTGCTGTTGGTATCCTTGTGAGATCCAAAAGTCAGAATGTGTTTGGACTAGTTAACTGTGACAAAGTCACATTGCCTGGAGCGCACCACAAGGATGCTAGTCTACATAGCACTGCAACTTTGCTGTAATATACAAGAGAACAAGAATGTACATATGGTTACATAGGCTATTCTGCTGGATTGCCATAATTTCATATTTCATCTAAATGTTATTTTCTTTTGTAGCTGATTCCCAATTCTTGTGCCACACATGCATTGTTAAGTGTACTCCTGAATTGTAACAGTGTGGATCTGGGACCAACGCTGAGCCGAATGAAAGAATTCACCAAAGGTTTTAGTCCAGAGGTATGAAGCGAGAATAAGTTATATGTGTTGCTTATTGGGTGGTAATTTTGTATCTTCTAGCCATTGAAAGGGTACCAAATTAGGGAAAACTGGCTTTAAGTAATCCTTTTTGTAGACCTCATTTTGTCAGTATTGCTCTTGAAAAAGAAGAGTTTGATGCATTAACGTTCAGAATTCTGAAATAAGGCTGCTAGGTTGTTTGGAGAAGTACACATAATATTGGAATAAATGACATTGCAGAGAATTGGTTCAAAATTGGTATGCAAAATTGTTTTAATATTATCCTTGCTTAACCCTGAGACAGCCGTCCTCATGCCCAACTCTAATATGCCCAAATTATATGACTCAAATTAATTTGAGGGCTCTTTTTCCCTGTCAATAAAATAGATTAAGACAATTGGAATAGAACATCTGTTTAGGTCTGCTAAAAAGAAGGCTATAGGTGATCTTACAGAGTCTTTTCTGTCATCTTATTTTTTTCCAACCTTCCAGAGCAAAGGTTATGCCATTGGAAATGCCCCAGAACTGGCCAAGGCCCATAACAGCCATGCTAGGTAAGTTGGATGAGGGCAGAATATGTGTTTTCTGCAATATAAATTACATCTACATAGATTTCTTGTCTTTTTGAATCAGACCAGAACCCCGACATTTACCAGAAAAACAGAATGGAATTAGTGCTGTGCGGACCATGGAAGCTTTTCATTTTGTCAGCTATGTCCCCATTAAAGGACGGCTCTTTGAACTGGATGGTCTAAAAGTTTTCCCCATTGACCATGGTAAGGAATCTTGTTGCCTTAGTTTAGCTTACAAGGAGCTAAGTTTAGCTTACAAGTTGCGGCTCTCATGGTGTACTGGAATCAAATTGGGATCATCATTAGTTTGTTACAAAGAATATGACATGGTTGTGAGAAGATTTTAACAGTTTGAATTTCAAATACTCTGTTTTGAATATGAGGTAGTTGGTTTGAGTACGAAATAGGCTAATTTGATCCTTAGAAGTATTTTGTGCTTAATATCGGAGCTGCTTCGAGCTTGCGATACTTTTGAAGTTGCTAAAATTGCATTCAAAATGAGACATTTTGCATTCAAAATGAGACATTTTGAATTCAGGGTGGTTTGTTTTGAAACATTTTGCCCACAACTGAAATATAGCAATGTCCCAATTGATGAACATAATGATTTGGGAAAATAGATATGGAATCGTTTAGATGATGGAGGAGAGTGAATTGCAATTATCTTATTCTCAGGTAATTTTCTATAATATATTTTAGGCTTTATTTGCATTAAAGTGGAAAGATTACAGTTCTTTTGGCCATGTGTGCAGTATTAGAATGCATGGGGCTGGAATGCAGATTAATATTTTGTTTTGTAATTTGAATGTATTTATTTGAATTTTCTGCTCTGATAAGCCTAAAGTGGCTTGTATTGTTTAAAAGAAAACAGTATCTAAAAGGTTTATATGCAGATTAACTTCAATAGAATTATTACTAAAAACATGTAAGAACAGAGTATGTATTTTCCCTTTGGTAACTCATTCCATCAGTTAGTTTGAAATAATTACGTTCAGGATTTGATTTTTTTTTATTAATTGTCTTTAAAGGAGTGCATATCTCAGATCAATAGCCAGATAACAAGGGAGAACATATTCTGCAAGTCAGTTTAACAGATTGGTCTATTAGTAGAAACATTCGCTCTGTATGTTTCTATATTTGCCTTTTCTCTTATTTCCTTTTTCCAGGGCCCTGGGCAGAAGATGAGGAATGGACAGACAAAGCCAGGAGAGTTATCATGGAGAGGATTGGACTTGCTACAGCAGGGTGAATGAACAATGCATTTTTGGTTTATGTGAAAATTTGAGAGGGGTACTTGAGAAGTGATTACCGTATATGCCGGTGCATAAGGTGACCTGGCGTATAAGACGACCCCCGTCTTTGGTGCCGAGTCGCATGCCTAGAACGTTGTCTTATATGCCAGAAACTACCAGTATTTCCGGCGTATAAGACGACTCGGTGTATAAAACGACCCCCGTCTTCAGCACCGATTGTAAGCCTTGCGAAAGTCGTCTTATATGCTGGCATATATGGTAAGTGTTTTGATATTTACTGAACAGAATTCCTCTTTTAGCTTCTGTGAAGTTTTGCTGTGCTTGCACAAGAATTGAAAATCAAGTATATTACAGGATTTATATGTGTCACAGACAGTGATACGAAGGTTGACATGAGAGTGACAGAAGAACAAATTTTACTACAATTACTTAGGGTTGGGATGCTTAACACCCATGGTTATTGCTCACAGGGAACCATATCATGACATCCGCTTTAACTTGATGGCTGTGGTACCCGACAGGAGAATGAAATATGAATCTAAGCTACATATCTTGAAGGTAAACCGTCAAACTGTACTGGAAGCTTTGCAGCAGGTAAGAAGGAGATAAAGAGAAGATTAAAAGTCATATATCTTTTCTTATTACATCCAGCTTTTGAAAGAGACACAACAATTGGTTCAATATCGAGGATCACCAAGCAGAGCAGAGTTCTGAGTGCAGAATAGCTTTTCCAGAAGGAAACTTGGAAGAAGCTCAGAAACTATGTCTGTTAATCGAGTTGATTCTTTAAAAAAAAATCTTTTTTCACCATACTTTTTTCACCATAGTAACGTAGTGTAGCTTCTGCTGCTGCTCCTCCTATTGATAACAAGAAAAAAGCCCACATATTAGGAGTGGGCATGGAAATGGAAGAGGCTTATGATAAGTGGGTGGGTGGGTTATTTTATACTTGCCTTTGAAATCAGAACTGCTTGGAAATAATATATTGAATTAAAACCTTTAGTGCACCAATTGTCACCCTTTCTGGGGTAGAAGGAACCAGCTAAGGTGACTCATGTCCCTACAACTTGCACTCTGCATGGGGCTTCCTTTGACAATCACCAGAAAACTACTGTTGGTCCAGACACACCAATGGTTTATGGAAGGATCTTTGGAAATGGCTCTTTGCCATCAGTTAATTTTTATGATTGCTGTTTATTGGTGGAGTGTTCTAGTCATATTATTTTATATTGTGAGGTAGTGGAGAAATGGCATTTCACAGTTTTATTACTTTTTTTGTTTCTGTAAGTTGCTCTTTGCCTCTGAGGATTTGGCACATTTAATCATAATCTCAGCAGGAAGGGCGATCTTTTCCCATATATATCATTGGCAGCTATAGTGATGTGTAGGAAACATGACTGTTTTCATTTTTCTATTCTTTTGTGAATTTTATTACCATTTTTTCCTACATAAGCTCATCCGAGTGACTCAACCTGAACTGGTACACACCCAGAAATCTCAAGAGCTCCAGGCTTCTGAGGAGCCCAGGTCAACTAACAGCAAGAGCTCCACCCCACTGGAAGCAGGAAGAACACAGTTAATTCCAGAGAGCTCCCAGGCAGGTACGGAACACTGCATTTTTAAAAAATAAAGATAGTTACTAGGAATGTAGGGCTTTATTTAAGCAATATGCATCCTGAGTCTGATTTTAAAGTACCCTTGAGCAACTCACAATCTCTAGCTTGTGTGTTTGGAAGTAAGGGAAATCCAGAGTCAAGTGATGATCTCTGAACAGGGTTTTTGCATCCCAAAGTTGACTATCAAGGAACAACTTTGTCAGTGTAATCTACTCTAAGCTTGACTTCCCAAAGAGAGTCACTGTGGTCTGAACTTAATGCAGTCAGGATTCTAATTGTCAGGCAGCTGTAACCAAGTGAGACATTTATTCTTTTGGTGAAGGTACAGAGATTTAGAAAATGGTTAGGGTTCTCTGTGCAGATGGAAGTGTCCCAGATATACTGCTTGAAAATGTGCAGCTTGAAAATTAATGTGTGTGCATTTTGCAGAAGGTACTGAGGATTCTAGAGCCCAAGACCTGCCGGTCTCAACCCAGAGCCCTCCAAGCAAGGCAAAGCTGAACAGTAAACCACACATGAGCAGCCTAAATGGGGCCCTGTCAGCCCCCAACCCTATCATGCAAAGACTGCCAGCTTTCTTGGATAACCACAACTATGCCAAGTCACCTATGCAGGTGGGATTTTGGACAAAATGTTACCTTCTCTGCTTGATACGCCACAAACTGTATAAATTAAGCTTATCTAGCTATTTCCAGAGCAGATTGTTGCATTTGTTGTCAAGAATTCTTATTTTGTCCCATTTTTATCTTAGATGTTTTATAATTAAATAGCTGGATATCATTTTTTTCTTTAACCCAGGAGTATGTTGTATGTCAAATACGTATACTATGTAATATTTTTAATATCTATCTCCTTAACCTACCAGTTTGTCTGTCTGTTCGTTAAATTTACATGCCACCCACCTCACTATCAAATGACTCTGCGTGGCTTGCAACATCATAAAAACTGCAGTATAAAAAATGTTAAAACATTGAAGCATTAAAAACACTGAACATTAAAAGTTAACCATTTATAGTTACCTTTGATGAATTTTTAATTAACGATGCCTGTACATTTTTAAATCTTGTCTCCATTTGTAAATTACCATCATTTTAACATTTGTTAATGTTTAACACATTTCTGAGTTTTTAATGTCTTTTTCCTGGAGGTGTTTATCAGAATTTACTAGATTTTATAGAGTCCACTAAATCATTGTAAAGCAGGGTGTAAAAAGTATAACCAATAAGCATCAACGTTGTGGGTCTCAGATCCCCTGGCGTTGATGGGGTGAAATTTTCACCTCCGTGTTGCGTTTTTGACAAATAGTGGGGATTTAAGGAGTAAAAGAGTTACTTAAGTCTTCCAGTGTATTTTTTATTAAAAGAGCTATAACCTTTGACAGACTCTCATGTTCCCAGTTCTCCTGCTGATGAAAAGAACTAGATATTGATGATGGTTTGGAATTTAGCTGTTTCAAAATCTCACACATTTTTTTTTTAATAAAACAGAAAATGAATCTTCCCACTAGCACTATTCTTGGTATGCCCTGCAAACCAGTGCATCTTGTGTTTCCCTGCAAAGGCCATTAAATGTAGCCATCCCGCATTTCTGCTTCTTTCATGAATGCGGATTAATATTTGAACACTATTCCAGCGAAGAAAGGACTTGAAGGAATAACTGCTATTTTGCATATGCTATTCCAGCAGCCCCCAACCTTTTGAGCACCAGGGACCGGTTCCGTGGAGAGAGGTTTTTCTGCGGATCGGAAGGGGCCTGGTTTCGCGTGCTGCCTGCATCCCGCAGATGGGGCTTTGCATGTTTGTGCCAACCGGCTACTCGCATGTTGCGGCCCGGTGCTGGTCCACGGACTGGGGGTTGGGGACCCCTGTGCTATTCAATGTATAATCCTTCTCAAGTTGAATAAAAATGACCCCTGGAAAGTCCATTAAACAAGAACCTTCCTGGATAGTTTACAAAAAGCCCAAAGGTACTTTTCAAAAGCCAACTGGACTTTCTTATCTTTTTTTCTTTGAAAATATTTCGCTTCTCATCCCAAAAGCTGGATGATTGAGAATCCCTATAGATATGTACAAAAAGCTGCACTGCTTTACACCCTTTCCACTTAGGAAATAAGAGAGATTAAACTATTTGGGATATCTCTGCATACATATCTGGAAGGCATTTCCATAGTGTGCAATGTTGTTGTTTTTTGTCTAATCCAGACTTCTATTTTGGTGAGCCCCAAGTATTATTTGAGCAGGAGAAATAGTTATTTCTTCGTGTACTTTTGTTTGTTTTTAAAGATGGACTTTGGAGGACAAGAGATCTTCTCAGATACTAATCTTATCTGAAGGCATCTGGATGATTGTGTTTCAGGAGGAAGAGGACCTTGCAGCCGGCATGGGCCGAAGCCGAGTCCCAGTCCCACAGCATCAGCAATACTCTGACGATGAGGATGACTATGAGGATGAGGAGGAGGAGGAAGTGTGTAATACTAATCCTGCCATCAGGTAATAGCCTGATGGTCTCCAGTAGTTACTCCGTCTGCAGTTGCATCTTTGTCAAATTTGAGAGTTCCTTACTTCCAGCCGTTGAAAAATATTCTAGTATTTATACTGGTACTATATAGGGCTGCATGAGAAAGAAAGCTATTTTAAAATCTTAGCTTTGAGATGAGGCCCAACTTCTTTGTGGAAAGAGAGGTTCTACCTGGAGTGTTAGTACGGAGCAGGGTTTATGTGGGTGGGTCAATCCTATTTGTAAATCCTCAGTTTGGAGAGCTGTGTATGTATCGGAAGCAAGGAACTGTCCGTTGTCTAATCTGAAAAATGTTGGAAGTATAATTACATGATTTTTTAAAAAATAATTCCATGAGAATTTGATACCTGGCAGGAAAGAGAAGTGGCAGTAGGCATTCAACTTGGAGATAGTGAATGACATTTGTGGACTGTTTTCATAATGGAATGTTTGATCTTCAAACATTAGAAACAAAAAACAAGCAAACTATTTTAGCAGCACTGGCCATTATAAAAACATATAAATGAAATCACAGAGATATAGCTGCTTTTATTTAACATAAACATATGTATAAATACTGCAATGTTATGATAGCATTTTCTTTCTTAATGCTACATAATATTTACCTTTTTAAAACTGAGGTTGACATATAAAAACATAATGGATATAATGTAAGCTTTTCCACTCATTCTGATTGCTACTGCTGAGTATAACCACTCATATTTTTCTCCTTTCTGTGGTTGTGGACAGTTACAAGAGGAAGGGGCTGGTGAAACAGGAGCACCTGATGGGGAGCGGAGACAGCCAGCTGTCTATGCTGCAGCCCAACACCATCAATGTCCTGGCGGAAAAGCTGAAAGAAACTCAAAAGGACCTCTCCATTCCTTTGTCTATTAAGACCAGCAGTGGAGGCACGGCGGTAGCTGTTGTTGCCCACTCTCAACCATCTCCCACACCCAGCAATGAAAGCACGGACACTGCCTCAGAGATTGGAAGTGCCTTCAATTCCCCTCTTCGCTCCCCCATCCGATCAGCTAATCCCACTCGCCCTTCTAGTCCTGTCACTTCTCATATCTCCAAGGTGCTATTTGGGGAGGAAGACAGCCTGCTCCGTGTAGACTGTATACGCTACAACAGGGCTGTGAGAGATTTGGGACCCATCATCAGTACTGGTTTGCTGCACCTCACAGAGGAGGGAGTTTTCTGCCCTCTTACTGTCACAGGTATGGTTCAACAGAAAAAAAAAATAGTTAACTTTTTTTCTTACTCTTACGTGGTTCCTCTTCTTTGCTTGTTGGGCACTTGCGGGGGTCTGTTTGGAGGATTCTGGTGATGAGCAAGAGGAATAGTAACAGACTGAATGCTGAGGGGCTTTTAAATTTGGATTCCAGTTATTTTTTTTTTTGTACCTCCTAATTTACAACCTTAAACATGTTAGCACCTAAGGCATCGGAAGGCCTGTGCTGTTTGTACTCAAAGAGGGCTTGTGACAAAAAAAGGACAGTAGATAAGATGAGCATCATGTTGATTTGTTGCATTGTCTTTGGGCATAGTAAAGGACTCAACTAGGCTAATGGTGTTCTGGGGACTTGCTCAATTTCTGGCGATTGATTGCCCAACTATATTTCAACCATTGCTTATGTATAGGCAAGTTTCTTGGACAGATATTTTGTGAACCTATTTATTGTCTGTTCTCAGTGTTCCAAACATGCCCAAGGTTCAAATAATTGCCGTATTTCTGGTCTAAATCATGCATTGCCTGTTGATAAGATAACTAATTAGGACCATTTTTCACTTTGCTTCCAAGTATGACTGCTGTTGCTTTTCAAAATTGATTATGCGTGGGAATTCAAGGGATAAACTAATTGGAGAAAATACCCTTTGCCTCTGAGTTTTTGTAAATAATGTAGAAGACACATAATTATGAAGACTCCTGACAGAAAAATTCAGTGCGTGCTCTGAACGGGAGCTCTTTTTCTGCTGAGTTACCTACTTTTCTAACATTGATTTATAAATGAAATGTGTTTGTTACACGCTTTTGGCTAGAAACATGCATTGTTTGGCTAAGAAATACCATTATTTATTCCTCCACAGTAATCAAGATGTAAAAGTAGATAACATTGTGTTTAATAATTCCACTTTTTTATTTTCCAGAGGGTGGAAAAAACTCCCTTCCATCTAGCAAGTCAAATGAAGAGGTTCAAATTAGTGTAAAAGCAGAAGAAGTGGACTCTAATGAGCCACGTGACAGCAAGGAGAAGGCTAGAATTGGTCAGTCTACTGATCCCCCTGCTGGGGAAAAGTATGTTCCTAAAGTAAGTTATTTTTGACTTAAAACAATTCTGTGATGGCAGAAAATACTTTTGGGAGTTATTTGCCTAGACCTGGCTGCATTGGCTGGATGTTGCTCAAAATATGTGATATTAAACTTGGCAGGAATCTTCTTTTTCTTGAGTCTATCTGAAACTCATAGAAAATGCATGGAAAGGGGACTTGGCAGAGGGACAAAGTCATCCCTTATCAGTCTGATCACGCCATTGTAAAACATAATTATAGCTAACAGCAGCCTCTCTTGAGTTCAGTGCTTGAGTCATGCAGAAGAAGGGAAGTCCATATGTCTTTATGCTTTTGCAATGCTATAGAGATGAGGCTTGTGTAGCCCCCTGCTAATCCCATGTTCTGATGCTACCCCATGCAGAAAAAATTCTGAATGTAGTTGACTAGGCATCTTTTACAAAATAATAAAAGATTGTTATTTTTAAGAATGACAAAGCTCAGTACTGAGGGATCTGAATTATAGGGATAGCTCTTTAAACCAAAATTAAGAATGGAGAGAAGACTGTTCTTGACATACATTTTTATTTTTCTCCAAGACTTTTTGTCTTGATCTGGCCTTTCATCTGATATTTATAGTTGCCCTCTGAGGAATTTATTCTGATACCAATATACTTGAAGCAGAAGAATGAACAACAACAAAGTTGCTCTTTTTATGTTTACCTTATTCTACCAAAACTAAAACAAAGCAGTAGAATTATATTTATAACATAACTCTACTTTACTTTGGATTTTTAGTAATAATAATAATAATAGTAAAGTTGGAAGGGACCTTGGAGGTCATCTAGTCCAACCCCCTGCTCAGGGAGGAAATGGGATAGGAAGCTGCCTAGTGTTGCCAAACACCACTTTCTACCATTCCTACTTTGGATTGCTAGTGCACAGGGATAATGTGTAATGCTATACAGTGACTTGTTGAAAACTACAGATTCCTTACTCCTGTTTTAATATTCCTGTTGAGGTAGGGTGTGGACTAAGATTGCTGAGTGATTAGGAGAGTCACAGTCCTTTAGCCTAGCTTACCTTATAGGAAAATTACAAGGATAAAATTGAAAGATGGGGCCAGCACAACATATCCTCTTCCTTAAAGCAGTGAATGAAATAATGTGAGCTACCTTGGTTGCCAGTTTGCTTCTACATCCAATCCAAGGTGCTGATTTTGACCTTTGAAGCCCTTCATGGCATGGCACCAAGTTATCTGAGGGATCACCCCTCCTGGATTACAGCTGCTTGTCCCATCAGATCCATCAAGAAGAGGTATCCTGCAAGTGCCATCTCTCCAAAAACTATACCGGGCCAGAGGAGATGGCCCTTCTTTGTCCTGAGGCCCACTATATGGAACAGTCTCCCCTCCCCCTTGAAGTGAGATCATCTCCAGCCTTCCTTATTTTCTGAACATCCCTCAAGAGCTGGCTTTGTCATTAGGCCTGTTTGGTGGTGGTGATGGGGACTGAAGAAATCTTGAGGTAGTTCCATTGGGGTGTGTGTGTGTGTGTATGTCTGATTTGACTGTGTTTGACATGTTTATTGCTATTTTCTATGTCATCCAAAGTAACATCTTGTGAGATGGGCAGATATATAAATTTAATAAATAGATAAATATTTATATACATAGAACTTACACCAGACACTTTTTGTCAAAAATAATGTTCTTTCAAAGAAGATACTCTAGTAATATGCATCCTGAGAAAAATGCCAAATAGAAAATTTGAAATGGCATCAAGATAAATGTTTATTTTTTGCTGCAAGAATTTTTAGGCACTATTTCATTTATGCTTACGTCAAGGTAGTTTAATTTTTCCTCCTTTGTTTAATTTCCCAACTTGTGTTGCTTTATTTATTGAGTTAGTTGTTGTTCCTGTTGGTACTTTGGGATTGTAGAAGCTTTAAAAAAAAAAAAAAGATTAGAGATTGTTCTACTCTTAAAATAAAGTTATACTGAGATATTGCTAGTGCTTTAAGCTAATTATGAGGTACTGCTGTGCCATTAGCATTAGTGAGGCATTCTGCTTATACTGCTACTGTTTTGTTTTGACAGGAGCTCCTGGCATTGCTTAAGTGTGTGGAGGCTGAAATTGCAAATTATGAGGCCTGTTTAAAGGAGGAAGTAGAGAAAAGAAAGAAATTCAAGGTAGCTAATAGAGAGTATTGTGTTGTTATTTTTGTTATTATTTTTATAGCCATCCCTTTTATAGACTCTTGGTGCTTACAAATACAAATACCAAATGATAAAAGCTGTTAATATTTGATAAGAAGATAATTATTCTCTCCGATTCAGTTCTTGAATCGGAGAGAATAGACAAATTCATGTAGTTTTCATAGAAGCAGTTAGCTTTTCCAGGATGTGTTTTTGACTCCCAGCCCAGTTCTGGTAGTCTCCTATTCAGGTTCCAGGCAGATCTGAGCCTGCTCAGGCTTTTTCAGCATCAGTCAAATCGTTGATTCAGTTCAAGATATGTCTTGGTAGATTGACCTAATATTCTAACATGAAAACGAATTAGAAGTCTTAGTCCAGCAAAGTCTGAATTACTGTGTTTTCTTATTAGCCCTCCTAAATATGGATTACAACATTTAAGCTTCTTACCTGAGGCTGGAACATGAGAACATGAAAACATGGTCTTTTTGGTTTAGTTTATTATGAGACTCAGTTTTGGAATGCTATAGAATTTTTTAATGGTCTTGAATCTTGTTCTCTAGCCAAAAGGTAAGTGATGGAATTTTTTTCTCTTATTTGTTTCAATACTGCTGTTGAATAGATACTTTGTTTCCCCTTTTCTAACTGTTTTAGATTGATGATCAGAGAAGAACTCACAATTATGATGAATTTATATGTACTTTTATCTCCATGTTGGCACAAGAAGGTGAGAGGAATTTTATTTTTGATAAAAAACACACATTTAACTTTAATGTTAATTGACATAAGATACTTTGATAGTGAAAAGAAAAATATATAGTACAAATATTGATGAACAATAGAATGAACAGTATATGTAATATGATACAGAAAAAAAGAAAAATGCCTGCAGTTTGATTGAAAGAGCTTTTTTCTTTGCACTGTATTAGAAAAGGATAAATTCAGATGTTGATAAACAGCACAAACCAGCAACCTTTGGCTCCAAATAGAGGTAGATTTATTTTTCTAGTACAAATAGCTACATGAAGAGTATTTATAATCTGTCTTTCTCGTGTATCAGTGTTCATAAATCTTGACATCTTGCTAAATTCCAAATAATGAAATAGTGATAGCTGTAACATATAGTGTTGAAAGTTTGAAACTATCAAACTAAAGCACAGCGATAATTAGATAGGCCCAGGTTAAAGGAGTTTATGGTTTGGATTCTAAATCGTCATCTTCTGCTTTAGTTTTTATAGTCATTTATAAAAATGAGTGAATAGAAAATTTTGGAGGTGGTAATATAGCATCAGTACTAGAGAATCAGACAAGTGTGTAAGTTAAATACACTTTAAAAGGCATTCAGAAATCAGTCAGTTCAGCTTTAGCGATAATGATAAAATAATAATTTTCCCCATAAAAAATTCCATTAACTACTCTTAAATGAGGATTATCAGTAGAGCATGTTTTCTACGAATAATCCAAATAAAACTATCTTACAAGTTAACATTTTTAAAAAATAGCTTAAAAGTGAGATTATGATTAGTCTTGTGAGTAATATAGATTTTGATTGGTAAATACAATTTTTTCCACCTGCTTCCATTAAAATTTAAATCCAAATATGTATGTTTAGGATTCTGGCTATAGTATATTGTGATTTCCTATTGATCTGGAATCTTTTATATCTATAAATGTGATGAATCTTAAACCTGCAAGCCTTCTGCACTGGTATAACATTTCCCAGATATTTGTTGCTAACTAGTAGGAAAAGTCCATAAGAAAGGAATCTTTTGGCACTTCAAAATTAATATTTATTAAAACATAACCATTAGAGAATTTGAGCTGAGAAAGGTTTATTCCATAAAAGTTTAATGCCGCAATAAATCTGGTTAAGGAGTTGTATGATCCCTTTTTTCTGTTTCCATAACAGGAATGCAATCCTCTGGAGGACTTCTATATTTTGAAATGTTGAAAGGGAAGCAAGATTTGCTTCTATTTGACTTAACCATACACACTTGTCTTTTTGCAGGAATGTTGCCTAGCCTTGTTGAACAAAACATCTCTGTTCGTAGACGGCAAGGGGTCAGCATTGGGCGTCTCCACAAGCAGCGAAAGCCGGATCGACGGAAACGTTCCAGGCCTTATAAAGCTAAACGTCAATAGTGTTTTGGACAGAACTCAGTATCTTCTGATTGCCTCTTTGATAATGTGGTGCATATTTCATGTACTTCTTCACCAACCAGAGAGTGCTCAGGACAGAGCTTTGCACTGAAATTGTCTGCACGTGATCAGTATTAGTGTGACTAAGTCTACCTGTATTCAACTGGATTTTAGACATTGCTCCAGTGGTTTACCATTTGGGCATTCAAAGATAAATTTTCCCTCCAGAGGGGATGTGAGAAGAAACAGGACCACTTGAGTGACTGACACTGCACTTGAATATGTTACTTAGCAACCTAGACCAATAGGCCATGCATCTTGCAGTAGTAAATGGTGGTCTTCAGAGGTGTTACGTGAACATTGCTTAAAAAGAAATAAGTAAAATCTTTGCAGTTTTGCAGAAGTGCATTTCAGTTAAGTTGATGCATTGTTTAGTTCAGAGAGAGTCAGAATTAGCTATATCCTGATTTTTGCTTTATTTTCCAGGGGAACAGATATCTGCCTTACCTCTTTAAGTGTATCAAGTTCATCACTATAATTTTCAGGTAGCTGTTGAACTATACTTCAGGCTCCCTTGCAACTGGTCTTCAAGTCCTGCAAATTTTTCTCTTGATATTTTCCCCCCCAACTGGTGCTGAAGCAGAGAGGAACATTTTCTTTATGAGTTTTGTGTGTCCAGAGTAAGATCTTTTTGTGTGAAGGTATTTTTGTTCATGTGTAACAGCATGTAGTCTGGAAGCTATTTTCTTTTCTTTTATATGTATGGAAGCTATGCACACACCATAATTCAAACTGTGAAATTAACTTATTTTTAGATTTTCTTTGGCAGTTGCTTCCTTTTACTCAAATTCTGCTGAGTAAAACCATTTTTAGGAAATTAAACCACGTGTGGAGAGACAAAGTGGCTGGGTGATACAAATTGCTAAATGAAAATACTGAACGATACACACCACCACCCCAATCCTTTTTTTGTAGTGAATTGTTAGGACCAACATTTTGAGAGAGATCGGGATAAAGTGCTTCAATGGGATATGAATCATTGTTTGGCTTTGTTCATGCTTACATTTCAGGGGAAAATGGAAAGATTCTATAGGAAAATAATTCCTGTACATAATGTAATCTTACAGTCAAGCAGTGGAACGGTGAGCTTTGTAGTTGTCTATAGTGTAAGGACAGGGGAAATGTAGAGCAGAAATGACTGGAGGCCCTATGTTGGGATGGCAAGACAACAAAGGATGTGTCTCTGTATTGTAGGAATGTAGTCATGTTTGCTTGGAGCCCTTCCAGCTCACTTCAAAGCTTGCAGGGATGGTGAACCTGTGCAGATTGTAAGTCCTCTGACAAGATAGGGCACACAGTAATAATTTTGCATTACTGAATAAATGGTATTCCTTTCCTATTGATTATGGTTAGAGCATCTGGCTTATTACTCTGCAAGAGTATAGATGATATTTGGCCAGCAGGATCTGGTTTTGTCTTCCAGAGCTGCCCTCAGCATCTTTGTATCACATCATGACAATCCTGTCAATCTGCACCTCTCATTCCAGTCCATTTACAGTCTCTAATTGCAGTGTAATCGGTTATCTATCTACCCAGTCCTAAGACAAGTGTTGCCAGCTTCTCCTTAGTTATATGGCTTTACCTTTGTCCTGTAAGAACAGTCCTTTGTCAATACAGCAGATTTATAAATGTTTTTAAGCTTTTGGCAGAATGATAGCAAATTTGCATTAAATTATGCTAGCTAATGGCCAGAGGAATCTTGCAAATTGTTTTTGGAAGAACAGTATAATGCTTCCTCTGCAACTTTTATTCCATGAATATGTACAGTTGAGTCTCTTAGTATAGATATTAAAATCATCATGAGATTCAAAAGATCAAAGGGAAAAGGGAATAGTTCCTGAGAAGGTGGTGAAATATATTTGCTTTCTTTGCAAATATGTACAGTGCCTGACTGTAGAATTACTATTTTTTATTTGTTGACAGAATCAACTGTCTTTTGAATTGTCAAGTACTGTAAATATCAGTTCTGTTAAAAACAAAATGTATCTCTAGCCTTCTGGAAATGGTGATAATGGAATCCATACACCAGAAAAGATGTACCAATAGCTCTGTAGTGAATTGGAATTAGGGTAACATTTCTGAATAAGAAATAACTCGGCATGGCTATTCTATACACCTGAGAAAACATTACACTATGCTATATGTCAACCTTGTGTTCTTAACTGCAGTACCTAATTTTGTAATATTTGGGATCTGCTGTGGAGACTGAGAATAATTTTGCCAGGAACATATTAAATTAGTGCTGTAAGATCATCTCTGAGATCTATGGTAGCTTAAATATAACACAACATAAATTTTATTATTATACACCTTAATCGTGTATAATGTGTACTTATTCTTTTCCTTGTAGTTGATTGCAATTTATAGGCTACATTAAAAAAGAACTGAATGGGTTATATTTAAAAAAAACAGTACCATGCAGTCATTTGTGAAATTTAAAAAAATGATTTTAATGTAAATTTAAATTAAATGAAAACATACATGCTATGTATATTTATTTAAGTCCTTGTAGTTATTTGTCTCATTTTAGCCAGTTCTGTGCTTTCTTCAGATCAGGCTTTATTGGACTGCTCTTTTATTGTTAGTGCCTAGAAGTCCAAGGCACAAATCAAGGCAACTCCCCGTTTAATCCAGTGCCTCTGAGATTTACTGGTAGGTATTTCTACAGCAATCACATAGTTAGTTGAATGACCTGTTGTTGATAGTGTCCCTGGTAAAGAGAAAATTAAAGTTAATGCTGCATTGTGACATAGGGAAGGCTTCTTTTACTACTATAGGCTGATGCCTTTGGTGTTAAAATAAGATTAACAATTCCACATTCTATGTTTCAAACATTTTTTTGGGGGGGTGGTGTTTAGAGGTCTGTATTTGAATCTTTCACTCATCGTTAGTTGGTCTCAAAGACTCTTCTCACTTGTTTCTGCTTTGAATCCAGTTGAGACTCATCTCCTTTCATTACCCTGCACTTACCTTGAAAAAATACCACCATTTTTCTTCTGGTGGTTCCTGCAAAAAGATGAATTATCATCCTAAAATGAAAGCTTTTAACCACATCAAGACTATCACAGCCAGCACAAAAAAGCCAACTGGTAGCACACCGGCCTCCGTACCAATGTAGTGTGGCCTGGTAAGGAAAAACCAACAAGTGTATCCATTAGACCTGGTTAAATGCATCCAGAAGAGGATTTTTCTTCCCAGGATTTTTAGATAGTAAAATGCAGCATATAGGATCTCTGGTCCAAATGAACTTATCAAATGGATGTCATCTCCTATCCTGTCCCTCAAAGCGCATCAATCTTACCCCACATCAAGGGAGGGTAAGGGAGGACAATTCTGAATAGGAAGGCCTAACTATATTTAGGTACCACTTTCTCATATGCCTACTGGCCATCAGGGGGCCTTATACCATGTACAGCAGAGGTCCCCAACCTTTTGGGCACCAGGGACCAGTGCCATGGAGAAATATTTTTCCACGGACCAAAGGGGGTGCGGTTTTGAATACTGCCTGCATCCTGAGGATGCAGTTTTGCTTGTTTGTGTGGCCAGCCTGCTGGTATGCTACAGACCGGGGTTGGGAACCCCTGTACAGTATAGACAAAGGAATAAAATGCACTTAATAACTCGATCTGTGGATTTGGGCTAAAATAGGAAAAGGCTTTATTGTTTTCTGCCCTTAATGGTCAATTGCATTGATTGAACAAATGTTGGTAGCAAAGAATATAAGAATATGAAAAAGATTGATTCTATGAATACAAAAGCAATACAGAGAACACATGCATTAATAGACCTTAATTTAGACTTTTATTTTCTAAAGTAGCTTTGGATATGGATTCTAAAGCTGTACCAAATTCTCAGTATTTTCAAATCTGTTTAAGATTTGCTGTTTAAGAAAAAAAAAGAAAGCTAGGAAAATTTCTCTCTTATTGGTATAACAGTAACTTGAAAGTAAAGACTAAATGGAACAAAATTAAACAATATCTTCATTATATTGCGAAAATATCCGGTATATTGATATCACAATAGATACCGTTGTTTAGAAATTACAAATGACTTTGTTGCTAGGAGTTGTTTCCACAAGGTGGCCATAGCTCTAGAATAAACTTGGTTTAAGCCAAAGTTTAAATATGCACTACATTTTCATCATACTACTTCCCTTCTGGAGCAAACATTTCTGCAGAGCTCAATAAAAGACTTAAGAAGTACTATATTATAAATACTTTTATAAATAATTCTTGCTTTCCCCATTTCCATACAACATTGAGGGCAAACCCTTTGGACTAGACATGTTAAAAAAAAAATGCCTAACTTGATGGATGCTAGCCTTTGAGAGTGTATAGCTCATTGCCTTGGTTACTCAGTTCAAAGAATAAAATCCAATTGTGAAAAATCTCTTCAAAGTAAACATTGGCTGGAAATCACACCACCATAATGTCTATGGAGATTCTCAGTCACCCAGGCCATGCTTGTCCCAAAGGTGCTTTTTCAAGAGGCAACTGACTTGTTTTTTCTTGGAAAAGATTTTGCTTCTCATCCAAGAAGCTTCTTCAGCTCTGACTCTGAAGAAGCTTCTTGAATGAGAAGCGAGAAAGTCCAGTTGCCTCTTGAAAAAGCACCTTTGGGACATTCTACCTAATCTTCAAATGTGTATAAATGCATAAAAGAAGCATTACAGTGAAATCCATATACCGCCTGAAGGAAAAGCTCCAAATCTCTCCACTAGGGGACAATATCACAGTATCTCCTCTTGACAGAAAAGTCTTTTTACAGTTCAGTACATCAAGAGAACTTTGAATACGCAATATGCAACTTCCTCAGTAAATGCAGTTGAGCTCTGGGAAATAGCCTGCGCCATGCATAATTGCTAAATTATGGATGTTTTATGTACCTTTGAATCTGTTGGCTCCTGACAACTGCCTGGACCAGTCCCTGCAGTTTTTTGTCAAGATTTCAGAAGTGGCTTGCTGTTGCTTTCATTCCAGCACTAAGAGATTGACTGGCTCAAGATCTTCCAGCTGGTTTTATGCCTAAAATAGAACTAGAACTCAAGGTCTCCTGATTTCTAGTCTGTTCCCTTCATCACCATAGCAAACTGGCTCTGACTGAATTGCTTTGGGGCCCCAAAATGTGACGTATTTCTATCTGCCAAAAAAGTATACATTGTCTTGATTTACTTATTTACAGAGTCTGAGAGTAGAGGCTCTAAATATGGTCTAATTTTCTAGATCCAAAGGACTCCTCTACAGATTTTTTCCTTTTCCTATTAATACTAAAGTTTGAGGAAGGCCAGAGCAAAATTAATTACTATAATTCTCATTTCATACTGGCCATGCCATCCACATTTCTCCAACATCCCTTAATTCTATTTCCTTTGCAATTATTAGATTAGGATCAATCCGCTGCCCAATCCGGAATGGCTGCAGTACTACCGGTATATATATTGGCATATCTGTAATGGACATAGCAAAAGAATTTCTTCCAGCAACAATTTATAAAACTACATGGGAAGTTTCAGATATCGGTGCCACAGGAAGCAGGTTCATATGTCAGTTGATTTTAAACGCAGTTTTAAAAACACCAAATATCTTTTAGTACTATCTCTGATTCTTTCCCAAACCAGGCAAATATTCCATCGGATTATATTCTACCTTGAAGGTTTTTCTAAATGGGCAATAGTAGCAAAGAAATTCAAAATCTGAAATTAGTATTGATTTGTTTATATGGATTCTGTTTCTGCATGTTTTTGCCATTTAGGGTTTTAAAACCATGTATTGGTAGTTTCCTAGAGCCACCAGAAGCAGGTGCATGCAAGTGTAGTTCATAAATAAATAAATGTTTCTAAATGGCCACCCAGTTTGAACTTTAGCAGCCATACACTCAGGAGGCTCTATTTCTAAAATCCAGTATGAGCAAAGTATCTGAACTATCTGACAGCAAATACTTTTGTATTTTTCAAAGTAACTCAGTTATGCTAACGATATAGATCCTCTTCCAAAAAGTAGCACATTTTTTATAGATTTCAGGAATGCATTCTATATTTAATCTACCCTAATCCTTCATATATTATTGTGGCATAGATCAGTTATATTCTGAATACTAAACATTACGCAACATATATTACAGACTATCACGATGGGTTCATACAACAAATTAAATCCTAAACGTGGACTAAGAGAAATACATATTAGGTTTGCGTAACTTGCTGTGCCTCAAGAAGCCACAATATGTTGATCTGGTTCACAAAACCTGCTGAACCAAGCCCAGTCAAACATCTTTTGTGAAACAAGCCTAGGAATCCTGGTCTGCTTTAGCACAACCTTCTTAAGTACCACCTTAGCCATAGGACTCAAAACCTGCCCACCATAAAGCTGCCCCAGGCCCTCTTGGATCACTGCATTCTCCTCTGAATCAATCGTCAGGTCCATAGCAAGGTTTATAAATATTTCATCACTAATAAACTAGAAAGTCTCTAAGCTCTCACATTTACTTATGCTTCTATAAAAGAGGCCAATGCAAGGCAAGCTGCTTCATTTGGGTCAATTAGTCATTTCCATCCTATGGGAACCCTAGGTTATATTATATATCCAATATTTGGATGCCTTCAAACACCAAGTAATGAACAGAACACAGATAATTTAACATGAAGGTTCCTTCCAGAATGGTACAAAGAAAGCATTGAAGGCTACACTCTCTGAGGCTAACAGTTCAAATCCACCATTTGGGAATGAGTAAAGTATCTATTCATCCTTCTTTGTTCCATGGCTTCCTTGAAAGTCTTTCAAAACTTGGCTAGGAAGAAAAACTGAAAGGAGTATGAGGAGAGCTAACATAGTACTGACCTTTTAGTCAAACCTTTCCCTACATTCTTGGGCAGCAGAATTTAATTTGTACTTAAATTGTCTCTTTCACATCAAACCCTAAGGAATCTTCTTGGTACGTGACTAATATCTAGCATGTTCCTCTTAGAAAAACTGAGTATTTCACAAAAATAAATCAACTCAGAATAAATATAGATCACCAAGCAACTGCAAAGTTGTGTGTGTAAGAGGGAGAGCGAGCGAGAGGGTAACTGTTGAGATATGTTAATTGCCAAGTTAGAGGCAGCTATTTTTAAAATCACAACTGTGCTAAGTGCTTCATTTGCAACAGAAATGCTTGCTGGATAGATCAACTCAAATGCTGAGCCAGCCAGTCACCGATAGCCCTGTTCTATCTTTTCAAGAGGCAGACCTATTCCTCGCTTGTTTGGGCTTTTATTCCTGTTAAGAGAGGAAGAGGATAATGATTGCACACTGGCCTATTCTGTATCCTAACCCAGATTTTCATATGGGTAGGTTTCTGTCTCTCAAAAACTAATTAGAAATATTTCTAAAAATATGGCTGATGAAGCTTTGGAATGTGTGAGGCTTAAGATTCCCATTTTGCCCCTGGGTTGCCTTTCACTCAGACAAAAAAGAGTCCTTTTTTAAAACCCTCCTTGGGCACACCAGCAGACTGCTTGTCTTGCCCCTCTGAAGTAAATAAAGGTCTTACCTGCCCGAGTGAGGGTCTTGTAAATGGGACAGAGATACATCCCTGTGGTTGGAGGCTTGCGGTTGGGGATAGGAACTAACCAAATGACAGCCATCTCCGTGTATAGTTCCTTAGGCTTGGATTCCATTAGCTCAAAGAATGTAGGCTCCCATCGAGCCCCTTCTAGAAACAGGCCGTGGATGTAACATCCCAAATCAGGCCGCTCAGTTAGTTCACTCACAGATTCCCTCATTACCTTAATTGGGAAGGTAAAAAAGCACTTTTTATTTATATTTTTAACACCTGAATTTTGAGTGATATGTGAATAGGTTCTTTGTGGTGGTTTTTGATAGCTTCACTGACCTTGAAGTCAAAAGAGATGGTGTCTATAGATACCACACACTTCCTAGCAAAGTTCTGTAATGTTCCTGTTAAAAAAGCTTGTGGGAAGAAGAAGCCACTTATCCAGAAAACTGGTGGTATCCCTTTAGCAATCCATTTATGCATGAAGTCAATGCGAAGGAGGAGGTCGTTTACCCAGGAGGCCAAGGGCTTCAGAGATGGATATGCCTATGGCAAGACAAACGCAAATCCATTTTCTTTTCAGTAGATTGACCTTTATGCAAGTATGTTTCTCTCCAAATAGCTGAACATTTGTGGTTATGAGACAAGCAATTCTAATAAAAAATAACTGTTGAAGTGACTTTTATCAAGATTGTTCTGCCCTGGTTTGATATATAGTTTGATTTTGTGCTCGTTTAAAAATATCCGATCAGTCGCCACAGCTGGAAACTGGAATGAGAGTATTTTTATAGGATGACTTCATGAATAAGAAATTGCTGTACCTATGAAAACACTGCTTAGTATTTACCTTACTCTTCCACATCTCTGGGACAGCGTTGTTGTACAGGCTGTTGGACATCAACTCCAGCTGGGAAGACATTACTACTAAGCCTTTAAGAGCTTTGAGCAGATCTTTTAGACTTTGTGCAATTACTTGCAGCAAACGATTGTATCTGTTCAAAAGCAAGATAATTTCAAAGCAAATTAATTTATTATTGTTAACTCCCAATGTAGTTCATTGAAATTTTATGCATTTTCACACTCTTTAAGATTCTCCGAACGTTTGTATGACTCAGAGCTACATGTAGGTCTTTATATATCAGCAGGACACACAATAAGCTCTGATAGCATTCAGTTGCAAAGATATGCAACTGTCCAGAGTTACCACAGGGGTAAAAAACAACTTTCAATCTACAGGTTCAGTCTCAGTTAACTACTGTACTGTGGTGTTTCATAAAAGTTATACATTATGGGAAATTATACAGTTGGGTCTCAGATCAGACTGTGTTGGTTATGATTACAGAAAATATTCCCTCCATACCATGGGTCAATTCATAAAAACAGTCTGATTTTGGAAACGGTTCCAATTTATACTGCAATTTTTATTATCACCATTTTTCTACTGTCTCAGATAACTGCTCAATGAATGGTTTGTACAGGCAACATGAAGGGAATTTTGATTTCTTGTATCAAAAGCTCAAGTTCCATGGCCTGGGGAACCAGAGGGGATCATCAGGCATGGCAACAGCAGCTCGGCTACTTTTCCATGTGCCTGGACATTCAAAAGGTGCAATCTTGCTTTTATCATTCTGATGAAAGCAGTGCAAGTCTCCAGACATCAGTCAGAAATGGTGTGAAGAGGTGGTTCTTATCTCATTAAGTGCCTACAGATCTATTGTGCCCATTTTCCTGTCTCTGACATCTACATCTTCTTTCCAGGTTCTGATGAGGGAGATTCAACCTAGAAATAAGGAGGAATTTCCTGACAATAAGAACAGTTAATCAACAGAACAGCTTGCTTCCTGGAATTGTGGGTGCTCCAACACTGGATGTCTTCAAGAAAAGATTGGACAATCATTTATCTGGGATGGTATAAGGACTCTTGTCTCTGGCAGAGGGTTGGACTAGAAGACTTTGAGGTCCCTTCGAGCACTATGCTTCTCTGATTCTTCTAGTAGTTTTAATTGACAATTTTATCAAGATACAGAAATGAATTGCATGGACTCTACCTGATCACCTCCTGTGTCAGAACAGTGTTCATAGATTCCTCATACAACACAGGATATTTCAACAACACTTCATGCAGATCAATGGGCTGAGGTACCTTCTGCAATATGTCATTTGAGGTCTCCTCTACAATCTAGACAACAGACAAAATTGTGGCAGAAAATGTCAGAGGAATCACAATGTTGGATGACAGGAAGAGTTTTCCTCAAAAGGAAGTGAGTTTATCTAGATTACACTCAGAACTGCAACTGGGCATTAGGGCCATATAACCTATCCCCCTCTGTTTTGATACTACCATGCAGGTATTGCCCATGTACTTGTCAGCCCTCTCTTCCCAGTCATAAGAGTGGTAAGAAACAAATTTACAAACCTCCTCCCGACTTTGTCCCCCTGCAGCTGAAGTCTTTGGCTGAAGCTGGATAATTGCAGTAAGCAGTGCGTAGGTCTCATTCTGAGCAAAGGTGATGTTGGCATTGTCATGCATTCCAAAGATTTCAGGCATATCATTAAGGGGAAGGCTCTTGATGTACTGGATGTATCCCTTAGGAAGGGAGGAACAAATCAAAATGAAGGACAATGAATACTTTTTAAGAGACAAGGCAGAAATGAAATAAGTTGCTCAGTGAGTGTGATAGCATGTGTTTCACTCACAGCTAATGAACCATGATATGCACCGGAATGTGACATGAAGACACATGGTTAGGAACAAGGTACTGAACTATCATGGTGGCCATACTTCAAATTTAAGCAAGATATGAAAAATATGCTAAAATAATGGGATTTTATAAAGAACAGACAGAATTTGACCAGATACTGTTAAAAACAGATGAAATATTGATTAAGAAACTCTATAAATATTTGTTAAACTTAAAGATGGAAGAGGAACAAGTAAAAGAAGCAATGATAACATGGGCAAAGAACTTTGGACATAATATAGAATTAGAAAACTGGAAAAGATTAAGGGAAAGAAATGCTAAATTAACGAAAGTGATAGCTTACAAAGAAAACTTATACAAAATGTTTTACAGATGGCATCTAACACTGGTGAGATTAGCGAAAATGTTAAAAAATACATCAAATAAGTGTTGGAAATGTAAAGAAAAATCAGGTACTTATTATCATATCTGGTGGACATGCCCTAAAGCTAAACGATTTTGGTCAAAAATACACATATGGTTGGAAAAAATGACTAAAAACATATAGATTTCAAGCCAGAACTGTTTCTGTTAGGCATAATAGGAGGAAACTATGAGAAAGATTATATATATTTAATTTTACATGTATTAACTGCAGCAAGAATTGCATTTGCTCAATATTGGAAAAATGAAAACTTACCAACGGAAGAACAACTAATTAAGAAAATTTTAGACTGTGCAGAAATGGACAGATTGACATTAAAGATAAAAGAGAAAGAAGTCTCAGTGTACTTTAGAACATGGGGCAATTTTTACCAATAGCTAGAAAAGCGAGTTAGAGAGAAAGGAACATGGTATGTACTATATAACATTGAATATATACTAGTAAGAAAAAAATTATTGAGTGATTAATTAACATATTGATTATGATAATATAGAAATTAACTCTTATTGTTTTTTAAATACATGAACCCAGACAATATGCTGTTTGCTAAATATTAAAGAATGTTATGGACAAAAATCTTTTTGAACCTATAATTCAGACTATGTAGACTTAAAAGAACATACTTGGGTTTTTGCACACAGTATAAACAAAAACTTTGCTCCAATTCAGCTGGACTCCTCGGATTTTTACAAATATCCATATAGATTCCTTGGCAACCACATGGAAGTGGATTCCCTGTTATTTATTTATTAAACAAATACGTTGCCCATCTTGCCTAGATTTCCAAGTGGTTTGACTGTGCTTGTTTTTGTTTATTTCCAATCACCGTCAGTTCTGGGTTTTCTCAGTAGTTTTCCTTTCAAGTATTACTAAGGTCTGACCCTGTTTAGTCATTTGGGGTTAGACAAGGTCAGTTTGACTACTTTTTTCCTTTAACTTACATTGAGGTCATAAGAGGTATTAATTTGCCTGTAGATACCAGATTCAGAGTAAGAAAACTCTGGATTTAGAATACTTGGATTATAGAAATCTTCCAGAATGTTCATAATGCAGCGTCTGTCCCAATCATCAGTCACTCTGCCTCCATAATTAATTTCGCCAGCAGTGTACTTCAAAACCTGCAAAGCACCAGAGCACAGAAAGCATTGACTCTACTTATAACCAATATTTTCAAACAAAAAAAAAAACCCATCAGCTAACAATACAATTCAGTATACAGCAAATCAGCAGATCCTTCCTCTAGATATGTCTTACTGGATGGATCTTTATATTTTGAAAAAAAAAATAACACTGTTTACAAAGTTACACCATCAGAATGCACATAGGTGCAGGTCAACTTATTCTGCTGAACATTTCACATACCTATAACCTCTTCTAAAAAGGAAAATATGTCAGCCAGATTCCCACAACATTGAATTCCAGTTGAAATCCCAGAAGCCTTTTGCACAGCCTGGTCAATTTGCTCAAATCACAACCAAATTGTGATTCAAATCAAAACAAACACTACTGTACCTCCATCATGTTATTAAGCAAAGATTATTTTGTTCTTGTCAGAAATGGCTTTAGCAGCTATTAGCCTGACTTTATATAATTTTAAATTTTGCTTATTAAAGCCATTGTTTACTGCCATATTGGATATCTGAAAATTGCACATTAGGTTATCACCTTCATAATTATAATTGTAGTTACTTCAAAGCAACCAACTCTAAATTAAAGAGTTTGTGTATTTTCCCAGGTCTAGTTCTCTAATCTCTGGCAAGGCCATCTATGGTAGTTCACTAGTATAATGGGTGCAACATTTGCAGATTTTTTTAAAAAAAACTGCTTTTTTTAATTTTCCCAAGCTACCCACTTTATTGCACTATTTTATTTGTTCGTTTATTTTTTTACAAATTCACTGAGGCACCATTTCATCATTTTTGCTGTCTCTTGAGGTAGAAAGAGAAACATTATTCCATTAGGCAGGGAATAGCACCTGCGTTCTGTATACAATTTTATTGCATCATTGCAATAAATCAATCTTGATTTTATCAGCTTGAAGTGCTACAAACCAAACATTTTAAGTAAGATAAATAAAAAATAATATATAGCTAAACAAGTTATATTTCTGCCAAAGATCCAGCTGGATTCAGAAGTAGGACAATCCTCTCACTTCTTAAATTCTCAGGCTTATGCTTCATTTCACCCTTTGCAAACCCAGGGGGCCTACCTTGTAAGGGATTTCTTCATATTCATCCAGAAACATTTTCAGCTGGCTGATGCAAATGCGTAGATCTCCATCGGTGAACTCATACGGAATATTGAAACCCAGTGGCCCAAATTTCCTCCTTTCTAGTGCATTGCCATGGAACAGGCAAAGAGAAAGGAGCAAGGATTTGAATTCGTTAACCTGCAAAAACACAACAATCTCCTGTGATTATAAAAGGCCACAACTGAAATGTTACGGTGGATGCATATGAATGAGTATGTTGTTTTGTAAGCTCTTATTTCAGACTTTGCAGACTGAAAGGGTAAATGCCTTTTTCTTATCTCCATTCCAACCAAAGGAATATACTTCCATGAGGACAAACTGTTGACAAAGGAGAAACAGAGAAATAATAATGAATGGTTCGAATGAGAAGAGAACCAAGAGTTCCTCTGTATTATTTCGACAGGAGCAGATGTAAGGAACCCTGAACCTGTTCTGGGCAAACCAGAATTTTTGCAGAGAGCACTAAGGGTTTTTTTTTGGGGGGGGGAAGGGGGTAGGAGTCTAGGGGTAGGGAAGGGTAGGATTCCTTACCTTGATGCAGGAGTTCAAGAAGTCATTGCTCAGGCTACTGTAAGACTTCAGCAGATTAGCTTTAACTCCTCGAGGGGGCTCAATGGTCATCTTGGATCCATTCTGGAGGATGGACACTGGAAACTTGTTACTTGGCAAACTGGTCAGCCAAAGTCGGAAATCTCGGTGTACCTGAACCAGAGGAATGGATGCAGTACATCACTAATCGGAAGCCAGCTTTTTAGAAAGTAATTTTTCTACTGGAATCAGCTTCTTTCTCATCAGAAAAGTTCTTGTTGGACAGACATACAAGAATGCTTCTCTTTGGTGAGGAATAAAATAAGATAATTATCCTAAAGGATTTCTCCTGTTTTAGAAAACGTGAAAAGATCTAAAAAAAGTAGATAATTAAGGATAGTTTTCCTATCCTTTCAGGGATACGTCTGGATATATTTTATTTTCTTACTGAAAATACACACCGTTAGCAATCAGTGACCGAAGAAGAATTGAATATTTACCAACACTATCCAACTTTTGAAAGAAAACAGTTTTCATTCTAGGCACAAGAAATGTAAAATCAGACCAGAGTTTCCATGCCTAGGTCAGAAATAATAAGCAATCTTTCTACATTAGGCAAATGCACAAAGACAATAGAGTAGAAATTTCTGTTCTTTTCTGGGTAATACACGGAGCTTTAAAAAGTAAAACACTTTAAATTGTCTAAGTTTTGAAACTGTTTCTCTTATCCCTGCAAAAAAAGCTGTTGCAAATGTTGCCATCAAATTAACGTTTGGGGAGGGCAGCAGAGACCACAAGTATCCGCAGCCCTCGCCCTCCAGCCTAGAAGTGGGGGCCCAATATTCCCAAATGAGGGGAAACTTACCTTCAGTGCTAAATTATTAAAGCGAGACAGTTTAAGTCCATGTGCATCTCACCTTATCGGGGTTAATGCCTTCAATGAGTCTCTCCAAAGAAGGCATCCAGCTGGGAGCCAAGTGGCAATTTTGAAAGAAGATCCACTTCCCCCGTTCCATAGCACTGCGCATCATGGCTTCTGCTCGGGGTCCCTAAATAATGACATAGAGATTGACATCTGAACAAAGCACGTGGCTTCTCTGTGCCTTATGCACAGTGACTGGTTCTTCAACACTGGAAGGATAAGCACATGGTCCCAACTCGTCAATGGTTTGCAAAGTTACCTTCTTTTTTGGTTTTCCTTTTTTTTTCTCCTCCTCCCCCCACCTTTCTTTACAATTTTAAGTATAGTTTATTTTTTTTCCCCTTTGGCTTTTTACTGATTTAATTTATATTAAAAAACAAAAACAAAATCAAAGACACAGAACATTATCTTATCAGGTACAATTCAGTGGGGCATGCTTATTGTCCAAATCTATGACTAGGAGTAGAAAATTCAGCAACAAAGGCTTCTTAGCTTTCAAAGATCTAGTGCAACTGCAGTAATTAGAAAGGGGAAAAAAAGCATAAAATATTGGCTAAAGGACATTAAAATAGTTTCCGTCCAGGCATTAAATAGAACTGAAAGCTACCAGTAGACAGTGTGGTATTTTATAATAGATAGGAAAGATTTTTGATGCTTAATCACTTCACAATACTAATAACAAAATATCCTATGGATTCTAAATTAAGCTGTTGTATCAGAGAATGGTTAGCTATACATCAATATCATGTTATTTTTTGGGAGAATGTATGAAGTTGGTCTGAACTACAGCAAAAGTACAGGTAGTCCTCGACTTATAACAGTTCATTTAGTGAACTGAAAAAAGTGCCATGACCATTTTTCACACTTATGCAGCATCCCCATGGTCACATGAGTAAAATTTCAGGCGCCTGGCAATTGACTCCTATTTATGACGGCCACAGTGTCCCGGGGTCATGTGATCATCTTTTGCGATCTTCTGACAAGCAAACTCAATGGGGAAGCCAGGTTCATTTAACAACCATGTTACTAACTCAACAACTGCAATGATTCACTTAGCAACTGTGGCAAAAAAAGGTTGTCAAATGGGACAAAATTCACTTAACAACGCTCTCAGAAATTTTGGGCTTAATTGTGGTCCTAAGTCAAGGACTACCTGCAAGAGGTCAGTACATAGTGCTCTTAAATGCTGGGGAAAGAAATGGGTTCAACTATCACTTGGCTCTCAGAGTCTCCTATATACATGAAGAATCACTGGTGCCTCTGAGCACGCGTGTAACTTATATGCCAATTAGTCACACGATTGTGGCAGGAGTACATTTTATACAGCCTTTCAGAGAATGAACATAACATGGTCTGGAGCTGTAAGTTTGCTTAAAAGGGCAAGTGCTTCTGTGCAAGCTCTTACTTGACCCTGTCCAAGAGAAATTGCTGAGAGTTTCTTGGAAAACTTCATTTCTTCAGCAAATTTATAAAGATCAGCAGCTGGGTCTGTGCCTGGAGAGAGGACGAATATCAAAGGGGTGGTAGAAGTAGACTCCTTAAAGACCACTGAAAGGTTTGCAGTCTGAAATATAAAAAAAGAATGATTTGTTTACTGTTATTGCCTAGAACTTCTTCCTACGCTTTCATCTATTGGGAAGAATAAGGCTGGGCAAGGAAAGAGAAACACATGAATGGAATAGGAGGCAAAAGTCTTGTCAACCAAAATTTCTGTCGCCCCTACTGCTTTTCTTCTGCGTATATGATTAAGCGCTATTAGCTACCTGTGGTTCAATAAAGCTCTGGCCCAGGTTAGCAGCCACAAAGTCCTGCATCGCATTGGTGACTTTGTCCCCACGTAGACAGCGCAGGACTAGCAGCTTCTGAAAAGAATCCAGCTTGCTGTCCCATATGCCTGGCAGAGGCTCCCTGCAAAAATAGAAGGGGCTACATTAGGTCTAGGGTTTTCAAGGGTTTATTTATTTATTTATTTATGAGACTTATATACCGCTTTAAGTGCAAGCACTCTCTAAGCAGTGTACACCAGTAAGCAATGTATATGTATATATTTACATTGCCCCCAACAATCTGGGTCCTCATTTTACCTACCCCGGAAAGATGGAAGGCTGAGTCAACCTTGAGCTGGTGAGATTTGAACCGCTGACCTGTTGAACACAGTCAGCTAAAGTGGCCTGCAGTACTGCACTCTAACTGCTGCGCCACCTCGGCTCGGGTTGAAAAGTGGATGATATTTCTCAAGTATTTTTCTGAGCATAATTACTATCATAAATGGGTGTTAATTAAAAGTAACCACTGCATACTCAGCTATGTGCTAGCTTACTATGGCTGATCTCAGAAAGTTTAGCAGGATCAAACCTGATTAGGAGACTATCAGAGAACCTTACTTTGTAGATTAGATTGGAAAATTGAAATTCTACTCTGGAAAACATGATAGCAAAACACATTCAAACCCATAGCCATGTCCCTGAACTAAAGAGAACTCACACTTGACTCAAATGGTACCTTAGTTTTAACCAGGCTTGAATGATAGTGTGACTGGCAAATGTAGCAAATCTGCAGATTTGAAAGTAACATTACCTGTGAGGTTCAGCACTGTCAAAAATTGTGCGAAACCCAGACAAATTTGCCACAAAGTCATCTGCAAATGTGGAGAAATTGTGCAAGTTGGTTAAGGCCAGGATATCATTCCATGCTCTCTCATATAGCCAGGCAGGAGCTGGATTATCTCGCATGATCTTTATGGTGCCACCAGAAATAAGGTAACGCCATTCCTCCTGTATGTTGAAATTAGAAAAAAACATGTAGAGTGTTGTCTGAATGTGAATCTTGGATCATGAGTGATATTTGTGTACTATACACATTTTGGTCTTTGCATTCACCTCTGTGTATAAATATATGGAAATGTTCTCTTTTCAATCCTATAAATCTAAGTGTTTATAAAACTTTTATAGAGCACATTATACTCTGCATGATTAGTAGAATCTATTATTTCTTGGCCATTTATTAATGAATATACACATTCCTTCTATTCTAGCCAGCAATTATAGTGAAGACCTAGTTCACAGTAGCTAGGCTTAAGCTCAAAATGCCATTTGTGAAGGAGATCTGTCTTATTTTCTCACTAATATTCTTCCAGAAGAATCCAGTTTATAATTTGATTTACTATTTGTATCAACTAATTTTTAAACACATTTTATTGGTTTTTTAATTTTTAAGAAAAAGTACTCAAGACACACCGTGGTGTTTGGGTAATCAAACATTCAAAAGTGAAAACATATATAAACAACTCAACTCAATACATTCACTGTCCCCTCTCTATTTCCCTCAAATAGCATAATACGTTTAAAATATTCCATTTCTAATTTAAATTTCTATTACTGCTAAACCTGTTTTAAAACTTTGTCAGTTTACAATTACCACAATCAAATTTAACTTTAAATCAACAAGTTATCAATTCAGGTATCCCTTCCAGATATATTCTAATTCTTAATCTCTCACATCCCTCATTTTATCACCAATCTCATTTATTTCTTCTTCCACTACACAATAAATTAAAATAAAATATTAAACTACCCTATACATATACAATCCCACAATCGATCAATCTCTTTAAGATAACAAAATAATGCTAAACCTTAAATCATTTCAGTTCATTGAACAAAATTCAAATTTCATCCAGTTGATTATCATGCTTTATCACATCTATGTTATCAAACAGAAAAGTCATCTTACTAATTTAAAACACTCAGTTAATTATTGAAACCGTCCAAATCTAAAAAGCCAACATTTTTTCCATTCCAATGCATGATAATTTTCATCAAAATAAACCTATTATTCCAAATGGTACATTCTTAATCTATTTAAAATATCTATTCTAATAATCACCCTCCTATATATATTTTTTTCTTACTTCTGACTCTAAATCTTAATCCTTAAAACAGTCCATAAATCTAACATTGCGTTTTAATCCATTACACAATTTTAAATTTCTCTTTTCAATCTGATTCTGGCTTTTTTTTCTGTGCCAGGCAGGTTTCCATAACCAAGCTTCCCTTTCAGCCAGTAGATTTATCTTTGTTGCTTGCAGTGGCCTTTGAAAGGATAGGAGTCCCATCCTCTGCATTAGGCATCTATTTCTCTCATCCTTAAAGCATCGTTGCTTTGTAGTTTCAAATCTCAGTCTTTGCTTCTTCTGTTCCTCAAAGTTACAGATGAAAAGTTTATAAGATAGAATAAGTTCCTCTTTTATCTCTGTTGATTCCTCTTCTAATATGTTTTGATTTATAGAATAGTCAGATATAGTCTGGACATCAGTTTGAATGTTTGTAGTGAGATTTCTGGATCTTAATTCTGTAGTAAACTCTTTCATTGTAGCACATATTTCTGCAGTAGCCTCATAAATCTTTTCCAATATAAGTTTACAGTGTAATTGTAACTGAAGTTTCTCCATTTTGATGGTAATTTTAAAAAGTCTCTTTTTTCTTTTTTGTAGAGGCTATATTTAATAAAAGTTAGGCAGTGTACACCCCCACAATTCCCACAGTTGCACAGCTTATCTTTTCTCTTCAAAAATAATTTGAAGGCCAGGTCTATTCCATCTTCAAAGAGTAACCAGAAGTTACAGTATTAGGTTTTCACCACTAGATGTCCTCAGTAGGTTAAAAAAAGATCTTTTCCAGACACCATTTCCTTTTTTCTGTCTTTTAAAGTATAATGTGAAAAAAGAAAAATCTTCCAGCATAAGATGATAGTATAGTTCTTAGAAAGAGAAAAAAAATTTTCTGTACCCCCCAAAAAATATGGAAATAAAATATAGTCTTTAGAATTTTGTTCTATTTTTATACAATGCCTTTCTTCCCAAACATGCAGAAGCTGCTTTTTCAAGCCAGGGGAATAATTCCAACAAGGCTCTTACAGGCACAAAAAACAAAATAGAGTAGAGAGAGTAGTAAGGAAAAGTCTCATCCGGATTCACCACGGGGGTTCTTACAGCTTAGATGTTCTTTGACTTGCGGTTTGAGGTGATTGGCCATTTTACTGGCCGATCTTCTTCTCTGTCGGCCCTCAGAGATAGCTCGGACAGCTGGAGGAGCCGCCGCTCCTTTGTAGATGAGCAAAGCCTCCTCAACAGAAATTGCACCCTCCAGGGTGACTTCTGACCCGCATAAGGGTCTACCGGTGGAGGGAAGGCTAGCCGATGAGGAGACAAGTCTCCTTGTACGACTTGGGACGCCGCGAACCGCCAACTGATATTTTTCATATGTTAAATATCTTAAACTGCTCTTCTTTTGTTCAGATGCATTTTACAGCCATATATAAACCTTTAACAGAAGATGTTATTATTCTTACCATGTCTATTTTGCCTTCATTCATCATGATCCGGATGCACACCAGGAATGCAAACATGAGCTTATGTTTCTCAAAGAGGCTACGACAAACATTGCTGTAGAGGCTAAAGGTGAGGTACTTATTGATATTTGCAATCCGCTTCTTCAGTGTATCTGAGAACAAAAAAAATGATGCAGACTTAAAGCAAAGATCCAAAAAAGGTCTATGTGAGCAACAATAAGCCTAATATTTTTTTAAAAATCACCCATCTAGAGCTTCAATTATAGCGGTAGCTTTTATAATGGTGAGGGAAAAATATAGCATGTAAACACACACCATGATGACATATCCCAAAGGTGCTTTTTCACAAAGCAAATGGACTTTCTTATTTTTCTTTGAAGATGTTTTGCTGAAGAAGCTTCTTGGATGAGAAGCGAAATGTCTTCAAAGAAAAACAAGAAAGTACAGTTGCCTTGTGAAAAAGCACCTTTAAGATAACTATGACCTGGAGGACTGAGAATCTCCATAGACCGTGTCAACATAGCACACATTTTGTAGACTCAATACTGCCACCATCGTTGCTTCTGACACCTTAATATTTATAACATTTCAATAGAGTCAGAAGAGGGAACAGATATATGTTTGTTGTTTATATGTTTGATATTTATTCAGTTGCTAATGTACTGCATAAATTGTCATTTGGACCATGCAAACACCTACACTGTCCTGTATATATATAAAAAAATTATCTCCCTTTGCTGATCTTCAGTGAGACAGCAAGAAGTTCTGGATGGGCAAGAATAGATATTGTATACGTATAAATCATTAAAAATACCTGCTCTTTCCGAGTTTGAAATTCCTGTTAGAAATATATTGAGGAACCACTCCAAGGAATATTGGTACATGGGATCAACATTGGACAGGTCTGAGACACAGAAGAAAAGGATCTGGGTGCGGACAGCCACAGGGACATACTCCAACCGAGTGATATCAATATCTTTCTCAGTCTGCTCAGCTGCCTTTACTTTGGCCTGTAGGAGATTGAAAAAGAAAAGAAAATGCAAATTTATCTTAAGTCAAAAGAAACAAGTGATTGAAATGGGAGCCCAAGTAAGCACCTGAATTTCTCCTGCTTTTAATTTGGATGCTTCCAATACTTTGATGAGCTCCAGGTCATCCACAGGATTCCCCTCAGAAGAGCTCAGGCGGTAAAGAATTTGGTCCTCAATTTCCTTCAGCTCCTGTTGCATCTTGGCATTGCTGACAATCAGCTGATTCTTAGCTTCTTCTAAGTCAGGACGTTCTTCAGCTACCACCTGACCTAGCAACTGGTCCTCTAAGCCACTGTAATTAAGTAACCAAGCGAGTAAGCAGAGCATGGCGAATAATAAAATGAAAATAAAAAGCACATTTTAGTCATCCATTAATGACCACAACATTTTAATTTGATTTTAATATTTAATATAGGAGTGAATAATTTGACATTACCTGGGAGATAGAGTGAAGTTAATCAGGGTAAGCTTTGTTGATAACTCTGGAGTGTAATGGGGATTAGGAAGGTTAGTAGTGATGTACAAGTTGAAATCATCATGATATGGAATCACTGTGTCTCCCAGCTTCAACACTGTGCTACCCTGCTGTTTATAAGTCTACATAAACAGAGAAACATGAAAAACAGAGAATGTGATGCAGGAGCAATAATATTTAATTTTAATATCATGATTTTCTCGCTTAATGGGGAGGAGTGACAATACATCTATTTGTAACTGCTGTAAAGAAGTTTATTAGCACTTATTCTTTTAATATTTTTCTTAATTTTATTTTCTATATTTTTCCATGCTTACTTTTATCTTTAGTTTTTTTACAATAAAAATTATGATATTAAAAAATCATAATTTCCACAGTGAGTTCTGTCCAATTCATTTAGAGGAATAGTGCATGGAGAGTATCATTTGGGATGAATCAACTTACTGTATGTGGTTGTGGTGGAAATTTACGGTCAAAAGTGAATGTCTGGTTCTCAGCTATTCTGATATGAGTCAGATTACGGATGACTTATGGATCTCAGCATGAAACTTGCATTTGACTCCATCTTCCTTTCCTCTGTGTTATAAATGACGGGGAATGGCAAGCAGTAGGGGATTGTTATGGAGAAAAATATAATATAATGAAAAAACTCAGTTGCACTATGCAACTGTCTAGTCTTCATTGGCACACAAAACTCCCAGCAGGCTGACCTTAAAGATGTGAGGGTGGAGTGGAATGTAGTTTTATCCTGATAACCTTATAAAACACCACACACACACACACACACACACACACACACACACACACACAGAAAGAGAGAGAGAGAAAGAGACAGACAGACAGATAGACAGAGACACAGAGAGAGAAAGTTACTTGTTTCAGCAGCACAGGTTCAAGAGCAGGATCTAATTCTTCCCCTACGTTCTCCAAGAGAAATGGTTTCCCAAAACGAATAGCATTCTCCAAGCTGCGCAGGAAATCCCGGTCACTGAGCTTGCATGTATCTAACCCACTATCTTTTTCCTGAAAAACAGCAGGGTACAAAGAAACTCAGCAGAGATGGAACCATATGACTGATTTATATGCAAGTGGAAAGGAACAAAGACAAGAAATGGACCAACATGGGTGCGTATGTGGAAAGGATCAATGTATTGACGTAAATTTTGATATTGCAATGAACATAACAAGAAGTATAGTGAATGAAATAAAGAACCATGCCACTGCAAAGTTCTGGAGACTGATTTCAGCAAAGTGTAAATTAACTGATAAAATTATAGCAAAGAAAGTAATTATAGTCACTCTGTATAATACTGCTTCTTATCACCATGATCTTTGATCATGGGTGAAACTGATTTTTTCGTTAGCAATTCTAGTACATGTTTTGTATCTAGGGAAGTCAAAAAGAAAAATTATAAAAATGAAGGTAAAAATTAAATAAAAATATACTATAAATAATCAGTAGTTCAATTATAGCAGAATATAATTTTCTAGTGTTATATTTGTCATTTGTCAGTTAAGTATTTTAAGAGAAGACATAACAAGTGTTTATAGGAAGAAGCTTTTAATGTCACCTAGAAAAACTCCTTTGATACAAATGAATGTGTTTAATAACATTAACAGGGAAGGTTTACCAAGTTTTTTATCCATTTGTTGGCTTGTCCTTGTGGATCTATAAACAGTGTCCAGCGTTGAGAAAACTGTGTAATCATACCATTTTCCACAGATAAAGTGTCATTGGGTAAACCCGCAATCTGCATATGAAGAACATAAAACACATGTTTGCTGTGTCTCAAGATAAGCTAAATCTTCTAAACTACACAAATTATGTAAACCAAGTGCTAATGGCAGAGAAATCAAAAATATGAGTAGAATTTTACATTGCACTGTAATGTTTTATCCTTTGATTCACTGTAGATTTTTTATTGACTACAGAATAACTAAAGACATCTCTGAACAGCTTTTATTTATAGAGTTGGACAGATTGTTTGAAACCGAACAACTGAACAACTGAGTATGTTCAGTTAAGGTTCAGTTAAGATACTCTCTGGCTGGTCCACATGAATGACAGGAGCTAATGCCTTCTAGAATTGATGCCTAGCATACAATATATCAAAGGAAAAGGTGCCCATATTTTCCAGAAATACTGTAATGGTCCATATTGCACAGGAAGATTGCTATCTTAACTAATCTTAAATTCTTTTGAATAAAATTAATAATTTAGGTTTAAGATAGTCCAAATGTGAACTATTTCTCTATTCTCATTTATTCTTCAGCAAGCCCAAGCAAACTTTATTGGAGATTTTTTGTACATGAGGATTCATCTGATGTTATCCCAATGTACTGATGGCAGCTGGCATATTGAAATAACACTATGGAGGCTCTCAAGGAGGCATCAATTCTAGAAGGTGTGGAAATCACAATCCGAAATAGTTGGGTGGCACCAACATAAATACTGCTTCTCAGGGTAATTTCTTGAATATTTTCTATCAAGTAGAATGTATAAAATTCCTAAAACTTCTTAAAATCTCCATGAACTGTTCCTTTTGTATTATCACTCTCTAGGATTCACATGCCTTAAAAATGCATAGCAATTCAAAGCTTTGATGTATGACAAAACTAGCCGGTATGCATATTAAGATTACCTGCCATGATCGGATTTTCACTGGGTCTCCAAGTGTGGATATCAGATTTGGTTCTTTAGTGTGTGGAACATTATATAACTCTAGCCTGCTTATCCATTCCTCACAAAGGGATATGCGATATTGACCCTAGAAAGGAAAATATTGAACCATTAACCTGAAATTACCAGTACAATCAATTAAATTACTTTTTTTCAGCTACTTGTAGCCAATAACTATTAAGGAATAACTATTTTAGGAAGTTTTATACAAAGGTTCAGTTCAAATGTTACAGATTATGGTTTCACATACTCCTTTTTACGTACAGATTTTATTGTAAACATAAGCTCAACTCTGCACTTAGAGCTCAGCAATTTCCAAAGCATGATTAGAAGACACAGTTTGAACTGTGTGTGCACTCCCTCTTAGTATAGCTAACCATAGTTAATTCTAATTTAGATACATTTAACAGCAAGCCTGGATCTAATAACAATTTAGGTCTGACATAGATATTATTGGATAATAGCAAACCATGGATTCCCCTTCTCTATCCGTGAAAGAAATTTGGGTAGCAAGAACAACTTTGTATATTTGTGTAATTCGGATAATCGTGCAATTGAAGGAGAAAACTAATGAGGAAATACTTTGCTTTTAGTGGAGCTGATCATCTAACTCAGGGGTAGGCAACCTTGGCTCTTTTATGACTCGTGGACTTCAACTCCCAGAATTCAACTCCCAGAATGGCTGGCTCAGGAATTCTGGGAGTTGAAGTCCACGAGTCATAAAAGAGCCAAGGTTGCCTACCCCTGATCTAACTGATCATTCATTCATTCATTCATTCATTCATTCATTCATTCATTCATTCATTCATTTTTCAGCCTATCTCACCATGGGACTATAGACCAGGGATGGATTGCTGCAAGCAGCTTAAATTCCAGCTATCCTGAAATTCCAGCTATTTTCATTGCTCCGGGAGCAACCCAAACCCGAATTCACTGTTTGGCTTACACCCTTTGTTTTTTATTAGGAGGGAGACCCCCATCATCTTAGCTGACCCCCCAGAACATGAATTGAGAGCTGAAAACAGTGAGGCTATATAGAAGAGTAGTAGGTCAGGCTCCATTTTGGTTGGAGTGGCTTGCTTCCCAGGAGACGGTGTAAGAAAGGACTCAACTGTGCACAAGTGTACAGTATCATTCTCTTGAATTTTTTCTTTTCTTTCAGCACCCAGCCAGAATGGATCCTACATGTTAAATGTTAAATTTAATTGACCACTTTTTTTGTCTTTGTACACTATTTTTTTCTTTTTTGCTGCTGTTAGGGTTGAATATATGCTTTTCTTTTGTTTCATTTTGTTTGTTTGTTTTACTGTTTTGTACTATGATAAAACAATAAATAATAAGAAGAAATTAAAAAAAGAAATGTTTGGACAGCAAATATATTGTCTTGGTATATAGCTGCAGGAGCAGCCTTTGTTGAATATCAAGCTCAGATATTGTGGAAAAGAAGACATTTTTCTTGCTCACCGTAAATGCTCCTAGATATGCAATGAAGCCAGCAGAAACTAGAACATCTCCTGCAATGTTGTTGATCATATAATCTAGTTTTTGGACTGTTTCCTGCCAACGTATTCTTTCATCAGCCAGACCATTAATTAGCTAATGACAAGAGATATATAATGTGTTATTTTGCTTCTTCCTCAGAACTTCTCCAAGCAGACAACTAATAGGAAATGCAAGAAGGCAACACATGAACTTCTTTTTAAAAGCAAAAAAAATAAAAAATAAAAAATGTATATAATGTGAAACATTGGACTTGAATCCCACACATGACTGAACTAATAAAATAACTGTAAATTGGGAGTAGGAAACCTTTCCTGGCAGACGTATATTTTGGTGGAAAGAAATCATTTTATTATTTTTTTCCAGTGTAGCAATTCCAAGGAAAGAGAATTTGTAGGAAGACAATTGCATTATTTAAGGCAGCAAAAAAATCAGAAATATAGAAAATGTGTCATTCCTAGTGTCCTTCACTGTTGGGTCCTTCTGCATTGCACCATTAAGGTGCCCTGGCTTATGCAGATGCTTAAGCCATCTCAACTGAATCACAATTCAGGATTGTGATGCTTTGGAATCAGCTTGCCAGTATGCCAACTATCATAACCCCCCACTGTTCAGAACTTTTCCCCTTTATTGATTGATTGACAGACAGACAGACAGACTGGTATCTGCTCCATTGATTTTGTAGTTGCTTGTGATAAGAGGGGTTACCCCAGCTCCCAAATAATCCAAATGAGTAAATACTACAAAGGATTTATCATTGCATTTGTCTGGAGATCAATCTTTTTTTAAAAAAAAACAAAACCCAAAAGCTCCACCATTTCAATCCTGCATTGATGGGCTGTTTAAATATCATCTCAGCTTGTGAGATTAATCATAGTTGAATTTAGCTGTAAAAAAACAACCTTGGGTTTCCACAGTGTAACTGAAGCAATCTATTAGTCACCTTTGCACATAAACTGGAAGCTAAGATTTTATTTGACTTAATTGGTTGAATTTATCTTACTACTTGATTTATGCTTACTTTGTCAGCTCGGTGCAGTCTCTGTTCACACTGATCACACTTCATCTCTAGTTCATCTTTTGTGGCTAAAGTGCCTTTGTACTTAGCCTGAAGATGGGCAATGCCGTCCTCCACTTCTCGAAGATGTTCCTTGGCTTCATCGAGGATTTTCTGTGTGGCCTGCAGATCTTCTTCAGCTTCCTTCAGGGCTTGCTATGGGAATGGAAATAATTGTAAATACCACCTAATTGCCGCTGGTTCTCAAACACTTTTGAAGAAGATTGCAAAGCACAGATGATAGCAGAGGTATCTAGTATGTGATTTTGAAAAAGCACGGCAAGAATTCTTACCCGCTTTGGCTCCACAGCTTTTGCCACGAAGTGGTACTTATGCATAGCCCTGACCCATTGGCAGATGGAGGTGCAGGCTTTGGAGACTTTAGCTACAACTGCTGGCTGAAATTCTTCACTGTCAATATACGGTTGGATGAACTTGATGACTGTATCTGCAATATTATCCTGAAATGATTTTTTAAAAAAATCCTTTTGAATGCTGGGAGGAGGAAGACATGAATGGTCAGGAGAAACAGTGCAAGGTTTCATGGTAAAAATATGTTAGCTGTATCAGAGGAACCTTACAGTTTGTTGTATTATTCCTTTCCACTTGAAGCCAAGCTAAGGTAATAGTTCCTAACACATAGTCACAAAGTTATAATCATGCATTATGTAATAAAATCATAGTAATAAGGAAGGGATCTTGGAGGTCTTCTAGCCCAGCTCTCTAAACCAGAACAGGAATCCTAAGACTATTCCAAACAAATTGTCCAGGTTTAGCCTGAAAACCTCCAGTAATGGAGCACCCATGATTCCAGGCTGCAGGCTGTAGGCTGTTCCAACTGGGTAGGTTTAAACAGACTGTATCATAAGCCATACATACGAAACTACATTTGTTAAGCATAAACAAGCAAACTATAATTTCTTCGGTTGAGTGGACTATATAGCATATGACCACGAGAAAATAATACAGTGAAACTTCTGCATCTCTGCAAAAGTATCAAGTAGAAGGTTGTGTCCTGGAAGAGAGGCATTTCAACTTGAATTCCAATCTCAATTGGAAAAAACCCCCAAGGATTTGTAACTCTTACTCCCCCCTTTTTGGGGAGGGGGTGTTTAGCAATGTGAGTTCTTGATTCCCACAGATTTTGCTGGTATTTTTATTTGGGGTAATTAACAATAGTCATCCATATATAAAAGGCACAGGGTAAAAAAAAAAAAAGTAACACACATACATACAAATTGACCATTTTAAGTTCCACAGTTACCCAGATGCTTAAAGTTACCAAAATGTGTTTTTTTTAAACACAACTTAGCTCTTCTGATTATAACAATAGCTCCATCTACAGACATCAGGAGGTAGTATGGATTGTTAACAATTGCCATGAAAGGCTCCACCTGCTGTTTCTTGCAGATTAAGCTGCTGTTAAAAGGACACCAGCAATTTTAGCAACCTTTTATCTGGGACAAAAAATATACTGTTGGTCTCTGTAAAGAAAGAGAAGACCCTAGAAACCAAACTGTGTGTCTCTGTGGGTAAGATTAAAATTAAAACTTTCAAATACCTACCTTATCGTATTTAAATAAACTTTCAAGAAATTTCCCCGGGTCCTGAAGAAGACCTTTGCCAGGTTCCCAGTAGTCATCTATCTTAGTACCTGGCTTCTCGCCTGCTATTTTTTTGGGCTTGACTCCCTTCATTATACAAACAGCTTCAATCACCAATTTCACTCCAAGTGGAGGGCGCTGCATTGCTCGCACCTAATTGGAAATATTTTACAATGAAATATTTTAAAAAGCAGTTCAGAATAATGTCCTGCTATCTGTAGAGGATTGGTAATTATCCCCAACTCAATTAAACAATGATAGAAAGAGTTATTTTTGCCCAAGAATTAGTGATTGGTCTTTAATATCAGTCTAAATGCATACCTTACATATGAATAGTGCTAATTATACGGTCTGCAAACAGTGATGAAAAGATTAATCCCTGCCTCAAGAGATTTATAACTTAGAAATAAATGAAGACCACAGAGAAAAGGAGGCAAAATTGCTTAGCTATATAATTTCTGTTTTTAAAATCTGTTTTAAATAATGTACAAAAATGTATTGCCAAAAAGGAGTGTCTATACAGTGAATATAATGCTTGAAATAAAGTGCCAAAAGGAGAACAATTAACAGAAAAAAGATCAATTAACCCAATTAAACTAAGATCTTATAGACTATATTGTGTAATTTTCTCATTTTTAGAACATAGACCTTCAAAAACAGATGACAAACTCATATTCATATTAAAATCAGGAGAATATTTTTCTAATTATGTAGAATTATCCATTTTACCACATCCCAGCATTGGTAAAACCAAAGTTCTTCAAGGAAATGAGAAATTTCATGTTTTAGGGTTATAATTTATTATCACTTTGAGATCTTTATCTATGATATATGTAGCAATTTTAAGCCAAAGATAAACTGTAATAAAACAGACCAAGTTATATGTGTTAAAGATTATTCAGATTTCCTATAGTGCCAACATGAGAAATCTAATGTTCACTCCTTTGAGAAAAATTATATTAAGTAGAGTCCAGTCATCACGTGGACATTTTAGACAGTTTAAAGTATAAAGGCAGAAAGAAAAAGATAAATGGAGAAGTTAGAAACCATTTGGATGTCTGAAGTCATTGCAATGGTGCAAACAGATTCTTAGAAGAGATGCCTTGTTGTAGATTATATGAATTGATGTTAACTTGGGAGAGAGATGATGATAAATTCTGTCTTGGATATACAAAGTTTGAACCAAAATAAAGCATCTGAATGCAAATATCAGAAAGGCAAATGTGAGATTAGATCAGGGGTGGGAAACCTTGGCTCTTTTACGACTTGTGGACTTCAACTCCCAGAATTCCTGAGCTAGCCATGCTGGTTCAGGAATTCTGGGAGTTGAAGTCCACAAGTCATAAAAGAGCCAAGGTTCCCCACCCCTGGATTAGATGAATGAAGCAAGTTTTAGCTAAATGAGCCTAATTCAGTATCTTTGCAATATTACAAAAGTAATATTTTTGCCCCATAATATACCTGTGGTTCTTTTATAGTCAGACTGAAATGCTGCTTGCTTAAGTTTGATACAGAGAGTAAGACAAGTTTCCCCCTTATAACTAGGGAAAATGAAATTAAAATTTCAGGAGTACAATTTTCTTGCAAGAAGACTATTGTTTTAAAAGCCAAACCGGTAAATTGCAACTATATAACAAGTAAAAGGACAAAATGTTCTTCTTTGATATGCTGATTTCATATTTGCAGGTAATCAATGTTGGATTTACACTGCGTGAGAAAAGAACATTTGTGACTGAAATTGTTAATTTAGATTACCAGTAGGGGTGCACATATGTATCAGTCACACAAGGTCAATTTGTGTCTTTTTTATTAAGGCCTGGCTATGTTTAGTAAGATTAATGTTCAAATCAAGGTGCAAGTGTAAGCATAGGCTCACCTAGATAAAACTATCTAAATGATAATAGAAAGATGTGTCCAGCATTTGTCAGTAGTTACTAAGTGATGTGCATTTGTATAAAACACAGGGAATATAATTCTGATATTTTGAATGCAAATAGTACTTTCTACCTAGTGACTTAAGCATTGCAGCATTAAGTCCTAAACACATTAAAATTGTGTTCCAATAGGAGAGACAGAGATAGACAATTTATCGATGTGGAATATTAGGGTTGTTGTAACTGGAATCAGTGTGACTGAGCTCAAAAGTGTGTAGAATTCCTGCATCTTTTAGAGGCATGTGGAAGAGAAAATGTTCAGCATGATAGGTTTCATCTGTAGAAAGTCTCTCCTATGCACAAGAGTAGAAGCCTTTTACTTTTGCTATCTGTTTACCCTAAGTGAAGTAGGATGTAAGAAAAAGATTAAGTAGACTTCAGCCTTGATAGAGGAATAAGATACTGGACTGAAACCTGGTTGCCATTTTTTTCAGATGACATTTATAGCTAACTTAAGCAAGGACAATTTGGCAGAGTAAAAAACAAAAAAGAACAAACCAGGCACGACAGCACTATATGTCAGGTAAAAGCTTTATCTTAATCAGTTGAGTTATATTAGCAGAAGCAAGCCTACAGACCAGAAATACAGTATATGATCCTGTTTTATTTTTCGGATTGATTAACTAGTCGTGATGGTGCTCTGCAATTTTATACAATGTGCCTAAGAACTGCAATTTGTGTTTTAAAAAGAAAGTAATAACCTAAATGTTGTGGTTAGAGAGGCAAGATTGAAAGGGATTTAAAAAGGGATCTCAATGTGCTATCTGTATTTTTGCTATTATTATGTCTACTTGGTATAGGAAGAAGATTGTAATTGGAAAATATTATGGGTGACTGTTTTATATCACAATATCTGAGTTGTTACTGGAATTAACATGCAAAGAAGCCTCATTTTCTATTCTGCTTGTAAGAGCTATATTTCCTAAACATTCCTCCTCCAATTTTTAGGCTAAGGTCAAGAGAAAAAAAGAGCTGGAAGTAGGTATAATGTAAATGGATGTACATTAATGGATAGTACAAACATTTGCATAAGACTCTGGAATTTGACCCGGCTCATTGGAAACCTTACTTAGCCAATCTCTGGTTTCTAAGATGAATGAGAAAATTGTCCATATTTTCAAAGACTAATTTATTGTTTATATAATGCAACAACCCCCCCCGAGTATTTTGATATTTTCTGGTCAGATTTCTATTAGAGGTGATAAGTGCTATAATTGCCCAGCTATATTGTAGATGTAACACATACTCTTTATCATATGAAACAAACTTTGTATATTTCTCTCAGGGTTAGAGGAACAATCCAAACATGTTCACACGGAGACGCTCCAGAACTTTCCTGATGGAGACCATTGACAGAGGAACAGAGTTTGTAGAGGTCTTAAAAACTATCTATCCCAAGGCAACTACTCTTCATGAGAAGGACTTTGACTGGCTCTTTGACTGCCCCGAGACAGAGCAATTTCTGGAATGGTTCTGCAACACAGTGGGAGAAGAGAATGTGCTGAATCCTACAGAACTAGAGACCTTTGAGAAACTGGTAATTTCTGGGAAGCCCATCTTAGAAGACGAAGCATTGGAGGAAGTGTTGAGAACCTGTAGCCAGTCTTTTCAGTTGAACAGTGAACTACAAGAAAATGAAACCCTACCCCTTGAGTTATTTGAACAAGAGATACAGATGCTGAAGAATCAATATGCATGTCGAATAACGCGATGTAACAAGCTTCAGATTTATGTAGCCAGTTTAAACCAAAAGCTCTGCCATTTAGCAGACAAAAAAGAAAGATTAAACAGAGAACTAGAGAAGGTGCACCTAAAGGTTGAGCTACAGAATTTTCAAAGCAACAATATCCTCAGTGAGGTTTGTCAGATAACAGAGAAGTTAGCACATTGGCATAAGGAACCTGGGTATGAGCAACTAACTTTGTCAAGAGATCTAGGGCATTATCTGGAAACAGAAGAAAATTTCACAAAAGCTTTTTTGAGTTTGTTTCCAAATGTTGTGACAAGTATCAGTGATATGGAGACTGATCAAACAGCTTTTGAAAAAAAGGGGGAAAGAGATATTACAGAACAGCCAACTTCAGAATCTGTAGTTAAACTAGCTCAACAACTGCAACTAGAAGACAAGAGCTTAGTTTATACTGATAATCCTGATAATCACAAAATAACCTTGGAAATTTTGAAGAAACAAATTCTCCATCAAGAGCAACTGCCCAGCAAGAATAAGCCAGAATTTAAACAGAAAGACTTACTAGAAAAAACAGATCAACCAAAAGTCGATTATTTCAAGAGTGAAGACCTACCTATTCAGGATTTCTTTCAAAAAGGGCTGAAGACACAGACAGAAATTGGCCAAACAAAGCATCTTAAAAACATGGGAAATTATAGGGAAGAACTGGGACACATGGAGTTAACATACATGTGGAGCAAAACAATTACAGCCATGACCACGGCAAGAATTAAAGGACTTTCATCCACCTTGCAATGGGCAGAAAAAGTTTTAAAAGTAACTAAGGAGAACAAGGTAGGTTAAGGCTTCAGGTTTCAGTAAACATTCCCTTCCTTTCCTTTCCTTTTTTTTTTGTATTGATCCTATTTGGTCAGTTACTCTACTTAACATAAGGAGCAGACCAAAAGTCAATCTGTTCTAACTTTTCATTTCTGTAATGGCCATTCAGATGCCTATGAAAAGCCCACAGCAAGACAGAAGTGCAATAACACTGTTTTGCCCTGCCACTCTAGCAGCTGCTATTAATAATCAAGCTGTATTTGATGTGTTTTACCATTATTGTTAGTGGCTATCAACTACCTTATTATGCATGAATTTATGTAATTATTTTAAAGTTGTAGTGGCTGTTGCTACATATTTTGACACAAATGCCAGTTTATTAGTAAAAACACTTTATATGTCTTGAATGTTATCTTACCTATGTTGAAAAAAGCAAGACCTACTTTCAGCCTACTTTTAAAAATCATGGCTAATTTTATATATGTCTCTCACGTGCCTATTTTTCTATGCCAAAACCTTCTCTGCAATCACTTTATTACCCTGTAATGTTCCTTCAGCCAATTCATACCTAGCAACATTTCTGGTTTAATGTTTTTTAAAAAAATATTATTATTGGCTGTAATGTGATTCACAATATACCCAAAATCATTTTGAATCTTTTATTGCTTACTTGTATTTTAGTGATATTTTTTTTACATATTCTTCAGGACATTAATCCTTCTTTTCTCCACTAACTTCCTTAACATTTCTTGTTAGCTTCTCAGGTGATCTCTTAAATTTTGCTGTAGTTCTCCTGACATATGCTGTGCATGCTAACTAAATTTTCATTATTCTTTGCAGCAACCCCCAACTGTTAGAAAAAAGATCTAAACCTCCTGATGTTTTATTTCAATTTCCTTCTGCATTTTTAAATGCTTCTTTTTCTTAAGTCAATTGAGACTATGTTGAATGTTCTTGGCAATTTTCCATTTACAAATAAATTGTTTTAAGGTCAGAAATTTGAGATGTACAGGGAGCATCTTGCTGTAATTCCCAAGAGGGTTTTTTTATTAGATTCTCAAGCTGTTTTTCCAAACCATAAATTTTACTTTGTGTAATCTTTTTGGAGGGTATCAGAATATATATTTGTACTTAGCAGTAAAACTGATAGAAAAATGTGAAGCCAATATCTTTGCCTGTAAAGAATTTAATACTTTGCTGTTTTCCAGGTGAAGGAAGAGAAGGGTGAGTTAAGTTTTCATGTGACTAGATGCCAGGAACAGTTATGCATTCTCCAAACTGAGGTAAATGGAAAGACCCAATTGCTTGTGTCCTTGCTTCAAGGCATTGCCCGCCTTTTTCGTTTGCCTATAACAAATGGAGAACTAGACATGGAAGACATGAGACTTGAGTATCTTGAACGGGTACAAGAGGAAGCTATTGACCAGATATTGGGGCAGCTCAGCCACTTTGAGATGCTGAAACTCTTGCTGATGTTGAAGAAAAATAATCTGCAATGGACTGGAAATAAACTGGAGGGACTGATGACTGTCCTGAAAGACTCTGAGTCTCAGTTACAAGAATGGCAATCCTGCTTTGAGGATTCAAGATTCTCCATTAAGCAATGTCCACGGATTTTGATAGATCCTAGTGACCTCACTACTTTACGGTAAAGAATGGTGGCGGAATGGCAGTGGAACTTTACTGAATCACAAGTGCTTAATAATTACTAGAAATGAAGGTTGGCTTGGCTTAGCTTGGATTGTTTTGCAAAATTAGATAATATTTGACTAAATCTGAAACAGCATCCCAGAGAACAATTTTATCCCTTTTATGGAACAGAATTTAATGGGAAGAAAGAGAATGTTGAAGCAGAATGGGGGAAAAGGAAGGGTTTCTATAGAATACAATATTTAGAATAGTCACATCAGTAACACTAACTCTTTGTATTTTAGAAAAATACTGGAACTGTCTTAGATTTTAATTAGAAGACTGTTCAGAGAATCTGAATTTTTTCAAAATCTTATGACAGGAATAAATGGACTTAAGGTTTGGTAGCAACTCTACCGTATTTAGCACATATGGTCATGATGATATATAATTATCTCCCTACTCTTTATATTAAATATTCTTTGAATTAAAATCTAAACCCTCTAATTTTGAGGGCCCTTTTCTCTCTTAGGTTGTGGGAGATGCTGGACAAACACAATAAAGAGAAACAACTTTTTCGTTCGTATGAGACTTTGGCAAGCAGGGGTTCAAGATTGTGCCAGGAACTCAGAATGCTTCAAATACAGCTAGCCACCCCATTTCCTCAGTTTCTCAAACTAGAATCTGAAAACAAGGCACTGTACTGTTTGATATATGATGACTCCAACCAGTTAATGCTTCATGCTCAGGTATGCAATGGTCTTTGTCCTTTATATGTTAAGTTCTGTTCTTCTACTATGTTATTGCTATATATCAGTGTTTCCCAAACTTGACCATTTTAAGGCATGTGGACTTCAACTCCCAGAATTCCACAGCCAGCAATGCTGGCTGTGGAATTCTGGGAGTTGAAGTCCACATGCCTTAAAATGGTCAAGTTTGGGAAACACTGATATATATGTACAGGCAGGGCTTTTTTTCTCATAGAACGCCCAGAAAGGAGTTCCGGCACCTTTTTTGGATGGAACCTTATAGGGTAGGCAAGGTGGGTTGTATGACGTGTGTGAGTTCCGGCACCTTTTTTTTTTTTTTTTTTAGAAAAAAAGCACTGTGTACAGGCATCCTAGAATACCTAAGAAAACAATCAGTCTATCCTACCATAATTACGTTTTCTCCCTTTGAGATTCTAACTGAAATTTGGATAGCAAGCCCCCTTCCAGGTGAATTGAACAAATCACATGCTGCTTTTTGCACACTTGTTTTGACCATCTTCTTTACAGGGATTGTCAGAACCTCTGGAGCAACTTAGCGTCACACAAGCTAAAATCTATCAAATTCTAATGGATACCCTGACTGACTTAAAGGCCAAACGCAAATCTCTGCAGAGCCACTTCAAGAAGACGGAGCGCAACCTCTACAGATACTTCTTCAGCAACCCAGACCATCTGAAGAAGATGGTACGAAAAGTTGAAAAGCAGGCACTGGTATCTTCGTGTGCATAAGGGAGCCATCAGCGGACAACAAAAGAAGAAGATCTTGCTCCAAAGTGCTCTCATGTAAATTCTGCCTTCACTGAACGAAAGGCTCCCAAGAGAAGCATTCTGGCATTGTTAGCAGGGTAGAATTTCATCTTCTTCCCATCTCCTCTCTGAAGGAACACATTCATGTCTATTAAGTTGGAGGCCCTTTTCTGGGAGTTGATTTGAAAAAATGTCTCCATTACCATAAATCACCTGGGAAATATTGTACAATATAAGGCTTCCGTGTATAATGTTCTTCTTTTTTGGATTCTTACTATGCTACAGTATAGTATAGTAGAATATACACGTAGTATGTGTGTGTGTGTGTATGGGGGGGATTCTTCTGAATTTGAGCCATGTGGTGGATGTTGCAGAGAAATTGAGAGGAGGTACATAAAACTATAAATATTTCTAAGAACTGACATAAAATATGTGTAAGAATTGGTATTATCAACATACTCTATCTCTCCTTTGATACTTTTTCCATTTTAATTTTTTACTTCAAAAAGCTGCAAGTGAATTCAAAGACTAGTGTGTTTTCTTAGCTCTCAAGAAGGCCAAATTCAATTATTTCCCCCCATTCATGTTGTTGTCTTTTTAAATTCAGTCCTCTTAAATACATTTCTGCATATATTACTTGTGTTGGAAAGGACCTACTGAAATCTATCAATAAAAATTGTGCCTTAATTATTTGTTAATTTTCATAGTTTAAATAAAGTAGTGATATAGGTGAGCCAGTCCTGAATGTAATTATCAACTGTGAGTCCATATGTGTAATTCTAAACAAAACTGTAATCTCATACAAGCCCAAACAAAGATAGTGAGTAGAAAATATGATAATGAATAAAATTTGGCTAGAGATCCAATTGTCCCATAGATTAAATAAGCCTTTAATCTTGGATTAAAACAGTATTTAGCATGTATATTTGGTATGGGCTTATTGCACACTATGTTTTTCCTAACAACAATCCTGTGAAGTAATTTGGGCTGACTGGCCTAAAATCACCATATGAACTTCCATGGCAGGAGCTAGGTCTCCCCACTCCTAATCCAAGAACTGAATGACTGTATCACATTGACTCAAAATTGGTACAAAATCCAGCTTCATTCAGTGGGGAATAACTGACTGATCTTGGCTGCTATTTCCAGTTCCTGGGTCACTACATTCAAAAGCCTGGGAACGAAAAAGCCTATGGATCAGCATCCTGTCCAGGGAAGAAGGAAACAAAGTGTTGACTAGGTAGTTCCTTCAAATCTTGAAACTGCTATGGTGTGACACTGAAAAGTCATAAGGGCCCTGGACAGCATATGGTCTAACTTATATGCTTCAGGAAGTGCAACTAGTAGAGGAGTTTAAGGACCTTCAGACTGGGTACCATAATGCCGTCTATTAGGGGTACATATACCATTGAGATACTCCACTGTATCCTACAGACTGAGATACCCCAAAAATGCTTACATCAAATTTGTGCTAAAATCTATCCCCTTCCCTTTCTGTTTATTACCTCAGTAACATCATTTTTGTTGAGATTCCTCAAGCTTGCCAGGGCAGCATCCAGAGCAGGGAGGGCTTCTGCTAGGTCCTTCTGTGCATCATCAGCAATAGCCTGAGCGGTTTGAGCTTTTACTTTAGCTTTCATTTCTTCTGCTTGTACAGCATTTCTTGTCTCTTCTGCTACAGCTGTGTCTACCTGCAATAACACATGTTTAGGATTGCGCACAATCTCTCTCTTTCACCTCACTCAAATTTTCATTGGAGAATGTAGCTAAATTGGTTACCTACACCATTATAGTCATTGTAAATACTTTTTAACTGTGTAGTTTGTAAAATATTTGGAATCTATATATTATGGTTGATGGACTCCAAGCTGCATCATCTCTGCTTGGCTAGAAATGATGAGGATCTAAGAACTGGGGAACCTAAAAGTTTTCAAATCCTGTTATGTAGTAGCAATATTTTATTGATGTGCATTAATAACTATGCTGAAGACAAATGTACAAATAAATTCCCTGTAAATTTGCCTTTAGGGTTCAGTTGATCTTTAAGACCTATGAGCAATGTTTTTATTTAAATGCACATGTAATAAAAATACAGGCAATATTAAAAGCATGCATATGCACTTCTTTTGAGAACAAAAAATTACTATCAATCTAACTCAATAGTCTAACAATGTTAGCCTTATTGTCCTTATTTTCTGGAAGATTATAATTTAGATATATAATTAAGATGCAGCTATTTAATAAAAAGTTGTTTTGTTGATAGTGAACAGAACTGATGAAGATGCAGTTGTGATCAAAATTTTAAACTTAATGGGATTCCAAAATGTGCAACATAAAATTATTATTAAGGGAACGAAACTTATTTATTTAGTTTATGGCTATGGTACATTAGCCAGGAGACTACAGTGTTAACACAAAGTAACGCTTGTGTGCTATCCAGAAGTGCATAATATAGAACGAACTACCCCTAGATTCAGAATGACATCCTGGGCTTTTTCCCGCCATAGATGTTGCTTCGTATTTGGGCATCACATTCAGGAAGGTCTAGCACCGATCGGGTTCATACTTCCACATGAAGCAATATTATTTTTCCCACCAAAGTGGTATCTATTCATCTGCTTAAAGTTGGCAGAAACCGATGTAAGTGATGGGACCCCATTACATGGTGCTAGGACTCAAACCGCTGGAGGACAGACCTTCTCTAGCCTCTTTAAGCGTGTGACTCACTGCGCCTCTGGGAATCAAACTAAAGGAACAAAACACAAAATAGCCCACTGAGGATGGAACGTGATCAGTGGCCACAAAGTATAGCACAATCTTCCCTAACCTTGTGCCCCTCAGAGATTGGAAAAAAAAAAATCTCAACCCTTGCAATTGTCAACCAGAAAGTATTGGGAGAACTGAATTCCAAGTTACTTGGAGAGCATCAAAATGAGCAAAAGATGCTGTTGGAAGGACAGTTGAAAAGACAAATGGAAGGGCACAGAGAGTAAAATGTCTTTTCTTGAAGGGCACAAAAGGCTACTGAATGACCTATTTGTGAAAAATGAATTCCAACATTTCTAAAGGAATACATGTAAATTCCAAATTCCTGGCTGTATGAAAAATCACTTTTTAGGAACATGGCTTAAAGAATATATTTTTACTTGAGAAGCAACTTACATTTTGAACTGTTTGGGTACTAAAGCAAAAAGCATGTAAAATATTTTGTCATCTCTGTAAGAAAATATAAATGGCACTCTTCCCTTGTATAATAATAGCAACAGTAAACAAGATTTTGTGGTTATTTAATCACATTCAACTTGTACTTCCCTACTATAACTGCAGGCCAGGCCCTAGGCAAAAGCAACAAAGGTACGCAATGTAAATGCTTTCTTCAACATAGGAAAAATAAGATTTAGCATTTGTACATAATATAATGTTTATCTGCATTCATTGCTTCTGAAGATACATTGCAGAGCATGTAGTACCTGTATTTGTTCCATGGTCACGAGGGTGTCTTTGGCAGCCTCTGCCAGCAGGGGGCGAGCTAATTCTAGCTCTTCTTGCATTTTTGCTACATCATCTGCTGTTCGTAAAAGCTGGAGGGAAAGAAAACTATATATAAAATCCATCAAGGTGAATCTCAAAAGAAGAGAAGAATGTTGTGATCATATCTGAAAGCATTTAAGTGGGATAGAAATTATTTTCTCTTGTATCCTGAGTGTGTCAGTACACTACATGAACCAAACAGCCTAGTAGATCTGATATGGGTAACTTGTAGGTTCTCTAATTAAGGCAGTCTCCTGATAGTTTGCTCAGAATAATGTGTGCATGCTTGTCATCAAGGTCTTTCAGACATAAAATTCTTAATCACAATTAAGTCAGAATAAGTATTGGTGCAATTTTGAGCATATGGTTAACTATGCCATGAATTAAATGGTAAATATAGATATTTAACTTTGGTTTGACTCTGTCAGTTGTAGTTATTTTTTAGTTTAAAGTTGTCAATGTTCGCCTTTTCCATGGTTTCATTATACTGTGCCATGTTTCTTATCATCTTTAACTTTCTCTGAAAGTAGTTTATTTATGAAATGTCTAAGTTTACTTTAAAAACGAACAGAATCCATCAGTACCAATAATAGCATTTTGACATTAGTTAAATTTAAGGTCTCAGTGACATCACTTGGATAATTTAGTCAGATTTAATGAACTGTCACTGATTTTATTGGGAACTAGGTTCAGTAACTTAAGCTAGATCCAGTCTTTGGAAAATACTTCCTCCCCCCCCCCCCAAAAAAAACCCCAGAAAAATGTTAGGCCAGCTTTATTCAGGAAAAGATAGCAACCAAATGTGTAGCTTTTGTCTGTGTATACATACAAACACATGAAAAGAGAATGAATGTCTGCTTATATCCAACATAAATGTGTTAGCAGTTATGGTGAATCTGGGGAGGAGGTGGTAATTTTGGTGTAGTAAAACATTCTGTAACATTGGGTCCAATTTTAAAGTAATATCAAAAGTTGCTTTAAGACCTTCCAATACAGGAATCATTGCCACAATCCATTATGTGAAGTTCCTCTAAAAAGAGGGAGAAAGTCAATGCAAATGTTTTTGAGTCCCACCTTATCCAATCCACTCTTCATCCTGTTCTTGGCAACTTTGAGCTCCTGTTTCTTTGTCCCTATCAAACCGATGAAGATACCAAGCAGCTCCAAATAGCTTTTGGGAGTGACATAGTTATGTCTTGCCAATTCTGCCAGATACGCCTTGCATTTAACTGCAACACTCTGATGAATCTCCACACACATTTGAATCTACAGTATAGAAAAACACTTTTAAGAAACTTCAAGCACTTTTTAACAAAGTAGGTATTCTAATCAAATGAGATGATTTATGAAATCCATATTTTAGGTAAATATCAAGTAGAACGTGAAAAATGGTGCACATTCCAACTACCAAAGGAAACTAAATTCTAATGACTATCTTTGATTACCAATTAGCTGCTAAACTTTACAACATTTTTAACAGAATGCCAAATTTGTTCTAAGAGAGATACTTGCCATTCCTTCTAAAACTTCAGGAGTAAACTCAGCATCTGAGATATCTTTGAAAAAGGAGGCAGCAACAGATTCCAAGGCTTCTGCAGGCCATTCATTGAACCAGTCAATGGTACAGCAGGTTACCAGCGATGGGAACTGTCTGAGTCGGGCTCGGAATACCTCTCCAATAGGACTAAATTGTCAGGAAACAGAAAGGAGTAAGATAACTTCTTGTCAGAACAGATTGTGTTAGTTTTGTTTTATTGGAATACATTATAGGCAGGAAAGGCTGTCCTGGAGACACAACGAAGGGTACAATAAATTTACATACATTTGTTAATCTACAGTGGATGGTCCCAGGCTACCACAAGATTTGTGTCATCCCCAAATTATCTGCAAGAACATTACCCCCTAAAAGTTACCAAGGCTGATATGCTCTTAGTGGGAGGTTCCATTATAACTAAAAGTGGAAGCACTATGCCTCATAAGCGTTAATCCATCTAGTATCTGCAGATTTGAAGAACTTGGGCCAAGGACAAAAAGAAATCCCACGTTCTCAGCACTTCATTTCACCAAGATTAGAAAGGGAAGTTTAAACATGTAGTAATCCAAAGTAAAACCTTGAACTTTAAGTTTTAGCTATTGAGAGGTGCAAAATAATATGTAAAGGCTGGAGTGGGTGTGCGGGTGTGAGGGAGAGAAATGGCTCAGAAGGGATACTTGCTGAAGGAAATGCTTAAGGCAAAGCCAAACAGAGGCCTGTGGTAGCAGTAAAAATAATAATGGAATTGCTGTTTTAAAACCTCATCTTGGTACAAAACAGGAAGGGCTTAAATAGATAAACCCTCCTCCTTCCAAACTCTAACAAGCTCTAAGTGCCATGATATTTTCTGTGTAATAGAAAGGAAGAGTAACGCATCTCACGAATTCTTCCAGAACAGGAAAAATGGCAACCATGGCATATAGAGAACTTTTCAAGGTACAAGTTTCAGCTCAGGTTTTCACTTTGCCACAATGTTTGGAGAAACATATATAGACTTAGGACCATATGTGTAATTAAATGGGGGCTAAGATGGAAATTGTTGTTGTTAATTGCGAAGTCGTGTCCGACCCATCGCGACCCCATGGACAACGTTCCTCCAGGTCTTCCTGTCCTCTACCATCTTCTGGAGTCCATTTAAGTTCACACCTACTGCTTCAGTGACTCCATCCAGCCATCTCATTCTCTGTCGTCCCCTTCTTCTATTGCCCTCAATCTTTCCCAGCATTAGGCCCTTCTCCAGTGAGTCCTTCCTTCTCATTAGGTGGCCAAAGTATTTGAGTTTCAACTTCAGGATCTGGCCTTCTAAAGAGCAGTCGGGGTTGATCTCTTCTAGGACTGACCGGTTTGAACGCCTTGCAGTCCAAGGGACTCGCAGGAGTCTTCTCCAGCACCATAGTTCAAAGGCCTCAATTCTTTTGCGCTCAGCCTTTCTTATGGTCCAACTTTCACAGCCATACATTGCAACTGGGAAAACCATGGCCTGGACTATACGCACTTTTGTTGGCAGGGTGATGTCTCTGCTTTTTAGTATGCTGTCTAGATTTGCCATAGCTTTCCTCCCCAGGAGCAAGCGTCTTTTAATTTCTTGGCTGCAGTCCCCATCTGAGGTGATCTTGGAGCCCAGAAAAATAAAATCTGTCACTACCTCCATTTCTTCCCCATCTATTTGCCAGCAATTGAGAGGGCCGGATGCCATGATTTTGGTTTTCTTAATGTTGAGTTTCAAGCCAACTTTTGCACTCTCCTTCTTCACCCGCATCAAGAGGCTCTTTAGTTCCTCTTCACTTTCTGCCATTAGAGTGGTATCATCTGCATATCTTAGGTTGTTGATATTTCTCCCGGCAATCTTAATTCCAACTTTGATTCATCTAGCCCTGCCTTTCTCATGATGTGCTCTGCATATAAGTTAAATAGGCAGGGCAACAGTATACAGCCTTGCCGGACTCCTTTTCTAATTTTGAACCAATCAGTGGTTCCGTGTCCAGTTCTCACTGTTGCTTCTTGACCTGCATATAAGTTTCTCAAGAGACAAATGAGATGGTCTGGTACTCCCATCTCTTTAAGAACTTGCCACAATTTGTTGTGATCCACACAATCAAAGGCTTTTGCATAGTCAATGAAGCAGAAGTAGATGTTTTTCTAGAACTCCCTAGCTTTCTCCATGATCCAGCGTATGTTGGCAATTTGATCTCTAGTTCCTCTGCCTCTTCGAAATCCTGCCTGTACTTCTGGTAGTTCTCGATCCACATACTGCTGGAGTCTAGCTTGTAGGATTTTAAGCATAACTTTACTAGCATGTGAAATGAGTGCAATGGTGCGATAGTTTGAACATTCTTTGGCATTGCATTTTTTTGGAATTGGAATGTAAACTGACCTTTTCCAATCCTGTGGCCACTGTTGAGTTTTCCAAATTTGCTGGCAAATTGAGTGTAGCACTTTTACTGCATCATCTTTTAAGATTTTGAATAGCTCAGCTGGAATACTGTCACCTCCACTAGCTTTGTTGTTGCTCAGAATTTCTAAGGCCCATTTCACTTCACATTCTAGGATGTCTGGTTCGAGGTCAATGACCATCTCATTGTGGTTATCTGGGATGTTAAGCTCATTCTTGTATAGTTCTTCTGTGTAGTTTTGACATCTCTTCTTAATCTCTTCTGCCTCTGTTAGGTCTCTGCCATTTTTGTCCTTTATCATGCCCATCTTTGCATGAAACGTTCCCTTCATATCTCCAATTTTCTTGAAGAGATCTCTGGTCCTCCCTGTTCTGTTGTTTTCTTCTATTTCTTTGCACTGTTCATTTAAGAAGGCATTCTTATCTCTTCTAGCTACTCTCTGGAATTTTGCATTCAATTGGGTGTATCTTTCTCTTTCTCCTTTGCCTTTCGCGTCCCTTCTTTCCTCAGCTATTTGCAAAGCTTCCTCAGACAGCCCTTTTGCTTTCTTGCATTTCTTTTTCTTTGGGATGGTTTTAGTTGCTACCTCTTGTACAATGTTGCGAACTTCCATCCATAGTTCTTCAGGCACTCTGTCTATCAGATCTAATTCCTTAAATCTATTTGTCACCTCTACTGTATATTCATTAGGAATATGATTTAGTTCATATCTGAGTGGCCTAGTGCTTTTCCCTACTTTTTTTAATTTAAGCCTAAATTTTGCAATGAGAAGCTCATGATCTGAGCCACAGTCAGCTCCTGGTCTTGTTTTTACTGACTGTATAGAGCTTCTCCATCTTTGGCTGCAGAGCACATAATCAATCTGATTTCTATGTTGACCGTCTGGTGATGTCCATGTGTAGAGCCGTCTCTTGGGTTGTTGGAAAAAAGTGTTTGTTATGACCATTGTATTCTCTTGACAAAATTCTATTAGCCTGTGCCCTGCTTCATTTTGTACTCCAAGGCCAAACTTGCCTGTTATTCCAGTTATCTTCTGGCTTCCTACCTTAGCATTCCAATCCCCCATGATGATAAGGACATCATTTTTGGGTGTTAATTCTATAAGGTGCTGTAGGGCTTCATAGAACCGGTCAATTTCCTCCTCTTCAGCACCAGTGGTTGGGGCATAGATTTGGACTACTGTGATATTGAATGGTTTGCCTTGGATTCGAATTGAGATCATTCTGTCATTTTGGGGATTGTATCCCAGTATTGCTTTTCCTATTCTTTTATTGACTATGAAGGCTACTCCATTTCTTCTGAGGGATTCTTGCCCACAGTAGTATACCTGATGGTCATCTGAGTTAAATTCACCCATTCCTGTCCATTTTAGTTAGCTGATTCCTAAGATGTCGATGTTCAGTCTTGTCATCTCTTTTTTGACTATGTCTAGCTTGCCTTGATTCATGGATCTTACATTCCAGGTTCCTATGGAGAAAAAAATCTTTACAGCATCGGACTTTCCTTTCACCACCAGATATATCCACAGCTGAGCGTCCTTTCGGCTTTGGCCCAGTCGCTTCATTCTTTCTGGCGCTACTAGTACTAGCCCTCTGCTCTTCCCCAGTAGCATATTGGACACTTCCGACCTGAGGGGCTCATCTTCCAGCGTCATATCTTTTTGCCTTTTAGTACTGTCCATGGGGTTTTCATGGCAAAGATACTGGAGTGGTTTGCCATTTCCTTCTCCAGTGGATCACATTTTGTCAGAACTCTCTATAACCTGTCCGTCTTGGGTGGCCCTGCACGGCATAGCTTATAGCTTCATTGAGTTACGCAAGCCCCTTTGCCACGACAAGGCAGTAATCCATAAAGGGAAATACCATTGTCTTAAGTATTTTTTTTTTTTTTGTAGCATGTTGGGCCAAATGTGAATGAATAAAGAGAACTCCCTGTATTTCTTTTCAGATATTTTTAGAGCAAAGTTCCCCATTCTGGGGCTATGTAGACCTTTTGGATGACATCTCCCATCCTCCCTGCTGGGATCAAGTATTATTAGTCACAAATTGCTTTTGGTATCAGGCTTGGGAAGGTTGCTGTGATTATATAGATTTCTATGGTATGAATCACCATTAAAAGAGGAAAGTTGCTGAGAATGAAGAGTTTATTTTTCCTGTAAGCCATATGAACCAGGTTAGCTCATACCTCATACATAGGACTGTATGGATATTACTGCGCACTCTTCCTGTGTATGCAGCCATCAGGTTGGCCTTGGTGGGTTGAAGTCCCTGGTCCTGAACAATTGGTTTCATAGCAGTCATAATCTGGTCTTGCTCATCTAGGGCATACAAGTTGGGTATGTCTCCTGAATTCAACAAGTTGTTGATATCCTCTAGGAAGGATTCACTTTTGATCTAAAAAAACATATATAATGATGTTATGTTCATTGTTTCCACTTTCCCTATGACCCCTCCAAAATACATCTATTTTATTTTTATATTAGCAGATATTTAGCCATCCAACTAACAACCAGCCAACTAACCAATATGCTTTCTGTATATTGAAATATTCAATATTCCTCTTTTCCCCTCTCTCCTTCTCCTTCTCCAGTACATGGTAAGGATATGCCCTTCCTGAACAGTCTTGTAATGTTATTTGATAAACTTTATTTTTTCCTTTCTTTTTTGACTTCCAAGAGCCATCGTAAGAGAGTTCACTGTAAAGTTGTAATTGAAAGTAGAATACCTCAAGAATCTTATTTGATAATCAAATAAGGCTTAGAGCAGCGGTTCTCAACCTGTGGGTCGCGACCCCATTTGGGGTCAAACGACCATTTCACGGGGGTCGTCAAACAACGCAGTCCGCCATTTTTCCTCCTTTTCCTTAGCTGTGCTACTCCCTTTTATTCTATTGGCTTTTGAAAGCCAATAGAATAGACTCTCTTGAATAGAGTCTAATTCTATTGGCTTTCAAAAGCCAATAGGAATTGTCCAGGCTGTCTCTGCCCTGCTGAGCCCACAAAAGCCCCAGTCTGCAAACGGTGCTGCAAGTTGTCTGCAGCGAAGGCGAGCTGTCTGGAAGTTTCCACCCCTCCCTGCTGAACAACTACTAAAAATATAAGTAAAAGAGGGCCAGGGGTGGGAGGTGGGAGGCCGGTGGGTGCAGGGAGGGTTGCTGGCATGCGTGGGGCCCGGTGGGTGCCTTACCTCCCTTGGACTGGGCCAGCTGGTGGCCCAGCCGGTGGTTGCCCTGCGCCGTCGCTGCCCCTTGCCTGCTATGCCTCAGCTGGGGCAGGGGGAAGCACCACACATGCGTGGTGCTCCCGGGCAGGGAAAGTCCTCGACTTACGACTGGTTGGGTAGTCCTCAACTTACGACCAGTTGGGTAGTCCTCGACTTATGACCGGTTGGGGGTCGTGGCATTAAAAAGGTTGAGAACCACTGGCTTAGAGGCTCATATTTCACCCTTTCTCCATAAACTATACTGGTTACCGATATGCTTCCAAGTGCAGTTCAAGGTGTTGGCTATGATATTTAAAGCCCTTAACGGCATAGCTCCAGGATGCCTGATGAACTGTCTCGTCCCACTAAGACCATTTGGGCTGGCAGAGAGGGCCTGCTGGGAACTCGTTGGTCAAAGAACTCCAACTATCGAGATCCAGAAGAGTCTTCTCTGCTGCAGCACTAGCCCTTTGGAACATCCTGCTCTTTAGTGTAAGATTTGCCTCAATTTCCTACCCTTTTCTGCCTCTGCAGGTTGGCCTGGGGACTTGATGGGGGAATTCTACTCATTTTTAGTAGTCATATTGATGTATTTTCTTTGTTTTCTTTTTCCTTGTTTATTTTGGTTTCTCTATTATTTTACTTTTGCTTTGCTTAAATTTCCTTTTAATTTATTTCTTTTTTTATTGTTGTGAGTCGCCTAGAGTAGCCCCATGGTGAGATAGGCAGCAAATTCTTCTTCTTCTTCTTCTTCCTCCTCCTCCTCCTCCTAATTCAAGAACTTTTTGGAAAGTAAAGCAATATTCTAGTAGAACTAGTCAGATGCAAATATAATATTAAAATGCTAAATATAAAAGCACATATATTTTGTAATAAACTTTCCTTCCCATGTAAGGAATAGATAACAGGCTAAGAGTGAGTCACATAGAAGTATTACATAGATTCTAAAATGAGGCTTATGAGTTCAATTGTATGCATGCTTTTCTGGGATTAATTATCATTAAATTTAAGAAGAATAACATGTAAATAGATATAAATAGTACAGGATTGCATTATATGAGAGGCAAATGAGCTGGATAACCCCATTGTTGGGACTCTTCTGAGTAAACTAATGACTATTATTCATGTAAGAAGCATGTTAACTAATACAGTACACGAAGAAATTCCAATTCTTGAATTTGGCCAATAGATTCGGTCACCTGGGTATCTGTAAACAGAAATGTAATAGACAGGCTTTGCAAGCCAGCCTTCAGCATGATCTTTTTGATATCTTCTCTCCACTCAGTCGGCCCATAGTTCTTGGAAAGCTCTATCTGGAAGCATTCATAATCAGCTCTAAAAAGGAAGGAGCCTGAATCAGGACATGAGTTACTTCTGTGAAGATGTTACTGAAGAACATCATTAGGAAGATTTCAAATGCTGCCACAATTGTTTTGACATTTTCATTACAAAAGTTGGGTTTACAAATGATGAAAGAAGTCATTTTTAAAATAAAATAATAGCTTATTTCTTTAGCAACAAATATATTGAAGTGAACAGGTCAAAATTTGCTTGATAACAGCATAAGTATTTGATTATGACTTATAATTTGACTTATGGAATTGTTTTGCAATGAACCTTAGTGATCAGATGAAGTTGTTACTGCTGCTTTGCAAAAGTGATCCTCCCCCCCCCATATTTTACCCAGATGGTTTTGTTGAACTTCCTACCATTGGAAACAATGTCTATGTCTTCACTGATGGAATATACATTTTATTCAGTTCCTAATTCCTGGTATCCTATCTGTGGCATGCTAACTTGCAAAGCCGGGCTTCAAATAATTTGCATTCTGTCACAGCTCACTAGTTGCAGAAATGAATAACATGCATTTGTATCTTACATATGAGATGCCAGCTTAGTCAACGATTGTCTTCCACTACCACCAACACCCAGCAAAAGAGCATTGCCCAATGCCTGGCGTAGAATACGCGTGATTCGGCATATGTGTGCCAAAGCATCCATGAATAGCACTAGCTTCATCTTAGTAGTATTGATCTGGTTGTATTCTTCCATATAGTCTTCTATCACTTGTATAAGCTAGGAACAAAGTAAAAAGGAAGAGCAATAAAACCAGTTAATTAGGAAAGGCACATTTTTGGAGGCCATAGGAGAAGTACATCCCTTCTGTCTATTATCATCAGATTCTACTGATGATAATAAATGAAATATAGTTATTTGAAAGAATAAAATTAGAATCTGAGTTCCAAAACTGATATCTTTCAGACAACAAAGGAAAATATTGACTTTGATACCTGAGACCAAATACTGTTCATAGAATTAGAACTAGTATATTTAGTTTTTCTTCAATGAGCAGAGGTCATACCAACAAATTGTGTAAGATTCCAGAATACAATTCAATGTTTTAGCCATGATGGGCTTGATTAAGTCATCTAACTCCTCCTATCCTGAACTATCTGAGCAACAGATGTAACCAACATTTGCTTACCAAAGAAGCCAGAATAATTAATGACTATAATTCATTTGGTGATCAAGAAAGAAGGTATACTGTTATCATTATTATTTCTGACTACATGGCAGTGAATGCAAAGGACATCATTCCTTATTAAAATCTTTACATTTTTACCCTCTGCTTAATTAACATTTTCTCAGTAAGCACACTCTCCTTCCACTTGGGAGTTCTGTGGGAAGGGTAATTACTTGCAAAGGTCAGCTGTAAAGATTTTAATGGCATTCACTGCAGTACTATGAACATAAAACTTGTTCCCTTTCCTAGTTTATTGCATTTTTCAAGCGTAAGTACTATGCTCAAGTCATCTGCATAGCAGATTCCCAACTGTTCTTTATTACTTGCCTAAACACCAAAAGAAGCAGGGGGCTTGGGAAGAAAGTGCATAATCTAGGTCTGTTCTATCCAGTTTCATCTATCATTCTCAGCATGCGTCTAGAATTCAGTCTATCCTTGCACAACCTTATTCTTCTTACACAGAAAATAATAAATACTTCTAATATACAGTATGCTTCCTGTGTTAGCCTACATGTGCAACATATCTGGAATATCTTTCCAGACCTTATGTTATCCTTAACCACACCTAAATTATACACTGTGCAGCGGGAATTAAAGACATAGCAAACAGAAGAATCAGAGAAGTATCATGTGCAACCTACTTTCTCTTTGTTATCGATCAGTTCATAAAGCTTCACATCAGACCCAGGCATCATGAAATCTCCATAGAGAAGGGGATCAAAAGGAACAACTTCATAAAAGCTGGTTTTCCATTTCAACATCATGTCCTTCATCAAGTCATCAAACCAATTTCGATCTTCATCATTAACTAGGCGATCACGGAACACACGACAGCTTTCATGATACCACAACCTCAATAAGGGCAATTTATCCTGATAAAGAATTATAGTGAAAGTCTTTAGTAATGTTCTATGTTTATTTTCCACAGGACCCCAAACCATTTCTAAATCACACATATGGGATAGGCAGGTGTATAAATTTAATAAACAAACAAACAAACAAATGAATAATCTTTTCTTTACATACTGGTCTAAACCCGAAGGTGCTTTTTCCAAAAGGCAACTGGACTTTCTTGGTTTTCCCTTTGTAAATATTTTGCTTCTCATCCAAGAAGCTTCTTCAATTCTGAAGTTCTAAAGCAGCTTCTTGGATGACAAGCAACATGTTTTCAAAGAAAAAGAACCCCAAGAAAATCCAGTTGCCTTTTGGGAAAAAAAAAATACCTTTGAAACAACTATGATCTAGATGATTGAAAATATCCATAGACACATACTGGTCTAAACAACCAGCAACTCAGACTAAAGATAGTAATTAGTAGAAGTTTCCTTAAAGAAGGTTAAAATAAATATTCTCTCAATATATAGAGTCTAACAATTTTTATATACCCCCTTTCTCAATTTGTTATTAAATTGCTAACAATGTGAATGAACTAATAAACAAAAACCTGCTATAGAACTTGGTGCTATATATCCAAATTATTCCTTCACACTCAGATGGAGTTTGCCTATTTCATATTAATCATGAATAGTCTAGATAAAAATGTGATTGGCTGAATCATACAGATGTAATTCATTTGCTGTTACCACCGAACACAGAAAAAACTATTTCATTTTTTAAAATCTCAAATACATTTTAAGTAAAGTCAATGTGAATTTCTAAATTAAAAAAAATAATCTTTAATGTGATCTATGTGAACTAATGTGATCAGAAAAGGATAATGACTCAGGATATTAATTAGAAAATTAATTATAAGTCCTTTTTGGTAGGACTTCCAGCCAATGTTATGAGAACAGTACTCACCACAATTTTAGCTGGATCTGCCATCAGCATTCCTTGGAAAACCTTAGAGAGATCCCTTAAATTAAATGTGTAATGAGATTTTGCTGGAGTGGGCAATAGTTGGGATGTGATGGTTGAATACACATATATTGTAGCATCAACGAGAGGTTCATTCAAATCTGTTATTTGAGGGCATCCAGCTAAAAGAAAACAAAATTTCTGATCAGTCTTGCAGGGAGGACTTCTCAAAAGAGACAAACTGAATATTGGTTGCATGACAATACAGAAATCTGGCATAGGACAAAGCAAGATAAATATTTCACAAACAGATTAAGAAAATATTCTATTATCTTTATTCCTGAATCTACTTTGTACCAAAGCTTTATTTGTTGCTCAATGTTCAGTGTTAAGGATATAAGGAATGTTTGTGATGATGGCAGAGATTTGATGACACAACAAAAAGAGAGCGCATATAATAAGGTCCATTGTGAGGGATGAATGTTTGTTGAAAGAAGAGAAAATTTGCATTTAACAGCATTCTTCTATCCTCTGTATATGAAAGAGAGAGCTGGTTATTAGGAAAAGGATAAAAGTAAATTGAAATGAAGTGGGAATAGTTTGAGTGTGTGCGCTAAAAAAAAAGAGAATCAAGAAAGGATGAATGCTGAAGGAGAGTTCATTGAGGAACATATGAAACATGAGGGACATACAAAAGAATTACCTTAAGATGGTTTAGTCACATAGAGAAGGAAGGAGAGTGCAAATACACGAAGGAAGATAGAAAGGGAGATCAAGACCAAGTGGAAGTTCCAAAAAGTCACGGTTGGACTGAGTTAATATAAAACTGAAAAAGGAAATCCTGAGAAATCTAAAGAATAAAAGTCCATAAAGTATAAAATATGGAACAGTACATGGATATTATAGAAAGAAGATGATTTCTCACTGGCTCAAGGTTGACTCAGCCTTCCATCCTTCTGAGGTGGGTAAAAGGAGGACCCAGATTATCATCACAGGATGTAAGCTGTTCCAAGTGAGGCAGCCTTTTGCAATTCACTGATGGTGATTTTGTCAATGCCAATAATGTTCAAGTTGTGCTCCAGAGGTTTTGAGATTGCTTCTAAAGCATGTAATACTATCGGTACTGGTAGAGTCTTGGCTTTCTTTTGCCACAGTCATTCTACTTCTATTTACAGGTCTTTTTATTTTGTGATTCTCTCCATTACTTTCTCTTTTCTCTTATCTCCAGGTATTTCAACATCCACCATTCAGATTTACTTGTCTTTCTTTTCAACAATTGTTAAGTCTGGGGTGTTATATGACAAGTGCTTGTCTGTTTGAATACTTAATTCTCAGAGCCCTTTAGTGTCTTCATATTTTATTATTTTGTCTATTTTGTGGTCCCACCACTTCTTGTTTGCAGGCCAGTGATATTTCTTGCAGATATTCTAATGCAACATTGCTGCTGCTTTGTTATGCTGTTATTTGTAGTGAGTCTGCATTATTATGTTTATAATTATTATATTACTATTATCAATTGTACACAAACTCCTTGCTTTCATTTAATAAAACCCAAATCTGAAGGATGCATCACAAATTTTATAAATAAGTAATTGAAAAAGTATATTTCTAAAATGTACCACTAATATAATTCATATTTTAAATTACTTACGGACTGGCTCTCTGTAACATATTTCTCCTAGTTTTCCAGCTAAAAATCAAGGGAAAAAAATAAAATGTTTAATTTTTTTACAAAAAGTTCCATCTTCAAAACAGAAAGGGGGGAAGTTATTTTGTCCCAAAGACACTCTGCCTTGGAAGGAAACTTGTTGGCCTTATCTGGAAAGTTGATTTTTCTCTTGGTTCTGCTCTTGTTTTGCTGTGCATCCCAATATTTTTCAGCTTTTTGGTACAAATAAGCTTTTGCTTCAGTTTCAGCTACAATCTAAGTCTGTTAAGAAGCAGTACCGACTTTGAACCTAATTTTTATTATTTCGAGCAAGCTTTGCAAACCCTGTTGAAAGAAGTTGTTCAGACTGATAGTCTTTCTTTTTATAGCTCTCATTTCTGATTTAATAGAAACAGAAGCAATGGCATACAGTTACAAAAAGCTTTCTAGGTAACAATGTGCACACTATACATAATGAAAATGTAGAGGAAAACATTTGCTGAATGGGAGCAAAGTAACTTTTATTATTCCAGGAGCTATGATGCTTAAAGGGTACTATACTTTTTAAGTGCTATTTTTAAAAAAAAAATAAAAAAAAATCTTTTACTGGCTATAGAGAGTTTTGAAAAGTTTATGGTAGAATTTTTATTTTATTATTTGTGCCATGCCTTTATTATTTTTACAAATAACTCAAGACAGCGAACATATGCACCTTCTTCCTCCTGTTTCCCCACAAAAACAACCTTTCAGTGTTCTGAGGCCAATGGAAGCAAAGATGATTAAAGATTGGCTTCAAACACATTTGTGTGAGATTGGGAAGTGGAAATAGAGTACAAACTCTGCCAGGTTGAAGTGCCCTCTCCCTCATACAGACAAGAACACATTGTTTATCTTGTACTCACATATACATGCCAGTATCTGGGATGAGCAAGAGAAATTGTAGAGAAGGGAAGATTAAAGTTGCAATCCCTTCCTCATTACCTAGTAGCCAGCAAACAGGGCCAACTGGTGATTCAGGAAGAAAGTATTTTTCTTCTGGATTCCCAGCTTCCTGACTGTGTGCTGGGAATTTTTCTCAGCACAGGTAGTCTTCATTTATTGACTGCAATTGGGACAGGTTATTAGGTCATGAAGTGATGGACTTGCTAAATGAAAAATCATATGACCGCCATCATGCTTAAAAATGTATACAGGACAACACATAGTAACTCACTGTAATGGCAAACACAGGACTGAGACACACACAGAGAGAGATGCTGTAAAAGTCATAAACACAGGCATTGGTCCAAAAGTTACTTTTACAGCATTGCCTTAACCATGAATGGTTACTCTCTGACACAATTGCTAAGCTAGGGCTACCTTTATGTAAATATATCTGGATGTGTTTCCTCTTCATGCTTTTTCAAAGGAAAACATGTACTGATTTATTTGCTTGTTTATTTGTTTATTTAAATTTGGGGGGCTGTCCAACTCCAGGGGACTTTTCTCAGAGAATGGCAGGAATGCAGATGAAATTTCCCACCAAAAAGGAAAAGGGGTATCTTTACAAACTGTTTGAAAGTGGTCCTAATGCTGACTCAACTTTCCTGGCCCCTTCCATTTCTCAGACAGCTATGGCTGCAGTCTTAGGGAACTAGAGAAAGCATCACAAAAGCCTGACTTTCCCCGCCAGTGGCCTGAAGAGGGGGCTTTTACACCAGCTTGCATAAGGACTCTTGTCATGCTGTTCAGGCCTTACAAATGGCAGAATGTGGGGGAGTTTTTAATGACCAGCTAAATGTTCCATACATTCTGGAGCTAACAGAAGCTTGAGAAGCCAGGGAACATAAACATATTTTTCTTACAGTACCTATAAGATGTACATACCTTTACACATCCCTCTTGAAGAGGGAATTCCTCAAGTACATAAAAACTTGAGATTATGTAAAATGTCTTATTTTTCAATGGCCTGATTTTGCCTCTCACTCCTCATTGTATGGTAATATTCCATACAATAAGAATACTGAACATGCAATCTAGCATTTATCTGTCGGTATCTGACAGTACTCTGGAAAAAAGATAACATAGCATATGACTGCTTTATAGATTCTGTTATGATTTCAATGTCTGCCCAGACAGGACTAGCAGTCCAAATAACAATCTCTTGGAACAACAGGATATACCTCCCAAAAGTTATAGATCACCTAAGAGCAGAGCTAAGAAAGAGAAAGAGAAAGAACCCTGCTTCATATGACCCACCCATCCAACTGCCAAGAATACTGGAGAAGATTTTCTTCTTGCTGCTGTCCTCCATCTCAGTGAATGAGAGATAGTTGAAGTGGCGCGTGAGGCGTGGTGTAACTGCATTTCTTCCTCCCCCTGGTGGTCCCATAGCACCAATAAAGTTAATATCCACTAATTTCTTAAAGGTACCTGAAAACAAGCAAAAGCATGCTCAAGATGAGTGAATCATTAAAATATCACACATGTCAACGTGCTAACATCGGATGTTCTTACTTTGACAACATATGGAGATGCATCCATTCCCCTTTACTTTAACTTTTTATTTTAGAGTTAGAATTAGATGATACTGGGGGCGGGGAGGAGGAATGTGCATGGGAGATTAGTTAGACAAAACAATATTGTATAATGGTGAGAATCAAGACTGTTTGTAATAAGAGATGATAAGACATAGCGGGATGAAGAATTGGGTGGAAAGCCAGCATTTCAAACTAATTGGAGAATGTGATTTATGACTGTTAGTTAGAGGAGGGAATTGTGCTTTGATATTGTGTGCTGAGGGAAGGGGAAGCCAGATTTTGGCTTGGACTATGTACATGCCGATGTATTGATACTCGAATAAAGATTCTTTAAGGTAAACAATGCCTCGAAGTTCTTTGAAGAGTTTCATATGTCGGAACCATGACAACACACACACACAGCAGACAGATATGTCAGTATACCAGTACAGATTTAAAACCGACTTGCCAGTTCTGAAAAAAAAACAGTGTTTTGTACAGAAATTAGATACAGAACTTGTGTCTTACCAATTTGTTTCCTATCATACCAGCCTTTATGATCCATCCACTGCCGAAGAAGCTCAATGGGTGGCTGGGCACCATAGGTCTCTAATGCTGGCATGTTCAGATCATCAATGAAAAAAATGAAATACCGGCCAAGTGGGGGGCCGAAAACTCCCTTACGTCTGCATTTAACAAGACAAAAATAAAAATTACTGGGTGGAATACAGGATATATGATAATACTTGTTGGAGATGTATTTATTAATATATATATATATATATATATATATATATATATATATATATATATATATATATATGTAGGTCTTTGGTTGTTCGGGTTTTCTCCCGCGTAAAATTGGAAGTGTCTTGGCGACGTTTTGACGAAGTCCCATTCGTCATCTTCAGGCTGGTGTTTTCAGCTTCGTGCTTCGAGCAGCAATGCTGCTCGAACATTGCTGCTCGAAGCACGAAGCTGAAAACACCAGCCTGAAGATGACGAATGGGACTTCGTCGAAACGTCGCCAAGACACTTCCAATTTTACGCGGGAGAAAACCCGAACAACCAAAGACCTACATACAAACACCCGCGAAAACCTCAGAAAACATATATATATATATATATATATATATATATATATATATATATATATATATATATATTACATATATACTATATTTAATATATATAGTATTAAATATTTAATATACTGCCAAGAATATATTAAATATGTTTAATATATTCTTGCCAGTGTATGTAAGGTATAATAATGCAATTTTTTTTAAAAAAAACATTCATTGTATGGTTAAAATTAAGCAACAAACAATCATAAAATCCTCCAACTAAATGAACAAAACAACAAAAACATAATTAAAAGGGTACACGATGGTGCAGTGCATGACCTTAGGACAGTGGTTCCCAACCTTTTCTATACCTGTACCCCTAGAACGCTTCTGATATATTCTTGCACCCCTTACGCAGTTTGAAATAATGGCAATGAATTATGCATATACACTATAATTTTGAAAACCCAAGTTTTTGCCTCCCCCCAGAATATCGTTTCACACCCTCAGGGGTTACGAGCACCCCTGGTTGGGAACCCCTGCATTAGGAGAAGTGTCTGCAACAGAATTCAATTTCCTGAAGACCAACCAAATGGGGACTAGCCTGAATTCTGCTGGGAAGCTATGCTCTGTGCTGCCATGGGTCTGTAGAATTATTGGTATAAGCTCCCAGTGCCAAAAGTAAGAATTTATTGTAAGTGAAAAATGATTTATTGCTCAGATACTTCACACATCTTAGAAGAGTTCTTAATACAGAATTTTTGCAGTTCTTCCACATTTCTTGATAACACAAAGCCCCTCAGTAGGGTAGGTGTAAGTTATATTTTCAATTTTACAGAAATGTCTTACAAATGTACTCATAAACAATTTATGTCATATATATTTATGTTCTTTGAAGTGCACATCCACAATCATGTGTTTTTATCATTTGATTTTATGTGATCTGATTAAAAAACCATTCTGAATAGCAAGAAATAATATTATAAACTCAGTGACAATTATTGATGTAATAGGTACACATTCCAGCGACCATATTTTTCCAATATTCTTTTGCCCATATTACTAACTCCAAGGTTTCTTTTTGCCACACATCACATGAGAAGTCATTCCTTAACATTTGGTTCTTATTTCAAGCTTTTAAATTATAGGCAGATCTTCACTTGCAACCATTCGTTTAGTGACTGTTCAAAGTTACAGCAGCATTCAAAGAAGTAACTTATGTCCATTTTTCACACTTATGACCATTGCAGCATTCCCATGTTGGTCAAGTGATCAACATTCGGACACTTGGCAACTGGCAAGTATTTATGATGGTTGCAGTGTCTTGATCACCTTTTGCAACCCCCTGACAAGCAAAGTCAATGCGGAGGCCAGATTCCCTTAACCATGTTACTAACTTAACAATCGCAGTGATTCACTTAACAGCTATAGAAAGAGGCAATAAAATAAAGCAAAAGTCACCTAACAATTGTCTTGCTTAGCAATGGGTTTTGGACTTAACTGTAGTCATACGTTGTGGACTACCTATATTCATTTTAGCAGATTTGGAAAGCAAAATCAACTAATATATATAGAAATAAATAAAATAAACAGGAAGAAAATTAGAGAATTGTTTTAAGAGAGTGCCTTTTATCCAGCTTGCTGTCAATGAGATCCTGGGTTTGGTTGGCTGAAGTTCGAGCAGAGAACATCAGAAAATGGCTGATATATTCTAATGGCAGGTTCTTCAGAAGCTTGTCTGCTATAGTGAGTGTTTTTCCAGTTCCTGTGGGACCAATACAAAGAACCTGTATATGGAGAAGAAAATTGTAATTATGTATTTGTGGATAACACTTGCCAAATATTCACGCACCCCCCCCCAAATGGTGCTTAATTATAACTTTTCTGCCCAGCAAAAGTCAGATAAAACATGGAAAGATTAAATAACTTTTAAATTACAATGCCAATCAGAAATGCAAGAATAGTGCATTAACAGTAGTCATGTTTCTGGCTACTTGAGAAAAGTGCTCCCAATAGTCTAATTGTGCAACAGAATGCTTGCATTAGTATAATATTAATTGTACCTATTTGAAAATCACGACACACACATACCGGTTTGTGATTAGTCAGTAACATTTCTAAGAGGTATGCCATTTGGACAGTGTTCATTGTAGGTACAATAATATCACAATAGCTGGTATCAGGCACCATTGTAAACTCTGTAGAAGAATCCATCCAATTCTGCCAGGATATCTAAGAGAGATGGAGGTATTGATGAAAAAGAGAGATTATACAGTTTAAATTATCCTGTATCTGATATAGAAATGGATTTGCAAGTTCTTACCCTTCTAGCTACAGTGATATGCATACTTAAAACGCTATTGTGTCATTGGAAAAATGATTGGCCTTCATCAAATTAATATTAATCACAATCATAGGTGTGCTGACTCTTCCCTAAATACCGCTTCATCCAAACTGAGGACTTCTTGTCAAAGAAGATTTGGATTTAGGGAGGAAGTAAAATTTACATGGTCATGGAAACGGGGATGGATGTATTAGTGACTTTACTTTAAAAATGATCCTCCTTTCCAGTATACTTTGAAAATGAAATCATGGCAAGATGTACTTTGGAGAGAAATGCCATCTGGAGCAGTGTTTTTGATGCCATTAGCATCCATTAGCACAATCTCCACAGCTCAATCAAAGAGGCAGAAAGAGATGCTCCTAACATAGTAAATTTCTGATGCTCCGCCTCCGCTTCCCCTAAAACAAACAAACAATCAACCAACAACAAAATCATTATAGCCTTCTCATGAACTATAGGAATTACTCCTTCAATTTTATACCCACACATACGCAGATGCCACATGCTATCTATCAACACTTCCTCCTCCAAGGTGTGTGATTAAACCAAACAAAAGAAAAGGGAAGGAGTTAAGGAGATATGCACATGGACTGAAATATATTTTTAAAAGTAATGAACGGAGGCTAGTTCTTAATAGCTATTTTATAATTAACAAGCCATGGCTTGCAGGCTGCCTCCAGCTAACAGCCTCTCTCTTTCTTTCTTTTTTCAGCCCCTAGAAAAGACTGTAGTAAAATAAAAATACATAGGCAACTGCTGAATAATGGTAGTGTGATTTCAGGCTATTTTCTTTTCTCTCACTTTCCCCTTTATTTTTGCAAAACAAAAACAGAAATTAGAAAGAATGAAATGAAAACAGCACTTAATGCTGTATAAGTGTTTTAATGCTTTTAAAATTCTCCTTCCCCATTTTTAAAATGTTTTTTTCATTGATGCTATATATAATTTTTTATTGATTCTCTCTATATAATTTGTAAAAGAACATGGTTCATTTAAATTCTGGTTTATATTTATGTCCATTTGCCTTTGCGAAATATATCCAAAAGTCATAGGATTCCCATCTGCAAATAAATTTCTAGTTCTATAAAATCCTGTATCTTCATGTAGCACCAGCTCTCTGGAATTGGTGTCTGAGATCCAGATGCTTCCCATCCTGATACAATTCTAGAAGACCTTAAAAACCTGCCTCTTCTCCCAGATTTGGGCTAGGTTGACTGGAGAACCTTGTTAAGTACATGATCAATTGTGGTGACTGGATCTATCATCAGTTTATTGTGATGCTTTTATCTGGGTTGAATATTTATTGTTCTGTTTTTATTCTGTAAACTACTATGAGTCAATTGGAATCGGAAGATGTCTAGGTCAAACAAACAAATAAACAAACAAATAAAATCTCTGACAAAAAGCCCCTTTGTCCTGACCTTCAGGAAATTAATAAAAACCTGGTTGTTTTACCAAACCACGGGAGCTGGTTGGATGGAGCTATTCTTTCTAAGGATGATTTATTTGTCCAAGTGTGTCTCATTTTTTGCATATTTGCATACTGTATAATTTTGTTTTAACTTTTGATTTGAATTGTTTTTAATCACAAGTACATATTGGGAAATTGTACACTGCTCAGATTAGAGCAGCCTAGAAGTCTGGGGAAAAAAAGGAAGGGAGGCTTTCAAGGTGCTTTTGGGTTGAAAGAATTAGCAAGTGACATCACCGTTGCCTTGGGGACACCCAGTTGGGGGCTCCTTTCATGTACTTGGCAGGAGCTGGAGTGAAGGACAAGAGCTCAACCCTGCCCCCCTGGCAGCTCTCGGGTCTCAAACGTGGGCTTGCTAATCTCCTGTCTAGCATTCCAAACACTCAAGCCACAGTGCTCCTGTACTATATTTACTAAGCAAGAAAGAATAAAGAAGCCTCATATTAAGGGAGCAGACCTGGAGCAAGATTACCAACTTGAATATCTTTCTTAGTTTATCCAAGCAAATCATCAACGACTTTGGAAATGTTTTATTTTACAGAAATTCCTTGTTAGCTTGAAAATAAGGTTTTTTCTTCCCTATTTTAGAAGCTGAGATAATAGAAAGTTTGCTGGCAAATGTGAACAGAAGGTTGCTGCTAGAGCTTTAACTTCCCCTTGTTTAGCCTCTGTTGCTGACTTTCATTAAAACATTGTCAGGGATTTTTATTTTACTTTACTAAGGTTTAGGATTGGTTATTTTAAATGCTGCATAGCTCTGCCCTAATTATTGCTTCTACTGGTAGGTATAACTGATTCATTATAACAATGAACTTATTTTCAAAAGCATTTCCAATAACAATTTGAAAGTAAATTGAACTTGTACTGTCAAGTGCTTTAAAAATCTGGTGGGGAAAGACAGTGACATTTTAATATAATGCTATGTAGTTTTAAATTTAATAAAATCCATTCTATTTTTTTAGAATAGAACTATACTTTGGAGCAATGTGTATTGTTTATGAACACATTAAACCTTTCACCAGTATTGTAGCAAATGTATTTTAAAAATTAATTTAACAAAGCAATAGGTCAATATGATTATGAGAAGAGTCTTTGACTTGAGAATAATGAAAAACTGAATTTATTTCAAAAAATCCTGAATTTTTGCCCCTAGGAATATGGCACTATGTAAAAAATACAGATCATTTTCCCATTAGCATAGCATCTTTTAGAGTAATTCAGCCAATATTGTACTAAAATAACAGTAAAAATGATAGATTTCTATTATTTCATTGATGACTGGATGATGCTGTAAGACTCACTTTAAGAGCCGTTGTTGTGGTTCCGGCTAATGAAACATTCCAAAGAACTTCCAGGCATTGATTTTCCTAAAAGTCTTTTATTGTTACAAAATGTCGGCACAAGCACAACGGAGGGATGCTAGGACCTAAGTTCTCTTCCTCTGAGCAGTTAAATTATCAGCATGTTCCCTCCCTAAATTAGCCGTCATATCTCACACTATCCAATTAGTGTGAAGGTCAAATGTTTTCTTCCTCTTTCTTTCCCGGGCGTTACCCCCAACGCCCCTTCTGCTCTTTATTAACCCCATATTTACCAGACAATTCTGCATATTGTCAAAAGCAAGAATATACAATATTTGCAGCGTTGACAGCCGTTTTATGGTGAGATAGGCAGCAAATAAATAAATAAAATAAATAAATAATAAGGAGCATAGCCATTTGTTAAAGATTGGAGCTCTTTAAAAAAGTTACATATGACCAAAGAGGGTATTTCCACATGGAGTCCTTGCATTACTCCAGTATCATATCAAAATGTTTGTGATCTCATATGTGCTTGGTAGATGTGTCCGTTTATTCCCAGCTCAGAAATGATGATGCGAACTCACATTTGAAATGCTGAGACTTATCCATGGGCCATTTCTTCACCATCAGTGGCATTTGTGTCACCCCAGTTTTGATTTTTGGTGTTAACCTAGCCTCTCCCTTCCAATAGAGTCTAGCCACCAGAGCATCATGCTGAGATACTACCGTTTCACTGCTTAGCAACCAGTCAAAATAGTGTATTGTTAATCAAATGCATATAAAACAGACCAAAAATGTGGATGGGGGATAACATTGTTTGAATGTTGAAGGGGATCCTGATTGGTTCATGGTCTTGTTTCAGTTTGGAAGCTGATGGTAGCATAGAAGTTTACTGTTTGCCTTTAAGCTCCTTTTGAGGGGCTGGGGAGTAAAAATGGTAGTGATATGGAATTGTCTGGAGTCTCACTAATATTGACTGTGAGGTTTGATAGACATTAGTTATGCTCAGAGTAGGTTTTTACAAAAGTTGAATAACAATTTGCTTGTTCAGTCATTTATTACTGGTGTTGCGTCCTTCGCGAAATGGCAAGACACAAGAAGCAGGAAACTCTTTATTCTTAGTTCAGCTTTACCGTTAGAAGACACTGGCAACGCCCAAAACTCCTGGCCTCTTATATAGGCCATCCCCGGGTCAATCTGCAACTTTTGGCGCGCCAGCACTTGCGCATGCGCACAAGTACTGGCGACAGCAACTTGCACCTGCCCGGGACCGTTTGCAATGCCCCGAGCCTGCTTGCACAGGCTCAGGACATAACACCCCTTCCCCCCGGGCTAAAACTATTCCTCATACCATAATAACACATAACTCATTTCTTTAGTGTAGTGCCATGCTCCCCAATACCAGGTATTCCCCATTTTCCATCAGCCTCAGTGCTCTACTTTTCTACTAGCTCTGTTTTGCCAAGAGAGTTACAAAATCCTCCAAATACTTAGGAGATTTCCTTGCTCTCTGTGACCTCCTAAGTTCTTGGTGCTTGCCAAGTACCCTTTGACTGAGAGGTGATGCGTGCCTGTCCCCCCTATTTTGCCTTGGGGGTTCCCAAGGGCTGTGCTCCACTGCCTGGTCTGCTTGCTTGCCCACCGGGCTCGTCAGGCCAGGGCTTTTTTCTCTGTGTGACCTGGTTGTCCCGCCTAGCTGTAGGCTCTCTGGCCCTTCTAAGTGACTGTCACTGTTGGGCGTTTCAGTAGAACCTCCTAGGTCTGTCCAAGACTTGTCAGGAGGCTGTCTGTCCCCTGAAACCCGTTCTGTGTCCGGGCTTGTGTGGTTTTCAGTACTGTCCCAAAACTCAGTTGTCCCCTGAGTGAAGTCAGAGGTGTTGTAGTCGGGATTTGGTTCCTCGACCACCTCCCTGTGTGTTTGCCCCCTTCTGGGGACAGGGGTAGTGTTGGGCCAACTAGCAGGATTGTGTGCCAGCTCTCTTGCAGGGTATGGATTGTTGGGATGCTCCCGGGTATTCTCCCTGACTGGAGTACTGAGTGCTGCAGGGTGAGTAGTGATTATGCCCCTGGGGTGACTCCCTGGCTGGAGTAGGCGTTGGTGCCTGGTATCTAGTTGGGCTCCTTGAATTCCTGTTTGGAGCACTTGCGGAATCTTGAGATGGGCTGTTTATAGTTTCCCCATTGATAATGGGCATCATTCCTTGCCCCTCCCTTTGCCCAAAGGGTTCCCCCTCCCCCCCCTGGAAAAGACCCAGGAGTCTCAGCGGGAAGGTCCCGTCGAGGGCGAAGTTGGTCAATGTGCTGACGCAGGACACGACCGTTGTCCAGGGATACCTCGTAGGACAGAGGACCCGTGACCCTGGATATAGAAGCGGGGACCCATGTATGACCAGGCCCGTAATTACGAGTCCAAACCGGGGCACCCACAAGTAGTTGCCTAGGTGCCCTGGGGTGGGAGACAGAAGGAGGCAGTCTGTTCGGATGCAACCGGTCAAGCTTGGTAGTCAGTTTGCGCCCCCAACTAAGTTCAGCTGGGCTTCTCCCTGTAGAAGTGGACGGTGTGGTGCGATAAGAAAGGAAGAAGTCAGCCAAGCTGTGATGCCAGTCTCCGTAGGTGAGTTTCTTCAAAGCGTCCTTGGTGATGCGAACCATGCGTTCAGCCATACCGTTGGTGGACGGGTGGAAAGGTGCAGAGGTAGCATGACGAATCAGATTAGCCTGCAAGAAAGCTTGAAATTCGGAGGAAGTGAATTGTGGGCCGTTGTCAGACACAATGACGTCTGGGAACCCGTGTGCAGCAAAAATCCCCCTCAGTACCTGAATGGTCTTTGCAGTGATGTTGGATGAGACAGGTACAACCTCAAGCCATTTTGAATGGCTGTCAACTAGGACCAAGAAGAAATGACCCTGAAAGGGCCCAGCTTAGTCAATGTGCACCCTAGACCATGGAGACTGTGTTTCCTCCCATCTATGTACAGGAGCTTGGGGCATTTCAGGGCGCGAGCGTTGACAAAGGTGGCATGCGTGCACCTTAGCTTCAATGTCTTTGTCTAGGCCCGGCCACCACAAATGGCTGCGCGCAAGAGCCTTCATTCGTATAATGCCAGGATGACCCTCGTGGAGGGAACCTAAGACCCTAGTCCTCATTGAGGTGGGAATGACAACTCTGCTTCCCCAAAGCAGACAACCCTGAGAGGTGGACAACTCGTTTCTTTTAGACCAGAAACTCTGAAACTCAGGACCAGGACAGTGCTCAGGCCATCCAGACAAAACCCAAGAAAGGACACGTGAAAGTGCGTGATCTGTGCCTGATTCAGCAGCTACATCCCTGGCATTCAGAGGGGACTCGGGCAAGGCTTGGATAGAAAGAAGATTGATGGCTGGCGCGGGGTCAGCTTCTATTACCGGCAGGGGTAATCTACTGAGGCCATCAGCATGGCCCATTTCCTTCCCAGGCTTGTGAAGTAGGGAAAAGTCATATGCAGACAAAAAGATAGACCACCTTAGCATCCTGGGGGAGATGATTTGGGGGGTTTGCTTACGTGTGGTAAACAGTCCCAGCAAAGGCTTATGGTCAGTGAAGACCGTGAAATGTCTACCATATAAAAAATCATGGAATTTTTTAATCCCAGCAACGACAGCTAAGGCCTCCCTGTCTATTTGAGCATAATTACGCTCAGCAGAAGACAATGTTCTGGAGTAATATGCAACAGGAACCTGAGTTCCATCAGACCTGAGGTGGCTCAGTACAGCTCCTACCCCATAAGGGGAAGCATCACAAGCGATGCACACAGGAAGGGATTCATTGAAATGTGCAAGTACACTGTTAGAAGTGAGTAAGGCCTTGACCTCATTGAAACTTGCCTCATGTGTTTGTGACCACTGCCACACTGCCTGTTTATCTAATAGCCTGTGAAGAGGCTCAGCTACACTAGCCTTATATGGAAGAAAGGAATTGTAGAAATTCAGAAGGCCCAGAAAGGCCCAGAAAGGCCTTAGACTTTGGCCTGGGGGCATGCATAATAGCTTTTAGTTTGGATTCAGCAGGGTGAATCCCAGCAGCATCAATTTTGAACCCCAGGAAATCAGTAGAGGGCACCCCAATTTTGCATTTGTCCTTTTTAAGTTTGAGGCCTGTCTTCCTGAACCTTGACAGGACAGCCCTCAGCCTTTCAGCTAAATTGTGTGTGGAGTCTCCTGCAATTAAGACATCATCAAAGTAGGGGCAAACCCCTGGTATACCCCGTAGTGTGTTTTCCATTACGCTTTGAAAATCCCAGGAGCGACATTTACTCCAAATTGTAGCCTCTTTACCTTGAAGGCCCCTCTGTGGTCACAATGGTCTGAGCTATAGCAGCATCGTCATCAACAGGCGGCTGTTGATATGCTTGAGCTAGGTCAAGCTTTGCAAAAACACGCCCCCCCTTGAGGGAGGCCAGAATATGACTGACCACAGGAACAGGATAGGCATGTTGCTACAATGCCTTATTCAGAGTGCATTTGTAATCAGCACAAATGCGAATGTTCCCATTTGCCTTGAGAGGCATGACAATGGGGGTCTCCCAAGGACTGGAGTCAACAGGTTCTAGAATTCCTTGTTGGATCAGTTTATCCAACTCAGTGTCAATTTTACTCTTTAAAGCAAAAGGGACCCTTCTTGCTTTAATTCTAATGGGAGTGACAGTGGGGTCTAGCTTTAATGATA